>NC_066364.1:36059608-37362108 GCF_013377495.2 Cygnus atratus | reverse complement strand
TAGCACTGCTGGCTTTACTGGGGCCTCAGTTTAGCATTTCTTGAGGGGTAAATTGTGGATTGCTGTTTTTGGGAATGCTGCTCCAGAAAAATTGAAGCTTCCAGAAAAAAATGAAAAAAAAAAAAGTGCAAAATCCTGGATGTTTCAGATCAGCGCTATATCTGCCTTCCTCTGAAACAATGGATATGCTTCACCACATCTGCTTATCTCTCTGCCTTTTCTCATGTTGGGGATTTCCTCTCCCCACCAAAAAAAAAACAACAAACAGCTACCTGATGTAACAATAAAGATTTTAAAAAGCAGCATTTCTTCAGAATGTGTTGCTGTGCACAAGTTGCATCCAGTGGTTGCAGTGAAGCTGTAGGTGATTCCGGCCCAATAGGCACTCCAGGATGCTCAGGCTGCACAGATACAGCCTGTGTGCAGCCCAGGGTAATGGCATGCAAGCAAAATCTGCTGAGACAACAGCTGTCCCTATAAAGAAATTACTGCAAATTGGCATAGGAGGGAAGACGGGAGACAGAGTAGATTCATTGTTGTTAGAAGAAGTAGCAGTCCATTATTTCCCTGTATTCAAAAGGGCTATTTGCTGGGATAACCAATTCGTGTGTGCATCACCTACAGCAAAAATAATGGGAATAAGAATTTCATAGGCCAGTAAATAAGGAAAGGAATTTAAGAGGTCATCTAAATCATTCTTTTGTTCCTATCTAGGTCATCGCCATGTAAATATTTGTTTAAAGATACTCTGTTCCAGTCTTTTCCTATCCTTGCAGGTAAGAAGTTTTATTTGTTGTTCTTTTTTTTTCTTGTTTGTTTTGTTTGTTTTTTAAATATTTAAACTCGATCTTCCCTGCTGGTAGTTAACCCTGTCATTTAATGTCCTGCCTACCATGGACATGGACATGAAAAATCAGAACCTTCTTCCTCTTTGCAGCAGTGCTTTACCTATTTGAAAATCATTAGCATGTCCTTTCTTCTCAAGACTAAACAACTCCATTCATTCATCTTTCTTTACGGGTCATGTTTTTTCGAGACCTCTGGTCACTCCCTTTGCTTTCTTCCTAATTCCCATGCCAGGCAACTATGATCTTTCAGCCTGTCAGCAGAGGCAGAGACTGGAGATTGCAACTCATCCAAAGTTACTGAAGGCTTGAGCCCACAGATACCCAGGTAGTATCAAATAATGAGTCAAATAATAGTCATTAATGATGCTAACACTTACTCCCTTCAGGATGATTATGTCAGAACCTCTTTTCTAAGTAAGTAGCTATTCATTTTTTATTGCTCGTACTTTGAGCTGAAGGGTCTGATGAAAATTTGACCCCACCTCATGACATGAAGTCATTAGTAAAACTACTCTTTGATAAAATCTGTCAAAAAATTAAAGGTGTGATATAAATACATACCTGTGTTTGCATGTGCATATGTTTCTGTATGTAGAAGCAGCTGTAGTGCTTAAAAATGAGCTCTAATCTGCCTGCTTCAGTCATGTGGACCAGTTTTTCCCTTTCTGTTAGTTCTGCTGTGGTAATTTGCTTACCACAAATTCTCCCCAGTTTGTGTGGGAAGAAGATGATGAAACATTCAAAGTGTACACAGCGGAAAGAATTAGTCGCATCAACTTTGTTTCATTCCACATAGTAAGGGTAACATAATACCTGCAGATTGGAGCATAACAAAATAGAGAAGCAGTTCATTTCATGTGCCTGGATTGGTAGAAAATAAAACATTTAAACACTACATGAAAATATTGCTTATACTTTCTTAATTATTTCTCACAAATATTAACAATATCCCTGAGAGTGTTCCTGCTTGGTCTCCAAATGAGTGATGTATCGTAAGGGATGTCTTTGAATGTGTATGACTTCTGTTGTACATCAGTCCTGGGCTGTTTTTAAAGATCACTTGAACTCATACCAGTCAGTTATGACAAAACTGCCCAAAGCAGAGCAAAGGAAATCTGCTTCCTCTGCCATTTTTGGAGTGTGTTTGTCCTGTCTGTAGTAGCTGGCAAAGGGCGTGCCACTGCTCCAAAACCTGGCCAGATTTCAGTGGTGTTGCAGTGAAGAGCACAACTCTGCCTGTTTTTATGACTGTGGCCTCTGTCAAATTGATGCCGACTCATAAAACGTCTTTTAATTATAATGACTGATTAATCCCTTGGTGAATCTTGACTCTGGTTTGCAGCCCAGCAACTTGTTGACACTTCATACTGCTAGATCTCAACAATACATGAATAGCCACTTGTTCAGGCACACCAGTTGCCTTCCAATCCCCTGCCAACCTCCAGGCCTGCAAGGCTGCCCAGGGCTTCAGGAAACACTCAAAACTAGCTTCCAAAACCAGCAAAGATTCCCATAGCATGGATACCAATGGTGCTTCTCCCTTTTCCCTCTAGAATTAGATAAACCACACCACCCACTTCCTTTCTTTTTTGAAATATTGTCTCCAAATGTGCATGCATTATAGAAATACCAGAAATTTATATCATTTAGCATTTGAAACTAAACCCACTTTTCTTCTATGCAGGCTGGAAGGTTTTCTTCTATCTTCTATGCCAGAAATAACCTTTTTTTTATGACTTGTAGTTGATACTGCAGTTACTGTTGTCCTTCATAGATAGAGCTAACAACTATGGTTACCCAAACCTTTCCTTTATAAGAACCCATTGTCACTTGCTTATATGTTTCTGAACTTTAACTTTTTTGCCTGGAAATTTCTGTGCTGGGTGTTTTTGCCTTGGACTAAACTTTTGGTGAGGGATTCAGCAAACATAATGTTATTTATAAATGAGTGTAGGAAGAAATGCAGCTCTGTCGAGAAAGAAAATTTTATAGCAAGTTGGTTTAGCAAACTTAGCTCTGCCATACATCAAAATAGGATATAATATTTGACAGAGACCTTGCCTTGTGGCTAAAGCCATATCCCGCATTATTCCTCTGAAAGCACATCCACACATCACAAAAAAGCACATTTCTGAAAAAGCCTATTTTCACATCTGCTGTAGAAACTTTCCAAACACATGGCCTCTACTGAGCATGCTTCACCTCGTCTGCACTTGAAGTCAGCTGTGTAACTAACCCATTCAGTAGTGAGGAGAGAGAGCAAGAGTGGATGTTTAAAGACCACAAATAATTGTGAGGTCAAGACTCAGAAGCTAGGAAATGCCAGAATTTAGGTTGTACAAGCAATGCAATGGTCCCTCCCTTTTGCATGGTTTTGCGTGGTACAATGCTTAGACATATATTTTCTTTTCTCAAAACATGACTTCGTTTGGTATTCATTAGTAGCATTCACAGGGAGAAACAGGGTTTTCCAGGGTCATTGTGTTCATCTAGTGCAGAAAATGCACGGAGGCAAGAAGAAAAAGAGGAGCTTCATGATGAAAGCAGTTCATTGGAGTCCTCACCAGTCCTTACTACAGGGTTCCTGTGGAAACCCTCCATGCTTCACTGAAATCATGCTGTTCATATGTGGGAACCAGCTGTGCACTCCCTCCTTTATCTCCTATAAGTCTGAGACAAATGAAGCCCAATTTACAGAAGTGCCAAGTGCTCTTGGATGGAGTGACTTTGAGCAGGCACCTAAAAACTAAGCACCATACTTGCTTGGTTAGTGTTGTTGATTTTTGAATCTTTGATTTTTTTCCCCCGAAATGAGACCACATCCATGACATGTTGCTGCCTAAAAGCAGTTGTGTTTCATTGGTAGCTGCCAGTCACACTTCACAGAATCACAGAATCACAGAATTGAAGGGGTTGGAAGGGACCTCGAAAGATCATTGGGTCCAACCCCCCTGCCAAAGCAGGTTCCTTAGAGCAGACTGCCCAGGTAGTCTTCCAGACGGGCCTTGAATATCTCCAGAGAAGGAGACTCCACAGCCTCCCTGGGCAGCCTGCTCCAGTGCTCCGTCACCCTCACCGTGAAGAAGTTCTTTCGCATGCTGGTGCGGAACTTCCTGTGCTCCATCTTGTGGTCATTGCCCCTTGTCCTATCCCCACAAACCACTGAAAAGAGGTTGGCCAAATCCCTCTGTCTCCCACACTTCAGGTATTTGTAAACATTAATAAGATCCCCTCTCAGTCTTCTCAGGTCTCTGAGAGACCCAGGTCTCTCAGTCTTTCCTCATAGGGAAGATGCTCCAGGCCCCGTATCATCTTTGTTGCCCTCCACTGGACTCTTTCCAGGAGATCCCTGTCTTTTTTGTACCAGGGAGCCCAGAACTGGACACAGTACTCCACACTTGTGCAATCACACTGTGTACCTCTGTTGTTTCTACTCAACCGTGGTCTTCAGTCAAGCAAATACAGAATTGTGGAAGAATCGGGCATTGCGTGACTAGAACTGACCACTCCAACCTAGAAGTTTTGGAAATGTGCGTTATATGCTCTGTACCTCAACTTCTCTGATGTAAAATGCTAAATTTAGGCCATAAATACTCATTTTAGGGAAACACTGTAAAGGCAAACTATTTTGCATTAATGAGGATATGAAGGAAAGTAATGCCATGGGGAAAAAAAAAAAAAAAGCTATGAAGAAATGAGTAATGCTGCATCCCATGCTAAGCATAGCACATTAATTTTGCACAAATTGCACATCACATTGTGTAGCCACATGCATAATACAGATCTAATTAATATAATTATTATAACTGCAAGAGTGGAAAAGGACAATACAGCACCCCACTGGAGACAGAGCAAGGGGACAAGAGTGAAGCAGCAAGGAGAAAGGGACTTGGGACATGCAAGAATGTCCTTCCTGAGCTTCCACCTGGAGTTACACACCACGTGTCCAACCAGAGGAAGTGGCTTTTTATACTGTGTGTGGCTACACTGTACAACTTATTGTCACAGCATAATAACAATACCAAAGTTTTGTTGTGTTCAAAAAGGAAATTAGACATTAATGTTAAAAGGATCACAGAATCACAGAATCACAGAATTGAAGGTGTTGGAAGGGACCTCGAAAGATCATTGGGTCCAACCCCCCTGCCAAAGCAGGTTCCTTAGAGCAGGCTGCCCAGGTAGGCGTCCAGACAGGCCTTGAATATCTCCAGAGAAGGAGACTCCACAACCTTCCTGGGCAGCCTGTTCCAGTGCTCCGTCACCCTCACCATGAAGAAGTTCTTTCACATGTTGGTGTGGAACTTCTTGTGCTCTATCTTGTGGCCATTACCCCTTGTCCTATCCCCACAAACCACTGAAAAGGGGTTGGCAAATCCCTCTGTCTTCCACACCTCAGGTATTTATACACATTGATGAGATCCCCTCTCAGTCTTCTAATGATCCACTAAGGATAATGATCCATTAAGGATTATGAAATGCGAAAACACCAACTCATGAAACCTCTAATGCGTATAAAGCCAGAAAGTAGAAGCGTTTGCTGGTGGGTATGCTGGTGAAAGCATAAACATATGCTCACCCCATCGATACACCCTGTTTTGGGCATCTAACCATCGCCACCACTGGCAACAGGAGGCTGAGAGAGGGAGCTCTGTCCAAATATTGGTATGACCATTCTTACTTACTGCTTCTAGCATTAAAAGTGCATCTCACTGGATTATGAATGTTTTGAAAGGGAATAGCGTTTTTTTTTTTTTTTTTCCTGTATTAGTCACAGAAAAGGCATCTTTATAGCCCCTGTGCACAAGTCATCATCTAGCTCTTGTGGGAGATTTTATGAGCAGAGCTCAGTTCCATTTTAGAATAAATAGCTTTTTTACTTTATGCCCTACTGACATGATGAAGGGGATGTGAATAGCTAGTCCTTTCAGATGAGATGAAAATGGTTTCATTTGAAGAACAGACCAGGACCAAACCACTTGCTCTACAAACTGTGCCCAACTCTTCCTCCTGAAGTGGAGACACTGCAGATGTAGAGCTCCTGCTCCATAATGTATACTGTAACTGATTGGATTTGTCTTCACTAGCAGGAGCAGATTTCTACGTCTCTAAACTTAGAACAGGAAAGCACTGTAAATTTAGCTATTGTTACTGGTAATTGTCCAGAATATATTTTCACTCATTCTAAAAATGGCAAATTTAGAAAGATTCCATATTTATCCAATAAACTGGAAATGCTTTCAGATATCTACTACCCACTTTGAGCTTCTCTCAAAAGCATTTCCTGCAGTAAAGAGAACAGATGTTACAGGCGCACCCTGCATAATTATTGTATTATATTGTAAATGTGTTATTTCACGGTCAGCATCCACGTACTACAGGCTCTCTAGAACCCTTTTTCTTCATCCCTGTTGTATAAGGCAACAGACATCTTTAGACCCACCAACTCAGGAGTGCATGTTAAAAAATTCTTCAGTCTCATGAGCTGTAAGACTGAATATCAATTTCTCTCCCACCACAAAAACATGTGATGATAGCCAACCTGAGGCCAATATTTACAGCACTTAGATCAGGGCGTTTTTATCTGCAGCTGAAAATACCAATACCTTTCCTAATGTTATGCTGATGTCCAGCCTGAACTATCTGCTGGTTTAACAGACGTCAACACTTTTCTTTTTTCCTACAGCAATGTTAGACTAGAACTGATTTATGAAATAAACTTGCCTTTTACCTTTTTTTTTTTTCCTCCCCATTTTTCATATTCATTGTTGCTCACACTTAACCTTTTGACTCTAATTCCTTAATCTGAATGATGCACACACACGCTTTGTTCTTTCTGACAAGTCTTATCATTTTTTATCTTTGTCATCTATTTTTTCAGCCATTAGCTGATCTCAGGCTCGCTGTATCCATAATCTGTTTACATTCTTCTTCATTATTTAGTATTAGCGTAATTCTTTCAGCGATCTTTCTCTAGAGCTGTTTTTTTGTTTCTTGGCCTTTGTTTTTCCTGAGCCAAATCTCTGTTACAAGCATTCTTGTGAGTGCTGCTCTTGAGAGCTGCAAAAGCTTTGGTCATAGAGACTGCTTCAAAAAAAGTTGTGAAAAACTCTAGGCTAAAGGCTGTCGTCAAACCTTTTCTCACAGAATACCAAAACAGACTCCAGTCCAACATAATTAAGAAAATAAAAACTTTCTCCACAATATTTGCTGCAATTATTAATTGCTCCAGAAGACTGTTGGCAGTTGGATGGCAGGTGATTTCATTAACAGCACTGTTTTGAAACTTGCGCTGCTGGCAAAAGCACACTATGGATACTGCATAAAGTCTACAAACAAAGAACACTATAACTCATCTAGACTAGTAAACTAACCAGCACCAGGGCTGGCCCTTGGGCCAACTGGCATAATTTGGCCATGCCCATACTATTAACCTTTTATCTTCAGCATTGGGCAGCTGTTTTCAAATTGGGGAATAATGTCTGGATCACACTTACTCCTGAGCAGCACCCAGGGTTGGGCTGGGAGACAACCGGGGTCCAAGTCAAAAAACAAGTGAAAAACCATCTGAGGAGTGATTCTAGGCATACAGCAGTGACTGTGTGCTAAAACTTGGACCTGTGCCCTGACCCCGTTTAGTTTACTAGCCTGGACATAGGTTGTGTGTGTTTCTAAGCCTGTGCCTGAATTCTTGGTGCAGTTTACTACAAGAAAAAAATAAGGAGAAATTAATATTAGCAACCCAGAAACAAAGAGTAACTCTGTTTTAATGAATGTTGTAATGAGTATCTTTAAAGCTTAGTTTGGATTGCTCTGAGATTTTAATTCTTTTTTTTTTTTTTTTTTTTTTAAGCCTAATTTGTTCACACTTTATTTATATGTGTAGCATCCCTTGGCACAGTGCTTGATCAAAAACATGAAAATGATTTCAGCAAGTATTCCGTTCTTCAATTATTATCACCTGTAACTTCTGAGGCAATAATTTGAATGGTAAATGTCTGATCTAAACTCCTGACTGAAATCCCCTTGGTAGTTCACTGCAAGTCTCAAACAGAACAAGGCAATGTACTTTGAACAACATCCAACAGATGATGTTAAAAGGACCTTGAGACCAGGATACATTTATTCCCTCTGAATGCCCACATGACTGTACAGGGCTCACTTCATTAATAACATTTTGGGGGTTGGATTTTTTCATTCCATTTTTTCTGTGTGAAGTCTTAGGCCATTTATTCCTCTTCAGTGTTCAAATTCAAACATTTTGCCAGAAAATTTGAGCCCATTGCAAATATAATCTGATTTTCACTCCAGCCCCAAAGGACAGCAACACCAAAAACCTCCATTCCACAGACTGAAAATGGAGACACACAAAGACCAAAAGAAAAAGTATTCACTAATTTTGGGCGTCTGTTTTACATTGCGGCAAACCAAATCCCTGGACACACAGCAAACCAACTATATCTCATTATGGCTTGTCTATGAAGGGCTTTTTTTTTTTTTCCAGAGAAAGACAAAAAGACAGGGAATAAATTTGTGGTGGAATAACTATTCCAAAACAGTACTATGAGTAAGTAATTGCCTATGTTCATGCAGGGAGAGGTGGATTTAAGCAAGCTGCTGAGTGTCAGGGCAGAGGTCCATGTGCTGGTGTTGGGATAGAGCCCACCTGCTGGGGATGGTAGTCCCATACCATCTGGTCCCTTTTCAGGTGCACAGTCCCCTTCCACAAACACTGCCCATAGAGGGACTCTGAAGCCCCACACACATGCACACTCAGCTGTGGACCCTCGTGTCCATGGGGTGCAATCAGATCTTCCCCCATGGACATCACCATCTTATGCCCACACCGTCTGCAGTCTCACCCAAAGACTCCCCCAAAGCCGATGGAGATGATGTTATCTCTTCAGTACAGAAAAGAAACAATACTATAAAATCTACTATAGAAAAGACTGGAAAAAAATATGTTGTCTTGGCCAAAGCCCAGAACAAAATCTTTCAATTTTTTCCAATGGAGTAAAGGTTAACAAAAACAAATGAGCATAACTTACTATGATAGTCTCTACAGAGAAAAGAGGAGATATCTATGCCGATTTAAATCTGCAGTAACCCCTCCATAACTACCCAGTTATACATCTATACCTACCCATTATGCATTTGTTTTAGACCAACACCAGAAATACTCAGTTAACCCTGATGAGATAGAGCTCAGCATACAAATTGTAGGGTGTGTGAGGAACTGGCTCTGGAGGGAGCCAGAGGGAGTTGCTGGTAAGCTTCCTCATGTGTCAGTTTTGGAGCTTTTCTTGCCTGACGTATTCTATAGTGACCTTGGCACAAAATGTCAGTATATGCCAACAAGATGAGTAGAGCACACAGAGACAGGAGGAACCACTACAACAGAGGAGAATCAAAATATCACGTAAGACAAAATGAGTGGCCCTGGGAGCAGGGAGAAGTGAAATAGTAAAGAAGTCATGTGCAAACTAATAAATAATTTTTAATATACACAGGGAATTCCTCAGCAGGGAACAACTGAGGAGGAAAGATGCCTAGGTATTAGAAAGACACCAGATGAGTATGAGTCACAAACACGACTTGGTTGTGCCAAAAATTTGAGCTGTGTAAATAGTTCAAACAGCTGCTAACATATGATGACTGTGAGTTCAGACAGAAATAAGTATACAAAGGAGTTCAGGTTTATGTTTACATCTTGCACCTGCTGCTACTCGCAGTCCAGGCTGGGTTAAAGATGTCTACACTGCACTGAAGAGCCTTTGGCAAAAGCTGAGATGGATATTACCATTTTTTTGTCTAATGTCAGCCCTAGAACATGTAGGGTATACACCAGTGATGGGCAATTTTGGGCTGGAAGCAAGAAGGTTTGGGTCTGTTGGAAAAATGAGGCCCACACTGGAGCAAAGTGGAGCAAAAATTCACCTTCCATGTTCTACAGTTGCTTCTCTCACAGCAATGAGAGGTGCATTTGGTGCATTTGAGATGGCTGTGGTAGCAATAGCTCTCTGGCCTGGCTGGCCTAAGAATTCTGTTCTTGAAACAGGAACAAGTGCAAGTTTTTTCCTCTGTAAATACAGAGAAGTAACCAAAATAGGTAAATAAAAGTGACCAGAGTGCAGAGTAGCATTTGCACATTAGCAAACTGTCAGAAAGTCAATGTATTCTTAAGTTTCCCCAGCTGTGGGGACAATTCTTTGAAAATTTTCGTATTCTATGTGGTTCACTTGAAGTAAATGAAAAATAATTAGGTATGTGTAAAAAAAAATCCAAATCACAACAGTGTAACAAAGGCTGGTTATGCCTTCCAGTAAACTCCTTTGTGTATTATCAAATATACACACTTACACAAAGATGACAGCTGTAAACATCTTTTTCCACCCATTCATGGATGTACAAAATGCGTTGATTATCCATTCTCCAATTAAAAAAAACAAACAAAAAAAAAAAAAACAGGCTGAGGCGCCATCACACAAAAGGCTGGTTTTCCCTACTGGCAAATGTCTATAAAAATACAGTCCTACATCTCTGTGATAGATAAGAAATACTAAAGGAGCAATAATAATTAATGGCCATACAAGATGAAACTCCAGTTGCTCAGACGGCTGTCTCCACATAATCTGTATTTTATACAAAAGGAGAAAGAACTCAATGGAATTTCAGCTGTGACCGGATAAAAACTGCCAACAAAAAGTGATAAGGAAAGTCTAATGTGCATATTAATCATGTTTATAGCGCCTCATTTGCTGATATATTAGCCTAAACTCCCTTTAGAAATACATTTTTGATCATTGGTAGAATCATTTAATACAATCAAATTTAAATAGGCCCAATTAATGTTTCCAGCTTCTATTAATTAAAAGTAATTGATTACAATGGCCTATGTAATAAATCACTGAGCAAAAGAGTTTGAAAATATACTGTTGGATGAGTTGGATTTTTAAAAACATAGAGTGGTTTTAGCCACAAACTGTATCTTTACATGTTTATTGCCTTAGTTTGCTTTCCATGTTTTTATTATCTCAGTAGTTTTTCTTACTGTAATTTAGATCCCAAAGTAGCATGTTAAGTTAAAAAGCTGCCTGCTGAATTCTGCAGAACTTACTTTCCACTTCCTATTTCTTCATATATATAAGCAGGAATAGATAACTAAGTAAAGTGCAGAAAAGCACTTCTAAATTAATTCCTTTCTTTTTTCTTCTGTTTCTTTAATTTAGAATTTCACCGTTTGTCTTTATCTTCATAGCTCTTCTACACCCAGCAAATATCTACTTCACCATGGCACTACTTGAAGGTGGCCTGGCCATTTGTTGTAAGCAATTTATTAGAAGAATCCCGGCTGTTCAGTACCCTGTCTGATCAGTCTCTTGGTGCTTTGCACAGATTTGTTTGCAATTCATTGTTGTCTGAGGCAGCTCCACTGATTGCTACAGACATCTTCCTTTGAGTCCAGTAGCCATACAGCTGGGCTACAGGTGAGGATATCTGTGGCCTTTAGCTTGAAAAATGCCGCTCTTGCTTGTGTTTTCCATGAGCTAGTTTAATCATCTGTTTCACAACTGTCTGTGGATGCGGTGTAACATTTTTCAGCCCACAGACTGTAACAGTAAAGCAGCAAGAAAGGCAATGAGCATTGCACTGCACAGAGAAATGGGGACCACCTACCCAGGTGGACAGGACAGGAAGAGGGAAGGCACCACAACAGGGGATTTTAGGCCACACTTTTCTTTTACAAGCTGTTTTTTGAAAGCCATAATCGCTCAAATGATTAGTCTATATCTTATACAAGCATTAAACATAAACCAATTTTTCCTCTGTCCCAGTGCTGCAGGATTATTGCTGTTGCATGCCTGCAGTCTCAGCAGTCTAAGCTGAGGTCAGTCTTTCCGGACTGTTCCTGGGCTGTGCCCAGGTGTCCTTGGTGTCCTGGCTGTGCAGAGGGCAGGTGTCAGCTTCATCTGCCTCAGTCAGATGCGAAGGAAGTTCCCATGAAGCTACGAAGAGTTGTTTCACCCATCTGTCCACTGAATCCTGTTTCCAGAGGCAGAGGCAGGCCAAACAATAGAAAATCTCTGCATTTGAAAGAAAAACTGTCCTAAATAAAATGTTTTAATATGCATAGAGGTTCAGGGAGATGCCTAGGGCTGAGGGAACTTGTTTGGGATTTCTCAGCCACATTTGAAGACCAACTTTTTCAGAACAGGAGCAGGCAGGTCAGTTGAGTATTGCATAGGCTTCCCATGTGATTTGCAAATCTCTCCCATAAGCTCATCTGACTTGCTGCATCTTTCCATGTCTTCCTTCACTTCTCCCTTCCAACAATTATTAGGTTTCTCTAATGGCACTGAGACTGACCTGTTAATGGCCACATTCTTCACTGCAAATAATTGCCAAATTAGTACTCCCTAAGTGCATGCTAGAGAATTGGTCCTTTAATAGTTTCTTCAGAAGTAAATGCTTCTTATCATGCTAGATAAAACTCCAGCCATTCATTTTCTCCTTGCTTGGAATCGTTTTTCTGCATCCCATACTCTGGAGTGTTGGTATGTCCCTGTACGTTGTCCTGTTTACGTCAATGGGCTGTGATGATTATTCTATCACCACGTTCATGTTACATTTTTGGACAGTTCAAGGTTATGTGATTTACTGGGTAATCCTACATTTTTTGAGAAATTAAGTGTCTCTGCTCTCCTAGCCTTTTACAGAGAGCAGCCAGATCCTGCCGCAGTGGGCTTCCCTCCCACACACAGCCAGCAGGACTTCAGATGATTTTGCCTTCCTCTATATGAGGCTTTTCAGTTGCAGTAAGCTAACTCAAATGAACTAACTGCAATGAAAAATAAAT
This sequence comes from Cygnus atratus, assembly GCF_013377495.2. NCBI lineage: Eukaryota > Metazoa > Chordata > Aves > Anseriformes > Anatidae > Cygnus > Cygnus atratus. The sequence goes on along the minus strand of NC_066364.1, from coordinate 37,349,406 downwards.
CTGTTGCCCACCAAACTCACCCACGTATCTTTCAAACTACCAGATTAGGGACCAGGTTGGGATAGGGTAAGATGTGACCTAGTTTTCAATGGTAAATTCTATGTCAAGCTATAAGTCCATATTAATTTTTCCTTCTGAGGAAGAAAATATATTTTCACTGAACAAATTTCTTAGTAAGAGTTCAAATAATTGCTGGGGGAATAGAGTGCCATGATGTCATTTTGTTCCTGAACTATAAGCTCCATCTACAAGAACTTTAGTTGGAGCTTCAATTTCCTACTGATAGCATGGCAGTGTGCATGTGACCAGGTGATAATGTTATGTACATTTACAGATGCTCTAAATTAAGGAGGAAACTAAACCTCTGTTTGTCCCAGTTCTGCTACATTGCTTTCCTGAAAATGTCACCATTGTATGGTTTGTGTACACTGCAATATAATTTAACAAATTACAAGCTTTTCCCTAGATACCATGACTTCATTCATTCTGTTATGTTACTTTTCAAGTGATAACACTCTAATTAGCTGCTGAACTTTGGTATCCTTTGCATACCCTTCCCAGTCCAAACGTTCACTTATCTCTCCAGAAGTGCTACATGACATCCTTGTTGTTTCAGGAGAATACAGTTACCATTCACTGACTGCCCCCACACTATCTAAGATAAGTGTTATATGACACATCTTCTAATTCAGAGCAGTGCACAGACAACCAAAACTGTCCCTCTGAACTATCTTTTTAGCAGCAAACTCTAAACACCACTGTCTTATTGAATATTGTGTTACTTTGCTATAAGAGTTCTGAATATTTAAATCTGGTCTGGACAAGCCAGGGATTCTCTTTCTCTCACATATACATTACTTGTTCATGTTATGTTGCTATTTCTGATTATCAATAACCTTGTAGTCATATTGTGTTATACTCAATATAGTCACTATAATTGTCGCGACTATAATTGTCGCAACTGCCACTGAATTTATATTGATTCACAGAATTATCTCTCATAGAACCCCAGTTAAGACACCAAAACCTCAATTTCATGTAAACAACTTGGGTTTGGTGTTAACTGTATTTATACACAGACAAATTTTGCTCAGTTTGCTCAATTAAAAGTTCTGGCTCCATTTTATCTGCTTCTTTCTTTGCTGTGTCTTTCCCAGTGATGGAAAGAATTACAGGACTACGTCTGTACTGCACAGGGTAACACAGTGCAGATACATACAGTCTTAGACCAGAGCCTCTCAAGCTCTTTCATGCTATTCTCCACATCCTGTTTGACAACTCTTAATTAGTCTCCTTTCAGAAAGCTTCAGATTTCTACAGTGCTTGAAAAAAAACTGACATTTGCAGAGAAGTACTTCCAAACATTGCTGCAAGAACCCTGTTCTCTCACTGGGACTCTCCCAGTCCTTCACAGGAGAATACTTTCAAGCAAGGAAGCGAAACACTCTGTTGGAGGCTTCAGTGCAAGGAATGGGAAACGCATTAGACATTCCCCTCTAAGAGAACTGCTGGAGACCTCTTTGCAGCATACCGTCCATAGATTGAGAACTTCTTGACAGTGATGTAGCCTATGAGAAGGACCTCAAAAGTAAGCTTCACAACAAGACAAGAGCTAACAAAATGTTGAATGGATTCCAGCTGGTGAAAACATATGGTAGATTCTCAGTTTTATCTTCACTATCTTTGTTTGCAAACAAATGTGCATTTGTTCTTCGTTTGTTTTTTTCCCCAGTGACTTCAAATGAGTATCATTTTAACTATAAATCCCTGGTGAACATACAGTGCCATAAAATCACACCAAATGATGTGTCAAGTATATAAAGGACTGTTATAAAGAGGAAGGGAACAATCTGGTCTCCACATCCATGCTTTAAAAAATGAGAAGCAATGGGCTTGCATTGCAGTAAGAAAGAATCAGAATAGACATTAAGAACACCTTTCCAAGAGTTTAAAAGCCTTGAAATAGGTGGCCTTGGGAGGTTATATTTTCTATGCCTGGAAGCCTTCAAGAATCTGTTAGACCAAGATCTGTCAGAAATGATATCAGTACTATTAAGCATGCCATTCTATAGTTTTATGGTTCTCCTTTGAACTTAATTAATCTCCCAAGTTTTAGAAAGCCTACATCCAGCTGGAAAATAAATTATTGCTCGATAGCGTAGTATTTAAGAAGATTTACACTTCATGAGTAATTAAGAAGTGGAAAAAGAAATTTTGTTCTAAATATTACAGTTAATCATTGAACTGAATGCATAGATAGCTATTCTATACCCTACTGTTGGAAAAAGGACAAATGCTGGAAAATACCACTCTTTTGTTGTTGGTAGGCCCTGGGTTCTTACCGTTCCTCCCCTCAAAAAATCAAAGCCTCAATAAATACTGACATTTTAGACTTTCCCAGAGGACAGGAATTCTGAGAAGCTTTCATGCTAGCTCATGAAAGCAAGTTGTAGTAAGACATCTTGCATAAAGAACTCAGATTTCAGGGTTTTAGAGTTACCACTACTGTATCTACTAGCACAAGTGATCCCACACTAGCACCTGCTGGACAGACAGTCTTAGACATGTTTTGTTATATCTTGATGCTGATGATATTGGTTATTTCTTCCACTTTTAGAAGGTGAGGACTCAGCAGGCTTCACTAGTGCGTTCTAGCATCTCCACCAGATGATGAAAATCATAATTTTCTGTGTTGCTGCTGGCACAGAACATTGATTCTGCATGTGGATACACAGCAGTCTACGTGCAGCACGTGCATACACAGCTGTGATTTTCCTAATATGAGCAGAGCTATGAAGCAAGGACTCATGGCAGAAGTTGTCCACATGCTCACTCCTGCAATGTAGGAGTGCAGGGTTTAGCCCTTACCATCTTCAAGAGCCAGGGAAGATCTGGCATTGCTATGATCTGCCAACAGATGCCTTTTCCTCACCTACACTGATCACTTGCTGCGAATGCTCTTTGCTGTCCTAACAGTCCTGTACTGCCTGGTATTCGGTGTGATAAACTGTAACTTGGAAAGCGTCCTGAAACAATAAGAAACTGCAATAATCCACAACTAGAGTTTTTAATAGCGTAAGAACAGGATGTGTATTCTCACCAGTTTTATTTGTGGGATTCAGAATACCACTAAAGTGGTAGAAAGCTGGGAGAGAGATGTTGCTTTGCTTAGCTTTGCTGTTAAGGGTGGATTGGTTTATTACCACATTCATTTTAATTAGAATTCCATAATATACCCACATAAAGGTACCTGCCACAGTTAAGTTGATATTTTTCTTGCTTTATTTACGACCACATAAAATATGGTTTCCTGAGCATAATCTCCAAATGCTCAAGGATTTAAGCTCCACCCCATTTATATTTCTTAAACAGTACATGCAAAAATAATTCCTTTGGCTCCTCTACTCACACTGCACACTTCTTGAAAACAGTTCAGGCCAAAGGTAGCATGTTGCTTCCAGTATGCCAAGGACAATTCAGACAGCATTAAATAGTTGATTGTATATCTACTGTACAGATAAAAAGTAAATGCTTGTTTGATTTGGGACTCCTAAAGCTCAAAAACAGCCCAAGGAGAATTTTGGATTTATAAGACTGGGAACCAAAATACCTATGCTTAGGCACATGGGATGAGAACTGCAAACACTTGTATATAGATAATGGCAGAGGTAGTTAGCTAGCTGTATTTTCCAAGCCACAGGATCAAGAGATTTTACTTAGATGTCTGCTTGACCTAACAGCTTCTTAAAATTTGACTAAATAGCTATTTGCAGTATCAAGTACTCGGAGACATTTAAAATCTTTACCTCTAATTGGGTGGAGGACTTCTGTGGAACCGAGGAGTATTTCATCCTGTGAAAGAGAGAGGAACTTGTGACTCCAAGAACCCTCTGCAAACAGGGTTGCCTAAATGTGATTTCAGAGTTCTACACTATTCACATGGAATTTGGACTTAATGTCCGTCACTGAAAACTTCTAATCTTTATTATTTCCTAAAATTTTCCTGGCAGTGAAAGCAAAATTTTACTCAGCCATAAATCATGCTAGGGATTCAAAGTATAGCTGTTCTCTCCCTTTAAGCTTTGGGTATCCATTTACTCAGTGGGACTAAGCAGAAAACATCTGGAACAGAAGGGAACTCACCTTCATGCACTCACACCTGGTAGGCCACTTGGGAAACAACCAGAGGAACAAGTGCTAACTTCTCAGAAATGCCTGTGACTTGTTCCCCTCTGCTCTGGTTGTAGGATGTCTTACTCACAGCACAAAGCATGGTTTTGGATGGTGGAGTACTGCAACAGCTTGAAGTTCTCAAGCAATCCTGCAGAGAGGCTGAGAGGTCTCTCAGAGACTCCTGTGGGGAGGCTATGCATCTGAGACCATGTTTTAAAACCCAAAACATTTTCCCTCAGTTTGCAGAAGAACCATGCAGTGGAAGAGGCAAAGTTTTTCAGCAGAGGCAGAGAAGGAAGGAAGAAGGTTCCTTCTGGCCACACAATAACTTGGAAATGCCACCAGAGGAAAATAATTTTTTAAATTCACTGACTGTAACATCTGGCTACACTGAAAGACTGAATTCCTGAAGTTTGTTTAATTCTCCCATGTTTGTATGTGTGATAGGCTGTGCTGTGCTCTCCTGTATTTTGTTTCTCAAAGTGACGCCTGGTTAGTTAGTCAACCTGTGTGTGTGACCTCAGACAGTAATTTCCAGTTTGATAAGAGGATATTGACAAATATACAGGCTTCAAAAAACAGAAGGGAGAGTGATTTAAAGTCTGGAAAACTAGACCTCCCTGGGAAAGCTCAGATAAATTCATGGCCCTTATTTTAGCAAATAAAGCAACAAAGGGACTTAACTTCTCCTCTTCCTCTACATGAGAGATTTATGATGGCAGAGAGTATCTTGAACTGGGCAAAAGCTTACCAGATTCTTGCAGCTGGCATCTCTAGTAAGCCATATTGGTAACAAGTCGTGGTGTTTCACAGTGATGTTCATTAACCCCTGGCACAATGTATTTGGGATCTGGCATATCCCTGATTTTAATGTTAGCTGTCTGTCTGAAAGATCATGATCTTGGTCAGCCAGATGATATGGACTTGCTGAAAGAAGCCTTGCCAAAGGAACTATCAAATTCAATTCTGTGGTCTGTATTGTACAAGGTAGATAACTGCAATACTGTGTAATAGAGTATTAGAAACCAGAAGCTGCAGATAGTCTCGTACTGAAGTTAAGGATCTGCTTCATTGAAAGAAGAAACTGGTATCCTTTTAAAGAATATTTCCAACAATATTTTATTTATTTTTAATTTCTGTCCATTAAAATTAATTCTTAGACACAGACACAGACACAGATTACTAGGTTGGAAGAGACCTCAAGATCATCGAGTCCAACCTCCGACCTAACACTAAGTACTCCACTAAACCATATCACTAAGCTCTACATCTAAACGTCTTTTAAAGACCTCCAGGGATGGTGACTCCACCACCTCCCTGGGCAGCCCGTTCCAATGCTTAATAACCCTTTCGGTAAAGAAGTACTTCCTAACATCCAACCTAAAACTCCCCTGTCGCAACTTTCGCCCATTCCCCCTCGTCCTGTCACCAGGCACGTGGGAGAACAGACCAACCCCCACCTCACTACAGCTTCCTTTAAGGTAACTGTAGAGAGCGATAAGGTCGCCCCTGAGCCTCCTCTTCTCCAGGCTGAACAAGCCCAGCTCCCTCAGCCGCTCCTCGTAAGACTTGTTCTCCAGACCCCTCACCAGCTTGGTCGCCCTTCTCTGGACTCGCTCGAGCACGTCCATGTCCTTCCTGTAGCGAGGGGCCCAAAACTGAACACAGTACTCGAGGTGCGGCCTCACCAGAGCCGAGTACAGCGGAACAATCACCTCCCTAGACCTGCTGGCCACACTGCTTCTTATACAGGCCAGGATGCTGTTGGCCTTCTTGGCCACCTGAGCACACTGCTGGCTCATATTCAGCCGACTATCAACCAATACTCCCAGGTCCTTCTCGGCCAGGCAGCTTTCCAACCACTCATCTCCCAGCCTGTAGCTCTGCTTGGGGTTGTTGCGCCCCAGGTGCAGGACCCGGCACTTGGCCTTGTTGAACTTCATACAGTTGACCTCAGCCCATCGCTCCAGCCTATCCAGATCCTCCTGCAGAGCCTTCCTGCCCTCGAGCAGATCGACACACGCACTTAGCTTGGTGTCATCTGCAAACTTACTGAGGGTGCACTGGACGCCCTCATCCAGATCATCGATAAAGATATTAAAGAGGACTGGCCCCAGTACCGAGCCCTGGGGGACACCACTTGTGACCAGCCTCCAACCAGATTTGACTCCATTCACCACAACTCTCTGGGCCCGGCTATCCAGCCAGTTTCTAACCCAGCGAAGCGTACGCCAGTCCAAGCCCCGAGCAGCCAGTTTCTTGAGGAGAATGTTGTGGGGAACGGTGTCAAAAGCCTTACTGAGGTCAAGGTAAACCACATCCACAGCCCTTCCCTCATCCACCAAGCGCGTCACTTTGTCATAGAAGGAGATCAGGTTCGTCAAGCAGGACCTACCTTTCATAAACCCATGCTGACTGGGCCTGATCGCCTGCTCGCCCTGCAAGTGCCGCGTGATGACCCTCAAGATAATCTGCTCCATGAGCTTTCCTGGCACTGAGGTCAAACTGACAGGCCTATAGTTCCCCGGGTCTGCCCTCCGGCCCTTCTTATAGATGGGCATCACATTGGCTAGCCGCCAGTCAACTGGGACCTCCCCCGATAGCCAGGACTGCTGATAAATGATGGAAAGCGGCTCGGCCAGCTCCTCCGCCAGTTCTTTCAGTACCCTCGGGTGCATCCCATCCGGCCCCATCGACTTGCGCACATCCAAGCTCCTTAGCAGGTCGCCAACCATTTCCTCATGAATAGCAAAGGCCACATCCTGCTCCCCATCCCCTTCCGCCAGCTCAGGGCACTGGGTATCCAGAGAACAACCGGTATTGCCGCTAAAGACTGAGGCAAAGGCAGCATTAAGCACCTCAGCCTTTTCTTCATCCTTAGTAACTAGGTTTCCCCTCGCATCCAGTAAAGGATGGAGATTCTCCTTAGTCCTCCGTTTCGCATTGATATATTTGTAAAAGGATTTTTTGTTGTCTTTAACGGCAGTAGCCAGGTTGAGCTCCAGATGAGCTTTGGCCTTTCTAATTTTCTCCCTGCACAGCCTCGCTACATCCTTGTAGCCCTCCTCAGCGGCCCGCCCTTTTTTCCAAAGATTATAAACCCTCTTTTTTCTGCTAAGCACAAGCCGCAACTCTCTGTTGAGCCAGGCCGGTCTTCTTCCACGCCGGCTCGTCTTTGGGCACGTGGGGACGGACCTCTCCTGTGCCGTTAAGATTTCCTTCTTGAGGAGCGCCCAGCCTTCCTGGACTCCTCTGCCCTTCAGAACCGCCTCCCAAGGGACTCGGCCAACCAGCGTCCTGAGCAGCTCAAAGTCAGCCCTCCGGAAGTCCAAGACAGCAGTTTTACTGGTCCCCTTCCTGGCCTCGCCAAGAATAGAGAACTCTACCATTTCGTGGTCACTCTGTCCAAGACAGTTTCCGACCACCACATCTCCCACCAGTCCTTCTCTGTTTGTGAAGAGAAGGTCTAGCAGGGCACCACCCCTGGTGGGTTCACTGACCAGCTGCGTCAGGAAGCTATTTCCCACGCTCTCCAGAAACCTCCTAGACTGCTTTCTCTGTGCCGTGTTGTGTTTCCAGGATATATCCGGGAAGTTGAAGTCCCCCACGAGGACAAGCGCCGACGATTTTGCAACTTCTGTCAGTTGCCTATAAAACTCCTCATCCGTCTCCTCATCCTGGTTCGGCGGTCTATAACAGACCCCGACCAGGACGCTAGCCTTGCCGGCCTTCCCGCAGATCCTAACCCACAGGGATTCAACCTTATCATTCCCAGCCTGGAGTTCCACAACATCAAAAGATTCTCTAATGTAGAGAGCCACGCCACCACCCCCTCTGTGCTGCCTGTCCCTCCTGAAGAGCCGATAGCCAGGCATTGCAGCACTCCAGTCGTGGGAGCGGTCCCACCACGTCTCCGTGATGGCAACCAAGTCGTAGCCTTCCTGCTGCACAATGGCTTCCAGCTCCTCCTGTTTGTTACCCATGCTGCGTGCATTAGTGTAGATGCACTTCAGCTGGGCCATCGCCTTCTTCCCCAGCCTAGCCATTGTTTCCCCCGGCACGGCTCCAACAAGCCTTGTTTGAGCCCCGTCCCCCTTCTCGCCTAGTTTAAAGCTCTCTCTATGAGCCCCGCCAGCTCCTGGCCTAGGATCCGTTTTCCCCTTGGAGATAGGGACCCGTCTGAGGCCATCAGGCCGGGTGCCGAGTAAAGCTCCCCATGGTGAAAAAAACCAAAATTTCTGTGCTGGCACCAGCCTCTGAGCCACCTATTAACCACGTGAGCTTTCCATGTCCTCTCCGTGCCTCTCCCTTCCCCCGTAGGGATAGACGAAAACACCACCTGCACTCCCGCTCCCTCCACCAATCGTCCCAGCCCCCTATAGTCCTGTTTGATAGCCTTGAGGCTTCTCTTTTCAAGATCATCACTGCCAGCCTGGACTATCAAAAGCGGGTAGTAGTCAGAGGGGCGAACCAGGTTTGGAAGCTTCCTGGTAACGTCTCTGACCCTGGCCCCAGGGAGGCAGCAGACTTCCCTATGCGTGGGGTCAGGCCGACAAATAGGGCCCTCCGTTCCCCTGAGTAGGGAGTCGCCCACAACAATCACCCTTCTTTCTTTCTTGGTGGAGGCAGTCCTGAGGCGTGGAGTCAACTTCCTCACCTCAGGCATCCTCCTGGGCAGGCTTCCTACCTCGTCCTCACCCACCGGTCTCTCAAGCTCCAGGGCCTCAAACCTATTGTTCAAGGGCACCTGGGAAGGCAGCGCCGGAAGGGGAGGGCATCTCCTGCGAGGTCGAGAGGGGACCCGTCTCCATTCCTCCTCAACTCGCAGGTCCCCTCCCTCTGCCCGATGGCAACAGGGCAGGGGGTCCACCCCCCTTTGGGGCGTCTCACCCCGGTCCCTCTCCCTCCGGTCCTGCAGGGAGTCACTCCACCAGTCTATCTCCCGCTCGCACTCCCTGATATCCCTCAACCTCTGCACCTTTATAATAATTATATATATTTATAATTATATATATATTATAATTATTATATATAATAACCTAAATTAAGACAATACTTTCTTTACAGATGGTGATACTTAGCAGTAAATCAGCCAGAGAATCCCTCAGTGATACCATGGAGAGAGGAAAGTGCTTAGAAAGCACAGGAAAGATTATAGCTCAGAGAGGTTTGTTGCATTCACTGGTCTGGACATGAGCCTTCACTGCCCTGGAGAAGTGGTATAAGGACCACATGGCCAGTGGTAAACTGAAGACTGTAAATGCCGTGCTTTCCTTTCAGCTGTTTCTGATTGTAACACAGCCCATCTTGAGGGCTAATTCTTGTCCATGTGACACAGTGTTGATGTTATCTCAGTATTCTGGAAATTATCATCAATAAAGCTGCATGACGAAACAAGTCAGAAATAAATGTACCCCTCTGAAAGAACTCTGTTCCCAAGCTCTTTTCCTTTGTCCTTACTGCTGCTTTATTCAGAACTTTGACTAAACATTTGGTCTCTGAAAGTTGAGCATTAAGGTGGGAAAACCCACCAGCCTTGCCCACACCATGCCTGAGGTCCAGGGTTGGCGTTATTAATCATTCCTTTAACACTGATGAAACACTAAAACTCTATTCCTCTATTGCTTTATCTTAATAATTGCTGAATAAATGCTTGCAGACATGTAAAACGTTGAAACAGTGGTTTGAAAAACCAGTCAGTAAACCATTAGCTTTGATGTTAAGAGATCATACTTCACAACTAATGGTATATTTTGCTGCTATTTCCTTTCTAAAAAATCAGCAAAGATGGATTTTTAGTTTTTAGGGGCAAAACTGCTGAGATTAACTGCCTTCATTTCATTTATCAAAAGCATTAAGTGTTCTGCAGTGGCTGATGAGTGTATTTTAGATATACTGAAAACAGATAGATATATAGTTTATTTCTTTTATGTTAGAAGTTGTCCAAAAGAGACCCATTATTTACATCCCTTATATCTAATCAAGATAAACTCTCAGTCTCATAAATAAGAACAACCTTATTTGTTTTAGTGACTTATTTGAGTCTGGAAAGATTTGCTGAGCAGGGGCTGGGCTCAATAATATTTCACAAAGCTAAAAATTTGGACTTGATACATTCTTGACATGAGGCACATCATTTTTCACATGTAAGAACAATTACCTCATGTTTACACAGCATTTAAGGCATGGAAAGTGATTAGCTTTTACCATCTCTGGCATGCCTGGGATGTACAAATTGCTGCTGGCTCTTTAAATATGGAAAGACATTCATTTAATGCTCTTTAATTCGGTGCCGCTTATCTGCCTGTGGAAAGGTTCACCCCGGGTGCTGGTGATGAGTATGAAATACAGGCCTAGAAAAAGCTGTCAGAGAGGGAGGAGGCTGTAACCAGGAGATAAGCGTTAAGATAGCGCTGCCTCCTCGAGTTGGTGGGATGAGCCCATATCCCGGCGAGCCCACTGCTCACGGGGTGATAACACTGAGGGAGCGCGGCAAGAGAGGTCAGACGGCTGCCGCAGGAGAGCCTGCGTGCTGGGGAGGGGAAATATGTCAAAGCCTGGGAGAGGCAACGACAGGATGAGGAATTTGAGTTGGTGCGCAAAGGCTGTGTGTCAGGCAGAGGTGGGAGGCATCGCCACGGGTAGGTTGTGAGAAAACTTTGAGAGGGAACTGAAAATGCTGGCATGGGACTCTCATGCCTGTGTTCCAGCTCCTTCTCAGGGAGAGGGGTTCTGCTCTGAAGGAGATGAGACCCAAAATCCCCACTTTTCTAGCAGTCAGCTGTGCTGATTCTGCATGGTGTCTGAAGACCAAGCCCATTCTCCTTCTCCACACATGTTGCGTTAGCGGTGGCAAGTGCGTTTGGAGAAGGAGAATGCATTCGTCCCCACTCCTTTCCAGTAGGTTAGAATTAAGCTCATTGTTCTTCTCTTTCACAGCCAAAATGGCATGGGTGCTACCAAATTTGCCTCATCATTTTATGTCTGCTTTTTAATCTTCACCACTTCAGAAGCAGTCAGCATACCACCCTTGTTCTGCATAAGGCTTACTTAATAAAGAGCTCACATTTGGTATTTTCTTTAAAATGAGCTGTACACATCATCTAATTCCATGGTGAACGTGTCCAAGGATAGACAGCTTGGCTCAGGGTCTGGGATAATGAGTAGTCTGGGCTGACCTCCTGACCCCCTCCCCATGTATGGGCTATACTGCTGGCTATCCCAGACTAATAGACTTGTTATTGCTCTCATACATGTATGTCAGTGTCTAGCACAGACAGCAGGCCATGTATAGTGTTTCTTCCCATGATTATGGAAACAGTGCAAGAATCCTAAGGCTTTGCTGGAGCTGTCAACTTTCTGGATGTAGTTTTTATTTGTTGTCATTAAACAATGCATTTTATCTAGAAATGATTTTGTGAACTGTTCTTCTCAGTTTGCTTCTGTGGTCTCGGGCACATTGGTAAATAAATACAAATCCAGTCTCTGGTGTGGTCTGTTAGTTTCATAGACCGATGGGTCAAATATCACCTGTAAAAGTGATATGAAAAGATTTCATGTGGGGAGTTCAGTACTTAGCTTATAGTGGTCAGACCCCAGTGGTCTGAAAAATTAGATGCAAGCTATGCAAACACTTGGTGCCTTGGCCAACCTTTGGGATACATATCCTCTCACAGGCTGTCAGATACATGGTGCTGCCTTGCAGTACTGTTACTGTGGACATCAGGAGATGGCACAGGAAGGAAAAAAGGAGGTGTTTTTTTTCAGGAGAAACTGATGGGGAAAAAAAAAGTTTCAGGAAACTTTGTTTTTCTTGTGGGGTATCTGTGGCTAATCAAGGGAAATCAGCACTCCCACACCCTGTCCAAGCTTTTAAAATATGGCTTTAATGGAAACAAATGCTAGTATTTTTAAGTCCAGGCAGGCTGGAGGTCCTCAAGGTTTTCAAACAGAATAAAGTCAAAGAGGGCAACACCCTCATAATTTATACTGGGTTTACATAGTTTTCCAAGGTAGTAATTAAGCCATGTGGTTTCAAACAAAATTTATTCTTCAGTAAACCAGAAACAATACTCAATCTACAGACTTTGTGCCTTCTTTTCAGAGCAGCTGTATGTGTTTGTCTTTGAAAGTCAGAAATGTTTGGGGCTCAGTGGCGTAAAGACCATATAGATCCTTCCCACTAACATGTTTTGGAAGGGTATAACATCAATGGTGTAGCTTAAAATGGGTCATACTTTTAAACTCTCCTGAGGTCTTGAAGCAGATGGAGATGCAGCATCACATCCAGGTTACTTCCAAGATAAGCCATGTTCAAAACAACCCCAACTCCATGGAGATACACACATGTAGCTAAAAGAAACCACTCCAAATCCAACCACTACAGCAGGCCAGTGACATGCTGACGGTGAGTGGCGCGACTGGAGTGACTATACTAAAAGCCAATTCTTGCCCAGGTTATATATTCCTTTGGTTGTTCACGGTGCAGTCCTGGTTGTGCAGGCTGTGTCCCCAGCACATAGCCCCCCCCTCCAGCCCGCTCCCTCGCAGGGAAGCGCTGTGTAAACAAACAGCACAACACTGGCAACGCTTCAGGGCCGGCCTTCGCCAGGCACCACCGCCATGAGTGAAAGTAATTAGAGGCCGTTTGCATAGGTTGTTAAGAAATGTGTAAACAGCCGTATAAACAAGGCCAGGTCAGGTCAGGGAAGGAGGCTGGCACTCTGCGAGGATGCGCCTGGAGCCGGCCCAAGTGTGAAATTCCCAATTGGGAGAGAACATTTGGAAAAACAAGGCGATCAAGGTTTATCAACACAAATCATCTTCTAAGTGGCACATTTTATTTAGAGTATGTGTGGCCTCTGTCTCGAAGAAGGGAAGTTTTTATCAATCCGAGCTTTATCACTTCCAGATATCTCGCTTTGTTTACTGGCAGGGCGCACAATGCCTCCATTTTGAGCAGTCCAGTTTAAACACGCGTGGGGCCGGGCTCCTTGTGAGGCCCGCAGTGAACTGCCTGTGCTCCTTTCTCAGAACTGGGCTCGTAAATCTTGCCTGTGAGCCCTGAAATGCCTCTTTGTGACCGTCATCCTTGAGAAACGTGGCATCCTGGCCCCGATTCATGCATTTGCTTAAGCCAGTGCTGAAGAGCCTCTCTGCTCAGGGAAGTGCTTTGAGCCCTGCTCAACTTTAAGGAAGGACTTGAATGTCTTTCTGAAGAGGAGGAGTGGTTTTCCAGAGCTCTTGTTATAAGGTGTTTCCTTACAAATAGAAGATTTTTATTTTATTTATTTTTTCCCTGTGAGCATCCCTGTGAGGCAGCCTGGCATTGTTCATCTCATTTTATGAAGAGAGAATTTAAGAACAGAGAAAGGAAAGAGTTTGCCTCAAGGTGACTGAAAAACATAGCAGAAGAGGAGAGAAAAACATCAAGATCCCTCTGCCTCTGCTGTTAACCAAAAAGTCCTCATCCATCTCCCAGATGCAGTTCACTCTTTAGGGGTAACTCAGATGTTACCAGCTAGGTGCCAGCATGATAGAGCCACTTTTCTGTAGTTTTCAGGGCTCTCTAGGAGAAATACAGCATATTCTCATGGTTTTCCTGTCACTGACCGCGTCACACAGCCATGATGCAGGATGACACCATGTTACCAGTTGGACAGGCCAGGTTTTGTGCACAGTGGCTGGAGTAGACCCATCTGGGAGATATGCTTCCCTCCCTGCTCTCTGCATCTCAGGCAGAAGATCACAGTGGCTCCAGCTCTGGCTAGCACTGGCTGTTTACAGACAACAAGAGGCATTCGGCTGTGCAGGCTGAACCTGCTGCCCAAACAGTTGTTCTTTGCTTCAGGGAAAAGGCAGTGGGCCAGACGGGCTCATCCTCTTGGCCATAAATCGGATCATGCTGAGTTAAGCTAGCGAAAGTTATTTTCTGTCCATTCCAGGAGAGTTTTCCAGCATCACAGTGTCATCTGGGGGACATGAATATTTCACCTCTGATCTGGTGTAGCAATCCAAATGTATCAGCATCAATCGGATCCCACCTTTAAAAACCTCTTCTTTTAGCATATAGGCTACATGTGGAAACTATTAATAAATCCTTGTCTTCACCTTCTCAGCAAGCCTTAAGCTCAGTGCCTTTGAGTTCCTAAGCTCTTTCTGAGGTGAAAATATAGCTTATGTTGTGACACTGAAGCTAAGGGACCATGTTCATTACCTTAAAATCTCTGAATTAATGAAGTACAACAGCAAAGTGCTATTCCTATAAAGTCAGTGTGTAAGCATGCACCTTCTCTGTGCAGGCAGCATCATTACCTGGTCAGCATAGACAGTGCAATGAGCTTTCAGTAGATCTGAAGATACAAATGTGTCTGGATGCTTTGCTAGGCATTGTCTCTTAGAAAGACAACAGATAAACAAGTGCTGGCTTCAGAAATTTGTGCTTCGTAGAGTGAGAAGAAGGATGGAAAGGGAGAAGTGAATGTTAAAATTCACATAAATATGTGCTAAGGTTGGTGAAGAAGACAACCAGTAAGATCATGTTGGAAAGACAGTTGCTATGGTCATCTAAGAGCTGATGTCTGGTGAATTTCTTTGCTGTATAGCTAACAGTTTTGCTATCAGCCAGCAAGGTCATTCAAAAGGAGATACTTCTGCTTTTGCCCTGCAGAGGTGATGAGTATCTAGGAGATGAAAGAAAGCTTTTCTTGCGTGGGCTTTCCTCCTTGATTTAGGGCTTGAAGGAGAAAGTCCTTTCATCTTTCATCCCCCTTGTAGCCTCCCTTGGTTCTTCATCAATATGAATGTGAGCTGGCAATGTGTGCTTGCAGCCCAAAAGCCAACTGTTTCTTGGGCTGCATCAAAAGCAGTGTGGCCAGCAGGTCAAGGGAGGTGATTCTCCCCATCTACTCTGCTCTCATGAGACCCCACCTGGAGTGCTGTGTTCCGCTCTGGGGCCCCCAGCACAAGAAGGACATGGGTGTATTAGAACAAGTACAGAGGAGGGCCACAAGGATGGCCAGAGGGCTAGAGCACCTCTCCTATGAAGACAGGCTGAGGGAGCTAGGGTTGTTCAGCCCAGGGAAGAGAAGGCTCCAGTGAGACCTTATAGTGGCCTTCCAGTGATTAAAGGAGGCCTACAGGAAAGCTGTGGATGGACTCTTTGTCAGGGATTATACTGATAGGACAAAGAGTAATGGTTTTAAACTAAAAGAGGGTAGGTTTAGATTAGATATTGGGAAGAAATTCTTTACTTAGAGGGCAATGATGCACTGGAACAGGATGCCCAAAGAAGTTGTGGATGCCCCATTCCTGTAGGTGTTCAAGGCCAGGTTGGACGGGGCTTTGAGCAACCTGATTTAGTGGAAAATTCCTGCCCATGGCAGGGGGGTTGGAACTAGATGGTCTTTAAGGTGCTTTCCAACCCACCCATTCTGTGATTCTATGATTCTATGATTCTATGATTCTGTGATTCTGTGATTCTGTGATTCTATGAATGGTGGTTTCTCCAGCACTTTGTAAAATCATGGGTGCTTTGTTGGCATTTCTGTTACCTGGCTTGTAAGTACCAATATTCTCCATCATTCTCTGTTGTGCAACACTCAGTAAACAACTTAGTTCATCCAGGGCTGGGAGATATTTTGCTGAGATCAGTAGAGCCTTCACGCCACCTTGGCTGCTTGTTGACTCCAATGCCATGGAGTCAGTCAGTGCCTACCAGCAGGACATATCTGATTAGTGCCTGAGCTTGTGCTTGGCCAGCTGAAATAAAAAGGGAGGGGTCCTGTCTTTAATGTCCTCCCCTCAGCCTCCTCTTTTCCAGGCTGAGCAGGTGAAGTAACCTCAGCCGCTCTTTGTACGTCTTCCACTCTAGGCCCTTCACTATCTTTGTAGCCCTTCTCTGGACACTCTCCAATAGTTTCACATGCTTTATGTACTGTGGTGCCCAGAACTGCACACAGTAGTATTAGGTATTAGGCATCACAAAAAACTTCTTTATCATCTTATGGAATTTCAGCCTCGGTCACACCACAAAGGGACAGTCAGAGCATTATGGCCTCTTTTGAACCCATTAATATTGGCAGCTCCATGCAAACTTTAGTACCCAGCTCCAGTTTATTTAAGGTTTGTTTAAAAAAAAAAAAAAAAAAAAAACATTATGTGCTGAATTTTATTAAATCAACTTAATAGGGGTTGTGAAGTAAAATAAATAAATATGGAACTCATTTCTGCAGTTAGTGGGAATTATTCTGTTTGTTTACAAAGGCCATTAAAAGCTTACTAGAGGTGTTCATTTCAGTAAGGAGGCCTCATTGATGGATCAGTACAGCCTTGCCAAGACTGTATCCAAAATTTCACAGCAGTGCTCTCATTAGGCTCTAACAGTTAAAAGAAAACACAACTGAAGAGAACTATTAATATTTCCCGGTGGCCTCCAACCTCCTCCACATTAGTATTTCCCGAATCACACCACATAAAAACTCTTTTAAGGTTTTGGGGGTTGGTAGCCTGCAAAAAGGACAGAAAATGGAAGAGCAAAACATTTTATGTTCCTAAAACAAGGCATGTTAAAACAGAAACCTTGATAGCTGCATAGATGCCTTTGCACAGTGCAATGTCTCTGATAAAATGGTCAACAAAGAGAAAGAATTATGCATTAGTAAAAAAGTAAGAATGGTACCACAGAATATTAAAATCACCATTTTAAAATGTGAACTAAGCATTTCTAAGGACTGAGAGGTCAGGGCAGTCCCTTAATTGCCAGAAAACACTAATTTTAGCTAGGTTTTAATATGAACACAGAGCCATTGTATGCTTTCACCCACAGTTTTCCATAAGCATTTACACTTTTATATATTTTTCATATCAAACAGTCAGAAGTGCAGGTCTGGAATAATTTCTTGTCTAAACAAATTCTGTATTTGCTTTTAATTATTTAATGGTTTTCAAACACAGACGATCATTTCTGTTGCTTCCGTCCTTAGCCAAAGTACCTAGACAAGTGACCTGCTTTTAGAGAGATGCACAGCAGTCCACTCCACTGGTGTCAGGAAGGGGCTCAGGTACTTAGCACCTCTGGATGTAACACTTTTACACTGTCTGCACATCTCCTTGGCAGTTGCTGCACTTTTGCAGCTTCCACTAGGAAAAAATTCCTTTGTTCTGTTCAATCACTGCAAGAAACTTTACTGAGCAACATCAAACAGGACCTCTGTCAAGTGCCGCAGTGGCACAGTGCTTCTTCCTGGAAGTAGCTGGCACAGGAATCTTGAGACTCTAGTGGGATCCTCAGCAATGGAGCACAGTCTGGCCCTCCCAGTACAGTTTGCCACATATCTCATGGTAAAAGCTGTCGTTTATTTAGGCTTTTAGGAACCTGTTATGAGTTACCCTCTTTTCATATTGTGGCCAGAAATTTCAAGAAGAACTAAAGAAGTTCAGAGTAATTTGATGGCTTCACACCTTTTCTAGCTTCTTGCTTTCTTCTTACCTTCTTACTTTCTTCTTATTTTCCCTTAGTGATAGCAGAAACTTTTTGCCATGATGTCCAAAAGCTGTACTTACCTATTGGAAGAGACAGGTTTTAATCCATCTAGTCCAGGTCCTCGGAAGAACATCAAGTACACTGGGAATATGGGGGTCTGCTCTGCGTGTCCTCCATGTGGGCTGGCTGCCCTCTGAAGTTGTTTCACGATGGCCTCTAACACCATTGCTGTGCCAGACCAAAGCCTCTGCACCTGTCTGGGTCTGAGAGCTCACTAGTGTGGCCACAAAGGGCAGAGATGTAAAGAGGAGGAGGTGGTTGCCACAATGTCCACTTTTTTTTTTTATTATTATTATTTTTTCTGTCATATTCTTGTTTTAGAGTTCCACCAAAAAAGAGCCAGCAGCCCCAAACTGCCCAAAACAACAGCATGCTCATACCAGACATGCCTGAACAGCTATTTCCTCCACTTTGGCTCAGAGTATGCCACTGTGAAGGAACGGCTGCAACACTGGGCATCGCAGAAAACACAAAGCAGACCATGTTTCCAAGCCTTCTTGAAGGGAAGTCTTTGGTGCGTGTCTCTGCTCTCAGGATTTTTGTGTGATTAGCACCGGTTAAAATAGAGAAATTATCATGGGGATATGAGTAGGACCAAGGGCCCAGAACAAAAGTGAGATAAACTAGAGAAATGGGGTCTAAACAGCTCAGATCATATAGTAAATTCCTAGTGTGGGAGGAAGAAAAACAGTATTGTACAACTTTCAGCTGTGAAAATTCTCAGATGTTAAACGTCTCATGTCGAGTTCTCAGTCTCAATCAGTTTTATCTTTCTTTTGATAGTTTTTTTTTTTCCTAAATCTAACCCACATATGACTAAGTCATATGAAAGATCAAGACTAGCTGTTGATTTTACAGATTGCAGGGAAGATGTGAGGGATGCTTTGGCTCTACCCTTTTCATAGTAATATTGAATAACAGCCACTGAGAAGAGTGGCCTTTCAATGAGCAGCTACAATAAAACATATTTCCTAGAAGACTATTAAAGAGATAGAGCTCTCTTAAAAATATTTATTTTGTTTTGTTAATCAACTACCACTGTTGTTTAAGGCTGAAGCTTGTTCTGTACATTTTCATTATTTCAGAAAAATCCCCTGCCAGACCCATTGTAAAGCTTTGCATTAAAATCCTGCTTACTGTAGTGGGATGAAATTTTTTTCCTTCCCAAAGAATAATTTAATAGAAACTTGGCACCAGAAAATGTGTTTCTGTTTCATTACTATGATATATAAAAGTTCATAGGGTTCTCAGAATATTCTTACTAAAAAAAAATAATAATAAAAATCATTAGCACATGCTGGAATACACAACTTACTGGCAATTATACAGTAGTCCTCTTCCAAATACACACTTCTCACAGTGTTTCTAAGACCATAAGCAATCATTCTTAAAATGCAGAGGGAGTATTGGAATAAAATTTATACTTTGTAAATTTATTTGGAAATGTTGCTCACATATTTTTAGTGTTAGTCTGGATGCAAACAGACAGCTTGATTTTTTTTAAAGTCTATTTAATTTACACTTCACATTATTTCTTTAAACCATAATTCTAGCAATTTTATTATAGGAACTCTTTTCAGTGTTGCCCACTACATTCTTGTTTGGGTCTCAAAAATAATAATCTTTAGCACTTACACAGTGCATTAGGTTTTTAAAGTGTTACACAAATATTAACTAACTAATGTTTGTTCAGCCCAGACTGGCCTTATAAAGAGGCTGCAATGAGTGAAGTGAACATTTCCCTGTCACTATTAACAAGATTAAAGGTGTTGATGTTGTACAAACACAAAAATGAGGCACAGCTTGAAATAAGCCACCTGCTATTGATTTTGGCCAAAAATGTGGGTAATCGCAAACTTGTAGATTACTTCTCAGTACTATCAAACCAAAAAAAAAAAAAAAAGAGAGAGAAAGTGCTTGTTTGCTGGCTTTGATAGCTTACATCAAGTCCTGAGGGTTGGAAAAAGCCTTCGCTTTCTGCCTTTGAGTACATACAACTTTTCAGCAGCACAGGAAGCAATTTTGTCAAATGGCCACTGGTTGCTATCAGCCTACCAATGGCACCCCAACAGTCCCACAGGGGCCTGTGCCCTTGTGTGCCACCACCCTTTTTTCTCTTCCTTTCTCCTCCTTCTCAAAGCCAGGCTCCAGCCTTCTCCTCCGCTGAGTCACCGGGACCATAGCTTTACTTCAGAGACATCTTCTAACATACATTTGTTTTTAATGTATTAAAATGCTGATTGAGTAATCTTTAGGACAGAAGATATTTCTAGTAACTCCGGACCAAAATATTATCTTGTTCAGCCATATCTGCTGTGGTTGCCCAACAGCCTTTGCTACAATGTATTTCCCACAAAAGTCCCCAAATTTTCTGGGCTTCTGGACCCAGAATAATGATGTTGCAATCATTTCGAAGTCTGACTCTTGCATGTATCCTGGAAATTACATGACCATAAACATAACTGGAAGTTTCTAGCTGTCAGTGATGTCATACTGATTTTAAAAATAGCCAGTAAACATATAGTTCAAGCTTTAATCCATCTTCCTCAGTCAGACTTATTTCAGTAAGATGCTTCAGATAATACTTTCTAGTGGGATTACTGCGCAGCCTGGGTGGTTTATCATTCAATCTTAATCTTTTATTAATGCATTGTATATGTTATATATGACCCCAAACCCTTGCCAATGCTGTGTTTCTAAACCTGTGGAATTAATTAGCTGCTTCCACGTTCAGTTTTGACTGCTTTAACACCACTGGAATCCCACTCATCACATCAGACGTTAGCACCAGTCACAGATTTCTATTCTTACGCATTCCCTGTGTTCGAAGCCATCTGCAGCTGACGTCGGCTGCGCAGGCAGGAACACTGTGGATCCTCTGCTCATGAGACGTCCCTCTGACACCGGGGGAGTGCTCCACAGCTGCAGGGCTCCACGCTGACACATCTACTAACAGGATTAGGACTTAAAGTAGAAAAAACATATGTCATTTGCAATATAGCTGGAGAGCTACCAGCAGCTGTAATTAGGGATGCCTATGCATTTCTATTCTAAGTCCCTGTTTTCATTTGCTCATAATTTTCCAAAACTTTCACCTATAAGGCTGAACTTTTACAGTCCTGTTTCCTGACAAATTGTGGGTTTTGTGCAGTTGGGGAAAGTATGAGGAAAAAAACAACGTGTCCATTTTTATTTTTTTTTGAATGAGAGAAGAGAGAAATTAAAAAAAAAAAAAACTCATGTAAACATGCAGATTGGAGCTATTTGGATTTATGCTGGATTTTCTATTTTATTTTATTTTTGCATGACATTTTAAACTCTTAAATTATGTTCCAGCAGCTGGTGCATATAGGATAATTATTAATAAGGCAACAGAAATCATGCAATATACTTTTTTCCCTATACCTTTAGTTGCTCAGTTACAGAATTGTACAGAGTGCATTTAAATACCTGCTTAAAAAGTGTTTTCCTCTTGGTGGGACAGAGAGATTCCAGAACTCCAGTCTGAATAGGCAGCCATAGTAATGCTCCTCATGAGTTTCTCTGTGGAAGCTGGTAATGAACAAACCATATTGACCTTGCAGGACTGCCATGACTCTTCCTTAGCCTGTACAGATAGCACCTTGTGGCATAAAAGTGCTAAGTGGTATGGCTAGAAATATGTGAACATTTTTTGTTGATCTTTGCAGATGTCTCAGACTACTTTGAACTTGAAGGACTATTTCATGCCTTTGTAAGTCTATGCCTCATGTTCCCCTTCCTTCCCCACCTTCCTTTCCATCCTACCTGACGGAAAGTACTTGGTATTAAAAATAATGTGAAGATCTTTTTAAGCTAGAAAGAACTTTTGCTAAGAGAAGGTCAATAAAAGGAAGAAACTGAGCACTCAATACAGCCTCACTGACTCGTGTCATTCCTGTTTTTCCTTGTCAGTCATCCTGCCTCTGACTGCTGGATGCTTGTTGAAGGTAGGTAGGTTCTTGTAATTTAGCAATCTCACAAGCACTCGCTCTGTGAGATGCCCCATACACTTTGGACATTAAAGCAATATTAAATTGTCAGAACTAATCAATGACTGAGTTCTCTTTTGAGAAAGAGTAAGTCCTCTGTATCAATGCAAAATATTTAATTAAAAAATCAAAACAAAATAAATCTCTCTTCTACTAAGTTTATTATTCTTGTGGGGAGGGAAGAAGTACTGGTAGGGGTTAGCTGGGATTTTTCTTTTTGTTCTGTTTTCATTTTGTGGATTAATTGGATCTTTCTTTTTCTTTACGCATTTATTTCTTTCCTCAATTATTTTTTCTTTCACGAATAGGAAGCCCAGCTTTTTTAGTATTTTTTTTTTTACATTTAACTGTAAGTTGCTAAAGTTTGTTAAAGATTTTCCTTCCCAAATAGCTTGTTTTTTTTTTTTTTTCTTTTTCTGAACATCCTGTGTGAGAACAGGTAACTTTTCATAACAGTCCTCTTCACAGAGGATCTCCTCATTCAGTTTCCTTTCAAATGTACCCATTTAAGCTTAATGAACATTTAAAAAGGAAGCAAATGATCCGTACAGCCTTTTTGTTTTATAGTTCCCCAGATAACTGGTGTTTTAGATTCCTCTCAAATTAGGGTCGACATAAATCTGAAAACTCTCTTGGATCTGCAGAATTACATAATGGTTGTCATTTAATTACTAGAACCCAAGAAGTTGCACTAGAAGAATATTAGTAAGATAAGAAGCAAAGGAGCTTTTAGTAGATGAGGAAACCAAGATCCTCATACAACACTGACTTGCCCTGCTCCCTTGAGAATATGATATTATGAAATGGTCTTTAAGTATGTGTTTGTGTACTATTTTCTGACAGGATTTCTATCCCACTTAGGGACAGAATTGCCTGTCAATATTTTTTAATTTCTTTTAACTTTTGTAGAGTGTCTCGTAGGACTTATTTAATGCACACCATCTTGCTTAAGGATCAGAATATTCCTTTCTGCTTAGGCCCTTCATGTTAGTCTCTCACTGTATTAACTCAAGGATCGAGAAACTAGGATGAACCTATTTTTCCCAGCACCCTACAACATGAAGTTCTTACTGTTCCCTGCTCCTAGTCAGTCCCCAGCCTCCAGCTCCATTTCACAACTGCCTTTCTCCACCTTCATGAAGCAGCCAGGATGGTCCTGCTCAGCCCCTGTGGCCTGAGAGGGGAACATGCCCAGACACCTTCTACAAGGGCATGGTGCAGACTGCCTGTGTGGAAGTGGGCAGAGTCTCTGGAAGACTCAGCAGTCATCCTATGAATGAGGAGGTACCTCAGACATCCTACAGTTTAGGCAGATTTTGTCTGGATTGGCAGAAGACACATCCCTGGTGCAAATCTCTAGCCTCTTCCCCAGTGCACGAATAGAACACTTGTCAATGAATTATCTGAAGAACTTTTTTTAGCAACATATTCTCCCCAAATCTCTTAGAAACACACAAACTTCTTAACTGAAACTTTTTCAAAGATCAATGAATAGCCAGGAGATACCTAAGTACACACACACACACAAAGAATCATTCCTGAATGGCTGAAATCTGGTAAAACTATTAGAAGCTGAAAGCAGGATCTTATAATGAGAAATGTCAGATGATAGATGCAGCAGTGCCATCTTCACCTGTAGTATTTATGCATGCATGTAGGATGTAAGAGATTGATACATGGGAAAAAAAAAAAAGAAAAAAAAAAAGAACAAGTGTGGCACTATACTTGGAGCGTATCAGGTTAGTTCCATGATTTATGTTTTTAATATAGCCACTCCTCTTACTCTTTCTATTTTGGAGCCACAAATGCAGCTGAAAACAGACTACAGCCCAGCATATAATGAGGAAGTGGGAGACAACAGAAGATGTCTGTTCATCTCCATGTTATCCCTGTTTAATCCCCGCCAATTTGACCCCAGCCTGTCAGAAAATCATAGATCTGAAAAAATCCACATATTTTATAGATTAAAAAAGAAAGCAAAGGCATCAAACAAAGTTTTTGCTGCAAATAATTCACTTAGCCGTAAAATTCACCATATAAATAGCCCCATTGTTTTACCTTGAATTAGGAAATAGAAGAAACACTCGCACGGCATGTTAAAAATTGTATGCCAAACTTTTCCATTTTTTCTTGAATTTCATGCAAATAACCTTCATCAGATGGGGCTATTTGTGTTGGTCTTTATTATTATTATTATTATTATTATTATTTATTGTATTTTCCTCCAGAGAGAAATCCTACTGTCAGTTTGGAAAAATAATTATCCTGTATCTCTCACGATCCCACAAATGAAGTGGGCTTTTCTGCAGACGGCTTGAATCTCAGCTGACTGCCTGTCTTAAACAGTGTCCTCAGATTTTAGTACCCAAATACCTGGAGCCAGCACCCTGGCTGAGCAAGAGCAGCTTCCCAAAGTCCCGGTGGATCCACTGGAAGCTATGAAGTGCAATGCAGTGATTTCAGTTAAACATTACCGGCTCCTGACCCTGGAAAGGGAAAAGTCAAAGTTCTTTTGGAAATGACACATTGTGACCTGCAGTCTGTTGTAGCACATTAAGTCTGATAAATGATCAGAAATGATGACTTAAACAAGCATCTAAGAGAGAGTATTTTACTTAATGTACCCAGCAGTTAACCTTATGTAGTCACATTGCATAGTGGGCTCATTTGGAAGCCATGTAGGTTTAGTTAAGAATAAACAAAGCGTTGCAGTACCATTAAACGTTTTCTACGTCTTCCTTCTGTGTTAATGTGGTTCAGTGCTTCTGTCACGAAAATGAGCTAAATGGAGTTTCCCACACTCTCGACCACAAAGAGTGCACTATATTGCCTTTCCGATAGACATTTTGTACTTTCCTGAACACATGCACATTTCAGGAGCAAACCATGATTTTCGTAGCACTAAGGAGGCTTGCAGCATAGAAAGGAAGAAAATTCAAAAGCAGAAAAAAATGGAAGTGATGTCAAAACCATGCAACTTTTCCAGGTGGTAAAAAATACCTCTCTATATACAAAAAAAAAAAAAAAAGTTAATTTTTTTCCCACATCCACAAAATGCTCTCTAAGTGAAATGTCAAATCTAATCCTCCTACCTAATAAGTTCTCAAATTTTTAATTTAGGCATTTATGCCAGAGCCGTATAGGTACTAGAATAACGTGAGCTATTTCTCTGTATTAAGTTCCTCGACTATAATGACTTCATCATTTCATTTAAGCACCTGTTCTGGAAAATAGGTCCTGATCCCACAAACACTCACATCTACTGAGTATTCCCATTGGAACTCTAAAAATTGTATCCCAGTTCTTTAGGGTGATTTATGGCATACTATTAGAAGCATCTATAAGCACCTGAAATGTGTCAGTGGATGAATATGAGCAGTAATTGTAAATATAGTTTATGAGTTAAGCAGCGCACTGATAGCGGCCAACGCTCAGCAAAATATTGAATCTCCCAACTCCTGTTTAAACTCCCCACTGATTTCAGCTGTATTTCAGACTTGAAATGAGGAGTTAGGAGCCCAGATGCTTTGCTGATCATAGGCCTTTGACTGCAAAATGCTGAATCTTCCCAGAGGACTCCCTGGAAATGATAGCAGAGGAGGATTTTATGCATGCGTAGTTCCCTTTGGAGTTTGTCTGATGGATGAAAATCTGCCCTGGACTTCAGCTGCCTTTCTTGTTTCTCTCACAGTCTTTCTAAAAAACAAAAAGTTAGTTTTTTTTTTTTCTTTTTTTTTTCCACATAGGAATGAATTCTGTGAACGTCACCAACAGACTAAAATGGTGCCCATGCCCCACGGAAGGGATTAGGCTATGCCGTCTGGCCGTCCAGGCAGACGACCCGGCTCTCCAATGTCAAGATGAGGGAGACACCCTCCCTTGGAGCAACAGCCAGCTCCCATACCCACAGAAATAATTTTATTTTCTTTGGGAGAGGAAGTCTGCTGTCTTTGGTTCCCCGCTACTGCTGCAGCTTCTCTGCAGGCGTCCCTGACCCCTGTGCAGAGCGGAGGGATGAGGCAGGATTCCCAGAGCTCCAGAGGGGAGTGCAGGGAGGGAGACCTGAACTTTCCACCCCCGAGATGGTGGCTGTGCTCACACAGCCAGCGTCCAGCTCCTATCCTCTGCTACTGCCCCCTCAATCTAAGGCTCAGTCACACTGGTGAAGACCTCCCTCATACGTGGTACTTCCTTATCCATTCCATTATTTGATGCTTACAACATGTTTATGCCAGGGATGAGCTTGGACCAACAACATAAATATTGGTTTATGTTCACATTCCTACAGTAACGTGATTAGAAGGTCCATATCCATGTAAATAGCAGAATATTTCTGCTGCTTTCTGTCTTACTTTAGCCTCCTGCTTGTAAATCCAATGGAATCCTTTGCATTATGTATTTCTTGTTGAGTTGTTTCTGTGTGGCTTGAGCTTGGCCGCAAATGGGATTCTTTTTCTTCTTGTTTTTCAAGTTAGCATCTTAAAGAAAAGAAAATAAATATGAAGTCAGAATTTCCTGCAGGACAGTGGGAAGGGGAGAGAGCAGATCAGCTGTAAGTTGTTGGTGTTATTTTCCCAGGATGAGTTCTTTTTCTTTCTTTTTCTTTTTTTTTTCATCATTTATTTATTTATTTATTCTCCACTTCTAAAATTGCCTCTAGACCTACGAACAAAACTGGAAGACCTTGTGTTTTTCAGAAACAGCACAATTTAAATTGTCAAAGACCACCTTTAGGCTGAATTTCCTGCGGCTCAGTAGCTTGGGTACAACACAGACGCTTTCAAAGGAAAAAAAAAAAAAAAAAAAAAAGATGTCTGAAAGGGGAAGAACTAAGTTGTGCTCTTTACTTGCTCAGCCTGCCAGCAACAAGCTGCTGCTGTTCCGTCATTACTATAACCCTTTCCTCCCCCACCTCTGACTAGTCCCCGAACATTACAGGCATCTAATAGCAGGGAGAACCTATTGCTGGGCGTGCACACTGCCACCACATTAGCTTGCTTCCATCCATTAGGGTGGCTAAAAGGAACATGACTGATGGTAATGTGTCTCCCTAGAAATGTCTTTAACTTCATCCACAACAAATGTCTGCTCTCCATCTGAGCTAGTTAACCCAACATGTTTATGCTTAAGTATTCTTTCCAGGCACTATCTTGAAAGCTCTATTTGGGTATTCCCCTCTTGAAAAACTATTGCTGACATGTGAGACAAAGCTGACACAAACTATGACACAAGGTCAAAACAGGTAAAAACAGCTATCATCACAGCAAAGACAAGACGTTGGGGTGCCAGTGGAAGAGAAGCAGGAGGAATTTGTCAACACAGGTCCATTCTCATCCCTCCAACAGCTCCTTCACGTGGAGACTTGCTATATGCAGTATTCTGCTCCTCCAAAGTAGCTGTGACATGCTTCACTGTACACATGGCAGGAAAAGGTATAAATAGCGGTGGATGGGAACAGTGATTTTAAAGTGAAGAATGAGGATTCCACACCTCATTTATCTGCAGACAGTACACACTATATACTCTAATGCTTATTAGTTTGCTCTCCTAAAGGGAATGTACAGATGAACCATCAAAGTGCAAGGTCAAAGTGAAACGAGGACTGTGCCTATCTGAAGGGAAGAGGACTGTTTCAGCACCCACCTCTGCAGCTGTGGTCCAGGCTTTTACCTCTTGTTCAGTCCTCAGTGTCTCTTGCAGGGGACCAGCCATGAAACCTGCAGGACTGAGATCTTCACTACAAAGGCTCCTCTGCTGATACCAGTGGGCCACCTGCACCTTGATTCCCAATCCGTCAGGCAAGTTTAGCTGCCTCTCCAAAATCAGAGAGACATCTTCCCTAGAGGGATGACCTCTGCACACTTGAGGGCCCAGTGCATATGGCGTACTGCATCCCCTAGGAATACGTCCCCAGCTGAGGTTCTGAATATTTGGCTGGGATCCTGGAGTAACCTCAGTGAAGTCAATGGATTTTCCCCAGATTTACTCCAGTATAATGAACGAAGAATTTGGACCTCTGTGCCACATTGTGAGGATTTTGATTAATTTTAAATAAAGTTTCCACCTTAAATGAATTGCAAGTGTTATCTGTTTTTATATATAACTTCATGGTCTTTATTATTTAAAATGTCCAATTTGCTAGATGAAAACATAAATACTGACTGCAGCTGTAGAATTTAATAAAACCTCAGGTTTGAGCTAGCAAGTGAAAAAAAGTATATTATTGGAAACTTGTGGTCAAACTTGAAGCTTGAAGGAAATATTTTAGCACTATCACAATATTAAATTGCAATCATTATTTAATTTATCTTCTCTGAAATGACTTAAGGGAAGTGCACCAAAAGCCCTATTTACCTAAGCCAGGAAATAAGTCAGTGATCAGCTAGGTGGATGAAGTAATTGAAAGCTGACAAGGGACAATATAATGCCACTATTGTAGCAGCACTTAGAAGTATTGTTTGACTTTGACCTGCTTAGGAATAAGTGTTGCACAGTTTTTATTTCATCCAAAAAAAAAGAAAAAAAAAAGAAAAAGAAAAAGTGTACAGCAATAAAATGTGTTCCTTTTACTGAATTCTTGATATTTTTCTTTAAATTGAAAAATATCAGCTTTGGCACATCTGGAGGAATGGAATGTTCCCCACAATTACCAAGATTCTGAAAAAAAAATATAGATATATTAGAAATTAAGGTATTCACCAGTCAGTACTTCCAGCAAAAAGTCTAAACCCCTGGGCAACCTGTGCATTTCAATTGTCACTTTGAACTTTGGAACAAAGGGTAGACTGTAAAACCAGTTTATAAAAAGTATTATGAGATACCACAACTGGCATTTTTATGACCTTATTAAACTACATCCAAGTGTCATAAATTATATGTAATGAAAGTGAATAGGATCTCTGACTTGATTTTAATATTAGGAACATGCTTATTAGTTTAAGGTGTTTTTTTTTTTTTTCTGAATATGAGGGGTATTTTTGTTGTTTTCTTACTTTAGCAGCTGATGTTATGTGGAAGTCATAAATGCCAGATTACATTAAATTCTTTTCGTACATATAATAATATTGTTTGTAAATTATTTGGGAGTAATAAGCTGGCTTTCTCACTAAGTAAAGCTAAAGGTGTTAATTTAGACTCAAAACATTCCACATTCTTATGAAAAAAACATATCAACTGACCAAGTTTGGACATGAAAATGAAGTTATGGGTCAGGAAAAAAAATATATATATCTTTCCAGAATTATTGTTCAGAAAATCTTATGATTTTTTCCCCTCAATACCCTATCTCTGTAGGAGGAGGAAACTTGCAGATGTCTGTTCAGAGTAAACCCATTTTGGGATCTGTTACTGTTTTAGATGGACAGCTTATGCCCAAAAGCTGCATAAAAATGTGTCGATACATCTCAGAAGCAGAGCACTCACCACAGGGGGATATTATCTGTGCCGTTCTCTTGAGAACATCAGTCAGCTGTACTGCATGAGACCAAAGGTCCATCTGAACCAGCAGCCTGCTTCTAACGCTACCCAAAAGGGAAAGTCTAGGGAAGAATATAGGACTCATGAGAACAGAGCATGCACATATGGGACTTTGTCCTCTCAGTCCTGTCACCGTCCTCCAGTTGTGACATGGAGGAGTCACATTGGACTCTGTGAACTAGTGGCGATTTCCATGTCCCTATTACCACCCAGTGATGCTCTTTTTCTTGAGCTTACCTGCTCCCCATGCACCAATGAAAACAGTTAGCACTAAACTCCTGTAATTTCTAGGGTTTTGCAGCTCACCTGGGTTAGGGACAATGCCCATTAGTTGCAGGGGCAGCTGTGCCAAACTTTTGACTCCTGTTACAAGAAAAGGAGTCTTGTTTGCCAGTGTACATCTATAGCTTGTGTGGCCAGCCCGCCTGGTTTTCCTGAGCATGGGGCACAGCAGCTCAGAACTCCCCAGAGACCAGGTTCTGGGCTAGGAATGTGGGGATGCCAAGGATCCCTCCACGTGTCCTCAAGATGTTTGGTGTGGGCTCAGGGTCTCTTCTGAGAGGTCCCAACTACTGGCAGACCCAGGCAGTGTAGCTGTGCAATCCAGCAGCTTGCTACCTGCAGCAACAGGGAAAACACCTTCTGCAGGTGACAGCACACCTCCTCCAGGATGAGCAGCAGGGATGTCAGTGCTTCATTCAGACAAAACTCCTGGAAAACAGAAATCTTCATCCAGCTGTCACAATACAAACAAAATTGTGAGTGATATTGAGGCGTGCACAGTGGAAGTTTTGTTTGTAAGGGAGAACAGAAAGGTCTAGTGTTCCTTTTCTCCTATTCAAAATTTGTTTAAATAAAGAGTGGAAGAAACTCACTACAATATCAAAAATATGGTGTGGTAATTCCTCAGACCAGACATTTTTAGTGCTTTTCTTTTCTCAGAAAGCACCAAAAAAAAAAAAAAAAAACCCTACACAGTATATTTTAAGCATCTGAAGTACTAAGAATTTAACTATAGTGGGTTGTGCACGAAGGGATTTAACTAGACTGGGTTATGCACTACGGGGAACAATCATCCCCCCACAATTATTCATGATGTTACAGGGAGAATTGCCATTCTGCACTGGAGACTGAGATTTTGTGGAGCCCCAGAGTGACGTTTCCTCTCCCACTTCTTGCTGCTACATCTCAACTTCTCCATTCTCCCCACCAGCATATCATGGGCCTGAAGAGCACAGGGTGCTCCTGCAAAGATAACTCCACCAGGGAAGAAGCTTTATTCTACCCTTCCATGACAGACACTGGCTAAATGCCACGATATAGACCATAACTGTCTGTAGATAGTAAACATGAATTTTATTACCTAACAGGTTTCTTAAAAATACCAAAGAGAAAGCCAAAGCTTATTCTAGGCTTTGGGAAGGAAATGAAGTTGCCAACACTGATGTCATCAATGAGATTTTGGAGAATTTCAGACATAGACCTGCTTCAGGACTGCCAGGCTAAAGGGGAGAAGCAAGGAGAAAAGCACCCCCCCTCCTTAAAAAGAAAAAATAATAATAATTTAAAGCTGAGGAGAAATAATAAGACATCAGAATGCCAGGAATAACAGACTTTAAAAATCTGGGCAAATGGAGAGAAAAAAATAAAAAAGATGTATTTTTAACCAAAATGGGAGACATAAACAAACGCAAGCAATTTGTGGTGAGTGAAGTAGTCTCAGTGAATGCATAACTACTCTTTTTATTATCGTCACACAATTTGTCTCCACTGCATAGTTTGCCTAGCAAAAGATTGTACCTTCACCAGCACATCTCCTAAATGCCTGAGAAAGGAAGGGAATGGGCTCTGGAGGAGCAGAGCAACAGGAGGAGCACCTGTTAAAATAGATAGCAATTTGTTACAGATACCATTAACCTGCAGCTGTGCATAGGACCTCCCTGTACTGAAAGCAAGAAATGTTAAAAAGCCTTTGGAAGGACAGGATACCTGCTGCACAAATGGCAGAAAAGCAGCAGCCTGTTTTGGCTTTTAAAATGATGTGTGCAGTGTGGCAGCTTCAAACAAAAGATCATTTGCTGAAGTGAGAATGCAGACAAAATCTCTGCAGAGGCTTTTAAGGAGCCTGCTGGCCTGGACCATGGGGAGAAGCTAGTGAAACTCAGAAGATAAGATTTTAAAACAAAACAACAACAACAAAAACAATAGACTTGTAACAATGGAATACTTCTCACTGGAAGTCAGCTATCTATGGTTAGGCTACCAGCAAGAAGAACTGTTTTGGGCTCTCCCTTTCATCAACAGTAGACTCCAGAGGACAATTCTTTCTTTATTTTAGCTACTTGTCCTAAGAGGGAACAATTCCCTTTCTGTCCAGTGGATCTTTCCCCATTAACTTGGTTTTAAAGTGAGATGGTGAGTTTCTGACTCCCACGCTGATTATGCACTGAGACACCATTTGCTGCAGAAGATTGTTGTGGCTATACTTTGGAATGCTGCCCATTCCATGCAACCTGGGAAGCAGAAAAGATGGCTGGGCAGACATTATAAAATAAATTAAAATGGAAATAACCTTCTATCAGTTCACAGACAGGGAAATAACCCTCTGTTATCAGTTCACAGACAGCAATGATACAAACAGAAATGGTAGAGAGTAAGCCAAAATGTTGTTTATTAACATGAAAATTTCTGAAGGGATGCAGGTTACTCAGAGAACTCAAACAGAACATGTGCTTTTGGCTGCCTCTCCACTGAGAGCATCCCTGCTTGCAGAGAGGTGATTGCAGTGCATCGCAGCGCAGCAGCAGCCCAGGGGGCTCAATCACACCCAGCATTCAACATTGCAGTAAGCTCTGCAATTTTCTAGTTACATATGGTCACAGACACCGTGGTATTTTGAAAAATGAATAGTGAGAGTGGGAAAGATGCTGCTAAATAGGGAAGAAAATGTTTATTATAGGAAGTATATTAAAGTAATGATTTAGTCTTGTATAATTTTACTTTGATATTACGAAATTTCCTGAAATAAAAAGTTACCATTTCTAATGTCTGGAGAAAAACCAACTCAATTTCTTGAAAATGTTTCACTGTTGGAACAAAGGTGGTGATGCTGCTGCAGCTGGTCAAATTTCAAAATTAAATAGAAGTATTTCTGTACTTTTCCTTAATGCACACGTTTTTTATCTATGGTGTTGTATTTTTTTTTACATTTAGCTACTGGCTTAGAAATACAATTTCTGCTCTTTGAGGTAGTAATACGATCAAGTTTAATAATAACACAAAACTTCTAATAATTAACGTGTTTCTTTTATTTGTTTGAAGGTACATATGTGTATGCATAGTCACGCAACTAATGTCACACATACAAACGTCACTTGTTGCTTTGACTTCTGAGACAAAATTACCAACAAACAGTAATGTTTATAGTGCAGTATATAATTCCCTTCCTTTTGCAAAGCATATACATGCCCTTTGCTGTCAGGATAACCCTTGATGTTGAAAGGAGATGCAAAGACTGTCTGGATCTTTAGTAAACTCAATTTGTGTGTCTTTTTTTCCCAATGGATCAGTAAAACTGAATTGTTATTCTTCTTTTGAAATATCTGTGTTGGAGGGTTTCCACCTTTCTTCATAAATGTGTAGACAGGTCTGATTGTCAGGGTTATATAGTGCATCCATCTGTAGCTCCAGGTGGCTGAAGCTGGTCTCTGGGCACTGATAACATAAGGTGTGGTCTGCAGAGGAGGGATTTTATTAGTTACATCTTTAGCTACTTGAGGAAGGAGAGCATATAATTTAAGACACTTTGATGCCTTAAAAACATGTGAAGTATGTTTAAGGCATCAAAGAGACTGAAATAGAGGAAAACAGCATGAAACTTCAAGTTTTGAATAAAGCAGGACTTCTAAATGAGTTTAAAAAAACTTGAGAGAGGTTAAAAGAGAATGAAAGGAGAGAAGGGAGAAACAAGGCCTACTATAACAAGTGCTAATGCTTTCTGATCTGCATGATGTAAAAAGCACTGAAGAAGCAGTGCAGAAAGAGAAAGAAGAAATGCACAGAATAATTGACTATGCAAACATCTGTCTCTCCTGTAAGTTATCCTTTTGTTCCACATTATTCTGGGATGGTGAAGTCCCAGCCTGTGATCAAGCCCCAGTAGCACCACAGAAATACGTATGAAAAGAAGTGGTTGTTCACAAGAGATGTACTCTGACATATTACCTATTTATTACCAGCTGACAGTGTGTTCAGCTTTTAAGACCTAATCCTGTAGCCATGCCACCGATGGAAATGTTGGCATTGCCTTCATCTGGCTCCAAGTCAGGAAGACCTGGTTTCAGGTTGGTGCTGAGGCAGGGCGAGCTACCCCAGGCTGGCTGGTGTGTTGTGGTTTAGCCCCAGCAGGCAGCTCAGCACCACCCAGCTGCTCGCTCATTCTGCCCATGTGGGATGGGGCAGAGAATCAGAAAGTAAAAGTATGAGTATTTGTGGGTTGAAATAAAGACATTTTACTAAAGCCAAAACTGCTTGTGCAAGCAAAGCAAAACAAGGAATTCATTTGCTACTTCCCATATGCAGGCAGCAGTTCAGCCACTGACAGGAGAGCAGAGCTCATCATGCACACTAATTCCTTGGGAAGACAAACACCATCACTCCGAACGTCTCCCCCTTCCTCCTTCTTTACCCCCGCTTTTGTTGCTGAGCACAACGCCACATGATGTGGGCCATCCCTTTGGCCAGCCTGGGCCAGCTGCCCTGGCTGTGTCCTCTCCCAGCTTCTGGTGCACCCCCAGCCTCCTCGCTGGCAGGGCAGCATGAGGAGCAGGAAAGGCCTTGGCTCTGTGCAAGCACTGCTGTGCAACATCAGTGTGTTATCACAACTATTTTCATCAGAAATCGAAAACAGTATCATACAAGCCCCTGCAAAGAAAAATAACTCCTGGGTCATTGCTTGCATGGAGGAGCAGGTGTTTGGGAGTTTCAGCACCTGCCCTCTGTAACTCCCAGCTAAGGTGAGCTATCTGGGAATGGCCAGGTTAAAAATTAAAACTCTGCAGAGAGGAGCAGGTCTGCTGGGGACAACTACAGACAGAGTAAGGGGTGTGAGTAAGTATGCATGCATAGAAATTTCAAGTCATACATTAGACTTCTTATTCCAATTTAGGAAAGAAGCCATCAGAAACACTACAATTTTAAGGTCACAAAGTTTGCATTGTAATATAAAAATGTTGTTGGTTTTATATACCACTGTATGTTTTGATGCCAAAGCTGGGGTCTTATCAAAGATGTGGCAGCTCATCTCAGTTCTTTCTGGTTCCCTTTTATTGTGTGGACTTCCCTAACACACAGACCTGGAGGGAAGAGCCCCACCTTCATGGTCTGTCTAGAAGAAGACATCTTTGAAAATGCAAAAACAACAAAAAAAAAAAAAAAACACACTGGAAAATTTTCCATGACTGTTCAGGCTGGGGATAGTTCTGCATAGCACTGAGCAGCTACAGTTCAGTGCAGAAATTAATATCAAGTGTCAGCTTAGCACTGCCTTCATATAAAGAGTGGGTTGGAGGACATTGACTTTTGTCTACACCTGCATAGAAAGCACTCCCAGAATGGTAGTGGCACACTCCCAACATCTGCTCCTTCCATTGAACTTAGCTGTAAATTGAAATTCCATTGCAATGTTTTTAGACTCAGTTGAAGTAAGGAGACTGTCAGAAATCCTCTTTAAACTCACCCTTATCCAAACAGGAAGCTGACCCCTAACCCCCGGACGTAACAGTACACCAGTGGAAATTTCATTATCCCCGTTTCAGCCGTACTAAGTGAAAATTAATTGTGTAATTATCTGGATGAGCGCATGTGTAAAATTTTACAATGTGCCAGTTAGATTAAGTAACGTGTTAGTGGCATGGTTTAGTGCAGAGTCAAGGCTGTCTTATAAAAACGGCATACGAAGTCTGACAAGATTTGAAAGAAAAGAACATATGTCTGAACAAACGTTAACATGAGAAAGTAATGTAATACTTAATACTATAACCTGACTAAGATTTTAGCCTTCTGTGATGGAAGTTCATCTGGAATAGGAAAGATCTTTTGTCTGTCACCTTAAAACCACAAAATTTAATTGTCAAAATATTTTGAGGTTTTTATATATGTGCGTATATATATATATATAAATATATACATTAAGTATTAAGGAGGTAACTGATCGCTTTCTGACAAGATTTTTTTCCTACTTTTTACTGTATCCGCTTGATACCTCTTTCATTTGTACAGTGAAAAAATTCATGTTTTCTAAGTTTAAAAAAATAAAGAAGCAAAACCAGATCAGATCATAACTCAGCACATGAGAAATGCAAGATATTGAACTCAGCCCCCTCATAAGAATTGAGGGACATATCTTATGGGGCCCAGGGAAATCAAAATATAGCTATTTAGAAGAAATTATTTCCATTTCAAAGCCACGGACATGTTTGTATAACAAGATGGCTGGGCAAAAGATGCTGCTTGGAAGAAGTCTAGTTCTTTGAAAAGTAATATTATCTTTAAAGAGTTTGGTAAGTAATATATTAAGGTCTATCAATCTTACTGTCAAAGATTTTTGTGTAGAGTCCCTTCAGCAGTACAAACCTAATATACTATTAACATTTCTTAAAAACAGAGGAATGAAAATAACTTTTAATGAGATGTCAGTGAAATCAATAGAACAGAATATGTGCAGGAAGGCTCAGTATTACAGTAAGAAGTCCCACTGCAGCACTCTGCTACTAAATCTGGATGGAGACAGGAGATGATCCAGACATTTCTGTGTACAAATGAGGGGTATGCAAAAGAATAAAATCTGAAGCAGTTAGTGCCTGACATGGATTTAAGATATGTTATTACAAGGGCAAAAGTTGGGATTTCCATTTCGTGTGCAATTTAGCTACCAAAAGGCTTGTGAAAACAGAGACAGAATTTTTAGTATTACAGTTTAGTTTTTATCTGTAAATAATCCACCAGATATATGAAGAAAAGAGACTATACAAAAGGTGGAAAAACAAAATCCAAGCAAAAAAAAAAAAAATCAGAAAAAAAAAGAAAGTGCATGACTCACATACATGCCTTCCTATTCCCTTCCCAAGGTGTTGGTCTCACATGCCTTTGCGAAAGTCCAGACGTCAAGTCAGTGTATTACTATGTTAACAGACATGGATGTTTGAAATTGGAGGAAACCTAACAACGTAGAACCAGCACTGAGAAAGACTGGTTTGTGTCCCAAAGATTTCATCTGCCTCACCATGCCGTCGCAGGAGCCACGTGGGGAAGGCTCTGGCGTGTCATAGGGAACAGAGTGTTTCTCTTCTGAGCTCGCCATACATCATTTGTTCTGGTTGGGGCTGGGACACAAGGTAAGTGACCACACAGGAGCAAAGCGTAGCTGCAGGAGAATGTTTAAGTCAACAAAAAGTGTGTTTTTGTAAAAGAAACTGACCTGCAAGCCTTTTTGGCTGTATTAAGTTGAAAGCCTCCGTCTGGAGCCCGTGAGTGGGACTGTCAGAAACCCTCCTCACTGAGCTAACTCCGGGCCTGATGGGGACAATGGCAAATTGATTATCCTTGGAAGGGAATTAAGGACAACCATGACTATTTCTGTTAGCCTCATGCCAATTACTTTTGTGCATTTCTCAGTGGATAGGAACAGACACAGAAGAGACTCTTGCTCCTCAGCATTTCACCCACACTACCCTCCAAAACAAAAATAAAACCAAAACAGCAAACAAAGCAAACAAACAAACAGAAACCATCACCTCACTCACCCAGCCCACACACTGCTCCCTGTAGCCAGCTGTCCTCAGCGTTCACCTCCAAAAATACAGGAGATTTGTCTGTGAAGATCTCAATAAAGAACTGACAATTAGGAGAAGGGTACACAGAGATCCAGAAGCTTGCCAAGTAAGAAGACGTTTCTCTAGCTAAATACAGTTTTTGCCCAGAATAAGCAATAATGGAACAAATGCTGACTTACCCCAGTAACTGCTGACATGAGATAGTACTTAGAACAATATAACCTTTGTTTTAATGCAGTTTAGCTGAAGAAAAAAAAAAAAAGAGGTATTTCCATGTTGGTGACCCATACAATTTCTAAAAGTTATATCCCAGCTCACAGTAACCCACAACCAAGCTTCAAACTCCAAGTTCAGTATCTCATCTTTTCTCCCAAGCCACCTCTGAAACACATGCCCTACTTTAATAGTGTTTTTTTTGTTTGTTTGTTTTGTCTGTTCGTTTTTTTCTGAACCTACAGAAAGAGCAAGTGTTGGTAAGCCTGGGAGCCAGTTTCTCCAAGACTACTTTATATCACCTCAGCAATACAATGCCACCTTAAAATGGCCTAAGCCAGTGAGCAGTGATGCATCCTGCCTCCATCACCCTTCTGATGGAAATGCCCCTGCTGCTTCCTACACTTGCTGCCCTTGCTCCTTGTGGATCCTAGTGTCAAGGTGGAAAAGAGCATCCTCTGTGGCTGGAAGAGCAGTAAAAGGCATGAGAAATAGCTCCCCGCTGCCTTTTATTCCCACAGCAAATGCCATAAATGCTCCTGTGATGCCAAGGCAAACCTGGCTGCAGTCAGGTGTGCCTGGCTCTCTCTGTCCCATTTGAGCCTGGTTTGGATGAAAAGGAATTAAAAAAAAAAAAAAAAAAGAAAAAAAACTTTTGGAGTGAGTTGCTCTTGAAATTCACATTGTGTTAAAATGCTGGGCTTGGATTTGCTTTGGGAGTTTTGGGATTTTGTGTTTTGAAGATGTGTGGTTCCTCATCAAGTGCTCATGATATCACCTCATGATACCTAACGGTGAGCCATGGCATAACATTTTCAACACCAAACCTTGCACACGACTCCAGCAAACGTACAATGAATAAAACTAGTGAAGTGGAAAAGAATTACCTACGCTCTTCACAGAAAGAGAAGCCTATAAAGAAAGGCCAGGAACAGGAAGCAACAGAGGGCAAGATATTCCTCTGTGAAAAAGAAAAAAAAAAGAAAAAAAAGTAAAATAATACTGTCACTAAGTTAAAAATAAACTACAGAATATCAGATCTTAGAAAACATAACATATTTTCCTGAAGAACAGAAATCTAAGACAGCAAAGGGAATTCTTTTCTTTACTGTCCCACTTTTATCCTAGAGATCTGAGGAAGTCAAATGAAAATTTCCTGGCATCCTGGGGCAATAAAATAATCTCAGTCTTCTTGTGAAACCACATTAGTGTGGAGATCGAACAGAAGTTCTTTGAGAACTGTAAGTGCTATGTAAGCATCATTTTTCCCAGGAAACTAAGACTTTGTTTATTTACACAAAGCTATGCCATTAATGTAATAAGAAATAAACTGCTAGAACAGACACAGACCTAAACACCTATCATGTAAGAACACCCCAGTGCTCAGATCTGTGATGAAGCCAATTGTCCCCGTAGAAAAGACCAGGTCTGCTGAGGACAGTGACTCAGCCCACGGCAGACTCTTCCCTCCATCCAGCATCCACACACCAGTGAATCAGGGGGACTTAAGCAAGTCCAGAGCACACTTGGCTGAATTGGGGCCTGTTGGCTTTCACTAGTGCTTTTCTGCTGCTCAGAAAGAAACCAAAGAAGGCAAAAATAAGAAAGTAGGCTGGTACAAGTCTCTCATCTCCATTGATGATGTATTTATCTTCAGATGATTGTTTAAGGTCCTGTTCCACACATTAAAGAGCAGCAGGACTCAATCTGCTCTACAAATGCTGGTCACTGAACACCTTTCACTCTCCCTGCTGGTTTTAAGCTGAGGCTGAGTGCAGAAGAGGAAAAGCCAAGGAGCAGTAGCAGTGAAACAAGACTGCAGAGTGGTATCGATCACCTCAGCTGAAGAGATCCATTAAGCTAAATAAGCTGGAGCACACCAGTATCTGCAGCCAGAGGTGCAGATGGCGCAGTATAGCTGGTGTTTTAGGCCTTTGGTTCCCCCAGATAGACAACGAGATCTGCCAAGGCAAGGCAGTCTCACCATGGCTCTCTAGGACCACCATGTTTCTGATTCCTGAGAAAAAGAGTCATAGAACGGCCTGGGTTGGAAGATACCTCAAAGATCATCTAGTTCCAACCCCCCTGCCATAGGCAGGGATGCCAAAAAAGACACCAAAAGAACTTTTCTGTCAAAAGCTGAGCTTTCAAGTCCTCTGCAATTACCTCCATGTTGCAGTTTCATATACAAGGTGCTTCCTGTAGGTATATAGGGTATGGATTCAAATTTAAGTATGTATGTATATATGTATATATAAATGAGGCAAGAGCACTTTAAAATTTCCCATATTTTTCAAACTGGAGACAGTTATTCCTGACTCCTCAAACAGAAGCCATTACAGACACCAGAGCTGCAAGCTCAGCTTGAGCCTGCAGCTTCAACAGATATTACTGGCTAATGCAGCCAAGGTTCTCCCCTACTCCTCTGTGACCCTTAAATACATTATAATTAATAACTCTGAATTTGCACATGAGAAAATAAAACGTCTGAAACAGTCCTCTAATCAATCATATACTTGCTGCTACTAAAATATAAGGAACTGGGTGCAAATACATTTTAAAGAAAACTCTGTTTTTGTGTCACTCAAGCATGTTGTCATTTGTCATGGAAACTTATATCCAGGGACTTATAAGCTGAGAGAGAATAAACACTGTATAACAACATTCATTCATCTAGGCAATGTATGTAACATTAATAGCATACAAACAGTATGCAGTGTAACAGAAGCCACTGCACAACGGAGTTGTGAATATAAAGCTGCTGTTAACCTTAAGCACTTGGTATGTCACAACTGCTCTAGCCATTATCTTTTTTTGTTGTTGTTCTTTTTCTTATGCATTTCAATTTTATTATATAGCGTCTCTCACAGTAATAACAACTGAAGACACTGACCAGTTTGGAAGACAGCAGGTGGTAGACGAGAAGGCTTGAAAAGAAATCTGATTGCATTTAGACACTCCTAAGAGAAAGGGTGTCAAGGAGCAGTGAATGCTTAAGAGAAGCTCTGCTCACAGAAGAGCAGAATTTAATGAATCAGAGAGAAGCTTGACTTATGTCTGTAGTGCGATAGCATAGTCCAGAGAGATTACTATGTTCCTTTGATAACTTCAGCATTTATTCCAATAATTGAATGGCACAAAACATTTTTTTCAGTTTGACCACTGATCAAAGTCTGTTCAATTATAATATTGTCTTTTTTATTTTTTATTTATTTATTGTGCCAAAAGACCCCTATCCCTATTGATTCCTTCCCTTCCTTGTGATTTCTTTACATGCCCATTCAAACTACTCTCTTCCAGGGAAAGCAGAAAGAGATACCATTCATGCCAAGCTCAGCAGCACAACCCTGTTTGGCCACTTTCTGCACAGTTTCTGGAAAAAGTTCACCTTTCACTGCTCAGTCTCTCTTTAGATGTCTTACACACATGCATCAGTCAGGCTGGCCCTGGCTGGTCAGGGCTTCCTACAGAGATCCTTCCTTCCTCCTGCACCTGCCTGCCTCTCCTCTGCTGACATCCCTCTCCTCCACCAGCCCCAGCGGAGGACATCTGGTTCACTGAACATACCACTCCTTTGCCTCTCTTGGAAATAATCCTGTGTCTCCCCTCAGCTGACCTTGGATCTGATGGAAGCAAGTTGATTTTATTCTTAAATATAGACTGTTTCATTTTATAAAATATATTTTAAAGTTTCTGTTGGTTAGAATTAATGGCAAGTAATGGTCTAGTCATACACACTGTTAACATTTCTTGCCATTTCCTACAGGTGTCAAGACTGGCACAGCTAATTATTAAAGTATTTTGCAAGACTTATTGACCAGCTGTATTAATTGAAGAGACTTTAATAGTTATTTTAAAAATAACTTTGTTTACTTTCTGAATGATACAAGTCTTTGATTCCTACGTGGTTTTCTTCATCTCAGTGACTGACTAATTTGTAAGTGTTATCACCATCATTTTGCTCATGGGTTCCTGAGGTAGTGGAGCATCAGATTCAGCCAGACACTGGAGAGCCCAGCTCTGGAAGAAGACTTCACAGAGCAAGGATAGGAAAAATGGCTTCATAAAAGAGCTGGAGACAACCACAACACACTGAGGACCCCAAAAGAGTAACTGTGTTTGAAATCTTCACTATATCCTGGATGAACATGCCTAAGATTTAAGGTTTGAAACTTTTGGCTGGATTTAGGAGTGTAATTCACTCCTGTGATGCTCTTTTTGACCCATTATCCAAATAGCATTGATCATGTTCTGCATGCCACCCTGGTGGTCAGGGCACTCTGCCAGGCAGAGAGAGACTGGGCCCCCAGTCCTTCCTCTGCCAGAAGGAGCTCAAACTCAACACTCTCACTTTGAGTCACTGCAATCGGCTCAAACAGAGCTCATTAGTCTGCAGCCCTCGGTACGGGGCTCACTGCTCAGGTCTACTGCCCTGAGATCAAGCACAGCTTGCCCAATGTAGTTTGTTGGCAAGGGACCCTTTTTTGTGTTTGTTTAAGTTCTCTGCTAAATTGGGTTCATGAAGGAAAAGAGACCAAAGGCCACCTTGTGACTCTCTAAGAAGCATTATACCTGAGATGTTAGCACTGTGTGGCTGCAGAGGCAAAACGCATCTCCACTGCAATGAAAAGGAAGATCCAAAATAATTATGAAACACAATATATCAATAATATTTGGCTAAGTTCAATCTAAAACACTGCTCTGTCATCCCTGTTAGGCTGATTGGAGTTGGTGACTCAGCCCTGAAGAGAGGACACATTTCAGTGAACATGTGGCCCAAATCAGAAACCTCCCCAAGAATAAGGGTGCAGGCCAAGAGCTGGAAGGAAGCTGTGGGCTGGCTAAAGCCCTATCATGCTAATAATGCAAAGCATGTTTTTTCTTAGTTCGAGTGTAACTTCAGAGTTACAGCAGTTTACTGTTCTGCGGTACAACTTCTTCCCCTTAGTCTCAGAGTCAGATTAATTCCTGAAATGCAGTGCAATGAAACTTTTGATTTAAGAGATTTGCTGAGGAAATCTAGATTGAAACTCAAGGTTTAGTCAGTACGTAAATCAAAGGTGGGATCACTTCAAAGATTCCTTCATCTACTTGGCACAGACTTGGTTCATTTAAAACCTCCTTTCTCATAATTGTACTCTTATTAAGATTTGAACATTTATAAAATGAGGAATGAGGTCTTACAGAGTAGGCTGTAATCACTTCCCCTGAAAATAAAACTCCATAGAGAAACAGTGAACACAGCAGAGGACAGGTCATCTCCTGGCTATGGATGGCTACTGATTTTATGGGGTCCTGTCTTAGAAGTAACACTCTGCAGTAAACTTGCTTCCTGGCTCTGTCATAGATTTCCTGTGTGAGACCAATTCAGTTAATCTCTCAGGGCAAAAGTCATCCCATCACACTTCAAGAACTTAGCTGAAGTGCAGAGATTAGGATCCCCTTTGCCTTACATTGTCTTTTTCACTTAAGATCTGAATGTAGCAAACCCTACTTGTTTTGGTTGTCTATAGAGGGATTTTTTAACTGACTAACTTTAAAGAATTACCCTTAATTTTTAAGTGTTATAAGTATGGGGTTTCAGAGGTTATACTATCCATTTGTAAAACAGGAATTTTCTTGTTTCTCTCCTTCTGTCCTCTGCCTATCTTTTCAATTTAAGCTTTAGTCTTTCAAAAGAAACCTATTGGTACTGTATTTTATGAGTTATTGGCATCCTCTTCATATAAAGCTCACTGTATCTACACATGCTAAGTTGCAAGCTCCTTGGAGACAAACTTTCCAATTGCCCATACTTACCAGGAGAAATACAGGGTATCAACGACTACATACCTTAAATACCACTTGTGTGTTTCCTCAGCCTGGCAGGAGCCTTCCCATCCATGTAGCTGGTAGCTAGTGCCTTTGTGGCCAGCAGCAGAGCTATGATGATGCTTGACCACACGTGGCTTCTCCAACGTGGTTTAGCGTCCTCAGCAAGGCAGCTGTGGCACCTGGATGGGGGGAAAGAAAGGAATGGGGACAAACAACATCAGAGGTTAAGGCTGAAAAGCAAAAGGGTAAAACAAGAGAATGGATATTACTTGACAATTATCCAGATCAAATATTTGCTATGAATTTCACATAGAGATCCAAGCTGTGTAATAGACCCACACAGAGAACTATGGTTAACATTCAGGCAGACTGAAATATTCACAGGCAGGTTTCATAGAGGTAAATAAGTCATTATGCTAACTTACAGTCACAACAACAACAACAAACTTTCTGTTATTTGATCAAGCCTTTCATCTACACTAGTACCATAAGGTAGGATAAGCAGCCAGTAAATTGTGACTGGCAGCAGAAGCAACCTAGGATTTGCTGATTGGGGGCTGGTCCTCACTTAAGCCAGAATCTTGCTTACAGAATTTAGATAATTTCAAGTCAATATTATTTACAACAAATAATTGGCAAACTGAAGGGGAATTTTAATATAGTGACCAGAAAATCCTAGAGAATCTTAAACCTTGCTTCCAGGGGGTACTTAAAATAAAAACAGAAGCAAAACAAGCAACAACAAAAGAACAACCCACAAAACAATAGCATTCCATATGTGTATGCACAAAGGGGTCTTTAAATAAATGGGTTCTGATCAACATTTGACTGAATAAAGTGCTATACACTATATGAAACTTGTGTAAATAAATTAAGTTGAAAGTCCTTTGAAATAGAATGAATCATTTTTAAAAGGATTTGATATACAGAAGCAACACAACATTCACATAATTATTTTTTCATACCTAATTTTAAAAGAAAAGCACATACACATGGCAAATACAGCAAGATCTGCTTAAGAGCTCAGTTATATAAAGTTTTGATGCAGTCCCTCTGTCCATTCCTAGTTGGGTTTGTGTGGCAGGACTGAAGCCATTTACTGTGCTATTATTTTTGCTTAAGTCACAGTTTGGGTAGCTGCTGTGATTTACCATCTCCTAAAGATTTTATCCTTATCCTCACTAGCCCACAAGACAGCATCACTTACCCAATTGTATGCAATAATCTCGCCACAGGGTAGT
Organism: Cygnus atratus; assembly: GCF_013377495.2. NCBI lineage: Eukaryota > Metazoa > Chordata > Aves > Anseriformes > Anatidae > Cygnus > Cygnus atratus. Next base: position 37,305,104 of record NC_066364.1, on the reverse strand, counting down.
AGGTAAACCCTATAGATCTTGTTACGGACTCACTATAGCTGACTCCTATAAACCGGGAGATGAGAACAGCTTTAGCCCCTTCACAGATGACGGATGCAGATTAGCAGATCTAAACAATTAGTTAGGGTGAGGGAATGAGCCCTTAGACAATTAGAGCAGTTAAGCATCCTGCTGACAGCTGTGGTGACAGCAGACAGTAAAACTACACTTGATGAAATGAGAAAACTCTCTGCCTTTTTGATTTACAGGCAAGTTTACTTATAGGCTTTAAGGTGTTTAACTACAGTGGTCACAAACCAGGCACTAATATCCTTCTATCTCTAATGAATAATGGGGAAACGGCAGGCGCAAGCTGACATAATTCAATTCTGGCCGTGTTTGTCAGCTGCGGTTATTTGAAAGAGCGATGCAAACTTGTCGGGCAAAAGGAGGCACTCTGAATTCTTGAGCTGTTAGTGGTGTGAGGAAAAGATGGATTAATGCTATAAGGGACGTGGAGATCAGAGATGTTTTGTGCTCCCCCCACCCCCCACCCCCCCCCCCACCCCCATATTTTTGCATTAAAACCTGCCATTTAACAAGCTTTTGTTTCAAGTCATACAGCAGCTGTTTGGTAAATGTGTTTTTTTGTAACTGTTCAGAACAAATGATCCCTTGTTTTTTAACCCTTTGATTTGGAGAGTTTGTATATCCAGGTGTGCACTATTCCTTTTCCAGTCCCATTGTGCTACTATTACCCAGGAGAGAGATTTCAAATATTTGTGGTCAGTTCAATGGAATTTGCTTTAAATGCCAACAAAAATTAATTTGTACAAATTCTAGTAGATTTTGTGTATGGGTTTTGTGTTAGAGTTGTTTTCTGGAGCCGGGGGAGGGAGGGGATGTTTTAAATGACCGTACCAAGCTGAGAGGCAGATGTGAGTTTTCTTTGATCCAGAAAAGGATGCATTGTCAAATGCTTCAGAGTCTTCAGACAACGCTTGTCCATGAGATCAAGGAGAAAACTGTATGTTGCTATACACTTTTTCTCACTTAGATGTTAGAATTACCGGATATTAAAAACTGAACTTAAAGGTACTGTGTCGTTTCACAGAGCATCTGGAAAAGGAACTATAAAGCAGGTAATTACTATCAATTGTTAAGGTGTGACAACAGCTCAAAACATAAGAATCAACTTGAATTCTTGCGTCAGGAGGGCAGGGAAATGAACATAATATCTTTTAATACAATTAAACCTCTAACTATTGTCCCAGTGGGATAGGACAAAGTAGTATCATTCATTTCACCAAACTGACAGGCATCCACAGGTGGATAGTCATCAACAACAGGACTTATCATTAGAGCTATGCAATATTCCCCTGGTTTTGTGTTTTATTGTAAATGTGAACTTCAGCTGCTGTTTGAAAAGGTTCACTGAGATACTTGAAGCCAGGGTCTCTTTTGTGTGTGCCAAGCCTGATTGATGGTTTCAGAGTGAGACTTGGTTCAGACTCAAGCCTTTCATTGTGTTTCTCTTTGGATTCACCTACCTGTGACACTACAAAAGAAAGTGCAGTGACTGCAGATGTACACTAGATGAAAAACCTATCTTCACCACAATCAACCCTCATTTCTGCACAGTTCACGCATCTTGCATTATCTTTGTAAGCCTAATACGTTTCCTGTGCATGGGTGAAAATTCACTTCCATTGGCATCAATAAGATGTCCTGGGAAGATCTGCAGAAGGAGATTTTGCTATATTTAATTAATTGCCAATACACTAAAATTTCTGGAAAAAAACTCAGGCTATGATTTCAGCAGGAATCATACCCAGTAGCACCCAACAGCACAAGTCGCAATAACCACCATGGAGTTAAACTCTCAATTCAGTGAGAGATTTAATTGTGTAAGACTCTTAGCACTCAGATCCAAAATCGACTCTCTCTCTCTTTTTTTTTTTTTTTTTTTTGTCTAAGGAAAGCCACCTTGGTAATACATTGATATGCTTACATAGGCAAAAAACATGTTTACATGTGTTTTGATTTTTTACTGAATGATTTAAATACGCTTCATTATATGTTTCTATACCAAAAAACTGTAGACATGGGAAATTTTTTTCTCACTTTTACATGGAAACTACTGAGAATGGTTGAGGACTGTAACTGAGAGACCATCAACAAAGCAATATTGTTATGAAATTCAGAAAGAAATTAGTAATCAGGCTAACTATTCACTCATGATGTTAGCGATACTTTATGAAGGAACAAACATTGAAGCAGAGTACAGTATCCATCTGGATGTACCAGACCTGAAAATGCTTCAGTTCAGAGCCTCCAGTGTGACATACTAAATTCTGAAACTTGTGGCTTTTCTCCCCTTAAAATAACACAGTGCCGAGCTCCCTTGTCTTCCTGTCTCAGTCTGGTAGGTGTAAAGTTAGCATTTGTCTTTTTGGTAGCACTTTACAGAGGTACCTTTTTCCGTTATGTTCTTGGTTGTTAGGTAAGCTCTTCAACTTGGTAGGATGGTCTCCAATAATATGAAAAGGACTGTGAAGAATTATCCATCTGGCAAATCAAGAGAAGAAGCGAATGACCTCTTTTGCCCTGTTGACTAATAGTCAGATAGGGAGACAACTCACCTCTTTTTCATCTCAAAAGTGAGGATTAATTCCAGATTTGGATTTCAAATGAGGGCTTTCATTTAGTCCAGGAAACAAAGGAGAAAGCAGATGTTGCCACACAAAACCAGTATTTTTATTATGGATTGAAGTGTAAGTATGTGTACCCCATGACTTCTGAGGGGCATCACAATAATAACTATCCATTAATGTTTTTCATTTGTAGAAGTTCAGAATACTTTACAAAAAACAACCTTACTGTGTATATTAGAAGACAGAACTGAGAGGCCTTGCCTTCTTCATCATTATAGAAGGCAGGGATAATAGGTAAATCTTCTGATATGTGTAACACCCTGTCGTCTACTGCATATGGAAGTTTTGATAGCTTCCAAAGGTGAATAGCTGTCCCAGCTATTCTGTCCCAGGCAGCAGATGACTACATGTAGGACACACAGGGACCTTAAAACAGCCAAGACTTTTCATTTCAAACAAGAACTCTACTAACGTATTGACAATCAGCAAAGGCCTATTACATGCAAAGCAACCAGCTAACATCATCTAATATATTTTTTTTTTTTCTTCATTGAAGAAAAGACATGGCCTAGAACAAACAAGTTTCACAGTGCCTGCAACCACATGTGCCTAGGTAGAACAGTATTCAATCTGTGAGGAATTGGTGAGGTCCTGGCATGGTGCCCTCAGGGAAAGTCTGACCATGTGGCAGTCTGGAGAACAAGGCAGAAAGCAAATCATTGCAGGACAGCTTGAGTCCAACCCTGTTAACATTTTTGTGCTGTTGTTGTTCACCCTGCCAGGAAAGTCATTCGGTTCACTGCTTTGAAGCCAGCTGGCACAAAGGCTTTCGAATAGCACAGAGACAGGCACCGCACAAGAAGCTGGACAATACCTCAAATAATCTTCCATAGGGTGTCATGGGGAAGGGGAATAAGTCCAGGAGGAGACTTGCTGTGTTAACAGTGTTCACTGCTAACATTACTTTTCCTCATGTCTCCTCACAGACATGTTTTCTCCTAAATAACTCTCTCCTCCTCTCTGAAGCCCTCAGCTGATACCGAGTCTTGGGCCTTACTTTCCATCTGATGGCCACAGAGCATTGTCTTTCCCAGTCTAACCACCTAGGGGAGAGGGGACATCTTCCTTCTGACTTCCCATTCTCACTTCATTCTTTTTCACCCCTTTCTCCTGGCCCTCTTTGGGCTGCTGGGGAGAGAGCAGGACCAGGCTCTCCTCTGGAGAGGTTCTGCCCGGCCTTAAACCAAGCCCAAATGTAATTGTTTTCTTGTTTCTCGTATGTCATCATTATAAGTCTGGACTCCACTGTTGTGGAAAGCTCTTCGTTTTATTGTCCTTTTTAATTATGAAATCCTTTCCTCAGTAATTCACTGTTACTCGGTAACTGACTCCACATGGCTACGACGTGACTGTCCTGATTGAATTACTGGAAGTACAGAGCCGGCTGAGCCGCACGCATGCGAGGCAGAGCACAGCACGGAGCTCCCTTCGGCGGACACCCTGGCGTCACCAAAGCGGGGACCAGGGCTTCTTTCCCTCCCTGGCCCCTTTGCCACCAGAAAGAGCTCATTCCCCCACTTTGAACACCTCAGCGGTGACCCTTTTTGTGTCCCTTTCATTCATTGAGGGAACCTGAAGTGGTGGCAACTGCTACCAGCTCCAGCACACCATGGAGGAGCACGGGCATACACCAGGCCAAGGGCAGGTACCAACACCGATCCTCCACAACTGAGGCAGACAGTGGAGCCAGACACACACCCACTCATCAAAGGGTTGCCTTAGCTGCCTACAAATGAAGGTGTGGGGCAACACATGACATGCTCACCCTGGAACCAAGGACAGGCCGGGAATCGTGACATTTCCACCACGGATCCAAGTCCATCTTCCTGGCTTCAAAGGAAGAAGGGGGTGATGTGCCTAGCAGGGGTTCCCAAGCTGTGGGTGGTTTTCTTTAATTTTGGAAAGCATCTGATACAGCATGTCACAAAACGTCACGTTTATTTAATTCTTTTTCGTTTGGATATGATTATTGTCACGTGGAATGGAAACTGAGTGATGCGCCATGAGCAAAAAAAAATCAGAGGATGGTTTAAATCAGCTTGTGCTGAATTAGAGCAGAGAGAAGAAGTGCAGTGTAGTTCTGAGCAAATTAGGGTTATTTAACCTTTTTGTTAATGAGTAGAAAGAAGGAGGTGAAGTAAGCAGGCAAGTAACTGATCATACATTGATAGTTGTAACTGCCTTTGTTTCTTTGCCCCAGTGAGCACTGATGAGGATTCAAGGAATCAAAGTAGGGTCTATTAGTAGAATACAGAAATGGAATTCAAAGAATTATATGAATTATATGTGTATACGATTTAGTTAAGGAATGTTTAGCATAAATCCGAACAGACTATGATTATCACAATGCTAGATGAAGGGAGAAGTTATCTGAGTGAAGAGCATGAAGTTAAGATGGGGACTGTTATATAGAAGTTACACAGACAGAAAGACGAACAGGGGCAGTGAGTTTGCCCAATGAAGGCTAAGGAATCAGAAAGGGGAAAGTGTGTATCTGAAGAAAAAGATATTGCAGGCGTGCCATGTGCTGAAGTCCTAAAATGAGCAGATTCAATTATAAATAGTTTCTCTCTCTGAGATCTAATGCAAGATGGTACTCATACGTCATGATGTTTAAAAACTGAAGGAACATTTTTTTTTTAATTTATTTATTTATTTTGTTACATTCCATGAACTGTTTTCACAAGGAATCTAAAACTGAAATAAACAGAGCAATAAAAAAATTATCACAGAGAGCAGTCGCAAAACTACACAGGAATAGGACATAGTGCATAAAGCAGGCCTTCTCCACACGAAAGGCTGCGAGCCTGCTAGTAGCTTGTGTCTGAGCTGGAATGTTCTGGAGGGGGAAAAAAGTAGCAAAACACATGGAAATAGAAAAATGAAAAGGGAGGGTGTGGTGGGGAGAGAGAAGGGGAATGGTTTATACAATTTATACAAAGATTTTGGTCAATGTTCAACAAAACCGCAACAGAGAATGAAGGCACTGTATCGATGGTGTTTCAAAAATTATATAAGTAGATTCGTTTCAGCTTTTGGATGCTGCGCCTATGTTGTTTTTGCCTCTCACTTTTTGTCTCACCTTTCTTTTAAAGAGTTGTCAGCATTTATGGAGACCGGGTATACTGCTGAGTAGTTTTACAAGCAAGTCCCTTGCTGTCTGCAATGGGAAAGCGCCAGTAGAGCGACATTTGAAGGAGCAGGGTATTTATTTCGGTCTGCAGTTACAAAGATGGAAATGCCTGGTGAACACATGCCTTAGGCTGCCACCACATGGTGAGACCAGTAATGAATGCGAGTTTCTGGTTTATCTGCAGTTTCTCTGGCATTGTGATGTTCCCAGGAATTTTACTGAAAAGTAGCATCTTTTTAAACCTAACTTGAGAAGAAATACCTGAGCTATTGCATTGGATTTATTAGCTATAAGTTCATCTTTCACAAAATTTTTTATGTCGTTTCTTTGTTTCTGTGTGTGTGTGTAGTAAGATTTTTTTTACATCAAGCTAGTAAAAATAACCAAGGTAAAAACTACTTAATACAATGATTTTGCAGAGTCATTTGGTTGCCCTGCCCTGATGTTGTGATTTTCATCTGTTGCTCTAAGTCCCAGATGATGTTTGAACTGTATGAACATACTAGAAAATAAAGGGTAATCTTCATATTATCATGATTTTTTCCTTTGTAAATATTGATACTGTGCAGGCAAAAAGAAGACCTCTTCAAGACGCTAACTTCTCATTTTTTAATGTAGATTTTCTACATAAATATTTGTGTGACAAAAAGCTCGCTAGTTGCTGTGTCTTTTAAAAATATTTTTTAAAAATATTAAAAACAACTTAGTTCCAAGTGCTGGGAGAATTTTTAGGGATATGGAATGGCTGAACCCCAATCTGTAAACACCCCCCTAATGCATTCTCTAAAACACTTGAGATGTTTGAAAAGATTCATGAAATTCAATGGCCTTGTAGTGCTTGGCTTAATTTTAAACGTAATCTTAAAGCAAGTTCATGCCATGGTCTGGTTTTCCCAAGCTCCCAGTGCCTCCGTCGGCAGCTCCTGTCCCGGCTCCGTGGGTGGAAATGCAGGAAAATCTCCTTCTGGCTCCAGGCAAGTCAAAGACCAACCCTAGCAGGGGAGCATTTTTTTGGTGTTTGTTTTATATACATATATTTTAATTTTTATTTTTTATTGAACTATCATTGCGTCAAGCAATTTATTTAAATACAAGAACATGAACCGTGCTTTTTATAGCAATAACAGGGAAAACAGTATTTGACTTAAAGTTATACCTGATCTCTGCTAAGTCTAAAAAACTGTTTTTCAGCTCATTTGTACCAGTAACTGTGGAGTAAATCCTCTTTACGTGGCAAGGTTGTTTTCTTTAAAAATGAATGAGTGAGATTGCATCTTGTGTTTTAAGGACAAATAACATACTATGTGTTTGAGGAAAAGAGGGAGTAAATCATTCGGTGTATTCACCATTTAAAATATCTCATGCTAGACCTTTCACCACTGCAACATAATTGTTTTAAAGCAATATTTTTATTGGTAATATTAGTTTCAAAAGCAATAAAACATCTGATAGAAATGTCCAAATTGGAAAGGCTATTTCCACTCTCTTTTATTCCTTTTCTTTCCTCAAGCACATTGCAAAATAAAGTTACTACGGAAAGTGATGTAGATTTTTATAAACTGCCTCTCTAGCTCATGTGCCTGTACCTATAAGCAGTCATTTCAGTAGGATTCCCAACACATATTTTTCCCATAGACTGTGAAATCTCATTCTGCATTTTAACAGGACGTCATATGTATAAATACGTATGAGGGAGCTTTAAAAGCCAGCTCTGACCTGACGTTCAAGGAGCTGTTGCAATGCGTAGCACAAGGGACTACACCGAGGCATGTATGTCTCCAGACTTTTCAGCTGTTCCCAGCACTGAGCTTGTCACTTGTTAAAATCCACAGGCAGCTTTGATGGAAAAAATACCAGAAAGAGCATGTTTGATTTGAGGTGTTTCTAAACATTAAAAAGCTGTCATTCTTATTTTGTTCTTTTCCCCTAATCTGCGTTACAAGCTGGCCTGAACTGTTTGCCATTAAACATCACAGCACTGAGAAGGAGCTAATGAAAGTTAAAAATAAATAAGTAAAGAGATAGCAACCCCGCTGTACCTCAGTTTCAATATTGTATTTTCAAAGCTAAGTAAAATAACAAACGAGGGAATGGAGACATGAAACCAGACCCAAGAACTTTCTAGTCTCCTTTCAATCCAGAATAAAATTTTAATAAGGAATTAAAATAATGAAAATCATGATGGCTCCCTGCCCCTGGATCTTGCAGTGTTCAGTTCAAGGTGCAGAGCAGGGCCCTGTGCTGGCTGATACCACAAAGAAGTGGAAGGGAAAAATAAAACGCCTCCTCCAGGTGAGTGAAAAGGCATGGCTGCTCAAACACTTGAAATCCTTTGCCATCATATAAAAAGGTAGCATTTCTTTTCATCTTCTCATTTTCAGAAAATTGAGCAAGATTAGAAGTAACTGGAGCTCTTAGGGTAAAAAGAGACACATCCACTTCTAATACACATGGTGCTTGAACAGAAGATTCGGATGATGTTTTAAATTAAAAATGCAGAACAAAATCTGTGTCATCTTAGATATCAAGGGCCGTATCCTGCTTCCTGGTTCAGAGGTGGGAGAATTTACAGCTACAGAATTTAAGCCTATCCCTAACAAGTACCAGGAGGGATACGGCTCGGCAACTGCTCACCCGACTCCAGCAGTGCCTTGAAGTACCTGAAGCCTCAAAGTCTCTGAGCACCAGCATACAGTGCAGCAGTGCCCATCATACATAAATACTATAAATAAATTCCAGCTATAAATGTTTGTCGTGCTTTAGGCAGCAGCAAAGGTGCCTTAACCCCTTCCACATCTATGATTTCATGGCAACGGCAGGAAAACCCAGTGGCAAAGTTTCTAACACCATCGTCACAGTTCAAGAAGGTATAAGTGGAGGAGGCAAGCGGTGTGGGATGGTCTGTCAATGCCTAAAATGCCAAAAGTCCCATCCCACCTCACCCTGCCTCAGGACACCAGGCACGAAGGGCTACGGGCAGACTGTGTGCTCCTTAAATTGTTTTCTGCAAGAAGGTAATCCCAGGCTATTAAACCAAAACTGAGATGATCGGTTATTGCCACGGTTCCTTATTGTAACACAGACAACCCTTTGTGACTTCGTTATACTGCTTTAAGTCCTCAAAGAACAAAAAGGAGATTTCCAGAAACTGGAAATAGATGGGAAGTACTGGTATGTCACATGATGAATTTCTCTCCCGGTTAGGAAGTGTACCTACTGCAATTTACCTTCTGTCTGGGACACATTATCTCTGCACAGAGGAGCAGCCCAAGACTTAAGCAGTTCTTAAAACTTCCCAAAAAACTGATTAAGGGGGAGTTAAGGAGTTTATAGGTCTTGTGGGGCTTTGTTACACATGGCTGAATTTTAAGTTCATAGTGGTCTCAAGACAGAAAGTTCAGCTGTGTTTTACATCTTTTTAAATAATTCTGTTTTCCACCCTTTCTTCAACAACAAATCTTGGAATAATGAAATGCAAAAGGCCATCCTGTGCTAGCATTTTGCACACCCCTCACTGCATAGTACATTACATATCTAGCTCTTAGCACATCAGATTACTATTTTGCTCTTTTTCTTCTAAAGAACTATACAGTTTTTAATTGTTTGTCTCATTGTGGAAAAAAAAAAAAAAAGGAGGCATATAAGATTGGTTTGATTATGCAAAACTACAATTCTAGACCCATTTGAACAGTTCTTCATCCTTCCTTCCCTCGTTTCCCCTGAGCCTTTTTTTTTAAACCACACCGCACAAATTAGGAAAAATTGTGCCCAGCTCCTATTTGCAAATCAGTGTATTTTTGACTGTTAACTGGCTTGAAATTAAAATAGATTTTAGATTTTTTTTAATGTTGTATTTCCTATGCTTCATTGTACACTTTGCCATGTCAGTCTCACCTCTACTACGTAACACAGATCTAGCTATGATATTATCTGATGGCAGACATGCACTGAAATGACATAAAAAGAAAATAATCAGGAAGGATCTTTCTGAAAGATCTTAGTAAAAATCTAAAAGCTATCTGAGCTCTGAAGTTGGATGCATAGATTTAAGAAACAAAGCAGAAAAATGAAGAAGCTATTTGAAATAAATCTGGCCTAGATTTTAACGCAAAAGGCTTAACTAAACAGAACTCTCCTGTCCCAAAAGAACCCTGAATTCAGCTTAAGGTTTATTATTGCCAGCTTCCTGTCCAGGGATTTACAAAAGTAGCTCTAGTTGTTTATAGGGTAAACAGCATTTGCAAGTAACAGAAGTGAGCTGTAGTAGCCATCTTCCCCCCACATGCACACTTAGTTGTGAAGTTACATATCTTACCCTTTTGGTGCCAGGTTTGATGAAGTGTGAGCCATGAACTGCTGTGCGAAATAATTTCATGCTTGTTTCTTGGATTCCTTCATGTTCTACCGGTGTTAATTTATGAAACCACATCTCTCACACGACGGAGTGTTAAAAAACACTCAAATTTTAATGGGAAAATATTTTTTCTCTTTAAATGACAATTTCTGCCCCATAATCTTCACATGAGGTTTGGGCTCAGCTCTTTGTGTTTCTAGGCAGTTTAAAATATCAAAGTTACAGCCATTGTCCAAAAGGAGCTCTGGGTTTGCTGATCTGAAGCCCCCCCACATACTAGCACCACCGTCACTTCTCTTGAAGACTTGTACAGATGCCTTGAGGCATCTTTCAGCAACAGTATCAGATTTGCTTATAGTGTTGAAGCAAATGTTTTCATGGTCTGTCACCTTGATTTTATTAAAGGTGTTGGGCTAGGCTATTATCCAGTGTTGGAAAAGTCCCCTATAGAGGCTTTATATTAGGCTGGGAATTTAGAAAGGCCAGGTATTTTCAGCCCATAATAAACTTTTCTTCACAGGGTACATGATGGAGTGCTTTCACAATAAGTCTGAAACAGAGTGATGCTCTGCAGGTACGTCAGGCTCTAGACTCTTGTAGTTTGTGCCTCTGCAACTTAGATTTCATCACCCTTTTTCACAGAGACTTGACTTTTCTTTCCCAGGATTTTTATTTTGCCTGCTGAAGAAAACACACAATGCTGGAAAATTCTCCTTCCAAATAACTGCATGCCTGCCTTAAATGTGTGGCATCATCAAAGCCGTATTTTCATAAACAGCCTGATTAATCATGGCTTTAAAGAGAACAATTTGGGTTTATTCTATATCTTCAATACAGAGTTGTTGTTTTGTTTTTGCTTTGTTTTAGCCACAGTAATATAAATAAGAGTAGCCTGAGATCAAAGATTTCCTAAGAGCTGTAGGAAATGTAATGTGTGCGCAGGTGCCTCTGGAATTTGGGGACTTTCTTGAAAGAAGGCCGGAGTGGTGTTTACAAAATGGTGCAGAACATCTTCACAAGAACCAGAGACTCCTACAGGGGTGAACTTGGAGGTGCTGAGTTAAATGCAGTATTTCACTAAAATGGATACGTTCTTGTGCACCGACGTAAAGAGTTCAGTTGTCTGCTGTTTCTATAGCAAAGGCAAGGCAAGCGTGTGCAACAGGACCCACATGCAAAGCAGAGGGATTGTGTGTGGTCTGAGTGGACTTTTTTTGTCATCCTGTTTGGGAACCAGTTCAGGATCTGTTTCTGTTGGCAGTTTCCTCCGGTTGTGAATGTATTAGTGCATTTCTCAAGGCCTCTGTGCAGCTGAAAGGCTAGTAACTTAAGCCTGGAGTATGACAGACAATCATCTTCCATCAGTTCAGACATGGGTGATGGGATGAAAAAGAAGAGATTACATCTCTGAAAACAAAGGAACTAAGGCAGGCCAAGACCAGCCAATGGGCTGCAATCTCTGTTTTACCATAAATGTACAAAAATGTCTTATCTCTGGTTTTAGAAAGCACCGTGAAAGCAGTTGCAACTCTAGGGCGCACCAGCCAGCCCTAAGTGGTGGCTCGGAGAAAGGACAAGACTAAAAGAAGCAATTTAGGGAATCAAAAAATGCACTCCATAAAAGTGCAGATAGGAAAAAAAAATCACTGACCGCCATTGCTTAACAAGGTATTTTTAAAGTTTCATTCTGCATTAAAAAGAAATTTTTGCAAGATGTGAGCCTTTTAAACACTGAGCCAGTAGAAACATGCAGCATCACATTCAAACACCCCGTTTGCCGTCAGTGCCAGTGGATTATGAAGGTTTAAGATTTATGTTAATTCTTCAATGAGCAAAAGTCAAGTGCCAGCTCCTTAATGCAAACCGCATTGCGATGTAAACGTGCCACAAACCTCTCCCTCAGTTCACATCTGCAAATATTATTTCATTCTTAAGGGGGGCAAAGAAAGTAGCTTGTGCTGGATTTCCACTAAGGAGGAGGTTGCTCTGTGCATCAATCCCGTTAGCCCTTCGTGCAGCTCCTGGTCAACCTGGGGATGGTGCCTTGTGGCTGCACCCTGAACAGTGCCCCAGACAGCACCTTCCCTGTCTCTTGGTAGGTGTCATCCCTCTGTTTCGCTTCCTCCTATTTTTCTTTTCCAGATTTCCAGATTCAGGACTGAAAATGAAGCGTAAATCTTACTGCCTAATAACCACGGCAGTTACTTCAATAAAACGTTACTTAAAAGTCAATGGACTGCACATGTTAAAGACATTAGAGCTGTTAACAGACCATTGTAAAGTAAGCAGAATCTTTAATAACCTGCACATAATGCATAGTCCCGTGATTTTCGGCACAGGGCAGGCTACGAGCCTTGGCTCTCTGCGTCAGGGCTCTGAGCAGAAACCACTGCTGCATTCCTTACTCAAGGGCTGAAACAGGGCTGGAGAGGCAAAACGCCGAGGCCCCCAATCTGCCTTTGGGCATATCCAAGCCCAATACTTCCCCAAGTGGACATGAAAGAGTGGGGATGGTTAGTTTGGCCAGGGAGCTCCCCACATGTGAGGGGCAGAGGGAGGTCCTCTTTTAGATCCCTCTTTTAGAGTCAAGCCTTAAGCACAGGTATGGGAAAGAGCAGCAGATAAAACATCCTCCAAATAAGCACTGTCTTGCCTCTGGAGCTTGCCGTCCAGTAGGAAATGTGTGTGTGCTCACAGACCCACTAAGCCATAGATATGCTACGTCTTTGCTGTTTTCTCTGTCTTCTCCCATTTTTGTTTTCAGCCAAAAGGCCTGCACTTCTCCCTCCCCTCAAAAAAAAAAAAAAAAAAAAAAAAAAAAAAGGAGAGAGAGAGAGAGAGAAAGGATGAAGCTGGAAAAGATAATGAATGATTCTAATTTTTTTTTTTAATTTTCTTAAGTGGAAACATTTATAAATAAGCTGGAGGAGGATTTATGCATCAGGCTGCGATGATCTGCATGTGTGAGCATGAGGCATGCAGCCAATTCTACACAAGCCAGAACATCCGCCTTCCCCACCTCCCCATGCACATACACGCATGCCCTCACCAGTATCAAATGGATGTGCCAGCCTTGTGATGTGCAACACCTTCTTTGTCCCTTTTCCAGATGCATGCCAGCGTTATCAAAATGTTGAACCTGAACGTGCATGAGCTGTCGTCTACATCAGCATTTGAAGGAAGAGACAAATATTCTGCTCTCCAAGCAGTTGCCTAAATACTGTGGTTTCTGTTTCTAGCGCACAGAATACGAACAGCAGAGATCTGCTGGGACACCCCCGCAATACCGTGTCTCCAGCAAATTACTTTGCTCGTTGTCCTCTCTTGTTCAAGCACTCCCCTAAATACCTCACTTTTTTTCTGAGATTGCCTCACATGCTTATAGACTTCATAGTTGGGAAACTGTCCTTATTTTTGACCTTGTATTTCCCAGTCAAGTTTTGGGCCCTTGCCTTACCTGCAGTCCTTGGTGTACCCTAATTATTATATTGTCACATCTTCCAGACCACCTCATCCAATCCCATAATTCAGGCGAAAACTACCGACATATCCCAATCTTACCTCACCGTCTTTTGTTGCTCTCCTCTGATGCAGCACGCTTGTTTCAAGGGAGACCTAGAAATGCACATACCAAGCCAGGACGCAGCTCCAAGGAGATCACGACAACTCTCTGTCTACAAAACAGGAGGCCAGCTTTCCAAGAGCTGACTTTGCAGCCTGACTTTGCTGGAAGTGCCTTTTTAATTAGTTCATTCTCAAGTTTTTTCAGCTGGTGTGTCTGTACAGAAGGAGCTATGGCAGCCCTCCCCGGCTCCTTCTGAGCTTCTCCTTCAGTGCTACCTAGCACGGTTCTCGTGCCAGGGTCCTGGGGACCAGCCATGTTCCTGTGCACAGTCCTTACCCTCGGCATGGCTGCATCCAGCCCTCTGTAGTATTAACACTTTCCAGGTTTCTCCCTTTCCAGATGATGTTGTTTTAAAGCAAAGAACTGTAAATATTTTTGAATTCTTTCATGAATATTTTGAAAGCTGTCTTTCCTATCCCAGGCAATTCTGAACTAATTTTGAAGCAAAGTTTTATAAAACCCTACATCAAATGCTTGAGTATTTATTATTTGTTATTTATTTTGCCAAATGTCTCAAATGCATCTATAGGCGACAGGCCAGTGCTCTGATGTGTAAGCCAAATACCATAAAGCTGTCTCCATGCAATTTAGAGAACTCTTTGATTATGCATGCTTTGGCTATATTTTTTACTAAATAATGATCTGGGTAGTTAAATTGCTCTAAAAGGTTCAGTATTTGTTGGTTTTAAGTACCCCAAGAGTTGATCTGGTAATTTTTCATGATTATTTCTCCAGGCTCTGTGATCTGTAAGTGATGGTTACTGATTTCTTTCTCTTTTTCCTGTCCTCTGTCTCCCTCAAAGACTCTGCCATGTCCTCTGTCTCCCTCAAAGACTTTGCCATGATTTTCATTAAAACACGTTTGTATAAAGCTGAGTGGAAAAGCTAAGAACTTTGACTATTTTTCGTCTTCTCAGAATAGACTTCATGCCTTTCTGTATTTGTGTGAATGATATACGTGCATACATGCAATTATGTATTTTTATGCACAATAGTGTGCTAGTTCTGACTGAGACCTCTAAACCTTATCACAAAACCAGTAAAATAATAATTTATAATACCTCATTAATGCTATGACATCAGTAATTCTGACATACAATGCCCAGTTGATGCTTCTTCCACATTTTGACTGGCTTTTGTTGAATTTTCTCTAACTCTTTTATGTGACATTAGAATTTACAAGAGAATATGGGAGAATTTTTTTTGAACTAACTAAAAGCTTAAGTATAATGCAGATTAATTAAGGTGCTTTAATCACTGTGTGGAAAACAGAATTAAAATTGCTTTAATTTTTTTAGTTGAATCCACTCTCTGTTGTGCAAGGGCACCTTATTTACCTTATTTTCCAACAGCCCAATATGATCTTACCAGCATGCTGTGTGTTTTTATGTCAAACAAAGGGCAACCAGCAGCAGGATGGTGTCTACCTCAACAGTAACTTCTCCAACAGCTGCAACAGTTGGAGAAAGGGGAGCAACTTACGAGTAATATGTCTTCTGTGAGCTCTGTTCAGTGCAGGGTTGTTTCCTAGTGGGTAAAACAAAATTTGAAGGAGGACTGAAATCAAGCAGGCTAACAGGAGATGCAGACTTATCACGTACATGGAGTCATGTTCAGCCAGGTGGAGCTCACAGCTGGTAAATAGTTACTGGTTGTGGAGTGTTGGGGATGCAGCAGGCAGACACCTGACACACCTTGCAAAAACATCTTCTTCTGTCCATGCAAGGTGACTGTCTCAAGCTCAAACTGGCACCACATGGATATCTCTGAACAATTCTTTCCAGTACTATCAGGTTATCTGGTCCCCTATCACTCCTGTTAATGGAGAGTTAGCTGTACTATTTTATATGTGTTGTTGGTTGTGATTTTAAACATAGGTGTGTTTCCAACATTTTCCTTCCTGCATCCACAATATTCCATTGAAAAGTCAAAAATATTACATGAGTATTTCAGGGCATATATTATCACAATTTTGTTTCATACATACTATACAAAAAGATGTCTACTGCATCTTTCAGATATTTTTAAGAATGGCAACTGCGCTCTCCTGCCTGTGAAATGGCTTTTACGTCATAGCACTTGTATTTCTCAGATTTTGTTAAATGCACTGTAATCATCTGGTAGCAAAAAACAGAATTTCTAGTAAAAAATTTGTAAATAGGCCCACTAAATCCCTTCACTGCACATAAATGCAAAATAATGCAAAAATTTGTCCCAGCAGCAATGAACAGATGAGTCTAAACAAATAATGCAGCAATAGAAGCATATCAGTCAACTTCAAGAATATGTCATTTTTCAAGACCAGTTGTACCGTGGACTTCAAGAAAAGCAAGAGCTGGTTAATGTTCACTTACCATAGCATGAAGGAAGAAGCATTTTCTTTTTGTACTTCAAGATACCAGCCTGTTAGCCCTCTTCCAATATGTGGAAGACCTTGGAGATAGTGTGTGGTTTTACTTTCCAGGTATGATACAGGTTTTTTTGGACAGTCTGGACATGCCACCACAGTGTACATTGCAGTGGTTCTTTGGTGCACAGGATTTTTGGACAGCTTCAAGAGTGGGTGAGCAGCAAGGAGTTTAATGTTGACAGATGGGTAGCAGATCCACATAAAGAAACACAAAAAGTAGTTTGGTTTTTGAAGGCAAACAAAGACCAGGAAGAGAAGCAGTAATGTTATTTACCAGTATTGCTGGCCATGAAGGGTCAAGGTCTGGAAGAGCATAAATCTCTCTTTTGAAGAAAGTCGTAAGTTGCCTCCACCGTCATGTTAGAACTGTCATCAAGTATTTTCTGTAGCTTGAACTCCATTTTATCACTCAGGCAGACATGCAAAGTCTTCTGTAAAATGGAGTTTTGCAGCAAGTGTTGTTCCATAGCCTCACAAGCAAAATGTTTGTTTGTTTTTACTGTCTTACTTTGTGCACTCTCATGATTATACAAGATTTTTCTACGTAACTCTTCCCAAAAGAGCATTTTGAGAAAGTGAGATCTATATCCTGAAATGTCACGATAAAACATACTCCGTGGCAGTTCATTTTATGGCACATTGCCTATGAAAAATACTCCATAGCACATTAAGGAAATCCTATACTCCCAAGCAGGATGTTGATCTAGCTGTAAGGTGAACACAATTGGATGGTGCCTGCTTGTCACATTAGTCCATTAAATGTACTGTCAAGTTTACTATCAGATACTACTGTGAAAGCAGGTGGTGTAGAAAGTAGTGTAGAGCTACCATTTTGAGTGGTAGGAAGGCCTGGAAGGGAGGAGGAGCAGTATGGTTTTAGTCATGCTGAGGTAAGACAATCAACATAATGTAGCTTCTCTCCAAAATCAACGAGGTCTCTCTTTTAAGCTTCTTTCTGCCTTTGGCATGCTTGGAAATAGTGGTAGAGGGGATAAACTCAGTAAAGCTCCTACTTCACGTTTTTACAAAATTGCTGCAACCCACAGAATAGACTGAATGCCAGCTGCTTACTGTGGTATTTAACATTGCTTATAATGAAAGGATTAAGGCTGATAGATTACTAGGGGTATAATTATTATTTTCACCAAAAAATCAGGCCTAGCAGCCTCACAGGCTGGGCTGCTGCACAGCAAGTGGATCCTGGCCTACAGGAGAGGCCTTGAGGTCCTTGAGGCTTGCTTGCAACCATCTGCACCATCTTGGCTCTCATGCACATCTGTAGTGGTATTTGTGCATCCTGCTGAGAGTGCTGGGAAGTTTCAGCCTCTCCTGTGGCAGCACCAAGGCATTTGGATGTTATCTGGCATTACCCCAGTGTGTTAGGATCTGTCCCACAGGATGGCACTGTCCCTATCCCTCCTCAAAGCATTAGGCCAGTATTTCTGTGTGTCCAGAGATGCCCTGTCCTCTCACCCCGCAGGCCTGCATGCTGCCACAGCACAGACCTCCTGCCTCACAGCCAAACACCACAGCAGGCTCTTGCTGAAGAAATAACAGATATTCAGCCACAGCCAGCAAATATTTCAATGTTATTTCATTGAAAATATTCCCTCTTTCATCAGTTATGTAGGCAAATGAGACTACCCATCTATGGTGGAAGAAAGACTTATTGGCTTTTAACATTTATTATAAATTTGATCAAAAGGATAGCATAACCTTTTCTTGGCCAGCTCCATGTTCAACGATTGGCCATCTGCATCATTTTCTTCCCAAGTCCATTGAGTTTTCACTCTGTGAGAGGTCGATATGTTTAATTTTGATGGCTTTCATTTTCTGTTCCAAGCAGTACTTATCTCTGAGCTTTCCCTTTATTTCCTTCTTTCTGCCACTTCTACTTCAATGTGGATTTGTGGGAAGTGTCTTGCACTGTTCAGGATAGCTGCCACCTTCAATTTGATTTTGCTGGCAAAGCCAAGAGACTGTATTTTTTTTCCCCTGGGCTATTGATTCATGAGAATATGTCCCTCATTCTGAAGTTTTCCATCAGAATTCCTCCCTTCTCTTTTAAATTTCCTATAAGACTATGCTTATTCCTTTTCTATTTTTGTCCCTGTTATTGACGTCATTATTAGCCAATGGGCTTTCATGGTCCATTTGAATCACTGGTAAATTATCCTAAATACATTTTTTTTTCTGCTAAGTTGCTTTATCATTTCATTTCATTTTGTCCTTGTCCTCCTTGTTTCTGAGTCTCCTACTGTTTATACCTTTTGTCTTTTCTGGTGGTTTTGGTGGCCTTTCAAACCCTCCTAATGTTTCTCAAAATGGAAAACATCTTTAGTTTCTCATGTATATGACATCCTGCTAAGATGGGACGTGGGAGTCACACGTGTTTTGTACCCCACTTATATGAGAAGTCATTTTTTCCAGCAGGATAGCTCCTCAGTTGCTGGAAATGTTAAGCCAGGCCACAGAGATATCTTAACAAGGTCATAGACTATTACTTCCCATCCAAATGTGTTTTTTTTCTTTAAGTTTATATTCAGAAACTCCCATATGAACAAGTTGTTGGGTTTATCTCCACTTTAATGGTGAAGATACGTGCACCATTTAAATGAAGAAACAAGCATGCCCAGAGGGTATTCACCCTTCCTACAAGCAAGTCTCTGAGACAGGTGGCCCCTCACCGTGGAGAGGACTGAGTGGCTAGCTCTGACTAGGTGCCAACATTTAGGCATGAAAGGGTAAAACTGCCATTGACTGCACAGTAGCTGACAATAATCGGGGCAGGCTGAATCTGTTGTCAGTGGTCAGCCTTCACCTGGGTTCCTCACTGGAGGATTTTGGTGTGCTTAGCTCCAGCCTCTCTCAAACACAGTTGCTTGGTGCCAGCCCTCCAAGCCACCCATCCCTGCCCCCAGGATGTGACCCATCCTCTTTGCTGAAGCTGTGACAGCCTCTACAGATAAGGGTGGATGGGGCCCAGATTTCTACAACTCAGCCTTTATATGAGCTTATTACTGCCGTTTGGAGAAGTCCCACAGCTGTCCAAAAGAAATCCTTGATCACCTGAGAACTGACTGGTCAGCGCCATGTTATTTCTGCAGCCTGTTGGTTCTCCTGAGTCCCCTACGGCCTCTGATTTGGTCTATATTTTTTAAATTTCTCTGTTGCATGTAGTAAAGTTAAAAGACTTAATAAATCTTCTGACAGCTCCTAAAAACACCAACTTAAACTCTGAACATTGAAGTATTTCATTTACTCATAAGTTTTCTGGCTCCTTTTCCATGCTTTCTTCTACACCCTTGTTAAACTAAGTTCTTTTAAAATGCCTCAGCTAGAGAAATTCTTGCCTCTCCAGGCTCATGCACAGTTTCACATTGGTTGGGATAATTGGCAAGAGCTTTAACACATTCCTTATTTATAACTGCTAACAGTTTGTTAGGACAAATACCTAAAGCCTTTTTAAAAATCATTGATCTTTTAAATGTTTGGGGTTTTGTTTGTTTGTTTGTTTTTGTTTTTATATATAATAATATCCTGTAAACAGGAGAGCAGATTTCATGATTATGAAATACTGCCCCCAATATCTTATTTTCTTGGTCATTTTTTTTACCATACCTTGGTGTTGTTTTGAAGCAAGATCCATCATGACCAATACAAAACTGCAAAATGTCTGCCGATGGGTCTTCTCCATCTGCCTGTTCATCATTCTCCCAGCAACTTTTGCATACGTGGGGATATGTGGAGGATTTAACAGAGGTACAGGGAACACCTTTGACTTATAGTAGACTGCTGAAAATATAGCAGTGGACAATGAAGAGAAGAATAGGGACATGTGGGTAGCTGTTACCACTGCAGAAGAGCATGTGGGCACATTAGATACAAATACATAGGAAGCCAAGCATCATTATTTTTGCTCTCACAGAACAACTTTTTAATCTAAACCAGAGACGAACAAAATAATGGGGTTAGCAAAAGCAAAATCAATAAAAACATGGGTGACTATGGCCTAGGAATCACCAGCTACATCAGAGTGTCATGACTTTCTCCAGAGTTTTTCCTTTTTTTTAAAAAAAAAAAAATCTTTCCAAACCAGTCATGTCTTTTGAAAGCCTAATCGTTTCAATCTTGGAGCTGCCTGGGGGGCAAAGCTCACATCTGAATACAAGGCTCATACTTTTCTCAAATTAGTGAGTATTTGGATTCAGTCAAGACCAAGATCGAGCTCATCTCTAGAAAATACATCAAACAGCCTGTAGAAAACACTGCTCACACACCTCATATTTTTTGAAATGCTCTATCATCTGAGACTATTAGGCTTTTTCCTGTAACATTCTAACACCAGATCACTGAGTAGCAGATGGACAGAAAACACCTAGCTATTAACGTTAACCAAAGCATGAAGGTAGTATTTCAGTTATGTTTTACTAATTTATGTGAGCTTGCAAATCTTATTTATTATGATTATGTTGAAACAGGAGGCATTGTAAAGTCAGTGAGTGAGATTTAGCTTATCTAATATTAAAGGAGTCTAATAATTGACTAAGTCTAAAGATCCTTTTGTAAACAGTACAGGGAAAAAAACAACAGACAAGTCTAGAGATAAAGTGATCTTAGATGCTTGAGATGAAACACTCCTTGCAGCTTCCTCTTCTCTCAGCAGATAAAAAAGGAAACCTAAATGAATACATTAAACAACAGACCTTTAAATATCTGAAGTTTGAAGAGATGAAACCCCCTTTAAAAATATATATATATATAGAAAAGAAATGATGAAAGGCGGTGATAGCTCGCAATAAAGGTGAAAGTGAAGAAAATGGTTGAGGAGGCTATATATATTTTAAAAAGACACAACAGTTCATGGACCTCAAACCATACAGACCTCTTGCTGGTGCATGCAGACATTTTGTCATGACTCTCTAGAGTTTGTTATAAGAAAAAGTACACCACCTAGATGAGTTGAAACGCAAAAGCAGTAGTCATATGCATTCTCAGGGAATTGTTTTCTTTTCCTTTCCCCTTCCCTTCCCTTCCCTTCCCTTCCCTTCCCTTCCCTTCCCTTCCCTTCCCTTCCCTTCCCTTCCCTTCCCTTCCCTTCCCTTCCCTTCCCTTCCCTTCCCTTCCCTTCCCTTCCTTTCCCTTCCCTTCCCTTCCCTTCCCTTCCCTTCCCTTCCCTTCCCTTCCCTTCCCTTCCCTTCCCTTCCCTTCCCTTCCCTTCCCTTCCCTTCCCTTCCCTTCCCTTCCCTTCTCTTCCCTTCCCTTCCCTTCCCTTCCCTTCCCTTCCTTTTATTTTTTCTCTTTTCTTCTTTTTATTTTTTATTTTTTCCTTTTTTAACCAGAACTGAAAGGAGCACCAAATGCACATTCCTCTTAGCATTTCAATGAATTCTGTGGGGGATGAATAGCAAGCGTGTACATAACCACACACATATGTATGTATAAATTTACAAGCTACAATATCCAGACATCACGAGGCTCTGCTAATAATTTTCTCAACCTTGCCCAGACTGTAGCTACATTTATGATCTGGAGATTTATTGATTTTAGTTATTTTATCCCTCCCATAATAGGAAACTACCCTCTGGACCATTGACCTATTCTTGTTATAAATATACTTTAGCTTGCTCTCATCATAACACTATCCCAGGCATGTAAGGTGTTGTTATGAGGTGGTGGTGTTATAAGGAAGGTAACCATAGCAGAGTTTTAAAGTAAATCATTTAACTACTCAAAATGAGTTTTCTTCTGAATCCATTAGCTATTGGCACAGTTTTTGTTCTGCCAGCTGTAGCAGGGTCCTGATCCATCACAAGAGCTTCTAGGTGTTCTAGTAGCACTAAATAAATAAATAAATAAATAAAAACGATTAAAGTTCCAATTTACAGCAACAATACAAACAATACTAGCCTGAACTATGTGCAAATGTGTGGTGCCACTCAGCAACCTGTGCCTAAGGGGCTTTGCTAAGGCTGCCTACCCCTCGCACCTCTGGTTTCCAGCAGCTTCCACAAACAAGGAATTTGGAACTCACCCTTCCCTGTGGCCAAATAGATCCAAGGTCTCAGCCCCTGGAAGTGGCCAGTGTTCTTACTTTTGGTGACTGATAAGGGTTTCAAAGCTGCTTTCAGGATATGATAGACCATCAGGAACACCTAAACAAGCACCACTCAAAACAATTGGCCAGGTTCAGTTAATATCGTAGCCATGGAGATCATGTTTCAGTTCTTTCCATCTTTTAAATAGCAACACCTAAAATACTTGCTGGTTTGTAGGTACAAATAGCATACTAAGACCACAATTCATTCTGTGCCCTGTATCACATTGAGTCAGATGATGCTTAAATACCATCCCATTCCCACTCTTGGGAGTGACACCTGTGATGAATGTGGAGACTGTAGATGGTTAGGTGTATCCAGAGGCCAGCAGTCACTTAGGCAGCTTCAGTCATGTCCTTGTACAACACCAAAGTTGAGTTTTGAAGCTATACACATTTATATGCACCTAATAATTTTCTGACTAGCCTATGTAGACTGTGTAAGTCTGTTATTTGCTGGATGTGCTAACAAGTTGACTGAAGCCCATGTGTTAAAGTTGGGGAATCTAGCCTTTAGACCAATTGCATTTTAATAACTCAAGCTAGAGGCCATGGCTAAGAGGGCCAATGTGACTAGATCAACACCTCAGAATCCAGCATGGAGCCTCCATCACAGCTGCAGTTGCTTCAGCATCAGTGCCAGTGAGCTACAGGCTACCCAGGACAGAGAAATGAGATAGGCATTGATACTCATTCTATGCTGGTCTTCTCACAGCCACTACTTGAAGTACTTACTCTTCCCACAGCCTGAAACATGGTTTCAGACAAGCTTTGAGCAACAACTTCTCAGGCCAGTTATGACAGCACTCGCTTTTGATACATAATCAGTTGAAGAATATACATTAATTGTGCTAATGCCTTCTTGTTTTATCTTTCTAGATTTTCTTTTATCCCCAGATCTTTTTTTTTTTTTTTTTTTTTTTCCCTGTAGTGAGGAATCTGGCCTCACTTACACATATATCTGTAGTCTCATTGTAATGCAACTATTCCTTCATTGCATGGCACTGCATGTCAGCAATGCATTGTGACAGCCAACAATTTGCACCAATCAAGAATTTTGATTAAATTAGCAGATTTATGTTCTGGAAGAATGGCAAATGAGTTTTTCACCCAGCATTGTCTCTTCTGAAAGCATACAATCACAGAGTCACAGAATGGTTGATTTTGGAAGGGAACTCCAAAGGTCAACTGCTCCAACCCTCTGCTCAAGCAGGGCCACCCAGAGCAGGTTGTCCAGGATCACATCCAGGCAGCTTTTGGAGATGTCCATGGAGGGAGACTCCACAGCCTCAGTATTCTTCACTCCTCCCTCCCAGTGTTTAGTCTATGAGAACAGGCATATGATCTAGCTCAGTCAGGTTACATCAGTGTAATGGATAACTATTTGTTGGCAGCATCTGAGCAATAATTTGTCACCCATCACAAATTCACTGTGTTCAAACCTATTCCCCTGTCCTGTGTGGGTCTATGAAGTAACACCTAAATATTTAACTTTGTGCCATCAGATTCTAGATGAGAACAACATCCAGAAGAAAGGTAAATTAGTCCCAGAAAATGGGAGGTTATGGCATTCCTGATTTTTTCTTAGTTATGTGGTATTTTTTGTTTGTTTTGTTTTGTTTTGTTTTGTGAAATAATAAGAAGAAGGTACTCTCGGCAGTCACAGTTTGAACATATAGCTAGAGATGAATATAAGGACTGGAAAGAAAATATATGGATGGGTTGGGGGCAGTGTTTTAGGAGTGCTAAATCCTGCTAAGCTCAGAATCTAATCTTGTCTCAGAATGCAGAAGTACAGTTAGGAGGAGAATTTGATTTCTTCTATTTGTAGTAGTTTGACAGAGTATAGAAGGGTAAAGAATCAAATCCTTTGTCTTTACTGTGATTTCTGTTCTCTCTTGCTTCTGTCCAGTGGTATTTAAGTATTTTTGTAAGTGTTTTTAACTCTACCCTGCATCCTGTGGAGCACAAAGCATGAAAAGTCTATTCATCTATTCATCTGCCACCTAGCAGACCCAAGATGCTTACCAAAAAACAAACAAACAAAAAAATAACCTCTGTAATAATTTAATCTATTTTAAGAAGTGTTAGAAAAGCAAAGGTAAAACAAATATTATCCTTGGCAGTTACATAGAATAAAGCATTATCATCACCCATGAATTTTAATATTCTTCATTGATTCAATCTATTGTGGTTTAAAAGCTTAATGAATAGGTCTATGTTGAATTATTGACTGTAGTGATATTTGTAGTAAAGGAGAAAGAGCTTTGCTTCTGCAGAAGGGAACATCAAGGAACTCAGAGGAGTTATTACCTCTTTACAGCAGATTTTGCCATGTTCTTAAGTATGAAAAGTAGAGTATAAATACAATTATGTATATGTGGAACTAGTGACTGCACTTCCTCCTTGTAAGATTAGAAATAACAATATTATGGAATTATTTTAATCTGAAAATAGGAAGATTTAGTCCAATATGGAATTTAAGAGAACAAATCAAACCATTAGTTCTGGCCTTAAAAATTTGTCTGTACTTGGCGGTATTATTGTTCCTTCCAAATTGAGACCTTTGGAATTTCTGTAATGTTATTAGAACATATCTGAATCTTGAAAGATTGACATTTCAGAATTATTTCATCATCCTCTGGGTCTTGTTTGTATTACAAAGGGAAATAACTTTTGCTTGAGCCAATTACAATGTGCTGAATGGTTAAATATATTAAGAGCAGTAACTGAAATCTGACATTCCATTGTCTGCAATCTTCCAAAAATACATGAGCCATTTTTACTTGAAAAGTGCAAAGAGGGTTTGAGAACATGCTTTAAAGATATGCTGTCTGCTTACATTTGGCCCCAAACAAGCTTATACCAGACATAATCTTAAAAAAAAAAAAAAAAAGTTTCTGTGTTTCTGTGGGGCTTAAGGATTCCCCCACCCTGTTTCTTAGACATGTAAAATAAGAAAAGAAAATCTGAAAATAGTTTAAAATAACATATTGGTCTCTTGAATGAAACTTGCAACAGAGCATGTGCAAAAGTGTTCATAACATACTAAACAGGAGAGCAAAAGTACCCATTTATAATTTAAATGTAGATATGGCTGGCATTCCCTGATAGGCATGTCTGAGGGATGGAGACGCTGAGCTGCAGCCGTTAGGGCTGTACTGATCGCAATGCAAGATCGTTGAGAGCTGTGCCTGCGTATGGTGGCACTGGGGAAGGAGGGAGCCAAGCTCTTTATGGCCATGGCTTGGGTTGTGCTGAAAGGTGTCCAAGCACTGCCTGCTCAGCTTCCCACACCACACACCCACAGCTGTGTGTAGGTCTAGACCTAGCTGTGTGTAGACACAGCTGTGTGTAGCTCTAGACCTACACACAGCTGTGTGAAGGTCCATATTAAATGAAGGGCAAGCCTTCCTCTCCCTTCCCCAACTCCCATTTTAACAGTCTCTTACAAATCCTTACCAAAATTTAATCTTTTAGATGCAATACTGAAATACTGAAATACAACAGTCTTGACAAAGGTAAAAGCGGTAGTGCACACGTTCCTGAAGGTCATGTTGAAGCAATGGGGGAAAGACAACAAATCTTTTATATTATTTTATTTTATTTATCCTTCCATCACCAAGTATTCTTGACCCAGCAGAGTTGCTCTTACAGGGTACAGAAATTCCAGCAGTGGCCATGCTGTTGTGAACCTCCTAAGGGCTTCCATTGGGCTCTTCATTTTTCAAATCTCAACTTGCTTTCATAAAAAAAACAAAGTTTCTTGTTCCTGTTGCCTAAGGGAAAGGCTGAAAACATGAATCCCAATTTTGGAGGCACATGCAATTGCTGCATAGCTATTACCCCTTTCCAGCCTCATGATTTTTCATTATTAAATGCTTATGGGTAAAACAAAACAAAACAAAACAAAACAAAAAACTTAATTAGAGTTAGTAAAATTATTTTACATTGAAGCATAGATTTACAGCCTCACTATAGGTGGAACAAAGTATGCTGTTAATCCTAGAATTTCCTGAATTTAGCAATTAATTTGAGGTTCAATGCTGAATCAGGAAAGCACTGAAAGATCATGTGATTTCCTGTAGATGGGGAAGGTACCAAGTTATCATCTTTTTTTTACAAGATTTCTGCCCTCCTGAGCCCATCGGATTTCATCTGCAAACAGTTACTCTTTAGCTATAGAGCCCCAAGAAAACCAAGGGAAGCAGTGCAGCAAGGATTCGGTTTGGCACACATCTCTGTGCTCACAGGGCATCAATTAAGGTTTGACTCTCACTATAATAATGGACCACGAGTGGCTTTGGATTCAGATCTGAACTACAGCTCTAAGATACAAGGCCCCTATGTTATTTAATAGAAAACACTGAAAGGTAAAAGACAGAAAATAAATCATTAGCACGTTTCTATTCTGTTTTGTGCTCTTTTCAAGCCAGGGCATAGTTTTTACATCTGCTTTCATTAACCCAGCAGTTTTCATGTAGTTTTCCCTGCATAGGACCATATCTTGCTACAATCTGATGCTGCTAAAACCAAGTTGAATAAACAAGTTGTAATTCAGAACTAGGTCACTAGGTGGTATACAACCAGAGGTGCAGGGACGTTGAGACAAACGGTGATTAGCGCAATGTAACCATCTATGCAACGGCTCCGTTTCATTAAAGATGTGTTAGAGCACACATCCATGGCCATCTGGTTCTATTTTGCCAGCCCACTTGATTGGCCATCACAAGCATTCCCATGTGTGCTGAAGCATTGTTGAGCAGAACATCTGGCAGCAACCAACACCGCTGTTAAAAAAAACATGATAACAACAGAGGCATTAAAGCAAATATATGTACAATAATTTCATTGTTGAAATCTCTACCAAGGCAGGCATGTTGTCCAAAAAAGAGAACATTGAAATTGCTCCTTTCCTAAATTTTTACTTTACTGGGCATGCCAACACCTCAGTAGGAAGACACTTCAGTGGAATAAATGGAATTCCTTTTTCTTTTTTAAAAAAATAAAATAAAATAAATAAATGGCATTTACAAGGGAATGAAAAATATTAAAGCAAGACTGAACTTTTGACTAATTTTCCTGTATTAAATAAAAAAAAAAAGAAAAAGAAAAAAAAATGAAAAAAAAGAACATATGCCATATGCTGTCAGAACATATAGAACATGCGCATTCTAGAAATGGAACTGAAAAATCAAAACATCTGACTCTTTATCTTGGCAAAATGAAGAATAAGTGTTGAAGGAACCTAATGATCTTTGGGGAGTGAGAAATATTGCTCTCACTGAAAATGGATGGAATTACTCCAGATTTACACTGATGTAAATCCAAGCTGAATGTGACCAAAGTTTTAGTCAGCAAGTAAATAAGTGAGTCTGTTTACAGCTACTATTTATCATAAACTTAAATTTTGTGAATAAGCCACTGTTTTTCCCTTTTGCATTCTTGAGGCTAAGTTTTAATGAGTTATGAGGCACCTCATGCTGAAACAACACACAGCTTAGAAAAAGCAGGATGTCCTCAGACCTCCCATCTCTCTTGATTCCTGCGTCCCTCTCTTTCCTTGTCCTTCGCTTAGTCTGAGCCCTACCAGATTGGCCAAGCATCTACAAGGAGATAGAAGAAAATTCAGACGAGGGCTATGTCTGTCCTCAGAAAGTGAGCTCTGCTTAAGATCCTTAAGCAAACACAGCTGATGCTTTTGCAGCTTGTCTGCTTATGCATTTCAGCATTCGATGCAGAAACCAAACCAATGGAGATTGAGCACACTTCTTACATCGTAGTGTGTAACAAAAAAGCTAAAAAGCAAGATGTGTGCACGCAGGCCTAATGTCTCCAAGCCCAAGGCACAGAAACAAAGTAAATAAAACAAAAAAAAATCTTTTTTTTTTTTGGTGAGGCTATCATAGTATCTTTCAACCAGTTGCTTAGAAGTGTAAATCCTGAGTCGTTAGAGGTAAGGAGGTGCCTCTATATACTGGTAAGTAGTAGGAAGAGGGACACTGAACAGCTTCATTGGATTATGATATTTTACCCAGAATTTCCGTTGTATGGAACTCAAGGACAAAGACATTTTCTGCTTTCTACATATTGCTAAAAAAAAAAAAAAAAAGAAGGAAGTGTGAGGTTTCTACCCGCTTTCTTCTGGAGAGTACAAGAACAGTATGAGGGCTGTCTTTTCCTGGCCTCAGCCCCAAGAACGGCCTGTTTAATCTGCTAACATCAGTGCAGTCGAGGAGGACACTACCTGCTGCCAACCAGCTGTGAGGAGGACTTACCGGAAGGAGAAGGGACAAGTTTAAAGATGCTCTTGCCTATTAACTCTTCATGCTGGAAGACAGGGAACAGAGTTCCTGCTTGTTCGCTGTCAGGGACCATTACATTAATCACACACGTTGATGGTTGCTGGGTCCTTTCCTCCCCTGGCAAAATCCTTTAATTTCACACCAGACCAGTATGGAAGAAAGCCTTTGCACAGGTGCCAAGTTAAGTCTCTCCTTGTTCTCAAATATGCTGCCTGATGCAGCCGGCTGGCTTTCAGAGGGTACATCAAAACCATTTCAGGGATGCCTGCCAGATCTCCAGGCAAATTGGTACAAACCAGCTCATGTCCCTGCTGCCACTCCAGGGGGTGAGGACCTTGGAAGGAACTGTCTTCTCCTGCATGCTTTGGATGCTCCTTGGGGGAAATGGTTTGGTTTGTACCAGCACTGAGCCCCACAGCAGGCTACCAGCTATGCGTTGGCCCTGGAGACGCACAGGGTAGGTATAAAGCTGATGGAGCTGTCACTCCAGCTTTGCACTATACCAACTGCTTGAACCCGGCTCCTGTTACTGCTTCACAACCCCTGGCAGAAGGGTTAGGCAGAGCTGTTTTTACTGGCAAGGATGAGATATGGTTGTAAGGGAACATTACTGATATACAAGGAAGAATAAAGATGGGCGGTTGCGCTAAAAATACAGCAGTCACCATACAACTGCTAATAACCTCGGTGAATACGATCATGTTTCCCTCAGACAGCCGGCCCCCAAGCACTCATCTCTTCCCCCTGGTGCTAGCAGCACATATCCTTGGGGATCAGCATGCCCCCTCTGAGCAGCCAGGAATATTTGCTTCAAAAATATTAGTTCGCTACCAGAGTAAATGATTTGTCAAGGTACTTGATCCCAGATCAAGCTCACATCAGTTGGATGTGTTGGGCTGTCTTTGACCTGTGGCTCTGACTGTGGTGTCCCTCCAGCTCTCCAGGAAAGGCACAAGCAGAGGTAAACAGATGCCCTCCTTCTCCGCCTTGGGCTCCTCTGTGTGGCTGATGTTCCCACATCATTTCTAGTATTGAGTTCCCACATATTTTTTAGTGCTGAGTTTTGGATCAAGGCCCCTAGTCTTCCTGCAGCTGTAACAACAGCAGCAATTTAGTGGTAACTTCTGTCAGAAGGATTATGAAATTCATTGACAAATGTTCCTGTGTAGTGTGTCAGATTTGAAGCATAACTGAATGGGAAAAGAGTCCTATTCCAAAAAGAGCTTTTAAAAAATGTGAAGTATGTTGCACAACTATTTGCTTTTTTTGTTGTTGCTCAAGGAATCAGTCTTGGTTATATTCACATTTCTTTTGTCATTGGTTTCTTGGTCTGGGTCTGGTGGTGGCTGATGGATCTATTTTTATGACATTGCCAAGAGAGTCCAGAGGTGTGAGGTAGGAGTTGTGGCACTGCAGTCTAATGAAAAGGGGGGAAAATGCATTCAAAAAAAATTAATGCAGAAGGACTAATAAGGTTTTGAGAGATGCAATGGGGGTACTTTCTTTTTTTTGACCCCTAACTCCCATTTATCATGGCCTTTGGGATAGCAAGCAGCCCTGGCCATGTGATTATATTGTTTCATTATTAAGACTGTGGTGTTTTGCTGTATTTGTGACCAGCAACACATATTAAAAAAAAAAAAAAGTCACTCTTTAATACATGGAATCTGGCTTTGCTTGCCACTAAAGTGGAGAGAAGGGATATAGGATATTTCTTTGTGCATAGGAAATACAGAAGCTTTCACAGTGTGCTGCCAAAGTGGAAGGACCTACAGAAACTATCAAGTTCCACAGCACATTCAAGAAACTATTTATTTTTGCCTATCCATTTTAAGGTTCAGAAAATTTTAAAGTGCTCAGATTTGGCTTAACTCTGATCCCACTGACTTCAAAAAGAACAGAAATAATCCACTGCTGAGTTCTTCTGGAAGCCTCATGCTTAATTCTCATGCAAGAAGGAAAAATGCAGCCTAGGAGAGCGATGGGTTGTGTAAAGGAGTTGAAATGGAGGATCTCAATGCTCCTAGTTTTTCATTTAGAAAGGACTCAGATGCAACAGGCCTTATAGCAGAAGAACCTGGTATTATGTATGTATTATAGATGCCAGCTAATTCTCTTCCAAGGCAAACTGGGAATAGCTAAGATTTCTTATTTGGGAAGGAGAGATCAAGGACTCAGGAGCAGGTCATATTTCACAGAATGGAAGTACACACTTCTGGGAGCTGGCTACCTTTTTCTTACTGCAGGCAGCCAAACAACAAAGCTAATATATATATATAAAAGAAACAGGAGTGGCCAACCTATGACTCCTGAAGCTCGTGTAGCTCACAAGCAGCTGAAAGACAGAGTGGAAGACTTAACAGCCAAGACAGACTGGAGGACTTAAATCCTGCAGTTATACGTTCTCCAATGCTTATAAGAGAGGTCTGCTATAGTAGGACACTTCAACTGCTCTTCAACTGCAAGATAGACAGAGAAACCTGTGGAAGTGCTTGGAAGAAGCAATATACACATTAGATATTTCAACCTTATTTTGGCTATATCTTACTGCCTCCCATCTCTGGTTCCTTACCTCTCAAACAAGTGTGGTCCAGATGAATAAAATTTGGAATAGATATTTGGACAAATAGGAAATGGCAAAGTCAAGCAGACTGTCTCAGTTCTTGATATGCTGGAATATATTTTGCATCTATAATTATCTTAGTATGGCGTTACCAAACCATGCATTTGTTGTCAATAAACAACAAAGTGAACAACATAGGAATGTATGAAGAAAAGAACTGAAATCTATCTCCTTCAGAAAGGCATTCTTTTAGTAGTATGTTATCTTGTCATTGTGAACTGTCATTGAAATCAATAGGGCTTTTGCTGGAAGGAAGAGATGCTCATAGACCCTGAATGGAAGCCAATCCAATACATCAACACAGAGAACAGAATTTCATCTGGCCATCAGTGTACCTGCTATATCTGGGGGCGTTTCTTGGGATGTCCCCTGGCTCAGCTGCTTCTAAGTTTATTGCTTCCACACAGAAGGTGCATCAGAAATGGTAAAAGATTCCAAGTCACTTATTCATGAGACCTTTGGACCAAACTCCTGCTACTGTATGCTTCCTGCTTTACTTGTGAAGACCCCAAAAGAGAAATCAGGAGCACTTTGTCACCACCCCCAGGAGGAATATTCCCACCCCATTCCAGTCAGCTGCTGCTGACTCCAGCACCTACCCCCATGTACAATGGGTGCTTTTTATGAATGTTGTCCAAGTCATCTTTTGATACCTACAGCATTGCTTTGCCTACTGCAAATGCTTAAGTAAATATATTAACCTCAGATCTGTAACTTCACAAAGCCTCATTATAGTTTGTATGCTTCACTGAAACCTTACCCTGTAGTACTAAACATCTGTGATTCAGGGTGTCAAAGTGTTAATTGGCTGGCATGATCAAGATTAAACAAGTAGATTATTTTGATATTCTTCAGTAATATATTAAAAGTGAAACATGATCTGTTGGCCCTTGAGGTTCAGCCTCAGCACATGCAATTATACAAGGAGTTCCCTGTAAAAGTGATCTGGAGAGCTGAAAAAAGAGTCCTTCCCAGATGTGGTCTTAGCAGTGGTCCATAATACATGACATCAATGAGTTAAACTAAGGAAACTAGTGAAGGCCAACATCTCGGTTTTAAGTTTCAGATGAGGTTTTTGCTTATGCCCACCTCAGGAAATGAATATTGCATTCATAAATTGTTTTTCTTATCCAGGAGATGAACCTTAACATTTTCATTCAGCCCCAGAGTATTAGATTTCTTTAACACTTTGCCACATTAGAATATGTTTTCCATCTGAATGTGATGATGCAATATCTGAAGAAAAAGTTGGCTGAGTGGCATTCCATAACAAGCAATAAAAGTTTATGATGCACACAGTATGATAATTGGCACAATATGAATTGAATGCTTCCTTATGGATAATATTTGATAAGATATAGCATGTGTAGCTATCATAACATTTCAATCAACCCATGATTGCTACTTTAAACTGTATTTATTTTATTGTCTCCATAATGGATTTTACAGTGCCAAAAATTGGTCTGACTTCACTAGAAAGATGAAAAATCAGTGTGTTGTTTTCCCTGGTGCATTTATTTCCCACTGAAATCCTTCTCTCTTATTTTCTTTCTTCTCCTTTTTTTCAACCCACCTCCTTTCCATGAGCTGTTGACATACGATTTGTTGAAAGTCGAAGCTAGTGGACACCGATGTTTTATTTTTTCCCCCCATCATGGCATTATTTTTGCACAGGGGCTTTTACAAGGTTAATTAAATCATAATGGGGAAATCATTCACGGACAATGTCCTTTCCCAGTTTCCAGATTTTATAAACCTCACACCTGTTTTTCTTAGGTTTTTGTGCTGCATCAGCTTATAAATCCTCCTGTATTTCCCAGTGTAGTTTCTTATGAAATAAAACTTTTTTCCCTCCGTTTGCTCAACTGTTTTCAATACTTGCAGTCAAGTCTGAAGTTGTCAATCAAGGAACAGCTTATCAGTCTGAGCTTTTCCTTTTCAAGCTTATAGTCAGTGACTTTTGAAACCTGTCAACACCCAGTTGATTTTAGCCTTAACAATAAAGTCACACTCTATCTCCCACCTAGTAGCTTTAGATTAAATTCTGATGTCATATACGTCATATTTACATAGTTAAAACTCATAACAAAGCAACCCACAGGCAATAGGATGTAATAACCATGCAACAGAGCCATTTCCTGTCCCCTTTTTTCTCTCACACTATGTTTCGTGTAGTTTATTGGATGTGAATGTTTTGAAAATGAAAATCGTCTGGGAGAAAACTGCTAGCCAGGCGTGAGGTTTAGAAGAATTCAACTAAAAGAATATATAGAGTTGTAAATGCTTGGCCACCTCTGGTATTGTAAAATAGAAACTCTTTCAATATTTCTTTCATTTCCACAAGAAGAATAGATGGGAGGCCACAATTATGTGCTCCAACAGTCGATTTTTAATATCTTTAATTCTGCTCATATTAAAGGAAAACAATTAACTTGGAGTCAGAAAGCCTTAAACACCAAAAGTTTTACAGTTTTCATTTTAAAGCACAAAGGACCTACTTCAAATACAATGCAACGGGAACTTTAACCACGGGCTATGTTTAAAAGACAAATCCACCATGGTACTTTAAACAATCAATTAAGGCAAGTTTAACAATTTTTTTTTCAGCCTCACAAAATAGCCCCGTTAAACGAAAGAAAATAAAACCCGCTGTGTGCTTCTCTCTCCCACACACTCACACACGCACGCACACACAGAGTACCCTTTAACCATAGTCATATCAAGAGATTGTTTTATCTAAAAACAGCTGTGAAAAGAGTAAGCCTTAACCAGTGACCTTTATGTAAAGCAGTGCAGTACCTTCTGCAAACTGGTTTTGCAAATTGAGGACGACCAAAATCCTCTCATTGATTTAGCTATTACTAAGATTCTGAGTGAAAAGTAAAAAAAGAAAAATTAAAAAAAATATAGTGCCTCAAATTATTTATCAAGGTTTTTGTTTGTTTGTTTGTTTGTTTCACTAGTATTGATTTAGTTTAAAATTTGAACCTAATGCCCAATTATGAGAATATGATGAGTGAGGGGAAAAGTCGTCAGTGTCTGCTGGAAGGCCAAAGTGAACCTTTCTGATGGGCAGACCCTGCAACATTTCCCTTCTACCCTCACCATGCCTGTCTCCAGGATGTTCCAGCATGGAAATAAATGGTCCTTTAATGCTGAAGGGGCACTCCAGGGGATCCTCCAATTGCTAAAAGCTTACGAGTAGGCTGGGTTTAAACGCACGTGTCTGTCTGCATTGAGCAGGGCTTGCATCATGGGCTGAGTGCAATGGGCTTGCCCAGATGTATGGCCAGCATCCAGTTCCTGCAAACCTCGCTGCTTCTGTTTTCCTTGCTGCCGTGGCTGCTACTATTGTTCCAGCAGCTTTCTTTTCTATGATGGCTGGGCCAGCAAAGGTTAAATCAAACTGGCCTTGGGGCTAGATGGCTCTCCATGGACTTGGGAGAACAGTTTTATTTGTACTGAGTTCTCCATTTCTTTGCTCAGTAAATAATGGTCCATTTCAAAATGAACCATGTGTCAAAGCACTGGCTTTCTAGTTTGTCCTGAGAGTGCTTTATTCCTCAACAACCAGCAGTCTAAATTCCTCATGAGAAATTCCTCATTACACAGCGGGACCATGGAAAAAGGGCCTGTGGGTGACCCTGGTTAAATGTCAGATGGGAGCTACCAGTGTTGCATGGGGAGCTGCAGGAAAGGTGAATGCTGGGGGTATAAACAGGAGTGATGTTCATGAGATATTCTATGACTTGCTTGGAGGTCCTCTGCTGAAGTACTGAGTCTGGTCTTGGATGCTGCACTGAAGAGAACTGCTGTGAAGGGAGGGACTCTCAGGGTCATACAGAAAGACAATGAGAACAAACAGAGATCGAGGAAACAAAGAAAGAAAAGAAATCTTGTACGGTTTAGTCTAGAGAAAAAGATGGAGCTAAGAAATGGTAATAGACTTTGAATTCTTTGAATGATATGTGCTGAAGGGGAAGGACCTTTTCTCATTCTTTTCACCTCCCTGTAGATGTGACAAGCAGTAATATGCTTGAATCGGAGCATGGAAGTATAAAGTCAGCATTAGGAAAACACTCCAGCCATAAAGATAACTAAACACCATAAGGTGTTTTGAGGGAGGCTTTGCAATTTCTAGTACTGGCAGCCTTTGTAAGAAGAAACACATCTGTCAGAAACAGTTTCAGCACAACAGATCCTGTCCTGAGACAGGGGGATGGGTAATGACCTCCCATTGCTCCTCCTCGCACCCCTGTTGTCTCTAAGCCTGTGTTTGGCCTTCAGCTCTCTTCCTGACTGCCTCCACACTGACATCTGTCCCACCTCCTAAGCCATCCGACTCAACCCCATAGCCTCTCCTCGGGTGAAGTTAATCGTCAGGAGCCCATAGCACTCACTGGAAGCAGTTACCTCTATTCCCCCAGCACCTGGCAGTGTTTCCTGGCAGGGGCCTACAACTGCAGGAGGGCAGGGAACGGATGACACAGAGAAGCAAAGCCACCCAAGGTCAAGCTACCAGCGAGGGGCTCAGCAGTCTTCTTGGGCCTCCTCCGCCCACAGCTTTGTGAATCCGGTGGACCACGCTACGTCTGTCAGTCAACCGGCCTTTAGTACCAGGGTTTGGCTATCTCTGCAAAAGGAAAAAATATATGGGTATAGTTAACATGTGTAACTCTAATGCATAACACATGTAGCCATGTATGTAGCCAGAAGGTGTTCATTGTGCTTGCTGGAGTGATGATTGCCTCAGCTTGCACCACATTTTTTGTGCCACTGCTGCATTTCCCCCATCAATTGCCTGCTTGGCCACAGAGCATGAGTGCTTTTTTCCTCCAGCATACTGAAACAACCAATCTCATGCCAGCCTCAAACCCAGTGTGGACCTCCCTGTACCACAGGAGACTTCAGGACGTCACGCAGCCAGTCTGACATTCAGAGCTGCTGAGCTCTTGCTGAGCTCTTGCACCGTGTGCTGAAGTCAGCAAGAACAGCAGATGTTCAGCAACTTTGGAAATCAAGCCAAGAGCCTTTGCTGGAATTGGTGTGATGGCAGAAGAACCCTACTCTGTGTATGTGATATAAAACCCAAGCTGTGGGCTCCCTTCTCAAATGGACGTGTCATGTACGGTGTAAAATTGCACTCTAAGTCTTCTGTCTACTTCATTCCATGGCAAGGAGTTTATACGAAGCCCTCAGAGAGCCTGCAGAGTAAAAGTCTTGTTTGAGTGGACATAGACCGCTTAAGCCTGCAGCAGGCAATTTTTTAAGGGAGATGTGGCAGACTTGTTTTTTCTTTCCTAAATTAGAGATTATGTGTACCAGCAGAAGCGAGATGAGAAGCCATGCATTAGAGAAGCAGGGTGCTGCTGAGTAGCATGTCTTTGGACTCCTCCTCTGGAGCAATGAAGGCAGGAGCCAGGAGCTGGTGCTCCCCATGGACACCCCTTTTATGATATTGTGGTTCCTATCTTGCCTTGCTGCTTGTCAGTCACGACATGCTGGGTGCCAGCCTGGAGGTTACTGGCTCAGAGCTAACAGTGTCCCAGGTATGCAAGGGCTGGTGTCCAGCAGCTGGGACGCTGGCCACATCTCTGTAGCCCAGGCTCTCGGCTCTCACAGGCCTTTCATACTGTCTTCTCTGCTTACTAGCAAAGCTTTGTCACAACTGTGCAGAGAAAGTATATGCTCCTTCTTCACTTTCCTTACCTTTTTGTTTATTTAATCAGAACATTTCCTGGTCTCATTTACCAAAGTTTTAATTTGTCTAGGATAGTGGTGCTTTCTTTTAACATCACTCACCCGGGCAGTGTCTGAGACAATGTGTCTCTGAACCACTACTATTCTCTAAATAATAATAGTTATGGTGATGATAAGAATAATAAATTCTTAAGGCTTTCTAGCTCAGGGAAACACGAATTGGGAGCCACATGCTTGCAGGAAATGGTGGGAGAAGGAAGCTAGAGGTGACTTGCTCAGTAAATGTATTCATACCTTTTCTTCTGCAGGTGTTGCATGATACATTAGGCTTTGTGATTCCTTGGTGAATGAAGCACGGTGTGTATAATATAGAAAGATGACATTGCACATGAGAGGTTTATGATGATTACAAAGGCAGAAGTCAGGGTGCAGTGTGAGTTTCCTTCGACTAGTCTTCTACCAGACAGTCTAACAGGGAGGAAATATTGGGGCAATAACGGGAGTCAGAGAAGTAACTGGATTTGTTGGAGGAATGAAGCAGGCTGACACTCAGGATAAACACTTTCAGCTTGCCCAGCTTGTCACTGTTAGCTGCGCAAGTGATAAAATAATCAGACCAACAGAATGGCCTCAGATACTATGAGCTGTTACACAAGTCAACTCTGTGTGTCACATTAATGAATATTTATGAAAATTAATATGAAACAATGGAAAAGTTCAGTCATTAAAATATGACCTGCCAACTGCTTCTACCATTGTTTTTGCTGCACCCCATGAAACAAAGAACATTTGGAGTCCAGGCCTCTGCTTCATTTTCAGCTTGTCCCAGGCTTGTGATTTGTAGTTGCAATTTTGTCAAGATGCGAGAAAACAGTGGCCGGTCCCACCACTAGCATCTTCCAGCGGCCTCTACAAGGATTTCACTACGCGGCAACTGCCACATTGAAATGAACTGTCTCTTCTCAAACTCCGTGTTGCGTTTTCTTTGTGGAGCTAAAGGCATTCTTCTGTCCCTAGTTATGCAGGGCAAATCCTGTTTTTTCCACTGGGAGCTGGGCCACAGGGCTGGGGCAGGCACCCGTGTGATGAAATGGCAGAGCAGATGGTTACAAGCCATTTCTGAATCACAGCTCAGGCACCACCTCTCTGCTGAAGCCCATCTGATCCAAGGACCTCACTTGGTATCATCGGTGTATCATCATAGATCTAGAATTAACACACAGAGATATCTGAAATTAACATGGTTTTTCTTTACACTTTGGCTAGAAGATGTCTATGGTCACAGTGAGGTAATGACTGGCAGACACTGATTTTCCAGTGAACTGTGAGGATGCTTGCTCTTGATCTCAATTCAGCACTCCTGCTGGTATGTTTTCTTACCCTTTTTTAACTTACAGTCTTGGACTGACTCCCACACATTGAGTCTTTAACTCTCTCAAACTACACGTAACAAATACAAGACCCTTTTTTCTAAATTACTTTCTATTCTTCTACATGCTTTATTCCACTTTTTGTCCACTTCCTTTCTTCCCTCCACAAATTATCTTCCCCACCCCCCCCAAACTGGTGGGTCTCAACTCTCCATCCATCCTCCACCTCTGCCTTGGGCTTTCCACACTCGCTGTTGTCTGCCACCCTTGCCTTTGGCTCTGAGGATCCTCTTGCCTTCACCACATCCCAGCCAGCGCTCACACGCTTGTGAGCCATGCGAGGAAATCTCTGAGCAGAGCCGACTGCTCCACACTGTCTATTTTATTCTCTCACATCCTCACCCTTCCCCTTTTCAGAGCAAAGGATTGAAAAACAAAGTAAGAAATCATTTTCTTGACTGAGGGTTTATACACTGATCCTCTTTAGTTCTGGCACCTTCGATTCTCCTTTAATCTTATCCGGAGCTCCTCTGTATGCCATTTCAGAATCATATAAAATATGCAGCATATAATTTATCTTTCCCTTGCTTCCTGCTTTCACCAGCTTCCTTACTGTCAGAATCTGAAGTGGCAGAGATCTCTTTTCATGTCTGAATCTCGGTTTTCCAAGTTCCATTTTTGGCTTCACAATTTGTGAGTGTGCTGTCTCCTCTGTGTCTCAGCGCTGTGTCTTACAGATGCTGCCCATACCTCCGAGGATAAACCACCACCCAAAGTACAAATAAGAAACAAACAGCTGAGATAAATGAATACCTGGGCAACCATGATCAAGTGAGAAAATTGCTCATTTGAGAAAAACTATACCACACACTTTTAACAACATTGGAAAAAAACAAACTGCTTTGCATTTTACATCCCTCTTCCTTCCAAAGACAGCTGCAAAAGACAGCTGCAAAGAGAGGGGAGTTTTTTGTTTGTTTCCCTGGCTCAAACTGTAGATTCAAGTAGTAGCTTAAAAAAAAGAAAAAAAAAAAAAAGGATCATTTTGACTTTAGATACATTCAGTTGTCCCCTACTGTTTTATCCAGTAACACAAGCACAGCTCTGAACACAGGTGGAGTTTGAACTTAAACCATACTGTGCCCAACAGCCCCAACAACATCTATCCCCCATCCTGAGGTCCCCTTGGCATCCCCAGCACAGACAACGAATGGGCTTTAAACAAAACCAGGAGGGTTGGAGCCAGCCCTGGATATTTGAAGTACCTGCTCATATTGCCTTGTCCGAGCTCATTGTCTTGCATAATTGCCATCATATGTTACTACGTGCAATGTGACTGAAAGATAGCTTTATTTCCGCTTTGCTGTTTGCTTATTCTGCACCACAGCATATAGAGCAGGAGTCTCTCACAGTTGTACAAAAGTTGGGATCAAAGTGTCCATAAACAAGCACAATCAGTAGCCTGGACTCATTTTCACTAGGTAGAGGATATTTTAGTTATGCGTTCTTGTGATGGAAAGTAGCTAAAATCTGCTCTATTTCTAGTGATATTGAACACAGTTTTTTCCGTGCTGTAATTGCACCTCTTTCTTTAACTGTAGCTTGGTTAAAGCAAAAGCTTTTTCTCAAAGATAGAAAGAATATTAATTTAATATGGCAAAAAAATAACATTTTTTAATTCTTAAAAAGTTTAACATGAAATTCAATCTATGTACATAATTTGTCTCAGACTGTTTCACAATTTGCTGCCAATACCACTTCGCCATTTTCACGTTTGTTCATTTTGTTTTTAACAATCCCTAATCCCAAAATTGCCATGAGGAAAATTTCACAGTTCTATGTACTCAAGGAAATTTGACAATGTTAATTCACCAAAGACATTTCTATTCGGAGGCTGAAATGGAGCAATTGTGAATGGATGCCAGGACTAAGTTATAAAATGAAAGACTGTTGCAAACTTCAAGGCACCATTGTAAATCGACATTTTTCAGTCCCTGAGTCATGTGATCACCATGTTTCCCTATTTCCTTAACAAATTAAGAATATTCATCAAACTAGAAATCCTTCCATTGATAGTGAGGATTGCCTACAGGCTGAGTAAATATGTATCCAGAAATACAATAATATCAAAAAGATCCTATGCATTAACAGAGATTAAAAGTATCCTACATAGTTTCATAATTTTACACAGCACCACGAAAGACTTACATAGCATAACTCACAGAAGAACAGTTCATTTAGCTGGGAGATTTAGAATTTCAGGTGCCATCAAAATGTTCACAGTGTCTGTGACCACACGCATGGTTAGTTATCACTAGAGCACTCTGTTACGTAGAGATTTTCTCAGGTTAAACAATTCTGGTGGACTGGATCTGGGGGACTGGAGAAACACATCCATACAAATCTGCATCTGCCTCTCCTGGCCACCACCTTCTAGATTTCAGCAGAATTGTGTTTTCTTTCTACATCAAACCATCAAAGGAGGCCAAACACAGAAAGGGAATCCATGAGAAACCTCAAACTTTGGTCCAACCTGCTAAATATTTATTGAATTTGGAAAAAATGTGAGACAAATTTAGACTGACGTTGGGCTGATTTATTGTGATTGGCAAAACATGGTTGTTTCGTATGATTATGACTGTCAAACCAGACAAAGCTAAGTGGTTTCATTTGAATGAAACCAAAGCTTAAATCAAAGTTGGAGAGGCATTACTGGAACAAAAGTTGTTGGGGTTTTTGTCTTTTTTTTTTTTCCTAGGAACAAAAGTTGTTTTGGTTTGGTTCTTTTTTCATCTCGAGCCAAACTCCATAAAATATTTTATCTGTGCCTTCAGTCTGCCTGCACATATACAAATAGAAAATCATGTTGATTTTCGGTACAATGTTCTTCCTGATCTTTATCTACCTATGTTTGCCAGAATGTAAGAAGTCTTCATAGTTTTCTAAAGTGGGTTTCTCCACAACAAATAGATTCTTCCAGAATAAAGAACTCTTTTTGCCTAAAATATGCAGAGACTGAACCAGAAAGAAAGAGAAACTCTCATGATTTCATTGGAGAGGTTAGAACAAATTACTATTCCAAATGTTAAATTACAGGCAATAGGCAAGTGAAAGCAACAATAAAATATCAACATAAAAAAAAAATGCAAGTCTAATTTTGCTATTCTGGCATTCCTGCGCATTGCAAAATTTATGGCACTTCCTTATATCATCATAATCATTGTTATTACTTGGAATCATCAAGTGGAGTGGTATTTTTTCCAGCCAGAAGAATTTTGGAGAATGTAAGTTGTAAACAGTTTCCTCATCATTTCATTGATATTTTTAAGTAGACTTATTTTTTACCTGTTGAAATAACCTATTTGAAAATATAATAATGTAATATATTCTTATCTTGAAGCTAATGCAGATACATAGCCAACTTCTTTAAAAAAAAAAAAAAAGCAAACATTAAATAGCAAGTTGAAAGAACTTGAAGAACTTGGGTAGGTAGTACTACATTTTTTTCTTATATGGTTATAAAAAAAAAAACATTTCCTTTCAGGTTTGAATTATATAACTCACCAAAGCAACCAAAATTTTTGCTTTGAATTGCAGATGTCTTCCTTGACAGAAGAATGTATTTAATTGAATTTGCAATGCAGTCAATACAGAAATAAACATAGTAACAGTTGTACTGCAATTTGTCTTAAAACAGAGTTAAAATACATGCAATAGTTTCATTCCTGGAGGCTAAAGGAGAACATTTTGGTATCATTGTGGTCATGTAAAGGAGAATATGATGTAGCTGCAAGTTCAGTTACACAGATAATCTGGCAACTGAAAGTAGAATCAGGGCCCTTACTTTTGGGTGTCATTCAAGGAACTCTGAAGAAGGCATTCAAACCTCAACAAAATGCAAAATGAGGGCACAGAATACATTAGCACAGGATATGAGTTAAGATAAGAAAGTAAGGTTTAACAATAAATCTTTTTTTTTTTTATATATATATATATAGATAAGATTACTGAGAAGTGCAAAGGGTAACTCTTAGGAAAGATGTGGTAAGAAACATGTACCTGGGAGCTTCATGTTGGGATGGCTTATCCTTCCAATGCTCAGTAAACAGAGCTCAGACCCTTGTAGGGCCATGCAAAAGCCAACAAAAAGAAAAACTTTGCAGCATTTCAGTGCAGCAGAAGTGAGCCACATTTCACAGCCTGGCCTTTTGGAGGGTTGCCCCCAATTCAGTGTTTGTGGAAAATTCACCAGAAAGGTAGAGCAAAATTGTTTATGTTCTTCCACAAGTGCATCTAAAATACCCATTCCCACTGTGGCAGGAGGAAGAATCTAGTTTTCATTGAGCTGCTGAAGAATAGCAATTTCTTTCATTAAAAACAATTCTTTGCTTTAGCATGCAACACAAAACACCCACAGACCACAGGAAATCTCTGGACTAATTCTCCTGCCCTTTCACCTCTCACACATTCGAGCTTTCTGCTTTCTTCCTCCTGTCCATCTGCTTTAATCATTAGCAAAAGCCTTGTGCAACAGCTCTCACAAGTGAAGTCAGCTGTCATCGGAGCATATTTAAACTCTGACTGTTAGTTTCCACTAAATCAGCCCTATGCCCACAGGCCTCATTAAACACGGGGAAGAGCAGTGATGCAGGTCCCAGAGAGCTCGAGGGGGAGCCAGCCTTTCCCACATGAAATTGTGGTCAGAACAGTACTCAGAGCAGGTTTATCCTTTCCTGAGTTTTCAGGTAGCTTTGAAATGGAAATGCGATAGGCACAGAAAGCTGTCACCGTGTGACCTGAGCACTCGGGGTGGATCTGAGAATGGCGGTTCTGCACCGTAGGCATTTGAGTGCCAAAATACACTACCACTGGGAGGGAAAAATAAGTGCAGCTCTTGACAGCGGTCTACATGGTGAGTGCGGAGAGGACTGCAGTGCAAGACCTGGAGAGGGTTTGATTTTGCTTAGGAAATGAGCTCCCCTTTCAAAACATACTTGCCTTCCCACAGAGCGATGGCTGGAGGAGGAGAATGAAGGCAATGTTGGAGGAAGTTCTTGATGGCCAGCCAGGAGAGGCTCATGGGCAAAGAGGCCTTGCAAAGTCACAGTCTTTGTCCCTGAAAGCAGCAAGGGCATTCACAACAGAGCAAATAAAGTGGAGATCCAGTCCTGCGTTGCAAAAAGCTTTACACTTGGATTACCTCTGCTGGAGAACAGCATATGAAATTCAGAGATGCAACTGAAACTAACAAGTTAAGCCAAAAAACAATTGGTAGCAGGTTACTCAGCTGTGCTCTTAAGTGTCTTTCATCGTTGTTGCCTTCATTGTTCATATACTATCTGCTTTGTATGTATGCTATCCACCAGAGTATTAAATCAATCATTAGGTAGGCCTAGAGACCAACACATCAGTGGAATAAAGTCAAGTGAAAAAATGAGGCTTTGGTCCTGCGTATTCATTTAAAATATACGGTTAAGTACACATATTTGGATGAGATCCCCAACTGCTGTGAATTTGTGCACTAGAATTACAGAAAATACAGACTACCAGGACAATCATACATACACACAGCACCTCCCATTCATGAGGAAAATATTTAGGTTAAGTGTCCTCAGCTTGGAAAAGCAGCAGCATAATTGACAGTCCAGAACAATCAACAGTATTGTAAGTGGCATGGCAAGGATGAATAGGAAATCATTATTTACTGTTTGGGGGTGGATGCACTGTCTTTAGACCTATGCCTGGCATTGTCTACCCCATGAAATACAAGGACGCTTAAAATACCTGTATAGAAGAACATTTTCACACAGCACGCAGCTAGGTTTTGCAAGCCAAAGAGAGTCAGACAGATTTATGGAAGGTAGGTCTATTTCAGGATATTAATCATGGCAG
Source organism: Cygnus atratus (assembly GCF_013377495.2). NCBI lineage: Eukaryota > Metazoa > Chordata > Aves > Anseriformes > Anatidae > Cygnus > Cygnus atratus. The sequence continues at coordinate 37,260,902 of NC_066364.1, read as the reverse complement.
ACGTCAGTGTAGGGCATCACTAAACCACCAGTTTCTAGAGGCTGGGAAGATGAACAAAGCTCTACACGCCTTGCTCTAGTACTCTGTCACTATGTGTCTGCTATCAACCACTGTTAGCAACAAGCCACAGGGTGTGAGTGATCTCCAGCTTTCCAAAATCACAACATGTTTATATTCTCCAGAGTGTAACAACTCAAAGGACATCTTGCCAGGTATTTGGTTCAAATGTTGAAGTCACAGACTGAAACACTACAAAGCAAACAAATCAATAAGCAGGGAAGACTCTTGTTTGCATCACAGCATTTCCAGATTATCACCTGGTATCTTGAACAGTGCTTTTAATCTGCATCGTACTTTACGTATTAGCTGGTGGAAGGGTGGCAAGCCTACAGAGGAAATGGCCCTGATCTTCAGAAAATAAGGTATGTTTCCTTTAGGGTAGCAACAGATTCAGGTTACCCTGAGTGTACAGTCTATGGATGGGTGTATTTAATGAAGTTTGAATGTTTCAACAAAGCTGAATCACTCATGTTAATGCAAGCGCAATTAAAGTTATATCAGCACCTCTGCTTTGAAATTGCATCTCAGCAGGTCACTTTCAAAAGTGTATTTTAGACACAAGTTTCAGCAAGTGAAAAAATCTGTGCCAAGGATGGTACTAACAAGGTATTTGCAGAAGCTGCAGCTACACTCAGAGCACCTGATCCTGGGCTCCAGGACCCTGCTCGCCCCCTCCCTCCAGAAGAGCCTGGAGCCCTTGGTGGTTAGAGAACAAGGGAGTGCCTTGGGCCAGCCCCCGAGCCAAGGCACCCTTCCACATGTCTGCTGAAATGAATCTGGCTGTTTTCCACCTTCTTACACCTCTCTAAATGGCCACATTTTAAAATACACGCACACACAGCACACACGAGAACATTTCACGTTTGGTTTTTGCAATGTAATAGTTTTGCTTGCTTTGTTATGGTTTCTTGCACCAGATGTAGGAATGCTGAGACATATGGAAGAGAAAATCAGCTAGCAAGAATGTGCTACCAGTCGCTATTGCAGGTTCCTCGCAGATAGGTGAATAATATTAGAGGTAACATCAACCAACTGCCAGAATGGCTTAGAGAACCACTGATGTTTCCACCTTCCTTATCAACACTCCCAGCCCAAAACAGTGTAATGCTGGGCCATGCTTGCTCCATTCTTCAAAGGATGCCATTCCAGAAAAATCCTATGATTATAGTAATTAAATATCCCATTGTGAATGCTGCAAGATGACAGCAATTAAAAAAGAAATTTAAGCTTTTCCACAACCTAGTTTGGGCCTGTTCACCAAACAACTATATTAAAATGAGGGCTCCTGGGAGCACTCCAGCCTTAGAGATACACAGGACAAACATTACAGGAGAAAGATTTAGAATGTCTCCATACTAAGTGAAATCTTGGACATAGGACAGGCAGGCTGGTGAGGATCTGCTTACTCCTGGTTTACAACCCAGCACAGTCTCCTCCACTCTTCCCCAGCCTTGCTATGTGTCATCTGTTCCTCACCCTGCCTGTCTGCGAGTTTCAGTGGAGACAATGTGGACACACTTGAACTAGCTTAAATCTCACCAGCCTGCAGACCAACAGCTAGAGACCCACATGAGCAAAGTAATGCTTGGAGACAACCATGTACAGTGCAGAAAATGCAGAGAGCAAGGTGTACTGACTGCCTGCACTTGCAGCCAGCCTTTCTGCTGGGACTCGCTGGCCTCCTCCCAGTACCTCAACCAGGTTTAAAACCTGTGTGTGTCTGCACCACACCATCCCAACTGCACCGCAGACAATCCTGGGTCCAGAGACAACCCCTTGCTGGGTGGTTGTGCACAGCAAAACCTGCTTTGCAAAAGCAACCCTTCAAACCGGCTTTGGGATCGCTTACAGAAGCATACAGCATACTTTGTTTGAGTGCTCAATGGCCTGTTTGTGTGTTTACCAACCAGAGGGGGGGTTGTAGCACGCAATTTTGCCAAGGCAAAAAAGGTGTTCCAAGAAGAGCAGCAGCAGCTGTAAGCAAGCTCTGGGAATTAAATAATAGCATCTTATAAAACTTCACAAATTGAGCCAATAAGTACGCAATAAGTCAGTTTTGAAATTACTGTCTTATATCAAGTTTCTCTAATAAAAGTCAAATTTGTGCTTAGAAAAGCTTAAAGTCCATATGTAGGAAAACTTTATAACTCTAATGGGAGCCATGATAGAGCAGCATGTTAGTAAATACATGTGTAAGCAGCACAGTACAAAGAGAAAAGTAGCAATATGTTAATTATCTCCCTTCTGTATTATTTTTGGTTGTCACTGTGGATGCAGTTGCAGTGAAACATATGCATGTTCCTGACAGCTGTTCTGCTCCACGAGGAATAAAACGGCAGGAAGACTGGCAATAGGAAAGAGAGAAAACAGAGGCTTCTATAAAAACAAATTACATGTCCATCCAAAGATAGAAATAACCTTTTTATGCTCTCAGTTACTGATTCAGAGGCAACTTTTCTAAAAGAGATATATGGGTTGGAAAGAAAGCTGTCTGATGCTGGAGAGCTGTCTGTAGGGAAAGGCTCCTTATTAAGGTTCTCACTTACCTTGGAAGCATTGCAAACGACCATGCCAGCATTGACAGAGAGGTAGTTTCTCACATCCAGAAAGCCCGTATGGCCTCTGGCAGTCGCACCAAGCAAGCGTGAAGCCAGTCTGGAATCCAGTTCTCCACCAGACGAAAGGTGAGCAAGGCTGCTGCCACTCTGCAGGTGTGAGAGTTGGACACCGTGCAGAAGACACATCCCATCGCTGGAGAGCTTCCATGGGAGAGTGCCCACGGCATTGCAGTGTGTTGTGCATAGCACCACCGAGTAATGGCAAATCAACCAACAGCTAACAGCCTGATTTGTTGCATACACCAACAAGGCTAACTTTCCATTACCCAAGACAAAATCGGGCAAACCCTTTTTGCTTTCATTTGCCCTTAGCTGCAGTACAGAGCAGCACCATTCTATCCTGTCCAGATGACATAACCACTGCTCTATCCTTTGAGGTATTAGTAATAAAGGCTCAGCTGAAATGAGCCAGGTAAGATCTTCAAGGACATTGGTCATCTCATTAGAGTACTTTTTGTAAAGAAAAAAAAAGTCTAGTAGAGCACCATAAATGAAGGCCACCACAGGCCTTTTTCCATTCTAAGAGCATATTTTTAAATAGAGTATGCTTAAATAAGAGTAAACGTGATGGGTTTTTCCTTCAGGGACCACGGTTAATAAGCATGCATGAAGAACAAGCATGACTTAATAGCAATTACTTCTGAGGCAACTTATTGGATCAGTGATGGGAGCCAATCTCAGCTCTGTCACAAGAAGGGCAGTCAAATCTTCTCAGGCAGAGGAGAAAACTCAGCTGGAGATGTTGCATAAAAAGGGTGAAACAGTACCTAATTCCACAAGGGCATTCAAGACTTCAAGTCTCAATGTCCTCAAAATCCAGCATTAGTAATCTAAGTCACATGGTAGTGTGGGTCTCTAAAATATACTTGTCTCTTCACCATTTCTTTCAGCTTAGCTTATATGACTCCAATTCAGCCCATTGGATTTTGTGGTTTTTATTCTCAGGCATTCAATACATGCACTGCACTGTACAAGCACCAACCCTAATATCTTTACTAGATAATGTCTAAAACTTGGGCATTACAATGCCTACTTCTTTTTATGGAGCTACACTTGGGCTTAATGTAGTAAACCAGGTCACCTGTTTAGGGGGAGAGGGGTTATTTTTTATTTTTTTATCATTTTGAGTTATTAGACAAAGTCACATCAAACAGTTTCCTTTGCCTTTGAGAAAAAAAATGTAGCTGCTATAACCTTTCCTTATCACCAAGTCTCCCTGAGACCTACTGTTCCTTAGATTAATGCATGCTGCGCTGTTAGAAATAGACAAATTATATCCTCTTCCTGTGATATGGTGACTAAAACTGTATAAACAAGTGTTTCAGATAGTGATGTGTAAACAATGAGCCAGGTCATCCCTGTGTGCAAGTATGACAGGAACACAAACTTTCCCGGACCATAGTGAGAGTGTGAGGAAGGTAACTCCCCAAATACGCTGTGGCTCTGGACTTAGAGGCTAGAAAATTTGTTTTACCTATTGTACTCCACATCATTTTGATCATCACAAGAGTATGCAAGTATGTAAGCCTCTTTTCTTAGCATGGTATCTTCTATATATGGCTGGTTGTCTGAACAAGTCATGCATGTTGCAGTGGTTTGCTTTGCTTGGATTTTTCCTTTTCTGTTTTGCTTTTTGGGTTAGCAGAGAGGACACGTGTGTTGTAGAGGATGGGTCATGGATGCATGTAATGCCCGTCTGAGAGTTGTGGATGGTCACAGACAGTCCCTGTCTCTGTCAGGGCCTTCATGGTGAAGCCAGGCAGCTATTAGTGGTCTTTTATTCCCTGATCTCTTAGCCAGTGCTTTAGAAGGCCTGAGCTCTGGCCATGGCTTGTCTTGAAAACAAGACTCAAGACCTTAAACTTGATTCATAATTCAGGGGAAATACAGTTTTCTGTCTTTAAGATTGAAGGGCTGCCTAGAACATCCTGGTCCATACTTCAGATAGCCCAATTCCACTCAAATCCCTGTGCTTAGGGTGTCCTGTGACTGGCTTGAGGCCTTCAAACATGCCTAGGGAATACAAAACACTAAACAAAGGGGTTTGGAGGGAAGTGAGGATGACTGAGCCTAGGCCCATAAGTTTTCACTTCTAGAGGTTTTGTTTTTTTCCCACATTTTATTCTGCAGCATGCCCAAGATTGGCAGGAATTGTCCCAGTTATGAGAAACTACATGACAACCTACTGCAAACAGCCTGAACTAATGTTCCTGACTTTCAATAGGGCTTTAAGCTCCAGCACTCTGAATCCAGTTTCCAGTCTTCAATTCTGAGAGGAGAATCCAGATATACTTTTGTCAGATGTTCTCAGAAGGGCTAAGGTAACTAAACAGAAGCCACAAATCCAGTATAAAAAATAGCAGATCTCAACTGCACATTCACAGCATTTTACCTCTGATATTGCAGAATATCATTCATCTTCTTGCTTTGTTGTGTATGTGCATGTATACCGCAAAAGGGGGAAAGTTCTGGAGCAAATAGTACAATACAGTTTCATATAATTATTCTGACAAATCCATAATGCTGTAGTAGAATTTAAGTAACATTCTGTTAGTATAATAAATATAGTGTTTTCAAAAATATTTGTGTTTTTCCATTAAAAGATTGCAATCTGTCCCTAGCTTATGAAGCTCTTTTGCTTTTGAGATAAGACTCTGCAAATGTATAACCAAAAGGTTTAGCCATTGTTTTTTCCCAGAATGTCACAACCTGCTCTGCTCTTAAATTGGAAAATATTGCTGTCTCCATATTTCATGATATTCTGGGGAATACAAAGTGAGCTCTTTTATGGACTAGGACAGAGGGGCATTGGAACAGCATGTGCAGGAAGTCACAGTGCAACCACTGGGGATACAGAGAGATGCAAAAAAAAAATCACATTTCTACTTACAGTCCTATCTGGGAAGCAATTTCCCAATAATATAAGAAGATATATGGATAGTCTGACCTATTTTTCTTAGAGACTCACTGCAGCTGAGTATTTCCTGTACTGACCTGGATCCAATATCATAGAACCTAATAAATCAGTTAATATTTCAGGTAACTAAAATATTAAAAGATGCCTTAAAGATTTAAAATTTTTCCACACATCATACTCCAGTTTAACAAACAAAGGTAATGTGAAACATGTAAAAATTCTCCTCCTTTATTAATTTTTCATTCTTTTTTTTTTCTTTTTCCTTGAAAACTATCCAGCTAAGAGAGGGGAAGCCATGACCTTAGAAAGCGCTTTTCTCTTTACCAGAGTGTTTGGAGACAATGTGTGTGGCACATTTAAGTGATACATAATCCCCAGTTCTTCCCCTCAGTCTCTGAGGAATACAGACAGAATCTCTTGTTGTGGGAAGAGCTATTCCCCAGAATGCAGACTTGATCTATTCAGTGCATCTAATGCTGTTCATTTATTCAGTAATTCTGTTCTGTTCTGATTTGTCCCCAAATATAGGATTTTCTTCTGTAATTTGACACAAGCATCCAAATCTTCATTTGTGTCACATAGGCCCCATGGCAATCACTCAGTTCGTTGACAAATGGAGATTCTGTATCACTATGCCAGCAATCATTATACTCAGAATAGACCCAACACCTTTCATTTTGCTGGGCTCTGTTGACAGTGATGTAACTGCACAGGCACAATCTGCTTAGTCCAGAAGAATCTTCCCATAAAAAAAAAGAAAGGAAAAGAAAAAAGAAAAAAGAAAAAAGAAAAAAGAAAAAAGAAAAAAAGAAAAAAGAAAAAAGAAAAAGAAAAAGAAAAAGAAAAAGAAAAAGAAAAAGAAAAAGAAAAAGAAAAAGAAAAAGAAAAAGAAAAAGAAAAAGAAAAAGAAAAAGAAAAAGAAAAAGAAAAAGAAAAAGAAAAAGAAAAAGAAAAAAAGAAAGAAAAAAAAAGACGAAAGGGAAGGGAAGGGAAAGGGAAGGGAAAGGGAAAGAGAAGGGGAAGGGAAGGGAAGGGAAGGGAAGGGAAGGGAAGGGAAGGGAAGGGAAGGGAAGGGAAGGGAAGGGAAGGGAAGGGAAGGGAAGGGAAGGGAAGGGAAGGGAAGGGAAGGGAAGGGAAGGGAAGGGAAGGGAAGGGAAGGGAAGGGAAGGGAAGGGAAGGGAAGGGAAGGGAAGGGAAGGAAAGGAAAGGAAAGGAAAGGAAAGGAAAGGAAAGGAAAGGAAAGGAAAGGAAAGGAAAGGAAAGGAAAGGAAAGGAAAGGAAAGGAAAGGAAAGGAAAGGAAAGGAAAGGAAAGGAAAGGAAAGGAAAGGAAAGGAAAAGGAGAAAACTTGAAGTGTTTCTATTGTTTTCCTAAAACAAAAGGATTCCAGTTTCATAAAACCAAGGCTTTTATATTCATCAGAGAGTCTGTTGATCTTTGCCAGCCACTACATTTCTTTGAAGCTTAAGGAGCTGAAACAGTTAATTTACCATGATCTCTTAGAGAGACTCTAGTAGCAGACAAGGGTTTGCTGAAGGCATTTTCCTGTACTCAAGGTTTTAGTTAATTTTATACACAACAACTAGGATGACACGCTATTATGGAAAAGGTCATAATTCATTCCAGTCCATTTGGAAGCCAGGAATTCTAGGATTTGTATAAGTCTTTCGTAAAATGGCCAGTTTCATGTAGAGGCATGCAAACACTCAGAGTTGCAACTGTCAGGAGACAAAATTCACTAACAGTCGAGTGGAATTGAACTGAAAAATATTTGGGTTACTGTCTTCTATACTAGATAAACAGTAAACTAAATTTTACCAAAAAAGAAATGGTTGTGACACTGAAATAATATTTTGCCATCTATCCATAGGTATTAATTCAACCTAAAATGCATAAAACTCAAGGTTTTGCATTTTTCATGAATGTCTGATGCAGGCTTCTATGGTTTCCTAGCTATCCTGACTCTCCCAGGCCTATAGTGGAACACATGCACTGAAGGTCCTTGGCATACCCATAGTTAACAGCCTAAATGCTGTTAACTATGTTAACAGCCTACTGATTTCAGTTGTTTTTCCTATTTGCATATATCCCATGAACAGTGTGTGATTTGACCTCTTATTTCTTGAATTTGATGTAGTTTCATAGCTGTGCTATGTAATTTCATAAAGTGCTTCAACTTACAGGCTGGGCACACAGGATTCATTGAACGTATCCAGCAAAATCCATCTAAGATTTGGGCTAAAATTTCAGATTGTCAGTGATAAAGTAGTAGACAAAGACATATCTTTGTATTTACATACTTAAATTTAACTACATAATGTCATTATGTTTATGTATATGGCTAATGCTAGAAGTTAAGTATATAGTTAAGTTTGCTGCTGGATCAGGGACTTATTTCAGGAAGAACATTAAAGCTCTCTGTAGCATTTTTTTTTACTTTAGAATAAAGAATAAAAGGGTTGATTTGCTTTTCTTCATTTGCTTCTTTGATTCTTTTCTTTAAGTGTAATTGTGGACCTGAAAATATCAACATAGTTTATGAATACATTTTGCTTTTAAGAAATTGATTATAGCTTGGAAAACATTTTAAAAAAAAAAGTTCACAGAAACATTTTACAATGAATACTTTTTATTTTCCTTGTTAAAATAGGATTTTCACCCCAAATATCCTTCCTTTTGTTTAAAAAAAAATGTAAAAGAAGTCCTCAGACCCATAGATGTCCCTAAACTTTTAGGATTTTAACTTTGCTATCCACAAGAAAAAAAGACTGTTTTATGCTTGGGTTACTTGATTTTTTTCCCCTTGAACTGCAAGTAAATCATCCACCCCAGAAGAGCTTAACAGAAAGACAAAACAGTCACAAACTTCAGCCTGGGAGCAGTGGCAAGACAAAGCAGTTTCATGCGTATTTGGTGAAAGTGGCCCTTAAGCAGCTCCCCTGAGCATGGGAAAGCAGGAGTTCAGTCCCTTTCATCTCTCTTTACATTGGTCTGGCAATGGCTAAGGCATAGATTGAAATTAGGTAGCAGAAGCCAAGTGCCAGCAAGCCATCCTGTCCCAATACCTCTCCTGCAACCAAAGCACCTATTCCACACCATCGTTGGAGTTTGACCATTGGTAACCCAGCCCAAAGCTCAGCCCACCATGGGGTGGACTGGGGCAAAAGCTGCCCACATGCTGGTGGTGGCTCCATCCCATAGGGAGGCAGCCCCATCGGCCAGCCAGAGCACACGGCTGCTGGCAGGAACCATCTCAGCCATCCGATATTAATCCTCTGCTGCATGTGAGCCAGAGCCCGAAGAGTCCCCGGGGCAGAATTGCCATTTAATAGCAACCTTTCTCAGTATGCTCTAAATTTGGCCAAGTCAAGCAGCTGCAGTCCTATGTTAGTCATTTGGCAGGCGGTTTGATCCTGCAATTTGTTGAGCACACATAGTAGTCCTTTAATGTAGTCCATTAAACAAGCCTCGGTGCATGCGAGTAGCCCTTGGATTCAGTGGGAATACTTCAGCAACCGAGCAGTTTTGGTTTCAGGAGTCCCATCCTGTTGAGTACATGGGAATTTTGCCATTGAATTCCATGGGTGGGGGCTTCTCCGGGATCAGGAGGACTCTGTAGCAAAGTGGGGGAAAAAAACGCTTTTAGGCATCATGTGTGGTTCGCCTGGCATTGCTGTTCTGCTAAGGAAAAATTTTCCATGTGCAAAATCTGCATTTTCACTTTGCAATGTTGCAACTACAGTCTTTGTAAGTGTCTGCTTCTTGACGGATGCAGACTGATATTGAAGGTACGAATGGCCCAGTGCTGTTTTGGCAGTGTAGCGATGAATAAGCAGTTCTTCCCCATCACTCTGTGACAAACCTGTGGGGCACATGAGCTGCCATATGCCTTCACTGCCCTGACAATACTTTCAGAGCAAACCTAAAGTTGTTGTACATTAGGATCTGCTCTGAAAGTGGCTCAATGGGGTAAAATGGGAGTGACTCGCGTTAAATGTGTTGCATGCTTCTAAAGGCTTAAAATGCCTTTTTCTCCTAAGTCCACCAAGACACATCCTCCTGGTTAATCCCGGGAAGCCGGGGAACAAAAAGCCACTTCACACAGTCTGGTTCATTTGGATAACAAAATATCCAGAGGAATTAGGTCTGGGGAAATGCTCTGACTTGCAGTTGTTTGAGGGCCAGACAAGTTAATAGTGTCACTGCTGAAGATAATCCAAGGTATTTCAGAGATAAACAGAGGCCGAAATGTTCCCTGTTTAATGGATATCTGATGTTACACCTTGTTATTTCTTTTGAGAAGTCTGCACTTATAAAGACTGTCAACAGCAATGGATACGGTGGGCTTGAGGATCCTCATGTCCACCAGACAACTCTGTTTTTACCAAACTTCCACATATTCTTTGACTTGCAGCTACTTTTCCATCCACGCCACCACATGTCAGTGCTGACCTACCCCAGCCTGGGTGCACGTGGCTATTGCCGCTCACACAGCACCGATAGTGGGCTGGAGGCTGTGTAGCCAAGCAGAAGGAAAGGTCACCACAGAAATAGCTTTCAAGGGAGAAGTGCTGTCTGCAGCGGCAGATGCATGTTCTCACACACACTCCTGCATCCCCCCCCCCTCCCCGAAGTCAGGGGGCTGCAGCAGGAGCAGACAGGTTTACCTGCAGGGAGCAGCAGAAAAAGGGTGCAGAAACACCCTGGATAGGAGAGGGGGTAGAGGGAAGAGGAAATAAAAGTGCAGCAGAATGAGCTTTGCGTATTATAAGGGTTTGGAAGATGGTTCAGATGCCTTTTTTTTTCCTCTGACCTGTAAATGCCTCTTTGAAAAGACATATAAGCCATTTAGGATAAGCGTATTTTAGGGATGTGGTTAAAAGAGAAGAATATGAAGGCAGAGGAGGCTATATTTATCACAGTTGTTTTAACAGCAGAAAAGACATAACTATGTTGGTCAAGTAATTTCTTCCTGCTGAAGACAGCAAAAATATTAATTGAACAACTTACTTGACAAAAAACTTTGGCTATTATTTAGTCAGCTGTACTTACAGACGAATTTATGTCTGTTTCCCTCCTCATTGTTATGAGAGTATCCCTTGGGAGCTAACAGTGTGAGATATTATAAAAATGCTTTTATTTTACTTTATTTTATTACCTACACCAAAATGCTTGATAATGGTACCAGGTTTTCTCTACACAACAAGAGGAGGACATGCTGAGTGAGAACTGTAATGGCAAAAATTATTTAAGAAACAAAAACCTTGTTTTCCTCAACTCCCAACCTCGTGCACACCAGCATATAACTGAAGTTAGCCAGAAAGAGGTATTTGTGATCCAGCCAGCACATGAACTGGCTTTAATGAGATGACAAAGAACCTAGTATTCAGCTTTCTAACACAAATCTTAAGGTCATTAAGGTGGGGTTACTTCCAAGCAATCAAACTTGTCTCGTACCCACATGGCGGGCTCTAGGATCCACACTGCAGAGCATCTGTACAGCCCCCTCTTCACATGCACACGCCAGGCACACACTCCATTTTCACAATGACGGGAAAAACAATCTCAGTGTGAAACGAAAAATGCAGCAAAGCCAGCAGGTGTTTGGGGACACAGCGGCATTTCCTCCCTTTACTCTTTTGCTTTTTCCTTCTTCTTTCATCCTCCCTCTCCTCCCAGTGCTCCTACATTCATGGCTGCTCTTGGCCATGTCACCATCCGATCACAGCCCTCCTCCCATCCCTGCACACACTGGCAGTGCCAGCAAAGATTCATGGGCTGGTCTTGGCCTGCCCACCCAAAAGGAGAGAGAGTGACTGAAATATTCCCTCCAGGATTTGCAAACACCAGCTCTAAGAGCCCGGGCTCTATGCTGTAGCCCAAACACAACTTAGTGTAATCCCTTGCTGCCTTCTGTGCTTATACAGTACAGATCTTCTTGAGTTACAAGACACTTTGAAGATCTCACCTTCTCCCATTACTCGTCTTTTACATAAAATGTCCACAGATGTGAGTCTGCTGGTGTGTCGGAGGACTGCGGTTAATAATTTATAAACCAATACTTCCTATTGGGCATATTGTGTAACGCACTGGGGTAAGGGAGTGGGCTGCCTTGCTGCAGGAGCACCCTCTGCTGACAGGCAGCAGCCCCGAGTTGGGGTGATGGCCACTCTGGAGGCTTGCAGGGGACCAGTCCCTGGCCACAGGGACACTGTCTCTCAGCTTCTTCGGGGTGGTGGCTGGGTCGTGACTATTAAACCCCTCACTCGGCAGCAAACAGCTTCATGACCCCAGCAAAGCACAAATGAATGGGACTCTGGTGGAAATACCCCATGTGGGGTTCCTGGAAACCCCACGCAACGCAGCCCTGATTCGTGAAACATGGCTCGCAGGAAGCCCAGTGTTTCTGTGTGCATGCTCCAGCAATCACACTGAAAAGGCTCCTCTTGAGCCAAAGCCACAAGGAAATGGTCTAGACAGCTACACCTGAAAATAGGTCGTTGTGTGTGATGGCGTTTGCCCCGTACTCCTAATTCAGCCCAGGTCTGAGTGGAGCACGGGAGAGGATGTGGGCAGATAGATTTGCAGTGCGGAAGATAATTCCCTGCAGGTGGGACTGATGCTCTGGACCAGCAGTTCTGGCCTGAGAAGAAGGGTCCTCCCTAGAGGCAAGCACTGGATGGATCTTCTTCAACTCCCTTCCCGTCTGTGACAGCTCTGGAGCTTGAAATTCCAGTAACAATGGTGAGAACAGTCCTACAGCATTGTCCTGCAGGGATGCATGTACTGTGTCATCATAAATAAACAATTTGGCATAGCTAGCAATGGCTGCTCCATAAAGAACCATTGTGTAGCTCTAGAGCACTGACGGCAAGTGCTTGTCCTTCCTTCTCTTAGCACATCTGTCTTTATGAGCGCTACGTCTATTTACTTTTTCACTTTTTTTTGAATATTTTAATGTTTATGAACACTTTTTAACCATTTAATTTATATATTTAAATACACTAAGCTCACCACTAATTGGTGACCTAACAGTTCTTCACATAATCAGAGATCCTCGAGAGATTTTAAATCAATTGTTAATTTCAGATTCCCAAAATGCAGTAGGCAGTATAAAAGTTACAGAAAAGCTTTCCAGGGCACTGTGCAATTTCAGCTTGTTTTGAATTTTACTTATGCCTTTGGCCATTTTTCTTACCGGAGAAGTGATTACAAAACCAAAACGTTCATGGCTCTCTAGGCATACCTTTACTGACCTGAGGAAGAGTTTGTGTGCAGAAAGCTTGTCTGCTTTTTCAGACTGGTGTAATAAAAGATATTGCCTTCCCTAACAAACCTTGCCTCGTTGACTGATCAAAATGCTGCAAATGTTATTTCCAGCAGTGCTTTATTATTCTGATCAGAAGGGCAAGTTTAAAAACCTGTGGTAGAGGGATGCCCTCATATAGCTGGAAACCAAAGTGACACTCTTTTCCTTGAAGCTTTTGGCTGCTTATGTCCAGTCTATGGCCGGTGAGTCCATTTTTGCACCAGCTGGAAACACGGACAGCTCTGCTCTAGATACCCTTCACGGCAGGATGGAAGCAGCTCCACATCCTTCCTCCTGCCCCAGCCGAGGCTCCAGTCATCCTCTCACCACATGGCAGTGGTGCTCGCTCCTCACTGTCACCCAAGCCCACGTTGATGCTTGTGAGCCCCAGACTGCCCCTTTCCTGCTTTCCGCATGAGGGGGGCTGCTGGTTGATGAATAGCAGGGGGCATCACTGGGCAGCCTGGACAAATGGTGGGATGCTGGAAGCTGCTGTGCTGAGAGTCATGCGTAGGAAGGGCCGTCAGAGTCCTGCACATGCACAGCACACGTCCTTGCCTGAGCTAAGGACCACTCGTCCTCACAGGCTGCTGCACCTTCAGGAATGCCTCCGAGGACTGCCATTACTAAGTGTCATTATACTCTTCTTTCTCATCATACAAGACAGAAACTGTCTTGCAAATCTGCTGTTAACAGGGCAGGAATAAAGGCTGAGGTGATGTGTAACATGGCATAAGCTGACTGAGTTTTCGTTCACTCACCTAGGGGCAACAACCACCTCCACAGAGGGCAGACATGAACCACCGTGAGGACAGATGGCAAACCAAGACCAACTGCCATCAGAAATACCACACGTTATACTGTCTTGGAGAAGCAATTTGTTGATCCCTGTTTCTGTGAATCAAGCCATTTCATATTTTTAAAGGAGGTCAAAAAATACAGATAGGCTCCTTCTGCCAAAATGTACCTGTTAAGAGGCCTTGTGCTGTACTTAACTGGAACAATATCCTGATTGAACTGGCTTTTGGCTTGCACTTCCAATTCTTTTAGAGTTAGTGCATCAGTAATATGTGCACCATCTCTCTTCCACAGCCATGTAAGCATGTCAGTTTCCTCTCAGTGATCTCCTTTTGTCTCTTCTCCTTTTCATACCTGTATTTTCCTCTTCTTTTCAATAGGGAGGAGGAGTTTTCTCCAGGTAGTCATTCATAATGGAGTAAAGCTTGACTCTGCAAAGTGCCAGCATTAAGCTGGTGGCTTTAATGTCACAGGACGAAACACATTCCTATGAAACCACTGAGAGTTTGGGGTTCTAGTCAAACCCTTGCTTCCATGTGACAACGGCAGAAAAAAAAAAAGACCATCAGTAGCGATCCTGGGCATCTTGAATGTTGCCCAGTTGCATGTGTCTGTACAAAGGGACTTCCAGTTCTTGGCTGCTTTCAACACAGCCATGGGCCAAGGCAATCCTTGAAAAAATCACTAGAAAACAAGTGTTTCTTCCTGGGAAATGCCATGTGCTTCAACCACATATTGGGTTCAGTTTTGTCTTCTAGGTTTCTCCCATCTTAGGGGTTCATCTTCCGTATTTTTACCAAATTTTAGATCAGCAACAACTTCCTGTTTTGTGTGTGCTTGATATTCACTGTCATTGTGGATAGTCAGTCATCAGGTATGGATAAAGCGCAGTTTTAACCACCTATTAATTTCCTAGTGCTTGTTACAAAGAAGCATTTAACAAACTCCTCAGCTCAGTGGGTCAAGCATCCACAGAGAATAAGGTGCGTGCTGCCAGACAGAGCAACCCTTACAACAAGAGTAAGAGGATATGTTCTTGAAGGTCTTTTATTTAGGAAGAGGAGCAAAATGTTAAGAAGTGCCAAGATTTTTCTTTTGTGTATAAATCCACTCACTTTTATTTCTGGGGTCATGCACCGCTGAGGTATGTGGTAAGGAAATAGCATCTTGAACTTCCCTTATATTGAAAAATGAAACAGATCTTCAATATTCCATTGAGAAGAGGGTGTGCATCGTTTCTTGAGAATAAGCCCTTTGTGTCTCTATTATTTTTACAATGCACTTTAATGACCTGAAAGCATGTGTGTGCCTTCTTAAATCATCACATACAAAACTACATTTTGACTGTAAAATATATTAAGAATCTTATAGAGGAAGTTATGCCATGTGTGTGTGTGTTGTTTTTTTTTATTATTATTTCTCTGCTTTCAAAGATAGGACTAGTTTTGCCCATATTACAAGGACAAGCTCCAAAAAATGAAAAAAATAAGGTGGGAAGGGGAAGGGTTTTTTTGAAAAAGAATAAATCCTAGCCCTAGACTTCAGTGTTAGAAAAGTCACCCTCACCAGATGGCTAATACAGACAAGGGAAAATAGCCAACTTGATTTCAAATGTGAGAGTGATTTTTAAAACGAATGATAGAAACTACTTCAGATTCATTATTTTAAGCAGGGAAACTCATGTGTTTAGCTTACAGGTCTGGTTTGAATAAAACTTTGTCTTTCTTGAATAGAAATCATATGTGATTCCAGGCAGTGGCCTGGACCATTTGCTAATACTAATTGTTGCTGGTTGAAAGTAGGGTAGAAGATTGTTAAAGTCTTCCCTGGCAGTAACTTGATCTGTGGAAATGTACTTTACAGGAACTGTGATGAGGTTTGCAGCTGGCAGACGCTTGTGATAGGATGGCCACATGACTTTACATCTTCCTTTTAATAACAGCATAAAAGCCTGTGTGACACAATTTTGGTAGGATGGCAGAGATTGTATGAACAGAAATAGGGTTATATATTTTTATAAACATTTCACATTTTGAATGATACTCGATGATGTGGCTATTTTGAAATAATATTATCACAATATGCTGAAGTAAATCTGGCAAGTTAGAAAACCACCAACTGAGGCCAGATGGGCTGTTGACATTCTCACATGAAGCATCAGTGGTAAATAAAAAAGTGTCAGGTAATAATCATACCAATTTACCCTCACTCAGTCTTAACAGAAACCTGGTCAATTGATAAATACTTCATTTGTTGATAAGAAAGAGCTCTAACCTTAGTTAATTAGATAAAATGTGATTTTGGGGGGGATAATTTACATGTTAGCACCAGTACCCTGGTAAATTTCAGAGTGAAACCTTATCTTCTGTTTCTGAAACACCAAGGCTACCCTATTTTCTACATTCAGCCATAACCTGCAGTGCAGTGTTGCTGTTTGTATTCACATCCAAGCGGGCAGCATTTCCCTGGTGTGCGAGACACCCAGGGCATGATTCAGCTGCCTAAAAATAGGTCTCTGTGCCCTTCAGAATGCTCTGACGTGTCTGAGACATCTCCATGGGGCTGGCAGATGTGGTACAAGACCCACCATACCCCATAACCCGAGCTGTCTGGACATCCAAGCCCTCCAGAGTAGCATCCAGCTGCATGGGTGGACATCCCACAGCATCGCTAAGAGTGGAAAGCACCAGAACTTGAAGCACTGAATTGAATCCCCTTTGTCTGCGGTATAAACCGGCTAAAACACTTTGGGATTAGGCTCTCCAGACTTCTGTAGTTGTGGCTGTGGAGCAGCTGTGGGTTTGATGCCACCTTTCTCCCAGGCTGCATGTCCATCTCTTCTTCCCCATATGGAGCCTTCCAGAGGTGTGAGAAAAGCTCAAATCCAGTTGAAGGGATGAGTGGCATTTGGATGGCATTAATAAAGATGACATGTCACTTGCGAGCTCATCCAGAAGAATTTCAGCGTGCAGTTCCAGTTCGAGCATCACACGTTTGTTTTCATTGTGCATCCAATCAGTATCAATGTGTTTTCTGAAGATTTGTCATGCTCAGCTAGATGGAAAGTATTCTTTTCACTAATATTTGCATTGTTTCACATCTGGTTCATAATATTTCTCATGCTATTGTCAGTGGAATTGTTCTGCCATTTCCTTTCATGATGTGCTTGATGGCTGTTCTGGAAAATAGTTTTTTTACAGGTTCAAGAAGATGCCGTTGGGTATATTTTCCATTTGGCAAACTACAAAAGTAACATTTACAGTTATAAACACCTGTATAGACTAACATATGTTGTATAGCTTTCTTCACAGAGAGGTATACAGCATAAATAACATGTAAACAGCTTTCTACAAGTTAAAATGAATGCAGAAAAAAAAAAAAAAGAGATTCTTAGGAAAATAAAAAATAGAAAAAAGCAACTTTTAAAAGAACTTTTAAGTTCCATTCCTCCCCAGTCCCACATTTTATCCAATGACTCTCTTTTGAAAGTAGTGAATATTGTGTACTCATTTTACATTCTATTGAAAAATATAACAACTTCACAGACACTGGCTCTTTTTATTTATGATTTTACTTCTCTACCCATTTGCAGAGTGGCAGCTGGCTGTGGAAATGGTCTGTGTTGTGTCCTATTCTGTGTGGTCCTGTAAGAAATTTTAATGTGATTTTCTCCAGGGAAACCTGAGCAATTTGGTTGGGTCACATTGGCAGCCAAGGCTGGCAGTAAGTCCTTTCACCCCTTTCTGGTTCTCACCTGAGCATCCTCTGGCATTTTTAGGCAGCACAATGTCCTTGCCTTAAACCCTTGGCTCAGCTGGAGAGCAGACGTCATTCTTAGCATTCAGATTCTCAACACTAATATGTGGGCTTCAGTCATGCTGTTGTCCAGTCTAGCTCCTGCTTTTTCTCTGACTGGAGATTTTTGGCAATCTCTTGTGACAATGATGATAATCTTACAAGCATAACTCTAAAGCAAACTCAGCTAATTTCTTCACAGTTGACAGTTTAAAACAAAAGTAGTAGGGTAGGTTGTACAAGAAAGTGAATGTTTGCATTGTTGTGCCTTGTTCTAAGCAGTATGTTGCAGCATCAGGGATGTCTTTCATAGATGAGCAAACAGCTTTACCCATATAAATACTGTATTTGTATTTGCAACAGCCATTTGCATATAAATACTGCAGCTTCCCTGACTATGGAGTTTCCAGAAGAGTGTAAAACATCTGGGAGAAAGTCCAGCTCTTGCATTCACAAACCTGATACTTCAGGCTTAAATCTCCCTCTTGTCTGCATCTCTCTCAAGAGAAATGGAGATGGCTGTCGGACAGACCTTTGCTTCTTTGATTCAGAGAGCAATGCACTTCTCACCCGCTTCCCTGGCACTCGTGTTCCTGAGGGAACGTGTGCTTTTTCTTCATGCCTCCTGTTATGTCCTTCAGTTTTCTTCCAGTGGAGGACATGAGGGAAATGGACACAAAAGGTGCAATAAAACTCACTTAGTTGCTTTGAGGGCGTGCAGTCTTACGCTGTAGTCCTCATCTGCCACTGCTCCTGTGCACTTCTAGGAGGTACAAAATGGTTCCAGTGGTGTGGAGAAGCAGATCAAAGGACTGGCAGTTCATAGTTGTTCGACAACATTCAAGGCCATAGAAGTTAAAATGCAGAAATGTATGAAACAACTGGCCTTCCCACTCCTGCTCAGACCTCAAGCAGGAGGAGCCAGAGAAACACCAAGCAACTCCAAAACCTTTAGGTGCACACAGTGGAGACCATTTCCTCACACAGCCTGTGGGCCATACTCCAAGCGGCCCCTCATGAACTCCGAGCAGTGGCGGGGTGTCTGTGGGGAGCACTGTGAACAAGACTGCAGCACGGACGCTGGGCAGGCTCTTGGAAAGGGTTGCTGTAACTTAACTGTGTCTCCATGGCTGCCAAGATTATGCAGAAGACCACGGAGACCACCAAAAAAAGGAGGAATGGGATAGATTAAAGCCACCTGAGACCCACACTTTCTAAGCTATGCCTCTTAGAGTTTCTGCACGTGTCAGCCTTTCACAAGCAGTTTGGTGAAAATGCTGATCAAATGCTGGCCTTTGCCAGGAGCATGCTTTAGAGAACTGTGTGGACAAAGGCTAAGAAAAGTTTTCACAAAAAGCATACAAAATAGGAATTACTGGAATCCCTTATCCAGCTGTAATTCACGTGTGTTTTAAATACTATTAACACAGACAAAAACAAATTCTCAGATAGTTTCTGTTATAGCAAAAGTGGCTGCCATTATAACAGGTTACGATTCAATGTTTCATTTTCTTTCATGCATTGTAACTTACATACAGCCATCTTTTAGCTGGCTCTGTCACCAAGTTCTGGCTCCCTGTTGAAGCCTCAGTCTCTGACACTCATAACTAAAGCAATGAGACCAAGTCCTTAAACTTATCCACTAAATGTGTTGGCTCTGAGAGCTTTTTCCAGAATTATGTCAACTCTCCACTTATCACTTATCTTCCTGGCTCCTGCAAATGCCCTATTCACAACACTCTGTACATAGCCTCAGACTTTCAGAGGCCATCATGAAACATATTAAAACCATTCTAATCTGCTGCTTCACACATAACCCCTCAATCGCAGCTTGTACTGATTCCAACCACCAGGCTCATAATCTTTGTAACACATTAGCCAAAAGGAAAAAAAACTCCATTTTCATTCTATCTTATCCATAACATGTGCAAATATTACCTCATCCATCCTTGAGCTGGCTCCAGAGATTAACCCAAAGCTGACATGATAGACGTCTAATTTAAAAAATAGTCCATTTCCTGGCAGTTGGTTTTATGGTCAGGTTTGTTTTAAACTTCGACTTTGGGTGTGATATTGCTACCAGAATTTCATATTTTTAAACACTATTTTGCCCTCAAAGGCTGTAGCCAAGGGTGATGTCATGTATTCTGGTAGCTTTACACATATCTGGAGCAGGAGCCTGAAGATTAAAAAGCAAGTTTTACTCACTACAACAACAGAGCAGGACACACAGGAGAAAAAAAAAAATTTTTTGTAAGAAACTGACACAACACCGCATTTAACCTTCTGATTAGGTAAAGCATTACGCGAATCTTTTTAATTGAGGGAACGTCGCTTAGGCAGTTTACTAGGCAGGAAGTGGCCGCTGATGCCTAAAGCAAGCAGCCTCCATAAGGTTTGAAGCAGTGCCCTTTGAAGTGAATGGAAAGAGTTTTACTGAACTCAGCGGAGGTACTCTGCATTTGTACTAATGCAATTCCGAGCACAATTTGACCCACGGGGATGAAGGGCACCGGCTAAATGAAAAAATAGCATGAATCCTTTGTTTATTTTACAGAAAAGCTCATATTGTATGCAATATTACTAAGAAATAAAATATCCTTTGCAGTGAAACAGTTTGTTCTTCCTAATCCAGTATTATTGTTACGCATGTGTTAAATCATAGGATACACATGGTTGTAAAAGCTGATTTATTAACTAACTAGAAATCAGAGGCATCCACCCAAGCGCCACCCAGCATCTGCTCAGACTAATGTCCCTCAAAAACGTCCCATATGTCAAAGGAGAGCATAGGCTCAGAAAAACACTAATCCCAGCTGGTCAAAAGGAGCAAAAGAAAAACAGGTTTTGCTTTATAGACTACAGTATTTTGTTTGTTTTCATTAAACACTCTTACTGATTTTAAACATCTGTATTTGTTAACTTGTTTAGTTCTTCCAAACTTAAGAGTACAAACAGTGCCATATGTGCTCACTGATGGCATTACTGTTCCTCCTGCTAACATTTGCCCGCAGGGCCAGGCTTATCTCTGACAACTCAGTAAACATGGCTCGCTAGGAAACCTGAACCGCCTGAGGTAGGCCGCTGCCTACGGGACAGAGCAGGCAGGAGGGACACGTGAAAATCTCTCTTCTACAGGTTCCAACACCCAACACAGCAATGCCAGCCCAGCTGAGGCAAAGCTGGCATATGAGGGAACCACATGTGGCCAGCTATACTGTGTCTGGTCGTTCACTTTCTCATCTTTTGTGCTTGCTGGTGGGAGTCAGAACAAACAGGTGGGACTGCAAAGCCCAGCCACTCGCACATCCTGCTGTTAAATTATCCTAGGCGCTATTTTAGAATGCTGAACAGAAACAAGTAGCTTCTCATAGTTTTATGAAGCAAGCCTAGCTCACTTCGAGTCACAACTGGTCAAAAAGAAAATTAAGAAGTGGTTTGGCTTCAGCCTGTTAGTGCTTCCACAGAGACAAAGTGGAGCGCACTCTGGGACTTTTTAATCTAGCAGGAGATGGTCTAACAAGTTGGAGGCTCAAGCCAAACACATTTAAGTAATGAATTAGATGGGCTTTTAACAAAAGGATTAATCATTATTACTAATGGGAACCAGTTACTAGGGGAAGCAATGTCTTTGTGGCTGCGTTCCTAGAAGGCAGGTCATAGTCAAACCAGTTCCCAGTCCCAGTGCCACAATACTTCTGATTGATGGGGGATGAGACAACACAACGTGTTGTTCCTCACCCTGTGTGCTCTGGGAACCCACAGGCCCGTGGGTACACCACTCCCACTCCAGAGCAGCGCAGGAAGGTGATGGTGACGCTTGTTCCTCCACAACAGGACGTGAGGAGCTCCCACTCAGTTCTGTGAGGAGGAAGAGGAGCACTTTCCCCGGCTGTTGAGTTACACGCTAGCACGAAACTTCAGCGCTTCCCTGGTGTAAGTGTGGTGGAAAAACCTCTGGAGCACATTTGCAGAAAAGGCTGGTAGAAATGCTTCACTTCTACAGTTACAAGATGAAAAAAATCTTAAAGTCTGTTAATTTCTGACAATTTGAGTGGCCATGCTCTGAAAAACTAGACCCATTTAAGGCATTTCTGATTGAGTGACCTAATTTTGAGTATTCTGACCACTTTTTACATCCATTAATATAATTTCAAGCTGATACCTCTTTCAGAGTGCTTTGACTTCAACTTTTTTTTGTTTCTCCTATGTTCCATTTGACATGTCCAATTCCAGGTTCTAGCATATGCCCCCTTGGAAGGCATATGACCTTGGCAACTGGCCTGTAATCATCCAACCTAATTTTTGGCACCCAGGTTTCCTACAGAACAGTTAATAAAAGTGGGCACCTCTTAAACCATGATTCTTTGCTTCTGTTTCTCAAGTAGTCTGCCCCTTCACACAGAGAAGGCAGATACTGGCATATAATGTTGGCTGGTATTTAGAATTACAGAAACGTAAACCTCTTTTGTCCTCAAACCCACCCTCCCCAAGACCTATAGTTCATTCCCAGTCCTCTAAGGCTTTCCAGCCAAACTGTGCTCCATGCTACAGAGCTACAACTCAGAGCTCGCCTCTCCAGGTCTTCTCTCCATGAGCCAGTAAAGACGGCTCTCAGTAAAGAGTTACTCCTCCAGACAGGGGTGCACCCATACACGAGTTAATGTGACTGCTTGGATGTACAGTCATGCTCATACACTCACTTTTCAAATACACCAGCAGCTCTGCCTGCCTCTCTCCACCAGATAACATGGGAGATTCTGATACTATACAAAAGCTGGAGGAGTACAGGCAGGGAGATGGTGTGGTAGGTGCATGTATTTCTTCACAGGAGAAGAGGAATGATTAATGGAACACATAAATATGTTCAAATGGGAAACGAGGGGGCAGAAGCAAAGGAATGGCACAGTTTATTTGTTAAAGGCTACAGGAGGCTCAGTGCATGGACAAGCTGCGCCTGTGGATGGTCTCATATAGGAGAACTGGGGACAGCTTCTGCTGTTTATGTGCAAGTGCATATACCCATTGGGGTGAGGGAGAATCATGTTGTGAATAGATGAAATCTGATCCTCTCTGGGCACATCCTCTGTGAGCCTGACAGCAGCTGGATGAGACAACCAACAGAAGATGAGGTCAGGCAAGAACTACTATGCGGACTTGGTTCATTTAACACTTCCTGAAGGCTGGAGTTAGGAGAGTGTGCATTAGTGTCTTTCAGAAATCTAGTAAACAATTTGTCAGAGCCACTGCATTTCCACTGCTTCCAGAGACTTTCTGAAGCTTCTCTCAGAAAGTTGCTCATGGTACAGTTCTTGGAATTTCACCGACAAAAGTATGAAATTGTCACTTCTGTCTTTGTACACTTCCCTATAGGAGGAACCAGCAATATGAGCTCTTTGGAGAGCACACAAGTTTCTAAATGTGTGGCTTATACCTTTTCTTGTACCTCCTTTCCCTGCAACATCACTTTCATTCCACTTAATTCTTTAATCTCTCTCTTTTTCAGATTATTAACAATTGACCTCCAGGAGAGCTAACTCTTAGCACATCAGTAAGAATGTGTATGTTAATCTAATTAGACTCAAAGTCCCCTGAAAAGGCAAAGAAGCATCTGAGGGGATTATCAAAAGCTTCCAGGCAATGAAATATCTTAAGAAATCTGGCTTTACTCTTCTGGGTGTGGACTGTGGTTTGTATACATTGCTGAAATCAGCGGCAGGTGTCTTGGAATGCTACTGCAAAGAAAATACACAGTGGGGTCTAGTTCATATCACTTCACATCCCCTCCTGAATTTGCACCTCTTTCCATGTTCAACCACTGGATGTTTTTTATAGCTTATTACATTTTGAACTCGACACTGCAAAGATCAAATAAGCAGCCAGTCATCAATTAACTTTCCAAAGAGAATACTTCAATATTCACAACACATATGCGTTGCAGGCATAAATGTTAGTGTGCGTGTGTGCACATGCAAGAGAAACCAGGGGAATGGACTGCTCATTTAACACACAAGTTTCCAAACATGTGAATTATGCACTCTTCTTGTATCTCTTTTCCCCACAACATCTCTTTCACTCCAGGCACACGCAGATACATATAAACACACATGCTCACCTTTGACATAAAATTGGGGCTGACTCTTGCTGTGAATGTGATTTTCTTCTGCTCAGTGGCTCTCGTACAATCCTCTGTAAGTGGTCCAAAGGGGCCACAAGGTAAGGAGAATTTTGGCCCACGATGTTTTAAACCTCATCACATATTAGGGCCAGGAGCAGCAATAGCTTCTCATTGTAAATTGTGCCTGTTGTTGTAATTTATCAGGATCAAACAGTTGCTGGCAGCCCTTTCCATAAGATCCGGTTGCAGTGTCTATATCAGCATCAAGCAAAATCAAACATGGCTTGCGAACAGAGGTTTAGCGATAAATAAATCACTCAGGGAGCTTTAGAGAAACAAGTCTTCACACACACCAATGTTATGGTACTTGTCTTTATTTCTCTTCCAGCTTTCTTTCCTTTCCTTTCCTTTCCTTTCCTTTCCTTTCCTTTCCTTTCCTTTCCTTTCCTTTCCTTTCCTTTCCTTTCCTTTCCTTTCCTTTCCTTTCCTTTCCTTTCCTTTCCTTTCCTTTCCTTTCCTTTCCTTTCCTTTCCTTTCCTTTCCTTTCCTTTCCTTTCCTTTCCTTTCCTTTTTTTTTTCTTTTTTTTTTTTTTTTTTTTTTTAATTTGATTCACAGTGTTCCTATGACATGTGTTTTGCCTTATTCAGCCATTTGGAATACAGGTGCACGACTGTGTTTTTGATGGAGTGTTGCTATTCTGGAGTGCTCCATCCAAAACACAATCCCACACATGTAATCCAAACTGCTGAAGATGAGTCAACCATCTTCCCGTTGCCATGATAATTAGACATATTTTCATTCAAAGTTGCATAGTCTTTATTATTAGTTGCAGATGCCAAGCTTAAACAGTATTGTTGAATCTTAAAAGGCTTTAGCACCGGGCTATTTCATCTCTCGGCATGGAGGAAATGAACAAAAAGCCCAAGCTTATCTAAACTTAAATTAAATCAAATCAAATATTATTACACTGCAAGAAAGCAGTGACACCTAAATACTTTTATTATACATGTAAAAATTGTAGCTTAATACGCTGTTAAGTAAACATAGCCGCTGAACAGAGAGGGTTTGTCGTAATTAAGGGATTCACATAACAGCAGCTTCCAGTCTTACTAATCCATGCAGGCCACACATCTAAATTTCTTTACTTTGAAAACATTTCAGTTTCTTATCACATTAAGAAAATGACCACTTCCCAAAAGCCTGAAGCAACAAAAAACTTCACTAGGTTTTAAATCCTTAAGCTAGGTATTACTTTCAAGACAAATGCTTGGAAAAGGCAGTTTTCACAGGTCTTAGTATACACTGTCTGAACCTTGGGGCTGCTAGTGTTTATTTCTGGTACCTTAGGAGCTAATAGGTGATTAGTGGGATAGATATGGAGAGGAAGAGAAGACATGGGAAGGCAGGTGTCATGGGCCTTTGAGGCTAAGCTTTAAGGCCTATTTTAGTAGATAGACAAGCTGATCTCTTGGTGGCATTTTTGGTACGAGGTGGGTGGCAGACAGACGTCAGATGTACAGCTGCTGAAAATCTCTAAGTAATGACAGGTCATATCCCTACCTAATGCCCTCTTTACAAAAAATAAAATAAAATACAATAAAAAATCTGCCTGACTGCATTTAAGAGTTTCAGGGTACTGAGGCTTTCCTTTCAGTAGAAACTATTTGTCTGGCTTCTGTTTTCTGTACACAGAAAACATACATGGAACATCAGCTTAGATTATCTTTATTTCCAGGTATAGAAAAAAATAAACTGAAAAGGAGGGCAAATGCTGACTCCAGAGAGGTTTCTTGGCAGGTGGAATGCCAGATCCCTCTGTAGAGCCCTTCCAGCACAGGGCAACAGAAACAGCGGGCTCTATGTTTGCTGTAGGCGAGGTGTCTACCTCCAAACAAAACAACCCCAAGCAGTGCTGGGGATGCAACAGCAGTGGAGACGATCACAGGTCTCTTCGACTTCTCCATCCTTCGTATCTGTGCTTCACTACAAACAGCGTGGGGCCAGGGTCGATGGCTTCATGCGAGAGGGGATGACTAGTGAGGCAGTTCCATTAAACTGACACGCATGCTCGCTCTGCACAGAGAACAGACTTGTAGCAGGTGTCCTTTTCCTCCCCATAGATGCTGGTTAACACGTTGCAGGGTTTTTGCCATGTGAACCTAATTTCAGGGGGGGAAGGAGGTGTTACTCCTCCTGTGGCCAAAGGAAAAAGGGTTCTGGAAGCGCTCATTGGCTTTTCCCATTCATCAGGGGCAAAGAGCTCCCTATACATTCACTTTGTCAGCCCATGGACCAGGTGCTGGAGCAGAACTTTTTACTAGTAACGATTCCTTGCAAGGGTCTAACCTTGTCCCTTTAGCCTATAAGACCTGATACCAAATTCCCTGTGCAGGAATGGAAGACTGAGCCGCAGAGCACAGCCTAAAGGAAAATAAAAAGGTGCAGCAGATTAATTTAGGATGAAATTGTAACGAGAAAAAAGCTTGAGAAAGAAGGTAATTGGAATAAATTTTACACTCCATCTCTCCTCTCCAAAAGTACACTATAACCACTTCTAGCCTGCTGAAAATACCACAGAAACACCACTAAAAATCTCTTTGGTCTACAGGAATACTGTTTATAACAGACACAACATCAGGAAAACTGTGGAATGCATTATTGGTTAAAAAGTTAAAACAAACTTCTGGCAAATAAATTAACATACATTCCAAATTTTCTTTCTAAAAATGTAGGCTAGTATACAGCAAAGCAAGTGATCCAATAACAGAGTCATGACCTTCCAAGACAGAAGAGAATCTTGTCCCGTAACTCACTGCTTAATGAAGTTATTCCCTCAGTAGCATAATTACAGCAAGCCTTTTGCCAGAAACCAAAGTCACGTAGACCCACTAGATTCAATGGTAAATGCATCAAGCTGCAGTGCTTACAGTACAAAAAGCCATGCAAGCATGCTGAAATCCTCAGCCCAGTGGTGTGAAAGGCACTACGTATCCCGAGCTCTGATTACAGCGAAATTCAGCCCTTAAAATGAGACATTTCCTTTGCAGTATTATGGGAATAGTAGAAAGAACAAACCCAATCCCGCGGGCAATGCAACCGTGGTGCCTGCTTTTTTGTGGCCAGGCATAGACCGGCTGCCACGCCATCAGTGCAGATTTGTCAGGGCAGAACCTCCAGCATCAGATGAGCATTAATTATTGTGCACATATGCACCTGCCACTATGCTCCACGTCAGCTTGGGAAAGACAGACCTGCAGTTACGGGAGATGTTTCAGGGAGCTAAAGGACAGGCAGGAGCGAGCATTCACAAAACACCATGCGCCCCAGTACAGGCATTGCTGGTGCTGGCACACGTAGCTGCTGGTTTCAAGTAGGAAAGAGTCCCGGCCTCTAATAGAGACAAATCTTAATGTCATGGTTGCAAAAGGATTTCAAAAACGCTTTGAGTGATCTTCCTGAGAAGATGCGCAAAGCTTTCTTTCTGCCTGTTCATTTCAGCAGACTCTGGCCTGAAATAACCATCCTGCATTGAAAGCAGGAAAAATAAGTTCCTTTGCCAAGTGGGTGTTCCAGGTTCCCACCACTCTAATAACAGATCATTTCTAAATCAACCCCCAAAAACCTGAAGACCTCCCAGTGGCACTCAACACGACTGTTTGATCATTTTTCGGCCAGTAGGATAAAATATAATGTTATTGCTAGCCGTATGTTGGTGAGAAATCTACTCCAGTAATCGTAAGGCTGCCTTACTTTCAAAGGAAAATTAAATTGCAAACTTTTCACTTAAGATTTCGTCCTATTTCTGTGCTGACAAATGTACTTGCACTTGCCATGCTGAGACTTTTTGGACACTTATTTGCAGAGAAATGATGTTCCCCTAAATAAGCTCTTTAAGATAAACACATATGCATGTGCTGTTTATTATACTTTAAAAATACAAAAAAAAAAAAAAAAAGTTGAGCTCAGACAAAACTTTTCAAACTGCATTTGGAGAGTGACCTAAGATGTGGGAAAGTTGTCTATTGCTTATGTTATTTTTTCACCCACTTTTGAGTGCTTTGAGGCTACATTTCCCCTGAGTTATGACAGATATTGCCACCCACCTTAGTTCTTCCTGCCTCTGCCCTAACAGAACCTCTTTGTTGTTTTATCTAATCAGATTCAGAGGCCCTGCTAGAGTTGGCTCTTTCAGACTGTTCAAAGCTGTTATATTTCTTATTTCCCAGGCTTCAGAAGAACTAAAAATAACCAAGTGAAAACCTGAAATGCAAAGCTAATATTCTTGCCAGTGTGAAGAAGATATGTTGGCAGGATTAACAAGAGATTCTACAGGTCTGAATAATTTTAATAAATGAGCACACTTAATTTTTCCTTGCTGAGTTTTT
Source organism: Cygnus atratus (assembly GCF_013377495.2). Lineage (NCBI taxonomy): Eukaryota > Metazoa > Chordata > Aves > Anseriformes > Anatidae > Cygnus > Cygnus atratus. Next base: position 37,232,902 of record NC_066364.1, on the reverse strand, counting down.
GGAGCTTAATCTTTGCTAAGCCACTAAGAATTTTTTGTAAAAATATTTATCTTAATTTTTTTCTGAACCAAAGATATGTGGTGTGTCTTCATGCAAAAAGAAAAGTTTATTATAGCTTTCTGTATACAAAGCAGAATATTCAAGACAGATGAGGGTTTGCAGTTCAAACAACTTTGGGGTGAAAGTTTTGTTTCCCCAGCCCTGTGGAAAGTAACTCTCAGATGTGCCAAGCACTGAGGACTCTCACTGGCAAAGAAGGATGTGCAAAAGGCATAGGATGGGATTGTTAAGCTTGTTCAAATGTGCTAGGGTTGGTCAAATCTACCATGTTTGTATCAGTCTTTACACATTAATGTTCCTAGGATCTGTCAAAAGTGAAAGCTCTTAATAGAAGGGATCTTGCTCCATGGGCTGGATTACGTAGTGTAGCAACATTTCCCAAAAAGTTTAGAGAGGATTGGGAAATGTTAGAAAAAGCACTGTTAGATGCTTAACTTCTAAGTTAAGAGAGTGAGAAGCAGCTGCAATTACTGAATGCAAACATTCATCCTCTTGAAGGCACTTTTAACTGCTTCTATTTGCTGGCAGTAGCACAGTTTTCTCCATGATGGAGAAAGGTTTACTCCTGCAGCTAGTTATTACAGAAACTTTGTGCTCCCCCTGTTGCAGAGGAACCGAGATGTTGGCAGCACAGGGTGCAGCATTAAGGCAATTTGACATTTACATAAATGAGGCAAAGGGGAGATTCATTTTCAAAAAATCTGAGAAACAGTGCCGTAGACCATGTCTGCAAACTTACAGAAACTTTGAAATGACCAGCAACGTGACAGCCTAGCTTCCAACTTGCAGCTCAGTTTGAGGGATGCACGTACAAAGCAGAAATAAGGTTAGTGAATGGTTTAAGCTGCTGGAGCAATTTAAAACAATACACAGTTTATTTCTCAGCTTGTGGAGAAACTGCATGACGGAAAAGACCTGGGGGATGAGATGCTAAGCTGAGTTCAGGCTAGCTACTGTAACACAGTCCACCGTAAATCTGGCCCTGGGGATCTGAGGACTATGGTTAATCAGCAATGGAGCAATGTCAGATCTGCAGTGACACAAAAGTGAAAGCATTAAAAATATCTTTTAATATGAAATTATAGTTAGATGAACTATTTTCTAACTAATTCTAATTTAACATTTTTTATTCCTCACAAAAAAATACAGTTCCACACAGGAGAGCATAAGAACATAGAAGAACATAATTCTTCTGTTTTCTATGAAACTCTTACTTTTAAGGACGGCTCTTTTTTTATCTGATGCATATAGTGGAAAGGATTTTTATTGCATAGTCGTGTAAGGAAGTATTATCACAGTGGGCATGAACAGAGAATGCAGTTTAAAGAAACTTCTTAATTCACCACTGTTTGTTTGCTTTTCATTCAGTATGAAACTGTTAACCTTTAAAAAAACATAACCAAGAATATGGCTAAATATTTATTATCATAATCTCATATTTCACATATTTGCAAGTTCAGTACTGAAATACTATCTAATGCAATGCCTCAGCCAAAGTGGATGTGGCAGACGTTTTGTTTCCTTTTTATTTGATGTCTTTTTCCTCATCGACATTTATGGATGATATGAATCTGAAATAAGACATGCAAAAACAAAAGTATGGATATTTTATCCCTTTTAATTTTACCATTAACAATTTGAAATCATTATACTAATATGCAAAGCCTTCTATTTTAGCAATCTGAAGTAAAAATGTCTAAGTGTACACATGCCGCGTTTAAAAGAGAAACCAGTGACTACAGTGGCAAAATCTGATTCCACACAAGTCAACAAAGGCCTCCCACCAATGTCAGTAGAGCCAGAATTTTACCTTGTAATTTGGGGCTCTATCCAGCAGGATCTATTTCAGAATTTGTGACCACACTTCAGCTTTATTAGCATCACCACGCTAATGGCCAAGTTCCTGGCTGAAATTCGTGGCTATTCCTGCTCTCAGTTTTTTAAGCTTCACTGTTAAGAGCTCTACAGAAAACTGCTCCAACTGGATGGCATTAGAAGGAAATGAAAATCTTTTAAGTGGCTATTGTGCATGTCACTTGAATGCACTGGATGACATTTCAACACTAGGCAATGCCTCCTCTCCACAACAATCATCAAGAGTGGTTTGGTTTTTTTTCCCCCCCATATGGGCACTGAGGTTTCCAACAGCATTGATCCCTCTGCACATTTTTCTATACTTTATACAAGCCTCTTTGAACATACTTCTGCAAACAGAAAGGCTTCAATGTGCAACAGTTTTTTAGCAGCTTGCAGGACGACTGAGCCCTTGATGTGATTATTTGATTATATATGAAGTAACTCTCATGATCGATGAATGATGTCGCGGCTATCACTTTGAAGTTAATAGCAAAATTTGCACTGGCTTAAATGTGAACAGGATCAAGGCGCGCAGCATCAGACTGACATATCTTAATTAATTTCCATATTTCTTTTTTAGTGCTCATGCCTCACTCCATGCCTCTTCATGACATATGAGAGAAAAGAGCAAATGCTGGAAACTGATGTTTTCACCAGCATTAGCCTGTCATGCCTAACAAATCGTTCCAGTGTATTAGTTTATATGGGCATCCTGTCCTTGATCAGCTCCCACATTTTCCATAGACAGCAGCAGAAGTTGCACACAAAGACAAAACAAATGACCCATACTTTGCAAATGGAAATACAATACTCCATCTGCAGACAAAAGGCCTGATTGAAAGAAGTGCTGCAGCACCTTCAGCAGAGTAATTTCTACTGACTTCAATGGAAAATGCACAGCCCATATTTCTTTGCTTCTTTGAATATAAACTATAATTTATACTTGGATAAAGCAATCTGGGACATATAAAGGCCATATTGGAAGCACAGTCTTTATCTCTCAAACTAACAGGAAATGAGAGACAGTAATAGAATTTTAACTAGTTTCTCACTTGCGATGAGTACCCAATGCTGGCTGAAGAAAACTTCCTTTCAAAATGTTTTCATTCTAAGCCTGCTCAGCAGAGGATCCAAATGTGAGTGTGTGTGTGTGTGAACAACGTTCATTTGTATTCTTAAGTGAGCTTGCTTTATTTTGCCATTTACTAAATGCTGGCGTAAAAATTCCTGAAGCAACGTGACTCTCACAACAAACAAAACTGACAGACCCTGGCTGGAGAGCACATGCAGGCACAGACTGCAATTGTTCTGTGGTTATTTGAGAGACAGTGGTCAGGGGAACAGGGGTCATTAATTCCTCTGCATATTTTAAACATTTCCAGAGATGTGCTAAAACGCATTAGAAGCGCAGCAGCCAACATCTAAAGCAGAAACACAAGAAAAACTTCAGGAGGGGATTTTTGGGTAAGAGCGAGGAGGGATGCTTTGGGTTTGACCTTTGCGTTAGGGAAAGCGATGTACTTTTAACTCATTTTGTCTTGCTTTGGTGAGGCTGAAGGGACACACCCTTCACAAATATTAGTGAATCACTGATTATGTTGAGCTTGAAGGGCCCCAGAAGGACCACCGAGTCCCAGTCCTGACCCCACAAAGGGCACTGTAAGGATTGTAGAATGCATTAAAGGGTGTCCTCCAGACACTGCCATGCTGAGGGTACAGCTTCTGCTTGCCGGTGTCAACATTTGCCCCGAGCCTTTCTGCGAGCAGGCACAAAGCTGCTCCTCGCCAAGGACCCGCCATAGCTGCCACACGGAAAAAACGAATTCCGCTTTAATTTCTGGGGAGAAAAAAGGGGAAACAAAGAAGGCACAGAAGGGACAGCAGGCTGCCGGGACTGGGAACAGAGAGCCGAGGCGGGGAGCGGCGCAGGTACGCGAGCAGCCCCTGCGCTATCCTGCCGTGACCCCTCATGGTGGAAGCGGTCAGCGCTGCCGCCTCCAGCCGCGCCTTCCTCCCCTCCCTCCTCCTCCTCCTCCTCCTCCTCCTCCTCCCCGTCCCGCCCCGCCGCGCGTCACGTGACCCTCGCCACGCCCGTAATGGCGGCCGGGTGCCGCCTCCCCTCCTCTCCCCGCCCTCGCTCCCGGCGGGCCGGTACGGTGGCCGGCACGGTTGCCAAGGCAACCGCGGCCAAGCGCGGGCGGCCTAGGCCTAGGCCTCGGCCCCCGCCGCCCTGCGGAGCCTTCCCCACGCCTTGGTGCCCTGCTCCGCGTCCCAGCGCGTACCCCAGCCAGGGGCTGCCCCGGATTTTGTCTCAAAGTCCTTTGCCCGCCTCCAGTTTTAAAGGTATGACGGTAAAGTATATTCGCAAAGGGTTGCGGGCGTGTGTATTCCGTTGTGGAAATCGCCTGCCTTGTCCTTTTGAAAAATAAACTTGTACGTTTTAGCGTTCAGAGTTGCAGCTTTAAGGGAGACAGAAGTACAAACATACGGGAAGAATCGATTTGCTTCTCTAGCAAAACAAATTAATCATTCTCCATTGGTTTAAGTACTTGGCATTAACAGTTTAACAGTAAACTGTTAACAGCATCCAGTGTTTGCAGTGCCCTTTGATGTAAAAATATAAAAGGATAATGGATTATGTGTGTCGTGAGAGGTTACATTCTTAATCTTCTTACCATCTTTTCAGAGATATTGTCCAAGTACTTACATAAGGATATCTTATTTAATTCAAAGTTTGGGCAGCCTGCTATAACTGTTTTGTGTTTACTTTATTTTACTTTATTTTATTATTTTACTTTATTTTATTATTTTACTTTATTTTATTATTTTACTTTATTTTATTATTTTACTTTATTTTATTATTTTACTTTATTTTATTATTTTACTTTATTTTATTATTTTACTTTATTTTATTATTTTACTTTATTTTATTTTATTTTTTTAACCACCAAAGCCGAAGTGTCGGGTGGTCTGCGGATGAATAACGAGTGAAAGCAGGAAGCAGTTGTCACCACTCACCTGTCAAAACCCATTTACTAGGTAGGTAACAGTCCTGTGTACTGAGAGGACTCCATTTGAGAGAAGTTTTATTTAATGGTAAAAGCATTTCTGTGAGTGTTGAGCCCTTTTATGTTTACGTAGCGCTTCTCAGCCTGGAGGATGCTAAAGTAGTTTAATACTGCAATGTGTATGCAGTTTTGAAGTTAGCCATATGTGTTGAGCATTGTGATATGCAAAAGCTTTGTAGCATTTTGAGTGTGGGGCATATTTTATACCTGGGAAATCAACAAAGACTTTGGGGAATGGGAGGAGGGCAAGTGCTTTTGGTTTTGTGTTTCGGGGCAGATCAAACTGAATGTCATCCTCTAATCTTGAAGGTTTTTATGTATTTGTTATTTACTGAGCCCTAAACGCAGCAAAGACTGTGAAGAAAAACTTACAATGCCAGATGTCTCCAGTTTTAGAGAAGAAACACAGAAAGGAATTAAAAGCCCTTAAAAGGGATGGGAAGTATTAATGCTGTGGATTCTTGAGTTATCGTAGACAGAATTCTTAATTGTAGGTAGCTAAGAGAGATGTCTTTTGAAGAAAAACGTAAAGGTGGTGAAGAGACTTGTAATTTCTTTATCCCTCACAGTGTAAATGCTGAAGCTGATGTTCTGGAAATTAGTATTTTTATTATATGGAATCTGAGTAATGCAAATATGTTTGCATTGACTCTCTCATTCAGTTAATAATGTAGATTTGGGTTGGGAGGGGAGAAATTTGACATCTCTCTGGAGATTTTTTTTGCTTACAGCCCTGTGAAAGCAGCAAATCTCTAGGTTACCTCTAATTTTAGAATGCTTTTAATTAACTTTATTTTTATTGTTTAGAAGATAACATCCAGCTGCAGATGATGGCTCATCGATTTTCAAAAGAAGAATTAGATGAGCAGTTTGAAGAGTTTCTGAAAGAGGTATGTCTCAGAGCAAGGTCACATCCATTTTCTCCATTAAAACACAGAAGAAAAATTGAGTATGAAATAGAAGATGCAGCTGTGCTTCTGTCATATGATTCATGTAGCTGTCTTATGAGTGGGTCCTTGCAACGTCATAACTCCATTGCTAAACTGAATTCATACTACTCTGCTGTACTGAAATCACGAGAGGAGTTTTGAGATTAAATATGAGCATTTTGTCACTGCTAGGTTATACATTTAGAAAGAGCTGTTGGTTCTTGCTTTTGTTTTGATATAATTGTGTGTGTGTGTTACTCTGTACTTCAAATTGATATTTAACTGAGTAGAGATAATCAGATCAAAACCTGCTGTATGTAGCTGCAAGGTGCATTTTAAGAATGTCCTTATTTTTCTGTGTAATACCTAATTTCATTGAATTTTATTTAAACACTCTTGTTTTAATTGTAACAAAATTAAATATGTTGTAGTGACTGGAAAATTTTAGTTTGAATCTTTTTATTGCTCGTGGTGCTTGATGTTTCTGCGTATAAGCAAAATAACGCACATCAGTGGATTATGACTTTAGCTAGCAATTATCAGACATGGTCAAAATGTTGTAACTTGGTGTATTTTTCATCGGATAGAGCTTTGCAATTTCGGAGTTTGCTTTCTGGTATATCAGACACACTGTGGTAAGCCTAAGATACAAATACCACACATGTAAGGCCTTTACTGGATGCTATGACAGTATGTAAGTATAGCTAGCGATTGCAGATAATTTTCTTGGGGTCTTTGTTGTAAGCAACAAATGCTTAAGCTGTGGTTTTTGTACAATGTAATTACTTGCGAGAAGTTTTACGGAAGCTAGCACCTAAACTTTCACTTCTTACTGTGTAGTGGAGAACTGTAGTAGTAGGAGGCTTCTTTTCCATGAAGATTTCAGCTTTTCCAAGTCCCTACTTCTGCCTTGACCATCGTGCAGCTGCTTTTACAAACACAATATAGATGTTACTTAATTGAGCAATACAAAATTGAGAGAATAGAGAACCAATATGCCATCTGAATATTAAGATTCACAAAGATCTTAAAGGTAAATTTTGGCCTTTAATTTCATGATGTAATTGACTTTCCTGAATTCGCTGGAGTTATTAATCTAAGTAAAAATAGAAAAGTAGGATTTGCTTTTCTGTCAAAAATGCTTCTTCTATTGTTATGAAGGCAGTTGCTCTGGGGAGGATAAGAGATTTATTTTTTATACTTATTTTGCGCATCTGACAAAAGCCTGTATATGACCACTTCTCGTATTTTATTCTTCATTTACATGTTCTTCTTGCTCTTCAGTTATTGTCCACATTGAGAACAGTTGAGTTAAAATAATTCAATACAGCTATTTTGTTGTGTTTTTTTTTTTCTAAGTGGCATTTGGCATGTTTCAGAGAAAGCAACTTTTAACAGCTCATATCTTAAACTTATTTTATCGTTTCAAACTAAAACTGTTTTTAAGCAAGCTTAAACACTTTACACGTATATACCGTCAACCTAGTCATTACAAATGTTTTATTTTATGTTTTGCTAGCTAGATACAGACCCAAATAATGACATTATTTATGCTGTTACTTTATATTCGTACATCTTCCACTCTGTTCTTCCCTTTGGTATTGTTTTTTTCATAAGAAGTGAGCAGCTTTTTACTGTTAGAAAGATGAGAAACTGATGTGCTCCATTGTTTGAAATGCCTGGCTGTGTAGGTGATGTTTTTTTGTTGAGAGTACTAAGCGGGAGGAAGTAGCGGGGGCTTTGGGGTTGGGAAAGTTTCTTAGTAGTTGAAGGAAGACTTGCTGTTGTTTAAGCAAATGTTTCAGGGAAGAAAGGGAGCAGGACATTCTTTCCTTTTAAGTAACTCTTGCTTGCAGTTTGTGAAACTACTTTTATTTGGGGAGGATTGTATGTGTGTCTGAGATGAAAACACAAAGTTGAAAGATCGTGGATACAATTGGATGATGCAGGTTTAGTATGTGGATTATACTAAAGAAATCTTTTGATGTATGCAGTGAACTTCAGAAACTGTCAGTGAAGTGGATTTTCCAGGCTTCTGTCATTACACAGAAGGAAAGAGAAATACGCAGTAACAATTACTTCATACAGAATTGGCCTTTTAATAATTCTTCTGCCTGATAATACTTACTCCAAACTACTTGTTTATACATACATAGACAACGAAGGCAGAAGAGAATAATTCTGGATGACAAGAGCTTGTTGTGATCCTTCCACTTGACTTCCACCAGCTTCAGTGTACTTCCCCTACTGTCAGTTTAATTTCCTTTAAGTATCGCCTGTCATATTGGTATAGCTCGTGAGTTTTGAGTGTTGGCTGTGCAGTTCCCATGGGACATGCTATGCAAGTTCTTATACACAGTGCTTTCATTTATTTGCATTTTTTTGATGATACTTCAAGCAAAACAAAGTTAGAAAAAAGCTGTTATCTGCTTCTAAACTTCTAGGTTGTTTTTTGTTCTACATAATATTCATTTACAACTGAGAAGGAAGACTCGAAAGGCTATGCCGTCTTAATTAGGAAATCTGTGGAGTAACACAGAATAGTAATGTTTCGCGTTAAACCATGTGAAATGTTTTGAAAAAACATTTTTAATTTTTTATTAAAAGGTCAAATATATTAAGATATTATAATTTGGAGTAGTCTTATTTTCTTGAAATAAAAAGACTTATTTCACGAAATAATTAGGGCAACTGTTCATGAAAGTGTTCTGGATCCAGTCCTGTATTTGCTTATCTACTTTCTTAAATTCCTTCTCCTCTATAGGAGATGGTAAGCTGATTATGTGACATAGTGGTCCTAGGTCTTAAAAATGACTTTGCTTTTATTTAAATTGAGATTAAACAACATTTTTTTTTGTTGTTATTGTCTCTGTAACTGAAAGGCTGAGAGGCTCTTTTGTAGGGGTTAGGAAGAAATTGGTACCACTTACTGGTACTGAAAATCCATTACCAGTCCAAAAATTCGGTATTTTTTTTTTCTTTTAGCAAACAAACAAGAAAAATCTAAGTTTCACTGTTGAGGTTGTTGACCTGTTGGAAAAACACTAGCATTTTTGTGTCAGTATTTCATCTCCCAGCTGCTGCAACTTTACTGTCTGCAGTTGACAAGATGGCTGGACATAGAAAGTTTCCAGAACTTGAGAGCAACATCTGGGAGTTTCAGTTTCTTTAGTTACAATGCTCTAAGGAGTACGAGCATCACTGAAGCACTCTGTTTGCAGAGTAGACGATGCTGTTAGTCGTAAAAGAAGCAGCAAGTGACAACAGAGCTTGCATCAAGCATCTGTCAGTACTTGCAGACAGACCTTTGGGGACAATGGCACTAGTACTTGGTAGTGACTAGTGTAAGGAAGTTGTTATTTATAGGGCATTTATTAAAAATGTAAGACACTTTTGTTCTATGTCACTGAGCCAACATAAAGAAATTGCGGTACATCCTGTTGTCTAACAGTTCCATAATTTGCAAAAATTGTTTTTATTAAACTGCAAGACTTGGGGTACTTAAACTGTGACGGGCATTTAGTTTTTTAAGGTGAAATTGTAAACTCTGAAGATGTTATTGGTCAGAGATATTAATAAGATTTTTTTTTCTTAAATGGTGCTTTGGGATGATTGGTGTTTTATGAATATTCTGTTAGGCACGTATAAATTGAAGCATTGGATATCAAGTAAAAGTAGCCTTTTATGGCAATGCTTTTTATACAACAGGAGTCAGGCAGTGGACTACGGAGGAACGTTTTAATAAAACATCCTGTTGCATTTTACATACTAAGCATACATAATCCTGTTGCTTCTAGTATTCTGTTTGTACTGTCACATTTTCCTATTTGTGACAAGTATAAAACTGAAGCTTTTGAAATCTTCCTGTATGATGCATTCCATATGTGAATTCTTTGCATCCTATGTTTCACGGCTTTTGCTAGCTCTATTACTGTATTCTTTAAGTCACTTTAGGACAATTGATTTCAAAAGCTAGGGCTAAAATAAATAAATAAATAAAAATAGTATGCCACACCCCTTAACCCTGTGCTTACTGAATTTAAGCACAGGGACTTCGTAACACATAAGCTTGCAGTGCACTTGCTTGATTCTTTTAATCAAAGAGGGAGCCTCTTTGGTGGTGGTAGTGTAGGTAGAGAACATGGGATTCTGCCAAGGAAGGAGAGAGGCTGGAAATGTCAGGTTTCCTGTGTAGTTCTTAATTGTTCTTACGTTATATTTCCTACACAAATATATTTCCTTGTTCAGTGTCTGGACAGCTAACTAACTGGGACTCCGATACCACCATAAGCCACAGAGAGCTATACTAAAAGAGATTTTCTTTAACAAGTTGTATCGCTTAAGAAAAGTGCTGTTGTCTTATGAAGGGTTTGTAGGTCTTTTCCCATTACTGTTTTGTAACTAAATTCCTAGCCTTTCTTCTCCATATCATAGCCTTTTCTTCTCCACTGAATTAAGCCATCAGTCAAATCAGTATAGATAACTAAAAAAATACATAGCAAAGCTTAATACGTGGAGTCAGGTAGAAAGGGATTTGGTGTTTCCATTCGTTTCCACGAATACATAGTACAAAGTGAATTTCTGAAATCTGTTTTGCTGGGAGCTAGAAAGTTGCTTGTGAAGGTTCACTTTTAGAATATAAATAATGTTGCTTGTATAAAAAGCCTGGCCAAGCAAAACAGTTTGTATGCTACTTTATTTTTTCTTTAATCTTTAGGGATGTAGGCAGGATTTTGTCTGGTTGTTATATGTTGTAACTAATTGAAAAAGGAGCTGATTATACTGTTCTTTCGAACATAAACTCTACGAAGCAGATAACTTTTAACACTTTAAATTCTGGCAGTGGTGTTACAATATAATCTCCAGTATTGCTCCACATGAATATAGTTACTGTCTGTTACTCATTCTTTCCATGCATATACAAAAAAAGCAGATGGGGGGAGTAAAGACAGACATCTGAACTCAGAAGTTCAAGAACTGAGTGGCTGAAATACAGTTAAACAATGTTAAACAGTTAATGAGGAAAAGTAAAAGCTATCTTTAATCTTGTATGTGATTTGATTCAGTCTCTTTCAGATGATTCACTTGGAAATTCAAAAAAGAAGTCCAGCATTCTTGAGACGTTGGGACAGCCTAGGAAAAAAGAAATGAAGAAAAAGGATTCAGTGCCATGGTGGATATCTGAGGAAGATTCAGATGATGGTGGTAAATAATGTTGTTCTGCAATTTTTTGGCCACAGGGTGTCAGGCTAGTTCTTTCCCTTCATGCAGGCTTGGTTTCAGATGATGTCAGTGCAACTCAAGTACTTTAGAACATTACAGTGCAAGTTTGCAAAGGATAAAACTCAAATGTAATTGTATTTTTTAACAGAGATCATATTCAAGCTGTGAGCAAGCCTTCTGCTGTTTGTTTGTTTTTTGTGTAGCTTTCAGGTTACTAAAACTTGTAAAGAGTAAATACAGAGAGTAAGGTAATTAGAAAATGTAACTTATGAATTCTACTGAAATATTTGTAGGTATGTTTCGTAACCAACCTGTTCTTATACTGATGGTTTAACAACAGCAGCTGATTCAAAAACGTCTGCTGTCAGTATTTCCCTTGCCATAAACATGGCTCAAGGAGAAAAGGGCTGTGATAACACAGTCACTAGTTCAGTATGTACTAAGTCACGTAGCTATGGAGGGAAATGTATTATATGCAAGCTTTCCACCTCTGAATTTCCATTCCTTCATCGTTTTCCTATTTGGTAGCAAACCCTAGGGGTAGTTAGTTTCCACAGGGTGATTGTCTCTTCTTCTTGTAATAATCACTGTCCTCTTATTTTCATGATTTGTGTAGCTTGTAACGGAGCTTAACAGAAAATCGCAGAAATCAGGTTTTCATATGACGAAGTTAAGGTACTACTGGGAGTCTCTGATTTTAACAATATCTCTGTCCTGTTGGTGTTGTTATAGTTCATGTCAAATCTTAGTCAGAAATTGTGCCATTTAGGCACAACCTTTAATGGATGTTGTCTGGACTCATGTGTCCTTGGCTTCTAAGATGTTGCTGGAGATCTCCAATGGACATGAGAAAACTCCTATCAGGCAGTGCAGGTAGTTATGAAATATTATGATTTCCTTACTGCTTTTCAAAAAAAATCCTGAAGAACAGTGTGGGCATAGCACGAGAATTAAGCAGTTAGCATGACCTCATTTCTCAATGTTTTTTCAATGAAAATTTTCAGGGGTCTTTAGAAGTTTGTCATTCTTCCATGATTTTTTTGAGATCCTTGAGTCAACCCATAAAGTGCTTTGATGCTTCTCATGCTACTTCAACCAGAAATACTGGAATAGGTACCTAAAGGGCAGGCTAATTAGAACTTTTGGAGAACAGTTCTTAATATGGATTAAGTGCAAAGTAGAACCAGAAGTAATGTGATGATGTCAGGTGGTTCCTGTCCAGACCAATTCAATGGTTTTTATTTTTTTAGCTAAGAATATCTTTTCAGCCATGCAGTTTTAACTAGAGGAAAAGCTACTAGAACTGAAACGTGCTTGATCTTCATTTTGTTGACATATGAAATATAAATAAATTTCTGGTAAACTTGTTACGGTCTTGTATTGGGTTTATGTGGCAAGGTTTTGGTAGCACCGGGGTGCAGGGGTGGCCTCTGTGAGCAGAGCCCAGTAGCTGTCTCATGTCAGATCAGAGCCAGCTCCAGCCACCTGCAAAAGGGACCCTCTGCTGGCCACAGCCAAGACAAGGAGCAACGTTCATTGGGTCTCTGGCAGATTTAAGGAAGGGAAAAAACCTGCTGTGTGACAGCAGCTGGGAGTGAGGAGTGAGAACCAGCCCCGCAGCCCCCCAGGTCGGTGCAGCAGGAGGGCCGGAGGTGCTCCAGGCAGGCAGCAGCAGTTCCCCTGCGGCCTGTGGAGAGGTCCCCGGTGGAGCAGGCTGTCCCCCTGCAGCCCACAGGTCCCACATGGAGCAGATCTCCACGCTGCAGCCCCCCCGTGGAGGAGCCCCCGGTGGAGCAGGTGGATGTGGCCTGGAGGAGGCTGCGGCCCATGGAGAGCCCCCGCAGGAGCAGGCCCTGGGCCGGAGCTGCAGCCCCTGGAGAGGAGCCCACTCAGGAGCAGGGGGTCTGGGGGGAGCTGCCGCCTGTGGGGGACCCGTGCTGGAGCAGTTTGCTCCTGGGGGACGGACCCCATGGTACGGAGCTGTGTGGGAGCAGTTCTTGAAGAGCTGCTGCCTGTGGGCAGCCCCCGCAGGCTCAGTTCGGGCAGGACGGCATCCCGTGGGAGGGACCCCACAGGGAGCAGGGGCAGAGAGGGACCGTGAAGGAGCGGTGGAGAAGAAGCATCGGGGACTGACCGCAGCCCCCATTCCCCGCTGCTGGGGGGGGGAGGTGGAAGAGGGTGGATGGGGAAAAGGTGTTTTTAGTTTGTTTTTAGTTTCTCACTGCTCTAGCTTGTTAGTAGTAGGTAATAATAAATTATATTAATCTCCCTATGCTGAGTCTGTTTTGCTTGTGACGATAATTGCTGAGTGATCTCCTTGTCCTTATCTCAACCCTTCAGCCTTTCCCATCGTACTTTCTCCCACTTTTCCTTGGAGGAGGGGGAGTGAGAGTGGTTGTGGTGGAGCTTAGCTGACCATCAGGGTAAAAGCATCACAGATATCTTAAAACAAACTTATCTTTTAATGTGAAAATATGTAGATGGTAAATCTACCCAGTTTTGCAAGCATGGAATCAATTTACCCATGAAAGAAGCGAGACTGTTCATATTCATGCTCTTCCTGAGGGACTGATGTGCTTCTAGAACTGCTCCTTTTTTTCCTTTCTCTGTCTCTCTTTGTGTTGCACGCTTCTGTGCTTCCATCAAATACAATTTTGCTAGGTCTAATATTCTTCAGTAGATGTGTGTTATGAATTATGTTGCTCTCGTGTATTAGTAATGGATGAAGGCACAGCAGCATTGCAACATAAGTTACTGCAAGGGATGAAATGAGGAAAGAAGGTGATCTAGTTTTGTAGCTTTTTGTAAGGTTATTAAATGTGCCGTAAATAGCAAAATAATTGTCCTGCTGAAGAAATAGTAATATTGCTCTGATGACAGCAAATATGGAAGTAAGCTGAGTTTAAGTTCTGAGAAGTGTAAATTTAGCATTTTTTCAAAACTTTGTGCAGAGCCTTGTGAATTCTCATAAGCTTGAACCTCCATGTTGGTTTGCAGATAAGACTCTTATTAACAGGCTGTCAGGTACTATAATTATTATTCTCTAAGTGTTTTGTTATCGTGAATTACCATTATGTAAATGTATGAATCTCACCTCCACCCCCAGTGCAGCATTACAAATACGTGAGCTAGCTCCATATGAGTTGATGTATTTGAATGGCACCATGGAGAGAGATTGTGATATTAATGAAGTGCAAAGTCTGGCTAATTAGCTTGAGCTATGCACCAGGGTGATAAACGGTTTTCAGTTTGGGGTTTTCATTTTGAGCTGCTTTAGTATCTATACCATGCTTTCCTGAAAGACATGAGACAGGTGACTGGAGGGCTATATATTTCTGCAAGTATTTGTTGTCTGAATGTTTTTTCCAAGGCGTCTCATTGCCAAAGTGTTGGGAAATAGGTAGCAATTTGTACGAATAACCTCTTTTCACTTGGTTTTGTAGGCTAATGGTAAACAGTGTAAACTACTTCTGTTCTTTTGGCTAAGCATAGTAAAGTACATTTTAAAATAACTCTGCTTATTATTCTAGGCACGTTTGAACTCTGTTCTTCAGCTTTAAGCTGAAATGTGTAAATTATGATTCAAGATACGGTCTTCCATATTTGACAGGTTAAAGACATATCTCTAACTAATATGATGTCTACTTGTTTTTGCCATTTAAATGATAAAGAGAAATTGGGTTATAATAACTGCTGTCCTGTCTTGCTTGCCTGTCTATTCTTGCTGTTTGTCTTACTTTTCAAGATTTTCAAACAAGATTTGTTAAAGTGAGAAAAGAGAAGAAAAGGATGGAAAGCCATGCTGAAGTAGTGGAAAACAATGAAAAACAGATTCCACATTCAGATTTCCAGTCTGGTATTTGATTAAATATGTTTTGCTCAGTTTATTCAATATCAGCCTTATATTACTAGTACATTTCCTGTAGAAAATGCTTTTGTAAATAGTCCTTTTGACCTAGTTTTCTCATGAAGGCAAGCTGCCACTTAATTTGTTTGTCATTTCCCAAAGAAACTAACAAGTGTGTGAACTTTTGCTTAATTGTTGTTACATCATTGATCACTGTACCTAGCGATGTAGGTAGGTAGACAGTATTGAATGTAAGCAAATGGGGGAGGAAAATAACCTTGAAAGTCATAACAAAGATCAGTATAGTTAATAAACAGAAAATACCTTTTCTGTATTTCCTACTCAATAAATATTAATATTCGGTGTTCTATTTGTTGAAGCTGAAAAACTCCAGTCAGATAAGTATTAATATTATTTTCCCTCTGCTGTGCATGCTGCATCTGAAATGGAAACAGTGCAGTTGGTATCATAATGACAAATTAGGTTATTTAATCTGAGGGATTATTTTAGTCAACGTAATTTCAGATTCAGCCATCTATATGAAGTAACTATTAATGCTATCTGAGAAGAAACTCCAATAATAATTAAGAATTATAATTGTTGCTCTATGAAACGCTTTTGTGTAAAGTATAGTAGCAATTAACTTGAGATATATATATATATATATATATATATACTACATTAAATGTAGCTTTGATGTTGAATTCAAACAGATTCAATAATATTTTGGAGAGCCATGACAAAGAAATATTTGGCAGTTGATCCTGTTTGTGACTGCGTAGTCTATAGATCATTTTCCTTATGGTAGATTTCTAGAGTGTATGTCCTGTTTTCATAAGCCTCCTTTGTGCAAAATAGCTGTAAAGCATCTCGGTCTGGGATAAAAACATTAAAATTGACTGTCTCAAATTAAGCTTTACATTTGAAATGTGAGCAATAGGAGAAGTTTGACAGCTATGTCAAATTACCGTTTTAAAAGGCACGGGTGTTTGCATTATTTACAACTGAAGGCATGCTGTCAACATTTTTGGTGTTTCTGTAGATGTGGGAGAATGAAGGTAGAGAAGTGATGCCTCATTAGTGGTCTTGGCCATCAGTCAGGGGAATAAAGGACCCATATATTGTATCTGCAAGGGTTTTAGAGCTTTTTCTTTTGACTTTAGCCTGCATCTGTCATATGTTTATCTTCCTTTAATCATCTTGCATATTTCTGAGTTCTACGAGCTTCTGGTCAGATCTCCCTATAGTCCTCCTGTTTGTAGACAACAGGAGTGCTTGACCAGCACTCAGCTTGACCAAGCACCAGCTTGACCAAAGGCAGCCTTTGCTCTCTCATGTGTCAAGGTAAATTTGAACAATCCGTAACTAAGAATTTTCTCTGAATTAGCCAGTTTAGGAGCACCCTACCACCCCTACAAAGCACATACACAAACACATATGCTTGATGGTTTGGACAAGTCTCATGCAGTGCATCTGTCTAGTCTAGGGTAATATAAAGTGTATAGTTTGACTATCATCTAAGTCTCATGAGAGAGCACAGTTTTCAGCAATGGTACTGTTATCTAAAATTTAATTAGTTGTAAAGTGAATAGGTGTTTGGTTTTATTGGCCACTAAGCAAGTCCTCACAGGGGTTTAAACAGGCAATATGCAGTTCTTGTAACCGCCAGTGGTAAAGGTGGTAGTAATTCACATCTTGCCTATGTTTTTCTGCTTTTCTTTGAACTGATCTAGATGCTTTCTTTCAAAACCTATAGTACAAAAGTTCTTTTATTGTTGAAGTAGTTTTCTTAGTTTTCTTTTTCTTTGTTTTCAGTTAATGTATACATTGAGCAACAATAGAACAATGTATTTGAATGCAAGGTGTATATGGAGTAAGAACTAATGAGTAATTTTTCTTTTAAAAATGAAAGAGCAAAAAAATTAGTTTCAGCATCCTTAAATACTAACTTGTCTGTTTTTATTTATAGCTGCAAAATTTTAGATAATTCAACAAGAAAATGAATTACATTATTTTTTCGGAATTGGCAATCTGAATACTCACACCCTATTTTTCTCTTTATTCCCTGTCCATTGTATATTAAAATTCATAAATGTTTGTGTACACCTAAAAGTAGTTCCCCCTAAACCTTCTTCCAGTGCATCTCGGAGCAAGGCTTTGTCTAAATTCCAAATGCTGGAAAAATTCCATAAGAACAAGAAAGATTCATATTTAAACAAAGAAGAAGAAAGCATCGCTTCTGACAGTCCAGACAATTTGGAGGGTAACAAAATTACTGTGTTTTATATGATATCAAAAAGAAAATTGCTCAGTTCTGTAAGTCGTGGTCATATTACAAATAACAGAAGTAAGTGTCATCATATCTAGGTTTGAGCCCTGCGTATTTATGTTCTTAAGGTTTTCTCTGCAGGTGTGATAAAATATTTTTCTAAGTGAAATTCAGGTTCTTACTTTAATTTATTGTAAGGGGCAGTATACCACGTATCATGAGTCTTGCAAAATATTGCAAGAATTAACAGTGCAAGGCTATGAGTAGTAAAATGAAACTGCTGCTCAAGAAATCATTTTCACAAGAAATAAAAATGCCCCCCCCATCACCCTTGCAAGTCCCTCAGAAATCGATAAGACTATTCAAACAGTCAAAAAGCACAGCGAAAATATAAACTTTGAAAACCATCCAAGTTGATGTTGTTTTTTTCCAAGTTCAATAGGTTTCTCAGAGTTCAGATTGTGTAGGGCTAGTAAAAAGATGTTCTTGCCTTCAGCAGCAACAGTAGTATCCCCTTGTAATCTGGTGCACATATCTGGGAATTGGGAGTGGCTGAGTTATAAACCTCGGTGGCTGTAAAACAGCATTTGATTTTCAGATTATAGTTGGAAAGTGCTTTTTAAAAAGCTCAGGTCAAATTTGAACGGGAAAATTACTTGAATATATCAGTTAAAAAAAATCGTGAAAACTTCAAGAGCAGTGCAAGTCTGTCAGTTTATTGACCTTGAGATAATTAAAATAAAATTAAGGAAAATGTTTTGGTTTTTATTATTTTGTTTCATTAAAAGTTGAGATTGCAGTTAATCTAAAGCTGTGCAAAAAAATTGGGATCCAGCTGAAAACAGACTCCCATTTGCTGTCTTGATAGCTAGAACAAAGTGCCCATCTGGGTAAATCACTTTAAATTACTGCATTTAGCTATCAGAGAAATGGACTATTCATGTTTTTTTTAGCTTCTGTACAGCACAATGAGTTTTTCATTTCCTAGTTTTCAATGTAGTAGCAAATAGGTTTTGTTTAGGTAGTAACTGTATAGAGGTGGAGCTTGGCCTTAAGTTAGTCTCCAACATCCATTTGTAGCATGCAAGGTAAGTCAGAGCTCTGTATCAGGGAGGGAACCAAAGTTAGGTACAGGAATGGAAGTCATTTGCAAGATGTAAAATCACATGTATTTAGCCTCCCAGTAAAACATGTAAGGGGACTTTGTCATTGCAACTCAAGGAAAAATACTGTACTACTACTTAACAAGAAGGCTCTTAAAATCAGAATACACGTGCTAAGGGCTGGCCATTAGGGAAGGAAAAGATGTTCAGACTTCTTTTTTTCCCCCCTTTTTCTCCCCTTCCTCCCCTCTTTGCCTCACTCTGGTACGTTTTCAGTATTGAAGGGAGGGGGTCCTCCATTGTCATTATATAGGCAAGTATGGCATTTCTTTAAAGGAACTTAGTTGGACTTGTATATTACAAGGACAGAATAACAGCCTAGATTGATCAGCACATGGGAGACAGGTTTGGTGTTCTTGATGTGCGGGATTATTGAGGTATGCATCTCCTGCAATCCCCTGCCAACAGGAAATGAGCTTTTGTCAGTGTCTTCACCCCTCCTGGTACGTTCAGTACAAGCACACAGCTACAGTCTAAACATCCTTTGGCCAGACAGAATAAATTCTGAGTTTATTTTGCTGACTGGAGATTCATTTTGGAAAAGACAGACGTGGTAACAATCCAAGCCTAAAAGTGGATGTTGCGGGGGGAGGCAGAAGGGACTTAGTACAGCTTATTTAAGTAGTAATTTACTGCAATATTTGGCTTTTGGTTTTTGGTAAGGAAGTAGGTACAGCAGCATTCTGTTTGAGAGCAGAATTCGCACATAAAGTTAGTGAACTGCCTTCGCAATAATTAAGTTACAGTAAGGAGAGCAACTGCATATTGCAGTTACAAAAGCACACAGAATGGAAGAACTATGTGTTCGTCAGCAACCTCTAAGTTTGGTTACTTTTTTTTTTCCCCTAAAGCGCTTAATTTGCAACAAATGAAATGTAGCTGTTAAGCCAATGGCTACAAATTTTAGAAGTCTGGTGCTTTCTTGGGGATAGTTAATCAAACATAATTAATAGATTTTCAACAAGGAAGTGTTAGTTTCTCTGTTCTTTTAACAACAACAACAACAAAAATAAGTTAATTGTTCTCCAGTTGTTCTCAATGAGTAGTGTTACAGGAAGTCGATAACAGTTGTTACATTTATCCCATGCTGAACTTTAGGCTTGGGCCTAAATATGTAGGATGGGAAGAAAATGTTTATAATAGGCCAGTTAACTCTAAACAAGGTTTTACATATCATAACAGAAACAGAAGTTAGAAGAACACAATTTGTAAGATTGTACATCTTTGCAGTTGCAACAAGATCAAAAAAAGGTGGTTCTGGAACACGACTGAAGTGTCATACAAACAGCTTCTAGGTGATAGTAATATTGCAGCTTCCTTCCTAGGAATGCTTGGATCAAGTGGAAGCATTGTCAAGATACAGAACGCTTTGCAGCTGATGGGAGGAACTGATGAGAATACGCACGCAGAAAAGATGCCTCTTCAGACAAGTAATGGGATCGCTGTCTCCTTAAGTAGAGACAGCCTGGAGACAAATGGTGAGAACTGAGAGTGCAACCACTTCAGGAAGTTAGCTAGATCTAAACCTAAATTATTATTACAAAATTTCCTCTAATTTATTGCAAGTTGAGATTCTTCACTTCTCAGCTGAAGCTTATGGATTGAAGGTTCCTTATATTAATTTGTGATAATTTGATACTGTTAATAGTTTGTAAGTCTGTCTATAGTTGTAGTTAACTGTTATGACTATTACGTGTAGTCGTAGAGTGCCAACACAGTTAGTTTATTCTGTTTTCTCAAATTTAGATTCAGTGGTAGCTTCTGGGCCTAATCAAAGTATCACAGGAGTTGGATTGGATACCCTGGAAGAACAAGAAGAAAAAGAGATCTTTTTTGCCAAACTCGAACAGGAAGCTTCATCAACTATTGATTATTCAAGATTAAATAAAGAGCTGGATTCCAATGATTCTGTAATACTAGCACCATTTGTTCGGTAATTTAGAGGGAAGAAAAGTTGCAGACTATAGTAGTGGGCACAAATGACCTGGGCATCTGAATACCACATTTGGGTATCCGTGAGACAAGATCCTGTATGTTTTTCTGGGTGTGGATGGGTTTTGTTTTTGTTGTTGGTTTACTTTTTTTTTTCTAAAGACAAAGAAAGTGGGTTTAATAAATAAAGAAGTAAGGCAAGAGCATGGCTAGGTGATGAATGAACATAGCTACATCATGTTTGTACAACACAATAGTTACAAGTTGATTTAATGTTCTTAATTGTAAGGTGTAACTAAATGACAAGAGATAACAGCTGATAGTAACTAGGTAGTAGACCAAAAAATACTCTATTTCCCCTTGGATGAATATGGAGGAAAGACAGACTAGGGAAATCCATTTATAATCTGTAATGTGAAAACAAGTTCAAATATCTGTGAGAATAATGGAGGAACGGGCAGTTCAGACTGCATTCATTAAAAATATTAAGTGTAAACATCCAATGTGAGAACAGCTGGAGAGTCAGAGTTCTGGAGAGTTTTAAGCAAGAAAGGGGAAAGAGATGATTTTGTTTTGGTAATGCAGAATGAAAAGGTCAGAACAGGAAGCAAGCCTGATGATAAATGTTTGTGTGAGAATCTGGTGTAGATGTTGGAGGGAATGCAGAAAGGAGGTGATTTTAAGAGTTAGATTGAGAATTTGAAGTATGGAGATACACAATATGATGGAAATGGAAATAAATATGATAAACATACATATTTATTTTAATAACTACTGACATTTACCTCATTTACCTGACTTTCTTACCTATGATTTGATATGATGGAGAAATTAAGGTTTCTGGTACTTCTTACAATTAGCAATAAATGTGAAGTTTTATGAGTTAAAAAATGTATTTATTTACTCTCCAAGAAGAGACAGTAAATTTTTCATTTTGTTTCTCAGAAATGAAGAAAGTAAAAAAGGAGAAGAGGAAGCTGCACATGAAGAGAAATCTGGTAATACTATCTAAGCTGTTAAGCTGTTCATTTGAAGATTCTTTTTTTTTTTTTTTTTAAGTGCATATGCTATGAATTGCAACAACCTCATTAAGCAATAACAGAAATAAATTTGTGGATTAGTGCTCCTGTTCAGATGCAAAGTCTTCAGAAGACTTCATAGCAGGGCATCAGAGGATGCCTTGTGCTTTTTATTTTGATTTGGATTTTTAATCTATTGTGACCAAAACGTATGAGACAGGAAAAAAAAACAAAAAAAACAACCCTGATCTTGAAATACCCCTTAACATTTGAGTTACTCCAGTGTTTCAAGTGTCATCTTCTGTATTTTTGTTCTGTCTTTTCCTGCCTGAGCTTGATCTCTGTAATTTGCAGTATTACTCTTACCTGATCTTTTTTTTTCCAAGTTTCCATGCTATACTCCTTCCATACGTGTCTTTCTGTATTCATATTTCATTTGCCTTCTTTATTTCACTCTTCATTCCTAATATATGATAAAGATTTAGCTGAAGTTTTGAGGGATACTGAGCTTGAATTTCCCAAATATAAAGAGGCCATATTTGTAAATCACAGGAAATCTCTTCAGAAATATGATTGATCAATAGATCGCAGATCATGGTAGGTGTCGCAGAAATACTATAGCAACTTCGTAGCTTTGCATCATTTCACCCTAAAGTGAGAGAAAATGATTGAATAAAAACGGTCAATTCAAGTAGGCCACAAGGTGACAGAGTTAATTTACATCTGTCATACAACAAACTTCATTTGTATTTGGAGATATTATGTGTGACTTTTACTGTAGTTTTTCTACTATACACAGTATCAAAAACTTTCTGTTTTTGTGGAACAAGTAATAGTGGTGGTAGCTGTTCTTAGCTGAGAGTTTGGGACAGAGGAAATAGCTTTTCCCATACTGCTTTATCTTTCCTGAATATTGCATTTGTTTGATGTTTATTTTACTCTTCAGGCAGCTACAGTGAAGATTTTGAAGAAGAAACAGATGCTAATCCTGGCTTTAAGGCTGAAGGAAATCAGGTAAATCAAAATATGATGTCAGGAGTGAAAGTGTTTAAGACAAATATAACTTTGCAAGTGTTTATATTCCTTTCATGAACTGTAAAATCTCTGCAATGTATAACTGTGAATATACTAAACCCTTGTATTATATGTACTGTCTGAAAGAATATAATGATCCTAGGACTATATTGTTTTATTGAGGATATACACTTCCCTGTAATGTATCACTAAGCATTAAGTTCTTCACAGGGTTGCCTACCTATTCCTCCTCTGAATTCAGAACTGTGGAAGAGTGCAGAAATCATGAGCTCTGCTTAGAGCCTCAGGACGGACAGTGATTAATTTCTCCCATGGAGCTATTAAAGTGGTGTCTATGCTAGCAAGTGACACAGACCAAAAGAAGCAGATCAGTATGGAGAAGCAGTTTGGCCAGAGAACGCAAAATCTACACAGCTTTGGGAATATTGCTATCAAGCTGCTTGGTCAGGTCTTTTGAGGTGGAGCATGTGTGGCTGGACCACACCAGGTGCATTCCTGGAGCATGCCTTCTGGTTTTGATTTTTAGGAAAGGAGTCTATAAAGCACTGTGTTCATCTATAGTAGATAATTTGTAGTTCTTTTTAAGTTTATTGGAGTAATATTTCTAAGAAATGTTTGAAAAGAACAAATAGAATGGAACTGTAATATACTTACTGCTACATTATTTTATATTCTGAAATTACGGTAGAAGACAACCAGGAAGGTGTAAATATCATATTTCATTTATGCAGAGTATCATTTAGTTCCCAGTCACTTACAAGAGGGTTTTTAGAGTACAGGGTGTTGAAAGAGGAGAGCTTTAGAAAAGTGCACATGCTTGGAACACTAAGAACTGCTTTAGTTCTTAGGTTTTGGGCCAGCTTTTAAAGTTTGTCCAGATTTTTTTTTCATGAAATTCCAAAAGTAATATTTTTGTTTATTCTTCACAGGAACCAAACACTGGCATGCTGGCTAAAGGTAAAATACAAAATTTCATCAGTAGAAGAATATTAAATGTACCTTTTTGATACTTTTTCATCTGATTGTATTACTTGATTTTTTTTTTTTACTTAATTTGGTTGTGTTCTACTGGAAGTCTGTTGGACTGAAATGATTAAAAATAAATCTACGTGTTAGCACTTCAAAGTAATTACTAATTTAATTTTTTATTTTACTAGACAGTACTTTCGATGCTTATATTTAGAGTTACTAATATTAATGGCATTATAATAATCTATATGGCTGCTTTTTTGGCACATTTAGAGCATCAAGATAAGCTTTGGTGTACTCCTAATTCCAGCGTAGATGGACTATGAATAAGAGAACTGTGTTTTCTTTAACGCTTATCTTCTTTGTTTTAGTTGTATTACTTGATTCACAAGATTCAACTACAGAACTTCAAAAGACTGTTGAAACATCAGATGTAGCACTAGGTGAACATTATCTGCCTCAAGGAGTTAGTGGAATTGAAATGAAAGAAACAGGTAAAGATTTTTATTTATTTTAAGCAAACAGATAGTTCTGGAGTCTTCATTTGTTCTTAAGTTGTCAGTGAACTTGACGCCCTTGGCTTTTATTAACGTATCTTGAGAGGAGAAGGAATTATCTCAGTAAAAAGGTGTCTTTTTAGCATAAACACACCTTCTTACCCTTGGTTACTGTAAAGTTGCTTTTGACATTGCAGTCTGATTTAAATACAATCTCTTTTAGTTATTCACCATAGCTAAAATTCTGCTTTGTCAGTGTTCAGCAATAAAATACACTGTTGTACAAAGCTCTGTAAGAGATTGTACCTAGCTGATAACCAGAGTATGGCTCTGATGGCATCTATTAAAATTGTTGTTTCACATATACTGTTAGCTTTAGTAATGAGACAATAGTGGGGGTAGGGCTGGGAAAGGTACGCAAACTGTAGATAAGGCTATGTAGCTCATACTAATTAACTTGGTAACTGTTTACTTTTGTAGCAGAAATGAGACATTTATTTTTTCCATACTTGAAAACACTGTTCTCACCTGATAATAGTCCAGGCTTGTAACTGAAACATGGGTTCTGGTGATGTTTCCCATGCAGAAAGTCCTGTAGTAGCTCTTAAGGGCTTGTATTTTTCACAGGCACTTCCTATGGACAAATTACCAGTGACATCGAAGCATTATGCCAAGCATATCATCACATTGATCAGTCTTTGGAAGACACTGATGAGCAAAAAATACATGATTCTGCAATGGCAATCTCAAAGTGCTTATTGGAAAGTGTTTCACAAAATAATGATATCTATTCAAAAAACGTGTCAACCACTGAATCAGGTAAATACCTTAAATGAAGGTGTGCATTGTACAAGCATGTGAGTGAACTGGTAATATCTTTAATATTCAATTTATGAAACATTTTTAAATGTTGTCCTTTTTACAAATACATTTTCTAATCTTTTAAAAATATTTTTATTACTTTGCGCTAATTAGACCTACCTACTGTGGAAGAACTGATGAGACCTATTAAAGGAGACTCATATAATGCCAGAAGATTTGATTTGGAACCTGAAAGGTATTTATTTCAGAACGTGTTTTAAGAATTGTAATAACTTAAGTCCATTAACTATTTGTGAAAAACAGCTTACAAATGACTCATCTGTCTTTTTCACTTTTTTCACTAAGACTGAAATTTTACTCTTTTGCATTGGCATTATGGCATATTGCTGTGAATTGTACAATGGTTATACAGTTAGTTGCTTTAGACCAGGATGCCCAAACTTCGTTTAGGCGATAAGCAGCAACATTTGCCACGTCATTTGGATGAGTCTTCCTCGTGCTGACAACTACTACAAATAGGATCTCTGCTTTTTGGGACTTCTGCTCCTTGTTTCCCTCCCCTGTACATGGCTTTCACCCCACATCCTATCCTAGTTCTCTGATCTGCACAGTCTGGGAAGAGATCACATCTTCTTACACTGCTTATTACTCTTGTAATTCCTACTAACCTATGCTCCATACCTGCTTTTGTTCTACTCCAACTGTTATGTAGAGAAGAAAGCACAGCCATCAGAAATAGGTTTTGCTTAACAAATTATTTTGGGGAGCTTAACACTTTGCAGAAATTATCATTTGTGGTTTTATTAACACTGACTGCATGCTTGCGGGTGTTCGTCTTATAGCCCAGTTTGGTGCCTTCACAAAAGCAGTTACTGCTGGGAAATGTCTCTTGTTTCACAGTGTGGGAGTGAATCTTCAGCCTAGTGTCTCTTTTTTTTTTTTATAACTAAATCTGCAAGATTGTTCTTAAAAAGAGCCTAGTGACTCTCACGTTCAAGCAGTCTTTACAGATGTTATATAAAGAGAAAATGGCCCACTTTTTCCAGAGTCGCAGAAAGGCAAAGGGCAAAAATCTTACTATATAGTGACTTTATTCCTTTTTCTTGTAGTCCTGTGAAACAGACAGGCAGTACAGGAAATGAACTTGTCAATCACTTGCCCTTTAAAGAGCACCAGAATAATACAGTTTGGGAGACAAACTTACTTGAAAAATCTAACAAAGACGAGAGCATCTTTCTGCAGATGGGTGCAAATAAATGTAACCTTCAGAGGGTGACTGAAAAAGAAATTCAGACCACTGAAGTTCAGCCTGATGTACTAAATGAAAAGATGGTAGAAGACTGTCTGCTTTCACAAGGCAGCAAAACTAACCAGGTAAGTAGTATCAAACAGATTTTTATTATGTGAAAATACATTCAAAATGTATGTGTCTTTAGACTGCCTGTTATTTGATTATGCTCTGATGTCTAGAAATTAAGAGTGTTGCTCTTTTTCTTGAAACCTTCATGTTATGGTCGCTATTGTTAGAGATATCCACATCCAGTGGACTTTGGGACTGGCAGGACAGGAAGAATCTTAGCCCAATACATGCAAGGCTGTTGCAGTTCCATATCCCCACATCAAGCTAGTAGTGAGTTTGAGCATGTATTCTCATTGAGGGGACTGTGTGAACACACACAAGGCTCAGAATGGAGAATGTACCCACAGAGTGGATAGTTAGAAATACAGCTCATTAAGAGCGTAGATTAGACTGATCAGATGTAGGGCTTTTAATCAGACTAGCATGGTGACTAGCAAACCAGTCAGCTTCTCTAATCTTGATTTCTATTTCCCACACTTGTTTCTACCTAATCCATATGAATCCTTCCTTTCACCTAATTTGCCGTTTGTTTAGTTGATTCATTCTGGTGGGCTTCACACAGGGCCAGTAAGCTAATCTTTCCTGTTTAATAATCATTTGCTGTTCCTGAGAGTCAAGTGCTCTGTTTTTAATGATGAGGTTTAGGTAAGGTTTCTCTACCTGCCTCTGTTTCTCTTCCTTGCTTGTTTTCTTTGTTCACTGTGATTTAGCCTTTAGTCAAATAACCTGATAGCTACACGTTTCGGTAAGCTAAAGATCCTGTAATATAATACTACTTCCCAGAACGATGAAACAGAACCAGTGCAAATACTTGTTTTATATAAACTTCTGAAGTAGGAAAGCATAATAAATTCTGCAGGATGTCATGCTACTCGGCTAAAATTAAATCTTAAAATTAATTCCCTTGTTTTTTTTCTTCCCCGCCCACTCAGTAGTCTTATTGCTGGGTAATTCTGGTAACTGATTCTATGTTTTTCTG
This sequence comes from Cygnus atratus, assembly GCF_013377495.2. NCBI lineage: Eukaryota > Metazoa > Chordata > Aves > Anseriformes > Anatidae > Cygnus > Cygnus atratus. Next base: position 37,205,873 of record NC_066364.1, on the reverse strand, counting down.
GTAGCAAAAGTTGCCTTCAGATCACACTAAACCCTAAAACCTGTTTTAAATAAATGCGCTCTGTCATAGGCTATTCAGTCGCATTCCACGAAGAATGAAAGATCAGAGTCAATGACAACTAAGCAAATGTTGTACAAGAATAACAGAAGTGCAGCACCTTTACATAAAAAGAAGTCTTCGTATGGTCCTCAAGGAGTGGTTAGAAGTTCTGGGTATGGGAAAGCCACTTCGCACTCAAAACAGTCTTTTCCAGCTACTGAAAGGAAAATGCCAAAAGAAACTTTCAAGAAAAACACTGTGAAAGCCAGAAGTCCTTCACACAGAGCCAAATCTAAAGGTAGTTCTATCTTAAGAGGTCTGAATTTTACTTTTTAGAGCCAGAGAGCTTTGCTGTTCATGCTTCACATCCTCTTTCTCTCCTAGGTCCCGTCCCTCCCCCCCCCGCCCCCCTCCCCACCCCAAAAAAAAAGTTAACGTTTCAAAATGGTGTAGAAGAATCCAAAACTAAATGTGCTAAATGTGATTAAGTACTGATTTTTTTTCTATATTTTTCTGTATATAAATCACCACTATATTTAGGATTTAGCTATTGTTCACCAGTAAGTCCAAAACAACACGAAGTCCAAAACAGCTGCTGTTCAAAAATGAATCTCTATACATTACATTTTTAATTACAGTAAATGCAAAGATTTGCTAATAAACTAGCTTCTGCACATGATACTGAATTTATATTCTCAGCTTCTTTTTTCATCTTTGTTTTTCTAGAAAACAAAACACTCTAAAATAAATGAATGAATGTCCTCTTTCCTGTTCATGTCTCCTGTTGTAGCACTAAGGAATGGATAATACCTGTGTAGTCCTGTAAATGCTGAGCTGCAAGTAGAGGACTTTATTTATTTATTTTTGATGACTGACCTCTTGCTGGAAGGGTTTTCTGAGATAATTCAGCTGGCCATCTTTTGCCAGGCCACATTTGCAGTCTCAAGAGGCGTGGGAAGATAACTTTCTGGATGCTGAGGTTTTAGCACACTTCTACCATGTAATGCTTTTGAAAACCCTGCAAGTAGTGTTGGGAAAACCAGTTGAGGATTAAGTTGCCTGCCTTAAAGAGATGCTTCAGTGACAGCTGTCAGACTAAGAGACCTTGTTCCTTACAGCATTGCTGTAAGAGCTGGAGATGGTGCAAGTGTACAGGCAGACAGAGGTGATGGAAGTGAAAGAGAAGTCCTAAGAAAATGAGGACTCTAGCCTCACTCAAACATGCTTTTCTCTCTCTGTCTAAACAATTCTCCCACAGTGATTTCAGGTGCATTCAGAAGTTACTTTCAAGAGAATGCATCCTGCTTCTGTAGCTAGGAAGAGAAAGGCGTTGAAGCAAACAGTTCCCTAATCATCAGTGCTGAGGGAGCACCTTTGTGAGATGAGTGTGGAAAAAATGTAAAAAGTATTAAATCTGGAAAATGATAATTGCCTGTTTGTTTTTAGGTATGATATTCCTAAGGAGGAGCTCTTAGCTTAAATCATTAAAGGCAGGAATGAAGCGGCAGTTGTAGTTAGTACTTGTATTTCAGAAGGCTAAGTTGTGCATAGTTCCATGTATGGTAGTTACTTTCTAGGGGGAGCTTCCTTGGTTTTTACTTTGTGGTCAGGTTGCTACTTGATGCAATAAATAGATAGTGCATCTCTTTATGTGCTACCTGCACTCCAAATTTTGAAAATCACTGTGTCTTACCTTCACCATAGCTTTGAATATGTTTTATTTCTGTATACACAAATAACTGGTCCCTTATCGAGCAGATAACTGAGATGAATCTTGTTTCATAAAGGATTTATTATCCAGCTATTTATCCCAGTTGATCTTGTGTTGGTTTGTTTTTTTGTTTGTTTGTTTTTTACCTTAAGTACAGAACTGATGCCTGCTACATTTTCTGTAGTGTCTTGTTGCTCTGAAGCTTCTATATTTAATTCAAAATACAGATTGTAGAATGCTTCAATTGCCTGTTAAGGGTTGGATCACATGAATAGATTTTTTTTTTTCAAGGACTTTAAATTCAAAGTTTTAATTTTGTTCTGTTTTCCTTTCTGCCTGATGAAGAAGTCTTATTTGCTACAAGGATAATAAGATCTGCAACAAATGAACCAGCTTCTAAGGAGGATATTAACAGAGTTATGTCTGGACAATCAGTTGTTCATAACCTTGGGCACCAGGTTGTGGATTCTTGCAGAGAGTATCAGCATGTAAGTAGTAATTAATGATGCTCCTAATTATAGCGTATACAGCTTGGTTAGCAAACCTATTTTGTCAAAACTTTAATAATATTCACAAGATATTGAATAAAAACTTTTTAGTCAAATGCTTGGTTTTGCTTTTAAAATCTGTAAGATTGGTTTTCAGTTGCTTGGATAATTCGGTTGCTTTAGTAATTCTAGGTACTTCAAGTTTTAAAGCTTATTAATTTCTTTTAAAAATATGCTGTAGAATTGGGCATAGTTTTAAATTTTTTTTTCTTAAAAATGTTCTGCTAAGGATCTTAAACAGTACTTGTATTTGTTTTTCTACCTGAGTTACACTGAATGTTTAATAGTATCTTTTGACTTCTCTAAGATGACTGAATTTGCAGTACCATGTTGGATTTTCTTTCTTCCTTACAAATTGTATAAAAATGTACTGAATGCCTAAATCATTATTGCTTTTCAAAAAAATGTATAATGGAATACAGTGGCTGTGTAGTGGCTCTCATATGAGAGGTGTTTGTTTCTAGCTGTTCTTTGTTTTGTTTTCCCCATGCATTTTTAGGAAATAAGAAAATAGCTCATTAAAGGAAAAATTTGTGGGATGTTTTGATACTAGAATGGTGTTTTATTTTCCCTTCAAGTATCCTATGTGGTTTCCAAGAGCCAGATAAGCCAGTTAAATAAAATTGATGAGAGTAATTTTCTGTAAACAATCAACTCAGTTTAATGGTTCCCTGAATTTCTCTCTTCACTAGCATTTGCCATTTTCTCCTGTCAAAAGTTGTGAGAGAGAACTATATTTGCTAAGACGAGCACAAGTTGCTGAGGAGGACCTGAACAGAGCTCGTGATTTGATTCAACAGCTAACCAGCACAGTTTCACAAAAGGAGAAAGACATGGAGACAAAGATACTAGAATTGAAAACACAGCATGAAAAAGAGCTTTCTCAGTGGGGTCAGGAAAACTATGTTCTTCAGAGCAAGGTACTTTATCACTTTGTATACTGCTAGTATAGAAAATGAGAAACATTATTTCTGAACGTTATTTTGTAAGCATGTTATTTTAGATGAGTTGTTAATGAGCAGAAATTCCACACATACAAAGCAGTAGTGTATGTGTTCAAATGTTTACCCAGTGCTTCATTTATTACCTATAGGACATGATCTTTTTCTCTATAAACTATCTTGTCCTGAATTCACTTATTTTGCTGTTTTGAGATTTCTGCAGCAGTTTTTGTTTGTTTGTTTGTTTTTCAAAGATTTAACTTTGTCTTATCTGTTTAAAAAATGGGGTAGAGTAACAGATACCACTTGTTGAAAAGCAGAAAAGTATGATATGTTGAGATACTGTTTGTTTATTTGATGCACATTTCAATGTTGTGTTTTCTCTATAAGGCATATTTGCAGGGTTATTTCACTATAACTTCCAGTCTAAGTAAATAAGAATACAAAAGGGAGGATATAATTAAAAATAATAATAATTAAAAATTACCAAAATTTTTATACTTTGGTGTTTTGTATTGCTTCTGTTAAACTCCAATTATAGCATTGGCTCATTGATCTACTTTTATATCTCAATGTGTAGTAACCTATGTATAATATAAAGTGTAGCATTGTAGAGGATTTCATATGACTAACAAATATGCATCAAATCATTTCTATTTCTTTCTGAAAGCTGAGAAGCATGGAAGAGCTGACTAAAGAAAAGAGGTGGATCCATCATACAGCAACAGTTCCTGTCACTGAAGAAAAATTGTCACAAATACAAAAAGAAATTGAAGATCAAGAGGTCATTATTCAAGGTTATCAGCAGGTATACCACACAGCATATCATGTTGTGTTCTGGCCAATTTCAGAAAGAAAACGATTTAATGGTTACTACTGTTCTGTTGAAAATAGTTACCTTTCTATCTAAAAAGTAAATGAAATTTAGATGTGAAGGGCACAGATAAATTGCACGTTAAACAAGTGTTTTATACATGTCTAGTTTGAACTAACCTTTTTGCCCCAAATGTAGTAGGAAACGTATACTTACAAGTAATATTGGAAGTCTGTAGGGTTCTGTTTTAAGATGTTTTTCACAGAATATGAACAGCTGATTACAAGGAAACCGTGTAAGTGTGCCTGATTTATTACATAGTCAAGCATAGAAACAGATGATGCAAGCTTAATGATCCCTTTGAATACTTGCAGCTGTAAAATAAGTTAGTTTAACCAGCTTCCAGCTGGTGCTCAGCAGCATTTCTTAGTATGTTTTGCGTGCAATGTTGTCCCATTGTGGCTGTAGGTATGGCAAATCAGTGACTAGTTTTGTTCACAGAGTTGGAGCATGGGCAGGTTGAACTTTGATCTATCATCACTCATCCACGTATGTGCTTTCAGAATATAGTTGGGATAGCTTTGCAGAGGAGATAACCCAGGAGGACTGGTACTCCAGAGTGAGCAGACACTTGGGCAAGGTTTTAGAGGTCACTAGATACGACTTCAGCGAAAAGATAATGAAAGTAAATAGCCTTTTTGGAGATTTGGTAATAAACATTTGCTGTTTGCTTCTGTTTCAGTGTTTCAGGAGGGAAACTGTTGTTTTTGAACTAGGTAGAACAGTAATTTATGAACATTCTTTATCAATTAACATTAGCTTTGTCTGTTTCATCTTAGGAAAATGAGAAGTTATACAAACAAATGAAAGAGCTGCAAATCCAAAACAAAAAAAATGAAGAACAAATGTTTAAGGAAAATCAGTGTTTAATGTCTGAGTTAATAGCCCTAAGGTAAGCTTAATTAAACATCTGACCTAAAGTCTCTAGATTTCTCAGGTGACTTTATTATTTTTGTTTATGAAGAATCACTGCAAAGTCTGTCAGATGCATGTTTTGTGGTGTTTCTTGGATTTGTGATTTTTTTTTCTTTTGAGAAAATTTAGATTTATACTGATTATGGGCATGTAATTCTTGGTATTTTTGCTGATCTTGCAGACCTATGGGAAGACTAGAGGCTTCATTTGAGGAATATTTCAATTCTAAAATTCAAATATTGTTATTCAAATCAGAATGTATAACACATACTGCACTTGTTCTGGTATTTCAGCTCTGCTCATATCTGAATATGTTTTGATATTGTTGTAAGATAGACAGTAGATCAGGAGTCACAAGGGATCCTGGTAGTGGAGGAAACATTAGATTCACAGCACTGTAGGCCCTGTAAGATTCGTGTCCTATGTAAGTAACGAGGAGAAAAAAAAAAAACTGTCAACTGTGTATATTCCTAATCTATAAATCTTTGCCTGGGAGAGGCCCATAGATGAGTTTCATTGATGAAAATAGGTTTTCTTTCCTCCTCTCATGTAGCAGATTTCCCCCATACAGGTAAATTTTTTTTGGTATAAGGATGCACTGTGTTTTTTTTTCTGTTTGTTTTTTTGTTTTTTTTTTGAGCCTGCATGAATTGACATTATATAGTACCATTTGGAGGGTTCTGTGTTTTGCTTTCAGTATGCCAAGTCATCACGTCGCAAAATTGGCTTTGTTCTTTTTTTTTTTCTTTTTTTTTTTTAGAGAAAAGATGGAAAAAATTAATATCCAGTCACGAATTGTGCAGGATTCTGAACCAGCCAGGAATCAAAGTTTCACAGAATTGATTTCGGAACTTCGAGCAGCACGGGTAGGTATATGCCAAGCCTGTTTGTCACGTGGGGGGAAAAAAATCAATATTGTAGACTAACAATATAAATGAAGAAGGTAGTTGAGCATGCTTCTCTTTTACACTGCAAATTATTTGCCATGCTTCTGAGAATTTGTTTGATGATACATTTGTAATATATAAGTAATCCCTTTCTCATCAACGAACTCTCAGAAGTAGTCCCTGAAAACACAGATTCACTGAAAGTGTGGTGTTTGTGTTTACTGACAGTCCTGAAATACCTTGTATGAGATGTTGCAGAAAGTAGCAACACTTCTGTAGATTTCACCTGAGACAAATCCAGAATAGTGTTTATCACTGCTCTCTACCAAGAAGGTTTTAGAAAAGAACGTTGGAGAGAAAATAATGTTACAATTTGCTCATCTCACTCGTCTAGTACTCCACATGCTTCTGTTTTTGAGGGAGAATGTTTTGTACACTTCACGTTAAAATGAAAGGCTTCCAAGAGCTTTTGTTGCTCTGCTTACTGCAAGAGAAGGGACTGTTATAGTACATACTTGCTCTGATGATCAGGCCAGAAACTAAAAGGAGTTTTGTTTTGTTATAAAATGGTTAATGGGAAGCTGGATCTAAAGAGTTGCATAACCAGTGGAATTGTTCCTGGTCCGATACAGCTGACATTGAGCTCTAAAGACTCTAAGGGCTCCTCTAGTTTCAATACAGCCATAGTGATTTAATCATTTTATGGTGAAAAACATGTTCATGTTGATGTGTGTTTAGTTTTCATGTCTTACCATTTTCTTTAAAACTCAGAAGGAAGAAAATAAATTACAAGAAGAGATAAAACGTCTCAAACAAGATAAACAAGCTCTTGAGGTAGACTTGGGGCAAGCAAAGAAAGAGAGAGATTTAGCAAAAGTCCAAATTGCATCTACATCAGGTAAAGCACCTGCGTTTTATTGAGTAATTGTGCTTATTCTTTGCATGACTACACAAATACAACTAAAACTTGCTTCTCCATATAGTATGACTTTGGAAATGATCTGGATACATTTGACTAATATTATCTAAACTTGCAATAGAAGTATACAGTGAAGGAGAGACAACCGTACCTTTGGCACTCTATTCGAAAGCCTTTTATTGTATCCAGCCAAACTCTTTATTGCATATTAAGCTTGATTTCTTGCCTGTCCCTCAGTGGACATGGAAATCCTACAATTCCACTTTTACGACAACTCTGTTCATAAGAAAAGATCGACTATGTTGCCTTATTCTAGTAGGTAGCGTAGAAGAGTAGATCCCACTGGGATTCTGTTTTCGATACGTTCTATGGCAAACTGTGAACTATTGACTACTACAATATATGAAGTAATTATTATTCTATAGTTTGTTTGTTTTTTTAAATATTGTTGCATTTAAAGTCCTAATTTGCATCTGATTTTAAAACTTTACTGCAGTGACAGGAATGTCAAATTAGTAAATGTATGAAATGTGCTGTTGACTATCCAACACATTCAAATACATTGAATTACGTATTCTTCAACACATAATTACTAATAAAACAGTAATAATGGTGTTTTATTCTTGTAGGTGAGAAGTCTTATGAATTTAAAGTTATGGAAGAATCATACAAACAGGAAATTCTTCATTTAAAAAGAAGACTTCAATGGTATGCAGAAAATCAGGATCTTCTAGATAAAGATGCAGCCCGTCTTAAAGATGCAAGAGAAGAAATTGAGAAACTAAAACTAGAGGTGATAAATATTTAGCTTTATTTAAAATGCTGAAACTTAAAATGATTTCTACTGATGCGTATAATGTAACTTTGTCCTTCATAACGCTCCCACCTTTTTGAAGAAAAACCACGTGAAACCTTCATAACCTTTAAATCAAATGTGGATGTCTTTATAATCAAAATATGAATTACTCTATATGCAGTCAGAATTGCAAGTGCATGTTGCTTAGAACTGTTTTTGCTTGTGTTTGACACACTAATGATACTCCTGGAAACAAAAGTAACATGACTTAAGACTTGCAAATTTCTTGGCTAAGAAAAACTGACCCTGAATTCATGTACTATAATGTAGTACGTTATATTATTTCATATTAACCAAGCCTGCATACTGGGAGAATGGGAGGAAAGGAAACAAGTTTACTGGTTTGCAGTCAAGAATGGTTCCCGAGTGAAAGTTTTCTTCTAGATTTCTGTGCCTAGTTTCAGTTTTAGCCCCATGGATCTTAATTGTCTTCAAGAAGCTGTAACTTAGTTTAAAAACATAAAGAAACGATTAGTGTAGAAATAACTATTACCAGTTCTTAAGTTGTAGAATATTTCTATGATTGTTTTTATTTGAAATGCTTACTTTTGTAATACAGGAAAACTTCTCTGAATGTATATTTCAGTTTTTCTCATAAATTGGATAGGTCGAGAAGCTCAGAGCTGAAGCTGGAGACCAGTGTGTACAACAGAAGAAACGTTTGAAAGACAGAGCAGCAGATGCTAAAAGAATTCAGGACCTTGAGCGACAAGTATGCCATAATATAACTGTTTCACTTAACCTTTATTTTAGATAAGGTCACTTACAAGGCTTACTAGCCCTTTCGTAAGGATAAAGCACTGAATGAAGCCCTGTGACAAAGTAATTTTTATACTGTAGAACACTCAACGCAAAAAGCTGCAATTATTTAGTTACAAAGGGCTCTCCTGCTACTGTGTTCTAATAAGCCATTTACTGACAACCCATTTAAAATCCTTTAATGTTAAATTACTGTTCAGATTTTCTTGGAAAAGAGCAAGAGGGCAAAAGCACATGCAAGCTTCCTGTTTCTCTTCTGAGACTCCCTCTGAATTTAGTAAATCCTTAATATTTTAACCAAGTTGTTTCAAGAGAAGACATTGAAATTCCACTGAGTTCCTACAAAAGCCATGAAAACTGGGAAAATAGAGAACTTAAAATCCATATTTCTACTGAGGAAAAAGTCAGGAAGAACTGCACCTTCCTCAGTTTTTGGAGGCGGCAGCTGGTTAGCATTTCACTCCAAAATCATTCAATTTGCTGTGCTGGGGGAGAAGCAGGGATGTAGGAAAAACAGGAAAGAGCCTCTGCAGTATTCTAATGCAAAGAATGCAGAAAGCATCTTACCATAGATTTAAAAAATATAATAAATATATAAAATAAAATAAATATATAAAATACCTTTTTATTAGTCTTGCACACAAGGTTTTAGTTTATTTTGGAGTTTGCAATGAAATAAAAAATGACATTTAATCTGTTACTGAGAATTTCAATGCTGTTATGAAATCTCTCTGTAGCAGTTGGAAAAGTAGAGTTGAACGTGAAATTGTGAATGTGAAGTCCAAACGAAAAGCAACTATTTTAACGGCATTAAGAGCCTTATACAATTTAAGTGCTAAGAAAATAAATAAAAGGTCTATTTGACATAAGACCATCTGACGACCAGAGCTATTCTGTTTAAATCTGTCATGTTGTATAAGAAGTCAGTCACCTCAAGATGTTTACAGACAAGCAAGGCTCATCAATAACAAATGTAAACAATGCAAAAAAAATAACAAAAATTCTCAAAACACATCTTCTCGTTCTTATCCCAGCTTAAATGGATCATGTTTGTCAATGTTCTGTCACTTATTTCAGTTCATTTTTCACTAGAACTTTCTTCTTTTTGACTTCTGACTTAATTTTCTTTCGGTAGATCAGAGAAATGGAAGGCATTCTAAAAAGAAGGTATCCAAATTCTTTGCCTGCTTTGATGTTCGCTGCTGCTGCTGCTGAGAAAACTAATGATCTTTCAGCTAAAACAAACACAATTGATTTTTTGGAGAGAAGAATAAAAAAGTTAGAAACAGAACTTGAGGGTAAAGATGATGAAGCTAAAAAAAGTCTCCGTGCCATGGAACAACAGTTTCAAAAAATAAAGGTAAAAGATGGACGCTTGTTGAGTAGTCTGCTCCACAAGTAACAGTCATAAGGCTATTGGGGTCTGCCACAGACCAGTGGTGAAAACTGAAGGCCAAGAACGCAGTGGAAAAAAATATTAAAAGAATTTATTGCTAGAACTTCAGCAATTTGGGCATCTAAAATGTAAAGAGCATTTAAAATTGTTAGGGTACTGTCAAAACTGAGAGGACAAGTTTCTGGGGCATAATAACTTAGTTCTTACAACTATGTGGATATCATCCTGTGGGTCAGAGCTGCTGCTTACCTACTTCCTTGCTGCACGCACAGCAGGTTGTGGTTTCCTTCTGCAGGGAACACTAAACATTCTGTCCAAAATCTATATGATAGCAACTCTTTAAGATTTGTGTTAGGAAACATCGAAAATTGCCATTTTACTTCACAGAAAGGTAAGCTTCACAGGTTCTTAATTAGCAGGAAAATTGTACTTCACATCTTAACAATTACGTTTGCAAGCATGGCAAACAATGGTAGATTTTAACAAAAATAAAATTTTCTTGATATATTATGATATTAATTTGTTTGTCCAGGTTGTTTACATCTGAACAGAACAAAATTACATGAAAAATGGTTTCTTGTCCATTTAATTTTCTTTCCAATAGCAACTCTATTCACTGTGAGTAGATGAATTTCTAGTAAATGTTTTGAGCAATTCTGTTCTGCATCAGACTCAGCTTTGCTTCACATTTTTTTCACTAATTTCTGAACTGTTTGAGTAGTGTTGTTAGTAACACTGATGTGTACCCTGTCTTAAAAAATCTTGCGTCAGACACGCAAGAACTTTAAAGAGTAATAGAAAGAGCTATTCATAAATGTTCAGTTAAAGAAACTACTTCCCCCACCCCCCTTCTCCCACCCCTACTCCAGATACAGTATGAGCAAAGACTTGCAGAGCTTGAGCAGCTGCTTGCCTACAAATTCATGAGTGAATTGCCAAAACCGAATGTTGATAAAGCCAATTCTACCAAACTTGAAGAGGAGCTTCAGAATCTGAAGAAGACCCATCAGATCACCGTTAAAAACCTCGAGACAGAAATTGAAACCCTCAAGAGTCAAAATTCCCAATTAAAACTCGGAAGTAAAAAGGATAACAAAGACTTAAAATTAACAGACTCTCAAATGAAAGAAGGTAACATAAAAGACAGACTGTTAAAACTAAATCAAGAACTGGTCACAAAAAATAAAGAAATAAGAGACCTTACAAAGACTGTAGAGAAACTTCAAAAAGAAAGGATGATGATGTTGTCTGATAATAATTCGAGAAATAAAACTGATAATAAGGAAAACTCTCAAGAGATCTTGAAAAAGAATACCTTAGCAACAGATAAAAGGAATTCCAGCAACAGTGAACCCTTTCTGGGCATTTTTCATGATGACAGAATATACCAACCTCATACCTTTTCTGATCCTAATATCTCGGAAGTTCTGCAAGAAAATGCACAGTTGAAAGAGGAGCTAGAAAAATTGTCTCTAGAAATGAACCAGCAGAGGGTGAAGTCTCAAGCAACGCTGGCTTATTCTGAAAATAATATACGAAGGTAAATGCTCAACATGTTCCTTTAAAAACCTTGTTAATGATGGGTGATGCAGGATCAAAATGACACGTCAGCCACGTGTGAAGCCAGGTTATACTTGACCATCATTCTCTGTAAATTTCATTTTTGCTGTTTGATTTTTCGCAGCAGTGTACAGACACAATTATTCCTGCAGGAAAACCTATCTCAATCCTTTTTCAGTACTACAATTTGTCATGGTTCTGAGTAAAAAAGATCTCAGTATAAATCATTGTATCATAAATGTTTTGTGTTGCATAGTATTAATGTTTGGTACATATTTTGGTACTTTGCTTCAAACTGAGGCATGTTTCAGTGGGAGTCACTTGACCAACAGTAGAAACTTTACACTTCACATAGTTTCCCTTAGCCCCCTTCATACTCAAGGTAGTGGTAATAAGCACGTTTAGGTAGCAGCCCATTTTATTCTAAAATAAATACCTGAAATAGCACAGCTAAATTGTGATTTAATAGCATCTATTTTCTCTCCCTTGATTTTTATAAGAGGAGCCTAAAAAGGTGATTGGCTGAGTTTTCAGTATTCTAGCTGCCTCTAGTTAAATGAAACACATAGCCAACATTGTAGGTTTCCCACCCTCTCATCTCTCCAAAGTGGTGGAAGTACTGGTGGTGGTGCCTCTTGCAAAGTATTATGAAATATCTAAGATGTGCTACCTTTAACATTTTTTTTTGTATTTTGTGTTCAAATGAGAAAATTCACTGCATTTTTGAAGAACTGTCTAGCTGCTTTACTACATGTTTTGTTCTTCTCCTGTCCAGGATACAGGAAGACACAGCAGAATACATTGCATCTCTGAAAGCTTCCCATCAGAGAGAAGTAGAGAACATCCTTTGCCAGTATGCAAAGGAGCATTCTGCTTCCAAAGTAGCTGAACTTAACAGCAGAATTTCAACACAAGAGGTAAGATACAGTAGATACATTCATTACACGTAGCAATCTAGAAACAAATAACTTCAACAGGTATCTGTAACTTTTATTTTCGTTTTAAGTAGGATGTATTGTTTCAGAAATGGGCCTGTGCCACTGTATTCACAGAATCACAATGGGTGAGGCTGGAAGGGATTTCTGGAAGTCATCTGGTCCAACCACCTGCTCAAGCAGGGACACCCAGGGCAGGTTGCCCAGGGCCATGTCCAGGTGACTTTTGAAGATCTCCAAGGATGGAGATTCCACCACCTCTCTGAGCATCCTGTGCCAGTGCTCAGTCACCTGCACACTAAAGAAGCCTTTCTTGACCCTTAAAGGGAACCTCCTGTCTTTGAGGTTGTGGCCACTGCTTCTTGTCCTGCCACTGTGCACTGCTGTGCCAGAGCCTGGCTCTCTCTTCTGCACACCTTCCCTTCAGGTGTTTATATACATTGATAAGATGTCCTGAGCCTCCTCTTCTCTAGGCTGAACAGTCCCAGCTCTCAGCCTTTCCTTATTACAGAGATGCTGCAGTCCTTTCATCATCTTTAGTTGCCCTTTGCAGGACTCTCTCCAGTCTGTCCAGGTCTCTTGCACTGGGGAGCCCACAGCTGGATACAGCATTCCAGGTGTGGCTTTACCACTGCTGAGCAGAGGGGAAAGGATCACCTCCATTGACCTGTTGGCAACACTCCTTCTAATGCCCTCCAGGACACCATTAGTATTTTATTTAATTTGGTGTCCACCAGGACCCCCAGGTCATTTTTTGCAAAGCTGCTTTCCAGCTGACCGGCCCCCAACATGTACTGGTGCTTGGGGTTGTGCCTCTCCTGTAGACAGGACTGCATAAGTCCCTTCATGGAGGGTCCTCTTGGCCCATTTCTCCAGCCTGTCCAGGTCACTCAATGACAGCATAGCCATCAGCCACTCCCAGTTCTATATCCCATCAGAAAACCGGTGGACAATACACTCTGCTCCACAGTCCAGGTCATTGATGAAGACGTTGAGCAGGACTGGACCCGCTATTTATCCCAGGGGTACACCTTAGTTACCGGTCTCCAACTAGGCTTCATTCCACTAATTACTGCCCTCTGGGCTTAGCCATTCAGTCAGTTTTCAATCTACCTCGCTGTCCGCTCATCCAGCCCTTACTTCATCAGCTTTTCTACGACGGTCTTTTAGGAGACTGTTGAAAACCATACTGAAGTCAAGGTAGACAATATCCACAGTTCTCCCCTCAAGCTAGTTGTTTCATCATAGAGCATTATCGGGTTGGTCAAGCATGGCTTCCCATTTTTGAGTCCATGCTCACTACTAGCGATCACTTTCTTGTTTTTCATGTGCTTGCAAATGGTTTACAGGATAAGTTGCTCCGTCACCTCCCCAGAGATCAAGTTGTGAGGCCAACTGGCCTGTAGTTCAATGGGTCTTCCGTCTTGTTCTTTTGAAGGAAGGAGTGACGTTTGCACTCGGCACTCACGGTAGCACCCCATCAGAGTCCATGGGTTTCTGTATGTCCAGTTTGCGTAATTATTCTCTAACCTGATGCTCTTCCACCAAGTGTACATCTTCCTTGCTCCAGACTTGCCCCCGGTCTCTGGAGCCTTGCATTCCCGAAAGCTAGTCTAGCTACGAAAGACAAAGGCAAGGAAGTCACTCAGTACCTCAGCCTTTCCCTGTTCTGTATCACTAGGGTGCCTGACCCACTCAGCAGCAGGACCACGTATTCCCTAGCCTTCTGTTTGCCACTTACATACTTACCGAAGCTCTTTGCCTTTGTTAGTCTCACCAGTTTCAATTCCAGGTGGGCTTAGGCTTCCTTATTCACATCTCTGCATACTTGGATAATGCTTCCATATTCCTCCAAAGTTACCAGTCCCTGCTTCCACCTCCTGTATGCTTCCTTTTTGCCTTGAGTTAGGCAAGGAGCTACTTGTTTGTCCATGCAGACCTGCTGGTGTTTGACTTGCTGCTTGTTGGGATGGACTGTCCTCAAGCTTGGAGGAGGATCCTTAACTGTCAACCAGTTTTCTTGGGCCCCCCTTCCCTCCAGGGCCCAATCCTTTAGACTCATCCGAACACATCCCCTCAGAGGCCAAAGCCTCCTCTTGTGAAGTCCAGGATTGTTACCTTGCTTTTTGCCATTCCCTAGTGGATCCTGAATTCCACCATCTCGTGGCCCTTGCGGCCAAGGTTGTATTTGACCTTCAAATCCCCAGTGAGTCCTTCCTTGTTTGCGAGTTTGATGCCCAGCAGAGGATCTGCTCTTCTAATTAGGTCCTCTCTCACCTGGGTCAAGAAGTTGTCACTGATGCTCTCCAGGCACCTTCTGGGTCACTTATGCTGTGAAGCAGATATTGGGGTGAGTGTTGTCCAAGAGGATCTAGGCCTCCAATTATATTTGTGCAATGAAATTTGGGGAGAAAATGCCTACAGTATGAAGGTAGGAAGCACTAATGGATTCAGATTCTCTCAATATTTTTTTTAAGTGAGGGAAGTAAATTGAAGAGTGAAACTTGTTTTTGCATACTATATATGTACATGTGTGCTGTGTAACAATTCAGGTAATTTTAGAGTCAGTAGTAGTTTTTAATATATGCATTGCTTGTAACTGCAGTACTACAACACTGATTATATTTCTGGTGTATTTTTCCTGTATAGGTTTTCATATGTTGTCATGAGAATTTGGTAGTGATAACAATACTTAATCTTTTTTTTTGTAGATATTAATAAAACATCTCCAAGAACAAATCAGCGAACACCAGAGACATCAGGAAGCCCTTCTAGTTTCACAAATGCGAGAGGAACTCCTACAAAAAGAGGTATATTAAATTTGGATTCAGGGTACATTACAAAATTGTTTTCTTTTTCATCCTTGTAATGAAATACCTCAAGTAATATATAGTAAAATGAGCCTTAGAAACAGTATCTTTATCAGTATCTCCTACACCAATTATATCTGAGAATGCAATTTATTTATTTTTTGAAGAGGGTTAGTGCTCAGATATTGGATAAGGGGACCTAAGGGTTATGATAAGACTGTATAAAGCTTTCACTTTAGTTTGCTCATACACATTAAGAAAGTGAACAAAAAACCTTAGTATGTTAAAAGAAAAAATATCAAGTTGAAATAGGAAAAGAATGAGAATAAAGCAATAGAGCTTTATAAGAAAACATACCTAAATTTCTGGAGGCTTTGGAAAATCAATTGCAAGTCATCAGCTGAGCTGATTTGACCTGCCGGTTATTAGACCAAAGGGGTTTGATCATGTGTGTTAGCAGCATGTTTTTTCTTAATTTATTCCTTAGAAATGAGTTTCACTGATGCATTTTATATTTGATCCTTATCCAGTGTGTATGAGGAGAAGAGAGTGTGAGAAAGTTTTAATCATATTATCTATTAATTTTTTAGTATGTTTAGAAGTATAAAAAGTGACTGTGAATAATCATTTCATGACTCATTACAAACAGGATTGGATTTATCAAAAAAGGACTAGACTTTCTTATCTTTAGGCCACTTCATACAAATGAAAGATAAAGTTCCTGAGCCCCTGTTTAAGCTTTCAAATAAAGGAGATATTTCTCTTTTAAGTCTTACCTTCTACAGCTTTTGAATAGAGTCATTAAACAACAAAAATACACTTTGAAAGGCATCTGTTGTTATCACAGTGTTAAGTACTGTATAAAATCTTCATCAATTATCTGAAATTTTAGGTGGCAAAATTGTTGGAAGAACTGAGAGAGGCAAAGGAGAGCCAGAGTCCCGAAATGAAGCATTTCTTGTGTCTGGAAAAGAAAATCAAGCATATAGAGACCAGACGTGCAGAAAGAGAGCAAGAACTTCAAAAGGTACACCACAGCATATTCCGCATTTACTGCTCAGGGGCAATTCATTGTTTGAACTGTAACTTTATGGTATGTGCACAGGCTCATATACCCCATATTGGAGATGGGGGCAAATATTTTTTGATACAACCATGGTTTGGTCTGCTGATGCAATTAATGTGGTGCTAGTCAGAAATTCCTTGCTTCAATTACACCATGAAAGCTGGCCATTGAAAATGTGACAAGAGTTTGTAATTTAGTTTATTAAGCTGTGATATATTCCTCAACTAAACTCTTAATTTTACATTCTAGTCCTAGAAGTCCCCTTCAGGAAAGCTGAATATAAAAGTAGAGAAATATCCTGCAGCTGTCCATTACATTTACAACCCTAAACAACAACAACAAAAAACCCTTTATCATTTACGCACTAAAAATTCTGGGTAATTGTCTAATGTTTGTTTGACGGTTAGATCTTTGACACAGCTCCTTGTGTCTGACACTTGTATCACCTGAATGGGCAAAACAGTTATGCTTTTTGTTGTTTTGTTTTTCAATTTTATGTCATAGCCTCCAACCTGATCTCTCTATCTGGGGAGCTGCTATCATCTAGAGACTGTTTTCTAGTCCATGTAAATTTCTCAACACTTCCATCATTTCAATGTTTGAGTGTCTTTCATTATTGTTTTAACTTTGGTTTTACTTAATTACATGAAGTCAAAGGACAGTTGGACTAGAAGACAATCAAACCTGTAGCAGTTCATAGCTTGTGGAGTTTGTTCTACAGTTTTGAACCAGATCTCAAGGAATTCCCAGTTACGTACGGAATTGTTCATGGTAGAAAACTTTTTTTCTCACACATTTCTACAACAGATCTTTAATTTAATTACAAAAAAGAACTGTGCATAAAACAAGCCTGTAGATTAAGAACACACTTTACGACCACTGATGACTTTTTGTTTGCATTCTGTCCTACTAAAGCAACTGTAATGCAGTTACTTTTTTACACTATTCATTTGCTTTTGTATACTGTGATAACTTCCTACCATTTCTGTAAAATACCATCTGCTGTCTAGTCTGTGATCCATCTCTTCTGAAATCCTTACGATCCATATTTACTTTTTTTAATGTATTATTTAAAAAAAAAAACACACAAATGATACTATGTAATACAACTACTACTAGGTAATTTCATCTTTTCTGCTGTTATTAACCTTGCTATGCATGAAGCTTTAGGTTTTATTTGCTCTAGTTTTGTACCCTTAACCACATGCAGTGGGGGAACCAAACAGTCCTCAGAACAAATGATAACAAACCTGAACTGAACAACGTATGGAAAAACTAATTGCTGAACAAGGCAGTAACAGGTTGTCCTTAGTATCAAACTACAACTGGCCTTTAAGTGATAGAGATTTAAGAATCTATTAGAGTTTAATAGTGGTGGGTAGTTTCTGATTTCCTGTGACACTTTATGTTGGGTAATTCAATAGGATCATGCCATGGATTCATGTGAAAATTAATTCAACCTTGTATCTGCAACAGCTTCAGACTTCAGTCACTGATATTTTCTGATAATTCATACAACTGGTGGCTTTTAAAAGCACAGCAGTAGCACAGAATATGTAATTCAGATTTTGTTTGTTTCTGCTGCAGTGTTCTATAATTAACACATTTAAATGGCAATTCAAAAAAGCTCATTTTGATTACAAAGGGCTCTATGTTATGTGATCAATTTTGTCTAATGTATTCAAACTTTTAATTGCTGCTTTGGAGAGGCTAAGTCAAATTCTCCTGAGGCTCATTAGTCAGTGATGGCTTCTACCCTTCTGTCATCAGTGCAAATATCTAAAGACATTATATTGCCATGAGAACAATTTTTTGTAATGCTTGGAACAACTTGTTCCCACTTAACATCAGCACTGGGCTTTGAGACTGAGCATCAAATAAAATGAAATGGTATATTTTTGCAAAGGAGCAGTGGTGACTGAATATTTGACTAGAAAATCACAATGCTGACTTGCTTGTACTTTGCAGGCAACACAACTAACACAACATATTACTGAAGCAAGGCAAACCCATGAAGCTGAGAAGTGGAGAAAACTTGCACAACGGAAGAATCAAGAACTGGAGACATTTCGAGTGGAATTGGATTCAATTTTAGATGTTTTACGAGAACTGCAGAAACAAGGCGTTGTTATTCCAGCACCTAATTCCAGCGGATTCAGCGTAACAGATAACTGTTGGAAGATATGATCAGATAAAATTCTGCTTGTGTAATCAACTTACAATGTTCAGTTATATATAGGAAATGTTATGGGAAATCAGTGATGTAATGCTTGTGCATTGAATTACATTGATCTTATCTGAAATCTTGCTGCTTCAAAGGGAGAGCTTTGAATTAAGCTCTCATGAATTAAGCTACACTGCAGTCAAAGTGTATGTCATATTTTGTTAGTAATAAAGTTCATGCATTATTTTTTTATAATATGAGGAACTTTGAGGTTATTCTGTTGAAAAATTCCATGTGACCTTTTCAGATGCTATAGAACATTCCTGAATATTCTTAATGTCTATATTTTTAGTGTATAATGTTACCAATAGTTTTCATGCAGTAGGGCATGGAATTTTCTTCCACCATTTTGCTTCTCCCCCTCTAACTTCTATAACTTTCCAGTTTCTTTAAGATCCCTTTCAAGTTTTTAAATGCTTGAAGCATTGCAGCAGAGCAGTCATTTTCCATTGCCATTCTGCTGAAGTGGTAGACAACACAGCAGGTAAGAAGCTGAATGTTAGAGATACCACCACACCTTCTATCCTGCTGGTGTGCACACTCCTAAGTGTACTTACTGCCTGTAAAATAGGGGCTAATGTAGGAGGCCTTCCTGCTGCATCACTGGTGTGTAACACGGGCTGCCATGCTCCAGCAGGAAACTGGGAAGGGAGGAAAAGAACAGCTGTTACAGTTATAGTCTGAAAAAACAACAAAACAACTCTTTATCTTGATAAGAGGGTAGAAAAAGTAGAAGAAAATGAAAATATAGTAAAGAAAATTGAAGGTAGATATTTAGTGGCTGGAAGAATGGGGTTTTGAACAATAAAATCAGTAAAGTACTAGTTTGATAATGTGAGTACTGAAACTCCTTAAGAATTACATAGGACATACTCTGAGGTTCTAGCTCAATCGATGATACTTATTTAGAGCAAAGACGAGCTAAAAGCTAGAATGTACACCTGAGGTCCTCTCCTGTAATTGTGTTCATTCTACACTGTATTTTGTGTCATTGATTTTACCTTATGAAGCTAAGCTTCAAATCAAAAGTGAAATTGTTCAGAGCTGTGTGTATGTATTTATATGTCACACTTCATTAGGGACCAGTGGTAAGCATGCATTTTGGCTTATACAAGCATGTGACAACGCATGAAGCGCAAAATTGTACCACTTGCACCGTATAGGCACAGGCAGCTATTTACAAGTCACAACAGTGCAAGATTGAGTGCACACAAATGTAAAATGTGTGCACATATATATTTTAAAAAAAGTCAAGGATGAATATAAAACAACTGGAGTTAGTATATTAAGCTTTTTTCAGTATGAGTTTTTCCCCCAAATAACGAAGTATTGGTCTATATTCATAAGATGTGTAAATACAGCACTACTTATATATAAAATATCAGGTGTATATATAAATATGCTGCACTTCCTTGATTTGGGACCGTTTTGCAAATAGGTAAAAGTGAAATAATTTTAACTCAGCCTTTAATAGTGTTACATGTTCAGCAAATAAAGTGTGAACTGAAGTGAGATTTTCAAATCATAGCAATTCTTGGGTTCCCAAAGAGGCAGAGTACTGGAGGTAGGTATGGCTAAGGCAGGGGATTAGGAGAGGTAGGTCTAGGGAAACGTTTCTAGTTGCTGGAAACTCATCCTTCCACACTGTTGCTTCCAGTAATTTCTCAAAACTATAATCTCCAGGTTGTCAAGTGTTTGTGCAGTTCATTCATGTACCTTTTAAAATTCTTATATTCAGTTCTCAGCAAATGCTGGTGTCTCTCTTATAATGTGAAATTCAGTTCAAACAGTAAGTTCTCTTTCAATTTTTACTTTTACTCTAAGACAGAAGATGATTTATACTATGTTCTCATAGGTGTTTATGTAGTTGTGCATTCACTGAAGCTTGTTTTTTAATTTGTAAGGCATTTACCATGACGAAATCAAGCAGGCAGCTGGCTTTAGTGACTCAGTGACCTAGATTATAGATAAGACAGCTGCTTTGATAAAGGAGAACAGCATGTGCAGAAGAGTCATAGCAGAGGTGGCAGACACACAAGCACTGTTCTCTTTCAAGTTCTCTGAAACACACCAAAATTACTCATGTAACAAATTAAATAGGTTATTGTCATGGATAAAGACTTTATTTGATAGTACATAATACATTTTCAACTCTGCCCCTCTCTCATCTTAAACCTATTCTGGAAAAATAATGAAAACCAGACTCCTATTACCACTAAATATTCAAATTTTGCTTTACTCTAATTATGCCTGGACTCTTTGAACAGTTGTCTGTTAAGCATGAATTGTAATGTTTAGCTTTACATACTGTTAACTATATTCCTATTGTCCAAAAAAAAAAAAAAAAAAAAAATCAAGAAAGCACAGGCCTCCAACTCTTGCTGGAATAATGCATGGTGAAAGGCTCTGTGCTGTCCTTGCCTGTGAGTACCTGAGGCTATAGCATGACTTCAGGTGAGATCACCATGGCTCCAGGTGACCTGGCTTTATCATCTTTCATTGCCAGAAGGACAGGATTGAGTGGAAGAAGAGCACAATTTAATACCTCCTTTGCCATGGGCTTGTGAAGGGTTGTATGGGATTCTTTTCCTCACAGAATGACAAAAATGTCAGTATTAAAGAATTCAGGAGCTGCAGCTCAGATGTATAAATGTTAAATAGAATAACATTCACATCACTTACTTTGCCTTTTAGCCTCATAGACAGTACATCATTAGGTTTCAGTAGACAAAATTCATGGTTTTACCTTTCCCTTTCTTTTCTCTATCAGCAGATGTCTCCTGATTTCACTTTTAGTTAGGTACCTTTAAAAAATCAAACTTGTTTATACACAAAAACAAATATTCACCTTTGAAAACTGGAATACATAACTTGCCCTAGTAAGAGTTGTTACACAATACAATGCATACTTAAGCAAACAAACATACGCAATTTTCCCCGTGAAGTTAAATCTACCACAGGTGCTGTACTTACAGTAAATTTTGAGAATAGGCTATAAAATGGACAGCCCAAGCAGTTAGAAAGCTTTCAATAATTCCATTTTCAGACATGAAGATGGGAACACCATTAAGTTCTAAGTATTCCTTTTGAACAATTACCCTGGTCAAAACACTTTTCATTTACTTTGCCTGATGCTGGCTTTCTGGGGAAGAATGTGCTTTTCTTAAAAAAACATATCATACAAAGCTGATTATTATACCAGTCCCTTTTCTCATGAGACAATTCATCATGTCTATTAGTTCTTAAGAAGGAAAAAGAAAATAAGAACAGATTTAAAATAATTGCTTTTGAAGACCACAGAAAGTTTGCATTTGCTTTTGACTGTTCTAATGCACAAGCAGAGCACAAGCCTGAACCAGACTGCATGGTTGCCACAGTGCTTCTCAAGTCACATCAGAGCTGTGCAGGGGTTGTTAACCTGTAAAAAGGAGCTTGAAGGACATTGTAAAAACAGAAAGGAGATACGATGAAGAAGTAGAACAGAAGCAGGATCTGAATGTTTAATTACTCTTACAGGATTAACACATGCTTCAAAAAGACACTAAGAATGCAATTCAAATGTGTAGCATGTCCAGTTGGTATTAACCCTCGGTCATTTTATTAAATGCCTTTCATCAAGGCATTAAGTGTCACCATCTTCCATACACATGAACACTTTTCCCTTCTCCCCAAAAGCAACAATTATGCTCCTAAAAAAAAAAAAGGCTTGAAGATTTAAGGTGGGGGAAGAAAAGCTTAGACCACAGTGAATAGCCATCTTTTCTTTTTCTAGAGCCCAGCCTGCATGACTGATACCCAGCTTTCAAAATAAGCTTCATTTCCCAATAGCAAAAGAGATGGATAATTTCTTTTGCACAGGTTTTCCCCACTTAAGCAGCAATTTGTTTTCAAGATTGGCAAAGGGGGGAAGAAAAGATCAAACTTCACTGCAAGCAGCTCACTCATCCAGAAAAAGGTTATAAAAGCCACATTTGGAAGCAGAGCTTGCTAGCAAGACCACTGTTCTATCACATTCGAGCTTGAGCTCAGACAAAAGCCTACCCATTAGACAGGTGAGATGCCTGAGCTCCCTCAGCAGGAAGCAGCTACCACATTCAGAGCACAGCCCTTTTCCACTCAACTTGAACAGTTGAGCAAAGAGGAATTACACTCTGGAACCACCTAGGGTTTTTCTGCAGAGAAAGACAGTTGATTGCCCTAGCTAAGGTGATTTTGGCGAGGCACGTTTACACATACACAGGCTACAATGAAAGTTTCGGTCTATTCCAAAACTGCATTTTAAAACATTTGGGATTGAAAGAACTATACTCTGCAAACTTTCTGACTTCATTGGAGAACACTTATTTAAGAACAGCTGTGTGAGACAGCTATATAGATTTTTGTCAATAGATTTTTTGACAGCACAGAGACACTTCCAGTGCTCTGGGGACACATGCAGTACCAATGCTAAGGAAAGGGATAGGAACTAACCTGGGAAGAAAAAAAGAAATGGAAGCCAACAAAAGCTACAGCCTCTGTACTCATGGTTAAGTACTTACAGTGAAAGGAGCACTGCACTGTAACTGTAAGATTACTGTAAGATTACACTGCACTGCACGATACGAGACCTCTGTTACAATCTGTGCAGCTGTGCTCATTTAATACAGACTTCGCTTCAGGCTTTTATTGGGAAGTATTTTCAACGATAATCTGCCAGTTTTAAATAGCCCATGCTTTTAACCCCTACTTAACGTGCGAAGAAACTGTGCAAGAAATTACATTTGAAATCAGGAAGTGTAGGTGTCAGTGGTTTGTAATAAAGGCAAGGGAGATGGATTAAAAAAAGAGGTTCCCCCCACTTCCTATATTCTTTAAATGCACAACCCATTCATTGTTTTTTTCCCCTAGCTGTCATTTGAAAGAATGAATTCATCAGAACTTGCATCTCAGAAGAGTGTATCAACAGGCCACTGCTACATTTTCACTCGGACAACACCATGTTGTATACAAAGTAGATTACTTTCAAAAGAATAAAGAATCCAGTTAGGCTGGGATCTTGAGCCCCCTGGTTTGATACACATTAAGAGCTTCCTGCAAAGCACTGTTACTCCAAATCCAGCAAACCTGGTTCTTCTGCCCCCCATGTGCTTGCTCTAAAACCACTGAGCCTCTAGCTAACCATCTCCTCAAGAAAGCTGACAGGAAAAATAGCTAAGGCTAACCTTATTTCTTCTCTAAAAAAGAAACAAAGATTGAAATTACACTTATTTGTTTTCTTAACAATCCCTTACCTGGGAAATAGCTGCGGTTGCAATACCATCCCAACTGAGTACAGACAGACGGAGCAAATACAGCTCAGCTATGCTTCTGGAGCTGGCCCCCTCAAAGCCTCCTAGCCCTTCACTAGCTATCTGGTCAAAAAAATGCAGTTTCTAGAGCCAAAAAGCATAGGAAGGTTCAGCTGGTAAGCAAAGCATAAATTACATACAAGTAGTGGTGGTATGTTAACTCTGTTGGCAAAAGAAGACTATTTTTCATCTAATTTCCTGTGATCTAGCTACTGAATTCTGCGTTACCCAACTGGCAGTTCACGTCAACAACAAAAGTCAAATTAATGCATGTTGGACACTAATTCCAGGGCATCACCATGCACCTGACAGAATGTCACTCTGAAGTACCGTAACTACAGGCACCAATTTGCTTTTACCAGGCAGCAGGTGGTGGTAGCAGTTTGTAAACACAGTAACCGAACTATTTAATATACAAGGTATTCCCTCTGGAAGCTTGTAAACTGGGTCTCACCTGCACCTAAAAGCAGTTAGGCATTAGAAGTACAAATTAATGCCATGCAGGTATCCATCGTGCTGCTGTTTCAGACGTCCTTTTGGGGAGCAGCAGAAGCTGCAGAATCGCCCCAGCAGCTGCCTGCTTATTCCTTGCTTCAGCTGTAGTTTGAGTTCACACTTTTCTTGGCGGAGGAGTTCTCATACACCTCCCAAAGCTAGGCTCTGGCCTTCACAGTCCCCACAAGTCATGGTATCTTCAGAAGTTGGACATAAACAGTCATTTAAAACCAAACTGAACAAAAACCAAACAAAAACAACAGGGAGCAAACCCAATACTGGACAAAAGGCTTAGACGACAGAAGACATTGGAATAAGGCATTCAGTGTTTTACTTCTCATCTAAACTGTTCTGTCAGCACAGCCATTCTTACATACAAGTTAAAAAAGAAAAAAAAAAGCAGGGCTCTGAAATACCTTCTTCCAAAACAACCAGAAGGCTTCCAACTGGACAACACCAGGATTTTTTTTTTTTTTTTTACCTTAAAGTAAAAATTTTCAGTCAAGGATCCGATGAGAAGATTGCATGACTGATTTGCTTTCTAAAATGATAGGTGGCTCTGAGATAAGGAGATCATCCTCACCTAGTGAAGAGTTCTGCTCAGTGTTCACGAAGTTCGGAATATTAAATTTTGTAAGACAACTCAGGTCCTCCTCAAATGTTCCACTGGTCCTGGGAACTTCCTGGAAGCGGATATTACTTTCCAGACCTGGACCTTTCTGACTTGGTTTTGCTTTGTCTAAGTGTTCCACTTCATTAATGCAGAAATGGAAAAGTGATCGGGATTCTTCAGCTATTTGACGAGAAAAGACTCTCTCAGACTCTAACGGTCTTCCAAAATCTGCCACAAAGCTATTCATCCGGAATCTTTTTTCAGAAGGTTCTGTATTGCTAGAGAAAAGACGAAAAAAAGTGAGAGCATGAAAGTAGAATTATTGGTATTCTTACCATCAAATCAAGTTTCAGCAGCCATTATGATCGGGAAGAAAGGAAACCCTACAGCTTATCTACAAGGGACTTAAAAAGCCAGCACTATTTATTTTCTGCTGAAGCTATTTTAAGTCTTGATTTGTAGTGGTAATTTTCCATGGGAGTAAGTTATCAATACCCGTACTCTTTAATGGCACTTCTAGCAAGCAGTATACTTTAATAACCAGTTCAGCTCACTGAATGAGCCTACAGAATTTCCTCTTAGGTAGCTAACAAGCAGTATCAAGTTCAAAAAAAAAAGTTTCACAGAATGCTTTGAGAAAAATCTTTAATAGTGAAAACCTTTGAGAGACATTAGGTAACACTGCTGTCACGAAAGGAGTGATGGGGTGGTTGGTTGTCCAGACATCAAACCATCTTTTGCACTGACCTTGGTCAATGTCATTCAGATTTCCAAATTTAAACAGATTACTATAAAGACTGGAAGGCTTAAAGAATCAGAAACATAGTCCAGGAAGGAAAGACATATTGACATTTCTCTTGGAGTTTTCTGTAAGTGTTAGCTCAGAACAGCTCCAGTCTACACAGATTTGTGCACGAGCCACAAACAGCTGAAGGCGAGAAGAGCTCAACCCAGACAAAAGTAAATCCTAGAAATCCCCGCTTTCCAAGTGCTAATTTACTTTTATGACATTATACAAGAATTAGAGCCTAACAAAGTCAGTTACGCTGGCCTTCAAATCAAACCAGTCCTCTAGTTTGTCAAAAACAATATTGGCTCATTCTGCATTTCGAAGTGAAGCATGCAGAAGCAGCTTAATGTTTAAACTGATGCAGGACACAGGATTAGCTAAATAATAATCTACTGGATATACAGCAGGAGGCAAACACCCAATCACCAAATATCCTGAGTCAGAAGGGACCCGCAAGGATCATCGATTGAAACAGACTGGAATAATGCCACAGTAACCTTCAGAACAGGTAACTGACATTAACATATTTGTAATGCAACTGAAAGCACCACTGAGCTGCATATATGGTTTTGCAGAAAAGCAGTTCTTGTATGGTTTTGTGGCCCAGAGTAGAGCTGGCAAACACATTAAGAATAAACATTGTAAGCCTAGGAAGAAAGTTTTAAAATGTATCCACTAGAGAAGCAAAACTAGCTTATAGGTGTAGAAAGTCCTTAATAACACAGCCAGGTATTAAGTAGCAAAGTCTTCCTGCACAGAAGGGCACCCAGGACTGACAACAGCAACCTAATCTAAATGGAGGAATAGAAGATGCGGAGAAATTTTACAACGGCCAAGTTTTTGAGGACTTATTATAGAGAATGATCCTGTGCTGAACAGGGAGCACATGATTTAGTATACAGTCATATTGTCAGATTCTGAAATTCATGAACACTATCTTGCTGTATTTTGGGAAAGACTTTTAAACTAGACTGAAAACTTCTATAGCCTTGCCCACTACAGTATCCAAGCATACCTCAGTGTACACCTTTCCAGAAGACTGATAAAACAACTGATAAAACAAGAGAAGCAGTTTCAGAAATCCCAGTTCTGTATTTGGAGAGCCGTGGCAGAGAACAACCTACTCCTATTGCAGTATTTGGGCCAAGAGGATTCTGAGTCCCAGAAGCTGCCATTAAGAGTGGGATGTTGAATGCCAGACACCTCAAGCATCACACTTAAAGAAAACCACTCAAACAAGCAGTTACCGGTGAACTAATGCAGGAGAACTAAGCTCCCTTCTGGGAATTTTCTGGCCTGTGATACTGGGTTCTGGTTGCAGCACTGAGCTCCGGCCTCTGCCCAACGAACTCAAGTGTACCATCAGGGTACAGTTTGTAGTATACCCTTCTACTGACTTGGGACTGTCACTTCAGATTCCTCTGTAGCTTAAGCAACCGTTCTCCCAGCACCACGGAAAGGAATAAATAGCCACTCCTCCAAAACAAGCAGGGTTGGGCAGCCTGAAGGGACCTTGTGGGATCTAAGCAGCTCCTTAGTACCAATCTAGAAACACTGCCCTGAACCTGAGAAACTTTCCTACGTTTTTCAGCAAATGTACAAAAACATCTATAGGTGTTTTTGGTTCAGTGAATCAGTATTTCTCTGAGTGGATTCCCCCCCAAGAATCCTTGCCCCAAACCAATTCTTTTCTTGGGAAACAAAAAAAGTCATTTCACCTTCACTGCAACTAATTGTACAGCCTGCCTCAATACCTACATGAAGCCTTGTAATCGCAAGGCAGAAATTTCAGAAAATTTCAGGCAGAAATACAGAAAATTGATCAATCTCTTTTTGGACAAGCTAATGTTCTACACCTACTAATACAAGTGAACAAAAGAAAAGTGCAACAGGTATCATTTCCATTACTAATTACATTTCTGCCTCCTCATCCATGTCCTGAACCTCTTCTCTTGGGCTGAGGATGTACCCAAACCTGAACATCTTGTACAGTTTTAAAAAGAACATGCTATCATGCCCCGTTATATTGAGCCAAGAAAAGCATATTACTAGAAAAATCAGAGCATTCTACTTTGGATCCATCCATCTGAACCCAGTTACACTTCTCTCTCGCGTTAATAGTACTTTAAAGAACAGCCAGAATGACTTCCTGAAGTCAGAGACACGTCCATCAACCAGGATGGCTTTCTCCCAAGACCTAGGGATCCCATTAACATCTATTTCTAAAGGACGGCTGCAAGACAGCCCACTAATGAAACTATGAGTCATGAAGAATCCAGTGAGCTGTAAAGACAAAATGCGGGCAAAATAAATCCACAGTCTACACTGTTTTTGCAAGTAGGTATTTATGTTCTCCAGTTTTTATATATATGCAGCAAAAAAGATACATCAATAGTATTCACTGCCCTTAGTGTATTTCTGGATGGTCTTTTTCCAGTATTGTACACAGTAAGTTATCAGACGTCAAAAAAAAGCTTAGATTTGTTAAAGGCACCAACTCAGCATATGAAATAAGTGGACAAATATTCAAGCACACAGCTCTCAAAGCTGCCAAGGAATTTTAAAGTAAGTACAGAAAGAAAATGTCTAGGCTGTGTTCAACAACTGAAGAAAAAATGTATTAAGATTTAGGATGGACGGGACCCCTGGAGGTCCCTAGTCCAATGCCCTGATCAAGGCAAGACCAACTGTGAATTCAGGTCAGGTTGCTTGAGGTCTTATTTGGACACAGTGGTTGACCAAAGACGGAGGTTTCACAAACTCTCCAGACAGCCTGTTCCAAGAATATTGGATGAAGAAAGCAGAAATGCATTGAGATATATTAAGCAGCCCTCCGCTACTTCAACGTACATTTTTATGAGCGCACAAACATTTTGACAAATATCCATGTAAAATTCTCATTGTCATGTACTTGACATGCCATCACTTCATCCCCCAGCTTGTATTACCCACGTATGTAAAGACTTGGATGTTAAACAAAGAAAAAAAAAAAAAGACCCCCAGGGAAAAGAGACAGCACACCAGTATTTACAAAGACTTTAAATACACTTTGGAGCAGAGCGTGGCTTGTTTGTTTGTTTTGACAATACATAAGGGAGGCAAAAATCCCAGCTATCCCAGCAAGCCAGTTCCGGGAAGCTGAATTCTTCTGCCTGCTTCCTTCTCACAGAAGGAAAAATGCAGAAGTAGAGCCAGGAGCTCACCGTACCCGCAGGTCCTCCCTAACAAGCGCCTGCCTCTAGAGATAAGCTATTACAAACTGTCAGATGCAGCCTCCATAAGAGTAACCAGCACAGGGCCCTCAGGAGGCAGAGACAGGCAGGCTGCGTCAGGAAGCGATAATGGCAGACAATTGCCTTTCACAATCAGCTTCTCATCACTGCTACCTGCCTGCGAGCCTTCTCACCCTCCAGAGAGCCTTGATTTCTTCCTGATGACAAGCAAACCTGGGAGGAGATGTGGGCTCAGACCTTCTCAGAGGGACACTGATAGCCTGCGTGCTGCACAACTGGCTTTAAGTATCAGATTTGCAGATAAATGCTTGAGCCAAGGCATGGTCTGCATATACAGATCAGCCAGAAGGAGGTGGAGAAAGGCTTCATTTGTGACTAAAAGGACTCTAGTGCTAAGAAGTAAGGAGCTGGCCAGGACTTCCCCATCTACTGCAATTTTTCAGCAGAAACTAAGATGCTTGGAGGCTCAGTGAACTACAGGGTTAAGGAAAGATCTTGCAAGTATTACCAACATCTACATTTTGGACTTGAATACAAACATGCAAAACCCTTCAGACTTCAACATTCTTAAGTCAATATCTGCATTGTATTTAATTTGTATCTACCCTGTCAATACTCGCATCTTTTTCAAACGCTTAGAACAAAAGAAATATTTTTAAAGACACACAACAGCCTTTCCTAAGAATGGAGTACAAAAAAATGTGCTGAGCCAGTGCAACATCAGCACTGTCACTGGTCGTTCGTGGGCAGCAGGACACCACACGGGACACCGAGGCTGCACTTGTTATTCCAGTTTTTGGACTCACTCTTGATGTGGCGCTCCAGTCTTCGTCAGCAGAGTCAGGACAAAGAACATGAAGATGACAAAGACTGCAAGACCAACCCAAAATCCAATCACAATGGAGTCTGGTGAAAAAGAGAAAACAATGCGATCAATATTTTACCTGCACTTGCAGGAAGTTCCCTTCCACACGCAGTATGGGACTACAGATCCCCAAAAACTTGTCATCTTATTCCTGATTGGCAAAATGGAAAGAATAAGATTTATTTTTATTTTTAATTGGAAAGCTGACACTGAACCTCTCATTTCTAGCCCAAATTTTACTCACAGCCAGACAAACGAGAAACATGCTGAAAACAGGAAGGGACTGAATTCTCTGCTATTAAACTAAAAGCAGCTCCCTTTGTTATGCCTGGCCCACGTCCAAGCATTGCTTTGGAAACAATTCAATACTAGAACTCGGATAACAGGATTATTTGATTTTCAGCAAAAACCTCTGTCCCTATATAGCCCAGAACTCCTGCTATTTTTGAATGATTTCTGTCTGACACCACTGGGGTTCCAGGTTTTGACAGATCTCTTTGGCACAATGGGCTTAGGAAGATTTAGCCATCTTTCAGTGGTACAAGTGGGGCAAACAGTTCCAAACAATCAATTGGTAACCACAGCCCAGAGTTACAGAGCACCAAGACAAAACATGACTTGGTCTGGGACCTGCAGTCTACAGGTGGTTTTTCACCTGTCCTTTCAGTTGGTTATTTTTAGTTTATGCAAATAGTCAAAGCCTGCACTGTAAAAGGTCAATAAATTAACACGTAGACAAGCCAGAGGAAAGTCTCAGGCAGGACAAGCTCTCATCACACAGCTACCACTGAACCTCAACAATCCCCAGTGAATGTAGAGCTCCTCAACAAGCTGTCTGAGCCCGTGCAGCAGGCAGAGCACCGAACATTTACCAGTACCTCAAACACTCAGTCCCCTACAGGACTGACTAAAGACACCAGAAAACAAGGAACCGGCCCTCCTGCCTGGTACTTGGCCTCAGTGGTTAATCACACTCCCACTGGGAAACATCTTCCACATAAAAGGCAGATATGGAAACTAGAAATCAATTGAAACCATTTGCTCTGTGTGTAGAAAAAGTGCCTGCCGCAACTTGACGTTTTCTCCCTGTAAAAATACTCCATCATAATCAAGTCACTCCTTAATCCCATTTTCTGGTAAACTAAGGAGGTTAAGTTTCAAGTCTCTCACTGCAAGTTTTTTTCCATCTCTCCTCAACATCCTTTAAAGTAACTGGAGGTAGCTCAAGTATAGGTCTTCGTGATGAGTAGAAAATGGGGGAAAAAAAAAATCACCCCATACTGACACTGTACTCTTTCCAAAGTTTGGAGTATTTCTTTTAGCTTCAAGCATACTGGTAAGAGTTTATTTCTGCAATTCTGTGCGTTGTGAGCCCTAAGTTATTTTCAGAATCATTCTGTATGTATAGCCTGTACTCGGTGTTTCAAGATCCATTGTGCATTTCACCTAATTAATACAAGATGGTTCATGGTTATTTATCATCTTATTAGACTTTGCAGTACCTGCAAATTTGATCTGAAAAGAAATACTCCCATTAAGCAATTTACTACTTAACCAATTACATTGGTAAGCAGAAGAAAATACGATCAAATAGGATGCTTTAGAAATCCACGCATAGATCATATTGATCAAGTTGAAAAATGAATATATCAGATAATCTTGATTTTTCTTAATTGACAAATTACTACTTCCCACAAAAAATCACATCTGCTGGCACTGTATGGTCCCATAATTCATGATTAGCAAGCCTTCCTCAGGGTTTGTTTGGTGTTTTGCCCCCTGGAAGAGAACTCCTGCGCTTACTGAGCATAAAGCTACATCTTGCTTGCTTCACTGCGGCTGTTGACACTTCTAACCCTCTGCTGTATCAATAACGTTCTTTGGGTTTCTTTAAAATTAAAGCAGCAGGCCAGAAATCTCTTCAGTATTTCATGTAGGTCTCACTAAGTGCAAATTATCCAAACCTATTAATTTCTAAACATTTATTCAAAATAAATGGCACGTCAAACTACTTGTATTCAAAATAAATGCTAAGACTACATTTATAATACCAGCCAAGTTCCAGACAGATTAGGAAAGCATGCCATCACCTTTCTAACTTTTATCAGCCTTCCTAACGCAAATTCATAATCCTCTGATCACTCCTAACTAGTTTACCTCTCTCTGATGTTACCAAGGCTTCTTCTGTTCCAAACGCACAAAAAATTGTTTGCATCTCTATCAGTCACAGATAACTCCTGGTTATCTTTGTCTATTTACTTTAGAAAGTTTTAATTTGTAAAACATCTGATGCCTACATTTCTGGATTTTCTGATTTCCAGTTTCTGCCTTCACTTCTGCTCAGGCAGAATGTGCTTTCAGCTTTTGAAACAGATTTTTTCATATTTGAAAGGTCATTCGGTATTTAAACAGCCCTTCTCACCAACCCCTTTTTTAATTATTATTTTATTGTTTTCTGTGTATTAGATTGTTTTGTCAGCTTTTCTCTCTACAAATCACTTTACATAACTTTTTCTCTGCTTTCAGAAAGCAGGCTTCTGAATTTCTTTTTATGTATGTTGGATTAGTAGGAACCTCCATTTGCCTGTAACTAAGTCAGCATTAATCCCAAAGAAGCCTCCAACTTTCTCTTGCAGAATTCATCCTAGCTTATGGTTCACCACAGTGCTTTCTCACGTTGGGTGAAATAACTTGGTATATCAAAAATTCAAAGAAATCACACACCTCTAAGTTTAAGAGGGGACAGTGATGTTTTACAGCTGGTGGTGTGCCACTGCCAGCCTGCATCACCTCAACTGGAGTTCACCCCTAAGTTTTTAACGTAAATTACAGACATACATGCCCTCTCCAGTTGGACTGGCGTCTTTTCCTGTGGACTCATTTCTGGACTTTGGTGGAATTTACATTCACGTATCTACCAGCATTCAAAGACTGTTTTACCATAAAGGTCCCTCCTGTTCTCAGTGCAGGGTAATAAGAAGGGCCCTTCTCAGCCACTTCTGATTTTCAGTACTCTAACCAGATGAGCAGGTGTTTTCCA
Source organism: Cygnus atratus (assembly GCF_013377495.2). NCBI lineage: Eukaryota > Metazoa > Chordata > Aves > Anseriformes > Anatidae > Cygnus > Cygnus atratus. Next base: position 37,173,070 of record NC_066364.1, on the reverse strand, counting down.
CACGGAGTGGCACCACAGACATTTTCTCCTTGCACCACACACATCCCCATCAACGGTTCAAGCCATTTATTCCTTTGCTTTCATTACAACTCCCTGTACAACATACAGATAAGCCCAGAGCACCATTTTAACTTTACGCTGTAAACCAGATCACCAAAGCAGAGCCTCATTGCTTTCACATTGGTTCTTTTATCACTGATTTTGATTCTACCTTTACTGCAAAAATCTTAGAACATCACAGCTGAGGAAGATGGAGTATTTCCAAGTGGGAATACATCCACAAAGCCCCAACCTCACCATTTATGATGCTTGCCTCTACAGAATTTTAAATTCTTTGTTAGCAAAAGCCAAATATCAGTCTGAACGCAGCTGTGCAAAAAAAAAGATTTAAGATTTCTTATGTGGCTAAAAAAAAGAAGAGAGCCAGCAAATAAAAAAGTGAGGACTTGTCAGTATTCAAAGTCTCCATGACAATGTAGCCCTAACAATCTCCTCTCACACATTCAGATTTCAGTGAGACTAAATGTCTGACCACGTTGCTTCCACAATCCTCAACAGGCCCAACTCAGCTGGAATTACCTAGAACAAGGAATTTATTGAAATATCATTGCATATGCAACAAAGACAGACTGTTACTTTACTCACACACCTTTACTAGATTAAAATCAACCCGTTGAGAATGCAGTAACACCAAGGTAAACAGAGGCAACTCCAATCTATCAGTTAAAAAAAGTGGAAAGAAACACAAAAACAGAAGGGACTTCCTCAGCAACTGATTCAATACTGCTATTAGCCCCTCTCTTTCACAAAGATATCAAGCTCCACCTGAAAAGGTGATGTTTCTTCTGTCCCATTCTCTAACAAGTGTTGTCCAGAGCCCTCCTGCTCTACGAACAGCACAGCCAGACAGCAAAGCCGAGCTGTCATACCCAGCACGGCAAGCAGCTCAATGGCAATCCGAGATTCGTTTTGCCACTAGACCTTCAGCAGTTCAGAGGTAACTATCATTTATATTTGTTCTCCTATCACACTGACACACAGAGCTAAGAAGATGGTGAGTACACACATGGCAGCTCATCTTTGTAATCAGTGATCTCTGTAATCAGGTTTGGTCTCTGATTAAGTGGAGGAAAGGAATATAAAATTGGAAACATGATAAAAACTAACCTACATTTTTCAAGTACCTAACATTTGTAAAAACAGAGAATAATCAGCAGACTTCTATAAAAAAATTAAAGGTAAAGTATAATTCAGGCCAAACAGTAGCTTCTGGTCTAGCTCTTGTCTTTTAGAAGTTGTAAGAACTTCTGTGAGTTCTTCTGAATCTCCCAGTGCCTCCCCAAAGCCTCCTGACTGTGCAGAAGCAAGGCAGATCAACCTTTCCGAGCTACTGATTGCCACAGCAAGCACTCCTTCCCAGTCTGAATCCTCACCACATTTAAAGAGGCAGGAAGCACGGATCCCACCCTGGACCAGCACCCCAGTACTGGATGCTGGGGACCCTGCCCCACTACTTCAAAGACTAGTGCTCAAACATTTGCACAGTAAGAAACAGTGGGACAAGATGGTTTGCTTCTCTTTAGCAAAGTGCTTGCAAAACACATCCCAGTTTTGAGTTAGTTTGTTCCTTTTTTTTTTTTTTTTAAAACCCTTCACCCACCCACCACCCCAAATAAATTTTCTAGAAGTCCAAGTTATTGTCACCAAATTTATTGTAAAATAAATATCGGCCTGGTTTCACTAGCTTGTCCTAGCTAAATTTCCTCTTGGTTCCTACCAATAATTTTCATCTCTCTGATCTCTATCCTCCACTTTCTACTTGTACTGTAATTAAACAGCTCCAGTACTAGTACAATGCTAAATTAACACAAGCATTCTAGGAAGAAGATCCTAACAATAAAAGTTTCTTCGGAAAAAGAAAATTCTTCTTTCAAGTCTCTTGAAAGCTTTATACTTATTTTTTATAAAGGAACAACAAAAGCAGTAAGGCTGCCCACCAATGCCCTTTTCACATTACTGGGAACAAGAACAGAACATGGATTGCAGCAAGTAGGCACCAGAAGCAGCAGGGGCTGCACTTGCTGTTATAAACAGTTCTTAGTAGTCTGCTATTCTTTAGTACTGAGAAATTCCTACTAGACTCAGGAAACCCATGGTGCTCCTATATCAAAGGAAAGCTGTCAACAAAAAGACAGAAGAAGAAACAATTATAATAATCCAATAAAGAGGCTAATAACTAACTGTTGAGAAATCAGAAAGTTCAGAGATTTTTGTACAATAATCGGTTACAAGTGAAGAGCAGTGAATAAGATGGGGAAGCTCAGCTGAAATAAAATATGTCTGTACTGAACTTACATTTATGAGCCTTCAGGCCTTCAAATGACACCGGTCCATACTCATAGTACTCATACTCCCAGGTGTAATCAGAGTTAGACAAGGCCTGCTGGGAGGTTCTGTTAGAAATCAACCTCAGGGCAGACATCTTGCACTACAATAAATATGTCCCTGTGGATACAAAATGCGTTAGTACAGAATACATTTTTCTAACACATCTTTTGATTTCACCCAGCATCTTTTCTTACTTATAGGATTCTCTCTTGCCACTGTTCCCAAGATGAACCGCTCATGCTTACAAAAATGCTCACACCATTAAATCCAGTATCACTGCCCATCAGGCAAGGCCATCACAAGCCCTCTCTCCCTTTCCTCAGTCTTTGCTGGCCAACCACCAGCCAGCACAGCTTCTCTTTAATGGATAGAGAGAAGCTACGCTCACCTCCACAGAGATGCTTCTAAGTATAAAAAGCATCAAAACCAGACTCCTCAGAACGTAGCTTTCATAGCTGAAAAAAATATTAAATACCAAAGACCTCAGCAGTTTAGGATGAATGCTGTCATGAAAATCTGGGTGCAGAACTACCTAGAATGCCAGGCTCAAAGGGTTATATCACTCAAAGTCCAGCAGGCAGCTCGTTACCAGTGGTTACCAGTCCCTTTAGGTACTGATGCTGGGCTAATACTGTTTTAAATCTTTCTTAAAGAGCTGGATGATGAGACAGAGTGCACTGGCAGCAAGTTCACAGATTAATGAGGGGAACAGTCCAAAGACTGGAGGGCAGACTGCTATTCAGGACTCAGACAAGCTGAAGAAATCAACTGATGGGAACCCAGCTGACTGCTGGGGAGCAGCTCTTCAGGAAAGGACCCGCAGGTCCCCCCAACAACAAGCTGAACACGAGTCCCCAGCATGCCCCTGTGGTAAAGAAAGCCAACCATTTAGCCTGAATTAACAAGAGCGTAGCTAGCACATCAGGAGAAGCATTTCTTCTCTATTCAGTGCTGGTGAGATGGTATCTGTGGTACCACATCTGGGTTTGGTGTCCTCACACGAGGCTGACGGAACTGAGTTTGTTCAGCCTGCAGAAGAGAAGGCTCAGAGGTGACTGTAGATGGCTCTGAGGTCTAAGTTACAAGAGGGCATAGAGAAAACTGAGCCAGACCCTTCTCAGAGGTGGACAACAACAGGACAATAGACAGACAAGTTGAGACGTGGAAAATTTCAGTTAGATAGGACAAAAAAAACTTACCTGATCTAGCTGAACATGTTTTGAGCAAGAGGTTAGACCAGATGACCACCAGAGGTCCCTTCCAACCTAGATTTTTCTGTGCTAAAAGAGTTTCAATATGCCACTGCAGAAGGAAAATAAGACAGGAGTGATTTTCCCCACAGATCAACAAAACCTGTAGGGCAACATTACTGATTATTAAAGTTAGCCTGATAGATATTCTGTCATTCCAACACTGCACCAGGGATTTGCATTTTGCAGAATAATTTTTCAGTATTAGACGATTCTACACACACCAGAAGAGAGCACATCTCTGCGCAAAACATCTGCTGCAGCAACTGGAATCAGAACATCTACCCCAAGGTTTATTACAAAATAGCATTCCATAAGAAACTGTTCAGTGCTTTTCAAAAAGTAAATTGAGCTTGGGTAATTTTGCATTCAATTCAAACCCAGCAGGGTGAAGACTTCATGTGGTTTGTAAAACTATTGCAATTAGCTCTTCTGTGGACATTGAAACTTCTTAGAGTACAAAATCAAATCCAGGTAAAACTTCTTGAGGGGAAAAAAAAGGACTCTAAGTACCCATGTCACTCAAGTTAGCTGAAACTTCAGTCTTCTGTTAGATTCAATAAGACCGTATGCAAGTAAAAGGCATTGCTCAAATGCTAGGATGGCCATGCATAAAGACCAGGAAATCAGGCAAAGTAAGAAACAAATTCACCCCAGAAGTATGAGCAGCCTTTCAAGTTCATAAAAAAATCAGTTATCTTTCTGTAAAAAGTGATAAACCATTTAAAACAAGAAACTGATCTATTTTTCAAACTCCAACCAGCTTAATTTTCAGGATTAGCCATTCACCCATGTGGGGAGGTTAGAGGGGAGGACACTCGCTTGAGTAAGGATAAGGTGCTTCGTTACCCTCACCCTTCTTCAGCCACTCACAAAGCTCCCAACTAGACTAAATAGCCTAAAGCACAGAAGGTGAGGAAAAAGATGCTTTAGTGGCTGCAATGTACAATCCAGTTCACAGATCAGGATGTTTCCCATCCTCTACTTCCTTAAGGGTCTGAAGGAACATGACAGAAAAAGGTTAAGTAATTTCAAGTGCTTGTGTTAAAGTTCCTCCTTTGCTTCCTCAGTGGCTTGAAAACTTTCCTTATTTCCTGGAATAAGAGAGAATGTCTAATTAAGCTTTAGGCAGAGTTTTTCCTGTTTTCTAAAATCAACTAAGGTAACTGCTGCCTTCTGGAAAAAGTAAATGGCACAGAGGAAAAACTATGATTCTTGTCCTAGTTTGCTCCCAGCACAGCTCTATCAGCTGTCTCTTACAAGCTTCTGCATTTCATTTTTGTGACTGACTCCTGAGGGTTCTCATCATCTTTTCCCCTTCTCCTCAGTGTTTTCTTGATGATGCATCTCCTGTCAGATTTTATCAGCATGTTCCTGTCTAAGCCTGCTTTTCTCTTTTGCAGCCTTCTAGAGGAGTCTCTTATTTAGGTATTTCTCATACGGCTTCAGCGTTCATTGTCACCGCCTCTCTTTTAGCATTATTATAAATCCGCAGGCAGAAAACTTCCGAGTAGGATATATGAACAGTCCAAAAAATGCTTCTTCATCTACCTCAAATGTAAAGGAGATAGAATCATAGAATATCCTGAGTTGGAAGGAACCCACAAGGATCACTGAGTCCAACTCCCGGTTCCGCACAGGACCACATAAAAAATTAAAAAAAATAAATAAAACCATGTCTGAGAGCATTGTCCACAGGCTCAGGGCTGTGACCACTGCCCTGGGGATCCTGTCCCAGTGCCCAACCATGCTCTCGGTTAAGAGCCTTTTCCTAACAGCCAGCATGACCCTCCCCTGTTTCAGATTCACACTGTTAACTGGGTGTCATGCAGATCCCTCCCTGCAACCCAGTCATTAGTGTCTACTTATGACCTATAAGGAGAAGGGTCACAAAAGAATTTGTCGTGGTTTAGCTGTAGGTTCAGACTCAAAATTCCAGCATATCACCACTGGCTACAGGCATTTCTACACTTACTTCAGGTGTGGATCAGCCACTATCAGAGGCACAGGTGCTTACTGAAACTTTGACCCCCGGCTCCCTGCCTAATCTGTTACTCAGGCTTTGCGGGACAAAAAGCATGCCTTCAAGTGATCCAGTAGAGCTAAGCATAAGCATTGTCCCAACCTGGAGTGCACCTCACTTGTAAGCTTTGTCTGTCCAAATGTCTCTAAAACCTTGGCCTGAAACACATTAAAACAAACCTTCTATTCTACATGCCTATCTGTTGACTCTGATGTATACGGCTCACACTGGCTCTTTTTCTTTCAGAAACAAGTAAAGGAGCAGTAAAAAGCTTTATTTTGCTCATACAAGGAAACCCACAGCAGGGCTGTGCTCAGTGCTACCACCCAGGAGGTCCAGGCAGGTTAGTCACCTGTTAACTAAAAAGGACAAGCCGTCACGGCCTTCTTCTGGAGCACTGGCTTGGTGTCTCTGAAGCCTAAAGGATGCCAACAGGCAGCAAGACACTCCCCATGGAGACTCAACTGTGACTCCTGGAGTTGAATTATACCTTCATGAGAACTTGTTCATAACCTTTGTGAAAGTCTGTAAGTTCACAGCTGCCTGTCAGTGGTACCCGTGCAAGGTAGTTTGACTCCGCAGCGCTGAGTCTGCACAAAATCCACATCTCTGAATTGCAGCAGTGGGGTGCAGACACCACTAAGGTTCGACTACTTGAAACACTCTGGATGCCATCAGCACATTTGCTCTGCACAGCCACCTACCTTTCAAACTGACACCCAGTCGCTCTAAGGGCAAAGCTAGGCACACGCCATATCTGAAGCACAGCTTTGTGGTTCACACTGCCACTGGGGCCACAAAGGCAAATCCGTTTTTGTGTGCATCTGGAACTGGTCTTGGATGTCACCAGCAGCAGCCACCTCCAACTCCAACCTGCACACACAAGAGTAAATCCATGTGGACTGGTCTAAGTAGTGTTCATTTCTGGAGCAAGATAAAACTACCAATATGGTAGACACAAGCAAGGACGTAAGTTTTCAATCAAAAACTACATTAATTTTCCACTTTTCCATTCTGCTTACTTCTGTAGAGATCAAACACTTTACAGACTTCATAGACTAAACAAATTGTTGGTGCCTTGCAAATGGTGAAGATCCCAAAAGCCGGGCAGGAACAGAGATCAGCAGCATTTCAAACTGTGATAAGTCTGAGAAAGCTTAGCACTGCATCCTGATGCATCAGCTCCATCGGCTAAGCAGTACAATTAAACCAGAAGTGCTGGCTACAAGAAAGTAACAAACTCAGGCTGTTCCTGTGCCCCCTCAGTCCCCATACTACCAACAATATTCTGCTTGCTGGGGGCAAGGGAAGCAGCCATCACACCACTGCATTGTTTTTTACTCCATCCCGAGGCAAAGTCACAGAGAAAAAAGTGAATGAGGAAAGCAAGCACAAATCTGTTTACTCTGCACTGCAGGAGCTAAAACGTAATAGAGATCTCATCTTTCTACAACCGTACCACACAGCTATTGCTTCAAACAAGCTGTGCCACTTCTGAGTACTGATGAGAAAGGAGTCTGCAGCAGATACTTAGCCAAATGGTCCTTGCTTCTTTCCAGTTCTCAAGATCCTAGATGTACAGGGTTTGAGATCCAGCTTGAGGTCTTGTACAAGGTATACCCAATCTTCTCACCTGCAATAAGAGAGGAAAGCAAGCAATACAAAAGCAAAATTTAGCAGGAAAAATAGCAAGATAATTGAAAACTGACTGTACAATTAAAATCAATCATACATGCTAACTTTGAGTACACAGCACCTGGGACTCTTCTTGGAAAGAAGAGAAAGTACCAATATTAACAACTCAGAACAGCATCATCTGCATGAGCTATTGCACTACAACAGCAAGAATAATTTTAGATTCATCACAAAAGGGCTTTATAACAATGGTATGGAAAAACACTAATTTAGTCTAGGGGAACTAAGGACAAGAAATGAAAAATCACAGGCAGCTGTGTTGCATGTATTGCTGCATGTATTACACATCACATAACATACATTTTAATATCCTTGCAAATGTAAACTAGACTCCAGCACCTGCTTATCCAACATGCATATGAATTCTCACGAAAATGTCTTATTTTCCACGAACTAGCACTTAATGTCTTACGCTGTTCTGCTGCAGTGTAGGTCTCCACACCATTATGTACAATTTGCATGCTAATTGTATGGCTACTGTTTGTGCCTAGTTTAAAAGAAATGACTTCATGAATTTAAAGTCAAAATTAACAAATAAAAGATGAAAACAGTTTGCCAAGTACTTTCCTAAGATGTCAATCACACATGCAAACATTAATGCCTGCTTAGTAGTTCAACTCAGTCGGGGCCACCTGAAGCTTGGCAGAAACTAATATGAAATCACATTGTGCTATGAGTTCACAGACAACTACATGGATTTGAAAAAAAGACAAAGAAACACTACATATGCTCGCTTTTAAGTCTTGTCTGGGAAGAAAGCTGAATTATACCTAGTGGGACATCACAAAAGCTATATATTCCTTCTATCCTGAAAAAGTTTCAAACCTGAGCTGACAATAAAGGGACAGGGAACTGTCAGTACAGAGCTACTGGAACTTGCTCCCAAAAACACACGCTGAAGCAACAAGCTTAGTTCAACTCCAGTATCAAACGCCTTTAAAATTACAGGCAGAATATACAGTCCTAAGACAGTATTAACTACAAACAGAGAGATATTAGCCATAATTCCATTTGTTCTCTGCAGCTACGACAGAATTATACAATCAATCTTCAGAGCTCAACTTTGAATCCTGAAAACATATCAGATTTCAGCATCCCAAACGTCCAAAAGGAGTATTATGAGTATACACACTTCCACTCAAATAGTATGTCTCTACAAAAAACACTCACAATTTGACAGTTGATGTAGTCATTGGAGAAAACAAGGCCAAACCTCCTCCTAAGCAAAGAGGAAACAAATAGAGAAAACCATATTCGAAGAACAGGTTCTCATCTCTGAGCAGCTTTAAAAGGAAAAAAATAAAAAGGGTAGCTTTTGCTCTTTACTAAAGGTTTTTTACTAGCTCTGTTTTTTAATAAAATGTTTTTTACTAGCTCTGTTGCCACAAAAAGCTCAGTGCTGAAATGGAGATCTTCTGGATTCCTTGCTAACCCTGAAACCTGTTATTCCAATGCCTTATTCTGAGCAGAGAGAAATGAAAGATTCCCCCCTTTCCATACTCTTACTGATCAGCCCACCTCAGGTCAACTGCAAGGAGCTAGCTAGAAGAGTTGTTTTTAAAATGCTTTCTCTATGTGTTATTACGTAAGAACTGATAATAATAAATAAGAAGGCAACTTCAGTAGTAGGGCTAGAACAAGTGTTTTTATAACCCAATGATGATATTACATTTAATAGGAAAAAAATCTCTGTGAAGAGAATTTCTGTCAATGCATATAACCCTATTCATAGGGTTACTAGACTACAGATCTACTCTAATGGGCTAGTTTGCAAATCTCAAGGAGACTGCAAACCTGATGCTGAGTATGGCCAAAAGAGCAACTGAATCCAAGAACAGGGGCATCAGGGAGAATTTCAAACAACCACATCTACGCTGACTGTTCATAGCAGGGGTGAAGCTTAAAGAAGGAACTGTTCTCGCATCACTGCATCAGGGAACTCGGCACTAATTAAGGGACTCTAATTAGGGGACTCGGCCCCTTTGCTGAGACACAGCACTGCTGCCTGTATGGCTGCATATCTGAGGAAACAGAGAATTGTGCTCACCCCTCATTTCACAGCTCTCTGTCAGCTTTGCAGCAACAAAAAAGCCAGGATACCGCAGCTGAAAAGCAGAGTGGAAACTGAGGCCACCTCCCCTCCTCTGTAACAAAATGAGCAGCACCCATCGGGTGTGAAGCACAGCCACGCACTTCACTGCTCAGCAATTCTGTCCACAGAAACAGATTTCCCCTGCACAGCTCCTGTCTGCCTTCAAGGCAGCAGAAGATAAACTGGCAGAGCCGAACAAAACAGGTATGATAAACCACTCAATCAGAGTTGCATCCGCTCTTGGATATCTCACAGCTGTGGTTTGGCCGCGGTGAGGTGGAAAAATGTCTACAGGTTAAGATCACACCCACAGGGTCTGTAAAGTCATAATCTCTCGGATGCGAAGCAATGCTTGAGCTTTTCAGTTTGAAGAGTCAGCTGTATATTATGTTTTCTCAAGAAAAAAATAAAAAATACAGCTTTTCCTGAGAACTTCCACACTGCACAGATAAATGTTTTATGAACTTTTGCAATTCACTTACAATACAATCAGTTCAGCAAAAACTTTGAATAGCTATTGAAATAGATCTTTACTAAAAGGCAAACTGGTTTGGGACTTTTCCAAAACAGAACTGATTTTTTTCCTGCCTTTAGATTTAATTCTTCTCTCTGCTGTTGTGGAAGAAGCAAACAATTTATTTCAAATTTCTTCCCAGCAATACACCACTCCTAAACACACATCCGAACACTCTCATCCTTAATCCCTACCATGTCTCTGTGCTACATGAGGCAATAAACAGGCAACGAGGGACCAAGGAAACAGTATTAACAACAGCACAACCGAGGCCCATTGGAGTGAGCACGCAGAATAACGCTTCACAGGTACTAAAATTTTGCTCACACTATTGGCTTAAAGATTGGAAATTTGATCTAAACTGTTTAACGAGCTGCAAGAGCATCATCTGAGCTTCACCTTATAACCTCTTCCACCACAATGTGTACGCAAACAGTGAAAGAATAAGCACAGCAATAAACAACTTCTACAGCTCTTAACACTCTGGATTTTATTTCTTCAGAAAATGAATTCTCTGGCAATAGTTTGACTTTAAACATCTTTTCTCATGATTGATGCAGCCAGAATGTTTCATTATTTTAGGCAAGCAGGGAGCCAGACTGCCCTCAGTCAACGGGGAGTTACCATCTGACTGGCATCTTGCCAGGTATTTACTCCTGTGGCAAGAATTTACCTTAACTCTCTGATTAAGAACCTGAATAGGAAATCGCAAGTGGACAAGAAAAACAAGCAGTATTTGAGACAATTACCTGATTATCTGAGAGCGGAAGCCAAAACATCTATTTATTTCCACACCGGTTACGTAAATCTGCATCTCGGAGGAGCTCAAAGGAGGAAAAACAGAAAACAGCGGAGGCAACGGCTCTGAAACAGAGCGGCAGGTTGGAGAACACAACTGGAAACGGAAGCGCCCTAATGTTGTGCCAAACAAGCCCTGCCCAGCCTTGCTGGGGCAGCATAGGCCAGCATCGCCACTGCTGTCCCATCCCTGTACCAGCCCTGCCCAACACGGGAGCAGTGGCAAACTATCGGTGTGTACCCACACATCCAGTCACCACCCGGCATTGCAAGCACCTACCGATACGGACACATCAGGACGAGCAAGGCAACCATGGGGGAACGGAGGGAAGCTCTGCCAGCTGGTCTCAGAGGGGATCAGCTCCAGCAAAGGGAAGGGCAGGCAGCTGAGGACAGGGACCTGGTCCTGCCACCGCCAACAGCCGCTGCTCACCAGAGGGGCTACTGCGGGATGGTGGAGGAAAGCACCAGGCTCCCCTGGGAAAGGAGGAGGGCAAGGCTGAGAATGGGTAAAGCCATCCACGGCAGAGAGCCACACGCCACCTAGACAAAAGAGAACAACAACAACAACAAATTTATTCTGCCTTCTTTTTTTTTTTTTTTTTTCCTTGCAAGTGTTTTTAGGTTGGATTTCAAAGTTCGCTCGAATGCACAGCAGCCAGGGCAGAGCCAAACATACAACCCTAGGGAGGGAATAAAAAGTTTTAACGCCTTCTAGACAAGCCACTGCGGGGGTTTAAGGGCTGGCTGGGTTGCTTTGGAAGACGTGTACTCCTGAGCACCAGAAGGAACCCTTCAATTAAATACCGAGACACGACGCAAGCCCCTTTTGCAGGCAATACCTCCCCAGCACCTCAGCGAGCCCCGCAGCCCCCCTGTTTATTAACAGCCCACCCCCTCACGGCGCCGTCCCCCACCCGCAGCCGCCACCGCCGCCCTTACCTGGCCGGGCACCGCCCCGCCCCGCCGAGCAGAGCCCAGCGCCGGCACAGCCAATGAATCAGCAGCAGCCGCGGCGCCCCGGCGGCATGGCACAGCCACCGGCACGTGACGCCGCCGCCCGGGCCAATGGGCGGCGCGGGCGGGAGCGGTGGCGCCTGGTGGTGCTGGTGTTACTGCTGCTACTGCTGTTGCTGCTGCTCCTGCTCTTGCCGGGGAGGCTCCGGCGGCGCGTGGGCGGCCGCGGACAACGGCCTCGGCGGGCGCTGAGGGGGCGGCAGCCATTATTGCCGTTAGCCCATAGGCGGGGAGCGTGGGGCTGGAGAGACCTCTGAGAAATAAATGTGAAATCGATGCTGCGCTCAGCTGCTTGTAGTTATCAGAGCATGGGGAATGACAGAGTCGTAGGGCTCCTGGAGGCTGGCTAGTCCTCGGCTAGAGCACGTTGCTCAGGACATACACTGTGGTTTCAGTACCTCCGTGGGTGAAGGGTCCATAGGTTCTCTGTGGAACCCGTTCTGGTGTTTGACCACCCTCACTGCAAGAATTTTTCTTCTGCTTAATGGAAGCCCTCCCATTCAGTTTGTGCCCTTTCCCTCATATCACAGAATCATCTAGGTTGGAAGAGACCTCCAAGATCACCTAGTCCAACCTCTGACCTAACACTAACAAGTCCTCCACTAAACCATATCAATAAGCTCTACATCTAGATGTCTTTTGAAGACCTTGTCAGTGGATACCACTGAGGAGAATTAGCTCCTTAATTCCTCTACCAGGTGTTTATATACATGGGGGAGAAGCCTCTGAGTCTTCTCCAGGCTAAGCAGCCTCAGCCTCTCCTCATACGACAGGTGCTCCAGTTCCTTCTCCATCTTTGTGGCTTTCATTCATCGTCATGGCAATTGGGCAGTGTCCTTGAGCTGCCTCACACACCGATCCAACAAAGCCATTGGCCTGCTGTGCTACCTGCCCTTAAGTGTTACATTTACCCTTTAGCATCACCTTTTCCATATGGTTCACATCCATTTGTATTCTTCCACTTGAATACAGGTAATGTGCAAGTAAGGGCATCAGTGAAACCACTCTATTTCATCTGTCTCTCTTCAGGTGGGACTGTGATCTTGGACAGGGCTGTCTCTTTCTATAAACAGTCGTAAAAGCTCTCAATGTTGTCAACTTCATCTCAAAAGTATTAAACTGACGCTTATGTATCATCATAATCAGAAAATTGAATAAACACAATGGAAAGTCAGGAACCTGCCTTCTCCTACTAATTCCATTGATGTTGAAAAGGCAGTGTGACTCAGACTTTTTGTTTGTATTTCTTAGGCTTAAATAAAATTTAGTGCTCAAATTCCCTCTTAAAGAAGGAAACCTCATGTAGCTTCCACCTCATCTCCTGTGCTTTCATCCTTTAAGGAAAGATTAGAGCTGTCTTTGATACCATATGCAGCAGAGACCAAACAAAACCAAATCACGGCTAGACTAGTGAATCAGAATTGTATTTTCTCAAGACTCTTAATGTCAGTTTCTAACACTTACTGGTGAAAATGCAGAATTGGTGATTATGTAGTGCTCTTTCCAGATAAGCTGTGGATCTCTGCAGGTGCACAAACTCCCAGTGAAGATAAAGATATATAATTTTTTTAATTTTTTATTTTAAAAAGGATCTTTTCCCCATTGCTCCTGTCATTTCATTCTCTGTCTCTTCGTGCAAATCATTAGTGTGTCTTCCTGCTTACAGAGCCAGCGGTGGGAATTTGTAAAAGGCAAAGGAATTCAGCTGAGGGAAGTGGTGAGCAGCGTGCATTTGCATTGCAGCTGACCAAAATGAGGATGGAGCTTCATCTGCAGCATCTGCTCTCTTTTGGCTCAGCAGCTGTGGTGTCATCCAGGATTTAGTGAAACACAGCTAGAGACTGCATTTACAATTAAAGCACAAATTCTGTAGAGAGTCATTCTACCAGTACTTCTTACTTGCCACATCTTTAAATTCATGTAGGCAGTAGCTGCCTGGGTTTTAGCAGCCAAATCAAAGCAACTGCAAACAAAAAAACCTCTTCACTGTAGCCTAGTCATAAAAGACAACACTCCCACACATCCCAAAAAATACAATTTTGAAAAGGACTACTATTACAGAGTTAAGAACCTTGCAGTTCTTACATATCTCAGGTGGTTTAAATGGAAGGCAACAGAGGGACTTGCCTATGCCACTTAAGACAAGTAGGACTATGTTGCAAGAATAAAGTCGTTGGGTTGCACTTGTACCTTAGTAAAAATGTTACAAGCAAACTTTGAACGTATTTACCATTTTTCTGTACTACATTCTCAAACTTCTCAAAGTTGCAGATCTGTAAAAAGGCTGCCCTAGTGAGCTTTCCAGTGCTGTTGATGGCTAAATGTACTAACAAATTCAGCGTTCAATGTCACTAAAAAATAATTTTGATTTTTCTCTCGAACAATGCTGAGCTCCACAATCTGTCACGTTTTAAAAGAAATGGTATTATAGGGGAAAACATATTTTATCCACCTTACAACATGAAACTAAAGTAAAAGGTAAAACTTAAACATTCAGGAATAGAGAGTAAAGTTTTAACATAAGCCACCCATGCATGTTTGATTTCATTCACATTAGTAGAAATTAGATGTAAATCTACAGATAAAAGTAACAATAAAAAAGCGGTTGAGTAATGAACTATATTTGTATCTTTTAAAAAAATATACCACTTTCTTAAGTGATATTTTTTTAATGAAATTAGTATTAAGTTGAGGTTGCAGGAAACTATTGGGAAGCCTTGCACTATGCAAGTGGAATAGCTTTCTGAGATATTCTTCTTGTCCATAGTAGCATTAGGAGAATTCACTTCTTCCATTGTACCACATGTCAGCACCCTTCTGCTCACCTGTTACTGAAAATGCTGTCTCCCTTCCAGTTTGATTTTGAAACTCTTGGTACCATTCCTCTGTTAGAATAAATAAATAAATAAATTTCATGGTATATTCTATTACAGTTATGTATTTACAATTAACATTCTTTGGATAAGTTTCATTGTCTTGAACATTGCATCTGTTAGTGATGTTTTCTTTTGGTAGAGGAAATTTCCTTCCTATTAAAGGTAGATCAGAATTTAAGCATTATTCCCACATCAGCTACATAAAAGTTAAGTGTCAAGTATCAGCTGATCCTGAGTATTTCCCTTTTAAGGAAGGCACAGAGCTGATAAAGTTCTTTTGTAACATCAGTTATGTCCTTTACTGATAGTTTTGCCCTTTAAAATTTATTCAAAATGACAATTTTCTAGCATATATTCCATTTTTCTTTGTGTGACCTTCATTCTGTTTTCCTCTCTCAAAGCCTGAATGTTCTGAATTACCTTGTAATAATTAAAAAATAAATAAATCAAGAAAGATCATGCCTATGCCAGTTTACCACCCATAGCTGTTTAAAATCTGAACCAGCTCAGACCCCATCTAAATGCTTATTGGCTTTTTAACGTAATTTTCTTACCTGAACACAGTGTAGATGCTACATGTAACTTGCAGTTATTTTTATTCACCAAACTTATAATCTAATTCTAAAAATTCTTTACAGTTGTTAGACATGCCCTAATTCCCTTAAAAATACATTGTGATATTTAAGCTTGGAATAAACTAATGCCTTTTTTTTTTTTTACTGTCAGTGGTTAAAATGTACAGCTCTCTTTGTCAGCCAGCAAATATCCGTAATCAAATTCTTGAACAGTTGTCCCGCCTCCAACACTTGCGGTTACCTCTCAGTTAATTTTAAATTCTGAAAAGAATAAATTGCCTCCAATACTTAGAGCCTGTCCTTCAATTTGGTACCAGATTAATCTTGTGACAGCCTTTATGGTCTTTTGCACATCTGTGGCAAGCTACCTAGCCTAGATTTTCTCATCTTGTCCTCTTGCTAATGTGTTAGCACAGCATTGCTCTCCCTTGGTGTGTTGATCACAGAATAAAATCTTTACATCTGGCATGTTTTACCCTAATTTATGGAGCACCTTCCCTCGTTCCCAGCACAGTTCCTGTTTCCCAAAGCAGCAGAGTTGCAGAGTTAAAAAAAACAACAGCAAAACAAAACACTCAAAGATTTGCAGTTTGTTATTCTATGCAAAACAAGGAGGGGAGGGACAAGAAGACTTCGTTCTAAGAAATTCTGGGTACTGTATTCTAAGTATGTTAGTTATGAGGCATCTTTATTCCAGCAAAACTATTCATAAATCACAGGCATTATATCCCAGTTTATTCTACAGATTATGATTCTATCTTTTTTAGCAAAATACTCTGCAGCACTTGCATAGCACAGCATCCGTAAGTAACAACACAGAAATGTGCTCCATGTCACTGAAATTTGGTAAGCTACAGCATGTAGTTCAAAGCTTACCAGAACGTCATGTTCATCCCCTATACTTGATATGCCACAGCAACTGCTAGAAATCACAAGTATGACTAACTGCCCTAAGCAATAGCTCTTCCAGGTTATGTATTGTTTGTTTTACAGACTAAGAAACAGATAAACATAGATATAATTTACTCTGACTGCACTGAATCTGCTGTGCTGTGTAGAGGACCAGTGTAGTTGAATTTGAGGCAGTTGTATCTTTCTGAGAACTCCATACTGAAAAGGAACCAGGGACCCTAACTTCAATTCTCCCTTTGGATATCTGCTCAGGCTCACAAGTGCTCACAGACCCTGCCACTGAAATTCAAGTGTCCCTGAAGTTGTCTGTAAGGAGCTGACTGTGGTGAAGCTGGAGGAAAGGAAATCTTTCCACTGGAGGCATCACCACACATCCAAGTGCAGTTCTTTCTGCACCTCTCTGTTCTCCCTTCATATATATTCTTCACTTTGATGGGAAGAGCTGCCTAGCATACTAATATTGGAATGCCTTGCAGGTATTAACACAGAGGTTTAGATAGTCTTTACTTCACCCAATTCCCTGTTCAGTCCATGTTCTGCCTCTTTGAACTGAAGTCATACTTCAAGCAGGCCTGAAAATGGTGCACTCTCTTCTGAGAGGATAAATGGGAATGTGCTCAGACATGTGGATCACTGCAAAGACAGGAGATGAAAATAATTCTTCACTCTCAGACATTGCAGAGATGATGTTCAGTTATTCATTTGTTGGTCTTATTAAAAAGCTGTCATATTCTGATTGCTCCTTACTTAGAGTAGGTTGTGAAGCTTCAGTCAAGCCCAGAATCTGTAGTATTACCCTTCCTGTTGGCTATTCCTTTTGGCTTCTCCTTAGTAGTGGAAAATACATAACCTACAGCATATATCACTCTCTGCCAGAAACATGTTTGCTCATAGAAGATTCACAATAACATGATCACCGCTGTACAGAGGATCTTTACTAACCAGGGCTGTGCCTCCTGAGAAATAGCATCATTTAACTACTACACAGTTCACCATACAAAATTATTGCGATACTTTCTGTGAGGCATCTTAAGCTGCATGAGAATTTCTTTTGTTAGATAAGCTGATATAATCAGAACAGGCAACCTAACATGCACAGAGCATTTCTTCTGGTCTGAAATAGATAGAAGGTACATCAAATCTAACCACAAGCTGAATGAGATTTTACCTTGATTGACGTTAATCAGTTAAATGGTTTGGAAGAAAAGGTGACTGATACCTGTGAAGTAGAGATGGATACTAGAAAGAGATAAGGTTGCAAGGTTGGTAGTTCTAAAAAAAAAAAATATATATATATATAGTATTTACTCTCTGGTAGATCTATAAGGGATAAGACAGGGGTAGGAGGTAGGCAGAAACAGTATATAACACAAAACCAATGTTCTTTTGAGTCAGTGGTTTTCAGTGTGCAGTAGAGTTATGAACTATACTCGCCAGACTCATCTGGTTAAGGTAAATAACTTAAGGGCATGAAAGAGGTGAAAGGAGCACTTCTTTGTGAAAATATTGACAGGATGAAAATAACCAGGTATTGTTCTGTACTGATTGCACAGTAGGAATTTGGTCCCTTTAAATTTCATACACAAACACAACCACTTCTATAAAAACAGCAACTGGCCAACATAACCAGTACAAAACAGTCATTGTAAAGACAACATTAATATAAGAAGGAAATGCATCACATTTTGGGGGAGTCCCTTAAATACAGCTTTATTTAAATACAGCTATACTGCAAAAACAGACCCTGTTTATAATACCTGTGCAATTGTCATCTAGAACTCCACTGGCAGGTGCATGGAAAATGATGCATTCAGAAGTGAATCACCATCTCTAGTGAAAGAAAAGATCCTTGAGGGGAAGAAATCGCCTCCCTGCCTCCAGGTGATTCATAGGGACTCCTAAAAAGTTAAGGGTTTCCATTTGTTTTAGACACTTAAAGTACCAAACATAACTTTAGAACTCATATCTCATTTAACCTCCAATGAAAATGTTGCTTTTTAACAGGTTCGCTGTTTTTTTGTTTTCTTTTGTTTTGTTTTAAATTTAAATCCCCAGTTGGTATAATACCACAGCACACTGAATTCTGAATGTAACATTTTGGCTTTTAGCCACCTTCAGCTTTGAAGAAGTTTTCTTTGATAGAACTTTAGATATACTTCCACAACGATACTTTTTTTAGCCTTTAATCCCTGTGAGTCACGTCTCTTCAAAGAAATAATCTTTCAGTTTAGACTACGATGGTTCTCAGAAATAGCTTTTAATACTTAAGTAAGTGCTATTTGAATAGCCAAGTACCTTTCATTTGGAAACTCAAACTTTTGGCCAGCTTCAAATCTGACTCTTGATTTTAGCAAAGTGTTTTTAAGCTGCTTACCATGCCAGAGAGAAGACCACACTGTTTTATCTTCTGCATGATGAGAACCAGAGTGCCCCAGAGGCCAAACAATTTCAGCAGATGGAGAGCATGGAGAATAGGTATGATCAATGTAGGAAAACTGCTGGCCAGTAGAAGGGCAGAAAGTCAGAACGTTTTACCAGTAACTAAGTGATAAGTATTCATTCTTGCTCCTTCAGAAAAGGCTGCTCCCATCAGAGGGCTTGTTTCTAAATTGGAAATGCTGAATGTGCTAACCTGAAGGCCTTTCTCCACTGAAGATTTGGCACTGGGATCATCCAACCGTACGAATATGATATATGGAAAAGTTCTGCCCTGCAGCATTGAAAACGTTGCTGTGCAACAGGTAGCATGAAGCCTTATTTCAGTTAAAGTATCTTTTTGGTCAGAGACTCTGCAAGTACAGAATTTAAAAGTCTGTATTCAATAAAAAGATTTTGTGTCCATCCGAGATCTTTCTTTGGTAGGGAAAGAAAGCTCATTTAGGTCAGTCCAGTGACTTTGCTGGAGCTAATAAAAGCAACACCTTTGTGTTTCCAAGTCAGTAGTGTTTCTGCAGTGCCCACTGGCCACTTGTTCTAAACTGGAACTTAATGGAGCAGAAGAGAATGGACAGAGGGGGATGCCACAAGGTTCAAGAACAATTCAGCCCTCTGTGTATTCCAGACAAACACATCCATAACCCTTCTCAAGAAAGAGTAAAACAAAAACCACCACCACAGGAACATACTATAGTCAAATGTATGGTTTAGAAAACTAAGCTAAAATGTGAATACCAGGTATGTTTAAACTGTTAAATATTTAAAAGCCCTCCTGTGACAATAGGCGTGATATGCTAATTCTCATGCTGGGTTGGTCTGCAAGAAGGGAGTGAAGTTCAAACTGCTCAAATAATATAAATAATAGGAAGCTTTATGGAATCATACCATACACCCTATTAATCAAAAGAAAATCAGGTTTTAGTACTTAAAAAGACATTATTGTCCTAAATTGGCATCAACTTGACAGGGATACAATTGTGAAACAATTCACAGTGCTGGTTTTATGATTAGTGTGGGTGGAAATGATACGTCTGAAGTTGCTTGTGAGAGACACAATTAATGTTGAGGTGCTTCTCACCAGCAAGACCTTATTATTAACTTCTTCTCCCTTTTGCTTATCTTCAGGAAGAATAGTTTTTGAATTACACAAGAGGAATTGAAAACAAAACTGTTAACAGCCCTAAGTCATTCTTACAACTCAAGTTCCTGGCATATGTAAAAATGTAATAAGTAATTACCTTTTTAATAAGTCTGTTACGATGATAATCAAAAGTGGTGGATGTCCTCTGAGCTTGTAGAATACAACGTTCAGGAAAAAGCTTGACATCCAAGAAAAGAAAGCCAAGGAACTCCAAAAAAAAAGTTGAAGAACTTCTGTTCCTTTTTTTTGTTGTTGTTGTTTGGTTTTCTGTTTGTTTATTTGTTTTGTTTTTAATATAAGCCTTGGCAGTAGTTCCAGATTTTGAAGTTTCATTGCGTGAACATACTATGAGTCCAAACAATGGGGCAGACCCTGTCCTGAAGTACATAGAGATTAAATGGGGCAGGGGAAAAGTTATAGCACGATGCCCAAATAGAGAATGAGAAGGCCAAAGTTGAAAAATACAGTCGCATTTTGTGTTCGGGGAAAGACAGACAGACACCCCAGCTATAAATCACAAAGGAGAAGTATGAAAAGGTACTAGAAAGTCTCTACCTAAATCTTACCTTGTGAGTATGATTAAGCCTTCCATCATTAGCAGTGAGAAAGTAAATTGATGATAGATGTATCCTGTCAAGGATTAGTTTAATTTGGTATCAAGTATTTTTCTGACTTTCCAGGAGGAAAAGCAAGTCCAATATAGAAATACAATATTTAAACTTAATTTTCTCACCATCTTTACAGAAGTAGCACGGGCACAAAAGCATGATATGCTGGGAGAGCAGAAAACTGAAGATACCAGCACAATCCCATGGTTAAGAACACCTCCCAGATTTTAAGGGCAGATAGACTATCCTTTCTTTCTCTCTCATCTAAACTATGATATAGCTGCCTTTGCTGCAAGCCAAGCCTGATGTTGAGGAAGCCTAACTACCTCAAACCTGTGGTCACAGACATTTACACCCCATGTCTGAAGCATCACTTCAAGCTCACTTAAGAGTCTCTGCACTATGAAAATTTTGGCTAATCTGTAAAATGCTGACTTGAAATTTCACTGCCAACATTACTGGATTGAAATGGCAGCTTCCACTTCAAATCAAGCTGTGTGAGTTTCTGAAGCACTGGCTGTACGTGCCAGGTAAGTGAAACAACTAGAAAGAAAACAGAAGCTAACAATGTTGATCCCAAGTTACAAGCTCTCCACCACTATGCTTTGCATTGTTCATAATAAGCATATTTCAGCTAGCACCACCTGATCTGGTAAGTACACACAGCACTAGTTTCTATCCCCAAAGTTGTGTCTGTGTGGCATTGAAGCTGACTCATTAGCCTTGTCTCTTATGTGGCTCATTATTCCTAACACAGAGCCATACCAGCATGGCTGCAACATTTTACTGTCACAGAGGTAACTCATTCCACACATACCTGTCAATATTCTCTGCAACATCTGATGGTATACTAATCCCTAGCATGTATAAATAGTGTAGCAAATCATAAAACCTGCCAATAACTCATATAGGATTGGATCATACCAGTACAAAGATGGTACAAAGCATCTGTCTTCAATAAAAATCATGGAGCTCATGAAAATAAACAGGCATGGCCACATACGCAGAGGTTTGGATTCTAACCACAGCCGTGAACAGTGACTCTCAAAGCCCTGGTCTTCAAGTGCTAGCTGCTTTGGGATGACCAGTCTAGGGACGCCAACATGTAGGTCAGAGTCATGCAGGAAAGAACGTTTTCAAGTACTGTCTGTTTCTGGTTTCTGGCTTAGCCATGGACTACTTGGGTAAAGCACTTCAAATCTGCGCCTCAGTTCCACATCACCCAGTGCCTTGGCAGTGGGAG
This sequence comes from Cygnus atratus, assembly GCF_013377495.2. Taxonomy (NCBI): domain Eukaryota; kingdom Metazoa; phylum Chordata; class Aves; order Anseriformes; family Anatidae; genus Cygnus; species Cygnus atratus. The sequence continues at coordinate 37,151,502 of NC_066364.1, read as the reverse complement.
AGCTCCACAGGGAGGCTTAATATCAGGCTCAAATAACTGTACAGACTGTAACTACAAATCATTTTCTTCTGTGCTTAGAGATGACTTGCCCAAATTGCATGCTGAATGAGGGAGGATAGTGAGATCTCTATCTTTTTTCCCAAGTCCAATGATAAATTTTCCCCCTATGGTTTCATTTTTAAATTAAGGCAATTTTAATCCATCAATTTTCCTCTTTCTATTTCATTTCCAGCCTCTTGGCATTTTCCTTTCATCCTTTTTCTATCTTCTTCCAAATTTGTTATGGTTTTTACTGTCTGATTAAATTTATTTAGGGCTCCACCTATCACTTGTTTATTGTCTGACTCACTTGCTCTCTTCACTCTCCTATTATTTGATGCTTAGTACACATTGTACTTCCCAGCTTCAACAATCTTTTCTCCATCTTTCGTGGCCATTGTCCAGTATTTTGCATATGAATTGTTTTCATTCCATAAATTTTCCCAGTGTCATCCATTAGTATTGGAAACCTTTCACTATGCTAAACTGGATAGGAAAACTGAAGAGTCATCATAGGATGGCTGATAAGATTCTCAGCCAAGAAACAGGCTTTGTACAAACACTCCCCCAACTTTCAGTATGCCAGTTCAGCCACTACACTTGATTCTTTTCTGATACCAAATGCAAGATTTGAAAAGACTTTTCCCAAATATATATATACGTATCTCAAAAGATGCAAGGAAAATGGGAATAAGTTCAAATCAGGTCTCAGTGCAAGAGTATTTTAGTGGATTATATAACTGGCTGTATCCTTGTGTGGTGGTTTTATCCAGCTGGGGAGCTGAGCTACACCACAATCACTCTCTCACTCCCCCTCCTCAAAGGGAAAAGGGGACAAAATATCCCCTTGGACTGGGAGCTCAAGGGTTGAGATAAGGACAGCGAAATCACTCAGCAGTAATCATCACAGGCAAAACAGACTCAGCATAGGAAGATTAATATAATTTATTACCTACTACTAACAAGCTAGAGAAGTGAGAAACTAAAAACAAAAAACACTTTCCTCCCATCAACCCTCTTCCACCTCCTCCACCCAAGCGGCACAGGGGAACGGGGAATGGGGGCTGCAGTGAGTCCCTGATGCTTCGTCCCTGCCGCTCCTTCACGGTCACTCTCTGCCCCTGCTCCACGCGGGTTCCCTCCCACGGGATGCCGTCCTGCCCGAACTGAGCCTGCAGGGGCTGCCCACAGGCAGCAGCTCTTCAAGAACTGCTCCCACACGGCTCCGTACCACGGGGTCCATCCCCCAGGAGCAAACTGCTCCAGCACGGGTCCCCCACGGGCGGCAGCTCCCCCCAGACCCCCTGCTCCTGCGTGGGCTCCTCTCCACGGGCTGCAGCTCCGGCCCGGGGCCTGCTCCTGCGGGGGCTCTCCATGGGCCGCAGCCTCCTCCAGGCCACATCCACCTGCTCCACCGGGGGCTCCTCCACGGGCTGCAGCGTGGAGATCTGCTCCATATGGGACCCGTGGGCTGCAGGGGGACAGCCTGCTCCACCAGGGGCCTCTCCACAGGCCACAGGGGAACTGCTGCTCTGGCATCTGGAGCACCTCCTGCCTTCCTGCAACACTGACCTGGGGGTTTGCAGGGCTGCTTCTCTCCCATTTTCTCACTCCTTTCTCCCAGCTGCTGTCACACATCAGTATTTTACCTTCTGCTCTCCCAAAGGCCCATCCAGTGTCACTCCATGGTTCAGCTCTGGCCAGCGGTGGGTCCCTTTTGGAGCCGGCTGGAGCTGGCTCTGCTCTGACATGGGGCAGTTGCTGGGTGCTTCTCACACAAGCCACCTCTGCAGCCCCCCTGCTACCAAAACCCTGCCATGCAAACCCAATACACCTTACTGAATACAGGTGTCTTGAGAACTATGAGAAATGGTTTCCTCTGCAGGGAAAGGGGAGGGAAACGTGGGATTTAGTGCCTAGTGGAGATGTGTCTGTCTGCAATTGGGTGAAACATGATCTGCAGGCACCATTTCCCATCCGTTGTCCTTTGACTCTAAGCCAAGATTACCTGAACACCCTGGAATTGGTTTCTGAATAGTTAAGGAAGATGAATCATGCCTCTTACCTTTCTGTCACCCCAGCTACCTCTGAAGATGGAATACCTTTCCATTCCTTGGTGATTTACTTTGAAGGCAGAGCAACAATGGCAATCTACTGAAAAAAAAACAGATGCATGGGTGTGGGGAAATTCCCTTTCCTACATTGCTTAACTATGGGCATAGTCCCAGTTTTGGGGCACTCTTAATTAGAATCTGAATCAAAAAATGCAGGCTCACAAACCATGTGATAGCAAGCAGACTACATTGCTATGCAACAGATGAAGTGTTTCAGTTCAAACTTTCCTTATAATTTTTCTTACCCAGAAGGGAAGAGTAGTATTAGATTTACTTCTGGATGAGGTGGGATTTTTTGGTTTGGTTGGTTGGTTGGCTTTTCCCCCTTGCTGTTAGGGATATTATAACACTCATAAAGGAACAGGGAATGTTGTACAGCTTACAGTTTTCCCCTCCCAGTGTGAGGGAAAAAAAAAATCTTAAGTTGAGATGTAAGCAAAAAGAAGCTGCAGTTCTGTTAAATTATTGCTTTGTTAACAGCAAGAGCATCCTTTTTGCCTACCTACTGATGCCAAGTTTAACTCACAGATACTTAAAGTTTACACTCTGGGCTTTTCAGCTACTAGACTCATACACAAAGATATTCTGTCTTATTTAACAACAAATAGCTGTCGTCCACTCACCTGCTTGTTGAATATGGTTATTTATCAGCCAGGTTAATGGGTACTGGTGTAACCCAAGTGTCTGAGTACTGACTAACATATAGCAATGGCAGATTTGTAAGTGTTAGTTTTTAGAAATAACTACAGCATACAATTTATAATAAATCAGAAAAGTCTTAACGTCAAAACCACCTGATGAAAAGGTTGTGTGTATGTCCTGGTGCTCAGCACATTTTCACTATTTCAGCCTTTCCTTGCCATCACCCCATCTCTTTGTCCAGACTCCTTTGCTGTGTCTGCTTTGTCCAGACCCCTTTGCTGTGACCCTTTTCACTCTGGAGAAGGTTGTTTCAATTACAAATGGGAAGGGAACATAGAAATCAAAATTGATAGCAGTAAGTCCCAGGAAAACACTGACAGCTGCATATCTACCCCAAACTAAGGGTCACCTCATCACTGAAGGCTCTTTGGGGAACAGTATTCAAGAACAGTTAGCTCCAGTTTGGCAAGACTTAATAAACACAATTTCAATAGTCTGCACTACAGGAAATTATCACTTTGGAAAAAATATCTCATCTTGAAAGAGAACGGCTAAAAGGAAAACTTCTTGCAGATCTCTTCAGTGGCAACCTACCACAGTTTGATTTACAGGAGTATCACACACTGCACAGCAGATGATAGCGATTTAAATATAAATATCAAGCTGGTGTTTCCTGAACAGCAATAATAGCAATTCCAGCCAAGTAGTTTTATTTACCAGATGTTTCAGAAAGTGTCTTGCACACCTAAGGAATAAAACCTACTATCAGACAGTGAGAAGAGGTGCATAGTATCAGTGATAAAGCTGTGACGGTAGGTTATGGAAGCAAAGAGCAACAATAAGCAGAGTCTTGACACATTTGATCTGTTAAGTACGTTACTGAGAGAGAGGAACGAAACAGAGTCATGTAGAGTAGTGGGAATAAATATAATACAGCTTTCTGGGAGGTATGACTGTACCTCAGAAGGAAGACATTTGGAATCTAGCCTCTTGCAGAGGCACAGAGGCTATTAAATGAGAAAAAGAACAACTGTAGGTGGACACGTTGTACAAGATACACGCCTTAAACTTCCAGGCCTTTTAATAGATCAGAGTTTCTTGACAGCCAGTATAAAACAGAATGTCGAAGAATAGATGTAAAGGTAAAGTAGAACCATACTACAGGAAGAAATCTTTCACCTCTCAGCCCAAGCATGCCTTACCACTGGCTGTGGCTCTAGGTTGCTTACTGTCTCTTATCCAGCTGAACATAGTTTAATATGATCTCAGTGCAATAGCAGAGACTTTGTTTTAGAAGACGATATACATAGAAACTGCTTTCTGCATGTACGGTATATACAGCTCAGATTCTTGCACCTACCTGCACCAAAGCTGAAACAAAGGTCCCACACCCACTGCTCCCTGGGGTTCATGCAGATGGTTGTGTGTATGCTTGGAAATGCTCCTTGGGGTGAGAGAATTCACTTGCCACCAAAGCGCTGAATTCATTTTTAAGAAGTCTGTGCTTCTTAGGTAATGGGAATGCTTTTAATCATTTCTTCCTTTTCTTCCATGAGAAAAAGGACTTAAATTATACCATTCAAAGAGCATCTGTGGTAATTATACTTCTGCAATACAGAACAGATTATTTTCACAGACAAGGTAGTTTTTATTAAAAACAGTTCTAATGTTTGTTTTCAAGAACAACCTAGACTTGAAAAAAATGCCACTGTTAAAGAAGAAACAAGGAAGATTTCAAACAAATTAGTAATTTGATTAAATTCTTTCATGCCAAAAATATTTTTCCCCAATGGCAAAAGGGGAGGAAGAAGACATGCATTTATTGAGTAGGTTCATCAAAACAGTCCTTTGCAGGCCCAGTTGACAGCAAGAGAATGTGCATTCAGGGCCTGACCTCAGGATTATAGAAGCTGAAGGAGAAAAGAAAAAGCTAACATTTATCACCTTGGCATAACCCCTGGATCTGTGCAGGCACATTACAGGATTACATGCCAATTCGTTAATCATTTATTAATCATTTTATTTTAAAAGCACTTCTTAGGGCATCACATTCCTATCTTTAAACATCCTTGTGAACATGTCAGCAAAATAACACCCACTGGTCAAAACATTTGCATTCATTTCAGCTCTTTTCTCTGGTTATCAAGCTTGGCATTTTTTTCAAGAAATGCTCTGAGGCTCTGATTTCTGTTTTCAGACAGACACTGAAGAGCCTTAGTCAACTTCAGGTAAGTGCACCGCAGCTCTCTTTGTTGTATCAGGCTAGTTTTAACTACCAGCCAGGCTGGTAAGCACATTCAGTGCCAGCACAGACATATATACAGTCGACAGTGTTTCTTCAAAAAGGATTCACCAAGATCAGTGTGCTCAGTAGGAAACGAGCTAGCTGATAATGCTATAGATGCACATGAAACTGGGCCCTCTCAAAAGGCACTGCATGAGGGAACACCATGTCCCCTGAGAGTCACAGCCATGATACTTCACCTGAATTTAGTTCTCTGTGTCTATGCCAGCACAGTCCCAGGGCAGAAGCCCTACTTGCACTGCTTTAAGTTCGTGGACTAGTCACTGCTGCTCTACAGCTCAGTGGTCACAAATGCTTTGAGAAACAGGATATTCCAACCCTGCTGCTACACAAGCAGAAGAGACTGAATGATGAAGCATTTAAGAATGACGCCCTACTCACTAGTGGCTATTAGGTTTCTTACCCCATAGGAGTAGCATTTGCAGACTGAGCAGTGTCACAAGTACTAGGACAGACACTAGCACAGGGCCAGCCAGTAGTTTTCACCAGTGCCTAGGAGTTGACACTCTAGTTGCCTAGTTGCTACAACCATTTTCACTGTCTTGCCTCACACAAACCTGGGTTAGAAAGAAGAGTTCTCTCACTGAACCTTACAGTCAGGAGCATCCTTTTCAGTTTTGAAGGGATGGATGACTAGTGGACATAGAACTAGGCTAAGGCAACTATCACTCAATTTGTTCTTCCAAAAGTCTGAAACCAAAGCATCTGCTGAGGTACAAGAAACATAGGTCACATTCTTATTTGGTCAGGATAATCCCTTTCTGAAAACACTTCCAAACCTCAAGCACACAACCGTAAAGGAGAAACCCCTGTGCCTGAGTGATGGGTTTATTCTTCATGAGCCATGCTCACCTATCAAGCAGCACATGTTGAGAGATACTCCCAGATAGCCCTTCTTTTCTGGGTCTAGTTCTGTCAGCCCCTTCTTGTAGTGTTCAGGTTGTGCTCATGTCCCTGTGCACAATTCACAAATATTGCTGCCATGCTTAGAATTAGATTAGCTCTTAATGGCTTTTCCAAGAGGAGATTGCACTACACTCAAATATGTATACAATCATTAGTTATTGATTAAAATTTCACTCTGTGGGTTTCACTGTAGACAGCTTAGAAGAATAAAACTTCTGAATTTACCTTTCATGCATACTCCCTTGAGTAAATAAAATTTATTTGCACACACCACCACAATACCAGCCTACGTGGAAGAGAAAACAAAAGCAAACATGCTTTTACTTAGGAAGTTGCTTGGACTGCCAAGAACCCTGCATGTCATTAGCAATACAACTATGTCCAGAATACGGACAAAAATTGCACTATGTGCCTCTTTCTGTAGGAGTCTGCCCACCTGAGACATACTCTGCTCTTGGCAGTGTCCTGTTCAACTGAGCACAACACGCTTCTTTTGACTTTATTCCCAGCAAGAAGTATCTAAAATTCACATTGTTCTGGGTGGCAAACAGACCATTCCTGGCACGTTCCAGCTATGTTCTCTCTTAAGGTGCCTTAAGAAACCTTAAAACCAAAAAACTCTGGTTTGTACAGTCTATCAGATCAGGACACCTCACTGCCATGCCCTGACACACTGTTTGGCTTTCTAATAGATCAACCTGTTTTACTATGATCAAACCTGCCCAGCTGCCTCAGATTATGGCTTCCAGCGTAAAAACTGCAGCTCAGTGACACCAGGAAGCCAACCACTGTGACGCAGCACAGACAAAACCAGGAGCATTAAATCTGCTGCCCAGTTTTGCTGGAGGACATGTTGGACTGTCAAAGCAGAGTTCATCTTAAGTTCTCTCAATGCAAGCTGATGGGCTGATGAATCTCAACAGGGCTTTGTAGTAGTCAGTATTCATCAAAAGCTTAACAACTGATGGAAATTTGGGTATTTCAAGCAGTTATTTTTAATGGTCCTTAGCTAGCGGTATAAAAAAAATCACTTTTTTTCATCTGACTTGAAGAATGAACAAAATTAGATTTTCTAATTGAAAAACAAGCAGTTATGCACAGGATTCATGGGCTTTATTCACTTCCAACAAAGAATGAAAAGGGAAAGGAGGCACACTCAATTCCTTGCAGTTAATCTGAACTACTCATAATAACAATAAGAAAGAGACTACATAAAAGTTCGGTCTCTACTTGCAAGTTTTGCTATCAAATCATCATTAGTTATGAAAGTCTAAGTCATTTTTGAAAGAAACAACATAGTACTGGGAAAACTCTTCTGTAGCCATAGATACACACTGACGTTTTATTACAATATTTTTCTTATTTAACTGAGAGAATGCTACATGGATTTAAGTGCTTACCAAGATGTTTTATTTTCATTACAAGGTGTTATCAAGATAGAGATTGCCAAATGTCTTCTTTATACAGACAAGACACCCCATTCTTATGTTCTCAACATGCAACAAAGGGTTGTTGGTTTTTGTTGCTGTTTTGTTTGCCTCTTTTTTTTTTTTTTAAATCTTAATAAGACATGGTTTGCTGGAAGAGTGCAGATGTTTGACTTGTCCTTCCACTACTGACCACCCTTCAGTAAACACGAGAAGAGGTGCAAACATTTGGCAGGGTCCATCTTTATTGTATTCACCAAGACCAAAGGTGGGTAGGTACCACTGCCATAGCACCAGCATCCCTCACACTGAGAGCTTGAACAGAGCCAAAGCAACCCCCACAGAGCTGCATGGTTTCCAGAGTGCAAGACTGGGATGGCTGACAAAATCCCTGGCTGTTACTGAAGAAGAGGACACAGCACTAGTTTGCCAAATACTGTTTTTAACATGTAAACTCGGAAGCACTGATGGCAAGGTTTCTACAGCTTGTGAAAAGAACAACAGGGAAGATACTAAATTATTAAGCTTGTTTCACTGGTTTCAAAATATATAGAGGAATTTCTGCATATAAGGCGTACTACCCAGGAAATCTAGTATTCAAGACTTCAGTATTCAATATTCTCTACAGGAAAATAATTTCCTAGGACTGTCTGCACAGAAAAAGAACACTGTTCATTTAGCAAGTGTACTGGAGACATCCTATTAATAGACATATTTGTCCTAAGAGAAATGGCATAGAATCTTGATAGGATTGTAGATGGATTTAAAATGTTATTTAAACAATTTCTTTTTTTTTATTTTTTCTACTTTAGCATGCTACCTTATAGGATCTATTCTGCTTTTACTCATTCATCTTGCTGAAGAGCCAAAAGTGGTGGGTAGGGAAAGACCACCTTACATAAAACTGCTGGTGGTTGTGGCATTTAGGAGCAAACCCCTCTCCTCCAAACAGTCTGAGATACCAGAGGCATTAGCTGCACTTCTGTCAAGTAGCTCAGCCTGCTATGGATGTAGGACATAGCTGTTCCTTTAGGCACAAATGGCAATTATTCAAGCTGGTGGGCACTGAGATGGGCACAGCTGCTCCTTATGCCTCATAGAGTTAGCTTTTATGCCCTCCATACTCAGGCACCTACCTTCAGGTTCCTAATTTTTAGAAATCTTGACCCAAAAATGTAAAGCACAGTTACATTTTAAGTATCATTCTGTCCTACCAGTGATCTAAGGGCATCTGTGGAGGCCTTTAACCATTTACATCATTAAAAAATTGCATGAAGTGATCAGTATAAAGGCTTTTTTTTCCTTTTCATCTCCCCAACATTTTACATTTAGAGCAGTTACTCTTATATCCCTTGTTGCCAGCTTGGAGTATGCATCTGAGCAGCCCTGTCTTGGCTTTTCCTCACAGCGGTCACCATTCGGGGTGTAATTATCACAACTTGAACTGAAGCAGATGACTCCTTTCTAAAGCATTTCGCCTCTGGTTCATCTTTCTTGGAGCTGATGCTTGAAATTGCACTCTGTGTTCTCCCGTACTGCCCTGCAAGTCACAATGAACAGAGTTAAAAGCAGGGGAAGCAGGACTGCTCCCTTCCTTCCGCCAGCCGTGAGCCGTGCAGTCAGCTTAGCAACTTTCTTGCCTCTTTAGAGGGAACGAGGCAGGCATTTCTTCCGACTCTATGAGGAAAATGCTTTCATCATGCTGTGCTCCCAAAAACGTACCTGGTTTTAAATATACATTACCAAAAGCTTCTCTTGCATGACTAAGTCTAGTCACTTTGCACAGCATGCAGTTATTCCTCTGCTACAATCTAGACTGTCATTCCCCTCCCTCCTCCTTGCGTTTTCTCCCAGGTGTATATATACATATACATCTCTCTGTATTTTCCCACAACCGAGTCAATCTTCTAATTTTACTTGCTTTTAAATTCACTATGACTCTCAACGCATTTTACATGGGTTCTTTACTTCAAGGAGGAGAAAGCACCTCCAAAAGGACCTGGTTCTCTCCCTGCAGATACGGATAGGATTGCCAGCACATATTTCAATTAGAAACATTTGCAAGTTGACTTCAAAAAATGAAATAAAAATAAAATTAAATCAAAATAAAATTTCCTCTTTAATTTCTACAAGCCCAATCATCAATAACAGAATCAACAGATCTACTGAGAAGTTACAAAAGAGGACGGACAAGTGCTCTTCATGATTAAAAGCATAAGGATATGAAGCTGGGGCTTGGAGGAATATTCGTCCATTTTAAGGGTGAATACCCTTAAAATCTGTGTCCCAGGGAACTCTTCACTCCCTTCTGGGGCATCTGGCACTGGCTCCCATCAGATGCAAGGTGTCAACTTCCCAGCCCCACCAGCTCGGCACTTTTCTGCACCTACTAGAAATTCTTACCTGTGTTTCCACAGCAACTCAGCATGCCCGATTTGTTTGGAGACAGTAATCTGTTTCCATAGGAACAAAGCATCCAGGCCTGCCTTGAAACTTCAGCTTAAAACATGAAATTCTGCTAATAAAAGAGAAAAAACTCCAAGGAGATGCATCCAGACTACAACTGCACTAGCAAACATCTCTGCTTCAGTTCACACACTTCTAATCAGATATTTTTATTCTACATTACTAGTGATCAAAGACCTAAATAATGAGACAGGAGTTTTAATGATATTGGAAATTTCATTTCCACACAAGGAGGATGGCCATACATCCAATTGTTTGTAGGTTCAGCAACAGCTTATGGATATTTTTGAAAATTTTTTCTGTCAATGATAACAAAATATGGTGGGGAAGCTGATAGTTCATCTCGTCTCAAACAGAACGGGGCTGCCACATCCCTCCCTCACTAATGCTTAATCCTATTCAAACTAAGAGCAAAACCAAACCAAACCCCCAGAAGCCAACCCACAACGCAGGACCCACAACCCAGGACTACTCATGTTAGCCTAAAAACTATGGAATTAGGGGTTGGTTATCTCAGAAACATGAGTAGCTCAGATTAGTAATACAGTTATTCACAAATCCTGCATCACTGCATTACTATACCAATCAATCTCTGGTAACTGTTTGCATTCCCATACAGAAGGGCTTTTATACACATGTAGAGGAAAATAAAAGAGTTCTGAGGCAGCCAACTGTGCTTCAGATGTGTAGAAAACATTGTCTGACAAGCATGACCTGAAGAAAGAAGAAAAAAAAGATCACAATGCTTCCACTCCTCCAGCAAAAGCATCATGTATTAGATTAACGCTTAGGCTGGCAGCGCAACTGTTTGACACTGAGGCAGCTCCAGAATAAGCCACCAAAATTTGGGTGTCTACAATCCCACCAGCATCCACAGAGCAACCCAGCTGATTCTGAAGATGACCCCTGCACAGCACAGATGATGCTCAGTACCTTTGTAGGCACCTGAAATACACTCTGGCCTCCAGCAACTGCCCCGGCAGGCTGGAGGCCTTCCAGCTGCCCTGCGAGGTATTTGTCAGTCCTGTATGCAGACCTGGGGCACCACACAGCATCCCAAGTGGCACCGGGGCCTCCGATCTCAAACTCAACAGCTACTGCTCTGAAATGCACAGACTGTATTGATTTGAGCTCCACTTGCTTCAGAGGCAGTTCAGAAACTTCGCTCAACTGCAGACACCTCAGTTTGGCATCTCAGTTTCAAGCTAAATCTTGCCCTGTGGTAATTCTTAAAATACACAGCCAAAACCTCTGAACCATACGGAATGTAATTTTTTAATGATTTTTTTTCTGCCACCCCCAATTTTCCATGTAAATATTTAGCATATAGTAATGTGTAGGAATAAAAGAATGGGAAAATACCTAACCTGGACAAAAACCTGCTATGGTACTTTCAATAACAACCTAAAAAAAAAAAATTGTTCCAATTTAATGCTTATATGAGCCAAGGTAATTGCTTTGCATGTAAAACATGGATATTCAACTAACTGCAGAACACATCACACACAAATTTCATCAACTGGAGCACAAATAAGAGGCAGAACATGTGTTGCTTTTGTCTTCCTGCTGCTACTTTTCTTGCTGCCTATTAAACTGCCTGGGCTCATGCTGGATCAGCCAGAATTTGACTGAAGAACCTGTGGCTGGAAAGGCCTCGGACAAGCTGGGCATCTTGCCTAAAAATCAGCTTGCAAGATAAAAGGTTCAATGTGAGCATAGGGTGGCAAGAGCTACAGAGCTTCAATTCTGAGTTGTAAGCATGAAAATCAAGTTCACTTTTAGTTAGAGTTGTGGCATAGCAGAGTGTGAGGGCTGTACCTAGGTGCACACCCAGCATGCTAGGATTGTGTAATTGAACCTTCACAATTAATTGCCATAGGAGCTCAGCAGCTGGGAATCTGGGACAGGTTTTGAAATTCTCCCGAGCGGCTCCCACTGTATTTCATCCAATTTGTGCTCTTAAAGGTGTTAACATTCAGGGTGGACCCTGCTACAGAACGGATCGAATTGTACATAGGTAAGATTTTGTCAACGGCTAATAGAAATTCTTCCTGCAGGAACAGTGACATAAGACCAAGGAATAGTATTTTCTGCATAGGCAGAATATTTAGGAGATGTTTTGTATGTATGGAAAATATTCAGTAGCAATGCACCGTGCGTGTTGTAGAGCATTCACACAGCACCGGGGGCCAGCTGAACTACCAGAACGGAGCAGAGCCACTTTCCAGGGTCTCACCTGGTCCAGCAGACACCAGGACTGCAAAGCTCACTGCAATGCAAGCTCCTGTCACCACCCAGTCAGCAACTGACTGTCCTGGTCAGGAGATCTGATGCCACATGCAAGCATTACTGTGGGCCGAGATGCCACTGTCCAGGAGCATCTGAGCAATCCCAGCTTTTCCTTTGCATCAGCCCTAGTATTCAGCTCACTCCTCCTGGCAAGTTGCATCAATTCAAACTGACGGAGGACTTATCTACCTGGAGAAACAGATGAAAAAGCATGTATTTGAGGAGACAAATGACCTCCTGAAGGTGCAGAGCAGCATACCACATTTTCCAGGAGAAGGCACAGGGGACAGTACTACCCATTTCCACAGCATCCAGCTCAGCCGCTTGACTAAACAGGGGCAGTTCAGCTGTTGTAGCTAATTGCCATGGGTTCCTGCTAATGATCATCTTTGGTTTGACCTACTCATTAAATGTGCACACAATTTACCCTTCACTGCTTTGTCAGAGGAAAACTGTTGATTCCTGTGCCTTCACTAACACGACTTTTCCCCCCTTATTTGGAATACATGAATGCAGTTTCATGCAAACTAAGACATTTCTTTCCAGCTATATTATGTTTACTATTGGCTCTGTAGCTTTCCTCTGTAATCTCTAATCGCACAGTCCTAGTCTACTTGGATTTCCTTTTATAAACCCTTTCAGCAGTGTTTTGTCATTTTCATGTATTCATAGCCAGGACCTACATTCTATGACTTTCAACATAGAGAAAAATACATACATGGTGAATTAAAAAAAAAAAAAAAGAAAAAGAAAAAAAAAGGCATCACTGAAGAATACTTCACCTTCTATTAGCTTTTCATTCAAAACATGATGGGCAGGTTACTATAATCTTTAACAACAGAATCTGCATGAAAGTGAAATACAGATTAACGGGAATTGTTATCAAGGAAAAAGTAAGGTTTTGGAAACATTCACAGAATTAAAGATTGGTTTAGGTGTGAAGGCAGTCTCTGTCCAACCTGCTGCTAACAGCAGCATCAACTGAGATCAGACCAGGCTGCTCAGAGCTGTATGCAGCCAGGTCTTGAAAGCCCCCAGGAGTATAGACTGCATGACGGGCTCTCCCATCCAAGGTACTGGCAAAATCCTGTTCGAGAGCAGTGCTTGAAACATTCACCTGAAGACAAGTGCTTTAGTTCTCCAGCATCTTTTCTAAAAGTCACAGAAGCCACTTGGCAATATGCTTAATAAACATGAGCTCGCACAGTAAAGCAGGACAGTTGCAGGAACGTGCCTGTTGGGTCATATAAACAGCAATAAAGAAGTTTGATTACAGCAGCAAACCAGACTGTAAGCAGCTCCATTTTAACAGCCACGTAAGGCTGTGATGCTACCTAGATATGAACAGGCAGACCATGAGCATCTCTACCTCAAAAAAAAACCCCATTTGTTAAGACAAATTAATCTTGATTTTAGACATTCAGACCAATGTTCATCACTGCAGAAAGTTATAAAATTTGTAATCTGCAACAACCCCTTCAGGTATTTGAACGACAAAAGTAAAACCTAAACTTCAGCCACTTTCAGCACTATATCATGCCTAGATTAGAAAGCTGAGATAATGTCAGATTGCCAAGTGTTGCTAAGCTACTCTGTGCAAAACAAGTTGTGAGTAATGTGAGCTCTATTCAGAACTACAAAGGAAATCAGAAGATTTTAGAAGTATGACGATTCTTCCTAAATTACATCTTAAAAATCCTTGAAGTGCCTGAAGTCTTGAGTGCCCACCTTGGGTGAAACAAGCAACTCTGCTTATCTGATCGGGAAGTCCACTTGCAAATGAATGTCCTTCCACTTAACTCCAGTAAAGATAATAGATTATGACTGCTTTCAACTGTATGCTAGGTTGTAATCTGGATTTCAATTGTTGCAAAAAGATGTTTAAATAGGTGTTTTCCTAATTGGAAATTCAGATTGCCATGCTTAAAGATGCCCTCCTGATGAGGCCCTCCTAGAAGGGCTACCGTCACAGTAGGGATATTATCCTTGACAAGATCAGAGCAATGAAGACTGTAGGTGAAACTGAAACATTTGCAGATTGTTCTCCTATTTGCAAACCACCCAGCTCAAAGGACCACACATTACAGACCCACCTGCAAGAAAAGCACGAGAGTAGAAAATTGCATTCTTCTACAGCACTATTTTATGAAGTAGTGGGTTCGTAAAGAAAAGTTTCTGAAAATTCCCATTCAAATTCTGATTTAGTGTGCAGCCTTTATGTCTGTACCTTCCACAAATTATTATTTTGTTGTTGTTTTTTAAAAACTACAAAACCAGAATATAGTATTCTGATGTAAAGGGCAGATATATTTCCAGGATACTGGTGACATGCCTTCTACTGTAGGACAAACTGTTCAATTTAGAACAAACTGTTCATTTTAACATCTTGTAACGTGAGCCACTGATGTTAAAAGGTCACTGATACAAAATATAAAATGTGTGTCTATCTTAAAATAAGGCAATTGCCGCACAATTTTATAATGCAGGAATTTTTCAAGAAAACTAGCTAAGGGTTATTATGACAAAAGGTATACTTACATGGAGGCTTCTGTGGCTCCTCCAAAAAAAAAATCAATTTTGCTCAGAAAAAAATGCATGGGAGGAGAAAACAGAGCAAATTTTTCTGCCTTACCAGAACCTCCTCCAGAACAGTAGGAACTACCGATGCCCTGAAACAAGCAAAACATTGTGTTTGTGCAGAATGTGCTTTTTTGTTGTTGTTAATGAAGACCTACTGAATGATTGCATTCTTCATATCCCTTATATTTTACTAGGTGATTTTTAAAAGATTTTTTATTTTTTATAAACAATTCTCTCCTAATGAACATACAAACATTTCTTTGAGCAGCACCAAAGAAATAATCAACTATGCCACTTCATATTGGTTCTTCTGAACCTGCTTTAATCAGCCTTAGAATATGGAAGTATTCCAGAACTAGAACTGATTTATGTGCAAATCAGGTTTTCCTATAAAAACTAAACAATGGTGTTCCTCACATGTACTAAATGCAACAAAAGTCAAGCAGCTGAGTTTTTAAAATACAACTCACAAACAAATTATTGTTACAGTTCGTCATTACTTTTCACTATCAATGGTAAACAGCAGCTAACTATAAAACACTAGTATTAATGGATTAAAATGTATAATTGGAATTTCAATCGGAATATCTTCAACAACAAAATATGATGTAAACTTCTTACACACCTTCTTACATACCTTCTAGTGGGAGGTGTCCCTGCCCATTGCAGGGGTGTTGGAATTAGTTGATCTTTAAGGTTTCTTCCGACACAAACTGTTCTATGCTTCTATATTGTATAATATTAACTATTTTATTTTTCATGTGCAGAAGAACAAGTATTTTAAGAATAGTCTCTTGGCAGATTATTATTATTAATATATTACACTAGAGTATTTCTTCAAGCTACTATTCTAATTAGGAAAAACATTTACACCTGTACATGCAACAAGAATTACGTGAAGAGTCGATCCAAGAACATGTTCCAAACAAAGAGCTGGGAGACTGCAGAGGTCCCTTTTTCCCCATAAAAGATTTTCCACAGAAGTTTCTTGTTTGAGACTGACAACATAGAGATTAAGTCCATGCCTTTTGATAAATGTTTCAAAGTTCCTTTTGGTAAACTAAAACAGGTTTGTTTCTTGGTGAACTACCATCCAGAGATGGCACTGAGCAACATTGATTTCAGAGGCTGTTTCTCTGACATTAACCAGGTCATTGATATAAAAACAGTATAGGACAATACTTTTCTGATGTCACCTTCCATTTCTAGTCTTGTTTCCTAGGAAAATGGAGCTCTTCTCATCAATCTCTGCACAGCACACGAGAGCCTCTTCCCTCTCTCCTTTTCCCATCCAGTAATTCTGAATCTGCAGGTCAGCTTCAACAGAAACTGGGTAGTGTTATCATTTTGCTGAGCACAAACTTACTGTAAAAGTCAGTTTAACCAACTGAAAGCTTAAAGTCCATTCTATGTCATGGCAAGTCATTTAAATCGTGAGAAAGGACTGAAAGTCATATCAGTGTTGGACATACCAAAAAAAAATCCACCTTTCAGGAAATAAACCTGTTGCAGTCCCAGAGATGCACAAATTCTTAAAATTATGTCATAAGGTGACGATCCAGCTGAGGAAATATCAGTTACAAATACTGTATTTATTTTATATACTTTGATAATATTTTTTTTTAAGCTTACAGAAAATATCAAAGTATTGATCTCTTCCTCTGTAACAATCAGCCACAGAACACAACCATCTGAAGTTGCAAGATGGCACTTCAGGTACTTTTTGAGAACTAGATGCCACTATAACACAACTGTAGTGCAGATGTTTGAAAAACAAACAAAAAACAACACTTCAAACAGATGAGAATAAATTAAGTTACCCACAATAATTCAGTGACTGTAACTTGCAACAATTAAAATGCCAAAGTATGAAACTTTGCATAAGAATACTAGTTTTGTGTTACTTAAAACAAGTCATTTGACAGGTCTATTCATTCATCCCAAAAGAAAGCAGAAACGCTCTCACTATTTGATGCTCAACATGTCACACCTTGTAGGATCATCAGCTTTTTTCTCTTCTGCAGTGGAATGCGATCCCCAGAGTGCATTTGTCCAAACAATAAAACTGGTAACTTGATATTTATTCATGGATGATCTCACGCAGGAATCTCCAGCCTCTCCCCTTCAGTAGACCAGCTTTTGATATTCTGTTCTTATCACGAACAGAAACACTTCTGAATTTGGTGCCTGATAGTGACTGCCAATGAATGAACTACAAACTAACTACTGAAGGCAACTGTTCAAATATTTTCCAAGGTAACAAGTTTGCATATTGAAACCTCCAAGGACGTCACAATATTTTTTTGCTCCTCATTAGTAACATCAGCATCTCAATATTACTCAGCTTTGATTAATGATATTTCCAGGAAAAATACACTCTCAACAAGCCCTAGAATTAGACTGTTCTTTTTCATGTGGACAGAAGCAGCCCAAGATCCAGGAAGTTTACTCCAGCCCCATGATCTGGAAGAACCACCACAGCATAGTACTTCTGCACTCAACCACTTGTTGGATATGCAAGAGCAGCTACCAATTTGGTTCCTTTCCCTGCTTAATTATTACTGCAGCAGTCAGATCCTATAAGCCAAGGGTAAAGACATGATAGCTCATTTCTTCTCATACAGCTGCTAGGTGTGTGCAACAGCCCTCAGCAACAGGTGTACTTTAAGCTTGCAAAGAAACCAGTTCTAGACAGCTTCCTATCACAAACTGTACTAGGGCACTAGTTACTAGTACTAGTAACACTGGGACCTGCATGTTCCCAAAGCCTCTTTAGAAATTTCCATATTCTAGCATTGACCTCTTCAGAGTCTACTTCCTCATCCTTTCTGACAGCCCTGAAGTCTCCAAGAGCACGATTCCCTTCAAGAGGCAACCGTAAACAGAAATTCCCAGTAGTACACCAGACTGGAAACAAGCTTTCAGAAACCACATACAGTAACTGCAGACTTCTAGACCTGTTCTGAAGCAGTTCCAAATCTATGAACACTAGATGGACTAGATGCACAAAGCCTTTGGGAAGTCATAGCCTGAACACAGCCTAAGTCAAAGGATAAAAATCACTGAAGCACCAAGTCACAGCAGCTACTTATTCAAAATATTTTGCCCTTTTGGATTAATGTGGATGCAGACAGTGAGAGCAGAAAAGGCATCTTTTTGGCAAAGTAACCCGTTACAACCAGAAAGCCCAACAGGGAGGGAATTAATGAAGTCCTTTTACACGGGTGACAGAAAAGCTTCCTTTAGCACAGCGATCCCATCAGATCTTGAGTGATGGGAAAATTAGGAATCCTCAGTATGCTATGGAAGATGTAAACTTCAGTCATTAACACCAAAATGTAATTTTTGAAGTCACCGCAGTGATCTTGCATCTGTGACAGAAGAAAAAAAACACTATAAAATTTAATGTTATAAGCATTTTGTTTTTCCAATGTAACACTGACGTTTCTGCTCAGAGGAAAAGAAACCTGTTCAGAGCACCTGGGCTTTGTAATACAAATCTCCACACATACAAAACTATAACTGAAAACTTTTAGATCCTTCTAGATGACAAAATAATGACTCTACTACTGAAATACGCTGTGACCCATGGGCAATAACTGACAGCCATATCCTTTTCTAACTTCAAGTCTAACACATGAGAGGGCACTAAAGAGATGATTGCTCAGTTTAGGATAGTCAGTCACTGTCAGATAGCAATTTAACCTTTCAAAAAAGCATTATTAAGATATTTCCCATGAAAGCCGAATTATAGATCCCACAATCACAAGTCTGCCTTCTTAGGAATAAACACCCATTCAACACATAAAAGGAGGATGCAAACAGAAATAATGAAAGAATGTGTACAGATGTTACTGACACATCTAGAATGGTGGTAGCTGCTTTACTACTTTTTTTTGTCCAAGCTGTTATTTGACAGCAAATTACAGGCTCATGACATACTTTCAATACTGGTATTAGAATCTATGGGTTTCTTTTATTACATTATGTTTAATAATACCGTAACCTGTCAAGTTATTCTTAGGTACTTCCATGGTCCTTACCATGGTGTCTACAGGCCACGGGCTATCATGTTTTTACCCTCAGAACAGCTCAAGATAAGTGATGAATAATATCGATGTAGCCACACAGAAAACTTCATGGCAGACCAAGATTATGCCTCTGTAATGAGTTCTCAGTTGGTGTCCTAAGCCTCTGGAAATCCTTCTGTATCACATTATAAACTGAAAATAAAGAAAATTTACAAAAATACATTTTGTAATGTAAAATTTTTATTTTTTTTATTATCTGAGATAATTTTTTGTTTTACCAAAGTTACTTTTATTCTTTGTTTACAAAGCCAGAAAACATAATTGGATCACCTGCAAGTCAAATAGAGATTTCAGATGAAAATGAACATTTTTGAATAACTGGTTACCTGAGTTACAGTGCAATTTTTAAATTTGGACAGTATTGCTCTGCAGACTTTTTACAGTAAGAAATAATAAGCTTTTCAGGTTAAAATCTAAATCAGTGCTTGCAATAAATTTAAGAATATTCACAGACAAACAACATGAAATACCTTACATAACGTATACTACACACTTCTGCTTCCCTCTACAATAAATTAACATCCTGGATGACTAAAGTATTAGCAAAAATATTTACAAAGACAAGATAAAACACAGTATAAAATTTTTTGTCAAAGATGTATTTCCTCCAAGAAACAGTTTGGTACCAAGAGTGAAATTTCAAGTCTTTACAAAATTGCTTCTCACTTATTTAAATTCATGAAGGTAAATAAATAAGATTGTATTGTACAAACAGACATTGATATCCTCATACGGTTTTATGCAGTAAAAGCGTGCATCTCTTCTTGGGAGTATCCAAGATCCCTCAGGTATCTGAAAGTCAGAAAGTAAATTTGTAAGAACAGTATTTGGAACCCAAAACACACCACAGACAGTGACGAAGCACTGCAGCTATCTAGCACTATCTTGTCTTTATTCAGACATGAACAATTAGGTATCTCAGATTTCTCAAAAGATAACGATTATTGGACAACTCCACCCTCCATTAAATCCACAAATTTGACTTCAGTAGCGCTGTAAGTGACATCAATATTGGTTCAATATTTTGAAACTGGGCAAGAAAAAGTTAGAGAGCCCTTTATCCTTAAATATATGGCATATAATGAAAGCATTAGGTACAGATGTAAATAAATGCATTAATAAAAATCAAGAAAACTGCTTGTGATAGAACAGCAGCTTTGAATTTTAGTAACTCAATTTTTTAACCTAACACCAGCAAGCCATTTTTGAAAGACTTCCAAGTCAGAAACATTCTGGTTGGTTAGGTGATCAAATTAAAAAAATTCATCGTTCTCTAATTCATCATCTAAAATACTCACTCTACTCCCTGTTCTGTAAAAGGTGTTGGGCCACAGATGCAGATAAGCACTTTGGAGTCTTTTCTGCTTCTTTTCACACACTCAGAGAGAAGGGATAAAGAAATCTTCCCCTGTTTACCGCCCCAGTCCTTCGTTGGTTCTGAAAGAATAAATTGAACCTCGAACCTGGAAAGCAGAAGAATATTTCAGAAACATCACCTTTGATTAGAAATCTGCTATACAAGATATTAGTGAGACACTGATGTTTTCTAGGTTTACTTTCTTGTTGTGCTGTACTCTCACTGCGCACTATCAGTTCTCACAGACATTTAGTTGTTCCTACCAACTAGGTCAATCAAATCACCTCCAATATTGGAAAATTAATTCTTAAATGCAATCCTCAAACGTTCAAAATTTTAGTTGTGTATTCCACCTTTAAATAAATAAAAAATAACTGGTACCATTCAAGATACTAAAGCACAGATTTTGTTTCTCGATTATTTACTTATACAAATGTTGGTGTAGCTCGATACATCAACAGGGAAATAAGAATGCTTAGCCAAACTTGTGAAAATGTCAGCACAATTTCATTAATGAGAAAATACTCTAACTGGCTTCAAAAATCCACTAAGAGTAGTTATTGAGTGAAAAACAAGCACTTGTGTATCTAAGGCTCCTACTGAAAGGGAGAAAGGGATTTTGCTGTAAATTTGCAGTGTCTAGACTATGAAACTTTGAAGGTGCCAGACATCACTATGTTTGAAATAATACTGATTTTTCACATCAATGCTAGGAAGGAACAATGTAAATTAGCTTGTTCATACAATTTCAACTGAGAATTAAGCAAGCACGAACAAAACATACTTCTTTCACCTAATATCTAGGCATTGATAATTTAGCTAGTCATAAAAGCAAGGGTACTGAAATTAAAAGGCAACCTCATATATACTCCTACATCTCCTGACAGAACTACGGCCTGGTAAATGAATATTACCTATGCACTAGTGCATTTTAACCCATAATTACTTTGTAACAGAGAAAAGTAACAGCACGTAACAATGAAAGTAGGGCCTAATTTGAACTTTGAATTTCTATAAAAGTATTTTTGCAACCAAGTGACACCAAAGAGACTTTCAAGACACCTCACTAAATTCAAAATAATCTTCCAATGGTAGACTATCCTTGTCTATTGTTTCCATCCCTCTCTTTGCATATCTCTATTTTCTATCACTAAGGCTAATTTTCTTCACCTTCTAAATGCTTCTCAGCTAGTCTTAGCTAACATCTCATCTAACACTCCATCTTCAATAAACATCTATTAAACACTGTCATATCAAATAAACTCTTTGCTTCCCAGAAGGTAATGACATACCCTGCTGATATCTGTGGCACATATAACCAAATCTCCTTCCAATCCCTATGTCTCATTAAATTCTAGCTAAAAGTTTCCAGAAGCAGGATCTATCCTTGTGCCAGAGCTGTACAGTTACTACATGCCCCAAGGTTTGTTCTCCTATACATTGGGATGATACAAGAGTTGTAAATACCTTTTATCTTTAAGAGCTAACTCCTCTAGTTGGTTTCTCCAAAGTATGTCATCTTCCTTTTTGTTGAAGAAGATCAACTTCACTGTCCTTAAAAAGAAATAAATAAAATTTAAGCGCAAATTGTTTCTCCATTTAAAACACATGTTAAAGAATCAGAAGTTACTGGATTATACAGAAGACTTTTACAATGATGATGTAACTCTTCAGTTCTCAAATCTTTTTGCTTCTAACCCACTATAAGAAATTTCTTGCTGTACCTGAAAGCTGTTGGATTTGTGACCTCTCTTCTAAATGCCACAACCCTGTGATTGCAATCTCTACTTCAAGAACTGCTGTTCTAAGAAAAATAAAATCTCTTAAAGTTACTAAGGCATGACTGAGAATACAATATGCTTATTTGTCAGGTTTTATTTAATGGTCTCTTGATATTATTTGAGCACTACTACTGCAATTAATAGCTGGTTTATGAACTCTGTACACCCTTTTTATATTATGTACCCCATCTTACAGAGAAGTGGAATTTCAAGAAGTGTCATCTTAAATAGGAAAAAAACCTGCATAGATATTCTTTAAAATGAATACTTCAGCCAAATACAATTTGGCCTTTAAGAGAAAAAACAAGATGAACAAAGATCATTATGGCTTCATACACAGAAAGATATTGCAGACAGGGAAATAATAAATTGCTTTTCACATTTATTGTAGACAATAACAGACTTAAAAAATAATAGGGAGACGTAGGCTAAGCAGTAAGAATGGAAATCCAGTGATGCAAGATAGTCACAAAAAACACTATGTAGGAAAGCTGCGGGTTCATCAATGTTAGCAGTACTACCTCAGAGGTTCAGCTACCACTGGCCTAGAACTAGACAGAAACTGTTTCTGCAGCTGAAGTGACCATTAAGTCATAAAGGGACCATTAAGTCATTATCCAGATCCTTCCTCAACCTTCTCTGCAATTTGTGTTCTGGCTTATGCAATCCAAAGTTAGGGCAATTGTTACTTTTCATGGTAAGATAATTTTTGATGCAAATTATGTTTACTTTGTTTATATATACTATTTATGTACATGAGGTGCATACATAACATAAATACATATATATATATATATACACACACAAGATACTTCTGCAACATTTTCTGAAAAAAAAAAAGTGGGTAAACAGCAAAAATAATACCAGGAAACATATGCCTAGAGCAGTCAGAAACACAAAGCTTTATGCTTGTACTGGATCAAGAGATTCTAACACCTAACGAGCCTCCAAGACAAGAAGAAAAAACTCATTTACTTTGACTAGTAAGAAAACATATGCTGCTGCAGCCTGAACTAACTGCTAGTACTGAGTACCCAAGAAATCATGCTGAAGAGTTAAAATAAGCACTTCTGGTCATCCTTCAATGACAGAGTAGATATGAGCACTGTCTGTGCTGTAGAAGTCTTTCACACACGTTACCTACCGTGTTTATTCTGGTTATGGACAAAACGTCAAGATTTGCATCTTTTACTACTGGTTTTTCTGTCCTTGGTTTTGCTTTCATGTTATATTTACCTCACATACTAGTTTTCCACTCAAGAAGTTAAAAAGACAAAATCTAAATTCACTCTGCAGTATTTCCCAAGCATTTTGTCAGATGATTAATTTATTTCACAAAGCCAGGCAACCCTATATCATTTGCTACTGACAATAAACCATGCTTTGGAAGAGCCTTGTACGCAAACAGCACATACTCTCTGTCCTCACAAAAGAGGATTACGTGTAATTACTGGACAATAGCAATACAAGAATAAAGTATGCTTTTAGATTCTTTTCTAGAAACAGATTATTGCAGTACACGTAATCCTTTTTAGTTTTACTAAGAAGACTGGCCTCCAATTTAAACCCTTTATACCCTTTCAAAATGTGCTTCATAAAGACATAATGAGCCAAAACATCCTCTGTTTATATTGAATAAAACCCTGTATTACAAATTAATATCTATTATGAGAGTCTGAATTCAAAGACACAGGAAAACAGTAGCAAGTCTGTAAAACTGTCCCCTGCAACAGCTTTAAAGAAAATTAAAGGTCAGGCATATTTTCCATTTTTGTAATCTCCCAAACTACAACAGTTCACATCAACAAAAATGTAATCTATTAAGAAAATCTGCAAAGCATGACGCTGGAGGCAAAACATTGCTAAAAGCAATGCAAACACAGCTCATCTCTTTCAAAACATGCCCCTACAAGTAATTCTTTGCATTTCCTTTTAAAGCTGAGCTATGGCATACTCTCCTCAGTTAGGACTTTTTACACTCACTGTCACATTTTGGTTTACATTACAGTTTAAATAAAGACACACATGACAACGCATTCTTTTAGAATTCATGTTGCTCAGTTTTCTTATGAGAGACCACACCCAACACAAGCAAGAATCTCTTGTATACTCTGCATTTATTCACACAAGAGAATTGCTTGTGGGTCTGCTTGAACGTAATCAAAATCCAAATTCAAGATGCCAGCATGGTCAGATCTCAAAAAAATATAACTATGCTAACTGATCAAAATCTGAGTATTTTTAATTTAGGCTCCTAGTTTTCCCAGGTTATTTTTAGCTTAATACATTTTTCTCCTCTCAAGAAAAAAGGTTTTCCTCATAGATGCTGCAGAAATGGTTGAACTCTAATAAAGAGTGCTAGTGTCTGTCTCACATCAAACCATAGCACAGTTTGCTATTTACTGAGAATGGAACTGAGAACTGTACCTAGGAATTTGAAAAGCTGAGGAAATCTCAAAATTACAAACAGTAAAACAAATGCCATAACTACTCAAAATTTGTCCATTACCTAGATGTATGTCTACAGTGAAAGTTCAAGCCAAATGAAATCAGGCAGTTTCCTGCTGAAAACAGGAGAAAGATAGTATGTACAGTTACATTTGTAAAACATAATCAAGTGGTCTGTAGTAACTAAATGGTAAAATAAAGGGTGAGAAAACTTGAGCAGAGATACTATTAAAAGAAGAGGTGGTCTGCCTCAGTATCTCTATGGTTACGCAGCGAAGATACTTAACAATACTGGACTACCACTTCACGTACAACTTGGTCCTTTATAGAAGTTAGTAACTAACCCAAAACCTCTGTGTAGTCTGAAAATATTCGAAGACTTATCCAACAGCCTGGTTCCAAAGAGATTCCTGCCCACAGAGGGACAGTCTTCAACCAATTGCTCCAAGTCTTGAAAAGTCTAGCAATTCTCAAGTGGGTAAGAGACACTGATAGGTAACAGAGGAAGAACACAACTGTTACTGAATATGGAAGGATCAGTGTGCTGATCTTGTGGGAGAGGTTAAAAATGCAATAGGGCTTCTAAAGCTGTGATTCAAAAAAGGCTGGTAATTTCTGAGTGAAGCACTGGGTCCATTTGTTCACCACAATGGAGCCTAGAGGAAGATTAGAAACGATGCAACCACATCTTGCATTAACTGATCAGGTGGATGCTCAGTTGAATGTATTACTGCTCCAGTTTTGCAACCTTCTTATGGCAATGTTTCTTATTTCAAAGATTTCTGTGACCGCTTGTCACAGGCTTCAAGCACTAGAGCAGTTCAGGTCTCTCCAGCTGTTGGCTGTATTTACTTTGTTGTATCTCTAGACTTCCTGAAAGAGTCATCTCTTGAAGTCAATGGACTTAAGTCACAACTCAAGGACGACTTCAGGCACAGAAAGGGATCTGCGTCTCAACTTATGCTTCAGTTAATGAAGTAGATAGTAAATTTATGCTCCAGTGTCTTTTTTTGGTTTGAGCACAAAGGATGAGAAGAAGAAATTTCCTCAGTGGCATTAGACGGGAGACAGACATGCAAAAGAAATAGAGCCAGCTAGCAGTTGTTCTCCAAGTTTGAAGCCTCAGCAATGGTAGGTTTAATAGTTACTCTCCTGGCCCTCAAAGAAAACAAAGAGTGACAAACAAAGAAAACAACCAAAAACATGCCTGAATGAAAACAGATGGAGCAATACCTGAAGAAAGATACATATGGAAGACTTTAAAGGGGCAGGTTTCCAAAGCAACAAAACCATAAATTAAAAAGAAACAATTTTGAGAACTGATATCAAAAAGAAAACAACTACAACTAAACACAATAAAAAGTTTGACTGATGTAGTGAAATTGTAGCAAGATTTGCCTAAACCAATGAGAGGAATGATATTGTAGAAATGTACTTTCGACAACACACACTATAAGAAGACATGAGTACGTTCTCTCCACATACAGCAAAGACTAGGATTTGCCAGGCAAGGCCACACATAAGTACATTCAGCGTACACATGGACAATCATGTCACACAGAAGTACTAGTTCTGGGGTTCTGAAGGACTTAAGAGGCCAAAACAACAAGTTCACTTCAGCAAGAAGTATTGTTTCCTTTTGGAGATTTTATGAGCAGCATACAGAACATATCTCCAATACTCATGTTTTTATGCATCTGAATACGCTTAACCGCATGCTTACATAAATTGCTCTTTTGTGAAAACTGGAACTATTCCAGTAAAAATATGTTACTATTGCTTAACAGGTGAAAACAATATAAATGTACGTAAGGTATTCTAAAAGGTTAAACAGAAGCCATAACTAAACAACCATAATTTCTCAATTAGAAAACAATACCTACATTGCAACTTTCAACATTAGAAAGCACTCAAATGTAAAACTAGTTTTAAAAAAGAAATCAGATTTTCTACTTGATGAACCCATTTATATCATAACTAAAATCCAAAACGCAAATCAACCCCTTTTGTTGACAGTAGCCAATAACCAAACATGCAAGTTCCTAAAGACTCTGACAGAGTATTCCCTAAAGCATTCCAGCTTTTGGCATAAACCAAAGAAAAATGCTTTCATGCTTTTTTTTTTTTTAATTGTTTTATTAATACTGAGGTTTGCCTCTCACATTTCATCTCATTCTTCTTATAAATTACAGTAGGTTGGTGCTAAATCATAGGATATGTACATACCGGAGACAACTAACTTCAGTCAGAGCAAAATTCAGCAGTTTAACCATTGGTGTGAAGCCTGTGCCTGCTGCCAGCAAAAAGAGGTCTTCTGAAGTTTGAACCTGTGACTTCTTGAAGTTACCTTCAGGATTGCTGACAGAAATATAGTCCCCTATATAGTCAAAATAGAATGGTAAATCTTAATGAGATGAACAAGCTAACTAGCATTCTGATTTTTAAAAGGTCCCTTTACACTCCATCTTTGTAGCATTAGTGTTCTTTACAGAAAAGTATTATACATAGCAAATACTGATCATTTTTGTTAAAGGAACAGATGTTCAATTAAAATGTCTTGTTTTGATGGATTTTACATTATACTAGTACATAAAGATTTGTGAAGTCATTGTTAAAAATCTTCCTTATATCTGAAATAGAAAAGGAAGTATATCTTAAGTCTAATAAAGCAGAACTAGTTTTCTTTAATTAAAAATACAATAAGACTTTCTAAGAGTATATCTACTCAAATACAAAATGAACATATTTAGAAGATCAGTCCAGGGAACGTTATGTAATGGACAGTTCCTAGTTACACTGAGGATAAGCCTGTACATTTGGGGCATGGAGAATAAGTCTTAGAAAGAGTTATAAGTATGCCCCAGTTTAAAAGCAGGTAAGCAATAAGAACTTCACAATACCCGGACAGTGAATCTGAACAGATAAAGCAATTGCCGCAAAACAAAACACAAAACCCCCCAAACCATATACTCACCAATTTGTAGGTGGTCAAGTGCCTGTGTGAACAGTCCACAGGAATAAATTTTGATCATTAAATATATACATGCACCATCATGGCAAGACGGTTGTTTGAAATCCAGCGTTAAAGAAGGCAATATAGGTGTGTATGGTTTTACTACTTCTGTCCCTAAACAAAAGACAAAAATGTAACTGAAGAATACAAAAAGTATTCTATATCCAGAAAATTTAATGCAAACAATATAGACTCAAAATAGAGATTTATGTTAATATATCCATGGTCACATTTTGAATTTTTCTTACCTGCAATGACTTGTTTGAGGTAAACATGTTGTCCAGTGGGAACCTGGAGATGGGTGCTCTTAGGCAACATGAAGCAAAAGAGCTTGGTGTCGTGGGTAACTTCTGTCTTAGAAACCAGCTTGCATTTCCTGTAGAACAGTCCTAAAAACATGGTTTTGCTTGTTACTTAAGCCTTGACCTGTGTCTTTCTATTCTTACGCATCTTTTAATGAGAGAGAAAAAGCCATGTATTTCACTATATACTGTTATAAAAAGACTACAAACAGATGCTTCTTGTATCATTACCTTTTCTAAATAACTTTTCTAGTTCAGGAATCTAGCTCAGGAATCACCTATAGGTGCTTCATGTTAGGCACTTTACAGACCTAATCTGCATGTAACTAGTCAGCATTGACTAAGAAGCAGAAAAAACACCAACTACTAGCAGAAAGCAGAACCACTTGTACCACATTGTATCTGCACTTAATTCACCGTAACAATTCAGCATGAATACACATATGCAGATTAAAAACAGCTTGGGTGATGCAAATGAAAAGGAAGTGAGGCACAGCACCATTGTCTTCACTAGCAGACTACCTAAACCCACCCAGCACCTTGGGTATTTATTCACAGAATTGCTGACTACCCTGCACTGTTGCAGTTTCACTGCTGTTAACACAGCCAATATTTCTGACATGGCTACCTATAGGGAAGTATCTTTACAGTTCTTGTGGAAAGATGGTGTATATTGACTAAAGAGTATCCTTCAGCATGGTTTCATCAGCTACTACCCTAGCTCGGTCCGCTTACAGTAACCATATCATTAGTGCCACAGGATATCAGAGCACCTTACAAATTCAGAACACCCACAGGAATTTCTACCATGTTGCTCAAAATGCAAAACAAGTTACAGCAGAAACTTAATTATTGACAATAGTTTAAAAATACAAGTGTCCACATTCATGTGGAGCCTCTTTACCTTTAGATATACAAGTTTAACAGCCTAGAAGCATTCGTTAGCTAAGAGCCTTGCACTTTTTTTTTTTTTTTTTTTTTTTTAGGTACACAATACCAATGCTTAAATGCTTACACTTGACATAAGATAAAACTAACATACATGCCTATATAGGCAAAGCACACTTTAGCATCATCAGTATTTTGGACAGGATTTGTTGCCCTTTAGCTAAGTAGAAATTATGAACTCTAGTTATACATTCACATGCTTACTTAAACTAACTGCAAGGTCATATGTAAAGTACAAACTTCTGCCGATACAGCTGTTTGTGAAGGCAAATACAGCAAGATATTCCTTAACTGCAATACTCAGTTAACTGACATAGGCCTGTGCCATTGCCATAATAGGTTAGCATTTGACTATTTCGGGACAAGTGTCCTGGCTTTCCTAAAATATCCACAGGAATAATAATTGCCACATAAGGCAAATTAAAGCATATTGAAGAAATCTGGATACAAAACTGGCGTTGTAAACTGAGGATGACCAGAAGTCATTTTTCTACTTCTACCTGAAGAAGAACATTTTTCAGCTAAGCCCTTGTTTCAGTACTGCAGTATTTTAGCTCTAACCTAAAATTATTAGCATGCTGATAGTACCATACTGCCTAAATAGGTCTGTAAATATGCATAGTTATGCCTGGAAATACACATCCAGGTTACTAAACCTCAGTTGTGCATGAAGTTTGTACATGGACTAGATTAGTATCATATTCATTACATACCACTATTGTCACAGTAGGTGACCATGGTGCTTTTCTGCTTATCCTTGTTTTAAGCTATTCAACTATCTACTAGTGAGTTATACACCATAAATGCTTGCAGAGACATGATGTAAAGGCTCTGACAAGACATAGATCTTTTTACATTAATATTTACTCATCATCTTTCATCTAATATCCTAAAAACTTGCTTATTATCAACAAGCAAACATTTCAGATGTACCAAAAGAATTGCCTTGAAAAACGAAAGGCAATAATACAATTTTATACCAATCTTGATGTATAGCAAAACAGCAGCAGCTCTCCAGCCATAAAAGAAATTTTATAAAACGTTTGTTGTAATTTGTTCTTCCATCATTCTTTTGAAAAACAATATATACTAAGATTGCTAAGTATATATTTTGTATATTATATTTGTATACCATGTCTTTTACAGTACACAGATAATATATAGTAGAGCACACTTTAGCATAATGTAAGCTCAGATTGCTGTCAATTCTTCAGACTTAAGAATTATCTGAAAGGATATGGGTGGTTGGCAGTATATCCCACAGTACTCATCAGCTAATATCGTACCAGGTATTTGTAAGGAGAGGGAGAGAGAGAGGTTAAAAAACTGATTCATCAACTGATTCACCATTTCTTGACAATTTCTTGAGCCTTCTGATCTGATGAATTCCAGCCTTTTCTACATGTAACAAACTAACCTTTACCTCCCCCTTTTTAATTTTCCATACAGAACTTTTGTTCTAAATCACTTGATCTGACTTTTGAAAATTCAGACCTTTCTAGGACTGAGCAAACTCCTTGTTTAGGTTGTCCTCTTTACTGTATTAAATGAAATTAGTGGTCCCAATAAAATTTGGAGTCACAAGCAAAAACAGTTGGCAATGTGGAAAAGCCTTTCGCAACACCAGCATCTGATAGCAAGCTGGAGAACAGCTGCTTTCAGCTACACATGAAGCCAAGTTACTGGCAGATGCCAAAGACATAGGATTTGCTATTATACATAAGCAAAAGGCACTGTTCTCACAATTTTGTAGCAGGATGAAAGTGCTTAGCAGCAATTTCTAGTTTTCAAAGTAGGATGTTAGGCTTCATCAAGCCTTCCAGGATTGTGCAAACATTGAGTGTCAGCGTCACAGCACCAGGTCTTCTCTAATTCTATCCTACAATTAATCATACTGTTTATTGACAGCGTTAAACTTTTCCAGCAAAATCCTAAACAATTTAGTTTTCAAAATTAGTTTTATTTGTGTATGGTCATAAGAGCTCTTCAAAACTGAGGGGATTCCAGGCTTGAAAGCTGCATTGCAGAGGTTGGACCATTCACTCCTAAGCAAGTCAAAAGGACGAAAGAAATAATTCAGTACCAGTGTTTGCTCAACTGGAGTCCTTCAATAAGGTTTTGTTTCCATGGACATGTTTACAAAAGAATAATCCATTCTGTTCTCTTAAAGATCACGGCATCAGGTTAGAGATGTCACCCTAGCTGAAGATCTTCCTCTGCTGGAATCAATAACTAGAGCACCTTGATTCACACACACGACGTGAGTTCTATTAACACAACTGGAAGCGTGGAAATACTCTGAGTAAAATTACTAATTTTATTAGAACATCAGCAACTTATCAAAAGAACTATGAACCTACACAAGCTGAATAAAATAGAAAAAAAACACACATGTAGAATAAATTTATATAACTACTTTTCAATTTGCTCCCAGATTTTCAGATGCTTTTAAGCAGTGGAAGAATTTACACATTATCAGTTATATTGTCTTCAAGCAAGACTCTCATACTCAAGGGAAGTAAATGGGCATGCTGAGAGAAAGTAGTAGAAAATATGTAAACCTGAGTGAAAAGAAAAACAGAATATTTAAGGCAATGCATCTGTGCTGCCACACACATACTGCAGAACAAAAATGCCAGATATAAAGCTATAAAATAGCTTTAACTAGACAGCTCAGGTCTTGGAAGCAAAGCAGATCTCAAGGCCCTACTTCAACATCAGTGCTGCTCCTGTTGCTCTAGCCTGCCTGCTTGCCTAGAAGAGGCACCAGTCTGCAGAGTTCAGTACAGACATGCCACACAAGTCACTATATACCTCACAGCAGTTGTTCCACCTGCTCTCCTCAGCCATGACAAAATTTGAGGAACTCTTCTCAATAGAATAAGAGCAAGTTACTTCATTTATGGCACTGACTTTTTTTTTTAATGCTTATTTGTTTTTTATATAGCAAGTGATACATCATGTAAGTACAGCTGTTTACAAAACCAGTACGTCCTTCCTCTGCCCTTTTATATAGTCCTTGCAGACCTTTCTCAGCTATCTCACAGCTATGCACTGGAGTAGCTTAAGTGGCTATGAATATAAAGTAAATTGGACTCTAGTCAGCAGCATACACATTTATGTTATCTTATTGCAGGGTTTAGGAGGAAATTCTTCACTCAGAGGGTGGTGAGGCACTGGAACGGGTTGCCCAGAGAAGCTGTGGATGTCCCATCCCTGGAGGTGTTCAAGGCCAGGTTGGATAAGATTCTGGGCAAACTGAATCCATGGGTGACTCATGGCAGGGGGTTGGAATGAGATGATCTTTAAGGTCCCTTCCAACCCAAGCCATTCTACGGTTCACAATACTACTTGATGTAACGTTCTGTGTTAAAAGTGCTCCTGGCGTGGGCATAGGTAAATAGTCAAACTGCATGTGTTTAACCCTGATAATATTACTATCCCAGAATGCAAAATAAACCACACTAAACTGTAGTAGCGTTAAGGAAAGCCTCTGTACCTTCAACACACTTCGTACTAACAGTTTCTGCAGTCTATTAAAGAAAATCCAAACTTCTCTTCAAAGACCTGTTTAACTCCACATATAAAAATGCATTACTTCACTTCTGAGGTCAGAATTACTTACCAGGCTGGAAGTCTAGACTATTTTATTTCCAAGATAGTTTCTATACTTCAGGAAAAGTAGTTTTGTATACAAAATTAAAATTTCACATCCAGTAAAGACAGGAAAAAGAAAATCTAGAGTTGTTAATTACTATTTCTATGCTCTCAGTATAAGAGGTATTTCTCTACATTTAACACTATTTTGCTCCCACGGAAGTGGAATCAAAACTGAAACCCTGACAATTTAGAGACAAGGGGACACAATTATAAGCACTAACTGGGAGGGGCTATGTAAGACTAAATTATACACACAGAAGTTATGCAAAGGCTCCTGTTTGCATTGTTTAGTCTTAATTATTATGGCTGAGCTGAAAGTGCAGAGATGGAATAAAAGAAAAGTACTTAAGACTGAACATTCTGTTTCTATAAACCTTCTGGTATATTCCTTTTATTTTTTTAAATTGAACATTGAAAATTCTAACGTTAAAGTGGATAACTCAACAGTTTCTGAAACACTCATAAGCTAAACTACAATCTGCACAACCTAAGTGTACCTAAGAGATGTGCTTTTATACAGTCTTCCTTTTTTTGGACTACAGTAATCTCTCAACTTTAAAGGCCCAATTACCTTAACTAAGAGACAGTAAGAGGTATACAACACAGTGATCAACATTTAATTAGCTCTTAAAGTGTACGGCTTTGCTCTTACACATAAGGCAGACTAAAGTCAAAAAGTCAGTTTTTGAGCATAAGTAGGCAGAGGGCCAACAGAGCTTTTGAGAAACAGGGGAAGTTGCAATAACATCAGGAACACCTTTATATTATATAATATAATTTATATTATATAATATAATTTATATTATATATTTATATTATATAATATAATTGTGTAGAAATTCCTAATTTAGCTGTAATAAAAAAAAAATCACAGTGATCAGGGTAATGCACTTGAATGCTGCCTCATGTTCATACTATTCTGTTACCACAAAATGTATTCATACAAACACAGTAGCTTATTCAGAGCTGGCTTTAAGTGCCTCATTTAAGCACATGGCAAGGTACAAAGATGCAGGCTGCTGGAACAACATTACAGCATTGAAAATGCATCTGTAGTAACAGTTGGAAGCAAGGTTTTTTGTTCTTTTGCTACAGTTACTACTACATTGATTGACACAAGGCCGTGCACCATCTCCTCAGGGTCTAATGAGGTTTCCATATGGAAGAAGGGATATTATGCACACAGATAGCCATAAGATGTCAACAACTCTCAAGCAGTTTTCACCTTCCCCTGTTAGGTTCTCTTTCAGCAAACCTGAAAGACCTCCAATTCTACTGTGGGACAAAAAAAGCAAATCAAACCGAGGGAAAAAAATAAAGAGAGGCTTCTATCCTGAATATGTTCAAGAAGAATACCTGAACAGATTTCAACAAGACCAGAAAACATTCTTGAAAGAAATGAAGTATGGCTACAGAAAAGAAAAATCCTGGGAGAAACCAAGTATGCCTAACTTGCCCCCAGAAGTCTTAAAAGAACAGGTAACAGGGCCATGAAACTGTTTACCTCTGTCTGTGCGTTTGATAAACGTATTATGACTCTCCAAGGGCCGTCCCAGAACTTTCCAATGAACATTATCCTTTTTCTTTAAGATAATCTCTACCTTGCCAACTTTTTCAGCAATATTCACTACAAAAGAAAAGTGTTTCATACTGTTACTTTTACTTACATTTTGTGCAACAAAATAATTTCACTCCTCTATTATAATTAAACTCTAGAAGGATTAGTCATTTCTCAAGACACAGAGAATTAATGCATTAAATTATAATACTAAATTAAATGCACTTCCAGCTATTTCTGTGTGATGTTTTAAATGCACTTTAAAACATTACTAGCTTAACGTGCATAATAAATAGACCATATTTACTAAATACACTGTGACAATACTCACAGCCCATCTGGTCAGAAATAATGCTCATGAATTCAGAATCCTTATTTACTGGAAATATTAAACTGCCATTATTTACTTACTCCTTTCCTTTAAAGGCCATCTGAACGAACAAATAAGCTTAAGAAAACCCCACTTTAAGCAAAGAATGGTTTACAAATACGCAACTGAAAAAACTTACTTATTTTAGCATTTAGTGATACTTAGAGGGATCAGAAAACCATCAACATATTACTTTTACAGACCCCAATGCCAAAAACAAAAAAAAAGAATTTAATTTAATGGATTAATTTGGTTGACAGTGTCAGAAGCTGATGGTAAGAAAAACTTTGAAGTATCTGATAAGTCAGAAAAATAAACTCAAGTTCTATATTCTGATGTTAGAAGAGATACGGAAGAGTTGCAGGAGACAACTTACCATCTAAGTCTTCTCGAACCGCATGATCCAAGTCTGAAATCAAGAAAAACAAACTATTCTAAAGCAAAAACATTACCTTCTAGTCCTCATACACATACAGCTTAAAGCTAGAAGCACTTAGTGAAGAATGAGCCTAGAACCCTATGCATCTTTATCTGGCCCTGACATTTCATTCTTGCTTCGTATTAGGCTCAGTGACTCCTGCAAGCTAATACTTAACATTAAGAACAGCATCATTTTTCTTCCTTTAAAAAAAAAAAAAACACCACAGTGACTCACGTGAAACTAACAATCTACGTTCATCTACATCGTTCCTCTTGCCCTTGTTGAATAAGGACACTTTAATAACCATCAACAATATACACTTGCAGAAAATCCTGAACAACTTTTACACCAATTTCTTACTACATTTTATTCTATATGGCTTAGGACATCAAATAAGAAATGGAATTAAAAAATTACATACATACTAAACATGAAAATGCTAGTCAATAATGTAATTCCTTGACATTAGGCTACTTTTAAGTAATCATCTCCAATAAACGGGGAATAAAACGTTAATTGGTGTATATATATAAAACACATATGGTCTGATGAGAAGGTTTCAATAAAGCAGAATGAACATTCATTATTTTCAATTGCAAAGATACTGTACCTACCAAGTTCTATAAGATACGAGTGGTCAGCCAGGATGAACTCTCCCCTTAATCTTTTGTCTTGACAGTCAACTATCACCAACTCTGCATTCATATCCTTTCATAGGCAAGGAAAAGGAGCATTTTAATTAAATTCTCCCAGAATTCAAGCTGGATCACAACTGGATCTTGTAATCATCTCTTTCATAAAATACATTTACCTTCTGCTTAGTATATATGACAATAGTGATCAAACCATTTGTTTGGAACCAGTCATAACTGTAAAACAAAATATACAGGAAAGAAAGAAAATTATACTTTTTTTTCAGCACACCAAAATGTTTAACCAGCAGTTTTCAAGTAGAGTTTCTTTCACAAAGTTACCAGCCAATTACATTATGTACTATGTTTTCAAGAAGTAATCCCAGAGCCAATAATTTTGAAAAGACAATTAAAATAAAAGCAGTCTAATTACCCATCCTGATAGTCAGCACATTGTAGTTAAAGTTACATGACAGTGGCTTTACTTAAAAAGCATATGCATCCTCTTTGCAACAAATGAATCTTCCTAGAAAGATGGTCAAAGTCCTTGACTCCAAATGAAATTACTAAATTGCCAGAGTGGGTTCCGAGAGTTATGGATTCCACGCACGTATCACAAAATCACAATTCCCTTCATCTCCCCAAATCAAGGTTTTACATTCCCACGTTCCCAAGCAACCCAAACATTGCAATTAATAAAGGGTAAGGTAAGCAGTTGAAGGGCATTCTTTCTGATTGCTTGCATTGCCTTAAACTTGCCAGGGTTTCCAACACCTCTTTGTCACAGTAACTTACCCACCCAAACCCAGAAAAGCTTTTCCTTTCTCTTCCCGTTTTCATGGGGTCTATCCATCTGACTATCTTACTCCTGGCTCTCCACTGCGTGACACCTACAGTTCTGACCTGACTCCAGCATCATGAAGCTGCAATCCCAGTCCAAGTCAACTCCATCACCACAAGGTAACCCCTCCCATCTACATTACTACTGTCTTCTCCCTTCCCCGTTACCTAACTACTTCTGTCTACTGTTTGAACCTCTTGGACCCATAAAGAAGGGATGGTTGCATGTAACTAGTCCAGAGATTACCCATTCACAGGAGATTTTGATGCAAAGTCAGAAACTGAACCTTGAGGGCTCAAGGAACAATGGAGTAGAATGATACCTTAGTGACAATAGCAGACATATCACAGTGTTTTTTTAGGGTCTGCTTTGTTTTACATTTGCAAATTGCAGAAACCTGGATAGCACTATTACATCTTAAAGCATTCCAGCCTGAAATGAGGCACTTTTCCAAGGCATGCCAACTCATACTTTCACAGACAAATAACTCAAGTCAAAAAAAAGTAATCAGCCCAGTTGGAATCACTTCCCAGGAGTTTTCTCAAGAAGTAAGGCTGAGGAGCCAGTGAAAATAAACCATACATTTATATGTAATGCAGGGCAGTAAAAGTGTTAGAAACCAGCAGACCAAGCCAAGAAACATATGTTATGATCTGCTTGTAAGGTCAGTATGACCTCTGGCAAGTTGTTTAAACCTGAACCTCTACCATCCTCTTATAAGTAGGAAAGTTATGATACATACTCCTTTAGCCAAAACACTGAGATCTAAACATGTAAAAAGTTGCCTTCATTTACTAAGAACTGCATAGAGTTATTAAACAGAATGTGTAAAAGAATGAAAGATAAAAGCTTACCTTGGAGTTAAATCTCTAGCAGAAGCAGCTGGTACGTTCTTCTCAGAAACCATACCTACAAAGGGCAGAAAGTCATCATGTGACACGTGCTGTGACACTCATTTAATAAAAACCATTAAAAAAGATATGTATATTTATATATGTATATATAAAATAAGTATTTCATATGCAAAATACCCCTTCTCAATATATGGTATTTTCTTTCCACAGGATTGCTGGAAGTATTCATGCACTTCTTAAAATTTTGCTATTATTCAGCACTCACTCCTGGAAAGGAGGCTCCTAGAACATGAAGTTCTGTTTCAGAAATTGAGTTCCATATACCACAGAACCTGTGCATGCAGGCTTCCTGGTACATGTAAGTTGGTCTCCATTTCAGTAGGTATTAGCTTGTGCTTTTATACTTTGTGATAGCAAAGCAGAAAAAAACATTATCTGAATAAATTTAACAGAACTATTTGTTCAGCCTACGTTGCTCTACTTTGTGCTTTGCTAAGGATTTTCACAGAATTCAGCTACTTGCTTTAATTATTAAACAACATGAAAACCTGAAAAAAGCCTTTGCTTGGATACAATATTTGGTCAGCCTTTGCAAAAGTCAATTGGACTAATCTAACTAAATGGAAACAACCTATCTGGCAACAATTTAGGCACAGATAACAGGTTAAAGCAGTTGCAATCCTTCATCAATTTCAATACAAGGAAGCTAAATAAAATCAGATAGAAGATGCTGCACAGGCTTGAATATAATATGATTTGTAACACCACAGATAGCAGCAATTTCACTGGACAATGGTTAGGCAGAAGTCTAAGGTAACAGTTGGTAAGTGCTGGACAGCTGGAACTGCCTTCAACTACATTCAAAGGCAGACCTGGGAAAACTAAAAAGGCTACGAATAAAATAATGACCTAAGAAAATGAGAATTCACACATGAATTATCTTTTATAGGCCAATTAAGTTTTGTAGTTAGACTATAAGTTTAAACACAAGAATTATATGGCTTTGCTATGTGGGATGTAGATAAAACAAAGAGGACCATTCTGGTCTAACCCAATCTGCCAGAACTATAAACTGTCCAGATGGGGAATTAACCCAAAACAATTAATACATGCTGGAACTACTTATTCTTTTTTCTAATTACCCCTATGGACACACCATCTGCAGCTGCCAAGGAAGCTAAATGACAGAACAGTCAGATCATTGCAAAAGAAAACCAATCATCTCATGATAAAAGCTTTCTCAAAGGCTAAGTCTTTTTCAGGAACTATATTGGACTAAAATAGCAAGGTTTTGGTTGAAGGGATGGCCTCTGTGAGCAGAACCCAGCAGCTGCCCCATATCAGATCATGGCCAGCTCCAGCCAGCTCCAAAAGGGACCCACCGCTGGCCAGAGCTGAGCCAGGGAGCAACGCTGGGTGGGCCTCTGGGAGAGCAGATTGAAGGAAGGGAAAAAAACAACTGCTGTGCAACAGCAGCTGGGAGAGAGTGAGGAGTAAGAACCAGCCCTGCAGACCCCAGGTCAGTGCAGAAGGAGGGCAGGAGGTGCTCCTGGCACGCAGCAGCAGTTCCCCTGCGGCCTGTGGAGAGGCCCCTGGTGGAGCAGGCTGTCCCCCTGCAGCCCACGGGTCCCACATGGAGCAGATCTCCACACTGCAGCCCCCCCGTGGAGGAGCCCCCGGTGGAGCAGGTGGATGTGGCCTGGAGGAGGCTGCGGCCCATGGAGAGCCCCCGCAGGAGCAGGCCCCGGGCCGGAGCTGCAGCCCGTGGAGAGGAGCCCACGCAGGAGCAGGGGCTCTGGGGGGAGCTGCCGCCCGTGGGGGACCCGTGCTGGAGCAGTTTGCTCCTGGGGGATGGACGCCGTGGTACGGAACCATGTGGGAGCAGTTCTTGAAGAGCTGCTGCCTGTGGGCAGCCCCCGCAGGCTCAGTTCAGGAAGGACGGCATCCTGTGGAGAGGATGAAGCATCAGGGACTGACCACAGCCCCCGTTCCCCTGCACTTTTCGGGGGAAGGGGTGCAAGAAGGTGGATGGAGAGAAGGTGTTTTTAGTTTGCTCTTAGGTCTCATACCTCTCTACTATTACCAACTGTCAATAAATGAAATTTATCTTCTCTACACTGTGCCTGTTTTGCCCATGAGAATAATTGATTTGCAATTTCCTTGTCCT
Organism: Cygnus atratus; assembly: GCF_013377495.2. NCBI lineage: Eukaryota > Metazoa > Chordata > Aves > Anseriformes > Anatidae > Cygnus > Cygnus atratus. The sequence continues at coordinate 37,112,291 of NC_066364.1, read as the reverse complement.
TATCTCAACCCTCGAGCCGTTTTCAATTACATTTTCTACCCCTGTTCGTTTGAGGAGGGGGAGCAAGAGAGTGGCTGTGTGGTGCCTGAGTACCTAGTGGTGTTAAACCACAACAGAGACATATACTATATGCTTATACTGGTCTCTATGGATAAGAGAAATTTATGATCATACACACTCCTGTATGCTTTTGCGGGGCAACAGAAATATACAAACAGCCAGAATAAGACAGGACATTCTCACAAACCAAGTTAATTTTGAATTATTCTGAAATACTGTAAGGTTCTAAGTGAAAACAAGAAATCACATTGTAATAAAAAGAGAATGATTCAGGTGATCAAAGACCCAATTAAGACCTCACTGATCCCGGTGGTCATAAATAGCAAAGAATTGGATGTGAATCCAAAGGCTAACAGCAGATAGGAAATGAAGGTGTTTAAGATACTGAGAGAAGCAAGCACCCCTGCACCTCATGAAAGCAAACTTCAGCGTGTTGAGTGAACTTGCTGGCAAAATCCCACAGCGATCAGATAGGAAGGCTACTGATAGTCTCTCTCAGGTTCTCCTTGCAACCACACTGGAGAGTTTGCTAGGTGGACTAAGATCTGGACAGAGCATTAGCAGGGCAGCCAGTTACAAAAGGTGCTGTCAACAATACGAAGTCCAACTGCTGGCTAATTAGAGCTGGCATTCCCTAGGGTATGCCAGGGCTGTTCAACATCCTGATTAGCAGCATGAAGCACACGCCCTGTCCCACTGTCAGGAATTATGTAGATGATAACAAATCAGTGAAAGCAGTTGAAACACTAAAGGTCATGGCTACAATTCAAAGGGACCCTGAAATAGGCTGCCAAAAGCTGCATGAAGCTCAAAAGCAAATGCAGAGTTTTGCACCTGGGACAAAATAATCTTATATAACAAAACGGGCTGGGTGCCTGGCTGGATAGAAAGCAGCTTTGCAGAAAACTTCCTGGGGACCTAACAGACAGCAGGAGCCAGGACAGATACTACACCCTTTTGGCAATGAAAGCCAATTGTATCCTCAGCAAAAGCATAGCAATCAGCTTGAGGAAAGCGATTCTTCCTCTCTGTTCAGCAATTGTGGGACCACAGCTGGAGTACTGTGTCCAGTTTTGGCTCCCCACTGCAGGGCAGTCATTAATATGCACAAGTGAGTCCAGGGAAGGGCCACAGAGATGGTCAGCAGTCGGAGCACAAAATATATGAGAGGAGGCTGGGGGAACTGGGCTTTTTCAGCCTGCAGAAGAAACGGCTAAGGGACGAGTTTCAGTGCGATCTTCAACTACCTAAAGAAAACGGGGTGGGGAGGAAGAAGTACAGAAAAGATAGCCAGACTCTTCACAGAGGGAAACAGCTGAAAGCAACAGACAAGTAGCATCGAGGAAAATTTTGTTTATATTATTGAAAAACAAAACAAACAAAATACCACCACAAACCTCTTCCCTTCCCATGATCATGGGGCTGATCATGTGCACACTGATCTAGCATCAAAGTTCACCCTGCTATGAGCAAGGGGAGTGTACCAAACTAGCTCCAGATGTTTGTTCTAGCCTAAATTACTTTAGAATTCGGTGAAAACTTTCCGTATCTATTGTTTTCTTTGTTCTTTGAAGGCCCAGAACAAGCCCAATCCATATTTATAAACTCCAAATATTATTAAAAAAATAGGAATGCCTATATTACTTACACTAAAGAATTCCAGCTGGTTGAACCATGAGATTTAGGTTTCTGTACTTGAAGCCCTAACTCAAACTCTCCTCCCATCACCCTCTTCTATGCCATATGTATTTTCAAGTTCTGATGCATTTATACTCAAACACCAGCTTGTTTTCAGATGGCAGAACTGCCAAAGTCATTTATTTTACCATTAATATTACAGAAATTTTCATCTTAATAGTTTGGGTACAAAATAAATTCAGTTTAGCTTGAAGGTGCGAGGTTGGGAAGATCATTTTTAAAGTATGTGCTTGATGCTAACTTGCTTTCAAACAAATAGGAAGTTTTCAAGTATGCCTTGGGAATGGCAGTGTTTTGAAATGTTGGTGTCTTTTGTTTGAAACTCATACATGAAGAGATGTCCAGGAGCACATCCACCTTTGAGACTGTTATCATGAGTAATATATTCTGGAAACTTCAGCTTTCATTGTCCCTTACATTATACAGAATTGATGTTCACAAAAATCAAGGATATATTTGATTGATCTGAGCATACTACACAATAATCATTTATTTATTTCAGATCAATACAACAAAAATGTCTTCACTAGTGCCCACAACTTCCTAAAAAAAATTAAAACAAAATAAAAAATTGGTGCCCATGCAGGCTCCTTTTTCCACATGTCAGACAGCGCTGCTTATTTCTAGTCTGTTTGATTTAAGTTTAAAAGAGCTTAAGTTTACGCTGAGACACAGCAACTGAATACAACAAACCTCTTAGAAGGTAAAATAAGTATGTCCACGACAGTCAAAGTCAGTGCAAAAACCCCAGGAACTGACCTTTCCTACTTTGGAAAAAGTCTTGCCAAACAGGAAAACTGAATACAAGAAGCAAGCATCAGTATCAGGCAATTTCAAAATCAGGCAGTTTCACTGGAAAACACAATCAGAATAATTTCCTACATCTCTTGACAAGTCACATAATCTAGACAAAAGTTATTTTTGGGAGCACAAGGGGAAGCAAGACAGGAAGAAAGAAGGAGTACTGCTTATTATTCTTTATCTGCATCTACTGTGAACATGAAAGAAACATAGGAAAGCTCCAGACAGCTAGGCAAGCACAAAAAGTAAGGATTTCATGAACAAACATAACCGAGGAGATGAACACTGAAATAGATGCTACAGTTAGTCTTCTACTTGAATCAAAATACTTATGGTATATTTAATGACTACTAACCGCTGCCAATTGATATAATTCTGATAAAATAAAGCAAAATTTGTTTTCTAATTCTCCCTGCCCTTCAAAGCAAGATTGATACATTCCAACTTCTTTGTTCCAGAAGTCAGGCAGAAAACCCTGTCACAAAGTTTAGCTTAACATCCTACACGGCTATATAGCAAGACAGGAACAGATAAAATCAGTCTTGCTTACTTTTATATGGCGTATATTTACTTGTAGGCATTATTGTGTAGCTCAAGCTTGTGCATACTGAGAAGTAAACTGCCTTTTATTAAAAGTCAAATACAACATTCACAGAACACAAGAGGATAGCAAGAAAGACAGCATGAGAACACAAGAAAACAAGATTCAAATTCATCTGACAAAGCATCGATGAATATGTTTCCTCTAACCATGCCTGGACTTGGGGGCGCACCACCATGAGAGCTTCTCTGGCTCTATCTCCAGTCGTATCTCAGTTTCTGCTCCTCCTGCCATTCCAAAATTTGACTGTTCCAGGCTCCTTTTCCTAAGATTCAGCCTAGACTTTTCCATGACCAATTTATACACTTTCATGCTAAAAGGTCAGCCTTCAGCACAAAGTGTATTGCTTCCCTTCACAGGTATTCATCTTATTTCCTCCACCAACACTCCCCCATCACACCTCATCTGATTGGACTTCATAAGCTGTATTATTTTAGGCAGCCTCTTATACCAAGATGACTAATCACTCCATAACTTTTCCCTAAAAAGATCAAAATCAAACACACAGTTCTCAATCACTAGCAACCAAAGCAACCCCCAGTGATCAAGGAGGGCTCAGTGAAAGCTTGTGCAAAGCCTGAATACTTCCCTATCTCTACAAGGACTACTGTCATCCTCCTCATATACCACAGGACTTCATTTGCTCCTCTTGGAGCTACATCATTCCCACAGTTACACCTCAAGTAGTTCAGTCACGCTGTGCTCAACTAATACACCTCCATTTCAATTCATTTTCCAGTGACAAATTTAATTCTGTGTGTTACCCAAGTTTTTGTCACATCTCTGCTACTCCAGCTGCAGGGCCACCTAGCATTTCTGATACTGAGGATTAAAAAGCCTGGCACTTTTGCAGTGGCACATTTCAATAGCATACAGTTATTTCTGATTTACCTTCTCAAGTAGAAAGCTCGTCCATCCCATATCTCCCTTTTCTATACTACTGCACAGCCATCTTCTAACACTTTCATTCACTGAATTTGCAACGCCTGATTAGGATTTTGCCTTCCATAATTCCCAAAGATCACTACGGCCTCAACATCAAATTCAAATGTAAAGACAGAGAAGCCCGGATAAGCATCATGCATTAAACAATACTCAGGTAAGCTTAAGATTCACTCCCCACCTTGCCCCAGGTGAATACTTACCATTAACCTGTTTCTTCTCTTCAGACAGGATAGAAGAAATGTCTACAAGCATTAAGAAAAAGGAGCACGACAGTAAGAAGTTGCAGCACAGTACTTGCACACATCATACTAAAAAAATAAGTCAAATTAAGGCTCTCCAAATAAATCTTCCAAAACATTAAAAGATTGACCAGGATGCTTCAGATATCAAGTCAGCAGAATTAAATGCAGCACTGATTACCATTCCAAAATATTATGTGTAATTAAAAAAAAAAAAGTTTAAAATGACAAAAGTTGCACAGCACTAAAGGGTAGGAAACATAAGAACTTCTCTGGTTCTTCAAAACAAACAGCACAGATTATCTTGTGCAATTATAAGCTTGATAGCCAAGAAGCTCGCTAAGTCTGTCAGACTTTGAAAGACACTTGTCTCAAGACAACACATAGTAGACACTGAATCTGACCTACAACTATCTAAATCCAATCTTTGGCAGAAACCCAGGAAAAGGAAAATCTTCCTTTAAGCTCATTCTGTCAAGCAGCTTTATTTGACAAGTTATCATCTGAACTTTTCATTATACCCACAGTATGCTGCAAGGACCTCCAAACAACAACAACAAAAAATACTAGAAGAAAAAAAGCAGATAAAGACCAAGTAGATGAAAACATAGTGTCAATTCATACATATGGTGCTCATCTCAAGGGCAAAGGCATAGTGTCTCTTGACCACTTATCTTTCTTCTTGTCCTCTGGATGTACCCAAGCCGCTTCTGCCTTATCTGTAAGTATATCTCAAATTTTCCCAGTATAAAGACCCCTTTTATATTCGCAAGATTTGGGGAAGTGGGAGCATCCAATCTGATCTTCCTGCTCCTTTTCATGAAGGCAAAAAAGATGAGTTATATTAATCTCCCTTTATTATGGGCTTCTGAGCCTCTCCCACTGTTCTCCATCACAGCAGCCAGTATTAGAGGGAAAATGCCAGTACAACAGCAATAAATAAAAGGTTCCTGGAACAATCTGCCAAGCATACAGTATTGCAAAAGGACTTCAGAGCTGATCAAGAATTGCCCTTATCAGAGTCTTTCACATTGTACCACTGCGAGGTGAAAACACTCCATGGGATGAACAGGCGCGTTCGCCCAAAGCCTTTGTTTTAGGTTGTATTTCTCTGTATATTCTGCTATACACCTCTTCAAGCTTTCTGCCAGTATAGGCAAGTCACAAAATCTCATTTATGATTAAAGGGAATTGTTTGAGTTCAGAAGTATTCTCTCATTTCACTACATTTTAATACACTGCACTGAAACAGGCATTTGCAGATTTGAGGACAATTGTTAGAGGCATTTCCAAGACACAGCCCTACTTCTCTCTTCCTCGGATCGTACTATAGCTCCCAGTCTCATCTCCTTGACTCAATACAAACAAACACACACATTCCAACTCCCAAGTTATGGTACCAGTGAAGTTACATACAGGCACATACTTACGTATGTCTGTGAGAAACATCAGCAATAGTAAAAGGTACAAAAGCAACGTCTGTGCTGATGTTTACAGCTGAGTACTCTGAAGGAAAGGCAAGCAAAATGATGGTGAAAAGCTTAAAGCTGTGAGGAAGAGGAATAGATAAAGAAGATAAAGGAATTATTGTCCTTTGTTGCGGAAGATAAAAGGAGAAGGGAGATAACTGAAATAATAAATCTCTTGCATGCCTGCTTACTACTCTAGTTACTGCCCAGGCCTTCTCAGCAAGTACAAACACTACACATTTCAGTGCACAGCTCCACTGCTCTGTAAGATTAAAGAAGGGGCATTTCAGAATCTCCTGCTAGTTGTGTACGCAAGAATAAGCTTCAGCTTCCTTAAAAATTTCAGTGAATAAATAATTGTACTATCTTCCAAAGAAAATCCAGAACACAGGAAACAAAACTAAGCTAAACAATCACAAATCTTCCAGCAATGCCCCAACAAACCTACATCTGACTTACTCTCATCATATGATTGCCCTAATGCCAAAAGCTCACCCTCTGCCACGAAGAAAAAGCAAATTAGGCTGTTATTTGAAGTCCTCTCATCCCTCCATACATATGGGCTCATTTAATCCTATATGCAAAGATATGCACCTTAACTGTGTTTTGTTCTTCTATTTTCAGACCCAAACTTTGCCAAATACAGTTTTCTGGAAGGACACAAGATAAGAAGCATCACTGTCTGATAGTGAAGCTGGTCAATCATGTTTTTGATAATTCACCACGTAAACGAGGATACAGAACCCACCACAAATCACAGTGTACATTGAGAATTTTGCTAGGAAGAATTTCAGCAAATACAGGCTAATCAGTTGTATTCTTCGAAAAAAACATTTCAAGCCTTAAAAGGCCTAAAGAGACACAGGCAACCAAACCCCTTCCATACAGCTGGTAACCTTTAACTTGCAAGTTTTACTACAGCAAAGTGTATAAAGCAGTCCTACTAGAGAAGAAAGCAGAGAAAAAGTAAACAGCAGAAAATGGACTGTCATAGCTGGCAGGAACAAAGATATGTTTATTTCTTTACTGACTTGCTGTCACAAAAATTCCCTCCAGTTGCAGAAAAGTCAGACTAAGGAGATCAGTAAAAGTCAGGTTTATTTTTAAATTTCTAGCTCAGCTGACAAAGTGGCAGTAACTTCCCCGTAACACCTCAACTCTATGAAGCTGTTACACTGTCAAGGTGTCTCCATACATTGCAGCACTCAGCTTAAAAACTCTACAATGGCATTAGCTACCTAGCAACACAGAGATGTAAAAATCCTCTTCCCACCTTCACAAACAGCCAAACTCAACCTAACTGCTTGGCAAAGTGATCTGTGTGCTGAGCAAGTGCATCATGCCCCTTGTCAGAAGTTGAAGAGCTGAAAGAGATGGCTGAATTTGTGAACTACAGGATGCCACAGAATCTGAGAAAAATAGTTGTAAACAGTAATTCTGTCATGCTTTCAGAGCAGATCTGCTAAGGGCCTCCATTCAGGGTCTGGTTTCAAGATACTGTGATTTTTCACTGTGACCTACAAACCAAAACAAACACTTGAGTCTTTCAAAACCACCACCAGCATTTTAGGACAATATGCTACATCTCTTGCTGTCCTGGCTCAGAAGAGTCTGTTGTATCAGCAATTTTTTTCTCTAAGTAAATTCAAACTCTAGCAGACTCAGTAAAGTGTTCTGGAAAGGATAACTGTCCATAAACTGTATTCACACGCAACTTTTAAGACCTATGTCTGGTGCTGAAATCACCAGAATGAAATTACTGACTTTTATTTCAAGATGTTCTAAATCACATCAGAGGGCTTCACGTGAGAGTTTGCCCCCCCAGGACCTGAAGAAGAAAGAGCAATCCTTGGGAGAAAAAAATTATATATATATATACACACACACACACACGTCTGTTTTCTGATGACTTAGAACAATAGACAAAAATTAGCAGTACATTATGTATAAAAGTCTTCATTTATAAAACAGTTTCATCTTCAGGCACATACTATTAAAAGACTGAATACATGCAACAGCCTTCGTCTCTATGTCAGAATACAGACTATCCTTGTAAATACGACAATTCAGGATTTCTCACAACTTTTATTCACAACTTTGGAATGAAGCATATTAGAAATTATTTCATTCTAAAAACCCTCACCTTTTGGAGCAGCAATAGGCTTGAAAGCCATTCTCCCAACAAGACATTCCTTCAGCATCGATTCATAATTGACCCAACGATGAACCTATATTAACAAAATTGGTTTTCACAACATTTGTAATTCTTACTACGTTGCTTGCTCTATGTACTAAAATACAAAGACCATTCTTCCACAGTGGCTAACATCATTCATTTTGTAGGGTTTTATTTTGTTTTCTGTTATTTACCCAGACAACAATTTCTCAAATTTTCAGTACTTATTTATCACCACTACTACAGATAACATGTCCTTAAAAACAACCAAAAAAAAAAAAAAAAAAGGACTCTGAATGTGACAGTAGTTTAATTTATTCAGGTTATGTTTTGCAGTATCTGAACATCACAACCTTGAGCTGCAAGAAAGATTTCAGAAGTGTGTTTTTATGATGCGTGCAATATAATTAACAGAACTTGTCCTTACCACAAAGGAAACTAGCCTTGTTTAGACACAAACATGGGGAAAGAGGCTGATGAGGGAACCAAAGATAGATCATAGTAGTTTAGACACATCAACACCTCCTATGAAGTTGGTGTATTTCTGTTTCTGTCTGACAATCACTGAATTATTGGGAAATTATCTATTTTAGGAAGTCAAAGGGAAGAAAAAGCAGTAGCTTTACAGACCAGAACTGAAGAAATTCCATAGAAAATGGATGGCAGAAAAGCCAGTTCTGATAGGGCATTCAGGACAACACCGCAAGAAGAGAAAAGGAAATGGAATGCAGCATGACAAATTTAAATGGTACATAAAGATTTAAAAACAGAAACTTCAAACTTGACAAGCTAAGCAGACAAGATAAGGTAGTCCACAACTTGTAGCTGCCTTTTACACAGATAATGTAAAGAAATGAATAATTTGAACAACAGTTACATTTTTCAGATATTTAACACTAGCAACCAACCAAAGTCTTAAATAAATCAGCATCTGACAGACACAGAATGCTAAAGCAGAAGGGATAACAGAAATGTCTCCAGAACAGGAAAGACATGACCCAGAAACGAAGAGGTGAACTGGTTGTTTTAAAGATCCGACCACTGTTTTCCACTCTCATGACAAAACACACTAACAAAAATGTACAAGTATGTATCTGAACTTGGTAACAATTTGATGGGTTTCTGGTAATATTTCTGCTGCCAAGATTCCTGTTTCTGAGTATTACCATACAATACTTGACAGTGCTCCAGCTACAGAATTTCAGGCCACAATTTCATACTGTATGTACTTGCACGAGAGAAAAATACAAATTTCTGTAAACCAGAGCAGCTCTGTGACCAACAGAGAATTATGCCCAAATCCAAGACTTCATTTGTGAAAGGATTAACCGAAGATAACAAAGTTAAAAATATCATCTCATCTTTCCTTTATTTACATTCATTGCTAAGCACATTTTCTAAGTAAAGGCATAACATACAGTGATGCAAGAAATATAAAGCTCTAACAATTTCCTCTCAGAAACAGAGGAAATTTCCTTTCTGCTCTTTCCCACTTTCTCAGGAAACACTTGTGAGCCAAGGTTTTTAGCATAATGTTTGTTTCTAAAAAATACCAACTCAATGAATCATCTTTTACAACACAAGATTTGCAAGCAATTCCTTACAGAAAGGACACCCATTTTGCAGACCTTTTCTTTTCAGTCTTTTCAAAACATTTAAAGAAATGGGGAACAAAGAAGAGACCAACTGTCATTTTGTGATTTGTTCACAATCAGTTAGGAGCAGTCCCAACACTTTTTCTTAGTACTTTGTTTGCTGATAACGCAGTAACCAAGTTAGCAGACAAAAGAATACTGCACGTATTTGTCAAAAAAAGTTGTCTGAGAAGAAAATGCTTCTCAACTGACAGCAGTTAATGAATGTAGCAATTTATTAAGGAAGTAGTATCTCAAGTTGTTGCAAGTTTAATTGCTATTTCTGCTAAAAAATAAATTTAATAAAATGGTCAAATTGAAGCATAATCTCAACAGCATAAAGGGACATTTTCATTTTTGTTTTTTGATACAAAATTTAAATTACATGCCTCTTTCAGCACAGGTAAGTGGAATTCCAAACAATAACCCGCTACCTTCGCTTAGACTTCAAAAGGTTTAAATCACCATTTCCACTGGAATGCTCTAAAAGAATCAGAAAACATGCATTTTTTCAATATACCTTTTAGTGAGCAAGTGCCATTTACTGCCAGTTGTTCTCACCTGATCAAAAAGATCTGTACCATCAGTTCCTGCTGCTTTCATTAGTTCATCCTCGCCACCAGGATGATATTCCATGTATGGTGTGACATTATATACAAGTCCTGCAAAAAACAGAATACAAAAAAAGATGAGTAACATTTCTACAACCACTGCAACTACTCTCCCAGCTTCAAAACCTGTGGAAAGGTTTGTGTATGTTACACAGTGTAATGTCAAGCAACAGACATCTTCAGAACAAACAGCACGGCTTTCCAAAACCAGAAACAGAAGTTACACAACCTAATAGTGCCCAAGACGTATCTTATTAAATAGAGGTGTCAATTCTACAGTGCCGTTCCACTTATCCCCGTGAACACCTAGCAAAAACGTGCACATTTAAGAGTTGAACAAAACAAACACCTGAAGGTGTTACAGTCTAGTTAAGGGGTACGAGAGCCAGAGGCCAATTTAAACAGAGACATGAAATTGAGCCAGTTAGTGCACAGAATTGTTTTTGCTATCCCTTCCAATTAAATTACCACTGATGTGCTGTCACAGTGGTTTCCCTGCCACCCATCACCTATGGCATAAAATGCCTATGGGAAGAAGCTGTCTTCTCCAAAGAAAAACTGCTACCATCAGCAGCAAAACTTCCATTGTACAGATTCAGCAACATAAAAAACTAAACATACTCTATGCTCATTAAAGGCTGATAACACGTGTAACAAATCTGCCCCAATAAAAGGACTCAGCATTCTTTCTAAGCAAGTACTACACTTAGTAATTCTCGTGAGATAAAAAAATGCTTCATAGGTCTGAAATAATGAAGTCTAATTAGTGTTGCTATGCAACCAGAGTAATTCGAGCTTGGAGAATGCTGCTGTAAACATTTAACTACAGATTTAACTCCAGACACATTGCTGCTCTTGCAGGACTATCGCAGGTCTACCCAGCAGAATATTTCAAGAAATACAACATTATCAAAACAGGAAGCTACCAGAAGTGGAACTGTACCAGTGTTTACGTAATAAGTCTGTAACACATTAAAAAAAAAAAAATACATTACTTCAGAGAAAGAGGTAGGCATTCAGCACTGGCTTGGGGGAGACACGTACTTGGGACAATCCTAGTTTGTAAGACCCCTCCTGGACAAAGAAAGGACTTTTGCATTTTACAGACCTGATCTTCTGATGGATGTATCCACTGTGCCATCTTGTGTGCAGCATTGATTACTGCACACAAGAAAACACACTACGGAAAATCCAAATGGTTAGGAACTCCTGAATATTAGACAAACGTTCAATTTACCATCTGACTTGCACAAGCAAAAGAAGTCTCATTTGTATACCCTTCACACTTTTTTTATGCCCCCTGCCATCCCATTATATATACTTGCACCCTATATGACAGCTGTCTGATGAACAACCTACTGGTTTTTGAACAGTTAGCTCCTGATTTTCTTTTTCATGTTCCTCTCAATTTCTGCTCTTTCCTAGAGAAGCACAGCTTAACTACACCAATGCAAAGACTTCATTTAGCTTTTCCACAATGGTGTTATTTTACTACTTGTCTTCATATCAAATCTACAGGTAGTCTATCAGGATTCTCAGTTATGCTGCTTTTATTTTCTTTAGTAGTTCCAGAACAACAAAAAGGCGGAGATGGGAAAAATTAGAGAGAGATACAGAAGCAGTGTAATGGAGTTCTTGTAAAAAGAAGCCTCAGGGATGCAATCTAGGGAGAGTAAGAGATTAAAAACAAAACTGAGGCATTTTTAAGTGATGATTCTGCCCTCAGTAGTAAATGAGTGGTTTTTTTTGAAAAGGATACAAACAAACCTTTACAGTTAAGAGGCTTTCTTTAGCTCTCCTCCCACTATAGTTTTGCTATTATGTGCAAAAGCAGTACACGGAGCATTAACAATGCTATTATTTTGCTGAAAAGCTAGCACTGAAGGACATTTTACTCGTACTTTCACTCTCACCCCCCTTTTTGACCCGACAACAAGGGTCACCTTTGTAAAGAACTTCTTAGCTTAACTTTGCTGGAGTTCAGAGATGACATTATGTTAAACTTCTTATCAGATCAAAGAAGTTAGCAGTAACATGAAACACTCTTCCTAGAGGCAGTCACATTAGCCATTCTGATCTTCTTAATCTATTTTCATAGAAGTGTTATCTCATAGCAAATTTAAAGCAATATTAATGCATTTTAGCCTCTAAATGATTAAACTGTAGAGCAAGTATTTTCCTACTTTCTCTAAAGACAACTAGGAACTTCATCTTCAGTACACAAAATACTCTTCTAGACAGGCCTATTGCTCCAAACCACCTTTAGCACATTGTCATTGTACACCACGTAGTAATTCCAACTTTTGAGCTAAAATTTCATAGAAGTAATAACAAACAGCATTGTCAATTACCACAGATACTTGCTATGCCAGATACAAGCAACAATTGCTCTGTATAGCAATTGTCACTCACCTTTCTAAAATTGTTCTGAAGTAGTACATGGGCCTACATATGCTGATTTCTCAAAGACCATCCTACAGATCTAAACATCTTTTAAATATATTTTTATGTCTCTAGATGCTTTAAAGCAAAAATCTTCAGCTGCTAAGGATAATTAACACTCCAGGACTGAAGACTGTAAGTACAAGTCAGCATCTTCAGCATCTTATTCTTGATGAACCTTTGTTGCCTGAGGCATCACCTTGTTCTGTTGCTTGTTTGCCGTTTAGTTATAAGTACAGCAGAGAGGTTAAACAAAAAATGCAGACGCACCATCAGAGCAACCAACCTCTTATACATATCCAGCAGTCCTCCTTTTTGTTGTGTTTGGCAAGCTCATCTTCAGTCACTTCAATTAGCCTCCCCTTTAATCCTGTCAAGTCCTTCCCACTTTTAGTTAATCGAATCCAATCCATAAGGCTCCTTCCTGGTTTTAGAGGTACCTGAAAAATAACAAATGCACCAATATTATTATGCTCTCAGGGAAGAAAAAGCCATTCAACGCACTTTTCTAAGCTCCCAAGGAAGACGGGAAAAACAAGAAATAACGCAACCCATAACCTTTACTGACATTTTGGAGCCCTACACAGCAGTAAGGCTGCTTAAGGAAGCTTCCTATCTCATAACCCAAGCAAGGGAATTCTCAAACATCAAATGTTTAGACAACTCTTCCCAAAGCAAACTTCAGGTACCTAGTCTTCCTGCGGTGGTAAAATGTTTTATCAGTGTCATTTGGGTTATGGTCTGGAAACCTATGAGCAACGAAGAAGGGACATTTGAAAATCATGGCTAGGTAGGAAAATGTTGGAAAGTTCACCTCCACCGCATTCAAGAAGACTACATGCAAACCCTACAGCAACTGGAAGTCTCACCCAGAGAAAGGTAGGGGAGAGATCTACTAGCTTACCAGGGACAGAGGCAGAACAAGACCTTAAGGATTTCTATCACCTTCCTTTCCAGCAGGATCAGAGAACGGGCACCCCTTTGCTCCAAATACTAACAGTGGAGAACAAGGACAAAGAATTGTGGTCTTACAAAACTGCAGGAAGATCAGAAGTGAGAAGAGCTAAGAGAGCACGGGCACAAGTCATGCAATGCTGCGTGGGTCTAACAGTTTGGGTCCCAAACTTATCGAGCTGGCTTTCCAAGCGAGGCCCACAGAGACCAAGTGCCCTCAGAAACACAACCAGCAGTTACACACAGTAATTCCGAGCTGAAAAGGCCATGTCTCCTCAAGAGAGGAAAATGGCTGTGACCTGGAAAGGCTGCACAGGAAGGGTTTTACCACCGGCAGCCTTTAAAAGGAGAAGCAGGAGGCATTTCCCAGCTACGCAGCTGAGCCGGGGCCGCTGTCACCACCTCTCCTTCCTCCTTTAGGGCTCGGAGCAGCCCGAGGGGGGGCGGCAGGACGAGCCCTGCCGGGCTGAACCTCAACGGGGACCCGACCGGCAGGGGAGGCCGCCAGGGCGGCAGCTCGCAGCCCCGCGGCCCAGCCCGGCGCTGGGCCCGCAGCCCCGGGGCCGAGCCGAGCCGAGCCGTGCCGCCGGGGGGAGGCCCCGGCCGTGCCCGAGCCCGCTCCCTGCTCCCCGCTCCCTACCTTGGCTCGGCCTCCCGCAGCCACCCGCTGCTGGGAGCTGGGCGCCGGGAAGGCCCCCGGCGGCACGTTCAGCATCCTGCCCGGCCCCGCGAGCCCCGGCGGGCGGGGAGAGCCGCGGCAGGGCGCAGGCGCAGGGCCGGGCCGGGGCGGTGTTAGCGGGACGGGGCGGGCAGCGCTGCGGCGGGGACGGGCTCGGTTCCTGCAGCGAGGTGCGGGCGTTTGGGGTTGTGGCAGCTCCTCAAGAACTGCTCCCACACGGCTCCATACCACGGCGTCCATCCCCCAGGAGCAAACTGCTCCAGCACGGGTCCCCCACGGGCGGCAGCTCCCCCCAGAGCCCCTGCTCCTGCGTGGGCTCCTCTCCACGGGCTGCAGCTCCGGCCCGGGGCCTGCTCCTGCGGGGGCTCTCCATGGGCCGCAGCCTCCTCCAGGCCACATCCACCTGCTCCACCGGGGGCTCCTCCACGGGGGGGCTGCAGCGTGGAGATCTGCTCCATGTGGGACCCATGGGCTGCAGGGGGACAGCCTGCTCCACCAGGGGCCTCTCCACAGGCTGCAGGGGAACTGCTGCTGCCTGCCTGGAGCACCTCCTGCTGCACTGACCCTGGGGTCTGCAGGGCTGCTTCTCCCTCCTCACTTTCCCAGCTGCTGTCACACAACAGTTTCTTCCCCCTCCTTAAATCTGCTCTCCCAGAGGCCCACCCAGCATCACTCCCTGGCTTGGCTCTGGCTAGAGGCAGGTCCCTTATGGAGCTGTCTCTGATCTGACATGGGGCAGCTACTGGGCTCTGCTCACAGAGGCCACACCTACAGCCCTCCTGCTACCACTCTTGCCACATAAACCCAATTTAGTAACAATACAGCTTAAATGAGAGAACAAGAATGACTTAAGACAAACCCCTTCATAAAAATAAAGACTAAACTGAATAACCATAACAAGTAGGATTTGGAACCCCCTCTGCATCTCAAAAGCAGCTATACTGTTTCTTTTCCATGTTAGAAAATCCTTCATAACAACACAGCATTAGAATATTTAATCCGATTCCTTGACAAGCTTCCACATGGGGCACAGAGCAAAGCCTTCCTTATTTCCTCAAGTTCTGGGGATGCTACAAGACCAGAACACTTAAAAAGAAGCCACAGTTCTCCACTCATAATATTGATGTCCAAGTTCATAGTCTAAAAAATACTGGACCTCAAACAAATAAAATACTAATCAATACCCTCCCAGCCTAGAAGCAGGAAGGGACTAAGACAAAGGAAAGAGGGTCAGATAAAGTTACAAAACATACCAATTTTATTAAGAATAACTTACATACAAATAAATTATCTTTAAAAATACTATAATACATTTTTATATTAAGCTTAAATTAAATCTTATAAGTATCCTTGGTTGGCCTTTCTTGCAGTCAGCAGTCTGATTCTGTTCTTGAGTCTTGTTCCAGGTCATCTTCATCATCTTCACTGTCCGAGTCTTCATAAAAGGAAATTGTAGCTTGAACTGGAAAGTTTTTCAGAAGTGCTTCAGCTTCCTGATATAAGTAATCATAGCACCTCGATTTGGGCCAAAATAGTCTGGAACAAGCATACAGGTCAATTTGCTTATTGTTATTATGTTCTACTTGGAGGCTGACAGACAAGAGACAGCAGTGAAGTTCTGTTAACAGACAAGCTTTGCTACAGAGTTTTCCCCTCACATGCTCGGTCATGAAACTAATCTTTATATTTAAGTAGAAAAGTGTTCTCTTGATTGTGTATTTTCATCTGAAGAAAGAAAAATGCCCTTAAAGCACTAGTATTGCAGCAGAACTATTCTGAAGCCCAGGATCCACTCCAGTACCTCATTAACAGTATTCATGGGGATCTAATCCAAATAGCACTGCCCTCATCAGAACAATTCCTAGGGAATATAATGGGTGTCAAACAGGATACCCCAAATATTTGGATTAAATTAGTAGTGGTCAATCTTGGATGTTGTTTACAGTGGTCTGAAACAAGTCTCGAGGTGAAAAGAATAAGTCTAAGAGGACCAGGCCTTGATATTTCCCCACAGAGTCTTATCTGTCCAAGTAGAATTATCCACTGACTTCTTATAGAAGGTGCCACCTGGGTCTAGATTTTAAAGTAGTCCATGCTGTATCCAGAAATTAGCATAAAAAGTGCTGATAATAAAATCTAATAAGGGCTATCAGCTAGTGATATTATTCCAGCTTATATATGCTGCTGTTCCTAACAGCATTTTGCTTAGGACTCAACTAATATCTTCTTGCTTACTATTTGGAGTAACTGCAAGAAATAGACAATGGAAGTCCCCAGAGCTCAAAGACTGCACAATGCAACATAATTAAATGCTGACTACAGACTGTTCAAAATAGAAATACATTAAGGAAGAGAAGTAGAGGGTTTTCTAGCAAATACAAAAATGCTTTCTAGCTTGCAGCTTAACAGAACACGGCTTCCTCTGCAGCACAAAGCACACTTGCTTTGTACCATCTCACTCCCAGTGCTCCCTGCAGCAGCATTCACTCATACACAGGAGCGGTGTCAGAAATCAGCCAGCATAACTGCTTAAATAGCCTGTGCTTCGGTATTTGACAGATGAGACCCTAGATTTGGGAGAAAGCTGCATCTTACCTGGAAGAACTACCTGTGCAATAACACAAAGCACCTTGCAGCAACCACTAGTGCTTCTGAATACAGATTCAACTGTAAGTTTTATTCATTTTTTCTCAGACTGACAGTGCAGATACCATCATTACTGTCACCATTAAAGCACCAGTTACACGAGCTTTTCTCTTGGCAGTGCTGGCTTGGTTCATACCCTCTCCTCCTGCCACTCACTCCCACACCTACACTGGGAGGATACAGGCACACCAAGACAGCCTAGGGACTATCCCTCACACAACCTTTTGTAACCCTGGGCACAAAAATGAGTAGCAGGGTGCTTCAGCCAACAGAACAACTCCCAAAACCCTGACAGCTTACAGAGCGACTAAGCCCCACACCACAGAAGCACACTGACAGCATGAAGATCAAGCAAACCCACAAGTGCTGGCAACCTGCACAAGGGCCTGCCGGCCAGAAGAGCACTGAGAAGAGCCCCAGTCACCCAGAAGCTACCTTAACGCCTACCCATGGATAAAAACAAACAAACAAAAAAGGGTGGGAGAAGCGCTCTGCCAGCCCGTCCGCAGGCACTTACCTGACGGGGTGCGCGTACTGCGCCAGCTTGCGGGAGCCTTGCGCCAGCCCGCAGGGGCTGCGAGGCTGGGGACGAGAGAGCAGAGGTCACCCCCGCGGCCGGCCCGGCGCCCCCGCCACCCCACCCCGGCTCCCGGCAGCACGGCAGGGCTCCCCGCAGAGCCGAGCCGAGCCGCCCCACTCACCACAGCGGGGCCGGGCAGCCAGGGCCTCCAGAAGGGCGCGGGGCTGCGGGGCGAGGGCAGGGCCGTGAGGGCCGGGCCGCTGTGATGGCGGCGGCGGCAGCGCGGTGGGGACGAAGGGGAAGAGAGGGACGAGAAGCCCCGGGGGCAGCCGCAGCGCACCCCGCCGACCTCCATGCTCCGCCACACAGCTCCTGCCACCGCCTCGCCACTCCTCACCCTGCCCTGGGCTGCTTTTATACCCCGCGGCGGCGGAGCCCACCTCCCCCGGCTCGTCTGCCAGCGCCATCAACAAAAAGGCGCCGCCGTGTAAACGCGGAGCGCGGACGCGTGCATGCCCCAAATGGCCCCGAGGGGGGGGAGATTTGGCGACGGGGTGTTAATCACACTCCAGAGGACACATGGCCGCTGCCCGGCCTCGGGGGGAGTCCCTGTGGGAACGGGGGGCGGCGGGAGGGGCGAGGCGAGGGGGCGCCGGGCGTTATCGCCCCGGCCCCGCCGCCTCCAGGGCAGCCTCTTGGCCTTAAAACCCTGATCTTTTGTCCCCAAGGGTCCCCCGTGCTCGGACACGGAGGAATTTCACCCCGGGGTGCTGGAGAAAACGCCACTTGCAGGGGTCCTTGCTTCCTACCCCGCCACCTCCCGATACTCCCCGTGGCATGTCCCCCCTGAGGTAGCATCCTTAGCTAGCACAGCGGCTTTTTATAGGGTATTTTTACCGAGGAAACGTGCCTTCTTTTATTCTTTTTCATATGCACTTTATACGGCTGCCAGCATCAGATGCTCTTGCTACATGCACGAGGTTTTATGCCAAACTCGTACCGTGTTCCCCAGTACCGAGGGAACTCGTTTTTATTTCTCTTTTTTATTTCACCCCCCCTCCCCCCCGCCTTTTTTTTATTCTCTTTACAAGATTGCAGTCACTGATGCGTGTGAGCAACAGTAGTGATCATATATAAGAGCTAGTAAATAGCAGTAGTACCAGCCCTGGGGAAGCCAGGCAGGTTGGAGGGATGGAGCTGCCCTAGTTCTGAAGGAGAGCTTCAAACCCCGTTAATTTATCGCCCACTAAAAGGCTCATGCTACAGTCTGAGGCACTGTACCCTGTGGAATAATATTGTACCTTTTTCAGCTTAGCCATAAGGAGTGTGTCCACCTTAGCACTGCCTAAGGATAGCCACAGATAGAAGGTGACTTGTGCCTTCTCCACGGTGTCTTCAGCACAATCCACCTCACTAAATGGCATTAGCAATACCTGTGTAAAAATGCTGCACATTAGAAGTTTTGTGGGAAATGTAGTCATTAATTAAATATGGCAGTAGCATGTTTTCAGGTCTTTAAGTCTAAAACAGATGTAGGCTGAATTGTCTTTCTGAAGAAAAGCAGCCTCTTGCTATTAAAGAAATAGATGCAACAGTGTAGGCTTTTAAGCTTTTGCATGCTGTGATCCGTTCCACCTTGAGCAGCGGGTGTATTCTGTCATTTCGGAGGTTTATACCATTTGACCACGTGGAAAAGTTCATAATGATTATAACTTTAGAAGTAATTAAAGGAAAATGTAGTTCACAGTGAAAAGTCCAACTTAGAACCTTAGGGTTAAGCCAAATGCTTAAAAGAATAAGATTTCCTGAATAATTTTACTGCACTGTTATGTTTGTAGATGTCTGCATTTTTTCCCACCTCATTTTCACTGTGGCCTAAAGTAAGATTAACTAAAATAAGAGTGAACAAAAGGCTCAAACTGCTTGTAAATATTCATCCTGCAGTTAGGAGAAGCAGAGACTAGAGGGAGGTAGCTAGTGCAGTAAGTTCATCATAAGCAAGATTGTATCTAATTTTTTTCTGTTTCCAAATGGCTGCTGTGAAACTTTGTCAGAAGATGTGAAGTGTAAAACAGATGTTTCAAAGCTGTCTGATGGCAGATTCTTCTTTTGCCTAGATGAAGTGAGAGCAATAATTTCTGTAGTTGGTATTTCTCTTTTGAGAAATAAAACACAGGCTGTACAAGAAAAGAAGGAATGGAGGCACGGTTTGTTGTCTAAAGAAGAAAAGTAGAAACATCCACTCATCCGTCATATTAGCAGCAAGAACAGAATAATAGAACTCAACGTCAGCATTGTTTGTTTGATAAAGCATAAAAGTGGGTATCAACATGTGCAGTAAAAGCAACAAAAAAACACATGTATTTGGCCAATGGCCCTTAGTTGTTTCAGAATTCTCTTTAGTATCTGCCCAAAATGAGAAAATGTCCTATGAAGAAAGTGTGATTTACCCATTAAAAAACAAGCTGACACAGAGGTGTTGAAAGGATAAGGAGAAAATAACGACTAGCAGCTGTTGTTCCCTCTGCATATTTTCACACTATATGACTCTTCTTGGCCCTACAGTTTAGTAATGCAGTCCTGTTTATTGACAGAAATACAAATGTCTGTATTTGCAATAATGACTTACTATCATTGACACCATGGAAAGAAAGAACCCAATATTATGCCATATTCCAACAGACCTTGAAATATAGGCTAAAAATGTTAAAACAAGGATAAAAGACTGATTTAATTTTTTGTCATGTTTGTTGTTTCTTCTTCAGCTTGTGCGCAGAGCAAAAGTAACAATGCATTTGTAAACTACGATCTGAGCTGCACTTTAATTGTGCAGAAACCATTGTTTGCAGGAGCTACAGTAACCAAACAAGGAGTTGGTCAAGTGGGAGTAACAAACACACTTGAATATATACATATTTTTTTACATTTAATAGCAGTTCTGAATTCAACATGAAGTCTGATAGAGTCAGTCGCCTCATGCATTCTTGCTTCTTCTAATTAAAACAGTGTTCTCCTTTCTTTTTAAAGAAGTGTAATTGCTGAGCTGAAGGTTTTTCTTGGTTGCACATGTGTAACTAACTGCCTTTAGTAATGTAGTCAGGAGTCAGGAGTCAGGATCCAATGCATTGTGTTGTAAATATCAGAATGGAATCAAAAGTGAAAAATGGAGTTGTATGCTTTTATTTACTCTCTTATGCAATAATAAAAATATTTGTGTATCCCATTGGTTCACGGCTTTTTGAAAATATCTCTCAAGGCCATGAATATATATTTTTTTTAATTATTTCCACTTGCCACTTTCCAAGCAGATCATACCTGAAAACTTACAGGGTTCAATTTTATTTAGCCAAAGTCTAATTATTATAGAACTTATTGTGTAATTATAATTGAACAATTGCAAATGTGATAAAAATAACTCTTGCATGGTCATTCTGGATTTACAGCAGTAGACCTAAAAACATGATTTCGTTTTCTCAGAACGTAAACCAAGCAGTATGTATTCAGAACAAAAGTAATTACCTTGGTTTGCTTTAAATTGATTAAAAGTGCTTTTGTGGCTTTCCGCAGTATGACATCTTGAAATGTAATGCACTGTTAATAGGATACACAGAAGAGCAAACACAGAGGTCTGTGCAGGTTTGAGTGTGCTACTACAAACAAAGAAGGTGTTCACAAATGGCTTAGAGCTAAATTTGACAAGACGGTGCTAATCACACTTGGACATGGGAATATCTGGACAGAGAACACTCAGCTGGCTTCATGTTAACCTCTGAAAAGCAGTGATAGATCTTATTAGTAAAACATGGGCATGTATGACACGAGTTTATATAGAGAGAAAATGTGTCTGATCTGGTCAGAACTTTCTTTAGGGAGAAAGATAAGGTCAAACCTTCTCTTACAGAGACTGGACTGAGGTTAACAGTCAACATTTGATCTTGAGTATTTCATAACCTAGCTTCATTTCAATAGTTCCAATTTTGACAGAACTTTAGGACTAAGTTTTGAAAACTAAGTCTTATGCTTACTGTTTGCATACAGATATTTACCATACATGTGTATGCCATTTATATACATTTGGCCTATTAGCTGATAAATTGAGCTATTATTGTTATTATTATTATTATTGCTGGTAAATACAATGTTTACATCAGATATTTATGTGCATAACTTAGGTAGATGTATGTCTGTTATGATTGCTTTACTAGAAATTTTGCAGCAGTATCTTATAATGCATCAGGCATTTTTTAGTTGTGAAATTATTTATTTGGATTTTTTTTCTACTATAATTTGAAAGTAAAGCATCAGTTTATAAAGAACAAATAACAGCAGAGATTGTTTTACCAGCCACTCTGTCCTCACCATTATTTGAGTTTGATCAATATTTTAGATTTTGCTGACATACCTGAAGGTGGGCTTGGTTCGACACTTCCACAAAGTGGAATCTTTTTCAGTAAATAGTATGAGATCCAAATTAGGTCCTAAGAAATAAAATACATAGAAGTTCAAATTTCTCCTTCTAAATATATATATATATATATATATATATATTAACCAGTGTATCAGCCTATTCATGTTACCAATGGTTATAAAAATATTGCTTAGCTAATAAAGAGACATCTTCTTTCATGGAGACATCCATCCCTCTTTTCCCCATCTCTCTGGATTTTGACTGCAGCGTAATAGTATTAAATGCTTTTATTTAATTTTCTGGAGAAAATGATTCTTCCCCTTCCTCTGTCTCACTGGGTATGAGGGATTTCATGTGAGAGTGTGCACACATGAGAGTGCTAGGGCGGTCACTGGTATCTGCTGGGAAAAAATAAACACGTTTGTGTTTGCGTGGATGTGTGGCACATGCACGCCTGCTTGAGGCCCCTCCACGTACATGCATGTGGCAAGGTGTGACCCCACACAGCAGGTTGGGTTTCCTCATTTGCCTCCCCCCTTACACTCCACTCCCAGGCCCATGCTGGCAAATGGTAAAGGATAATGTATCCGTATGGGAAAGCGATGCATTAAGGGGCTAGGAATGTGTAATGGGATCAGCCACTGGGTACAGGGATCTTTTTTAAAGTAAGAATATCATTTGCTGTTGAGTTATGGGCACTTTAAATTCCGTGCAGATAAGAAACAGAGACATCAGTGCAGAACACCAATCTTGCCATTTCTTTTAATAGAATGGGAGTTAGTGAAACACTGATACATCATTAATGCTGGGGCTCAGCAGAAGTGTCTGGCTCGCTCAGCATAATGCAGCACAATGTCACGGTGTTCACTGCAGTTGGAGCTCCCAGTGCTGCAGTGTGGCACTGGCAGGATTTATCCTCTCACCTCTAAAAAAAAGTGAGAGGCAGCCAAATGTAATGAAGCCGCTCTAGCCCAACAGCTATTGACAGAAAAGAAGAAGAAATTAGATAATCATTGGAATGTCCTGATCTGACTCCTCTGGCTGGTAACACAGTGTCTAGCAGTGTCATCTCTCCTCTCACAGTGTACCATTCAATTAAGCGTTTCTTCAGATTTATTGCCTCCCTGGCTAGAAAGATAGTCATGGAAACAGAGCAGTTGTTTTTCGATTTCCTCTGTATCGCTAAGACATCAGCACAGCATCAACCCTCAAACAGGATGCATGTCTCTAAACTTGGGGTATAGATAATTCAGCATTTAACCTCCAGTAGCAAGGAATGAATGAAACAGCCATACCTTAGACAAATAAGCACCCGAGAAAGGCAAACCAGCCCTGAGGAGTACACACAGAATCTTGTGCTGCACTGCGTGGACGACAGAGCCTTTACACAGGTGCCCAGAGATAAGTCCTGACAGAGAGCCCCAGCCCTGTAGTTCCTCTGTGTCCCTCCCCACAAAGAAGGGTGGCTTCTGGCTACTGCTGTCATGAGGCTGCAGATCCCATCACGGCAGAATTTCAGTATTTCTTAATTGCATGCTCACATCTCAGCAATCCAAAGTGGTAACACCGAACACAGGGAATACAGAGCTCATTGTGCAGGCTTGTAGTAGCCTGCCTGTCCTAGTTAAGGTGCACATAAATGGCAGAGGTACCAAGGAGTAAATATTGGTATCACTTACTCTTAAGACTGCCTGCTGGTTCCCTTAAAAATCACATTTTCCATCGCTTATAGCTTTTCAGATTTCATTTGGACTACATTTTTCCATGCTAGGTTTATTCAGGTTTAGTTTTGGGGAAAACTGCAATCAAAATAAGACAGGCCAAATCATTGAGCCATTTCCAAGAATGAGGGGGAAATAAATGGTAGAAACATTAATAGTGCAACAACACATCATCAGTAGGGCAAAAATGACCTGTCTCACGATACTCTAAACCCAGCTCACGTTCCCTATTAGTGGGTGAAAAATCCAATGCTTGGTGCATTCTGCTTCACGATGATAAGAACTTTTCTGGGGCTCATTAGTTAAACAATGACAGCAGCCAGTTTTGGACTGTGAAGTTTGCCATTGCATCAGGTATTTGCCTTTTGGATTTTCTCTGAAAATCTACTCAAATTTGGCCGATTTCCAGGCCTATAAAAATGATAGTTTGAGTTGCCCACTAAAAAAATTTTGAAGAATTTAATTACTAAATTCCTTGAAGAATTAAACATGCCTTGGGCGCATTCCATCCAAAACAGACCAGGTCTCTCCTCGCAATGTAATATTTATGCTGTTAGAGGCTGGGGTACATCTTGAAGTGAGTAATCCAAACTGAGAGATGCTTTCTTTTCTTCTGTTCTCCTGTACTTCCTTTGTATAACCCAAGCCCACAGGCTGCAGCAAGAGGAGGTGGCAGGAAGAAGAGGAGGAGGAGGAAGGGAAGAAGTGGGCAAGTGCTTCAGTGACAGACAGAAACTGGGAAGTAAGGTTAAGGCTGGTGTTTGTGGGGCGTTGGGAACTGGGACTAGAATTGATGTTAAGTGGAGGTGGCAGGGAGTTTTAATTAACCCAGTGGAAGACTAAGACTGGGAGACGAAGGGGTAGTGAGACTGGGTGGCAGGACCCTGTTTGCAGCACCAGGGTCTGCAGCCTCTGTTTTCTTCATTCCGGTTTGCAAGAAAAAGATGTCTATCTGTACTGGAGAGAGCAACTTGGAGACCACTGCAGACACCAGTCCCCAGCCAATGCACCCACAGCCAAATGTGGGGAAGCTGGAGGACACAGCACCTGGTCAGCTGGGCAGACTAGTGGCCCAGAATGTGAGCAGATGTAGCTGGTTACATCCCAGGCTGTTAGACCTGTGCTAACACCCAGAGCCTCAGGGGCTCTCTGAGATGCCCCCTACATCTGTCCAGCTGTGGCAGCTCACACCCATGGGTTTCATGGTAGACTTTCCACCTCACAGGGGAATGCAGCCATTCCAGTAATTGTGGCCCTGCTTACTGCCTGACTCTTCCTACAATGCTTCCCATGTCATGGCCTCCCGCACTGTATCATTACTAAACAGGGGAGCCAGTTCAAACAGGTTTTGGAAAGAGCTTCTGGGCTTCTAAAGCTCACTTCTCTCCCTCATGACACTCCCAGCCTCAGTGTCACAGCAACTCCCTCCATGCTGGCTGGCTCACCGCTCTCCCTCCAGCAGGGACTAATCACAAAAACAGTGCTCACAAATCTACCTTGCAGAGCCTGTTGGTGCACCCAGGGTGCTGGCATGGGAACCAGGCAGGGTGTGGAGAGAGACGAGGAGAGGAGGGGGCCTTTGTGAGCTGAGTCCAGAGATCATCCGGAACCAGGGCTTGAGCTCAGGAGGAACATTGCAGCTGGCTGATCAAAGAGCTTAAATCCTGAGGAGATGTCTTGGAGGAATCGGCTCCAGTAGATATGGGGAAGAATAGCTTGAGGGTGTGGGTAGGTGTGTTGAGTTTGAGCAAGTAGAGTGGTCCAGGTTCCAAATGGGCAGTGGAGAAAGGGAGGGCAGGGGTAGGACAGGTCAGAGAAGTGAGGATGCAGAAGCAAAGAAAGAATGGTTGGGACAGGAGCAGGCAAAAGAAAGCACTGAGCATGGGAAGGATCATTTGGTCTGGAAAAAAGTGACATGGTAATGGCAGACAGAAACAGGTTCTGGTGTGAAGGACAGGTGGGAAGAGAAACTGGGAGAGAGAAATGGAACTATTAGAATAAGAAGGCTGAGGATAGGAAGAGCTGGAAGTGACCAGAGATGGGGAAAAGACTGAGAAGACAGTCAAAGGGAATGGGATAGGCTCTTCCCAGTGGACATTGGATCTGGTTGTCTTGGTCCCAGACGTGGTCTGGAGAAAAGTCTGGAGGGTGGATTCTCAGACTGGTTAGTAAGAAGTTAGATGAAGAGCTGAAACTGGGAAGGGAAATTACTAAAATAATACATTTGAGGGGAAGGAAGAGAGGAGTCAAATTTGGAAAAATTAGGTACAGGAGTTGTAGGCACAGTGCACAACCTCCCAAAGCCTGGGATGGACCCCGGGAATCCCTACCCTGGCCAAGCCTGTGAAACCTGCTGGCAAGGTCTCATCAGCTACTAGGGAGGCTGCAAGCCTGTACCACTAAGGTACTAAAGTAGCAAGAGCCTGCATCGTAGACCTGAAGTTTTCCTGCCTAGGTGCTAGTATAGCATTATCTGATACAAAATCAATCACTCAAAAATCCTGAAACTTTTGAAGAAAAAAAAAATTCTCAGAGGTTGACATGTGAATTATATCTCATCTAATCTCAGTGTTTAAAGGCTAGTCATTCAAGTCTAAGATGGTGAATTCAGGCTGCCTTCAGAGTTAAATAGGAACATTCAGAGGACAATGCACTGCATCCTAAGATAAGGTGTCTAGGATGTCTGAAATGTACAGGGCAGGCAAGCTGACTAGCTCTCTGGCACAATCTGTGTCTCTCTACTGATTCTAAAAAGTGATTACTTTAGCTTGGAAATCACTAGCTGAGCTTGAAAAGAGCTTTTAGGTGCCTCAAGATAGGTAATATCAATCACAATGATACGTTTCTGTATTTTTGTGTCTGATATGAGAGTCTGCAGGAAGATTCGTAGAAATGTTTAAGTACAGGACACCCAGGGTCTGTAAGTGCAAAGTCTCTCGTGTAATTTGTGTGTCCTAAATAGCTTGTACACAGTGGGTGTGAGGCTCACAACCACAGCTGAAATGAATGAGAATCATGCCTGAAATGCAGTACTATGCAAAGCTATGTAAAAATGAGATCACAGCTATCTCGAACTGGCCAGCCAGGTTTAAAGAGCCTTTTAAACAGCAATGCATGTCCTTAGTTGCCTATTTATAAAATGGCACCACTAGTAATTCACTCACTGTCCCTAAAGGCTCTGTGAAGTCTGTTCATTAATTCATACAACTACTACAGTTATTGACACTGCAGAAAACTCTTAGGGAAATTCATCAGAGCAGCATTTTGAAATCTTGTCTGTAAATTTTTGCTGTGTGAGAAAAAAGTCTGAGCATGCAGACTGTACAGAGAGCAAACAATATATTGAATAGCAATTCAACGACTTGTCATCCCCTATTCTGGGCACAGAGAGGGAAGGGACTTGTGGAAAACAGAGTATGTTGATGTCATTGAGACTGCCATAATGCATGTACACACATGAACCAAATTTAAGTCATGCAGACAACCATAATTCTGGCATTTTTCTGGTGCTTGCTGTTGGAGTCTTAATAATGTTTTGGCATATGATTGCTTGAGAGTGTGAAACAGATGTGTCTCTGCTTTATTCCATCTGGAGATTTTGCATAAGATCCTCCCATTTTTAATTTCTCTCAGAAGCTTCTGAGCATGTATTTATATGCTCTGACTTTAATATTCAAGATATTAAAATATTCGCTATAAAATATATCAAAATATTAATTGTATTTTATACCCAGTTATAAACTGTGAGGTGCAGTGTTTGATCTTGATATGAACACATATATTCTGGTTACTGCAAAGTAGATGACATCAAACTTTCTCTGATAGGCATAAACTTGTCATTTTTAAAGAACTTGAAGATCATTATTGAAAAGTTTTTAAAGTTGCATGTTCCATGTTTTTATCAGTTTCCTCTGCTCAGTGTTTTACCGATTTCTTTCCTCTCTGAACTGTAGCCACAGTCTCATTATCACACATTGTGTTCTTGTACATTCTAGTATTCATAACACAAATCACAGAATTGCAAATCAGTGTGATATCATATTATTCTAAATTTTCTTGTCTCACCTTTTAAATTTTCTCCTGTCAGACTTTTTTCATTAATATGCTTTAAGAATTCCATGGATCCCACTTGCCAAGTTACCAAGGTGGCTTTGCTCTTTGGAACACAAGTCTCCCAACAATTATCATTTTCTTAGTCAGCCAAGAATCTCTCTGGCCTCCAGGCATTACTGCAGCATAAGAAAAAAAAAAAAAAGTCTGAAATTTTTCCATTACTTTCACCTATTGTCCGTCTTCTTAACCTAGTTCTTTACCCAAAATAACAGTTTGGATCAATCTCTATTTTTTTTTCTTTCCTTCTTGTTGAAATACTTCATGGCTATATTACACATTGTAGTCTCACCAGTCATTTTTTCTTAGCTTCACAGAGCATACATACATACATGTGTACACGTGTATATATATATATAAGAAATATATTTTAAAAACACTTCTACCTGAATGAATATGACCTAGTCAGAAAGTGACACATACAAAATAGAAACTCTGTCAGATGTCTGATATATATATATATGTATGTATGTATGTTTGTAAAAAACTTAGGTACTTACATATATTATAGACATATATTTAAATGGTGCTACTGTTAAGAAGAAAAATTTTAAATGCAGAGAAATTTCAGAATGTTTTCCAGATGAAATGCAAATTTCATCATGGAAATGATTACCTTGTGTATTCATTATCTCAGCACTGCAAGAGATCAGTCATACTGCACATGACATTAGCATTAGGCGAATACTCCAAACTAGAATATTGTTTGAAATGCATACCAATTGAACAGCTGTTTGTCTGAAACAAGTATTTTAAATACATTTATGCATGTATATTTGAAATCATTTTTATTTATTCGCTGATTTACTTAAAGAGGATTAAGAGGACATGAATAGAAAGTGCTGGGCTAATTTGTGCAAATATTAAGTGAATTGTCTGTTAAAGCAACTCTTACTTGTTCTGTTACATATGTTGTCAAGCACCTAGCAAAGTCTTTTGCTTTGAATTTTGAGCTATGTTAGCTATGCCTGAAAACTAGGGCTATGTAATAACTCCAGAGTAGGTGGAGGCTTCTTTTTCCTGGTGCATTTTCTGCTCTTATCAGAAAAAAAACTCTTGTGCTGATTGGCACCAAGCTGGCAATCTATAGAGGATTCAATAGCCTCAAAAGGAAATGCTATATTAAAGCCTGCCCTAACTCCCTCTGAAACCTGCAGTCATTTTACTTTTGAGATCCAGGGGAGTCACGTCAGCTCCCAGCTGTTGCCCCACCATCAATAAACACATTCCCATGAGTGAGGGGGAAGAAAGTGCATGTTGACACTGCAAGATCTCTGCCTGTGCAGCCAGGCAAAAAGAAAACGTCGGCTTCTGAGGACCCATCCTTTCACTGAACTTCTTCAAAGAGCTGGAGAGCTGAGATGCACTTCATGATACTGTTTATATACAAAAGCAAAGAAACAGCAGAGGACCCGTGCTTGTTTATCCCCACACTGAGGCCAAGAAATAATTTATTCAAAGAAAACTGATGGAGGTTTTTCTGAGGAGTTGGTTTCTCTTTCCATTCCTACTGCTGTCTCTGTTCTCCCTCATTGTTCTTTTCCCATGGTAGGAGAGCAGGTGCAGGGCAGAGTCTGTGGCAGGTAAAGATATTCTAGTGCTATAATTATAATAAACACTTAAGTGTAAAATACCCAGAGGTTTCTGGATACACATATAGGAAGTTCCACACAGTTTTCAGTTCCTTGCTCTCACTCTACATCTCACATCAACCCTTCAATCTTCTGGAGAATTTCAAATGTACTTTGGGGGAAGCAATGTCCCTGGGAAGTATTGGCTTGACAAGGTTTCATAGTTCCTTGCATCCAGGGTGTCCATAGCATAGTGAAATGGGAGAGGGAACACTGAGAATATTCTGCAAAAACAGACACTCTGATTTATCCCAGCACCAGGACAGTTCACAAAATGGCACCAGCCTCACCCCCTCCAGCATACCTCTAGGTGCTTGTGGCAGGCTAGTATCATGGCTGGTGGTGGAGAGATACGTGGCAGGAGGAGCAGCTTTGTGATTTTCATGGGCTTTATATAAAGATGGCATTTCCTCTCAAAGTGAGAGAAATTTGGAGGAATACAAGGATGGAAAGCAGAGGTAGCACAAGATTTCTGGGAGAACTCCCTGGAGGAGGTTCATGGGGTTTCTTCCTGTGGCTCTTGCAGTCCTTGGCTTCTGTGCTGCCTGTGCAAACCACTGTGACAGGTGGGGGAATGGTTTCATCAGACAGGATGCACATGTGACAGGAGAACTTAGCTCAGCTCAATAGCATGCCTCGCTGAACATGGGAGCCGAGAATAGAGTTTTCAATAAATCATTTACTTAAAAAGACTCGCCTCTGTGCACAAGAGTGCATGCTTCCTTATTTTTGTAATAGGTCTGTGAACAGGCTGTGAAATACTTGAATTTTTGTTTAAAATCACATATCTCTATTTTCCATAAATTATGCACAAGCTGTTTTTGCAGTTCTTCCTAACTGAACTCACATGGTCTCAGTGAGATGGACAGATTCACCATGTGTCTGTGTTCTCTTCCTGAGCTGGACCTTTATGGTTAAGTTTCCCATGAGGATATTATACACATTCATCTTTATCAGTTAAGACTTCTTTTTCCCTGAACATCTTGAGTATTGTGTTTAAGAGTCCTTGTTTTCATAGACCAGTATACCAGTAAACAGGATAAAGGCACACAGAGAACAGATGAAAACCACAACTTGAAATGTGGAGTGGAATGAGTCTGCCAGCACTTAAGGTTAAAAGAAGACCATAGAGGAGATTTTAAATGGAGGATTGAGGAAAAGATGACAGGTGCCAGAGAGCATACAAGTTGGAGTGACTCATCATCTACAAGGTAAAAGCAGAAACACTCTGCACGTGTGAGAGAAAATGACAAAAAACAGATAGGAATCAACAGAGACAGGTGCAAATATTCCACATAAAATTGGACATATGAGAATGGCTTAGATCAAGTTTCCATATAAAAGTGCTCTGTGTCAATGCCAGGAGTCAAAGAACTGAGATGAGTGAACTAGCACATTTAACTTTAAATGTTTGAAATAATAGGCATCTGAGAAACTTCCTGGAAGATATTCAGTGGGATACTGTAATTCCAGACTGCAAATATATCTGAATGACAGAGAAGATTGAGAGGAGGAGTCAGCACTAAGTTTTAAATTGATAAGAACAAAAATGTGCCATAAAATAAATCTAGGTTGAAATTTGAGAATGGTAGGCACAAACGAGTTGTCCTGCTCTTGGAGGTCAGGCAGGCATATCTAGAGGAGCCTCCACCCCATCCCAAGGCAGAGCACCAGGGAGGTGGAGTGAGCCACCCTCTGTAAGTGCTTGTCACTCCCTGTGACAAGGAGCTCATGAGCATGAGCTCAGACAAAACACCTCTTCAGGGAGCCATGTCAGGCATGATACAGCCACCTGATGATCAGGGCTGTACTGCTGGAGTCTTGATGGGGTGGTGACAACAGCTGCAAAACAACCACAGATTAAAGGCAAAATCTAAGTTGAAGAAGGAAGCCAGTCCTAAGTTGAATGAGTCAAAAGCAAATGGCAGGAGCTGTAAAAATAAAATAAAGGTAAATATTTTATATTTGAGGGAGTAAATATGTCTTGCACGGGTGGAAGTGACACTTCACCAATGTACAAGGTGATTAAGGTATCTACAACTCATTAAAGTGCAGAAATCAAACAGAAACAAAAGCTGTCATTGCTGTCACCTTATGAGCCTATGGTGAAACTGTGTTGATTGTTGCATGGAATATTGCTCCATTGTCACAAAAAGAAAATACAGTATAGCTAGAGAAGGTACAGGAAGGCAGCAATTAGGATAAGAGACTGGAAGTGCCATCTGGACAACATTACAGGACTCTCCAGCTTAGGAAAAAAAATAAAATAATGAAGTGTAAATAAAATTAAAGAAGTGTATTAGATACCTGTAAATTGTTAATGATACAGAGATAGTAAACAACTATTTCTCATAATGTGATATCTAGAGCCATCATATAAAATTGCCATGTAGCAGCCTTAAAATGAATGGAAGATGCTTTTCCATACAATATGTAATTGAACTGAGAAACACTGCCACAGGGTGCAGTAGAGACCAAAAGCACAGAGAAGTTTTAAAAAGGATCAGACACAGATAAGACAGATATGTCAGAGAGTATTAAATATGATCACTTGGCTATCCTGTCTGACTTAGGAAGTCAGGGTAAGAATCGGTGTTTTCCCAGGGCTGGAGCCTGCAGGTGGGCTGGCCAGGCGCCTGTCCTGCTTGCAGTAGAGGTTCCTATGTCCTAACCAAAGACACAGAGTAGCTGAAGGGAAAATTGGGTGGTTATTTTCTCCAGCCATGCCTATCAGGTAATAACCTTTGATTATTGCGGTCTGGGCTGGATTCCAAGTGTTGAATTCAAGATGAACAGCTCCAGCTCAGTTATGCTATCCCAGGGGCTTTCATTTGTAAATGGAGAGTAAACATGAATACCAAGTATTTCTTTATTGCATGAAGTGCAGCAACTCAGTCTGATTATTGCAACGATGACAAACATCTTCAACTCAGATGAAATATATGCCTTCCAGGGCACAGTTCAATTATTTTCACTTTCACATTCTTCTGTTCCAGTGAGAATTTGGTAAGAAAAACATTACCAGCATCAGTGTTATTTTCTGACCAATGTCTCCTCTCTTTGCAGTCCTGACTCAGAAAACACAGAAAACGATGCTGTGCTTATCTGCCTCTTTCTGGTGGCTCAGTGCGTTCTGTGACTTGTCTTGAGGCACCATAAGCCAGGAACGATAAACTTAATTAAGCTCCTTAAGCAACAGCATTCTGGCTCAGTAAACATTAACACTTCCCCTCATGCCTGAGCAAACACAGAGATCTGGTCTCAGCCTGGGAATAGTTCAGAGCGCTAATACAAACAACACAACTTAAGCCATTTCTGCAAATGGTCCTGAAAGGTTTTCTAACAAGTGTTAATCACACTTGGGAAGTGTGGAATCATGCTTGGGAAGATAATTTTACTCTGCTGTTCTGCATTGTACAAGTGGAGTCTTTTGTGTGGATACATGGAATGATTTATTTGAGAAAATGTGGTGATGAGGGGGGAAACCTTTGCTGAGAAGCCTCTAACTGGTCCTCTTAGAATAAAAAATAAATAAAAATAATAGACTGCAAAATCCCTGATCCTTGCCTCCATCAAAGATCATAGTAACTAGAATTTAAATCTGCAGATATTCCCCAGTGACATGGGGTAGATCATATTTTTTTAAGATTTCAACAGCCTCACCCTACACAGTTCATAGGGGTCAGAGTTAGTTTTGTCCAAGTTTGCATCTGCATTTTATACAGCTTTATAAAGGCACTCGTGCATAGGCATGTGTGTGGTTATGCATGGGTTTGTACGTGGATCAGTAAGGGCCAGCAGTGGCATACCAGTGTTTCCCAGAAATTTCAGATGCCCATATGAGCACAGAGTCACAGAATGGCCGAGGTTGGAAGGGACCTCTGAATAACCTCTACTCCACCCCCCCTGCCGAGCTGGATCACCTAAAGCACGTCGTGCAGGATGGCATCCAGGTGGGGTTTGAATATCTCCAGAGAAGGGGACTCCACAACTTCTCTGGGCTGCCTGTCCCAGCGCTCTGTCACCCTCGCAGTGAAGTGCCCCGTCATATTCAGCCAGAACCTGCTGTGCTTCAGTTTGTGCCCGCTGCCTCTCATCCTGTCGCTGGGCACAACTGAAAAGAGACCGGCTCCATCTTCTCAACATCCTCCCCTCAGATATACACATTGGTGAGGTCTCCCCTCAGTCTTCTCTTTTCCAGGCTAAACAGGCCCGGCTCTCTCAGCCTGTCCTCATACGACAGGTGCTCCAGTTCTCTCATCATCTTCGTAGCCCTCCTCTGGACTCTCTCCAGTAGCTCCATGTCCCTCTTGTACTGGGGAGCCCAGAACTGGACACAATACTCCAGGTGTGGCCTCACCAGGGCTGAGCAGAGGGGCAGGATCACCTCCCTTGGCCTGCTGGCAACACTCTTCCGAATGCAGCCCAGGATACCGTTGGCCTTCTTGTCCACAAGGGCGCATTGCTGGCTCGTGATCAGCCTGCTGTCCACCAAGACCCCCAGGTCTCTCTCTGCAGAGCTGATTGCATCTTCATAACTGATATGGTGGAAGTGCCATGCGATGGCATATGTTTGGAGCCACCAGGCCTCAGGGGAGGAGGGTGTTCTCAGGGTATGCTCAGAGAGCAGCAGCATTGCAGCCCTTCATTCTTAAACTCAGTCCCAGGAGGAGGATTTGAGAGAAAAGAAGTGGCAGAGTGATGGGTCATCAGCAGCGCCATGGCTGAGGTCCTGGGGCATGGTCTGTGATGCTTCCCAATGGGTTTTGGGAAAGGCAGCTTTGGAGCATTGTGGGGATATGTGCAATGCACTCTGGCCCAATGATTCATCACAAGTTCAGTAATTTTAACTGATCTTTACTCTTATCTTATCTCTTTACTCAGCTAATGGAGAAAGGCTGGGGAAGAAGAGAGAGGTTTGTGGTTTCCAGTACCTTTGAAAAAAATACAGTTGTGCCTCCTATTGCCTATATTTCTGAAAGGAATGGTAAAACCTGTTATATTTATCTGCACCACCAAGATTCTTTCAGTGTAGGATCCCCTTTGGTAAATACTATAAAATTTGGTAAACAACATATTTCTATAAACTACATACTCTTTATTACTTCTATTCCATTCAAACTGGATGCAACGAAAACAGATCTAGTTGTTGAGCTTTTATATTTGTCTCGTTTTGTCCCAATACTAAAAGGCAAATTTTGTGTTGCAAAACCTGAAAATAGGGGAATGTTTACATCCAAGATTATTTTTCCTTTGAAATACAGGATAAGAATATTATTTAAATAAGTCTTTGAAGTTTTATGTGTGCTCAAGGCTCAGTTGACCCAATTAATATTCCTTTTAGTCAAGTCCATTTAGTCCTTATCCTTTCATTGACTCCAAACTATGTCTTGTTTACAAGTATCTATATGTTCAACAACCAAACTTTTTGGTCTATGTGAATTTTGTGTCACGTAAGTTCTTCAGGAAAGTGCTGCCTGGTTTAAAGGTTCACTATTATTTCACTTTTTTTGTTTGCAGCTATATTTTGTTTCCTCTCGAAGTCCTACTCTTATCCATCACTTTTCTTTTGTTCCCTTTTATTGTCAGGCCATTGTCTTAGGAAACATGAGCTAAACACCAACCACGCCTTTGTTAGTTGGTTGTCCTTATCGTTATCGTCAGAATCATTTCCTTTTACATTTGCATGTCTGACTTGCCTTCTTGAAAGTCAAAATTATATTACAGGCAGGACTGCTGTGGATGTAATGTGCACAGGAACTTCCTATTCATGTCCATAGAGTTGTTGTGTGTCTTAAGCTGAGCAGAAAAACAATCCTCTATATTTGAAGAGCTAACTTTGGGGATTAGGTGAGGTAGATGATAGACTTGCCTTGGGACTCGTCCCTTTTATCTGCCTTATTTACCGTCCAAAAGGGGTTAGTGATTCTTATAAAGCAGCTGGGAGATCCCAGCTGAGCTCCGGCCCAGGATAAATCTATTTAACTGTTATTAAAGGGGCTGGAGGAACTGAAATTTATGCCTTCAGTCTGCTCAGAAAATGACCTAATCAGGAGGCAACAGGCCATCCTGATGGGGGAGGGAGGAAGGCTTTCAGCTGTTCCAAGGACAAGCTTTCTGGTGGCCAGGAAAGCATTTCCAGATTCACTGGCCATAAGATAGAGCAAAGTATCTCCTGAATCTGCAGAGGCAGACAGGTCACAAGAGGACGGTAGGAGTCCAAACCCTCTCAGCAGGATCCGCTACATCAGATGGGGAAAAAGGTGTATGGAGGTGGACACGTGGAAAAACACCTGCAGGGATGAGCGACCAGAGAGGAAGCTGAGGTGCTGGACTGGCAGAAAGAGGACCCCAAAACTGGGTATCCACCAAAACCTCCTCTGTTGTCCATGTCAGGAGGTTGCTATTAAATGTGTGAGAGTAATTTATGTCCACTGGTGTGATTGTCCTGAAAGGAGGAAAGACATGCTGTTCCCAAGGTCTTCATCCACCAGTTTGGTTAGAACCTACTTTGTAGCTCAAAAACATATATGTCATTTTTTTTTCTTTGCCTAAAAGACTTCTTTCTACTGGAGCATTTGCTATGTCTTCTTTTTTCCTCCTTGAGAACTTCCCTTGCCAACCATGTCACTGATGAGGTGGCTCTCAGAGCTGACTCTACCTTATTCTCGTGCTCATTCACCTTCCATATAATCAGTTTATTTCTGCACAATTTCTGAGTTCCAATTTTAAACTCCGACTCATGGCATTTCTCCAGTAACAGAATAACCCACCTTTTCTCCAGAGATCAGTATAGAAAAGAAGCTGTGTGTGCTGTCTGACTCTCTTCCCTCATTATCTCCACAGTTAGTATGAAATCTTTCATTTTCTATTCTTCACTATAAACCTCAAGAGGTTTACAGCGTATTTTGATAACCTCTGCAATTCACTGAGCAGAGATGGCTGTACCTTCATCCAACAGAATGCATAAAAGTAGGCAAGGAAAGAACAGAGTTTCAGGTATGACTGCTTGCAGGTACAGAGACTGCCTGTCTTTTTGCCAAGCAACATTGGTGAAAGACTCAAGGTGAGGAATCTAATAGAGGATGAGCTTCATGTGTTCTCATAACCCATGGAGACTTTATATAATATTATTCTTAGGTTGTATATTTCCATAAAGTAAAATAAAAATAGGTTGAAAGTACATTCATTGCTCCAGGTGCATAAAAACATAGGAAATCTGCAGATCATTGTGTTGCACCTGATGATACCCTGTATATTTTTTTCTCATAAAACCTCTCCTTTGTGATACAGATGTTCTGTGTTTATAAGAAAAAATCCGTAGTTACTGATGCCTTGATTTCTTTCTTTCCCGTTTTTTTAATTGGATTTTTTATTTCTCATAAGCCAAATTTCACTGCCTGTGCTAATATTGACTGGACAAAAGTGCAGTGGAAGGGAACAGTGGCTGGGATTGAATACAATCAAGACTTCTTCAGGATGAAAGGATATCAAAACCACCTGATATCAAGGATATCAAATAACACCCTGACAAGAGAGCAAATTATAACAAGGCTAGTCCTGGGCATTCAGTTCCCAGAAGGTCCCCCTGAATTCCATGAACCATGCTAGGATGAATAGTGCCAGCACCTCTCTTGCTCCATCACATCCTGAAGGATGGTTTGCACAATCTTTATTCAGGAAGCAGAAAGCCAGGGACCAAATTTTCATTAGTAATCTCTAGTTTTGTCTGAAATCTGAAGAGCCTTGCTTAAGACATTCAAACACTCTGAGCCTGGTGAATAAAGTATCTTTCAGTAAGTAAGGGATGCTGACACTTCTCAAAAATCTCTGACAGAAGCAGATCAATTTGAGATTATATTTCTTATGTCTAGAACATTGTGTTTTCTAATTCTCTTTTGTAGTTGAGAGCTGAATGTTTTACTCTATCCCATTTGATACCTTAGGGCTGACTCTATATCATATAAACTGAGGAAAAAGATTACACAATGTGGTTGCCTGTGTTCCTAAGTCAAAACGAGTTTTTCCATCAGTGAGAACAGCATCATATCATAATTCCCACGACAACTCGTGATCACAAACAGGATTACAATCTGTGGTTCAGTAGAGGAAAGAAATAGTGGAAGGAAACAAAGTCTTAAGAAACAAAGACCCTGTTTTCTTTCAGCTAGATTTTACAGCACAAAATAAAACAACATCCGGAGAAATTTGATTTTGGGGGTCCCTGACAGGCATTTTTTTCTGGGGTGTTTAATCATCTTGTGTTTGTCACAATCATTAAAGCACCAGGCTTCTGGCTTGCTGGCTCTGCAAGTGCAACTTTATGTGTTATACATATCATGATACAAAGGAGAAGAAATAAGGATTCTGAAAAATCAAAACCTAACTGAGTCTAAGGTGGAAGAAAAGAATGTAGGTCTTAGACCTGTGATTAAATCTCCTTTAGTTAACTTCAATGGAAACCTGGACTCACAGGGCTACTGGAGCATGTAAGACAACAAAAGCTGAAGCTCTGTGATGTTACAAGTCAGGAGCCATCTCTTTAACTTTTCAGTCATGCAGAAAGCCACAGAAATATCTATGCAGCCTGTTCTAGCATAGATTTATTTACAGTGGGCCCTTGATTAAAAAAGCATTTTAGGTATAATTCAGTTTAGCATGCTCTGTACTTTAATGTTTATTCTCTTTTCCTGCTTTACTAGCTTAGACACCTTACAGATTAACATTTTTTTAAAAAAACTTACTGCAATCAAATCATTAGTTCAGAACCAACCACCAGTGAAGACTAACTCCTGAGTTATGGTCTCACATTCTTTAAGTAAAGCACTGTCCTTTAAATAAACTCTACCACATTACAGCTATAATTCCCACGTGGTTATCCCCTGGGGAAGCATCATCAAGAAGATATCATTTTTCCCATGCTCAGATCAGCTCACTGAAAGCTGCTGCCTTTGATTTCAGACAGTGCTAACCCTCCAGGCCAGGCGTCTGTGGGGATTCCTGCCGTTTCAGGTGCAG
The DNA here is from genome assembly GCF_013377495.2 of Cygnus atratus. NCBI lineage: Eukaryota > Metazoa > Chordata > Aves > Anseriformes > Anatidae > Cygnus > Cygnus atratus. Next base: position 37,073,928 of record NC_066364.1, on the reverse strand, counting down.
CGCAGCGCAGGCTGTGGGTTTCCCATTGCATTGTTGATGGGATCTGGCGACAAAACCTCCCCGTCGCTCGCCTTCCTTCATGACCCTACTTGATCACTGTAAACATCTGCTTTCTCCATGCTACCCCCAGAAGGAAGGAAGTGATGGTTTGGAAAGCTAATTGCATTTCTTACCAGAAGCCAGGGAAATGCCCCTTCTCTCCTCAGACTGCAAGGTGTTTTATTTGATATTTTCATTGTCCCCTCTGTGGCTCACGGAAGGAGGAGCAGAGGAGCTCTCACACAAAGCAAGTGCATTCACAGATTTGCTTCATAATACAAGCAGTAGTTTCCCAAATGTATGCTAACAGTTTTATTGCACAATGAACACATGGGTGGCTTGTGTTAATGTTGCATCTATTGAATGCCTGCTTGTCTAGGGAACCTGTAATTATCATATAGAAAAAGCAGAGAGATCTAAAAGGCTCAGTGGTGATATTTACTTGTTTCAATCCAATGTCTCTTTGATACTTTAACAGAACAGCTGCTCAGCTGAAAGGAGAACTGGGAATGGAGGACCAGGAACTGCTCTCAGCCTGTGCAAGGATCCAGTGTGGGTGAGGCTTCCCAGCTCTGGCAGTTCCTCGAAGGGCTGACTTGGTTCCTTTAGGAACTCACCTTTACTTATATGTTTATGATTATGTTGCTCTTCAGCTGCTATTAATTATAAAAATGGGAGGGGTTCATGTTTAATATTTCCCATTAGTATTATATAACTTACTTCAGAATGTGAGATCACTTAAAAGGATGGAGAGATTATATACGGTTGCTCCAAAATGGTAAAAATGAAGTAAGCTCACACAAAAGTACATTAAGCTAAAAAGATGCTGCCAGGTAATTTAAGTCCAAAATAATATCTAAGTAGTAGATTTAAGTGTCTGTGAGCATATAAGTACTAGTACATATGAGTAGTATATGTGAGTGTATACCTTTCTCTTGTCTGGACATGATTTTTTTTCTGCCTGCTCGGCTATTGTGGACAATTTGGTTAAAGCATCAGATGTTTTTTTAGAAAACCAACTGACAGTGGAAATCTTTTAGAATTTATTTTAATGTTTCAGCTAAAGTAGCTGTTGATTTGGTTCACATACACAGTACATAACCAAACACTTAAACAAAGCAGAAATAGAATCAGGCTAGAAGAAACCTTTTGTCTTACTGACCAAATGATGAATTTTAACACTGTCAGAACTGGAGCCTTGGCTGGAGTTCCAGGCTGATTTTCAGAAATACCAAACAGCCATCTCCATCCAGTTAGCTCGGCAGAAAACAAGGGAAACTGCACCAAAACCTCCAGTTCTCCATCCTGGCTTTGTTTCTATGCAGCCAGAAGCTCCCTATGGAAATGAAGCAGGGAGAGAACAGGAGCGCACTCAGGAGCCAGACAGCCCCCTGTCTCCTCCACTTGTGTGCTTTGTGGAACAACACCCAGGCAGCCTCCAGCAGCCCTTTCCCTCTCCTTTCACAGGCTATTGAGAAGTCCAGCCTGGAAAGTACCTTACAGTATGTGTCTGGGCTATTCTGTCCATATCTTGTGCAGCAGGACAGACAGATGGTGGTCTGTAATATTTCCTTTACTAAAGGGAATCCTCACAGAGGTGCTGCAGCAGCAGCTCCTGTGCGAGCCATGTACACCCCAACTGGCGTACTTGGCATTTCCCCAGCCCTCCCCTCCAATCCCCAGCCCATCCACATAATATTGTGAATGTTTTTCTGCGGGTTAAGGGAAGCTTCCTGAAACAGCCAGCTTTCTGCTGGGCTTTTTAATCAGCAATAATACTTGAGAGAAAAAAAAATATCCTGTCTCTCCTTGTTCAATGTGACAAGTGCGAAAAAACTGAAGGTGGTTGTAGCTTGCGCGGAAAGCACTGGAGAGCACTGAGTGATGCAGAAGCTGCAGCCGCCTGCTCAGGGCTGCCATGGCTATGCTCAGTGTACATGGATGATTTCTCCCCTAAATCCACTCCAGCAGTGGATGTAAGCTAGCTGTAGGAATTCTGCTACCACACCAAAGGCAAACTGATTTAAATAATCCTCTCCCATTTATGCAATTTAAAATTCAATACAGTAAAAATGATAATTAGTATTTGGTGCAATCTGAGAGCAAAATGCCCGACTGCAACAGAGAGGCAGAGTTCCTGAACCACAGCCATTAATAACGTCAATACCAATTAGGCTCTCTAGGGGACAGCCTGATATAGGTATCATAAGTAATAGCTGTGGAGAGAAAACAAGACTGGTAATGCAATTACTGCTCAGATACGCAGTAAATGCTTTGCAATCTTCTAAATTCTGTAGGGCTTAAATACACCCTGAAGATCAGAAGTAAGTGTTGGGGAGAGAAAAGCTGCAGAGCCGGGGGGGAGTAAACACACAGTGTGTCGTTAAACGGTGGTTAAAGTATTAAAAACAGATGAGCTGCTTTCTCTGCAGCTCTCAGAGCTTAGAAAATCATCTAGTGAATCACATTGTAGCTGATCAGGATGCAGATCAAAAAGCTGCATATCATGTAGGGGATGAAAGGGAATTTGATTTAAGGATCCTTCACAAGGGGAAGATGAAGATGAAATAGCAATGAGCATTTGGGTGTGTCAGTAAATGTGGCAGGCACTCATGGGTGCGCAGTGCAGTAGACAGCCCCTAACATTGACACAGTCATAGGGAGCCTCTGTGTGAAAGCCTTCAGATGAAGATCTCATGTGAGGCTTAGATTTTCTCCATAGACTTAGGAGGTATGAAAGCACAAGCTCTCTGCTCACTCTGTGTACATAAAAAAGAGAAAGAAAGAAACAAATAAACAAACAACAGAAATAAGCTTTCAGCTGTCATAGAAGCTTTTTTTTTTTTTAATTAAAGTAAAATGAGAGAATGTAAAATGTTATCTACTAAATTTAAACATTTTCAAATGTATGGGCCTGGAGATCTCACACCAAGGATTTGAAAGGAAATATACAAAGAGATCCTGTAATCACATTGAAATATTTCAATGTATTCATTTGTAATATTAAAATGAGGGGAATATATATGTGTGACAAACAAAGGATTTGTTCTAACATTTACAAATGGAAGATCCAGTCACTGGAGAAAAAAAAAAAAAAAAAGTCTATTTCTGTACATTTCCGGTATGCTAGAAGTGAACAAATCCAAGGAGAAGGAGATGGAAAAGGGAAGCAAGGAGGAGGAGAGAAATCACAGTGCTTGACCACTTCAGCAGCTGCAAACAAGAGAAGTGATTGTCATGCACCCTGGGGTGAAGGTGTCCTGAGAGTGCAGAAGCAAACCTGCCCCACCAGCACTATGTCTGAGAGAGATCCCACATTGCATAATCCTTGAGAAGAGAGCCAGAAATCATCCAGAGGTTAGGAAAAATCCTATAGGCAGAGGAAGCTGGGAGGTGGCTTGATAACTTCACATGGAGAAGCTGTTTAACCACTGGGGTGGTTTCATCCTTGTAAATAGGTGCAAAATGTGGTCCAGAAATTATGAACTGAGCTTAGATAAAATTAATCTTTCTTCTTACAGAAAGAGAACAGGATGATTAAACACTTTACCCGGGAAAGTAACAGAGGCTGTTCATGTGCTTTCAGGTGAGTTATCTATATCTCATCTGTGGATACAGTACAGAAAACCCAATGTGCATGTACCTTTGTGTGCGTGCATGTTTGAAATCAGGAGCACACCCCACACATCCACTGGAGGGCTTCTATACAGAAAAGGAAACTTGCTGTTGTGCTCTTAATGCATATAAATTATGCAGCTCTGCAACGGCTTCAAGGCTTCAAGGTCAGGAAAAAAAAATAACACCCTTCACACCACCAACAGCACATGCTCCAAATCCCTCTAGTACCCCCTGGGCAACACTTTTCATTTTCCACATACTCAGACATGCTGGGGACCTTGGGAACTTCCTACCTGCCTATGCATGTGGTCATATGAGCCCATCCCCAGTGGTGATAAGTTTTGGAAAACTGGTAACATTCATCTTGTCTAAAAGGCATTAATTTGATATTTGGTGTCCTGGGATCTGCAGGAGGAATGCAGAAGAATGTATCTGTTGCTCTGCTTTGGGTTTAACTTCTGTAAAGGTGATGATAGAAAATAAATTCCAAATGGAAGATGAAAATGTTCTGCCTTGTTTGTAAGATATTAATTCAGAGGGGGTCAATGGTAATGCAGAAAAGCAAACCAAAACCAAACAGAAGACTGAATGGCTAAAACAAATGGAAGGACAGATGAAGTTCAGAAAGAGCTATAAAATAAAATTGCTGTTATATTATGAAACAAACAGAAAGAAAGATTGTAAATGTCTGTTTAATTCCAGCAGATTTGTGTAAGCGTAGTGGCCAGTCCACTTATCCCAGCTCTCCTTTCTGTTTTCCTGTAGTTAGCTGACAATCAACATTTCTTTCTGTTGGTCTGTAATGGAGAAATGTACTTTAAGGAAGAAAATATATTAATATGAATTACAGAAATCTTGTGAGCATGGAATACTGCTGGTATTTCAACATATTGCAGTAGCCACGTATGACCAGTAGCAAATACCCAAGGATACCCAGAACATCTTACTTTGTGCAAAGTGAGAGAAGAAGCTGTGATATCTGACCTTGAATATCGGTTTATCTATCTTAACATATAATTTATAAACCTGCTTAAATGGATACTAGTGTTAGTCAGAAGGCTTGAGACTACATTAGCTTTGCCGTCACCACCACCTGGTCAAAGGAAACTGATGTCAAGGATAGGAAATGTCTAACCAACAAGAGATATTAACCCTGATTTATTTAACTAGACAAAACTTCTCAAAGTGCATTTTACTGCAGTGTTGAGATGAACTGAATATAAGCAGAACATGAACCAGAACAATGAGACTGATTCCTTGAAGCTGCAGGTGTAAATAAATAATCATTTATGTTTCACCTGTACATCTGCTTTTTCATATGATGAAAATCCTATTGAATTATTAGGTTGAGCTTATTGAGTCATTTTTATATTCTAGTTCTGCAATTTGTGTTCAACCTGAGGCAAAAGCCCCAGTAGAATTACTATTGATTTCATAGCTAAAGTGTGCTACAGAATACACAAAACAATCTTTTATTTCTGGAGCTTATAGCCCATGTTTAATGAAAGATCTGTGATGAACAAGGCCTTAAGGATCTGAATTTCTGTTTGTAAAATAAATTTGCCCATCCTGTTCCCGTATCCATGTAGTACTTTCCCTTTCTTAGTCCCAGAAACAATCATTCATTCAGTCAATATTCATCGAGTAAAATGAAATGGAAATGTAATGAAAGGAAAGGAGTCCTCTCAGATGAAATACTGCACATCAGAGACAGGGATTATGAAAGCAGAATCACAGAGTCAGAGAATGGCCAAGGTGGAAAGGGACCTCAGAATATCACCTAGTCCAACCCCCTGCCGAGCAGGATCACCCAGAGTATGTTGCGCAGGCGGGGTTTGGGTATCTCCAGAGAAGGAGACTCCACAACCTCTCTGGGCAACCCGTCCCAGTGCTCTGTCACCCTCACAGTAAAGAAGTGCCCTCTCAGACATGGCCAACTTGCAAACTTTCCAACCCTTGTTTTTAACTGAGGATACAAGAAACTTACCTTCAATATGTGAATTTAAGTTTGCAAAAAGTTGTAGACCTGAATCAAAACACAGAAGGTATGACTGGGGACAATTTCCCATCTCTAAGAACCAGAAATGAACCTACAGTGTTGGTACAACGGGTTGCTTTTTCACCTTAGTCTCAGTTTCCTGTTTTCAAAATAAATGACCTGTTTCAGAGAGGAGAGAGGCCTGACCGGACTTCTGCAGAGCATTTAATAAGCCCTCCAGAAGGAACAAGTGTTAGCTAAACTGTATAAGACAGGTGCCGTGAAGGGAGTTTCAAGGTAGCCATGTAGCTGAGGGGGAGGAAAGGAAAAAGAGGGATGAGAGAATAACAGAACTGTGCTTGCAGGTAAACTAAGGATTTGAAGAAGGGTACCCTGAAAAGTGCTGGAGGATCACCACAGAGATACAGTTTAATGGCCAGATTTGGGCAATGGGTGTGCACTGATGTGCACACAGTTGCGGGGCACCAGTGGGTCAGAGGAGAATCTGGCTAGAAGTGTTGGGGACACCAACAAGCTTAACAACAACATTAATTGGACAAGACGACAGGTAATAGTGTGAAGTGTGAGGTTACGAAGTGAGAAGGGCCCTGATGTGTCAATGTGTGCTCCATGTCGCCTGTTTTCTAGCCTCCCTGTTATGTTGATAACAAGCAATGGCAGAAGTCTCCAAAACTACTGCCTACACCACCGCCGGACCCATCGCCCCTTCTCGAGAGATCCCATCCCCTCACTTCTGTCCACTTAACAATTAATTAACAATGATTGATTTGGAGTGAGTTAAGAAAAAATAGTTGTGAATCTCAGAAAGGCTACCTGATTTGGGGGGGGATATGCAGAATCTTGTCTGGGAAGGGTTTGTGACCTTTCTATCCCCTCGTGGCAGACGGACCTGTTTGCTGGAGCTGCCCCTGAGCTCAGCAGCAAGCCAGCAGCCTCAGCCGGGCTGCTCCAGCAGCAAGAAGCTCTGCTCGCGGTTGTTTGGTGCCATCTACGGCCAGATACTGAAACTCGTTCACATATCCTGGGATCATTTGAGGAAGGCAAGCATCTGCTTTAATAACAGCAACTACACTGATATAAAATATAGAAGTGGATATAATATAAAAATATATGCAGATAATCATCCATCACTTTTTTGGTAGCTGTTGAACACCACTAACAAGGTCTTAGAGGCTACTAGTATTTTCTGAATTTACTAAATATTTTTCAGATTGGTCTTTGTAGCCAAAGCACAGTATATTAATTTGAGGTATGGAATCAGAAAACTTTACTAAAGGAAAGGAAACTTTGCAAAGGGTGAAAATACACCATTTGTTTTTCTACAGGAATGATATTTTAATTACAGACATCAGTTGCTGTGTCATTCCCATTTCTACCTTCCTTGAATCCTCAAGGACAGGCATCAGTCAGTGCCAATGCCAGAAATCATCCTGTTGGTTCAGAGGGATGTGCTCTGCCTGTGCCTCTGCCTTCACAAAGCTGTCTCTCAGACTTCAAAACTATCGAGCAGCTAAGCAGAGGCCCTGGCAGCCTTGTTCATCCTCAGCCTTGTTCAGTGTGTCTGTGTTTCCAAGCAATCTAAGCGCTGAATCCATCGCAGCAGCGGTTCTGGTGGAGAAGGCAGCCAGTGGCATCAGCAAGGGCAGGAATATGAACCTGTCGCTGCCTGGAAGGCCTCCCTATCCCCAGGCAGAAGTCCGTGTCTCCTCTCTCCTCCCTTTCAGCTCAGTCCCACTGTTTGTCTCTGGGTTTGTGGGTGGCTTTGAGGCCTCCCAAAGTATCCCTGAAGAAACTTCAGGCACAAGGACCAGTTCTGGGTAAGCATAAACAGCCTCTTGAAATGAGTCTCTCCTAGATGACCTGTGGGGAAGGATGCAAACACCTGCACTTAGTTATCTTTATGCCCAGGCCTACACACGGGCCAAGCATCCAAACTCCCACTACCACTGAGAGAGAGCAGGAGTGGGACACAGTGCCCACCTGCAGGCACCTTGTGCCATCCAAGATTACCTCTTGTATCCGACTCATCCACCTCAGGACCCTCAGGAGACCCAGGTCCTTCTGCAGCAGGAGCTGGCAGCCCACCAGGACATCCAAGTGATGTTCAAATGGCTCTAGAAGCCAGCCCATTGGCAATGGTAGACACTTAAATTCAGGTGTGCTGACCTGGAATTGAATCCCACTGACGGTACTGTTGTCTTTTCAGAGCTACTGACAACATGAGACCATCTGGTGTGGTCTCTGTATAAAACAGACCTCAGAATTTCCTCCAATTACTCATAATATTGCACCAATAATTTCTATTGGCATAATTAGTGGCTGCAGTTCCAATTAGTCAGTTTAGGATGTGGGGTTTAAATTTAAAAGAAGAAGGATAAGTGGATATTTGAATAGCCAAGTGACTATTAAATTGCCCACATATCCATACCTCTAGTTCCAGCCATCTTATGTTTACTCATGCAGTGCATCTCCTGACAACTTCAGGGAGATTTCCTGTGCAATACTTGAGCGATGAAGTTGTGCGTACATATGTGTCTCTGTGAGCCAGAGAAAGGGGATGGGAGGTACATTCCCATGCTTTGACTAGGATCAACTGTCTTACATTGATAATAATGTTACTGTAGGCTATATAAGAGACAGAATTTTATTAATCAGGATTTTGAAGGCTCAGAATTTGAAAGACACTCTCTATTTGTGATGTTTACTTCACCAGTTGGCCATAAATTGCTTTTTTTAAAAATTATTATTTTAGAAAATAATAATAACTAGAAAGAGATATGGCTACCAAGAATTCAAGGGATATTACCACCAAGAATTCCAGCATCCGTAACAACCAAATGTAATGGACCAATGCTAATTATCTAAGCTGTCTAAGAGATATATATAACAGAAAGGGATATATGGAGTTGGGGAGAAAAAAAAGTGGGGGACAGACAAGTAACCTTGGCATACAAAATTTTAAAGAATATTGAACAGGAAATAAAGCCAACTGTGAATATACTAAAAGTGGGAGCAAGAAGGTCAGTGGAAGAGAGGGTTTAGTGTGATTAAGCTGTCAATTGACAGAAATATTGTAGCACTTTGACCTTTTCTTCTCAAAGTGAGTAAATGAAACATTACAGCAGTACTTATACAGAGTTTTGATGTCTTTTCCAATATTGAAAGTACAGGAAATAGGCTTGAATATGGCACTGTCAAGAGTGTCTGAATTTTGTCAGTAGTAGTAAAACTATCCCCTATTATTCTAATCATCATAGCAATTTCTGAAGAGAACTTTTACTCAAGTATCCTCTTATTTTCCAATTTAAGCTGGAGGCAGAAGGCTGGACTGAGATCTTTCTGACATGCTATCATTTTCCTCCTGCCTGACAAAAAAAAAAAAAAAAAAAAAAAGAAGGAAAAAAAAAAAGGAAAAAAGGAGCAATGAACTTCAGTAGCGCATATGACTGTGCTGGTATGGGGGAACTGGCATTGTCTCTGCCTTAGGAATGGTGTATACAAATGTTGAAGAAGCACCTGGCTTTGGAAAATCAAGCTGATCAGTGGATAGCAAAGAAATAATGTTTTAAACTTTACAATTGCAATTACTTTAAAGGTAATAAACATCACAGTCAATCTCATCAACTCACACTCTGAAACGATGGTTTTAGTCTTCTCCAGATGACAGGGTTCTAATAGTTGGTGCTGACAAGTACATTTATTTCAACGAGATGGAAAATCTTCTTTGTTTTTGGATAAGGAGATGAAGAGACATTGAGACCAAGTGAATCCTTTAGATCATAAATTATGGCAGAAACAGTCAAAAAGAGTTTATAATTTGTCTTTTGAACAAGAGTATCCAATCTGGGATCTGTAGCTCTAGTGGAGACTCAGTAGATTGGACAATGATGTAATGTCCTTAGCACTTTCACGGTATTGCTTTTAATGTAGTCTACCCTCATTTTTGCCTTTTTCACACAAGAGAACTATAAGAAGAGGAAGGAGGTGTTTTCATATGGCCGGCTGTCTAGTCTTCCTAAATTCTGTCTCTGCTCAGCTGAATTAGACAGACCCTTGCATAGGTCATAACTGAAGAGAAGACAAACTTAGATGCCGTAGACCATCTCCTAATGGCTCCTGTCTCCCTAGAAAGACCAGTGGAACCAAGTTCTGTGTTTAGATGATTAAGACAGAGGGACATTCACATAAGCTCTGTTCCAGAATCAGATTGTTAAAAATTCAGTTTGGAATTTAAAGGATTTTCTGAACAAGAATGGCATGTGCCAGGAAGGATTGACTAATCTGGAACCCACTCATTCATGATTTTTTTTTCTCTCCATGCTCACAGGAGAAACTGGTATTTTCAAAGAGCTGAAATATAAAATCGATCATTACTGTTTTGTTATTCTAATGGATTTATTGTACTTATTTTCTGTCAAAGATATTTTAAATATTTGATGTTAAAATCCCTTTGGAGGATACTTTACTTCATGGACTTTCTAATCAATTGTACATTTGTGGTTTTGCCTGTGGGTGCAGGTTCACTTAGGATATTCTATTGCATCATGTTTGTACCTTAGCTGGACTGCTTGCATTTCATGATAAGATGCCTCAAAATGCAAATCTAAATGAAAACAGGAAAATTAAAAGTATGCTTTCAATAACTGTAGTCTTATTAGAGGATTTGCTGTACTTGACCTTTAAACCCAGAATGTCAGTTATTATAGCAAACGTTCAAACTCTTCTTAAACATGAAAGAGGTTAAATAGCTGATCAGCCTTTTGTGTACAGGGTATACTGCAGAGATAGAAAGGAAAAACATTTGCAGGTTTGTACATTTGAACATGTCTTTATTAAAAGAAACTAGCACATAGCCAGCAGCTTCACTTCTGGCAAGGCATTTAAGTACAGCTTTACAAATAAGCCAGTTTCTGAAGTTGAAGCAATAGACAACCCCGCTGAAGCAGAAGAATCTGTCTTTTCACTTGGCTCATTGACAGAGATACAGTCATCTCTGAAACCCAGAATTATCCACTGCTGTTAATCCTGCTTCCCTTCACTGAGAACGCAGATGACCTTCAGTTTGCCCCATCTCTGACAACTTTGTTTGCCTTCAATTACCAAAATTGCATCCATTTCTTCAGTGAAATCTGGATCACTAGGATCTCCCCTCTCATCCGCTGCTTTGCAAAGCCTGTGATGCAGCCCTGGTTCATGCTGTACCCAGGGTTACATCCCAGAAGTGGTCTATTATTAGAACTGACCACACAGATGTGCTTCAGCTACAATTCACTATGCAGCTGGAATGCAGAAAATACTCATATTAAAAAGAAAAATGTTTTCAATTTACTTCATTTCTGCTTCCTCTTGGCAGCTTTACTCCACGATATTGGACATCACTCTGCCTCCATTCATTTGAGCAGACGTAATTAATACCTTTTTCATTATTAAAGCCTTGGGAACAGAAGATGAAATCCTGTCTTTATTCAAGTCAATGGCAGAACTCCCCTGAACTTCAGTTCCTTGAGTATCAGACCAAAAGGGATCATTAGATAGTCCTGTATATTGTTGATATTGATGTTATGTTGGACTACTGCCTATCGTCCAGATGGCATCCAAGCTGTGAATCCAAAGGGACAGAAAATCCACCACTGTCCTTGGTGGTGATATGTTACCATGAACTGTTACCATCCCACTAAAAAATCCTACGTTTTATCCTATTAAGCTTGTCCAGTTTGAAATTCCAGACACTGATTTTTTGTTATAGTTTTCCTTTTCACATTAAAGAGACTTATCCTACCTATCATGTTTGTTCAGGAAGATGCAGATTCACTGTAATTAAATCTCTTTTAAAAACTCTTCAACTACTCCAAATAATGATAACAATTTCTGGCCCTTTGCTAGAAATTATTTTGTTTCTGTGTCTTTTGCCTGCATATTTTTTCATTCTCCAATATAATTTAAAAGTGTTTACAAAGGACTCTGGGTTGTATTTAAATATTCATCTCACCAGCTCCACCTACAGCATTCTCTTCCCACACTTGTTACAACCCCATCCAAGCACACCACATGCGGTGCTGGCTTCTCATGTTTAGTTGCTTGTCTGCTGTGGTCTTTTCTTCCTTTCCTGAACACATCTCCCTTGTTTAGGCAAAGTTTGAATACTTTGTTCTCAGATGTGTAAGACTATGGCTGTATTAAAATACATTTTGGTGCAGTTAACAAAATATTTCAGGTCACTGTGTATGACAACCCAATCATTATTTACCATATGGTCAGTCCTTGTCCTCTGCAGACCAGGGGTGGCAGAGGTTAGTTGCAGATGACAGGGAGTATTGCATATCCTGCAGCCATGCATCTCATGCAGAGCCTCATTAGAAACACTTGCAAACCATCCCTGAGGACAACAATTCTGAAATGCTCCATTTATCTTGTTCTCATTCCTGTTTAAATATTCTTTATTGGTATTCCATGCTGCTTAAATATACTCAGAAAGCCAGCCAAATGCCCTTACAAAAGCCAGCCAGTCAAATGTCCTTACAAGGGTGGCCATCACATAGCTATATTTATCAACAAGTTACAGTTCCGCAGAAAAACTGGAATAGGATATACAGGGTCATGATCCTGTATGCAAAGCTCCTATGAGGCTGATGAAGCTAAGGCTATAGAATGAAATGGAAAAGGTAAAGAATTTGCAAGAAGCAGGATGTTAAATACATAAAAGTACAGAAAAATGTTATTTTGACTCAGACTCATCCCAGTCAATGGCAAGCTGTATGCAGTTTCTCTGTATTCTGGATAAATACAATTCTAAAGCCTGGAAGTGATGCTGGACATTAGCCATCAGAGCTTTGATACTTCATTGTCATGGCCAGGTTAAGGAGAAATAAAGATATTAATACAGATATGTAGTATAGCAGGCAAAGAATTTATAAAGACTTATCTCTTAATAAAATTATACTATAATTTGTATCTCATAACATCACTTTGTTTCACACTTCTATTGCAACATGCTATTGCATAATGCTTCATACTTTCATATCACATTCCACCTGAGAATCTGATGCTCTACCAAGCTTAATGAGTTGAGATTCACAAAAGTGCCCTGAAGCAGACCTTGTACTAGTCCCAAACTTGAGATGATGAAAAGGAATGACAGAAAGGATAGGGAGTGCCCAAGTCACTAAGAAAGTCTATGGCAGAACTGATTCTGGAACTAAATTTTCAACTTCCTTGCCTTGGGTTTTCACCAGAAGACTGTTCCTATCCAGAGCATAAGTTTGAAAAATTTAAAAAAGGAAGAAGATTACATATTTTATGAAGAAATAATTTCAATATTGTGCATAGAGGTGCCCCCAAGGTCTTACTGCACTGACATAATAGAGTAGGCTTGGGCAGCATAAAGTAGAAGAGACTGCAAAGCCAGGCTCTTGATTGTTGGGAAATTCTAGAATGAAAGTTTACATGTATTACACTATTTTTATGAAGATCATACTTTCTGTGCACTGATCAACTGGAAATAACTGTGGAAAAATCATATGCAGTCATGTAATTAAAGCATGTTTCAGCGTCATGTAGCCAGGCGAGCTATTGTCAGTGTGACTCCTGCTTTACTCCAGAAGTTACACAATGTGCACTGAATGAGGCAGGGGACCGCCGGCGATTGAGTACTGCCCTGGAGAGACTGAGTATATCCCTGCCTCTGTCATTTTTTATTTTCTTATGGCCCAGTGGAAGACATCTGGGTCTTAATTTAGAAGAGGACCGAGCATGCACAGCTGCACTTAAAATTACTAGCTGTAATGTGAACATGTGAAAAAGAAAAACAAACCACACACACACATCAGGCTCTAAGCTTCTAAAATTGGGCACCGATATTTAGGCAATACTTGATAATTCTGGGTTTAACATCTGCTCTTCAGGTCTCCCTGTCTCAGGTCCCCATGCATAACATTGAGGGAATAGTAACCTCAAAAAAGAGCTGTAGAGATACATTAATCGATGTGGGTAAACAGTAATAATATTGCAAAGAGATCATCATAGTAAATCCCATGAGGAGATTAATAATTCAATAGAGAATTTGAATAATTGTGCTAATAATGTGTAAGTAAGGCTTGAGCCTACTGAACTTGGAATATTTGATTAGCTTGCTGCTGAGTGAGGACTGCCCATCCTCCAGATGAAGTGAGGCAGGAGTGCAGTGGAAAAAAGATGCGACTGTGTCATTAGGTATGGCATTGCTCACTTCACTCACACCTGGGCTGCATGCATGTCACGCTACTAATTCTGGCACTCTCTAACTTTTAAGAGGTTGAATAGCTCTTTTAAAGCATTAACATTCTTTTAGTACTGGTCTCTGCATACTAAGTCCTATGTATACTATTTTTTTTTAGCTGACTTGTACACTCAATGGCAAATAGCATTTCCCATGAACTTGTCATTTATATGGAAAAAAAATATTGAATTATGTATATGGGAGGTAAGTCAGCCTTCTGTTACAAATTGAAACATCAGGTATAGATAATAATCAGTAATGCCCCTTTGGTTTAAATACGTACTGTTTGTGCTGCCTTCCTCTTCTCAGGCTCACTTTCTATGAAAAATCACCCGGCTGGGCTGGTGGAGGTGCCCAGAAGTGGTGAGCATGGTGGCACACACCACTGCTGTGCTGCCTGGAACATGTTCTCGGTGGGGCTCTGCCACCATTTCCTTCATTTTGCCTCTCCCACAGGCCCTCTGTGTCACCAGGGGGAATTCCCCAGTAATTTAGGGATGCAAAAACCCCATCCCATTGCTAGAAGTGACAGCAGCTGCCAATTCCAGAATGGGCACGGTTTTACTAATAGCCATTACTTATGGCATCACCCTCAAGCTGGTGCTGGGACACCAGGCAGAGCAAAGCTGTGGCCACAGCAGACTGCGGGGTAATATTTTGAAGCGACGATGTGGCTCGACAGAGTGTCACATTTCCATTTGATCTTCTCTCTGGATGGTAAAATAATACAAGCTCCAGTCGATCCTTCTGATGCCACCAGCTGTCTCTCTTAAATTGCTTCCAGGTATCCACAGCGTCACTTCTAGCTTGGGGCCAGATCTTGCAGACTGACTTCCACATCACTAGGAAATTGTTCCAATACCTTTACTGATTTTACTGACAAGAACAAGATTTTTTGCTTTAAAAAATCTGTTTTAACCCTATGAAAAATTACGCAACAACAACAACTAGAACATTGCTATCTAGTCCAACACCAAAACAGACACATAATACAGCTTAATTATGATGCCAGCTTGTAGTGAAGTAAGCTGGTTTATATTATTTCTGATCTAACTTCGTACAACAGATTTTAGTAGTTTTTTTGTTTATTTGTTTGCTTTACATTTTGTGTTTTAATTTGGAGAGGAAGAGCTTTTTTCTTTTTTTTTTTTCCCCTAGCTTTAGAGAACTTTGAAGGCAGCCAGCCAACACAGAAGGTGTATTTGGAAACTTTCCCTCAGTTCAATTAAGATAGCTGGGAGCCATCCAGATTCAGTGCAATGCTTTCTTTAACCAGCTCTCCTCAAATTTATTATTATTATTTTAGCCTAGCTTCAAGTAAAACTGATGAGAATATTAAGCTCTGAAAAAAGACATTCTGACTTCTTCTCAAACAGCAAGAGATACAAGGTTAAAACTGTCACTATTAGGAGACCCCTGTAATGATAAAGAAGCACAATTAGAGCAAGCTAAAAATGGTATTTCAGTATTAACTGATTTTTTTTGTGTGTGTTTGCAGATTTATTACAGAACCAACTCCTACTTATGTTAGGTGACTAATCTCATTGCAATGTAGTAACTTGCATAAGTAAGGCAAATAGGACTTAGCCTTTACCGTCTGCTAGCCTGCTGAATTAAATTATAGTTTATTTTAATAACTTTAAATATATATACCCTTATCTCAACAACTGCACTGATCTATATTTTTGGTATTTGATTCTACCAATGACAGAATGAGTTGGATTTCAGAAGAAAAAAAATCAGTAAGAACAACTGTGTAAATCATGTTAAACCAGCATTGCTTGGCATGCTCAGAGCATTGCCATCAAAACTGAGCCAGAAAAGAACATATAAAATCAATCTCATGTTTAACTTGTTTCTTGTCCTTATGGATTTTTAATTTAAAAAAAAAAAAAAAAAAAAAAAAAGATTAGCATCTCCCACATGTTCACAAGTTGGGCTGAGTTCAGGGTTTGCATTGGTGAATTGCTTCATAATTGGTTTTTGATAGTAGAATTAGTATAAAGTCTAAGTGTGACTTCAAAACCTTCAGCAAGAACGCTGGCTAGCTGGTGATCAAACACCAGTTTATTTTCCTACAGAAACAGGACACTGTAGTCTGGAATGAAATATGTACTCTGTCAGTCAACTGTCAGTAGGAAAAAAAAAAAAAAAAAAAAAGATTTGTCAGAAGGTAGAATGATATTTAACAAACTTTTCTTCCCAGAAGTGAAAACATTGCTTTTATAAATTAAAGGAAAAAAATATAGGTATATCTGTATCAGTCAACAATCAAATGCATCTTCAAGTCATAGAAGGTATTGAATTGTAGAGAGAAACATTAAATGAAATGAAGACTGTCTCAGCTCTGAAAGATTATGCTTTAGTTATTTGTTGCAAGAGTATCTGTGCAGTGTATATTGTGATGATCTATGTCTTCCACTTTTATGCAAGTTCAAAAACTGGGAAAAGGAAATCTAAGGACACTCAGGGTACTCTGTTAGGTTCGAATTCTAAAACTTTTATTCACATCAAAGAATAACTTGTTCCCTTTGTAGTCCCGTAATCAGCAGGTCTCCCTGCACAGTGAGGGACTTCACTGGAGATACACACTGCTACCCGCGTCTTCCCTGGTGCTTACATATCAGCCAATTCATTTCTATTCTTCAAAGAAGGACTTTTTTTTTCCAAGTTTGTATGAGCATAGTAAAATCACTGAGGGCTACTATGCAGTACATCTTTATATACTTCCCATACAGCTCCTATACACCCTCCATGAGCCGTGGTGACTAGATTGGTGCAAACCTGCACAACAACCTGCAATGGGGATTTTGTGCACATGCACACACACAGTCCATCACTAAATTTTCTTCTGCTAGCTAAAAGGCACCGGAGCTGCCAGGGGGTCTAAGGGTCACTGAACTAGGACAGCAGCTTCATTTAAAAATAAATAAATAAGTAAATAAAATCACAGACAGCTGCTTCTCCTAGGATAAAATACCTCTTAATAGCATCCTGCTGATTTACACCAGGTGAAGACCTTCGTGCTGTATTTCTAGTGAAGTATGTAACTTTGAAGTGTACATCCTGAGGGAATGGGATGGTATTATTAAGGCAAAATTCTTCTGCCGATCCTATGGTGCTGAGTGGACAGGGCTGGGTGGGATGCCTGAGCAGTGGGAGAGGGGAGTCCCTGAAGCAGGTATGTAGACAGCTGACTATATCACAGCAGCTTCCTCTGTTCTGCTATTACTGGGTCATGTAAATAGCAGGAGATAAAAGGACGTGGCACAAATAGGTCAGAAACCTTCCTGACAGTCTATTCCAGGGAAGTGGCCATTATTGCAGCCTACTGCAGGAACAGATGTCCTGTTTCTCCTCCATCTGCCTCTGCAAAACAGAGGGAATTTCCTTCACTTCTCTTTCCTTGTCTCTCCCACTCACTTCCAAGTATGAATATTCAAAGTCCATTTACTCAAGATTTGTGGAGAGCTATAATTCCTCCCCCACCCCTAAAATCTATTTTCCTTTTAAAGGGGACTGCAAAGAAGATGTTCTGAAGTATTTTCAGCAGCTCAGCAGTTGTCATGTTCCATGACCTCTGACACAGCCTGAAGCCTTTATTACTGCTGAAGACCAGGTGCTCATCTTGCACTTCATAAGCCTCTGAAATAGTGAGCTATAAGGAACTGGCTACACTCTTGAAATCCCTGGTGCAAGCACACAAAGACATTGGAATTGTTCCCCCTATGTCATGATCTTTCCAGAGCTAATACTTGTCAAGCGCCCCAAAGAGCTGCACAGGTCCCATCCCATCCTCTCTGCTGCACATCATTCATTCAGGGATAATAGTGGTTTTAACAGGGAAGTAAAGTCCACAGGGATTTAATTACACTGGTTAACCAGGACTGAGAGTCATCTTAGGTCACTTTAGATATCCACACCATGGATATTTGTGTGTGAGCTGGTTACCCAGCTTTCCTTTATTGTCAAGGGTGAGGGGAGGGTGGGAGAATGAGCAGGATTCATCTGATCTTTGCGAAGACATCTATGTTATGATAAGATGGATTGTACCCCAGAAGTGCCACTTCCTGGATAAAAAGCAGATAAATAGCTCAGATAGATGTCCAAATTTCAACAAATGAATCACTTTTATAGAGCTGTAAACTTTGAAGACATTTATAGAATATAGAAACAGACAAAGACAAGGACACCACCCTTTTGATGACTGGAGAGTAATGTTTCTGCAATGATCTTATGTTCCCCATTTACAAGTGTCTCACTTCTTTTCATTTCTTACCCATTTTTCCCAGTGATTATTTTCTAAGAAAATTTCATATTGTTTACTCTTGTCAAGACATTGCAGATTAGGTACTGGAAAAAGCAATATGAAAGTCTTCACGGTTTAGGTAACCTCCTCTCAAGAAACTATCCCCAAAGTATCCTCAACTAATTTCAAGTTGAGTATGACTCAACTTGGCTTTCTTAGATCACTAAATGTTAAGTAGATGGTCTTGTTTATTTGTCGCTTGAGTGGGTGCTTGAAGGAAGTTCAGTGCAATTTTTTTTTGTTGTTTTACGAATGCCCTGCTTGATTTTCTCGTTTCATAATTTAGTATTGTCCTTTGGGGAGAACAGTAATCTAATGACCCAAGCCACTCAAAAATATTATCTAATTTTTTATTTGCTATGGTTGTTACATAGAGAAGAAATGCTTAGCTATCCTTGCTTAAAAAAATAATTAAAAAAAGAAGTAAAGTTGCATATGCACTTGAACTGTTATATGATATCTCAGATTTTTCATTTTGCCCTAAAATATCAGAAGAAGTTCCTTGATGTTGTGGATTGAACTTGTGCTTATGAACAAAAAGTGCTTAGCAATGTAAGGAATCCACCTCATCTAATTGCTCCAAATCAGCAAACTTTAATGCAAAATTTAAAAATGGCTCAGGGAATTTCAGAGAGAATTTTTATTGTTCCATAATTTTATGTGTCAGGTTTGACAGCAAAGGTTGTAACTAATCCTTACTTCCAGATCTGAAAAGAGAGAAAGTTCTGAAAGTTTTGCTAAACCTCTGCAGCAAAGTGAATGACATAAATGTAATAAAAACATTTTTGTATCTGGGTTCCTCGCATTCCTGCATTTATATGGGATTTGGCATCATAAAGAGAATATGTTAGATTCTCATGAAGATTTCTGCCTTCCTTAACCCCACCTTGTCTCAGAAGAATCATCATTCTAACAGAGTTTCATGCTAGGTCTTGCACCTATTGTCATTCAGATCTCTGATTGCAAATGAAGTCCATAGGACCAAGGGTCTTGTTTTAAACTTGCATTGAATACACACAGAAAATCTGCCAAACTTTAACATTCTATGTTCTATATATTTATACACCCTCTTCTTACTTTCCATGCTTTCATAAAGCATCTCTATGAAATTTTTCTGCAGGAATACTGTGCCAAAACATGGATGAACCATAAAACAAGGTAATCAGACATTATCCCTCCTGGGTAACTACTGCAGAGAATTTTAAGTGTGCAAGGGATGCACAGACAAGGCTTCCTGTGTCTGATTTATTTGGATAAATAGCCATTACCTCACAATCTTTTTCTGCCAGTGTACAGTAGAAAAGCAAGCTTGAAGAGTTCTGGTTCTGTTTTTCACTTTAAAAAAAAAAAAAAAAAAGCAGTTTTATAACATTTCAGGCATGTTTGAGTGCAGTAAAGGACAAATACACTAAAAATCAGAGCATGCAGGCACATTCCTGCGTTGCCTTGTATCATCATCCAAGCAGTTTAAATGCTATGGTAGTCTTTAACAGTTTGAATTAACTCTACAAACTGTTCTGAAATTTTAAATAAAGGCTTACCACATAATTTAGGCCTGGCTTCTTAAATACAGCTGAGCTATGGTCTATTTGATGCATGGCAGTGACCACTAAATTATCTTTGGTGCCTGATATATATTAGAAAAACCATGATGAGGGGCTGCAGTGTCCCCATCACTGCCATACATGGTTGACATCAGCCATCATTCCTACCCAAGGGCTGACAAGAGACAGTGTGCTATCCCTGTATTATTTTTATGCCAATAGAAATACTTGTGGGATGATCTTGTTAGGCTTCCAGATCCTTTATGTGACAGGAGTGGCATGAAAGGGTGGCAGCAGACTGGAAATCCAGCCCCACTGTTCTACTTAGTTCTTTGTTTGCCAACATAGATCGTAAACAGCTACTTTTAATCTTCAAAAATGGGTGTTCTAAATTAATAATGATGTTGACAAGATGAAATCTAAATGAGTTATTCCACTTCATTACATCTATTCCAAAGTCATTATTGGAGATCAGAATGACTACCAAGCATTCTGGATATCAAACTTTCATGATGGATGCAGTGAACTCTCCAAGAAAAAGAAAGAACAGTTCATCCCTATCAAAAACCAAAAATATATATATAAAATACTACTACTAATAAAAAAAGATGATACTACTAGTAATGTACAAAAAATACATACATTCCAGGTATAAGGGATTGGTGTATGATTCCTTACTGAAAAACATTGTTTTTTCCTAGTAGAAAAGAAAGCCCAGGAGACTAAGTTAGTCAGGCTTGGCCACTTTATCATTAGTGACACCACTAATTAGTGACACCACTAATAAGACCACCATTAATCAAGAGTATCAAAGTACATTGTTATTGCAGTGTTGGTCTTCCTTCCTAGTGGAAACAAGCTCAATGCACTTACTCCAGATACATATTCCTTTGGTTACAGCAAACAGGTAGTATATACCATATGCACCCACCAACATGTTCTGTTGCCTTTCCTTTTGTGTACTGTGCTCCACAAATTCACAAATAAATAAATAAATAAAATGTATTAGAGATGCCCTTTACTAACTACATTGAGGCATAGAATAATATTGTCAATTGGAAACAATAAGAACCTATTACATTCTGGCTTTTTGATGAGTATTTTTCAGATAGTTTTATAATCCCAGTGAAATTCAGAGTAACTAAAATCATCTAATCCTGCATGTTATACAGAAAAGGCTGTTTATTCCTGTGAATGCTTATTAAAGAGACATAAATGCATATCATTAATTATTTAAAGGACATATAAATATAAGGTTGTTAATATTATGGCAATATATGGCTGGTTAGACTCTCTCTATGGCAGTCCCACTCAAATTCATCCAGATGAAACACCCACAAATACTGAGTGTTCTGTCCTGATTTGCCAAGTCTGACACTGTAAAGCCAAGAAAGATGCAAAAGGATAAACTTCCACATTCTCCACTGTTAAAGTACAGCAGTAAGACTTACTAGTTGCTATTTACACAGCTGAAAGCCACACACAGGTGTCCTTGTGGCTATTAATACTGTTTGCACACAAAAATATAAATGGAGTATAATATTACATACATGTTGTCTCTATGACTTTTTTTTTTCACTGATCTGTATTTTCCTGCCTATTTTTAAACTAGCTGCCTAGAGGTTTACTAGCAGAATTATTTCACACTGAATAGAGACAGCCCTTTATTGCTTTCGCTCCTTGGGTAAATCAGGCACTGTAAACAACTTATTCTGTGAGGTCTCTAACAGTGCCAGCAATGTGGTAAGCACTTCCTTGACATAAAGAGAAGGCAGTCCCTGGGGCTAATAATACCTACCTTCCACACAGTGCAGTCGGGAGGGTGAATTAGCATTTGTGAAGTACCTGGAGTTCTTTGAATGGAGGACGGCATGGAAATGAAGGAGAAAGCAAAGTACATTGTGAAGCAAAAATGTCAACAATCAATAGTAACACGTGGAAATGAGACATGCTGGATCTGGATCAGTTATTATTTTAGGCTGAAGTCTTCCATATAGGCACTTAATTATGCACCCAGACATACAAATAATTGGCCAGTTAACATGGCCATTTAGGCATTCCCTGTCCATATCTTGGCTTTAATCTATATTTGCTTCTAGAGGCTGTTCCTCTCTTTCAAGCGTAAGTATTTGTAATAGTCTTTAGCCTTCTCTTGCAGGCCCTGCCATGATTTCTTTTATGACACCTCACTCTGGGAGTACCTGATTATCAAGCCACTTCCCTCCTAGAGATCATTTTGCTATTCTGCCTATTGGAAGCAGCATTTATTGATAAAAACACACATGCTACATATTTAAGTGTTCATTCTTAATAGCACCACATTTTCAATTTCTAGCCCTGAATTCCCCACTTCACCCCAAATTTGGATCAATATTAGCTCTCACATATGTCATTTCCAATCTGATACGGGGTATCAGATTGGTAACTTTCAGATTAGGTAACTATCAGATTAGGCAACTTTAACTAATATATTAAAAAAATAAATAAAAAATAACAAAACAAAGCAAAACAAAAAAATGCACTTCTCAGAGCTGCAAAATACTTAGAGTACCAACACTTTCCAAGACAGTTGGCACTCAACACTTCTAGAAAATAGTCTGCCTCATCAAATAACTAAACAATGATTTAAAAATCTCAGTAATGTTGGCCTCTTTGTTCTCACAGGCTGAACTCAACACGGCATCAGGAAATGTTTGCCTCTTTTTCTGAACACAAAGTAATTAACAGGTAATTGTTTTCCTCTTAAAGCAGCAGTCTAAACACTGTTTGGCTTAGTTAAGGATGATGTTTAAACACCCTCTATTATATTCTGTATATTTTTGTATATTTTCAGCTGTCAACATTGTGCTTGCCCAACTGGACTAAATTCAAGGAGAAATTAACTTTGATATGTTTTCTCTAAGTAATATTTTAGTTTACTAACTTAATTATTTCCTGCTGTGGAAATTATGCTTTCTTGTGATAGCCTAACAGAGTAGCCTGCAAGGAAACACTCCTACTATTGTCTTAAGAACAACATAAACTAATCTGTCTACCCAGTGCCAAATCCATGACTGCTTTTGTAGTCTTGATTTTAAAGAAGTTGAGGACTGGTTTTCTGGATTTCTGTTCAAGCACAAGCAGTTTTGATGAAACAAGAAAATCACCCTATAACCAGAGGATACAAGAAAAGAAATGGGAAATGCTCCACAGGCAAGCAAGCATGGCCCCATTATGTGCACTGGACAGAGGTGCTGGATGAAGAGGAGCAGTCAGCATCGGGGCTCCACTGTGCAATGCCAATGCCAAATACTCACCAACACGGTGTGTGTGTAGGTAAGAGTGGCCTTTTTTTCCTTCTGCACAAGAACATAAAGTGTTTCCAAGTAAGTGGTCATTAAAAGACTGCATGGTGAGTCTGATATTTGTCACTGTGCATTACAGGGCTGGAGACTACGAACAGGCTGAGTACAATCCTGCCACTCTGAAAGCCAATGGAAAACCTCCCTTTTGGCTCAGAGGCAGCTTTAAACCAACCATCTTACGTGAAAAGGCGTACTGATGAAGAAAAGTGATAATATCCCTCCTTGGGTCTGAAACATGAGATGCTCTATGTACTCCGCACACTAGTGCTTCACAGTATGGGAGGGTGGGGAAACAAAATTCTTCTTCTAAAGGCAGAATAAGGTGTGCTTTGCAAAGGAGCAGTTGGTTCATGACTATACATGGGCTCGAGGGTCCATTGGCCCACAAAGAAGAGTCAATAGTGTTATCTGTAAGTGTGTTGATGGTACTGCTTTTCTCTCTACCTAAATATTAGCCACATCTACAGCTGGGCAGAAAAAAAAAAAAAAAAAAGTAAATAAAAGCTTTTTCAGATGTTCCTGAAAATAAAATGATTTGTCCTTCTCTGCTTCCTCTTTTAGCAAATGATTTACCTAATTTGGAGGAGCAGAAAGATTCTCTCCCTTTACGGAAAACAGTCTGTGGCCCTGGTCTGTATGTCTATCATGAGGCATCAGGTGAAGAGGAGAACAAGAGCCTTCTAACACTTTCATCCATTTTGACAAAACTTTTAGAAGAGGACGTGGAAATTGGGATTTATGCCTGATTTATACCTACTATTTTTGTAGTACCAGTGTCATCCAGGTCATACAAAGAGATGAAAATCACTCCTCAGTCCTGTTGTTGGTAACTGATTATAAAGCTGTAAGTCTGACCAGGTCTATCCACACAGCATCACACTGGAAGTTCAGATATGTTGTTTGCCTGCTATGACCCCTAATCCTTTTTCAGAGCAAAAGCTTTCCAGCAAGTAATCTCATAGGATTTGCTTCTCGATATATGCACTTGACTGTATTAAAGTGTTGGTAATGATCCCAGTTTACCATGCAATCCAAAATCAGAAGGGCTTAGTCTTCTGTATGGTCGTGGCAGTCAACATCATGCAAGACCAATTAAAGTGGAATGCATCTAGTCAAGAAGGAGTTGACTGATCATGTCCCACCACCAGAATGGTCCTTAGGTTGCCACTGGACGCCAGTACAATCAAAAGTGTCCTCCTGTTGACAGACTGATAAGGTTAAAGAGAAACCTCAGGTTTGGAAAGTCACCCTAACACTTCAGAAGCATAGCTGAAGAATTTGATTTTTACAGTATTAGGCTGAGCTTTATGCTCAGAAGCTTTAGCAAAATTATAATGTGCATTGAAAACCATACGCACCAGAACTATTAAAAGATTAAGTATAGTTAAAAATGTATGAAAAATTTACTATTACATACATATCTGCATATGTAAGTTTTAGCATTCATTCAAGTATTTAATTGCCTAATTTGGATTTTTTTTTAATTTTTTTGATTGAACAGAGGTGGGATTTCGTCAAAAAGTACTACAAATTATACAGATTATAACTTCCTTCCTGCTTACATACATGCTTATCTTTTTTTTTTTTTTT
The DNA here is from genome assembly GCF_013377495.2 of Cygnus atratus. Taxonomy (NCBI): domain Eukaryota; kingdom Metazoa; phylum Chordata; class Aves; order Anseriformes; family Anatidae; genus Cygnus; species Cygnus atratus. The sequence goes on along the minus strand of NC_066364.1, from coordinate 37,049,231 downwards.
TTTCTTAAAACTTCTTCTGCCCATTGGGCTGAAAATTGTACTTTTATTTGACATGAGTCTGACATCTATTCAACTTCTACTGAACAAACGTGTCACTGAAATTATAACTTCAGATATTTCTTAGCAGACTGACAATACTTTGCTGTCATAGTACTTACAGCTGTGTATGTCTGAACACAGAGCAGCAGCAGATGGGGTGCACTATCCATGGTCAAAAACTTAGTCCAGAGGTTTAGATATTATTAAACATCCACTGACTATGAGGAAAATGCATTGTAATGAACCCCATTAAGCTCCTACTTGTAGATCAGTTTCTTTCTACTACACATCAAGTTCTTATTTGGTTTAAAAGCCCACTTCTAGGATGCATAAAAGCTCGATAAGCAGTGCATGTCACCTGGCAGAGCTCACTGTTGCCTCTCTAGCAGTTGGTGTGTTGCTCTTGTCTGAAGGCTCACTTTCTAAATAGTTTTTTGCCTAACACCCTCTGTCATTCAGCTGCTACATATACTGACAGCACATAAAATAAAAACATGCTGCAAATACACGCAATTTACAGGAAAACAATTTGGACATTAAAGTTATTGTTTAACAGCATTCCCCCTTTTGCAGACATGGACAGTTTGCCACCTCCACTTGCTGTCAAGAGCCTGACAGTCAGTGAGAGACCAGGCTTAGCTTTCAGGACCTCAGCTATGCTTTACTGATTTAGCACAGCAAAGAAATGAAATTGCCTTCTCTTGACAGGCTCTTCTTTTTTTTTTCCAAGAGTATAGAAAAGCTTTCTCCTTTGCAAGTCCTTGCTAATTTGATCCAGAGGAATCATACACTGCAGCTTTGCTAATGTAAATCCGTTGGGGATTTATCTCATTATTTGGCGCAACGTTAGCTTTGATGGTGTCTGTGAGAAAGGGTGAAAATAGGAAGAAGAGAGAGAAGGAAAATGGTCAAAGAGAAAAAGGGTACTATGTGCCCGGATGCCACCTTTGCTCCTTCTCAGCCATGATTTCAGTCACTTGTGCCACTTCCTCACAGCACAAGCTACAGCAGCACTAGTGTGGCAGGCAGAAGCCAGACAAGTGACAGTCGATGAAGCATCCCTAATGCTATACACGATGGCCATAGCGAGAATTCATCTGCCGTTGTATTAATGCATAATTATTACAAATACTAATACAACAGCAATTCCCCACTGGCAGAAAAGTGATGATACTTAGTTAGCATGAATTACAAAATAATGTTCCTTCACCAAAGGAGAAAAATTCTTTTGCTTAAACGGAAAAACTTACTGCTTACAAAGACAATGTAGGTAAAAAGTCTGTTCTCTGTTCCACAGATAACAAATTCTTGTTAAATATGGCCTATAGAAAAATGACATTTGAATTTTAGTTCATGCAGCATCCTTTCCTCTTTGAGGAAATGATGCAGCTTTGATCAATTTCTTCAGAGTTACTTTGTGTTCAGAGACAGGGCTGTCAATTAGACAATGAGTAATAAATTTTAAAAGTCAATTAGTAGGAAATTATCTGTTTCTGTATACTACTGCAAATCTGTCTCATGCTAATATCTGTGAAACCTAGCATGACTTACCTAAATTATCTGACAGATGTTCCCCTTCCCACTATCAACAGCTTCAATGGAATATTAAATATTTGTATTCAAGTTGACCTGTGGACTTCCTTAAACTAATTCTCACATCTGTCTAATGTCAATGCGAAGCTGCAATTTCTATTGAATATATTAGAATACGCACCACCTAATGAAGCAGCAAGCCAGGTAATTTTTGGTACACAGAGTTGTTTAAATAAATCTGTAGAATAAGATTAATGTTCAGTATAAGGGAAAAGGTTATATACATATATATATATATATATATGTATATTTAAGCCTGGTTTGAATCCATTGCATGGAAGTGTAATATGACTCCGTAACTCCAAACTTTTATGTTGGAGAAGTGACAGAGAATGTGACATTAAATGATGGAAACAATAAATACTGAGGAGTTTCATGGGCACTGACTTTCATGATGATTGGACTTCTGTCCCATTTCTGGTATGTGCTATTTCTTATCTATTAACCTTTGTGTTATTGTCAGGCCTGATCCAAAAGAAACTCCAGCAGCAGAAGCTGTCCTTGCAATGTGGCCATGTCCACTCATGCATCAGTCAACAGAGACCTCTAAGATTAAACAGATTTTAAGGTTGTCCTTGTGTCCTTGAACCAGCATACTGGATAAGTCTGATATTCATGCATAAGAGAAATAATTCAAATTTAATGAACAGTCTGCCTTGGATGTATGTACATATCCAGGCTGCATTCTTCTTGGGCCATCATTTGGACTGGAAAACTGACAGCCTGCTTTTCTCATTGGTGCTTATTGCTACAGCTATCAGTTACTACTGGGACAGCTGCCCTAATGAGGGGAAATACAAATGTGAGTGAATTGTCATGGACAGAAGCTGCACAAGACTGAGAGATGAGGTTATATTGAGCAGCAGAGCACAGAAACTCCTGGGCATTTCATGGTTTTGGCATCTGCTGGTACTGGTGTTTTGCAACTTCTGCTGCAGGTAACAGCAGAGGGAGAACACTGCTAGTCACCTGGCTCCATCTACCTGATACAAAGTCTGGAGGACACATTTCCTTTGAAAAGTCCTTTTCTCCCCCTTACCACTGCTACACAGATCTTTTCAGGTCCACTGCTGTCACTATGGTTACAGTCAGCCTCTACAGGAGCTCTTGTTTTGTACCACTGGCCATAAAACCAGCAGCAAAGCAATAGCGCTGGGCATGCCACTGGCATGGGCCTGGGTAGGATGGAGCCTGAACCTCTGCCTGGCTGCAAAGGCAAGAGGAAGAGGCAGCAGAGCTGGCTGGAGAACTGGATGACCCAAGAGTTAAAAACAAGAAACAGGAGATCAGATGGCAAAAAAAAACCTAATGCAGAAATAGAGTCATAGAATCATCAAGGTTGGAAAAGAACTTCAAGACCATCAACCACCAACCTGACCTACTGATCCCTATCACTTAACCACGTCCTCTAGTGCCACATCCACACGTCTTTTATGTACCTCTAGGGGTGGGGACTTGATCACCACTGCCCCAGGCAGCCCAATCCAATTCTTGACCACCCACTTTGTGAAGAAATTCTTCCTGATGCCCAATCTAAACCTCACATGGCACAACTTGAGGACATTTCCTTGTGTGTCCTATCACTTGTCACTTGAGAAAAGAGACCAACACCCTCCTCACTGCAGCCTCCTTTCAGGTAGTTGTAGAGAGCAATAAGGTCTCCCCTCAGCCCCCTCCAGACTAAACAACCCCATTTCCCTCAGCTGATCCTCATAGGACTTGTGTTCCAGGCCATTCACCAGCTCTGTTGCTCTTCCCTGTACATGCTCAAGCAACTCATTATCTTTCTTGTAGTGAGGGGCCCAAAATGAACACTATATTCGAGGAAATAACTCAAAATGCATGAAATAGAGAGTCCTACACACTTTGCATCATCAAAGACATTGGCATCTCTGGTTCATAATCCAGCTGCCAGGTGCGATGAATCAGCCTCTAGACATGCCTGTTCTCCATGTAGGTGCCTGAAGGTGAGATTAACACAGACCAACTCTTTCTAGTTATTTCCAAATCTGTTAATTTTTTTTTTGAGCATTTGTCTCAAAAAGGATATTCAGCTTTGTAGTCATCCATATATCTTCTCCTTTAGGGTCTTCATTATGAAGCTGAAAGCACAGTTACGAAGAGTCAAGAAATAAAACACAACTCTGGGTTATTCTTAACAGCAAGAAGCCCTCCCAGCTGCCTATATAGCCCTCAGCCAGATCTCCCTGTGCATCCTATCAGTCAGGCTGTGACATGGGGCTCATAGAACCAGCTCACCAGGGGACTTCTCAACACCCGATATAGAGCTTTGATATAGGGCAACCCCAAACCCAGATGTGTGTAGGCCTGGGCTGCTCCCCCCAATGGTCTCACCTTATACAAGATGGTTCCTATTTCCTATATGTTTTGTATTACAAATGTGATTTCCTGTTTTTTGTTTTTGTTTGTTTGTTTGTTTGTTTTTGGATGTGTGGGGTGTGGGGTGTGTGTGTGTGTTAAAATTCAAAAGCAACATAGCTCCAGTAGGTCATATAGTAGGTCACATCACTTTACTCTGAATTTTAAAAGTACTGATGTGCTCTACTTGTCTCACCCTTTTAAAGCATCTTAGCTTTTTAGAAAAATCATCATGGTCAAGAAATTCAGGCAACCTGCTAGCTGAGGATGAGATTTGTTTGAAATACCCTCAAAACTCTCAGGGTCAAGTGTTCCCAGCTTTGCTCAAGAAAATCTTTGTATAAAGTGGTCACTGGAAGTCCATCTGCTGACAGTAACAAGAGGAACAGAGGAGCCTCATGTAGAGCTGTACTGACCAAACACGATACGGATGTAAATACGACATATTTTCGTAGTTGTTTGTACTCATTACACTGATTATTTGTTGCTGAATGTACAAATAATGGGAGATGAATTAATTTAACAACTTAAAAATGCTTCTGTACTGCTGCATTTAACAAATCTTGCAATGTTTTCCTTTTGCATATTCTGTTTATGACTTAGCAACATGCCAGTTTATAACAAAAAAATTGGAGGATCTCTTCAGTCCTTTCTTCTAAACTCAATTTGCAATACATAAATTTTACAGTAATAGTACAAATTGTCTAATTTATCTTTTACTTAAATATTCTGACAAAGCAAAAATATAAAATGAGCTGAATATTAACAATCATGGGTTTTAGTGGTACAGTTGAGACTCAGTGACTGACACTGCTCATAACAATAAGGACGGATTCAGAAATTGTCCAGGCTTTCACATCAAGCTTGGCTCAGAATACGTACACTGGACATTAATAGAAAGTTATATCACTAACTACATACTTTCTCTACTGCAAAGTTGAAAACTATTTCACTTGCAGCAAGTGAAGCTATTCTAAATTTCTACTGGGAGAAACCAGCAAACTGAAGCTTTTTTTTTTTTTTCTTCTATAATTTAATAGTTAAAAAGAAACCTCAGGACTTTTGAAAGTCAAGACATTTACACTCTTGTCAGTACTACCAAGAAGAGTTCAGAGTCATTCTTAATGCCAGTAGTGGATCATGAAGTATCCGTAGCTCACAGCTGTTTCTTTCTTCTGATATCAATTGACACTACAACATAAATAACTGACTGTGAAGTACACAGAGAAAACTATGTGTATGCCTGCACAAATGCATGCTTCTAGCTCCCCCATAGCACTCCACTAATGCTGAATTTCTATGAATGGAAATTAACACTTCTAGGGTAAATGAAACGTTACTAAAATTTGTCTGTATAGTAATAGTATGCTATCGTAATGCTAAGGATGGTGAATAGAGCTGGCAGACAAACATGGACATTGTGGTTACAGCCATTCTCACTATTGAAATATGAGACATATACGAGGCTCAAATTCTCAAATATGAGAATATTCAAATTTGTCAGGTACCTAATGCTTCTGGTCAGCAGTCAGTAACATACACATTACGTGTTTTTCCAAATGAAATCCCTGTCCATATTCAAACACTGCATATGAGAAAGCATTTGAATCTGGAAATCCAAATGTTTGCATCTGCTCTGCAAAAATGAAGGAGATTTAGTCAGTATTGAAAGCCTGAGAACACAAACACCTTTCCTCAGTGGACACAGGCACCATTTGAACAGTTATTTTGGAAGAGATTGTCCATAGAAAAAGGAACTTGAACTTTTGAGCATTGCTATAACAGGAATCCCAAGCTTTCAGGCTACCTACGACTTTAAAATCTCTGGGTTGTTCTGTTAAAAAAAAAAAAAAAAAGTAGTAGTAAAAAAGCTGCTGTTTCATACTGTCACAGAGCACAGTCCCTAGGCAGTATTGTGTTCCTGGTGCGATAAATGAAAATGGTGCAGTGTGTCTTTGCATGCCACACCACTCGGTTATCACTTCCCATGCACAGATCTGTGCACCGAGTGTACAAACCAGGTTTTTCGGCTGATTAATAACACGCACGTCGTCTGCTTGGATTTGTTCTAACAGCAGCTTGAAGTAATCGCTACCAGCACCATTTCACTCAGGCCCCACCCACCTAAATCACTTCACTCCCAAACTAAGTTCAGACGATTTATGTTAATATATGTACGCCACATTTCCGAAGACTGGGCAGATCACCGGCAGGCTTCAATGACACGGCACAAGCCCCGGGCTGCTGCTGGGGGCGATGCACCCTACGTCCCCTGCCTAGCGTGGCACGGCGTTGTGGCCGGGATCTTTGGGATATCAAACAGAAAACCCTTCAGGGGGCATCTTTAGGACAGCTTTGATCAAATCATTAACATCCAGTTCGCGTGCAGTTTGGGGGAAACCTCGGCGAATCCTTTCCAGACTTATCCACAGCACCGTACCGCAGACAGAGGCAGCATCAGCGGCTCTGCCAGACTTCCCCATTTGTGCAAGGTGCTTTGCATTCTTTATTTTCATTTTTGTTCTTATTGTGTGTGTGTGTGTGTGTTTGTTTCTATTATTTCTTTTTCTTTTTATTGTTGTTTTTGTTTTATTTTATTTTATTTATTTTATTTTATTTTTTTTTTTTTATTTTCGCGGAGGATGATTCTCACCGGGCCAGCTCTAGAGGACAGCCCGGGTCCCACCGCATCCCCCTCGCCCCCTACCCTCACCCCGCTGCCTTTTGGGGCCCCCAGACCCCCCCCCTCACCCCTGCCCCCGTCCCCGGGGCTCCCCTTTGGGTGGGAGGCACACCGGGCTGCCACCGGACTGCCACCGGGCTGCCACCGGGCTGTCACCTGACTGCGCCGGGCCACCGCCGGGCTCCGTTCCGCCCCCTGCACCGGGCTCGGGGGCGGCGCTGCTGCGGCAGTACGCGGGGATTAGGCTGCGGGGAGGATTAGGCTGGAAATAGCAGCAGCAGCAGCGGCGGCGGCGGCTGCCGGGCGTGGACGCCCAGCGCATCCCCGGTGGCGGCGGGAGGGGGCAGCGGGCAGCCCGCCCCGCACCGCCCCGCACCGCCCCGCACCGCTCCGCACCGCACCGGGGGGGCTCTCGGGGCCGGGCCGGCAGCGGCGGCAGGAGGACGGGAGGGAAGGACGCACGGACACACGGACAGGTCGGTGCTGGAGCCCGCCGGGATGCTGCATGGCGACCCACACCTTTTGCTGGGGGGGGGGGGTGTTAAACGGGGACGGAGAGGCGGTGGGAAGGCGGAACATGGCGTGCCGAGCCGTGCCGAGCCGTGCCGAGCCCCCGCCCGGGAGGCTGCGGGCAGGTGATGGAGGGGGGGGGGGGTCGATTTCCTTCCCCCCCTCCCCCCGTCTCATCGCTGTTTGTGCTCCATCTCGGGCTTATCGTTATCCCCCCCCCCCCCCCCCCCCCCCGCGGTGTCTAAAATACCATTTATTTTTATTTATTTTTTTGCCCCAGAAAGGCTTACACAACGGGGCGGCGGGGGGGGGGGGGGGGGGTGGATGCCGAGGGAGCTTTGTGCGGCCGCGGGCCCCCCGCCTCCCCCCGGCCCTACAGCCGGCCTAGCCCCTTCCCCTCCCGTGTTTTCCGCCTCTGCAGAGCAGGCAGCAGCGAGAACCGAAGATGTCGGGTCAGACGCTGACGGATCGCATCGCAGCTGCTCAGTACAGCGTTACGGGATCAGCCGTAGCCAGAGCCGTCTGCAAAGCCACCACGCATGAAGTGATGGGGCCCAAGAAGAAGCACCTGGACTGTAAGCATCCCTCTGCCTAGCCGCAGCGGAGGCCCCAGGCTAAGGAGGCTGCCTGCGGCGCTCCGTAACGGGGCTTTGAGCCTTTTGGCTGCCGTGCTTGCTGTAATCCAGCTCGCAGATCGAAAGGGTTACGAGAAATCTCCAGGAGAGGATGAGTTGTTATTGCATTTCTCCTCACATTGCATAATACCGCTCTTTCAGCCATTTTTTTTTTTCCCTCTTGACCTTTTAGCCAGGAAGGCAGCGCAAAGCGTGCCTCTCAGCACTGAGTCCCTCAGGGAGCGAAGGGGATCAGACCCATGGCAAAATGGGCACACGCTTGTCACTGCCTCCCTCAGCCTCCCCAGCGATGGATGGTGCTGGGCAGGGGCAGCGACGCTGTGCCAGGAGCTGGCCAAGCACTGACAAGAGCAAGGCCATCTCCATTAGATGGTGGCATGTCGAAATGATCAGGGAGCCCGATAGCACTGCGCTGTGGGTTGGAACAGCCTCTGGAGAGTTTAGGGGCTGTTGCTGAGGTCCCAAATATCTGAGAGCAACTTCACGATCCCCCTTGATGGTTTCCACCATCTCTTATTGAAGATGGCTGGTGGCTTTGTCTCACAGACTTTTAATCTATTCCGGACTTGCATGAGCTAGTTAATGCATGAGACAAGGTTGAAGTCAAAATGTTTCTTATAAAGCAGTGAGCTAGTAATGCTTTGTCTTGACAATTCTCTTTCTTTTCATCCCACTCACTGTCAGCCCCTTCTTGGAATCACCAAGGAGTTAGGATGGTGAAAGTACTTAATTGTATGATGTTAATTGGCTTTGTTTACCAGTAGTAACTCTGTCTTGCTTTGGACTCAATATAGAAACAGCAGGTTTTCATGTTGCCTAAAACTAAGTGTTTTTTTCCTTTTTTTTTTTTTTGGAAATGCTAAGGACACCTGGTAAGAAATGCTTTCAAGTAAAGATAAGCAGGGTTTTTTACCAAGAAGTCTCTTGGCTGCTGTCCATTACAAAGTAATGCTGGTGCAGGTGCATGTAAATACAATTCTGATGATGCTGTATTTCTTCAAAGGAGGTAGTATTACTTCTGGAAAATAACTCCAGATCTTGGTGTTAATGGCTTCAGAGCTAACCCCATAAGTGGCAACCTACATGTCAGCCTTCAGGCTGATGTACTCTTTATGTATGGCGATGAGATGCTGATGTAAGCAGCCTTGACTGAGGACTGGCTTGAGCATAAACTGTTGTTAAAATAGATCAGCTGTCTTAATATCATATAGTCTCACTTTTTTTTTTTTGTGTGTGTGTGTGTGTGTGTATTAAAAAATATCCTTTGACTAGTATAGATAAGCCACTGAATATAAACTTCTTGGTTATTGATGTCTCCTGTGTTGATGTTTGGTAGCTGTCGACACTTCTCAATCTGTAGGCTGTGTATGGACAGTCCTACTGTATCTGTTACTAGAAGCTTTAGTTTTTTTTAAAGAAGCTTAGTTCTTGTAATTAAAGCAATGCCATTTCTGTTTAATACTAGTATATACACATATTTTACACATGTAAAAATGAAAGTACTTTCTGGAATGGGCAGGATTAAAGCGAGGTAGAAATAGTTTACAAGTGCTATATTAGGGTCTGGAAAGGGATTGTGCTTGGATATTGGTGCTAATATTACTACTTCAGAAAATGAGACTGGAGGAGATTGAAGCCTCATATTCTATGCAATTTCATACCCACCTACATGTAAGATGCATGGGAGAAAGAGGAAGGATCATTTCCTGGGAAGATACATCCTTGTCTGTGTTATCATCTGTTTTCCAAGCTGTATGCAAGAGTTGGGCATTTAACTATCTGATATCGTTAAAGACAGAATTTTGTCAGTGGGAGATACATACATTCAAAACTGTGGACTATAAATGAAAAATCAAGTTCATTTTTAGAAGAGAAAATATTCTCAGGCTCTGAGACCTGAGGCATCTCCTTAGAATTGTGAATTGTTAAGCAGTTCCTTGAACTCTGATGTATATCTTGTGAACAAGTGTTAAAATGGGCCTTACATTGTAATGAGAGCATAAATTAAAAGTTCGCCCTCTGAAAGAGCAATACCTCAGTACATGCAGGAGATACTGCTAGATGGAGGTCGGGCTCTGAGTCACGTGGCTGACTGCATTTCCAGTTGGTTAAGTAGCATATGAAAATGTGGAGAAGGGAAGGCAAGGTAAGACTTGCCAGTGCCTTAAGATAAGTTTTGAGTTGAGGTGTGAAGGATTTCAGTGACTAAGACTTTAGATACTAGAGAAGATAGCTGCGCTCCAATCACCTTGTGCTTTATTAAAAGCTACGATTCTACTGTCAGCGTGGTGGTACCGTGCCCTTAGGGATCTCTGTAATTTTATTTGGTGTCTTAGGTTGTGTGACATGACACCAGGCCTCTATCTTCCGGTGTCCTGCTTAGCAGCTGGGCTTTGTAAATTAAATGGAAAGATCAACTATTTAACATGAATTAGATAGTCCTATGAGGATGCAACATTATGCCTGTCCTCATAACTTTTCTACAGAATGTATTAGTTCTGTAGGTTTTTAGAAAGGTGGCAGATGACAAGGTGGTTTTTTTTATGTGTGAGTAGAACTTAAATAAAGGCAACTTGCTCTGACAAGTAAACAGCACGATTTGAGTGTGAGTGCATGTGTGTCGAGAAGAGAATAGAATGAAGTGTCTTCTATGAATAAAAGCTGAGCTGCTGAGTGTTTGCCTTTGTGTGACTTTTTGTACTTGCACATCTTACAAGTCCAGGCTTTAATATGGATGCTGCTGTCCTTTGGCATGGACTCTGGATGCTGCACAGACTTGTTATGTAATGCAGAAGTACTAAAGTATGGCTAGGTCGCTAATACTCATTACTAAGATTTACCACTTTCTTGAATTCCGGCTCTCATACAAGTTAATTTTCAGCAACTGATGGAAGTAGTGCTAGGTAGCATTAAATAAATTCCCAAGTCTCTGTTGGGAGAAGAGGAGCATAAATCTAGGACGCTGTGATGGTTTGGGGCAAGGTGCTGCAGTTAGCACAACAGAGCTCTGATCCTTGTGGACTTACCGAACTGTTAGCACCCCTGACACAGTTTCTTTATTCCAACAGAGGTCTTAAAGTTAGCACAATGATATTGATTCAACTCCCTCAGCTAATTGTGTTGTGTTAAATAAATTACAATTAGATACAGCAAGGGAAGTGTTTACATGGTGAAATCGGGATTAGCAACTTGATTTTTTTGGAAGCAGTGAAAAGGGCCGTTGTGCAATGGGTGGGTGAGATATATATGGGCTGTGTTAAAGATATATGAGCTCTGGTAATTCAACTGGGAGGGCAAGCCTAGAGCCTGGCACAGAAGTTTCCTTCTCAGAATTGCTCTGAAAGATGTGTTAATGCTTTACTGAGAGTTTGATTACGTGGGGCAAGCAAAAGCCATCTTCCAGACTTGGATGTGGTGGCTCTGATGGTATCAACAGGGAGAAGCTTTCAGAGAAAGGAAATAACTTTTAAATGATAAAACACATGATAGATCAGAAAAAAATAAGTAAATCTGAACAGAGCTCCTTTTATAAAGGTTTTAGCTCAGAAACAGACCAGTGATTTTTCTTTTAGGGAAGTGAAGTGGAAACCAGCGAGGCTGTTGCATGTGTGGTTGGTTGTAACAAGTTCTTGTTTCTGAGATGGATCGAAATGGCTGGGATTTTCCTTGACTATGTTTTGTCAAGTGAATTGTTTTGCAGCAGGAGGAAGTTCTGGAGTGTGTAGTCTAAAAAGACCGTGTAATGCCTCCTTACTTCCTTAAAGTAATTCTTGTAAGGTAGAAGGCCCTTCCAGAGGCCTGATCAAAAGCCAGGAGACTTTTATGAAATGTGAAAACAAAGCAGATGAAGACCAGGACTGAATTTTCAGTGGCTATGGAGTTAACCTGGGTGTATATTGCAGGAGCAGTAATGTATTGAAGGTTGGACCAGATGATCTTGGAGGTCTTCTCCAACCTAAATGATTCTATGACTCTGTGATTCTGTGTATTTCCATCTCAGGTCTGATTTGGCACACGTCTGTGGCTGACAAAAGCTCTAAAAATAGATGTATAGTTTAATTTACATTGGTAACTGAAATGCAGGGCTGCTGTCAGTATTTTCCTGATACGGGTACTTGTCCTTGCAGTGTTTTGCCTTTATCCTTCAAACTGTGTGGATGACCTTAAGGAATTTGAATTATTGTGTTCTACAGCGTTGAAACAGGAATGCTGATTGTTCAGAAGCAAAGAGTTAAGCTTTCTTCCTGTGCTCAGTAAATATAACCCACTAACCCACAGGTTAGTCTTAGGAACCTCTGTCTCATTACTGTGTGTGATTACAAAATTACATATTGCCGGCTGGATTTTGGGAAAGGTGGAAACCAGCACAGCTATCTTCAGTCACTCAGCAAAGGCACCTGTTAACATTTACTTGAGTGTGTCTTTCAGAAGTTGTTTGCTATTGTGGTGATTTGGAGAGCATTCCAGGTCTGTTGGCTCTTGTGGCCCTTTTCTGAAGGGAGTAGTGCAGACATTTGAGTACTGCAATGCTCTGCAGTCTGGGTGATGCTTTGTCTTGATGGCTGTGGATTATCTTCTAAAAAAAATAATTGCTGAGAACCGAATCTCTGTACAAATTGTGTTTGATCCTTCACACTTTGCTAATGAAACTACTAAAGTACGTAGAGATATACAAAAATAATTTGTCATAGTTTCCATATATGAGAGAACTGGCTTTGGAAAATTGTCATTGAAGATCAGTTGTAGTACAGTGTCTTGTTTTTGTTTTCGCAGCTGGGTTGCACTCTGCATTGTGAATTCCTTCTTGACATCCTAGTGAATCTCTTTTTTTCACAATGGAAAAGAAAAATTCCAAGCAAGTAATTATTTACTTAAGTAATCCATTCAGTAATGGGTAATGGATTAGCATTTTTTTTTCCTGAAAGGAGTTGTCATCACTCTCCATGTTGAATGGTGCTCTGTTTCTGTGAACCTCTCTCATCTCCTTTCTCAAAACAGTATTGAAGACTTCCATCATTTGGAGATGGGTAGAACTGTAAGTAGGAATACAAATATCTGTCACGGGTAAGGAGAGCTAATATGAAGGTTTTTTAGATTAGTCGATCTTGAATATTTCTATAACATTAGCTCTTAGTTCCCATCCTTGTCCCACTTAAATACTGTTTTTAAGGCACGTGTACCTACAGAAGGCCGCCCTTTTAATTAAGTTAAGACTTGGCCAAGCAATACTTCTTAAAAAATATGTTTGAAGCTGGGGTGGAAGCCCTGATGTTGTGCTGATGACAGCTTTTAGGATTCAGATTGGGTGGGATCACTTGATCTTGCGCATCAGAACTGTTCTGCCGTTTTATGGTACAATGCTTAACGAAAGGGAGGATAGGAAACAGAAGAGTGGGTAAATAGTGTAATATTAAACTTTCTTTTATCTAAACAGTGTAACTTGATAAAGTTAGATTGTTAATTCCTACCCTCCTTACCCTCAGCTGAAGACATATTTGTAGTCTGTTTTCAACAGTCATCAAGATCCTTCTGTTAAACATGCTTTGCCAAGGTTGTGAATGATCAGTCTGGGGAGAAGTAAGGCCTTTCTGCTGTAATGACTTCTGTTAGTAGACCTTGACAATGGAGTAACCATGCCTTTTCTGCTTTCTTTGCAGTCCTTTGTTCATGAGATGGTCAGTATGACATGTGGCTACTTTTCTTTTACATAAATGCAGTCTTGCATTTTCTAGTTCTGCACAGATGAAAAAAGAGATATGATTTTTTTTTTCTTCTCCTGAAAGAGCAGAGCAATAATACAGTGACTAGTCCCTAGTTTTCATCACTTCTATTTAGTAGTTGAATATGTCTCATCACAGCTTAGCAGTGTTTACTCCGCTAGATCCTGGGCAGCAGTGATTGAATGTCTTTTTTAAAAAAAATAATTTAAAAAAATCTGTACTCTTATTTCCACGGTTTGATTTGATCTGTGCATCTGACTTCCTGACCTGGCTCTTAAACTTTCTGTCTTCTGTATGCACCTTCTGTATGCCTGTCCAACTAGTGAGGACTTTTCTGTAGTCTCCAAGAAAGTACTCTGTTGGACTGGTTAGTCCATCCATCTATGTCTCTGTTTCTTGAAAGATCCTCTGAAGTGCTTAAAAGTAGATGGCAGCCACGATAACTCTGCATTTTGGAAGCTATTAATCTTCAGTGCTTCTTGCTGCATAGAGAAAACAGCAGCAGTGGGTGATTCTTCCTTCCAGCCCCTTGGAGTCGTCTGCTATCTTGAGGCCTACTTGTGGTCTGAGAAGCTGCTCTACTGGGAATAGTCTTTGAATTGAGAGGAAACCGTAACCAATAAGAGAATTGTTGCCCCATTGGTCTCTTCTTCTGAAGAAATAATAATATAGCAGAGGCACACCTGCATCTGGTATCTTTCTGCGTGTTTTCAAAATACTTGAAGCTGCCGGCACTCTTCCTGCCTTACTCATGTTTCCCCCAGTATTGGATGTCCATGGCGAAGTGTTGGCAGTAGGGGGCTGCAGGGTGTCTGCTGTCAGGAGCTACCCTGGTGCAGACACAGCCAGCTCCACCACAGACCTGTGTGGTGGTTTTATCCTGCTGGGCAGATGAGCTACACCACAACAGCTCTCTCAATCCCCCTCCTCAAAGGGAAAGGGAGAGAAAATACTATGGAAAGGGCTCAAGGACTAAGATAAGGACAGGGAGATCACCCAACAGTTGTCACCATGGGTAAAACAGACTCAGTATAGAAAATTAATATAATTTATTGCCTACCAGTAGTGGACTAGAACAGTGAAACTAAAAACACTTTCCCCCCCATCAACCCTCTTCCACCTCCTCCCAGGAGGAACAGGTAATGGGGGCTGTGGTCAGTCCCTGATGCTTTGTCTCTGCCGCTCCTTCACGGTCACTCTCTGCCCCTGATCCACGCGGGGTCCCTCCCACGGGATGCCGTCCTGCCCGAACTGAGCCTGAGGGGGCTGCCCACAGGCAGCAGCTCTTCAAGAACTGCTCCCACATGGCTCCGTACCATGGGGTCCATCCCCCAGGAGCAAACTGCTCCAGCACGGGTCCCCCATGGGCGGCAGCTCCCCCCAGACCCCCTGCTCCTGCGTGGGCTCCTCTCCACGGGCTGCAGCTCCGGCCCGGGGCCTGCTCCTGCGGGGGCTCTCCATGGGCCGCAGCCTCCTCCAGGCCACATCCACCTGCTCCACCGGGGGCTCCTCCACGGGGGGGCTGCAGCGTGGAGATCTGCTCCATGTGGGACCCGTGGGCTGCAGGGGGACAGCCTGCTCCACCAGGGGCCTCTCCACAGGCCGCAGGGGAACTGCTGCTGCGCGCCTGGAGCACCTCCTGCCCTCCTGCTGTACTGACCTGGGTGCCTGCAGGGCTGCTTCTCACTCATTTCTCACTCCTTTCTCCCAGCTGCTGTTGCACAGTAGATTTTCTTCCCTTCCTTAAATCTGCTCTCCCAGAGGCCCACCCAGCGTCACTCCATGGCTCAGCTCTGGCCAGCAGCAAGTCCCTTTTGGGGCCGGCTGGAGCTGGCTCTGACCTGACATGGGCTGGGCTCTGCTCACAGAGGCCACCCCTGCAGCACCCATGCTACCAAACCTCTGACACATCAACCCAATACACTATCTTAGGACACAGCTGAGTTGGTGACACCTCCGGGAAAACATATTTAAGAAAAGTCAGACACTACTGCCCAGGCAGCAGAGAAGGGGTTGAAAGTGAGAAAAAAGTAGAGGGAACACCAAGGTCAGAGGTGGAACAGGAGGCACTCTGGTGTTACAACAGATATCCCCTGCACATAGCCTGTGAAAGTGACCACTCTTCTCACACAGGCTGCCCCTACAGCACCCCCACTACCAAAACTGTGCCACATACACCCCCTATCCCTGAAGGAAAATAAATAAATAAATAAATAAATAAATAAATAAATAAATAAAAAAGGAAAGGCCTCCTGCAGTCAGCTGCAGACATATGGTGTTGCTGAATAAGCTGGCTCCAATCTTTTCGGGAATGGAGGGAAGGCACTATATCTCTTCCCTTAGTCTTACTATAGTCTAAAGATGAGTCAATTGTTCCAAACAGTATCATTAACTTCATATGTGCTGTTCCTTTTTGGAGCTTATTTTCAAGGCACAGATCAGAATGTTGGTTAGGTTGGAAAAGGACAAGTTCTGTTATGTGCATAGGGAAAATATCAAAGGCATGAAATCAGTTGCACCAATGAGTATCTGATGAAACTTGAATTGCCATACTTCAATACATACAATGTAGATTAGGAATAATATTCTTCCTGGTTTGGAGAGATGGGTTTCAAATACTATGAAAACTGAACAGCAAGGAATAAAGCAATCTGGGAAATTGGGGTTGAAATCTCAGCATGGGACTTCCGGTGTGCTAAAAGAACAGGTAATCTAGCACTAGTCTGAACCCTGAACTCAAACTAAATGATATGATATAAGAAGCCTTGCTAGGAGCTTTGCAGGCACTGACCATTAGCAGCAGGGTTTGCAACAGTATTTGTGTTCCCCTGAGTCAGCAGTACCAGTAGGTTTGCAGTGTGAAGCCTCATTGGTGAGTTGATGCTAGAGTATCCCACTCCATCAGACTCAGCATGGTTGGTTAGCTTCCCTAGTGGCCAAAATTTTGCTTGGATGACAGTTTGATGGCTTGAATAAAACAGATGTTGGCAATTGCTGGAAGGCAATCAGAATACTTGGCAGAGGCTAGCTTGTCACTTTGCAGAGTATGGTTTTCTGCTTTTTTCTGGAGCCTTGCAAACCACATGCTAGACCCCTAAAACTGTTTTTAATACTTGTAATTTTGCTATTTTGATCATATTTACTTCTCTCTGGAAAACAATTTGAAGTAAGTTTTGCAAGGGTGGGTTCATATCTAGTAGTCAGTAAGGTCCTTGTGCTCATAAAAATTCATCTCTTCAGGTTGTCAAACATTTGTTGAAGCAGTTGACAGTTCTAGTCCACTAGAGAGGGAGTATACCAGCAGCCTGGACTAGTGCTACAAATGGTATTGGACGTCAGCCTTGGAAGACTTGACCATATCACCATGAACATATATGGAATACTAGAACAGTGTTTTCTATGCTGCTGGAAATTGCACGGTGCCTCTGAGGTTTGCAATTTATTCCTAGGCATAGTATATAGCAAATGGCGTCAATATTACCACTGACTGCCAGACTAACCAAGTCTAAATACCCTCCTGCTCCTCCTCCCTGTCCAGAGTAATGTGATTTCATGCTTTGTTTTAGATTGTATCTGTATCTCAACTTAGTTTAATGAAAGGAATTGGATGCTGAAAAGCCCTGATGTCATGCTAATGTTGTAGATTTGTATAATCTGTACTCTGGCCATTTGAACTGAGACAGTATGTCAGTTGGCTTGCTGGAGTCTTTTTTTTTCTTTCTTTCTTTTTTTTTCTTCTAGCTATTGATAAAAATCAAAGGTGTATATTTGCAGAGGGGATAGTGTGAGTACACAGGCATGGCCATGCTTGAAGGCCACCAGGAAAGTATGCCCTGCTCCTAATGTGTAATGCGAACTGCAAGTTGCTGACAGGATGTGTCTGCAGCTTGAGTCTGACTCGTTATGGTCAACCTTTTCTTTGGTCATAAGCCAATATGCGAAATTACCACAGGTAGAAAGCAAGTTGGCAGGAACTCCTGGTGCTGTAGTTGGGCCACAGACAGTTGAGCTGTGTACTTTGTCAAGGTGGCTTTAATTTCTCTTTACTGTCTTAAGAAAGGAGTGAAAAAGAAAGCAGTGTTTTGGGTTTTTTTGGTCCCCCCACCCCCCTATAGGTGTTTAGGAGACTAGGTTATGGCTGAGATGTGAAACACAGGTAAGGGTAGATTGAGAGTTTGGCGTTCACTTGAGCTAAGATTGTTCTACCAACTATTTAAAGGACCAAAGAACATACCCTTTCAAGAAAGTGCCTTAAACTTTGCTAAAGAGGTGGGATAAGACCATGGCACAACAACTGACAGTGTACTTGATCACTTCAAACTGAATCTTGGCTTGGCACAAGCATGGATGACACAATGGCAGCGGATGCTTCCATAGCAGATGGTCAGCTGTTAGCCTGCAGAGACTGGCAGGCTCTTGTGGCTCTGGCATAGTTTCTTTTTATCACTTAAGTCTATCTGATAGTTTACAGAATGTTCTAAAATGGTACTCCACAGAAATGAGAGGAAGACACGACTGCTCAAAGCATGAATAAAACATACTGACTTGTCGCCCACACCCTTAAAATTTATGCAAGTCAACAAGTTTCTGGGGAGGTCCTCAAAATGAGGCAGTGATCTTGCCATAGTGCAGGACTTTGCTAGCTAGAGAATGCATCTTTACACGTAATTAAAGAGCCCACATAGATACAATTAAGTGAGAGTTCAAACTCTTTTTAAAAGGATTCTTCCTTTCACTTCTCATTTTGGAGAGTGTAGGACTTATATGAAAGGGGGAAGCCAGCTGGCCTGTTTCCTGACTCTGAAGGCTGCTGTTTCTCATTATATAGAGGTTGAATATAGACACAAGCTTTAACAAATCATTGCATTGGTTCTTTAGCAACCCTGGAGTTTTAAAACCCAACCTTTTCAAATCGAGGCTTGGGTTTGGAGCTTACTGCATGATTCTGGAATCCAAAGTACAGTAATTGTGCCTATAGCTCTTAATCCAACTTTTATAGCTTCATTTAAACCCATTTATAGGAGAATGTACATTCTGCTAAGGGGCAGCAAGCCAGAGGAAGTCAGCATATCTAGTGTGCCAGTATTTTGAAAACATGTACAATTTATCATGAGTGATGCCTAGTTTCTGGCTCCTAAAACAGAAAACTATTTTCATATGTGAGCCTTGCCTATGACTTTCTTATGTGTTTCTTCATTCTAAGCCATGTTGAGTCTTCCTGGCTTTGCTAAGCTTTATTCAAATGTTGAATCGTTCTGCTATTTGTGAATGGCAAGAGTATTAACAGGCAAAAGTTACAAAGTTTACAGTAGGTGATCTTAAAGAACTTCCTCCTGTTTACCCTGAGGCTGGAAGATGCTTAGGCAGTATTATGAAAAGTTACCTTTCAAAACTCACCTCCGTAGTGTGCTTAGGAGTATGATTGACACTTCTTGGTATTCCAGTCTAGAGACGTGACTCTGCACGAAGCTTTGCTGACTGGATTTAAGCCTGCCTGACAGGTTCCGACTTCCCCACTCATCAGTAGCTTGATACGAGATTTCCACTGCCAGTGGCAAATGCATCTTCCAGATGCAGTGGTGGCTTTGAGCTGTTAGATAGCAACTTACTACTGTCAGTTTCCTTTGAATGTTAGTAGTCCTAACTGCATCTTCCAGCTCTCAGGTGGATATTCCATTCAGTTTATTAGCAGAATTTTTTGCAACATTGAGAGATCTGCAGTATGTGAAAGGTTGCAGGTTTATGTTGAAATGTCAAGTCTACTGCTAGTTTGTTTCTCAACATTTCTGAGACTTAAACTCCCCTGTCTGGCTGGCAGAAGGAGAGGATTTGTGTTTAACTTGTGTGGTATAAGAAAATGATCACCAAGGAATTGCGTGTTTAGTTTCATCCTGTTGCATTTGTTCTTTTAGCACAGAGAGGGTGCTCCTTCTAACCCCAACGGATGTCAGTCAGCTTTGTAAAACCTGTTTTAAGATGCAGCATTCGCATATGAGGCAGCCTTCTGCTTTTAGGAACTCTTACTGTCTTTTTATTAGTTGCCTTACAGATAAGGGACAAAATGGACTGAAATGTTTACACCCATATTATAAAGTACTTGCTAATGCAACTATGCTTCAATATGCCTCAAGGAGAGTATAAAGTCATACTTTTGCACTGACTGCATGGACAAGTTTGCATAACACTTGGTATTCTTTTCCTGTAGATATGTCCACTTTTTCAGTGGGACTATCTACATAGATGTGCACATTTCATTCACAATTAAGAATTTCAGCCCATTCTCAGCATCCGGTGATTGCCAACTCAATGGAGCACAGGCACTTTGGTCTTGTTTGGTTATTTTTCAGGCTGTCTATACTGAAGGTTATATCATCTTGTGACATCCACTGACAAAATATCTGGACTCTTAAAAGAATCCTGCTGAAGCAGCTGAAAAAGTGTGGCACCCTATCTGGCTACTGGAAGTTAGATCTGTCAGCCACTGAGGCTGCATACTCAGCTGACCTGTTTCTATCAGGCATGCAGTAGCTAATTAACATACCACTGAAGTTGCTTGCACATTCTCATCCCCACCCTCATTTTTTTCTATGTATTCAGTGTGTAACAGCTAAGCAATGGAGCTAAAACATCAGGCTGCTTCCAACATATTTTCAGTCTAATTCAGACTTGCAGTGAATTACAAACTGCTGTTCTGGGCAGGGTTGATAGGCTAGTGAAAATTTTGCTTCTAGACGTTTATTAAAAGCAAATGTTTTTCTCAGGAAAGTAGATCTTCTTGGGGGTGGAAAGCGCTAAAGAGAGTTTATTCTCCTCAGAATAAAAATGATGGCAGCATGGCAACTCAAATAGCTCGTGCACCATGCCTCCATTGATTACCACTTTCTACCAGATATGGTTGGAGTATACGATCAGCACAACATGTAAAGGCTAATTAGGAAACGCTCTAGGGCAGAGATTTCAGTAAATGACCCCATACCACTGTGGCAAACACAGAACCCTTCCTTTTCCAGTGTAGCTGTGCTGTTCCAGATAAAAGCTGCAGCTGGTGGTTATTGATAGTTCAGTAAACAGCCAAATAATAAGAATAACGAATTGATATAGCCAACAGGTAATGTTAGGTGTTGTTCAAACTCTTGGAAGGATATTCACAGCTGGAATTCTGGTATTCAGTTACAGCAGTAACTGTACTAGGCCTTATCAGCTTCTATACTTCTAAGAAATAATCTTGCAGCAATATATCCCCATAAAGCTTGTTTTTGTGTATGCAACAAGACCGAGGATTTTGTATAGGGCAGTACAGAGACCAATGGGGCTGTGGTTGTGAATGTGTGCTGTGGTTGTGACTGCGGTAAATGAATGTGTGTTTTGGTTAAGGCTTCTAGGCTTGAACTGATGAAGGAGCTGGCTTGTAGAATGAGGTATGAAGCTTGCCATGATGGACAAAAGTTATTTTTTATCCAAAAGTTAGTTAGCAAAAAATAGTTAACACAAGGCTTTCTACTTCTAATAGTAGTAGTGGTTTTTTGTTTTGTTTTGTTTTTTTCCCCATCTAAGATGCTATATTAAGATAGGATGGGGAATGGCATTTCTCCAAAGCAATTGCTTTTATGAACTAACCTTATCACTTGGTGTCGACCAAATACAAGTGGCATTTTTGTATATCTTAAGCTGTTGAGAGCTGTCCAAGACATGTCCAAGAAATGTCCAAGAAATCCAAAGGCGATATGTTGCTCAGCTGCTATTTGTAGTGAATCAGTAAAACAGAGCAGTGGTACTTTCAGCTCCAGAATAACTTGGTATTTCTTGTTGACACAAGGAAAATTGCTCATTACTTGTGTTTTTGTACTAAAGACACGTATCTGTTGAACTAGTTGTGGACAGGATTTGTGTGAAGGGAAGCACTGAAATGGGAGTTCTGGGAGGCAGGAAGGGAACATAAAAGCAGAGATTTCTCCTCTTCCCCTTTCTTTGCTGAACCTGCATTCTTGCCTGAGACAAATTCTTTGGTAATTCAAAGTAAGTGAATTCTGTACAAGGAGGGTTCAAGAGTGAGCTTCTTAATTCTTTGGACAGGCAAAAAGATTCCATTCTTAATCATTAAGGCTATTCCCACTGTGAAGTCACTTGACAAAGCTGCTGTGGCTGTGGTCTGGTCTGAATGTCATCTTTCAATTGCATTAACTTCAAGGAGGGAATTCAAATATAAACGCTAAAGGTGAAGCATTCTTCTGCTGCCAGTGGAGCTATGTTTTTGATTTTTTTTTTTTTAAACAGTATTCGCAGTTCATGGAACATTAAGTTGATTATTGCAAGAATTTTCAACACAGTATTATCACACCTTTTCCCCATTTTTAGTACTTAGGGTAGCCAAGCAACTTAGGGTTACATCCTTTCAGATCTAATAGAAAATTACCTGACAGTTGGCTTTTATTTCCACTTTCCAAGAGAATTGCACCTGAACCTCTCAGGAGGAAAAGCCCTATATATATATATATCATTGAGAACTGAAAGGGACAAAAATCCAATGTAGCTGTTTTAATATTGTTAATGAGCTAGGGTGGATTTTTCCCAGATAACTTATAGGCTTGGTATGCTGGGGAAGGAAGGGTACAGACTGTATGATAGTGCCTTGGAATAAGATGCAGCAATGTATATGGGCAGTAGATTTTTCAGTCTTGGTTTCAAAATCAAGATTTGGTGATTTAGAAAGTGGTGCTCTTCTGTATTTGAAAAGGAATAGTAGGATAAGAAGATGATTCTAAGGCTAATTAAACTCTTAATTTGAGAAATACTTGTAGGAAGGTCTGAGAGAAGTCTGCTTGTACTCTGTACTCTGTCTCTCTGCAGACTCTTCATATAGGGAAGACAAAACTGTTTCTCTTATGCAAAACTCTTAATACAAGAGTAGTGTGAGTATGCCTATGAGGAGGCAGACAAAGAAATTGGATAACAGTTGTCTTGGTGAAGGATGAATTTGGGTGGTGGTATTTTAGGGAAGGAGGTCTGTGAGGTAAGGCTGGAGAGAGGACATAGTAATCTCCTGAAGTATTTGTAGTCACATAGGCTATGTGCATTAGAGGGAATGTCTTTATAGTACCTGGAGAACACATGTTTTGTGGAAGATTTAGGTTTATAGAGTTGGCATAGGCATGAAAGAGTGTAGACAATCTCTGGAAGATGATGGACTTCAATAATGCTGCTGGGTTGAAGGTGAGATGCACTTAACTCTTGAGGCAGACTTCTGAAGAGGAAGGAGGAGACAGCATGAGTTGCAGTTCTTCATAGGGTCATATTATGTTGTATGTTTGGAGATAGAGCAAGCTGGGGGTGAAAAGAGTAGTAGATGCTAAACTTTATGCCCAGAAATAACTTTCTGACTCTCATTTTTGGAATTGCTTGATAGTTGGAGCTAATAATATTAAAATCATCTCAAGTTCTCATGAGCAATTTCTGGAGAAACAGAAGCCAATAAATTTGTTCTGCTTTTCAGTGCTGTTTTGTGGCCAGCCTTCTGCAGACCGGGAAGTTCAGCTCTTGTGTTGGTTAGCACAACAGTGTAGTAGCTTCCTGACAAGGTTTAATGTCTTGCGAGGGAGGACTTCTGCTGTTACTTGGCCACTTAGCTTTTTTGTTGAGGCTTTTAAACTTTTACTTTAAGACACTTCTTTCCATTCTTGACTAGCCCAGATTTGGAACAGTCCTTCATTTCCTTTTCTGTAGGTTCAATGTGTTCAAATTCTTATAAGCAAGAAAAATTACTTCTGAAGACTATTGTAGTGTTCAATGGAATGGTAAGAAAGGTTGGGGGGGAGAGGGGTAGGGTTACTGTCAGAGAGATTCAGCAAAATTTAGGAAGTGAATGTGTGACACAGCTCAGATGTTGAGGCAGCTCGCATGTTAATTCAACCTGGAATTGGTAGCTCTTGCTATGCTGGCACCAACATCCCCCTGAACAGAGTTCTTGTGCTACACTGCTGTTTCACTATATACTGGAATGTAAATTCTGAATAATTTACTTAGAACTGGGAAATCCCAAGTCTGTCTATTAAAGAATTGAAAGTTAAAAAGAAAAAATAAATAAAATAAAAATCGGAGATTCAGAATAAAATCTGAAAATGTAAAGAAATGAAGAAGGTCTTTTAAGGTGTTGTAGATTCTCTCTCATTCCAACAACAACAACAACATAACAAACCAAAACATTAAAATTAAGAAGTAGTTTTTAATGAGGCTACAGTCTGAAATTCTGAATACAGTGAAACTTTTTGCTATTCTCTTTTTTTTTTTTCCCAAAAAAAACTTAACAAACACCAAAATTAGCCATATCTTTCAAAGATCATGAGGAGCTAAGTTGTCTTAACTTCCACCTTTCTCAGTGAACTCTCCCTATCTTCCTCAAGTTGATAGACTTGTCTTGTTAGTAATGAAGGTGTTAGTCATGCTCTAGCCTTACTTCTCTTCCCTGATTAAACTGCAGATATCTCAAGACTGGGTTAAAAAGTTGGCTAGTCAAGGAGTTTAAAGGCTGCTGTTCAAATTTAAGATATTGTCAAAGAATTGACATCCTTTTTTTTTTTCTTTTCCTTTTTTTTTCTTCTGTTGCACATCAGTTTTTCATCTGAAAGTCCAAATTACACATATAATTTAAACGAGGATCTCTGGACTGAGTGTTCAAAATATCAGCTAGTAAGATGTGAAAGGAAGAAGTCATGTACCTTGATTTGGCAATTTGTACCAAAAATTTGGCAAAACTTATTCCTGCAGTAAAAAATTAATTCAAGGGAAAGGTATAGGTCTTTACTCTCCAACAACTACACTTGTTTGAAAGTAGCACTGAAAGCACTTGCTGCTATTGCTGTAGAATTCCCAGACTCTTACTCTGTCTGTAACTTGTATCCAAACTCAATTTCTGGGTTTGGTTATTAGCTGTCATTGTACTTGTTATGGGTGTTTGCGGTAGTAGAAACTTCATCAGGAAGTTGCCTTTAATCCTCATTCATCCTACTTCTGTGTATCCCAACCAGAATCAACTTTGCAAAACTGTTTAATAGGGCTGCCAATGGGCTGTTCTTCATCCAGTAGTTTTTATTATTACCTCTTTCATATTAACAAGTCCACCTGGGACTTGCTTAGAAGACTCTGAACTTCATTGCCGCTTTGAAAACTAAGATTGTGTGCTGACAGTAAATGTCTGAATAAGCATATCTTATGAAAATGTAGTTTCTAGATTTTTTTTTCTTTTTCTTTTTCCTCATATCTATTCTTCACTGTCACATTGAAAACAAGTTCATTTTGCTGACTCTTATCTTAAAATTCCATTTAGCCACCATACAAACTCTGCTCAGAATTCAGTAAGTTTAGCTATGCTTGTCAGTAGCTCCAGATACTGACAATTGCTAATTAAGAGAAGGCTTTGCAGTGTTGTAGAAAGAAAACTGGGAAACTTGAATTCCTTAACTCTGCATGATGACTGAACAGAATTAACTAGCTAACTTACCCATTTATTTATTTCCCCTCCCCCTTCAGATGACAAGTAAAATCTTCATGTGTGGTTTAATTCTTTTTTCATTTGCTCACTGAAAGTAGTACACTTAAATTTAATCATACCTCCCTCCTCGGCATACTATAATTACTCATGTCCTAAAACATTTTGAGCTGCATACTCAGATGCTGTACCCTCCAGCAATTCAGAGCGGATCAGAAATGACTGAGTGCTTTTAGAAGCAGTGCTGCAGCAGCGTATATGAATCGTGTGTTCCAGCCAGCCATGCCAGCATTGCTGTGGGTGGACTCATCTGAGGTTTCATTATCTAACACCCACAGACAGAATACACAACTTATACCACCTCTCTTCCATAGTGAGCTATGTACTGCAACTTAAGACTGAGAGCTTGCAAATTTGATGCATTTTTCCCTTACGCTAAGGACGAAAGCTATTGTCTGAAGCAAAACCTGAGTGTGGTAAAGAGCAAGCAAGCTGCTTGTGGCTTGTTTCTAGGCTTTTACTGATCAAAGTCTTCTATAATTCATTAATCCGCATTGCAGAATAAAAGATTATTTGCCTGTTTTTGCAGCAAGATCAGGGAGAATTGTTAGAGCTCTGTGAGCTTGAATTGCTGTCATTCAATAGTATGACTTTACTACTGCAATACTTAGTCTTCAGAAGTGCTTCCTTCAAGGGTAGTATTGCTGAGACTACAGAAGTTAACCATGCATTTCAGAAGGTGTTCCAAAAAAAAAAAAAAAATCCAAAAAATTAAGAAACAATAATTAAACTTGGTTTCTCTGTAGCTGTAAACAGGTTATTCCACTGACAGGAAACTGAAGAAAACTTGCAACTTTTATGCCCATTCAGAAAGACAATTTTAAACACAAGTACCATGGTTTTCCTAGGCTTCTGACTGAGCTATAGATTTCTTCTATCTAAAGGAGTCTGTTTAACAGAAGTTAAAAAAAAAAATCATTTGCCAAAGCTTCAAGAAAAATTACTAAACTTCTGAATGCTTGTAGTACTGCAGAGTGTGTATCGGATCACAGAAGGTGGTTCTCAGAAGCTGACACAACTCAGTCTGTTTTGGCTGGTGTCCTCTGGACTTTTCTTGCCCTGCAGAAGCAGTTTCGGCAGTTTCACAGCAGCCTGAACCTTGGCGTTCTGCTCTTAGCAGCATTAATGTCCTCTGTTATATAAGGTTGTGCTGGGGAGGGAAAGCAAGTGGAAACCCTACTGACCTGGTGAACTGAACTACTGTAGTGTTTGCATCAGGTGCACGTAGTTGAGGCGTGCAAGGATCAGTCGCAGAATAGCATGTTTACCTCTAGGGTAGAAAATCTGTTGTCACTGAATGACTTGAATAGTGAAATTAACATTTCTAGTCGGGGGCAGGGGAGGGAGAAATATGTGGAAGATTATTAACAATGGTTACTCAGGAAAAAGTAAAAGATGACCATTTTCATTAGTAATGGAGACACCGATTAGTCTAGGAGTTGAACTTTTTAATTTTTAACTTCTCTTACTTAGGTCTTCAAAGGTTAAGTTTCAGCTCTACAATTAGGTCTTTGTTTTGTGCTGTTTGTGTTGCATGAAGTCAGGGCTGTGTATGGTATCACAGAGGTTTTAGTCATGCAGTTGTGGTATGCAGTTTCCAACTGCATCACAAAATCTAGGTAATAGTTTGTAGAAAGTCATTGCCAGATACCTAGCAAGTGTCTGTATGTAACAGGTATAATAAATTGAAGATCCTTTCAATAGAGGTGGGATAGAGATGCTAGTGGCTCTACTACTTTTGATTAAGTATTTATCTTAATTTCAGGACTCATGCTTCAGTAGAAGCCAATATCTATCTTTGCTTTCTTTCCTAAAGTTGAAGAGGTATTAATGCATGCCTGAATGCACTCTTCTGCTCTCTAGGTCTGTGAAGACTCTAGGAGGTGTGTTGTAGCATGCTGATGAAACTCTAACCTCTGAGATGGCTAGAGTTTCAGTTTCTGGTGATACATCTTTTTGCTGATGTGACTGGGCTTAGTGAGCTTGCTGTACTGTCTGTAAATGGAGAATTTGATAATACTTATTAATCTAATCCAGAGACAATGAACTGTCACAATTAACTTGAAAACCCACAAGCGGTAGTCACATGGCATCGTGTACTCTACAGTCATCTGGGGTGAAGATGGAAGAGGGTTGGGGCATAGCTCAGGAAAGAATTGTTGGAAAGCTAGTATTGTTTGTTAGGAGAGATCAGTGTTATTGTCAGGATGCACTGCTACAGCCTCAAAGATATAAATAATATATGTTTTAAATGTAGAGGTTAAGTGCTGAACTTGCTATTTGTCACAACTATGACCTGCAGCCAGGTAGGCTGAGAGGTTGGGCATGCTGCAAACTTTTTTGTCTTGTTTGTAGCACCTAACACCTTCCTTTTGTCTCTCCTACAGACTTGATCCAAGCAACTAACGAAACAAATGTGAATATTCCTCAGATGGCTGATACGCTTTTTGAGCGAGCAACAAATAGTAGCTGGGTGGTTGTATTCAAAGCCTTAGTTACCACACATCATCTAATGGTTCATGGCAATGAGGTAAGCATAAAGCTGAAAATGTTTGTAGTACAAAGGCATCTCTCTGAACCAGTAAGGACCTGAGAAAAAAAAAAAAAAGTCGAGAATTATTATTTATGAGAAACAAACTTCCAAACTTACCTTTACCATCATGCTGATTATCTGTGTCTTCATCTATATTATCTATACCATTAAGAGCAAGCAGCAGCCTCTTAATATGGTCACAGAATCTATGGACTATCTGAAGACAGAATGATGCAGGATTAAAGACTACCTGGGACTTCTGTCAATGATGAACAAAATCTAAAAAGAAGCTCTGACAGTTTTAGCATCCTTGATGGTCCATCTCACTCTGTGCATTGAATGTGCATGATGATTGGTTATGATATTAGGGACCTAGAGAGTCAAAATCATTGTTTGAGGATATGTGTACCGTCATAGTGCTTTAGTATGACTATAAAACAATTCCTCCCTGACAATATAGAAAGCATTTTCTTGCAATGAACTTCTCTGATGCTGCAGCGTAAGTTTTTTCCTCCTGTCCTCTTTTTATGTTCCAACTTTGGGCCAACACTCTGATTTGTTTTCCATGATCATTTCAGCCTTAGTCCTGGTACTCAATGTGGGGCCTACTAGTTATTAAAATTGGTTTCTGCTAAGCTGAAGGCCTAAGGCTGATGGATCAATAAGTCTGGGACTTGCCTGGATATGCTGCTTTGCAAGCAAATAAATCTCATGCTTTCTCAAATCTCTCTAAGAATTAGCTGTTCTTACCGCTCCTTCCTTCTGATCAATATTTTGTACGGAATTTGTTTTTATGTATGCATTAGGATATTTAGAAGAGATTCATGCTAAACATAATTAATCTGAATGGATGAAAAAGGTTTTGAGGAAAGTATAATAGGCTGTGAAAAAAAAAACTGGGTTTTCATGTGTGTATACTAGAGCTAGACTAGTAGTCTTCTTGCTAGGAGGTACAAAATCTTCAGATATAGCCTGTGATAAGAAATAACTTTGTGTTGCAGAGATTCATTCAGTATCTGGCATCTAGAAACACATTGTTCAACCTCAGCAATTTTCTGGACAAAAGTGGATCTCATGGTAAGCCTACTCATGCCTATTACCTTAGTAAGATCCTAAATAAGATACTATTGTTAATTTGCTTCTCCATTCATAAGAAGTTAATAATATAAAAATGATTCAGTAGCACATTTTTATAAGTACTTAATACAGGATCTCAAGTTAAATGGGAACTCCTGGATACTTTCACAACAATGTTTCTCAGTTCCTGCAAAATGAAAGGTGTATTGGTGAAATCTTCTTATTCCTTGATTTGAAGGAGGAAAAGCTTGTTTTATGGAAGCTCTACTAGAGAAGAGAGAAAATTTGTAATGCAGCAGGTGTTGGTGGATATTTGTACAATGCTACAATAATGGGCAAAATAAAGGAATGCCATGTTACTTTGTCTCTTGTTGGAGGCATGTGAAACCAAAAAGACTTAAGTGTCTTTTAGAAATAGTTACACAGGGCAGGAACAAATCCCCCATAGTATTAAACCTCTGTTTCTCCAAGCAAAACATGATTTGCATGTTCAACAATACTGGTATTTGGCAAATGTGAATTCTGCTCAATGCATGCTTTTGTGTACTTTGCTGATCTCTCTAAACTTACATTAGAGTTTCATAGATAACACATCAGTGTCATAGATAATGAATCATCAGAAAATGGTAGTAATAAGCCTGAGCTGGCAGAGATGCTTAACATAGAGAGATATTAAGGAAAAATACAGTTGATGACTAAGTTGAGGGATGTGGATTTTAAGGAAGGTAGCAAAAAAGGACCCATACCAAAGAGGATAATCAGTTACCTTCTGCATACATTTCAGTAACTTAGAAGAAGAAACATTGAATGAAAAAACAGTGTAATTCTAACTGTTCAGAAATTTTATAGACTTCAAGGTTATTGACGTTTGAGGCTGCTTGCCCAATATCATGTGCCTTGAATATCTCTGGTGTAACAACTTCACTAATATCTGTGAATGCCGACATAATTTCTTTCTTCTAGTAAATCTAGTTGGGGGAATTTTGAGGGTCCATGTAAGAACTGGTGGGACTGATGTATGTAGAAAAATGGGAGTTGTAATTTGAAATCAATCATAGAAGCCATATACCAGTTAAGTATAATCTTTCTGTTAAATTGGCATTTTTCATGTTTACAGAGGGGGTAACTAATTTCACCATCAAGCCATGTTACCACATAACTCTGTAGTAGCCACCAGTAGGTTTCCACAGGAACCCTGCCATTGGTGCATTGCATACATCTGTTGGTAGTAGAGAGCAGTAGTAGATTGCTTCGATGCTGCACTACTGTATTTTCTTCAGAGGCAGTAAGATGTCTTCTGATGCCAGTTCTGTATGTGGAGTTGTATATTGTAGGGTATGCTGCCTGTATGTTACTGTTTACTAAAGAACCTCCAAACAAGCATACAAATTAAATGTAAAATTTACCTATTTTGTTTGTTTGTTTGCAGGTTATGACATGTCCACCTTTATAAGGAGATATAGCAGATACTTGAATGAAAAAGCGTTTTCCTACAGACAAATGGCATTTGACTTTGCAAGAGTGAAAAAAAGGGTAAGCAAAGTTTAGATACGTAAACTGGTTGGGTTGCCAGACCCATAAAAATCCTATTTATGGCATTACGCTTAATTTTATTTTCTTAATGACTTAAGTTATTTTTTTAGCCACAATGAAACACCAAAATGGTTGGATTTCTTAGGTATTTATAATTGGTTAAAATTACACAAGGTGAAGAGGAAAGACTGTGGGTACTAAGCCAAATATTGAAGACCAAATTAAGGTGCCTTGAAGAACTGGGAGCTTTTAGTGCTAAGTATTAAATCTGACTCTTAATGAATTGTGCTGCAGGGAAACTGTGTTTTAGAATTTGGGGAAGGAAATGCTCTGAATCTATATTTTGGATGTTTCATCACTCCAGACACTTTCCATAAGAAAGATGTCTAATTATGAAGGAAAATCAAGTGAACACCTGAAGTTCTTAGGAGGCAACTTAGCAAATGGTTATAAACTGAACAGAATAGGGCTACAAACTCCTGTTTTTGTTTGCCACAAGGGTTGTGTTTAAAAAAAAAAATCTGAAAAATTTTAACCATGCTCAGAATAGCGTCTTGGTATTTGTCAGAACATTTCTTGGTCTCTTAACTGGGTCTTCCATAGCACTAGATTATCTCTTGAAGCACTAACTATACTGTAAGTGGCTTAACACCCACTGAAGGTATAGTTGCTATATAGTGACTGCATACTAAAGTTGTCCCTTCTGATGATGAGTTACATACGGGATCATTCTGGCAGTTTTGGTGTATTCTGCAGCTTTGTATTCTGCTTTGGATTCTGGTAACACAGTCATCAATGCTAGGTTTTCATCTCCGGCTGTCTCAAACTGCTAGACAGTGTAGGGCCTACTGTAACAGCTTTGTAGTGTAGCTGGATGCTATTCCAGTAGCAGGAACCAGAGTAATCTTTTGAATCTGTCTGGTATATGAATCACATATAAGTTTTTGACATAAAGCTGGTAGCTAGTTGGATTGATATTCCAGGCAGACTTTGATCCAGTACAGCACAGTTGTCCTAACATCTTAGGTTCCCTTTGTCACATGGTGCCTTCACCATGTAAATGTAAGTTTGGGTTGCTGAGCTTCCTTCAATTTCCGCCTTGTAACATGTTGCTGCAAAGCCCTTCTGTACATATTATTTCCGGTTCTCAAAATAAGGTGCCTCAGAGTATAGCGTAAAATAAGTATAAACGGCGGTATGCCTTCCTGGAGAGTAGACACCATACCTGTCAGTGGCCAGAATGGGTCCACACATGATGACTGTTGAGTGGGTTTGTGATATTCAGAGATAAAAATGGTTATACATGAAAACATGAAAACTACTGTGGGCTGCAAATAAGAAATATTACATGTCCATGACTACTAGATGATCCCATTGGAATAAAAGGTCAGGACTGCTAAGGCAGTTCAAAGTCAGTGATAGCATTATGAAGAAATAATGGAATTAATTAGTACTCATGAACACAGAGGAAAGTGTCCTATGGTAAGAAGCTCTTAGCAAAGGCTGCCCTGATTTAAGTTATTGACATGCATATATTGTGGCACTTTATGGGAAAAAAGAAAACCACCCACAATCTATAGAGATTTTTTTTTTGTCTTCGGTGACCATAGACATGTCATTAAAAAATACTCTCAGCAATGAGTTGTCATTAGTTATTCATAACAAAGTTAATGCACAAAGACTAAGCACTTCTGCAACAGTATTTCTTGTCAAGTTTTTCAAACTCTCAGTGTCTTCTTTACATAAAAAGATCAATCTCTCACATTCATCACTCTAACATAAAAACTCTTCTTCACCTGCTGTCAGGGGTGGTGGCTGGATGAAGTGCTTTCCATGGCAGCTCTTGTGATGTTGAGGGAGGCAGGAGAATCAGGCAGTGCTCCAACTATTTGAAATGGGTTAAGCTTAAATTTAGATAGTAAATCAGTTTGGGGAGAGGGAGAGAGAGAATGCAATGGCTTCTGACCTGTATTCCCTCTTGCAGAGCTGATGGGGTAATGAGGACAATGGCTCCTGAAAAGCTACTGAAGAGTATGCCAATACTACAGGAACAAATTGATGCACTACTTGAATTTGATGTATGTATTGAAGCTGACCCAGCATTAACACTAATCAGTGATTTAAAATGCTGCACTGCAAATAACATATTTCACCTTATAGGTAATGCTTTACAGATCTTCCCATTATTTGGAAAAAAGTCCACTTTTTGGTGTCTCACTGAGATATAGTGCGGTGAAATATGGCACTTTTCTATATGTATGAAATGCGCAAATGTGGATTTTCTTGGAGGGTAACAGAATGGGAAATGAGGGCTGTTGAGGAATGTTGACTCAGAGAATGGAATGATGCATCTTTTGCATCAGAGAGGGGAAAAAATGGAACAAAATGAGATTAAAGAAACATTTTTTCTGTCTTTTGGTAACCAGCTTCTTTTTAAGGGGAGGCCATTTAAACACCTCATGTAGTATTTTGCTTCCTTAAAACTTTCACCTGGTTTTCAGCTCTAAGTGAACTGACTAAACTTTAATCTAGTCTTTTCATAGAAATAAGTGTCTTCAATTTATTTATAATGCTATTAATGTTGGTGGGATTATTTATCTGCTTTATGAATAAAAAGAGGAATCAGTTGAAAGTACAGAGTAACATTGCAGAGAGATCTTTGAAGAATGGATCTTGAATTTTTTTCTCTTCTTGATGGGTGGAAGGACACATTCCTAGATGTCTAGGGCCCACTTCAGCTTTCAGAGGAAAGCCTTAGAAGCACATGGTTTGGCTAATGTGTTTTTGTTACTTAAATGACTTAGGAATTGTGATAGTGGTCTTGGAAGACTTTTTCTGATTTTTTTTTTTTTTTTTATCAAAAGAGATCTTTTAATAAACAAGTAATTTTCTGCCCAAGTTAACATGAGAACTGGAAGGGTCTTTACTTCATTAACCTAACTGTATTACCTACTAGACCACTGAGGCTTTTTTTAAACAATGCTATGAACTCACTCCTTTTGTCCAGTTTCATTAAAGCTTTGTTAAGTGTCCTTGCCTTCCACCTCTTTGTGAAGAAGTCAAGACTAAGACTTTTACTGTTGTTGGGGATACTCTTCTGCTGTAGTGGTTTGTTCTGGATTAGTGGGAAATAAAAAAGCAAACTGTCATCTCCAAACTGAAACAGAAACAACCTTTGTTTATTTTTTGTGTGTGTGTGAAAATTTGTATTCAGTACTTGATTCCATCAATAACAGCACCAGATATCTGGTATAAAGTAAAACTGCTGATTGCATTCAATAAATTTGTTGTAACTAATTGGTATTTTATTTGTAGGTTCATCCAAATGAATTGACAAATGGTGTCATAAATGCTGCATTCATGCTTCTGTTTAAAGATCTTATCAAACTTTTTGCTTGCTACAATGATGGGGTTATTAACTTATTAGGTAAGTAAACAGTGTCTATATTTCACATACCATGAGCAAGTGAAAAGGGAGTTTCAGATCTGCTTCACTTTTTTCTTTTTTTTTTTTTCTTCTTCTTCTTTGTGGTGTGTATGTGTAACTTTCATTTCAACAATACATTATTCTTGACTATTCTATTCTGAAGTGAGAAGTGAGAGAAGACTTTAAGCCATAACCTCATACACTAGTGTTCATCTGAGACTGGATTTTCATATGTTCTTAAAATTGTATGGTTTAAAGACACTGATCACTAAGCACTGTGCTTAAAGAAACATACAGTGCTGTGTGAACCTGCATAATATGTCCAACAAGGTTAGCAAAGCAGCTTTTGCTATTTGATTTCTTTAAAAATGTCCAGATTCATCTTTCTGTTAAATATGCTATGTAGTAGTCTTATATGAAGTAATATGCTCCTGAATTACGTTACTGATCTATCTGAAAGGATGATGGTCAAAGCTGGGTCTTACCTCAGAAACTTACTTGTAGTCAACCTGAAAAGCCTGTGCAAGGCTGCAAGCATGTTCTGAAGCACAGAAAACTAGGTGTGATCAATAACATAACACGACTTAAGCAGTCTCCGCAGGTGGCTTTGTTATGAATCCCCAAACCAGGAGTTGCCTTATACTGCAGAAAATAGAACTGACCTTGTAGAAAATAAGGTTCAACTACTAAAACCTTTGAGCACTTCAGCTGGTCTATAAAGATAGAAACTCAGATTACTTGGCCATCATGACTGTCCTAAAAGTCTGGCTGCAACTAGAAAAGGAGGAAAATGAGACTGTTACAAAGACTGAAAAGGCAAGCAGATGTTCCTGAAGCTCAAATGCTGGTCTTGTATCCTTGTAGTGTTATTTCATAATGATGCTTCATAAAAGTAAGTCCCGGGTATTTTAACTGAAACTATAAGCATGGAAAGCCGATGGAGCAGATGCAAATGTGTTGGGCATAACAATTGAATTGAGATTTCAGTGTCTACTGCTACTTAAAGTGTATGTTCAGGTTGAAATATGTGGCAGTTGTGCTTGTTAACAGACACTAACCAACTTAAGGGAATTACTTGAGTGGGAGAATGTATTGTTCTATGGTGGAATGAAGACAACTTGGGAGAGGAAATATATTAATATATGTTTAAGTATCTTTAAATACTTTGAATTTTAAGGTTGGTAGCTACTTTGTCTATTTATTATTTGTCTTTAAAAACCTGGTTTATATCTCACACAACGTTGTGGCTGCTTGAGGTGCAGTTTTCCAATCTATATAATTCTTAGGCTTCCCAGTAGGTCCAACTTCTGAATTCTACTAAGGACTAGGAACACCACTAGATCAGTGTCCAGGTAGAGAAATGTTAATAGAGTGCAATATTCTTGAAATATGATTTTCCTGAAAACTAGAGTTGCTGATGAATACAGACCTAATGTAAGATACCTTAACTGAAATTTGCCAAATTATTTCTCTAGAGAAATTTTTTGAAATGAAAAAGGGACAATGTAAAGATGCTCTTGAAATCTACAAACGATTTCTTACTCGAATGACCAGAGTATCAGAGTTTCTTAAAGTTGCAGAGGTAAGTGACTTCCAGTCTTCTGGAGTCTGACACTTAAGTATTTTGTGAATATTTTAGCATCAATATAAAATATTAATTGCACTTGTTAAGCAACTGACTCACTGTACATAAATGTGAGGCAGCATAGAAATTCTTGGATCTGCTTATTCAGCTCTTCTTGAACTAGTAAGCCCTGTGTAGGCTTTCCATATGTCTCTAATGTGCAGCCAGCCTCAACTTTCCTGGTAATGTAATGGATGACATGACTGCAACCACAGCAGTATTTCATGGAAGTGCATAATCTATGTTTCTAGGGCAGGGTTGAACATAAGAATAAGCATAAAAATTTTATAAGTCTCCTTGTTAAGCCTTTGCAGCCAACTATAAGTTACTGCAATGTGAAAATTTCCTGATTTTCATTCTAGTTATCATTCTCTTCTGTGGATAATACAAATATTACATGGTTAGTTAACTCTTTTGCTGGGTTCTTATTTGTGGTAGTTGGCTCCTTGGCATAAGATGCACATTTTCCTTGTTTCATGCTTCACTATAAAGGGCAGCAGTAATGAGTTGAATAAAATATTTGTTTCTTTGCTAGTTTATTTAATTATTTATGAAGGAGCCTGCTAGACTACTGAGTGGCATGTAATGCCTGATGTGAATGTTGAGGGAGTGGTAGCATGAAGACTTCAGATCTTTGAGAAGTACTTCAAGCACCTGTAGGTCAGCTTTACAGGACGGGGATTATATTGCCTGTACTTCAGGATTAGTAGCTGCAGTGGAGCTTGCTCTTCTGCAAAAGCTAAACCAACAGGCACTTTGGAAAGCCATATGTAATCAACAGGACAACTAACAAGAGACAGCAGACTGACACCTCATCTTGCTTTGAAACACTAGGAGAAAAGGGTAGAAAAACAACATTAACATTTTGCAAGCGGTGTCTTCTAGGACCTTCTCATTGGATGAATTTCAGAGGAAAACTTTGTTAGGATAGTCAGTATCTTTTGAGTAATACATGTTTGGCAGTTCACTGCTGCTGCCCTCTGAGACAAGAATACATGTCCAGAAAGCCCTGCCTGATTTGCAGTAGGGAGTATGAACTTTACCAAGGTGGAAGAGAGAGACTGCTGCAAGTTGTTGAAGGTAATGGAATAGCTACTGGAAAGATGTGGGCATCTGCACATGCTAACTTTGTAGTCTTTTTCTAAAGACAAAACACATTATAGGTTGATGAGTGCGCCACTGTTGTAGTCAAAATTAATGCCTGCTGCCATGGAACAATGTGCTTACATTTTACCTCCTTTCTTAAAAATCCACAGCAAGTTGGAATTGACAAAGGTGATATCCCTGATCTTACACAGGTGAGCCTCAAGCCTCTCTTGTAGTCTTTTTGGATCTGTGTAATAAATGTTTAGTAATTAATAAGTATACCAGGAGTCTAAATGTTTGTAGAAAATCACGCCACAAAATGTTTTAAAGCCCTCCCAATTTGTAAATAAGACAAGAACTGCCAGAAGCTCTTTATGAAGACCGATATAACTAGATTAATATCTTTCATGATGGCTTCCAGCCTGCAGCTGGAGGGTGAACTGTGTTGCTCTTTCCTTGCTAAAGGACAGACTCTCACTGCCTGTAGAGCAATTTAGTCTTTGACAGCAGACTGCATAGAGATTATGTTGTGACTTGTATCATAATCTCACCCTGACACTATCTTGGACCAGAGATGAAATTCAGAGCAATGGTAGCACTCCTGTGTTGGTCTAGGTACAGTAAACTGTAAGCTTAAATGCAGAAGCCATGATTTGATTGCTGAACTGTGTCAGTATGTAACAAAACTTGAACACCAAAATTCACCAGTGCTGCTGTTGCTTAAAATCTATTGTGCTGGCACATTTACAAAATCCTTTGCAAACGGGCTTGAGTGCCTGGCTCTGTGTTTAATATGAAAAGGATATTTACTTGGAGGAGAGAATTCATACAGAAGACTTTGGACTTGTGGCAGTTTCAATACCAATAAAATAGGAACAGAAGAGCAACCCAAAGCAGTTGGAGCAGAAGAGCAACCCAAAGCAGTTTAGCAGTTGTAAATCTTAAGTGATAATAACCTATGACTATGAAGTTTTTGTAAAGCCTCTTGAAAACCTGGTATAAATCAGCATCAGAGTGTTGGTTCTCTTGGTTAGAAGAGCCAGATAATAAGTCTGAAACTCAGATGTGATGTGAAGATGGAGGCTGTTAATGTTTATAGCCCTGTAGCATCTGAAATCCATAAATTCTGCTCACACTTTTCGGCTGAGGAAACAGAATTGTAGTAGTGTATGGAATACCATACTCTGTTCTGAAGTAACTGAAGTAGGATGTTCAGCCAACTTGGTACCTAATGGGTTCTCTTGGAAAAGACCTCTAAGATCATCTAGTCCAACCTCAACTCAACCGCCACTCGTGATCTTTGATAGCAAACCTAAATCTCAAATAGTCCAGCATAACTGTTCTCCCACAGGCTGCTGTTTGGGACCCACTTGCTGAAGCTAATATGCAACATTCTCTAGATTGTGAACAAGATCTAGGCAGTGTATTTCAGTGAGAAATAAAGATGAATTTCAACTAACATCTAATATATAATTATATGTAATAATAATTTCAGGTAACAAAGCTAAAATATCAGTGGTATACCTAAATTCCTAATACAAACAATAGAACTCAAAGTCAGTATTATTCAACTCAATAGTCAGTACTCAATAGTCAGAACTCAATAGTCAGTATTATTCCACAAGAAGCTGTCTGTGTTGACATTTGATGTGTGTGCATCTATTTAAATCCAAGCAAGCAGTCACAGTACTGAAATAGAAGTTGATAGCTGTCGTCTTTGAACTTTCTGGTTTGGCTGCAAGGTTTTGGAAGCTGAGGAGGCATCTTGGCAGCTAGGGAGATTGGCTCATTTACAGTTATTAGCAAATCTTAAAGCATGTCAGTCTTCCCCCAAATAGCTAGTGGAGAACCCATATCTATGGTTCCCCCATGATGCAGAGCAATAGATTAATCTAACAGAAGCAGTATCTAGAAGAAATTAAGCAATGTTCACAGTCACAAATTGGATACTAGATGATATTTAATTTCCAAAGTGTTGCATCTGGTTAGAAATTTTCTAAAGCTGCTTCTGTGAATTCTGCTTCCCAGATGAGTTTCATGTTTTCTTGTTGTGTTTTCAGAAACCTGTGAATAATGCATTTGAAGGATAATTAAATTGTGTAGAGCTGCAGTTCATTAGAGGAAATAATTGTGGGATTTTTTTTTTTAATTTTTTGAAATACAGCTTTCTGTTTACATGCTTACCTAGACACAACTTCTTTCTTATGCTGTAGCCTTTTTGAATACATGGAAGTCTGAATCTGTTCTTCAGCGAAGGAGACACTTATTACTAAGTATTCTTCAGCAGCAAGAAAAAAATGAACAAAGTCATTTGTTTTTAGCCAAAATCTTTCTTGTGCTTACACTATTTAAAAATGAATAAACATGCTTATGAAATAGCAGTAACGGTTAATATGTTTCTGCTTTGTGTATGTACATGGGACATATTTAAATTCAAGCCATCAGTTAAGGATCTTTTGAGCACTTAACACATGCAGGAATTTTACCTTACTGCTCAGTTTAATGTCAAAATTAATATGCAGATGCAATAAGTACACATAGCTGTGCATTACTACTAGCAGGTACTAAGCATACTGAAGACAGAAAACTGTTTTTAGGGTAATGTACATATGGGCAGTGGAAAGTCTGTTTTCAAGCATGGCAAACTAACTTTTTTTGATGCATGTATATATACTGAAATTAAAGACAGCATTTATGAAAAACACCATAGGTATTGCTGTCAGGAATTCTGGTTGATCTGAAAGACACTGGTAAAGAGAAATCCCCTTTTAAAGACTGTACAAATAATGAAACGGTAACCCTGATGAGATACCTTACTATTACATGCTACTGTATCTCTCAAGGGTTTCCTCCTTGCTTGTTGATCTTGTAGGATTCTACTTATCTGGACACTATTTTTATACTGAAGTAGCTAAGCACACTGTCATTTGTATTTGACTACTTTTCTTAACTACCACTGTAACAGCAAGTGCATGCCTGGGGGTATTGCCAACAAAAGGTTGCTTAAAATTAAACCTAAGATTAGAAAGGCTTGAAAAAGCTTATGTTTGTAAATATCTAAAATGGTAATCTTTCTGAATTTTGAATTACCTGTTGAGCTTAGTAACTTCTGCATAGTTTTGAGAAGACTTAGCTAAAAGGTGGAATTGTGATTTTGGGGAGTCTTGAATCAAAGGTAACTGCTTTCATGGGCATTGGAACAGACTTTTAGTTAGCTTTGATTAGATATACAAATATTATGCAACCCTTTGGTCATAAATTACATATTGTAGATCTGGCTAAAAGTAGAACTAAAAAGATGACCTTGGACCTTGAATCTTGAAAAAGATGACCTTGAATTACTATTAAAATTGACTCTTTGGATGCCTATGCTGTTGTCAATGTCTAAAACTGACTCAAAGCATGATGAACACATCCTGGGTGTAAGTTTCAGGCTCTGTTTAGTAGAGGTAAATGTTCTCTCTCTGCAAATTTGAACACAGTATTATCTTTCAAAAGCTCTCTTTGCCTGAATACTTCTAGCATGGAAATACATTATTTTCAGTGTTGCAAATAAGGTAACAGCATGAGTGTGCACATGGTGGATTTAAGGAACTTTTGTGCTAGGTTTCTAGCACTGTTAGGTCAATTTAACATGTTTAGAAATTTATCTTTCTCTTTGCTTTCAAGGCTCCTAGCAGTCTTATGGAGACCCTTGAGCAACACCTAAACTCCCTGGAAGGAAAAAAACCTGGCAACAAGTAGGTATATGTTTTGAGAAGGGCAGCAAGGCAAAACAGTATAAATTAGAGACTAGATGATATTTAGGTTTGCCTCCCCCAATCTCTTTTAGTCACTTAGTTGGAAAAAAAACCTGTGGTGACTATGCTTTTCCTTTCCCTTGCAAAATTATCTTAATAGCAACTATTTATCTTACTGGGGTGTGGGAGAGACACTGAACAAGCGGACACTTTCCTAACAAAGTAAAATTAACTATGGAGCAGTCCTGGAAAGAACTATTTTTCCCTACTGCTAAGGCTTTTATTGTCAAAAATGATTTGTTTTCTAATGGCTTTGCATCTTCTTACTAGATACTTGTCATGGCTAACTCTAGGAAGGATTAAGCTAAAATTGTGTTTTCTCTTTTGCTGTTGCTTCCCTTGCAATTTAGTGAAGGGTAAGTACATATGTTTACATATCACTTGCATGCAGATGTGGTTATGGTTCTGTTTGGTATGTTTGTTTGTTTTTTAAGATGTCTTGAACAATTAGAAACAGATATCTTCTTTAAATTGTACCTAAACTGTTGCTTGATTTTGTACGTAGCTACTATGTTACTTGTAGTCACTTCTGTCTCAACTCCAGATCTTCTAATCAGTTCTACAGCTCCTAGGATTTACTCAATTGATTTAACCTATTAGGATGGATGCTAGTTCAGTACTGGTTCAGGTTCAACTCCTCTTTTCATTATCAGTGTCATTGTAATTTTTCATCTCTTAGATCAAAGCAGCTCTAAAAATAAGTAGCAGTATTTTCATACCCCATAATAATGAAAGTAAACAAATGCACTGACATATGTTCTAACTTATGATTAAGGCTGTATAGATTAACATTGGTGTGATTTTTCTTTCATGTGGGAGAATCTTCAGCTTGGGACTTCACAACTAATTTTTTCCATACTTTTAAATATCATTTTAAAGTGACCCTGACTTTCTTTAAAAGAATGGTAGACTTTGGAAATTGGCTTATACGTTCTCAGAAGACTAGTATTAGATAACTGCTTTCATATTGGTCTTACTTTGCTACCCTTGTAGGATTTTATAATATGGCTGTGTTTTGCCCCAAGAATTATTTCCTGCTGGCTTCTGTATGCCCTAAAGCAAGACATTTGCATGCATCTTTGCCTTTCCTCCATTCTGTAGAGCTTATTTAAAAGGCAGAATAATCCTGTGATACTAATTAGCTAAAATGATTAATTTATGCTTTGAAGTAACAATTTGCATTACGTCTCTAAAGTGACACATAGAAGTTTGAAAAAGGGGAGGGTGTGCAGTTGTAGAGATCGAGATAGCTGTGATGTTTCATTTTTGGTCTTTTTGCATGTGTTGTGATGACCAGAAACATAGTTTCCAGAAATGTACTTATCACAAAACCCTCATTTTTTCCCCTAGATCTGGGGCTCCTTCACCTCTGAGCAAGGTAAATACTGCCTTACTAAATAGTTGCTGTACTAAATAGTGCTATACTAAATAGTTGCTGTACTAGTTAATTCTTGTTCAGGTGATATGCTTAATTCTTATTCAGGTGATATGCTTTAGAACATAAAGGCATAATGAATTAAGTTTCCATCTCCTGATTTATTTTTTAGACTGTGCCACCTAGGCCTTACCTGAACGACAAAGTTGCATCTTAAAATGGCCTTGTAAATAAAGCTTTATAAAAACACTTTGCTGATTTGAAGTGCCATACTGCTTATACCAGTGCAGGATGCTAAGCAGCTTTACCAGGAATTGATGGTCATGCTTTGAGAAAGCATAAGACACTCGTATCTTTGTCTCAATATCTTTTTTAATCTTCCTGTCAGTGAGACAGTTGCTATGTACTCTTTCTTCTCCAGATTCTTCACTCCATTTCCAGCTTTTTATTTGAAAATGCTGACTCTTTTTCTTCCTAAACATGAATATAGTTTTAAACTTTAATCTGATATACCTAGTTTCAGAATTGACCTTCATTAGTGAGAGTGCTCACCTTAATCTATATCAAGAGTTGCCAGTGAAAACAGCTTGGTTAGAGTGTCAAATAAACTAATGATCTTTATGATGTTAGTATTACTGGTTCCTGCTGTACCTGAAACATTATCACACCATAGCTCTATGGTTAGTAACAAGTGTCGTACAGGAAGAACTGAATGAAGACTTCTGAATCTGAGGGAGAGTGTTCAATACTTGATTCTACAGAAAGCTCTAACATTTCTTTCCAAAAAGCCCATAGTTGTTTTTTAAAAATACTTTTATTCTAACACTGTAGCAGTTAGCAAGAACTACATAATGACTCAGGAAGTGTTCTTACAACTTTAGGTGAAGCCCTTCTCGCCCATTTATGTGAAGAATTTGGACCAATCTAGTCTCAGACTTTAGTAAAGTCTTGAGGAGAGTCTAGAATCATAGAATCACAGAACAGTTTGGGTTGGAAGGGACCTTAAAGCTCATCCAGTTCCACCCTCCCTGCCATGGGCAGGGACACCTTACACTAGACCAGGTTGCTCAAAGCCTCATCCAGCCTGGCCTTGAACACTTCCAGGGATGGGGCAGCATACAATTGCTGAGGAGCATATAATTGTCTTGGAACTTACTGAGAAGCCTTTGATACATAGGCACTGTTAGATGTCCTGGTTAGGATTTGAAAAGGCAGGTAATGCAACCCCAGAGCACGAGTCTGAGTTAGTTACATAGACACTGAGCAAGTACAGAACCAAAGAGACTAAAGCTAATGTGAGGCTTGCTGCTGGTGTCCCTACATGCACTCAGAGCACCTGCAGTAGGCATTTCTTCTCGAGCCAGGCATCTTAAGGAGGAGTCCCCTTGCAGTTCCTCAACTCAGCCACCATTCTGGGGAGGTCTTGCTTTGCTCCCCTTA
The DNA here is from genome assembly GCF_013377495.2 of Cygnus atratus. Taxonomy (NCBI): domain Eukaryota; kingdom Metazoa; phylum Chordata; class Aves; order Anseriformes; family Anatidae; genus Cygnus; species Cygnus atratus. The sequence continues at coordinate 37,006,235 of NC_066364.1, read as the reverse complement.
GAACAAGGAAAGATTTCCACTGGGAAGAGATGGGTAAGACCTGTGTGTGGTTAGGTAGAGAGGAACCGGAAGGGCTGTTTTATGTTGGTATAGGCATGTATCCCATGACCATACAACATACCTGTGACTTCTAGTGAGGAAATAAAATATTCAGGTTTTGTGAATTGCTAGCCCTATGAAAATGTAGCCCCGTCTTCCTTAAATTCTCTTAAAAAGAAGAACAACTCACAATGAAAGGACTGATATGTAAACTGGACTTTTTAAGTATGTGAATCTGTGCTTAAGTTGTTTGTGGGAAAATGCTGGTATATTGAATGTGTGTTTAAAATATTTCTCCAGTCTTCTCCAGCCACAACTGTTACATCTCCCAATTCTACTCCAGCAAAAAGTATCGATACATCTCCTCCAGTTGATCTTTTTGCAACTTCATCTACAGCTGCTCCAGTCAGGTAAATAGAAAAGGATACTTGAGTTACTGCACTTGATGTAGATGCCAAAGTCACACTTGTAACTGGAGACTTGCCTGCAAGATTTTGCTTACTTTACAGGTAGTGTACAATGATATTGAATGTGGTACATAATTCTACCAGTCTAGGTCACAAATGAGCTCAAACAAACAAAAGCAAAATAAACAAAAATCACACAGAGTTTGTGTCTACTCTGATTTGCTTTCAGTGTAGCAGTGACATTGTATGATTCTCAATATAACAACATAAACTTGCAATCAAATAAACTGAAGTAATATACAAATCCAAAGAAGTCTTTGACCTTCAGTACTGTTTCTAAAATTGCTGAATTAAGATCATTTTTCTTTCTGTTCAAATTAGTTAATGAAGAACATGAAATGAATTTTGGGAGGCTGAAATCAGAAATCGACATTCAAGTTTGGTCAAAGAGAAATTCTGACCCATACGTTCAAGTCAAGTTTGTTCAAGTCAGAACAAACCACTATTGTTCATTGTAATGAGCAGAAAAGAAAGAATTCTAAACATGTAAAAGTTGTAAGCCTGAACCAAAAGTATGAAGATGTGACTAACTTGATTTAAATGTCAAGATGAAATGCTTCATTGAGGAAAGAGCTTCTACAGTTTATTATTTAAACGTTCTAACTAAACAGACCTTGTTTCCTAAGGAAATATCCAGCTGGCTTAAGCCACCAAAGTCTTACAAATTCCATTCTACCTGATGTCTATTTCTTGCCTGGAAATGCAGGTTTCTTGTTTTCTGACATGGCATGGTGAAGTATTGAAGTAGAATGGAGCTATTTTCAGTTGCAGCAGTTACTTTCCCTGTAGAATCATAGAATCATTAAGGTTGGAAAAGACCTCTAAGATCATCTAGTCCAGCTGTTCACCTACCACCAATATTGCCGACTAAACCATGTCCCTAAATACCACATCTACTCTTTCCTTAAACACCTCCAGGGATGGTGACTCCATCACTACCCTGGGCAACCTGTTCCAATGCCTAACCACTCTTTCTGAGAAGAAATTTTTCCTAATATCCAATCTAAAATCTCTGTACTTAGGGAACACCTGGGATTTTGTGAGCATGGTTTTCTGGTGGTGTGTTTGTTTTCTAGGATTGTCACAGTTTAGTGGTATCTAATAAATCAGTTAAAATGTCATTATCAAGTAATGTAAATAAGTTACGATCCCATCCGAAGATGTAATGTGTTCTTTGGCACTTATTGTAGTGCACATGTTCATGGCCACTGCTCTGATGCAGTGAAAAAAAAACATAAAATATATCTCTTAATGGTTCTGTTAGTCATCCAATCTAAGAATGGTTTTATCCAATCTAATTCCTAAAATCTAGTCATGATTTTTTTTTAAACTCGATGGAATAGAAAAATTATGCCAATATTTAATCTCTCTTCCTTTTTTGGCAGCTCTTCCAAACCATCCAGTGATCTTCTGGATCTTCAGCCAGATTTTGCGGCTGCTGGGCAAGCGGCTCCAGCAGCCCCTGCTGGAGCAACTTCATGGGGAGGTAGAGAAAACTGGCTATCAGCATCTCTTCTTGCTATCTCCCTTTTCTTGCTTGGCTGGCTGAACTGAAACCTATCCCTTTCTGTACTAGCACAGGATGTTCCCAGCTCACTCTCTGGGTTCTGTTGACCTGACAGGCAGGCATTCCTTCGCAGAACAGGACTACTCCTTTTTCTGGGGATATGCATAATAGTATAAGCTGCTTATGAAGACCTGACTGCAAAGCTGGGGGGAGGGCAGGATTATGAAGCTAAACGTGAGCAGGAAGGGAATGGCTGAAGGTGAACAGGTAGGGTAGACACTTTAAAATAGTTGGGGAAGTAGAATTAGAACTGTTCACGTGCCTATTGGCAAGGTGTGGGCAGACATCAGCTCTTCCATTCATAAAGCAAAGCCCACCAGTAGGGGAAGGACCAAAAATATCTTTTAGAGCAAAAATGTGTCTAACAGGCTGTGCATGCCAACGGTGGTAAATGATTCTGCTGCAAGTGCAGTTACCTCTGACATCCCTTAACACAGACATCCCTTAACAACTGAAAAACTTCATTTTCTGTTTACAGCTATAATATGAAAATAGAAATAGAGGTCTAATTGTCTTCAAATAGGAACCAGTTTTCTGGAATCTAAACTCTCTAAATCTAAACTGTGTGCAGAGCACACAGAACTGTGTCTGTTCCAGACAACATTACCAGCCCAGCTGATGATCTGAAGAGGACCACAATAAATGTAGGCAATGTTCACTCCTCTCCTGTGAGGACAAGGAATTAGGCCAATAGATGATGATTTAAGTAGCATAGTTGTAAACCCACTGTGGTGCAGCCTTAGATCGTCTCTTGCGTGGCAGCTTAATGAACTCATTAGCCTTCTTACAGTAGGAATGCTACACTGAGTCATGCTGACTCCATTATGAATGCTAATGCTGGGTACTAGTGACTTCTGCATACCCTGTTTCTGTTTTCATCTTTAGCTCATTAAAAATGACATTGTCTCTCAGCCACCTCATTATGAAAGTGTAGTGATGGTTGTCATGTAGACCGTGCTTTGCATATTCATATTTAATCTGTTGATTTTTTTTTTCTCAGAAGTGTCAGTTTTATTTACTGAAATGTAATCTTATACAGAAAACAAGACCACAGGGTCATCTCTCCTAGGAAGTCTGGGACTAATTATTCCATGATTTTTGGTAGCATCCTACTTATTTTCTCTGTAGTTACGCCTTAGCAGCTGGTAGTTACCATTGCTGTCCTTCTCTGACATCCCCAAGTATGGGAACACAAGCTTTTCTGAGCCATTTCAGAAGAACTCAGGCTTCTTGGCTAACTTTTTTTTTTCCTTTTTTTTTTCCCACTTCCAAGCAGTTGCTCATTCATGCAGAATAAGTAGCCATTAACATTTTAAAATATTGATTCATATTGCAATTGAAAGCTGACAATTTGTTTTGTGTTTTTGGACAAAACACCTAGACTTTGGAGATTAGATATATTTAGAAGAGGTGTTGTATGCGTATTCTATTGAACTACTGAAAACTTTAAAAAATTGCTCAGTAATACATCTAGTCCTCTTATTACAGAACAGAAAAGGACAGCGAATTTTTTTTCCTTTGGCCAGGATTATTACTAACCTCATCAAGTATACTTCAGACTTATCTTTCAGCATTTTGGTTACTTAGTAAGCTTCAAGTCTGTCTGCTTTGCTGATGGCAGGAGTCCAGTTATGGATGACCTGTTACCACACTGGAATCTTACTTTAAAAAAAAAAAAAAAACTTTCTAAATAATTGCCAAAGACCATGTCAGACATGAATAAACTGAGATTTGGAATTGATTTGTTGTGAAAATACTGAAACTTCCATTCATGTTTTATTTAATAATGAGGAAACCTTTGAGCCTAAGAGGTTTTATTTATTCATTTATTAAAAGTGGTACACTCTCATATGTATTACAGAACCTTCTAAGTAGTGCAGGTGAGGCCACATCTGGAATACTGTGTCCAGTTCTGAGCTCTTGCAGTCAAGGGAGACTCTTGGGAAACTGTGGAGGGTCTTGGTAGGGGGCTACCAGGACTCCAGAGATGTAAAGCAAAGATTTTTTCCTCTTCACAGAGAAGAGAGGTTGAGGGAGCTGGGCCTCTGTGGTCCAGCAAAGAGGAGGTTAAAGAGGATTTATGACAGTGGCCTACAACTACTTGAAGGGAACTTGCAAAGTGGAGCCAAAGTTTTCTTGGCAATGATAACTGATTATAGTGAGGGGTAACAGCAACAAATTGCAGTTTCAGAGCTGGTTGGTTGGTTGATTCTTCCTTCCTCTGAGCAGGAGTTTGGACTAGGCGACCTCATGTCCACTTCCATGCAGGACTTTTGTGAGGAAGTGTAACAGTAGGTTCCTTGGTACCTGAGCTTCTTCCTCATCTGCAAAACTGTTCACACACAGCAAGCTAATGTGGGAACTTGTGAGAAAGTAGTAGTAAGAGGAGGAAGCTAGAAAAATCACTGTAGTTCAGAATAGCTAGGAGGATGCAAATATGAAATATTTCAAGAGGCAGCATCAAACCGGCACTTTGAATGTCACATAAGCCTCAGGAATTCAGGTTGTCCCTAACAAACAATCCTTTCTCAATCTTAGTTTCAGTGTAGGTTCATATTTACTGGTATATACAGTACACTGTATGTTCCATGTGTATGCCCTGTATATTTCTGAGTACAACACGAGTTGTCTAGCAAATAAGCTGTAACTTGTGAAACCTACACTTCTGTGGTAACAGTAGAAGATCAAGGTAGGGTAATAAGCTGCTTGCAGCATACTGCAAGGTAAGCATTTGGCAGACAGGTTAGTATTACAGAATTCAACCTGCTGTACTTTTTGTACCCTTGCAAGATGTCTCTCAGATATAAAAGCAAATTGACTTGAACTACTCTGAACTACCTTGCAGTTTACCTTAGAACATCGATTTGATAGCAGTATTCTTACTTTAATATTAACTATACAATAAAACATTGGTTTTAGTTCTTCCCATGTTAAGAGTAACTACACGCTGCTGTGCTGGATAATTGTAATTTCACTTCATTATGATCTATAACATAACGGGGTAACAAAAATATGTTGAAGAGTAAGCTACTAAAAGGTAGAAGTTTGCCAACAGCTGTTTATTTCAAGTCTAGCTGTGTGCAGTAATGAGATACCAGAGTGCTGTTGCATTTTTAATATATTGTTGCACTCTTAGAATGGTATTTTGATGTAGCTTACCTTGTGAAGTGAGTCTCAAGTATAGCTTTCCCAAGGAACCAATTACTAAAATGCATGCATGTAGTTTCTTGGTCCCTTTTTAACAAGTACTGTAAAATAAAGACAAACTTAGGAAGATTAACCTCTGCTTGCTAAAAGCATTTTGCTTCCTACATAAACATCTCGACCGTGTGCTGGCTGTTCGGTATGGATCAGACGAACCCATGACTCTGTTACATGTATAGTGAATCTAGGAGCAATACTGAGCTACTAGTTAGTAAACAGGGACAAACTGCAGAGTTTTCTCACATTTTCACAGCATGTAGGGTTTTCTTGGTTGTTTTTATGTGTGTGTGTGTGTGTGTTCTGGTTTTGGTTTTGTTTTATAGGCAAAGCTTCCTCTGCTTGTTGTTGGGCTCAATAATCTGACTGGTCTTAGAGGACTCTAAATTGTAGAAAAGTCTATTACCAAAGATGCTCATAGGCTTCTGTAAAGTTGAGTAAGGAACCAAAGTTGGGACACAGCTAGCCTGCTTATGCTGTCAGTCACTCATAGTCCTCATAGCAAGTGTTAATAAGGGTGGTTGTTTCTGCGTAATATGCTTGCTCCATCGCAAATGTAGGAAAAACTTTCAAAGAGTAGCTGCTCTTCTATACTATGACTTTTTTTTTTTTTCCCACAAGTCAGTCAAGTACAAGAACCTCAACCTGCCTGCCTTTCAGAATACATATACTTTTGGGCAGTAGGGATACAATGATTTGTTTCCTGAAGTAACTTGACATTGTATTTGCCAACTGTTACCTGTCCAAATGCAGTGGCCTTGGTGCCAGGTTTGTGAAGGGTTTGAGGGCTGATATGTGGGTCAAAACAGCTAATCTTGGCAAAACAATAAGCCAGATTTTATTTCTAATAGCTGTAACATTGACTTTGACCGCTACCTGATTCCTTTGATCCAGCAAATACTTGCAACTTAACAGAATTGTCTTGAGATTCTCTGGTATCTAAGTTTATTTTGCTAATAGCATAATAGTATTTTTTGTTTGTTTGTTTACTGATTTATATTGAATTCAATTACTTCTGGTGGTTTATTGTACCTATATGAGCACTGGGGTTCACTGGGCCTTGCTTTTCCCAAATAAACTTTTATTTGGTGAGAATCTTGAATCTGTGTTTAGTTAGGCCAGTGGGCTTGCATTTAAAATTGTCATTGCTCTTCTGGGATGTTAGCTACTTATAAACTTTAAAGTAGTCTGTCAACTTCTGGTGCTACTCTTGCACTGCTAAGCCAAATGCAAGTTTGAGGAGAGGAGAAGGGGAGAGAGAACTTGTATAGTGTTGAACTGAGCGCTCTAAAGAATTGGGTTTTCACTCTGCCCTGGCATAGTGAAACCTTCCTCCATAGATACCTTCCTGTCAGCTCTTATAGGTTACTACTTGGTTCACTCTGTTGCAGGGTAAAATACAGAAAATCAGCTGTAATGAAACAGTGAAAAATGCTACTTGTATGTGAATAACTTGGTAATTAGATATGAATTTATCAAACACATGGAATTTACGCACTAGTTCTGATATGAACAGAGATATTAAACAGAAAGAACTTTGTCATGTAACAATAATTTTGAAAAACTTTGGATGTTAGAAAATCAAGTGCATTTGTGAAACTATGTTTAAACTAGACATATCACTTAGAGAATAATCTTATGGCTAATGCACATCTTCAGTCTGGCAGTTCTACTAATTGGTTTGTTTCTTTATACTGCTGTCATTTTAATGGACAATCTATAGACCTCTTGGGAGAGGGTGAGTAGTATTTTTTATTTCTAAGACTTCTGAATGTTAAGACTCCTTATTTGGAGCTCTGACTTATTTTTTTGCAGTTGAGTGTTTGTGGTCTCTCTCCCTCATCCCCTTACTTTTCCTGTTTGATCTTCATTATGTGGTTGCATATAGATAATCTGGCTGCACTTTCCGGTGTTACCTCTGAGCCACAGATTTCAGATCCATTTGCCCCAGAGCCTAGTGCAACTACTGCTGCAACTACTGATACTACAACTACTTCAGCTGCTGCTACTACAACTACAACTATTACTGCTGCCACTGCTGAAGTGGATCTCTTTGGAGGTTAGTTTGGTTGCTCTAGTACTCTGCACCAATTCATAAGGTAGATGAACCAATATGAGTTCAGCTATTTGAAACAAGGCCTCTAATTTAACTCTGTCAGAGATTCATGTGTGTTGGCTACTAGATGGAACAGGAAATGTAAACTACCTTTAGGTTTCCTGTGATATTAGCTAATAGAGTCCTTTGCATATGCCCAGCTGTCTGGAAATGGAAAACTGTATACACTTATGACTAAGGTATCTTATGGTATACAGCTAAGAACATTAGTTTTCAGGTCTGTGCGGGGTTAAATAGGTATTTTTTCCACATTATTCAGTAACTATGATTTCTGGAAAAAATAGTTACTGCACTGCAGAAAATGGACATGGCAGCTTCCTGCATCTTTATTACATACCATGCTTGAGCTCTTATTTCATTAGGATTTTTCCTGTAAATGTAATACTGAACCAGCTGAATTTACTCTATTTCAGTACTCTTGAATCTTTGTTTTTATTTTGCATAACATAACAGTAAATTGAAGCAGTAATGAACTTGTACTAAATGCCAACTATAAGATTAATGTATAGGAAACTTTTTCCTTTGTTTTTGTTATGCTCTTTCAGTCTCTAATGTTAGCTGCTAAACTCAATTAAGAATAAGGACTACCCCACTCCCCCATACATTGTCAGCTTTCTTGTCTAATGGAGCAGGAGGTTTCTCAACAGCAAGTCAGAAATTACTGTTTCTTTTCAACATGGGACCAGCCCAGGTTGATGGAAAAATCTTCCAATTTACAAACTATTAACATATTTAAGATCACCCAACCACTCTGTATTTTTCTAGTTGTCTCTTCCTGTGAAGTGTACTTCCCATGGGACAGTGTATGTAAGAATTAGTAATAACTTACTTGGTATCAGAACTTCATTCCAGAAATTTACTGTATGTTCTCTGTGTGGGTGTGTTTACCTATTGCTTCTAGTGACAGGAGTGCTGGAGAGGTCTCATATACAAATCGTCTAACAACAAAGGTATTTCCTAAAGACTGGAAGTTCTTAGCTGAAAGTTTTGTTTAGGACTGGCATCAACGGATGTCTTCAAGATACATCCAGTAAAATTGCTGAGAAGCTGTGAGGAAGGAGTAGAACTCCTACACTGCTACTGAATCCCTTGTTTTAAAAGGATGGAAAAGACTCCAATGCCACAGAATCAGGCAGTTCAGAAGCAATTTTAACCCGGGCAGCAGTTCAGGACACCACTAAGAGCGAGAGAGGATCCGGCGTTGGTTACTTGCAGAAGTCAAGGCCTGTACTCATGAGCACCCACTCAGATACATAGTGTGTGGTGTGTACTTCTGTTGTTTAGACTTTGGGAGGTAAGCCAGTCTTAGATACTGCACTTTCAAATTGTATTGTTAGTTTAGAATAGATTTATATGACCTTAAAAAAATTAAACCGTAGTTAAATGGCTAGAAATAAGTGTAAATTTACAACTGGATTAGAATTCAGATTAAATGAATACTGACTCTTTCCTGGAACACTACAGGAAGAAATAAAATTTTTATTATTTACAATAGCATCAAATTTATAGATTTGGAAACTTCCAGTTCTCAAAGGAATATTTGAGTATGCTCAGCAGTGAATATTCTTATGCAGTACCTTCAAGACACCCACAGGACTGAACCTTTTAAAGTCATGGAGTCCATATTGAGCTTCCATTTCTCTACTCATGTTTTTTGTTTGTTTATTTGTTTGTTTTTCATCCCTGAAGGCTCCTGTGCTGTAAGTAATGGCCAATTCCTTGTTACTTTAAGACTATTAATCACAAGAAGTGGCACTTCTCGGGCAGACACTTTTGCTGTCTTGGGACATTCATTCTTAACCTTGATAAACAGGTATTTGACCTTCAAGGTCTGATAGAAGCTGGAGATGCAGTCGCCAGGTGATTTTAACTTTTTGTGGCTTGACAGTTTTTAATTGCTTTACATTGTTTCTTGGTGGTGAAGTGCAGTACAGGAAGGAACAAGAACAGTGATCTCAGGAGAAAGAGTATAAAGAGTCTGCAAGGAGTGACAAGGGAGGAAAAAGAAACTGAAAGCTACAGAAAAGAAGGCAGCAAAGAAGCTGGAAGTAGCAAAAGAGAAGACTGCAGGAATTAATGTTGACTGTTTTTGTCTTTCACATTATCACTGATGCTTTAGCTGGTAGGTAGCCTGTATGCTACCTGTGGCTGGACTTTGACTTTAGGAAGAACAGCAGTTCTACATTACATCTTCACCTAATATAGTCTTGGAAAGTAGATGAGAAATGCAGAATTAATCCAGCATAGCTTTTTGAAAAAGCCAGTCTGAACAATGGGAAAGCTTTCAGTTAACTTGTCCAATGTGAAGGATTCCCAGTCTAGAGGCAGTTTTCAAAGTGCAAGTGGAATCATTCCTGAGAGGGAGAAATCTAAAGATAGAAGAAATGTCTTGAAATGCCCTGTATCTCAATAGTAGAATTGAGACACAGTATTTTTGGACACCGTTGATGTGCTTCATCCATCTCTGCAATGTGTTGTATGTATCATGATGTGTTGTGTCCATCTCTGCATGGGGTGCCAGACTTTTACAGAAACATCTCTGCAGGTACAGCAGAATCTTTTGAAAGGCTACAAAGGTCTCAATAAGCATTAACTCTACAGCACATTTTGGGAGGCACATATCTAAAACCGTTTGTTTGAACTGTGCTTTGTAGTGCCACCTATTCAGATTGTGCTGCCATTCAGAGGGACCTCAACAAGCTGGAGGGATGGGCCAAGAGGAACCTCATGAAGTTCAACAAGGGCAAGTGCAGGGTCCTGCAGCTAGAGAGAAATAACCCCAAGCACCAGTACAGGCTGTGGCTGACCTGCTGGAGAGAAGCTCTGCAGAGAGGGACCTGGGAGTCCTGGTGGACATCAGTCTGACCACGAGTCAGCAATGTGCCCTTGTGGACAAGAAGGCCAACGGTATCCTGGGCTGCATTTGGAAGAGTGTTGCCAGCAGGTCAAGGGAGGTGATCCTGCACCTCTGCTCAGCCCTGGTGAGGCCACACCTGGAGTATTGTGTCCAGTTCTGGGCTCCCAATACAGGAGGAACATGGAGCTACTGGAGAGAATCCAGAGGAGGGCTACGAAGATGATGAGAGAACTGGAGCACCTGTCGTATGAGGACAGGCTGAGAGAGCTGGGCCTGTTTAGCCTGGAAAAGAGAAGACTGAGGGGAGACCTCACCAATGTGTATATCTGAGAGGAGGATGTTGAGAAGATGGAGCCGGTCTCTTTTCAGTTGTGCCCAGCGACAGGACGAGAGGCAGCGGGCACAAACTGAAGCACAGGAGGTTCCATCTGAATATGTGAAGGCACTTCTGTGCTGTGAGGGTGACAGGGCACTGGGACAGGTTGCCCAGAGAGGTTGTGGAGTCTCCTTCTCTGGAGATACCCAAACCCCGCCTGGATGCCATCCTGTGCAACGCGCTCGAGGTGATCCTGCTCGGCAGGGGGGTTGGAGTAGATGATCTTCAGAGGTCCCTTCCCACCTCAGCCATTCTGCGGTTGTGTCATTCTGTGATCTGTCTCTACACTCAGAAGTCCCTTGAACTTCTCAGTGTAACTAATATTTGAAATTCCTAATATGCAGTTATTCCTTTAAATTCCATTATGAGCTTCTGGTGTTTTCACCACCTACCATTTAACACCAGTGCAATGATAAATAAAATAATACTGCAATCCTATTAAGAAATAGCAATGAATAGTAAAGCCTGTATCAGGTTAGCTGTTCCCTTCTGTCTGTGGGCTGGAAGGAATTTGTGCATACCTGAATTTCTATGGCTATTGCACATGGAACTTTAGTCTACATTGTGCCAGGAACAGGTGTTGTTCTGAGGCTGAACTGGTCCCACCATTGAAGTCGTGACTACCTTTGTGCATTCCGAAATCCCTCTTCAAAGGAAACACTGAGTCTGTCCCCTCATGCTGGAAAATAATTAAATAGTGTCTACTGACTTCTGTGTTGTTGGTCTACAGGCATGTGTGGCTACAAATATGTTCTTTTGAGAGAACCCAGGGTGATGTTCCATGTGAAAGCTAGCAAAGTAGAGCAAACAGCAACACACACGATTACTATCATATTCTGAAGTTGTACAGTTCAAAACTCTTCAGTCCAATTCTGTGTTGAATTTCTTCTAAAGGGTATATGCTCGTGCCTGGTATGCATACAATAAGGTGACTTTTGGCTAATTATTATTTTTACTTGGACAACTGCCATCCAGTTTTGTTATTGAACCCTGATACATAAAAAATAGAATTTGAAGTGGCTTATTAGCAGGCCTCTTTTTTTTTGCTACTAACTCATTTCAATTCTATTGTACAAGAGTAGTTGGCTTCCATCTCTTCTGTTGAAGTTTCAGTGCATGTTCTTTTGAGCTTTTTAGATTAACTGGCACAAACTAGTTTTTAAAATGTTTGTTTTCATTTTAAAATTGATACTCCAGTTAAAGCATGTTAAGCTTTTTCCTATGCTAGTTGCAGTATTTCCCAACAGATTTTTTTAACTTGCTAACTTTGTAGCAGTAGAAAAACGGCCTTTATGAGCATCTCAAACCATTTAATCTTAATTGTACCATCTTGTTTGTGAAGAAAATACTTGCTTATGAGGATAGTCCAAATGGAAGTGCCCATTAGGACTACTCCATGGAATTAAGAGCTACAGATGGTGGTTTAAGCCTAGGAATAATGCTGTAAAAGTTCAGAGCTGGAGGTTTAAGCATTCCAATTACCAAGTGGCATACAAAAAATAAGTCAAATAAAACTTGAGCAAGTCATTCCAAAACCCCGAAGTAGTTGTTTTCCCTGACTTGACTGGGCTGGTTGGCCTTAGATCCTCAAAGAAGGAGAAACTAAGTATGGCTAGCCAGTAGTGAAGATGAAATTCTGGGTCTGTCAGAAGCAAGCTGAGTAAATATAACGTATGAATCAGTCTTTCTGGCTTCAGAAAGATCCTATTGGAATACTGTTAAGAAAAAGTAAGTTCAATATTTCAGATGTTGCATGACTGACTTGACTTAAAAGCCAGAAATGTTAGCCACAGATCTCTTCCAATATAATTGGATTGTTATTCATAACAGTGCTGAAGTGTGCAGAGTACTATGCAAGTAAATTCAGGTACAGATTAACCACACATACTGTGGGCTTTGAGCATGAAATTTCAGCGTCATTATTAACACTAACTTACTGCCATACCTCTGCTCTTTCTTCATTAGTTAATTTTGTGTAGTCCATGATCATGATGCTCTGAACCCTTATACAATGAGAATAATGCCTTTTACATGTGCTGTACTTCAGGCAACAGAGAAGTTCCTTCTTCAAACCCTGTCTAGAACCTGCTTGTGTGGGGTTGGGGGAGACAAAGCATATGCGCTGCATGACTTGTCTTGCTGTCAGAGTAACAACATTCATGTTGTATAAGGGGATCTACCTGTGCAATTTAACTTGGTTCTTTTACTATATTTTTCTTCTCTTTATCCTTTTTCCTTTTAATTTCTGTTCTAAAACTGCACCCAAGATGCCTTTGCAGCTTCTCCTGGGGAAGCCCCTGCAGCAACAGAAGGGGCAGCAGCACCAGCTACCCCAACCCCTGTAGCAGCAGCTCTTGATGCATGTTCAGGAAATGGTGGGTTTTATGTCATTAGATGGTCTCTTGCTTTGCTGTTTTGGTTTTGTTTTGTTTTGTTTTCCTTAAACTACATGGCAGTGTGTTTTTCTGATTTTTTAGTGCTTGTAATTGGTCAAAAAAAAACCCTTAGACTGAAGAGCATGCTTAACAAAATGGCCTGTTTCTGAGTTTCAATACCTTTGTGCTTGTTCAGTAGTGCTAATAAACGATTCTGGCAATGCTGACTTTTGTGAGCAGTAACCTGTTAAACTAGATATACTTTCATCATTTTTCTGTTTTGGCCTTGTCAAACAGCCTTTGAAAGTTCTGCCCTTTAGTAACTAGACTGCTCAGCCTTTCAGATGGTCTTTATTTTGGAAAAACATAAGTAACGTGTTTGGATAAGTAGGCTAGATGTTAGAGCAACCTCATCTGCGTGTGCGTGAGTGTATTTGCAGTGTGTGCATAGCTGGTAGTTGCTTTGATTTTGACTTCCTCCCTCACTAATCCTAAGTATGCATACACATATATTTCCCCTCTCCTTTTTACAAGACCCCTTTGCCCCATCCGAAGGTAGTGCAGAGGCTGCTCCCGAGCTGGACCTCTTTGCTATGAAGCCAACAGAGACTGCTGTTCCTGTAGTTACCCCTACAACTAGTGCAGCCACTCCAGCTCCTGCAACAACTCCTTCTCCAGCTGCTGCTGTTGCTGCTGCCGCTACTGCTACTACAGCTACTGCCACTACCACTACTGCCACCACCTCTGCTACCGCCACCACCTCCGCTCCTCCTGCTCTAGACATCTTTGGTGGTAATATTGTTTTTAACTCTTTGATGGATTAATCTGTCAGGAGTATTGAAATAACAAATTGTTGCGTGCATGCATGTGCTAGGTTTTCAAACCAGAAAGCCTATTAACTCCAAAGATGTTGTGCAAAATTTGAAAGTTCACTTTCAGTCTTGCCTTTCAAAAATGAGTTAAAGACGTGTTATGTTCTTGGTCTTAGATTTATTTGAGTCTGTCCCTGATGTACCCGCAGCACCTAAACCAGATGCTACTCCTAGCATAGATCTCTTTGGTACAGGTAAAGAGAGAAATCTTCAAATACTCTGCTGCTTTGATGCCTTGTAATAGTATAAACGGATTGAATGATACTTAACTTCTCCTTGTTTTTTCTTTCATTTCTGGAAGATGCTTTTTCATCTCCACCACATGGGGCTTCTCCTGTGCCTGAGAGTTCTCTCACTGCTGATCTCTTATCTGGTGAGTGTTTTTTTTTACAGGCTTATGGTTTTGATTTTTTTTTTCCCTCAAGAGTGAAAAATAAGACTTATTGTCAGTTTACATCTTTAAGCTGAAAAACTAAGTTGTGGGTTTGTTGACACTTTGGTCACAAGATTAGCACTTGTTAAAGATGTGGATCATGAAGTGGCTGACATTGATGTCAAGTAAGTGATGTGGCTGTTGAGAGAGTATATCCTCCTATAAAAATAAGGAAGTTATTAATAAACAACTCTAAAAAGTACTCTAGTGTTCAGTTGCTGTGTGAGAAACTTTGCAGTTCTGCAGACTGTTACCTGAATTTATGTATCCCATGATTCTCTCTGATGAAGCCCATGTGGCTTTGAAATATTTAGCTATCATTGTTGCCTTGCTGATACTAAATATTATTTATCCTGTGCTTACTTCAGTGGATGCATTTGCAGCCCCCTCTCCTCTACCCACTGCCTCTCCAGCAAAGGTGGATTCTTCAGGTGTGATTGACCTATTTGGTGGTGGGTATTTTTCTTTCCTCACCACTTCAGAGTTGAATCACTTCATCTCAATTACCTTTGCGCTTTTCTAAAGCTGCAGTTTTCCCTTCTTACAGCTTTTCTGTGTGGCATTACAGCTAAGAAAAACATGTCCAGTTCTCCATATTGCAAAATAATGAACTGCAAATGAGCTGTCATTGTTGCCATTTTGTTGTCCTTACATTTTCCATTCTATCTGCAGTCAGTGCATGTATGACACTTTTCCTCAGAGGTCTGATGGAAGTATGTTATGTGGTTGGTTTTTTTTTCCTTGTTCTTTGTAGCTCTCCGCTTTCACATTGTTTTCTGTCAGTTCCGTTTCTCAAAGCAGCTGAAGTTTTGAGGGTGACTTGTCTCAACCCAGAGAGCTGAATTACAGGATCTTTGTTAGATTCGACAAGGTGGAAATTAGGATGAGCACAACCAGCTTTAGAAGTGTTGTAGAAAAAGGAATGTTACTTACAATTGTTGAATTTCCAAACATTAGTGAAATATTCATCTGAAAAGACTTAATGTTAGTCAGTAAATTCTGTCAGGAATTACTCCAAACTCTGGAGGTGAATGCATCAGATAAAAGAGCTTAACCCTCTAGCCTAGAATGCTGTTGTTTTTATGGGTTTTCTGAGAAGAGGCCCAAATAAAAGGACTTGCAAGCTTCTCTGACCTAATATCTCACCCTCTTTAGTGCTATTCTTCCCTATAGAAAAAACAGCTATCTTTGAAGCACTGGTTTGTTGCATCTCCTTTTTTCCACCTGAGCTTTGCATCCATGGTACTACTCTGCAATAAAGATGGTCAAGCACTTTCATTTTCTTCTTCTGATGAATGAAATGGTTGTCCTATGTCATCTCTTGTTTAAAATAAGTGATGAATTTATGCAGTTAATATTAAACTCTTTGCCTTCTGGAATTTTCTTTAGATGCTTTTGGAAG
This sequence comes from Cygnus atratus, assembly GCF_013377495.2. Taxonomy (NCBI): domain Eukaryota; kingdom Metazoa; phylum Chordata; class Aves; order Anseriformes; family Anatidae; genus Cygnus; species Cygnus atratus. The sequence continues at coordinate 36,990,530 of NC_066364.1, read as the reverse complement.
TAGTACTTCTGAACCGCAGCCTGCAGCCCAGGCCACTTCTAGTTCCTCAGCTTCTGCAGACCTACTGGCTGGTAATAAAGAACTTTTTTTTTTTTTTTTAATTAAAAAAAAAACAAAACAAAACACTTTATTGTCATGCAAAATCTAAGAAACCGTCTTTGTGAAATCTTTTATGTTCATTGGGTGTAAATGGGCTTTCACACTCGAATAAAATAGTTTTTCATGAGATTTCTTAATCCTTTAGATTTCTTAAATTAAAATTACTTTGATTTGCAATGGCAAATCAAAGGCATTATACCAAAGTACAGATTAGCTTCCTTGATTACCTTCTTTCCCTACTCTTCATTTTCTGCTACCTACACAAGCTTTATTCTCCTTTAACGTTTACTGAATAGTAGTGTTTCCATAATGTTTCATTGGCTGACTGTAGCAGTACTTGAATTAAACAGTATTGGAGGCTATGCTCTTTATCCATCACTTCTAATCCATCTTTATTTCTTGGTTGGTGTAATTCAGGCAGTTTACTGACACAAAGGTTAGAAAATTGAATGAATGAATTTTTAGCAACAGGCATGGATTTAGCCAAGGAGAGTGGGGTGATGGGAGACAGCCTTTTTGAGTGCAAGAGCATGAAAGTGTTGGAGACCCTCTCCTTATAGTGGGTAGAATAAGGCTCCTGCTAGTGTTGAATGTGGCATCAGAATGTCATGCCTGTTTAGGAGATCGAATAACTGTGAAATTCTAGTCTGCATCCTACAGCTTAAGCCACTTCAGCTGAATTGTTTCTACCATTCTCCAAAATTCTTGCTACACCATGTATTTTAGTGGATATAGTAACTGTGCTAAACAGTCATGACTCTTCCCCATCTCAGTTTGAAGTTTACAGAAAGCAAGATCCCAGCATGTTTTTCTTGGGATTAAAGAAAACGTCTGTTTTGAAGGAGGTCTTGAGTCATTTTTCCTCATGTTTCTGAAAGGTGAATTTGTCAGGAAGTTATCCTTAGCAAATGTAGATGATTGCTAGCTTTGTGTTGTACTTCTCCGTCTTCATTTCTGAGCCAGAATGGAACTTTGCCCTTTATGCAACAACTAACCATTCTAGGCATGGTGGGCCCTGTTGTCATTTGCTGTCTGAAGGTTTCCCATGTCAATTTATAAGGGGCTTGACTTCTGATATAGTGTATATTTTTGTGTTTGCATGCTTGTGAGAGATCCCCCACTGTGTGAGAAACATGTAACACAAGTGGGATATCTCAGTATGTGATCTGCTGTAAGTTTTCGGAGTTCTTATAAATGGGTGCTTACATTCTGAAGCCACCTCAGAAGGTGACAAACTGCTAGTACCTGCTGTATGTGTAGGCATCTCCTAGCTAGGCTTCAAGAAAGTAGAAGTGTTCTAGAGAATAATGTAAATGTGTGTTCTGAATCTGTTCCAGTGCTGGCAAGCTGGCTACTTGGTGGCTTACACAGTGTGTAAATTCAGGTTACATCTTAGTACCAGCAGTTCCAGGATTTTAAGTTAGAAGACTTCCTTTGGTTTTAATACTGGTTCCATTATTCTCTGTATTGGTTGAACAGCCTATGGATAGCTTTAAGATGGAGATTATGCTTTACCCACTAGGTCCTGAAACATACTGGTAATTTTACAAGGAAAAAAGATTACAAAAAGAAGAGCTGGTGCCCTTAGCTGTGTGCATTATCTGTGATCTGGGTGCAAACAGGAAGAAGCTAATCCTGCTTATGCAAACGTTAGAAAATATTTTCTGTCCTTATCTATAACTAAGCTTAAATTACAGTAAGAACTATGCTCCAGATGGTTTAAGCTTCATCAATGTGCTCTCTGAATCTGAGTCACATTAAATCAAAACCTAAATTATAAAATGGATGTCATAAACCTGAATGCTCAAGCAGACCTGAAGCTGTTTGGGTGAATAGATTTTTTGTTGTTGTTTACATATATTTAAAGCACTCCAAGTTAGATGTGGATCTCTGTTTGGCAGATATAGAGGGTATGTAAACATCACAGCATATTGCTAAGCATTTGTTCACCCTAGATAATGGCAGATGCATAGCCTGCAGTGCAATCCAGTTTTATATTTAAGATTGTGTAGATTTCATGTGGTGTCAGAAGGTTTGTCCTTCATGGTTTATCAATGTTTAGTTGTACTAAGTGTTTATATGCATGGTATTACAAGTATACTTACCATGCATCATTGTCTTAAGTGTTCTGCTGTCAGGTAAGTGCCTAGATGCTTGGCTTACTTAGAAAAGGTGATAGATTTTTTTTTCATACTGTAAGCTTCTCAGCAAACAAAAATAGAACTGTGCCAATAAATGCAATAGTCTAGCCTTTTTCCCTTCTAGATCTTTCTATCCAATTAAGGTGCATGCATATGCACCCCAGTGTGTAGTCTAAAGGCATGTTCTTATAAGAAATTTTACATGACCGTGTAATTAAAAACAACTTCAAAATCAGACAGCTGGGGACGTCCAGACAATGCATCTCAGTATAGCTCAGCAACAGCTGCTGCTGTTTCTGCAGACTCACTCTGGGTCTTGTGCAAGCACTAGATGACCAGGATTTTAATCTGTTAAAGCGTATCTGTGTCTTCTGTGCCCAATATTTCTGTTAGATTGTACAAGTGGCTAAAAGCTATGGAACTAAGACCAATTGTCATGCAAATTTCACCTGAAGCTGGGGAGGACTCAGTTCTGTAGCTGGAGAAACAGGCACTTTGCAGGGCTTTGCAAAAGCTTAGTCATTTATAAAATTCTGCTTAGAAAGTTATGTATGATGTCATTACACTTCTGCCAAGCTCCTTGTGGAGGCAGAATGGGTCTAACATAGCACAAGATCTTTAGGGGGTTCTGGTGCTGTAGGGATTGCTGGAGTCAGATACCTTAGTCAGCCACATACCTTGTCACCCTGCTTCTGGTCTGATTCTTCAGTGCTAAGTACGTTTTTTGCAGATAGTCAAGCGCATAAAGCTTGGCCTTGAGACAGGTGATGAACCAGGAAGAGCTTGTAGGTAAGGATCAGAGGATAGGCCAGCGCTGGTGATGTTATAGGAGGTGTCTGCTACTGATCATCTGATCAAGAAGAGGCAGTAGAAAAAGCCTCAGGCAGCCTTTAGGCAGCTGTAGAAAGCTTTGCTATCGCAGGCTTTGGCACTCATGAGCAGCTGAAGTCACCATAATACGTGCTGGAAGGGCAACATGGCTGGGCATGAGTAAACCAGGGGACTTCTGGAATGTATTAAAGAGAATCTCTTGAAGTAGGTGGTCAAGACATACCAGTGTGAGTTCATGAAAGGCTGCCAAGATGGTGACTCGTGCACATGACATATCAGGAGAGGCTAAGAAATGGTCCGTTCAGCTTTAAGGTCCATTCAGCCTTAAGAAGAGAAGGCAAAAGCTAGGTCTTATAGCTGTCTAAAACTACCTCCTTGGAGGATACAAAGAAGACTAGCCGTGTTCCTCTTGGAGGTGCACAGCAACAGAAAAAAGGACAATGTGGGAAATTCCAGTTAAGTGTTGGAAACATGCGTGTATTTATTACCACCAGGATGGTCAGATATTAGAACAGGCTGCCCACAGAGGTGGTGGAATCTCTCCTTGTGAAAGTGCTCAGAAAAACTCTCTGAGCCACCTGATTTGATGAGACCTGCTTTTAGCAGGGACTGGGACTGGGTGGTCAGCTGAGCTGAGGGTAGTTCTCTGATCCAGTACGTTTGTCCAGATTCTGATTTAGCAGCTGTGAACATGTGGCTTGCCACAGAGTAGGATTTGGATAATAAGGTTTTCTTGGTGCCAGAGCCCTGAAGTGGGCCTAATAAGCCCAGGGAAGCTCGTAGAGGCATGTGAAATGCTCTTTACCTCAGGATGCAGAAAACAGGCTGCTCTGTGTCCTGCTCTTGCTTCCCTGTCTCCATCCAGTGCAATAGATCAGTCATCTAAAGGAACTAGTTTAAGTTATGATCAAAGTGTCATTGCCTGCAATCTGGCAAACTTTAGCCGAAGGATGATGTTCTTTGAGGTCTTTCTAATCAGGTTGTGTTCTCCTGGGCCAGCAGTACACAGTTGGGTTTGCTGAACTTTCCCAGGTGTGTCTGGGGCCAGTGTAGTTGTTAGCATAGCTCTACAATTAAAGCCTGTCTTCTGATGGTACAACAAGCTGCTGGAATATGGCCAGAACCAAGTGATGGCACAGCACTCATGTTTCCCTACTGAGGATTTTGGTTTGAACAGGATTAGCTACTGTTAATTCCTTTCTCTTCTAAAATATGAATCTGCCTGTAAGTAGGTCTGGTTCATCAGGTGCATATATAAACTTTTTTTCCTATCCTTTCCACATTTGTTAAATGTTTGGTGTTTAGTTTTCATTCTCTGAGAAACCACAGTTTTGGGGGAGATGATTTAAGGTATCACAGTGACATTTGATATAATTGATATTCACAATTTGAGCATAAATCCTCTACATTGAGTGGTAATATGTCTTGTAGCTAAATGTCTGTGAGGGACTTGGTTTCATAGATGGGAAATGTGCTATTGTCACAGCTTGTGAGATGTCTGCATAATGCTGTAGTTAATAGACCCTGTGACCATGGAAAGAGGTTTTGGATAAAAACTAACAAGGGGTTGGAAAGTCTTCAGTGCTTTCTTCCCCACTGAACTGGTGTTTGGTTACCACTAAATATAAGTTGAAGAAAGATGAGGAAGAAAGGAATTAGCTGACTGCTTAAGTGAGTGGTACTAACTATTTAAGTAAAAAGTCAAAGCAGCATTGGAAGATAAATGTAATTAGATAATCTCTTCTAAACGGATGTCTTTATGGTATTTAATTTCAACAATGGGACTGTTGGAATAGCATCCTTAATTTTTGAGATTCCACACACATGAAAAAAGCTGTATTTGTCAGATGAGAACTTCAAATGGTCCCTGTATATTAGAGAAAATGGTCTGAAGAAGGATTTTCAAATGGGTAAACACGCAAACGTCTGGTTTTGGGCGGTGATGATTAACTGAGGAAATGACAGTAGACTGCAAAGGCAGGAATGTCCCTGAAAAGAAGCTAAAGGCAGTGGTAGAGCACTGGCACGTCACCATCTTATGTTCAGCCATGGGAAAATAATATGCTTCCTACTCTGATATAGGGGGCGAAATTACAGCCTACAGAATGCACTGGTCTTCCTGGTGATTTGCATAGTTTCAGTTGGACTGGTGAGCTCAGAACTGATACACCTATTGCGAGGGCAGCAGGGCAGCTGGGAAAAAGCAAGGCTCAGAGACTGAAGGAGTATGGAGGTCTCAGGCGTCACAGTCAAGGAAAGATTGAATAAGAGGACTGGCTTGTAGACTAAAGAGAATTGAGGAGGTGTCGTATGTCTGGTCTCTTTTTTTTGTCAGAGTCTTTGCATATTTAAACAGTTTCCAGAGTCTGTAGATAATACAAATAAGCTTAAATTTCAAGGGAGATCAAATTTTATAGTGAAAAAGGGGGGGAATTTAAGAAAATAAAGCATGGGAATAAATTGCTAAAGGCTGGAGAATCTGCATGATTGGGATTTATTTATTTTGTGGATACTGTTGATCCTGCTTTGGAATGAGGAGGGGATGGTGGATGGCAGCTTGAAGACATCTTGACCAGGCAGACCAGTATGTTTTAAGATAGTGAGAGGCTAAATTGGATGAGTAAAATACTGCCTTCTGAGCTGGGATTCCAAAGTAGTTTGGTCCATTAAACTGTGATCATATGTTCTTCTCAAGCTACTCCTCTGTTTCCCTTCCCTTTCTGAACTAATTCTTTTTTTGTTGCTTTCTACCTGAGAGTTTACTTAACTAAAACTGTAGCGTATAGTACTAGAAGAACTGTGTACTCTGTCTGCCTCTGCAGATATCTAAATAATGGACATTAAAGTTTTTACTGGTGACTCTTGAAAAAAGCATAAATTTCTTGGATCATATCTGGCATACAAAGGATGCTTATGTAGTAGTGAGCTGTTCGCAATGGTCTAGTAAGCACTGTTTTTATAATTCTGTCTTCTATAGATTGAGCTTTTGTTAAACACAGCCCATCAAGACTGATTCTAATGTCCACACCTCTCTTATGTAACTTTTTCAAGGCTTTGGAGGGTCTTTTATTGCTCCTTCTCCATCACCATCCCCGGTCACTCCAGCTCAAACAAGCTTACTACAGCCTAACTTTGATGCAGCTTTTGGAACAACAGCTCCAACAACTGGCAGTTCATTTGATGCATCAGGTGAGCTGAAGGTTTTCTTCCTATTAATTTCCTAATGTGTTTTGTGTGTCAGATGAATTAAAGACACCATATTTAGGTTCTGAATACAAACAATAAAAGCAATTTCCCTCTTCCTTCTCTGCTGGAAGTACTCAAGGTTGTGTTAGGCAAGTGTGTGCCCAAGAGCTCTCTGTACCCATCTTTTATTCTACCATGAAAGTAGAAACCAAACTAGTGTGAGCATCATCCTTGCATGCGCTTGATGGCACGAATCAGGAATTACTCAAGGAAAATACTCTTCTGTAAATCAATTATATAGCCAAGTCATCTTGCTGTTGCTGCCAAAACTGTTCTTAAGCTTGCATGGCACCTGAAGTTACACAAAACTGAGAGACCAAGGTCATGTTCTTTGCCTGAATATAAGCTTAAACTTCCATCATTGCTATCATTTTGTTTGTATCTCTTCCATTCTGTACTTTCCATGCTGGGTCCTTGCTACAAACTTAAAATTGGTGAGTTCTGCAACTTTATAAGAAAAAGGTCAAAGTAGTACTGCTGTGTGGTTGATTATTTGGTTGCTTGCCAGTGCACATGCTACCCCTTTCTGTTGACTTAACATTAGCATGTACCTCAAATACATGATCAGAAAAAAAATCAGAAAAAAGATCAGAAGATAATGCTGGCATGAGATGTACCAGGCTGTTTGACTTCAAGGGATCTAAAAAATGAGTTTCTGAGGTAGATGGATGGACTAAGGAGACTAGCTCTGTCAGTGTGGATGGTTCTCATTCCTTCTGATCTTATGAGATGTTAGTAGGTTTTCCTAACTCCCTGCTGCTTGCAAGTGAATAGTAATATCCTGAGACTGTTTCAATCCTGTTGCCGTAAAATGTCAAGGTATAAGACTGCCTTTACCATAAATCTGACTGGTGTTTGTGGCAAGATGTTCATTTTACAAGCCTTTAAATGAATATCTCCTGACAAATGTGTGTGCATCTGACATCTCTCTAAGGATGGCTGTAAGAAAAATAGTGTTATGTGGAAGTAGTGCTGTATCTGTGTAGATTCAGCTCTCCAATTAAAGTGCTTTCAGGCATGTCCTGTCATATTAGTTTTCATTGGTATAGCTCTTTCAGGGTTACTGTACATTCAGTGTGTAGTAAAATGACATGCATGCCCTTGTTGGCATTACTTTTAATGTCAAACTATGTTTTGGTAAGACTTGTGGCATTGTTGTCTGTACTATATTTGTTGGACCAACATCAAAGTGACCGGTAGTGTTTTTCTTACCACAGCTGCTATTCTTAAAGGACTCTCCTTTCCCTTCCAGTGTTTGATGGCTTAGGTGATCTTCTTATGCCAACTATGGTTCCTTCTGGTCAGTCTATAGCACCAGCAGCCACTGCAGCAGTCACTCCTTCAGCAGCAAGCAAAGGCCTCGGAAGTGATCTTGATTCATCTCTTGCAAACTTAGTAGGCAGTAAGTGACAAATTTCTGTTGTAAGTGGTGTGGCATACAACGATATTGTTTGTTTGTAGAACCAAACAGCTGTACATTTTAGCTTTCTTTTTTCAATGCCCTCTTATTTCTCTAGGGAGATCAGGGCAGCTATAGGCAGAAGTAGGGCCTGATTTGGGTAGCTGGTATTTTAGGGTCGTAGCTCGTCCCTCATTGTGTCCAGGATCTTAGCCAAATAGTAGGATCTATTTACTAAGTGTGATTGGTAACACGTGAGCATCCTGGGACACTGAGGGGCACGTCAGACTCTTGATGGGTGGGCCCCGAGTAATAACAGCTGGAATGGTGAAAACTGTCCAAAGAATCTGGTAGCACTATGGAATTTAGCCAGAAAAGTTCATGAAGACAATAGCTGACTTGTTGCTTAGTAAGAACAGGAGTAGCAGTGGGGTGAAGTGAGAACAATAGCCAAGAACAGATGATCTCACAGATAGTGAACTTCCCAAAAAAAATGTTCTTGAAATGCTAAACAACAACAATAACAGGTTCTTTCCTATAATAGAGATAGCCTCTATAACTAAAGATCAGTAACACCAGCACCTGTACAAACCTAACATAGACCTACCTAGGCTAAGGTATAATAGTACTGAAGTTGTACTAGCAGTACTGCGTAAAATAGAATATGCTGTTCCTATATGTAAACACAACAAAGATATAACTGATCTGAAGATGCATACTATTCTTTTCGGTGTGGAGAGAAACAACCGTGTTTAGAAGTCAGCAGGAGTTTTAATCACTTGAGACCTCTTCTGCACATCACTTGGTATATCCAGGTTTGGGGGAGTAAATAATTGCACTTAGCAATTTGACTTGCAGGACTCATACTGATCATGTGAGAAGAGAATTTTTTTAAAACTTAGCCTAAAACTTCTTTCAGAGAATAGTTAAGGAAACTACTTGGAGTGCATGTGCATGATAGAACAGATAAAACTGCAGAGCTTCCAAATAACATTGAGTTTTATCTGTATCAGTAAAATGACTTAATATTTCAGCATATAAAATGAAGAACAGAAACTAATGCTGTCATTCACGGTAAATAGTTTTGGTGCTCTTAAATAACATTTTGTAGACCTAAATATATTGTCACTTTGCTTTGCTTATAGAGCAAAAATGGCTTCTTCAAGTATAAGACACCCATAGGGTTCCTCATAAGTTTGTCCTGTAGGTGTGTCTTATGCTATTCTAGTGCTATCTAAATGGAGACAGACAGAACACCATTATTCTGTATAAGCCCATGTACAATGAAATGTGAGCTATTACTTTAATGCACTTTAATTTATTAGACATGTGACTTTCCTTTTTTCTTTTTTTCTTACACCTTTCAGATCTTGGAATTTCTGGTACCACTTCAAAAAAGTAAGTTCAACATTTGATTAAATTTATATATATATTAAAAAAAATGTTCAAGTCTGTTTTATAGTCTTACATTGATTTCCATGTTTATTAGGATCAATGAATTGGTCACATGCCAGTACCCCCCTCCCAGCCCCCTTAACCAAAAATGAGCACTTCATAAAAATTCTGGGAAGTGTATTCTGTTCTATACAGATTCAATGAATAATTAATGTTAATTGTTCCTGATATAGCTTTTAAGCTTGCTGGCTTTAATCTGAGTTTCTAAAAATATATATGTATATATAAATCACTGTCTTCATATTGGGTAGCTGATTTCCAAATGAATTGTCCAGATAATAAATTGAATAGCTCTCCTCATTATATAGGCTAATATGTAATAGTTTTGTTATCTTTTTACAGACGCTGGATGTGCTTATCGTGTAGGCATTGGAATATTTGTAAAATAGAAAAGAAGTTGATTCCATGCAGTGAAAAGCTTCTTTTTTGCAAGAAGAAATATTGAAATCATTACACTTATTTTTGATTGTCTTAAGCTAACCAATTGCTTACTTCTGTGCTGAGTCTTCCTCTGTATCCAAGACTATTTTATGATGTGTGTACTTCAAGATGTCTTGTACCTCTGCAGAAATGATAGGAGGGAAATAAGTAAACACATCATAAAGTTTATTCCCCATACTTAGCTTCCCTCAGTCTACTTCATTCAAAGGGTGTAGCTTATTCCAGATAAAGCAGTCTCTAGCAAAACCCAGTTTTGAAACAGCCCTTTTATTCTGTTAATGATTTGTTTTTCTTGTATCTATCAACTTTTTTCAGAACTGAATGCTTTCTTCCTTCTTCTGTCTGAGCAAGATTTCCAGCAATGAAATGACCTTTCAAAGACTTCTATCAGGCAGCTCTACTGCCTGGCCCCAGTAGAATAGGCAGTAGCAGTCCCTCTTCCTACTTCCTACAAGGGTATATGCAATAATATGTTACATTCAATCAATACTAAGTAAAACAACTCTTTAATTCTCACCACAAAGGCCATAACCATGTAACTGACTTCAGTGTAGAGTGTAGTGGTGTCTACCACTAACAATCCTTGAAACTGCGTACTAAAAGTGTATCTTTCTGTTAATAACTTAAACTGCATATACCATAAACTAATGTAGCTGTAGGCTTAAAGTTAATGTACACTGCAATTGATTTTCATTTTCACTGTGAGGGTATGCAAAGAATAGCTCTGTCTCTCTCCCTCTCTACTAGGGGAGATCTTCAGTGGAATGCTGGAGAGAAAAAGCTAACAGGAGGAGCCAACTGGCAACCAAAGGTAGCACCTGCAACATGGTCAACTGGTGGCGTCCCAAGTGGTCCATTGGTAGGTGCTTAATCCTTCAATACCACCAGTATGAAACCTCACTATTTTAAGACTATGCAAATGTGCATGTAGACACTACTCCTGTTTGTTTCAGCTAAAGAGTTTGCTTCATTATAAATGATATGATTGTTTCAAGTCACATTTTTAAGACCAGATTGACTTGAACCCAGTGATAACTGGCTGTAAATGAAAACTGCTTTTTTTTGTGTGTCTTACAAAAACAAAACAAAACAAAACAAACAAACAAACAAACAAAAAACAAAAGACTTTACATATACTCTTAATGTCTGTGGACATTTCTAAGAACAGTGTGTGGTTACCCCTATAGGTCTTGACCAGCACCAGGTCCAGGTAGATTGTCCAAGGCACAATGATATTTATCCAAAGCTGAAGTACTGGAAGGAAAGAATTTTTTTCTCAAGCTTGTTCATGATTCAAGCTTTCCTGAATGAAGTAGATCAAAAGACTACATGGTATTCAGACTAATCAGATGATTTTTGTTAAAGTAGTAGAAGGGTGTAGCTTCTTTAGCCCAGTGAAAGCAGTCTTTTGGAAAGGTTAAGATTCCCCTGTAAAATATATCAGAAGACACTAACTTTGGAGGAAGGGGATTGAATTGAGCTTAGAATCTAAACTTGGCTCAAGAACAACTTATCATGAGTGGTCTACAGGGGTAATCTGAAGAAAGGTCATACCTCATCAAAGCTGCGCAGGGCATAAAACAGCCTCTGTTGGAAAAAAGTGGGGTGGAGGTGAAAGGAGAGGACCGTCGGGGCGAGCATGACCAACTCAGTTCCTGCTGACACATTCAAAGGTTAATGCAACTCTAAGCATGTTCCAGCTTGTTCCTTAACCTAATGGAAGGTGCAAGAATTCCTTGAGGTTGATACTTCATTTAATGTATTAGTTGTAATGCTAACTTTTTTTCTTAATAGAGAGGCTGGACAATACTGTACAGTGTAAGTGAAAATTTTTTTTTTGATCGCTTTTTGTACTTGCTAAACATGAAGATACTAACAGCAGCTCACCAGCACTGCAGTTATTACAGCTGGCTTAAAACTACCTAGAAGCTACCTAACATGGCTCTTTTTGGATTGTCCATCCAGCAGACAGTCCTCAGGCAATGAATGGTAGTAGTGGGTGCTTAACTGTTCATGCGCTGTAATCTCAAAAACAATGGCTTCAAACTATCTGTGCTATACTTGGATGTGAACGATGTGGTGACTTGTACTATCTGAACTTTCTAACTCCTGTAATATCCTGATCTGGTAGTAGTTTTACCGTCTGATAGGTAACTATCCTTTCTGGAAAGCTGGTTTTGATGGTAGTTTGTGAAACTTGCGTGCTACATGCATTTCTTCTACATCTATGCACATAAGTGTTTTTGAAAACCAGGACCACAGGAAAAAGTAAATACTGAGACCAAAATGAAGCATTCCTTCACATCATAGTTGAACCTTGAATTTGAGACACTTAAATTTTGATCACTTCTTCCCTTCCTTATGACCTCTCAGCTTCTGGATTAAAATCAGCAGAATTTCACAAAAGCCCATTCTCTTGAGTGACCTGAGCACTTTGATGCAAAAGCAGATTCAGTTTGTGTCTTGGCATGTGATGGACTGAATTCTGAACTAAGATGTGGTTCTTTGGCTACTCAGATAGCTTTAGGGTGCTCACCTGATGTCATTAGCCCATGTCTTTCTATTCCTTGCTTTCCATATCCAAGTCTCCAGATCTTGTTCTTAGCTCGAGGACAGCTGAACTGGTAGTGCAATAATTGAAGTGCTCCCAGTAAAACATTCAGACTGGAAAAAGAGGTTCATAAGCACTCAACACTTTCTTGCCAATTACTATTGTTCAATAAATCTGGAATGAGTTATCCTGACTAGTCTAATGTTTCCTAAGAAACTGGTATATTTTAGTCTTGAAGCAAGGATCAGGGAAGGGCACTAAACGCAGCTTTTATAGAAGTGGACTCTGTAGTGAGTAATTCTTGCATATATCCAGAGATATTTCTCTGCTGTCAACTGTAAGCATGCTGACAGCTCTGCAAACATAGTGGAACATAACTGACTCAAGGTAGGCATTCAGGATTTAGAGGCTCAGGCATGGCCTTACGACTTCTGTAATAGCTTGGGAAATTGTGCCAATATACTTACTTAGGCCGCATGGTAGCAGTAATGAGGTTCCTAAAAATCCTACCACCATCTTTAAATCCCTTCTTTGAATGTTTCCTGCCTCTCTTTAAAGTTCTTATCAAGAGTTTAAGCACTGTTTGTACTGAATATACTTCTGCGAAAAGGAGAGACTTGCCTGCTTTCCAAGCCAAAGGGAGACTGTGCATGGGAAATTACAGGCAAGGGAACCAAAAGGGATGATGTATAGGTTCTGCTAGATAACTGAGGTGGCCGAGTACAAAGGTACTGTTTTAATTGTGCTGTATGTCCACTACTAAACTAACATTTCTCTCTTCCTGAATCCTAGTAAAATACTGCTTTTCTGCGCTTATGTTTTATTTGAAAATCCATTGCATAACAAGTTCAACTTCCCTTTGTAAAGTTTGTAACAGTTGTGATTCTGGTTTAAGTGTGTGAACTTAGTTTTTAACTAAATGAATCTCACTGCATAAAAATACTATTCTTTTTTACTGGAAACTAATAACTATAGCAGTTACTTCCTTTAACTTTACACTCTGCTTAAGCTAGGCATTGCTAACTTCAGGTTATATTAAAACCACTGCTATAGCAAGTGCAATGCTGTGTTGGCAATCAATTACAAAATCAGTATGCTTTTTACCTTGTGTAGAAGAAGGAGAAAAGTATGAATTTTCTTGGGTCTATTCTGAGCTGTATTCAGAAAATGAACTCCATTCATGAAGAGAATTGAGACTGTCACATTGGCTTTCTTATGATGAAGAAAGCTGAACATCAGTGTAAGGACTAACTCAATTCTTTCATTCTTCAGAAGCATCATGGTTTTGAGGTTAGGTATTAAATAATACATAACAGTCCAAGTTTCTCAAACAACTCAGAGAATGCTTGAGACTCCATGCAGTATCAAGATATTTGGTGTTACAGACATTCTTGCCTTCTTTTTTTTTTAAAGCCTTTTTTTTTTTTTTCAGACAGGAGCCGTGCCTCCAGCAAGTGGTGTTCCTCCCACAGGAGGTGCTCCACCTGTCGCACAGCCAGGAGCACCATTTGGGATGGTGAGTCTCTTTCATTACATGGCTCTCCCTTCTTTATCCAGAAACGTACTCACAGTGCTTTAATTTACAGCCCCCAGCAGGAACAGGTGTACCCATGATGCCCCAGCAGCCAGTTATGTATGGGCAGCCTATGATGAGGCCACCGTTTGGAGCTGCCACTGGCCCTGGTGTACAGGTGAGTGTTATCGTTAGATGAATGTTTAACTGTTATCCATATTGCTAGAAGGGCGTTGTGTATATATTATCTCAGTTCAAATTCTAGCTGTAGGTTTGTAAATGAGATTTCTTGTGGTCTCAGCTGCCTGACTTGCAATTGATCACATGAATCACCTTGATTTTTCTTTTCTTTTGTTCAATTGCCTTTTATGAGACCAATGGAACAGGTTCAGAAAGTCTCCTGCATCTAACTACATCCAAGATGTGTTTCAGGGGGGTGGGAGGTGGGGTTGAGTAAACTTGAAAGTGGAGTTGCTTGACAACTCTATTCTGTTCAGAGCTTGGCAACATTTACTAGAGTCATGCTCTATCTTCCCTCTGAGCCCACTAAGAAGATTCTACAGAAAACTGACCTGCTTATGAACAAGCTGAGGTCTCAAGTTCTTTGACAGCTGTTTCTTAGTAAATGCAAGTTGAACTGCTTTAGGCTAGTAGCATGCTGGGTTTATTTCACTGCAAAATGACTGCATTCAAATATGAATTACCATAGTGTACATAAAACTGGAGAGTTCAGAGCAAGTTTTTCACTGCAGTGTGCAAATTTAAATAATGTGGAGTAGAATTTTTCCTCTAACCTAGACTAATGTGGAAAATTGTGAATGAAAGGTCTTGAACTTCAGTTACTCTGTTTTTTGTTTTTTAAGTGAGAGATACATGGCAATGCTTCATTTTTCATGTACTTAAAGTATATTTACCTAGTCTGACACTGTGACTATCAGATATTTAGATCTACAGGGGACATAAACTTGGACACACACAACCAAAGCAAACCTGTTCTTAGAAAACTAGCATAGTAATTAAACTATGTTTTGGGTCTCTAAATTGTTTGACAAATGGAGAATCTTTAGCATAAATTTCTGTGCATAAGAATTCTCTGGTATTTGTTGTGTGCAGGGAGTTCCTTATTCATTTAATAAGAACGTCTTTGCTTAGCAGCAATTCTACATGAAACACAGGATAGCTGAAGCTTGAAGGAAACCTCTGGAAGTCTTCTTGCTCAAGCAGGCTTCTCAGGACCTTGTGTAGACCACTTTTGAATACGTCTAAGGACAGAGACTCCACAAGCTCTCTGGTCAATCTGTGCCAGGGCTCCATCACCTGCACAGTAAAGAAGTGCTTCCTCATGCTCAGGAGTAACCTCCTGTGTTTCAGATTGTTCCCACTGCCTCTTTTTCTGTCACCTATCCTGTTCTATGCTTGATCAATATATGTAGAAGTTACCTCTGGATATTATCCTGCAGGTTTGTATGTACTGATACTTTAAAGCAGAAGAATATAATCCGAGAAGATGATTATTAATAAGGAGGTAAAAAATAGTGAATGACTGCAGAGTGGTCTCTAGCTCCCAACACAAGGTAGAGAACTGCTGTAGTACTCTCACATTACATTTGTCACTTAGGAAACCATCTGTCCTGCAGCCTGTTCCACGTCATACAGCTGCCTATCTACCATGCTGCCACCAAAGAGTACAATCTTAGCAGGCTTAAAAATGGATCTTAAAAAAAAAAAAAAAAGTAATTTATGGTAATCTTTAAGAGCAGATTGTAGTAACTGTGTGATCGCCCTTATCAAAATGCAATAAGCTAGTAACAAGGAAACACAGACTTATCAGCTGCCGGCGTCCTTCTTTAATATAACAAAAAATTAATGGGGTAATAAATGATGAAGTAGGTTGAGTGAATGGAGACATGACATCCATCCAGTTGAACCAAGGATTCCCTCTAACTGGAAGCTAATGAGATTGGAAGTGCAGCACTCTGTATCCACTCTGACACAAAGCTTTTAGCTGATGGATGGCCAGTAGGTGATACAACATAAGCCATGGTAGCTGTTCCAGGCTATTTCTCCAAAGTAGAGTTTAGTTTGTCATAACCCTGAAAAGGAAAGGCCCTTTCCAGAGGGGAGGCAGGGAACAAATTATTTGCAGTATTTTGCTTCTGGGCAAGTCAGAAGTCCTTCTTATCTTTGAAATAAAGTAGGAGGTGGAAGTTCATGCTGTGGCTCTAAAATACAATTTTTAACACTTAAAACCACACAACCTTCCTTTTTTTTTTTTCCAAACATTAAGTCAAACAATCATCCTGTAGCAAACTACACTCCTTAAGTAAGGAGCCACATTCCTGTTTAAGTATCTCTGGGTTTTCTTTGTAGAAATGGGAAGAACTTGAAACTGCTCTAAGTGAGAAGTTGTAGGTATTGAAGCTCTGCGTTTCATGTACTTGGTCTTTTCCTGCCGCCTTAAACTGTCTGTTCACATAGATATCAAGAATAATATTATGGAAGACATAATTTTTTCTCAGAGTAGGGTGGTAATCAAGGTGCCTAATGTCCTGGGTAGGGTGGCAGTGGTGGGGAGTAAAGTCAGGATGGGAGAACTATTTGGCTCACTAGTAAAAAAGGATTGCATGGAACATGATAAATGGATACTTTCTATGGAATAATTGATTTTATGACCACAAAAGGAGGAATCAAGTATACATATAGTCACAAGTGTAGCACTCTTTGAGCTTTTCCTCTTATTACCAACATAGAACAAGTTGTATTTAAATGTCAGTTACTGAGGTTTTCATATGTACTCTGCAGCACACACTCAGCTTATTCTGTACCTTGGTGTTTAATATCTAACAATTGCTTAACTTCTGTCTGGGTTGATAATCCTAATGGCATTCTTTCTTACAGGCTGAGAGTGATTTACAGCTGTGCTAACTACCGTATGCAATGTCTTTGGCCTTGTGCATTACATCAGCCAAGCATTGTTAGCCCTGTAGTAAGGACAGAGATTAAACAATGCTTGAGAAAAATGGCAACGCTGAATTTAGCGATAACGTAGAGCTTCATATGCTTGCAGTGTGCTTGTGTGAGACCCAGCTATACTCACCTAATGATTGTGTATCCTTGTCTGCTTTGTTTTTTTCTGCCTTCCCATCTGGCATCTGTTAGCTTTCTCCAAGCCCAACTCCTGCTACTCAGAGTCCCAAGAAACCTCCAACAAAGGACCCATTAGCGGATCTTAACATCAAGGATTTCTTGTAAACGATAAGGTATTCTGTGACTGCCTGCATGTTACCCTGCAGTACGTATCTGGCACACAGATGTTGATTAGTCTGGTAGATCAAACATGGTTGATAGAATTGTAGCTTCAGAGATGTGTAGGAACATGCACTGTTAGTGTGGTGGCTTAAGCAGAAAACTGAATTCTATCTGCGCTTTTAATTTTAGCCTAAAATATTGACTTCTGACTACTTTTTTTTTTTCCCTTTTCTGAAAGTAGCTGGCCAGGAAAGTTATCTTTAATCTATGATTTCCGTTTTGCCCTGTTTCCACTCAATCTGAGGGTTTGCTTTTTTTCATGACACTAATATTGAAACAAATAGAATCATAATAGTGTACAAATACTGGGGGCAAAACCGTGCCAAGGAGGCTTGTTCCAGGTTGTTACAAGGAGCTGTAGATCATTTCTGAGAGCTCTTGGTAAATTGTGATAGATCTCATATCAGGTTTTGCGTGTGTGGAAACAAATTTTGTATCACAGGTGTGGAGAGATCAAAAGACGAAAAAATAGGGCTAGAAAGAAACATCAGATTGGATTGAACACTTCTGCATTTTATTTTTCAATTGGCTGAAGTAAGGTAAGCATTTTATAAGTAACCCTAGAATAATTTGCCAGGTGAGGAGAAGACAATAATTACATATCTTTGAGGCCTTCTTTATAAGTCCCTTTTCTTTCTACCCATAACTTAATTTTAAGGCTTGTTCTAGGCTTCTTCTGTGCTTGAATTAGCAGCAGCAGATGGGATCATGCTAATCTTAGCAAGTACTACCTGGTTCCACTTTGTCCCCATCACCAAATCCCAACATTGAAGAGGTACCTGGGGCTTTGTGGAGACTTTCAGGAGTGGAGATGCGTTTTTACTGCTGGGATTCACTGCTTTCAGCTTGAATTATAGTAGACTGACTCATAAAGGTCTATGGGACGACAACTGCTTTACTGAAAGCTGGTAACATCTTTGAGGTGCAGTGAAGAGTATATCTGGTGCTTTCCCCTTAGTTTTTCTAGAGCATGCTTTATTTGATTTGTTATTTCAGTTTTCATCTAACACTCTTTGTTTTCACAGCTGCAGTTTTTCTGACTGGATGACAAAAATGTGAGTTTGGAGTCTGCAAATCGATGCTCAGAGTTTCGAAGTGAGCCACCAGTACCAAACCCAGCGCTTACTCAGACTTTCTCTTACTCCTGAAACGTGTAGCACAGCTGTGAAAGTGAACATTAGGAATGTGTACTACCTTAGCTGTTATCCCTACTCTCTCTAAATTTGTGTACTTGGGTTATTTGTGTTTTACAATTTAAACAATGGATGTATGTTTCTGATGCCTTCTAGTGCTTTTCTGAACCTATCCCACAGGGGCAGATTATGCAGCTGTTGTTTGGTGAGCCATTTGGAGCGATGTCTGTGTTTTTTGAAGGTTTCAATGTATATAACTTTTTGAGGACATCTAAAATTTCCCTAAGATTCAATTTCTCCTTTATCTGTTACAAAATATAGTGTGATAATACCAGATGGTAAGGAAAACACTTATGAAATTGTGTGGAATACATTTTTTTCCAGTCACAGGAATCTCAATTGTTGTGAAAAAATGTTTTATTTTTTGTGGCACTGTATATGTTAAGATAATTTAAAGTAATATAATGGTAAACTTCCATAACAAATACTTTTTCAATGATTTTCCAAGAATGAAAAATCATATCTGAAAGAAATATCATATTTATTGCCATTTCAGTTTTAAAATATATTTTAATTATTTAAGTTTTTGCATTTTAAATTGGCATATTTATCTATCAGTTCTTGCTAAATGCACTGAAAATAAGTAAAGGGTCAGTTTCTCTCAATGTAGTTGAAAAAAAAAAGCAGCCATAGTTGTGTTGGCATTAAGGGATTTCGAATCTGAGAGCACTCTTTGGTATATCTGTAGTCAAAACATTGCAATTGATGTTACTCACCTCTGTTTAGTTCTTAAGTACATCTCTTAATTTAGTGCTTACCTGTGTATGCCATAGGCTAGTGTTTTCTCCATTTCCCCAATTGCGCTGTGAGTAGCTTTCGTACTATTGGTGATTAGATTTAATTCTGATCCAGAGATCCATGCCCTTTACTGTACATAATGTGTTTCTTTAATTTTTATTTGTTCTCATACTGTTTCTGCTGATGGCTTGGCTTAAGATCTTGACTCTTAAATGAGGTCACTGTTGATCAGTGTTACAAGTGGCTTGGCAGTTCTCTGTAAAAGCATACTGGGTTGGAAAGATCTTCACCTGAAGTCTTTCAAATTAACTATTTAATCAATGTATGGTACCATTAAAAGTGGTTGTATCTGAATTTACTGTGGGGATAACATACACCGTAATGGGAAAGTTCTATAAAAAGCTAATTTCAAAATGGCTCTTCTTTCTTTGTATTTCAGTTTAAAAAAAAAAATTAAAAAAAATGAAAAAGGAAAAAGAAAAAAGAAAAAAAAAAGAAAACCCCAGTGCATGTGTGCCCTCTGAGATGCAATAAACACCTTGATCAAAGTAAATATCTTGTTACCGTTTTCCTGATTATTCAGATGTTGATCATAATAATATACTTTGAGGGGGAAAAAATGTATCAAGAAGATCCTTGTGAGAGGGAGAGGTGAATTTTCTAGTTTGATCTGTAACACCTAGGAAGGTTTCATTAGATGTTCATCTCCTTAAACTAGAATATTAGTGGAATAGTTGCGGCTGTGAGAGCTTATACTGGTCCTGACTCCTTTCCCATGAGGTATCATTACACGGCTTATTGAGAGCTAGCACAGCTGCGATGGCACAGGAATTGCTTGTGCTAAGGTTCATCTTACAGCAGGATGAAAGGAGGAGAAAATGTTTCATACAATTTAGCTACATTAATGTCTTTCTGATACTATTCACCTAACAAGTGACTTTCTGCTTTAATACCAAGATGAAGTGATGAAGCAGTACTGAAGGCTGCTTTAAAGCAATTTATAAAGAACAAAATACTGAAACAACTTGATCATCTCTGGTAAGGTCTGAATTTTGAACTGGGTTTCAAAGAAATTTCCAAGTTGCACAACCAGTAAGGGAGTGCCATTGCTTAAGAGGGTTTTTTGGTTCCTTTTTTTTTTTCCCCCTCTTATTTGCTGCTAACATTGGTATTATGAATCTATCAAATTTGCTACTGAAAAGTTGTTTTGATGAACATACCTGGTAGATTCAGACTGTTCTGGATTATGAGCCTGTAAGGCTCTGCAAATCCTTGGGTTTTCTTGGTATTTGAGCACTAAGACCTGAACAAGCTCTGTAAATGCACGTCCAGGAAGGCTAACAGTGCTCTCAGGCTCTGGCCAGTTGGTTTTCTTTGCTCATCCTTCCTATGTGCTCTGTGTTGCCTGGAAGCAGGGAGCTCTGAACCTCTGACCACCATATTGTGCATCCTTTCTCAAAGCAAGCACTCTTTTTTCAGTGGACAGTCATAACCAAGCATAGCAGCGAGGAGATGTCTTCAGACCAGTTCATTGGTGTGTTGTTCTAATTAAGGTGATGCCAAACTAGTTGTGTGCACTTTGATGCCCATAAATGCTTGCTATAACCAAGTTCAGTGATTTCTATAGGACACAGCTGCATGTTTCAAGGGGCAAAACCTCAGTGTGATGGCCTGGATGGACAGAAAGCAAACCTGGAAGATCAATATGCTTTTTTGCACTGTGGGAGATAAAACCAGCGAATTTCCGCAGTATGTTGCATAAGGCTAGACAAAAGTGACTCTTGTTCTGCCCATCACAAAGAAGTTATAACATCTGTATTGCACAGGAAAAGAAGTGGTTGTCTCATGGTCTGAAGATAAGAACGTTCTTGTTATCATCTGAGTTGCATCACCCAAGCATGAATGTGTCTGTGTCCTACTGCAATCAACTGCTTCTCAATGCAGGCTGTACAGTAGCACAGGATGTCTCCCATCTGTAGGCAGCAGCAACCATCCCCCTCCTCTCTGTTTTTCATGGGGGGAGAACAGGTTTCAAAAAAGCTGATACGTCCCTTACCTGAGCTCTTGCTGTGGGGTGGTTTCCTTTGAAGCTGACACCTCTAGTCACAAGAGAAATGTGCAGCTCCTCTTTAAGCGTGAGTGCTTTAGGGGATGGTGAATACCTGGAAACCATGAACTCAGCTTACTGTAGAGATCTGAACAACAACACAAAAACTTTGTATTTCCTCAGAGCTGACTCATTTTTTGAATGCTTCAGGTTAGTAGTGTCTCACACTGTCTCCCCATTCATCATTCCTTTTGATTAGCTTTATTTGTGATTTATTTTTTTTAGTTGTGTCTTTCAGCACACTGTAACTTGATTTGAGGACTTCCCCTGGAATGAATCTAGTGTTCCACCGTGACCACAGATGAAAACCTGGAAGTAGAGAACTAAATTGTTGTCTTATAAGATCCTGGGGACCGCCTTCCTATTTCAGGCTGGTCGCAAAACCATGCTGCTGCCTAAACTTCTGTTCCTCAAACTTAGTAAGACAACTGCAAGTTAGCAACTTGCCTTAAAAAGGTATATCAGGAAGGTCTAAAGCAATAAAACAGGTAGCTGGAAGGAAAAACAAATTGCTTTGGTAATACAGAGTATTACTAGTGAATGACAGCATTTAGGGCATGAAATGGCCACTACCCATAGCTGACATTGTTTTCTTTTTCTGGTATGGCTATTTGTTCCTGCTCCTTCTTTCCAATCCCTCACACTAAAATGAGACCTGCCTGTTCAGACAACTTGTTAGGATCGTTTTTTCCCTGAAGAATAACAGCAGTGCAGATCTACAAACTCTTAATGCTCAGAAAAGCCAACTGAAACTTCCTATGATAGAACTGGTGGCAGCGAAACAAAGATGATGCACCAATTTACTGATCCATCTGTTCCAGAACATGTAATATATAAGTAACTTTATTAAAAGAGAAACCCTTTTTCCTACATGTTGTGTATTGCTAGTGCTGTGAGCAATGTGGGAAGTGGCAGACACTGAGTGGTAATGAAAGAACTAAACAAGAATTTTAGAGAAGAGATTACAGAAGGAGAGAGTGGGCTATACATATTTTAAAGCAGGTAGCACTGCAATTTTTTCTGTTCTACATTGGTGCTCCTAAAGCTTCAACTCGTCTTTGCTTCCCCTTAATTAAACTCTGCGAACCATGTGGGAAGGAAAAGCCTGGTGTTTGCTCTTTTGCACAAGGTATCTGTTAATGCAGTTATAGATGTAAGAAGTTACTGAAGGTGGTAGTAAAAAGGAACTGAAAAAAGTGAAGAAATGTGTGTGTAGGGGAAGGGGGGGACATCTGCACTGAGGACTAAGGACAGCACACTTCTTCTCTAGGTGTGTAGGGGACCCTACGAAGGGTATGATGAATATCTACCCTGCTGCAGCAGAGTAAAGCACGTACATCCAAGTGTTCGGGGTTGCACATGATGAAGTTTGCTCCACATTTTTGAAATACATCTGTCTCCTAGTTTAGTATGATGTAAGAGATTGTCAATTTACCTCAACATCATAGATGCCTGAAGTAGCCATCTATTTCAAAGGTCTTGCCAGAGCACTAGCTCGCTCTGATGGAAGCAGAAATTTCATACCACTAAGAAACAGCAGGTGCGTGGAAGCTACATGAAGGGCTCCCTCTACTGCAAACTGCCTTTCTAGACGCAAAGATCCAAGGAACCACGATCTCTGATGGGATGGAAAGCTGTGTCAGTCTTTCAGGGCTAAATGGAGGCGAGTAAGTTATCCATGACAACTTTGCAGAGACTGGTGGGCTCTCTGTCATGTAGGAGGGAGCCTTCTCTGCCTTCCTGAGAACTTCACATTGCTCCTCATTGTCCTTGCCTGTACTTTTACCCATGTTCATGGCATGTTCTCAGGTCTGTGGCTGAGGGAGGGAGCAGGTGATTGAGTGGTGAGGGGACACAGTGACCCCAGCTTGCTGCCCTCAGCATCATAAGCTGGGGAAGGAGAATTGCTGCAGGTGTGCAGTTTGGGCGCTAGATCTCATCAAACACTGTTGTGCACAAGAACAAGGCACCGGACTTTAAAACAGCAGTAATCCATACTGTGTATGTCTGTACATGAATAAAGCGGGTTTTGGGAAATGCCACTTAGATCCAAGAGCGGAAAAAAATTAAATTCTTCATGTATCTATAACACATCTATAATTGTACCCAATCAATCTGTCCTAGAGGATTTTTTAGAGATTTTTCCTTACAGGAACACACTGCTTCCAGCTGACTTAACAGTTTGAAAACCCTGAAGTTTGAAAAATCAAGGAGCAGAATCGATCACTTTCGGCAGGTGGAAAGACCAAGTTGAATAGATAAGCAAAGCTGTTACATCTTGGTTAAAAATGGGGAGATATTTGTAATATTGAGACCGTACTGTATAAATGGAATTGTTACACTACACAAATACTGATTCAGATATTTGAGCATTTTTTAACCTGATGATGTCTTCTGAACCTTGACACAAACCAGCTTCTGCTGTTCACATGGCTTCAGATGCTTTGAGGTTTTCCTATTTACATTTTTACAGGAGAATTTAATTTTAAGAGCTGTATCTGTTCTATTTCTGTGGGCTCACCTTTGGGCTAGTGGACATAGAGCACACCCTTCTTTCTGTGCTTGGAAGAACAGGTTTTGATGGGTGTACTAAAATCACTGGTTCCCAGCTTGCCTCCACCCCACCATTAAAATATCTAGCATCTGTTTGCCTTTGAACCTCCTGCTCAGAGATGAACAAACACACCAGGACCTGCTCAGCCTTGCACTTCACAGGACATGAGCTGGTCTGATTTTAAACATATATTTTAATATATATATATCAATATATGTGTATACATAAAATTTGCTGGCAGCTGGTGACATGGCCTTGCTGCCTGGATCCTGTGCTGCCAACATCACTCTTCACTTTATGTTTCTTCCTGCAACCCTTTGCAGCGGTGTGGCTGAAATGCTGTTCTGTAGCTCGATGCAGTGCTCTCGTTGCAAAAATGGTATCGATGGTTAGAAAGCTGCTTGCCTTATTGTGCTTTCTTGAAGATCCTCTTGAAGATCTCCCATGCAGAATTTTCCTATAGAGTTCTTGGCACTAAGGCAAATCATACTGGAAATCCACCTCTCTCAAAATATTGGTCTGGCTGTGATGTCATGGCTGGAAACTTGAGCTGATAAGCCCAGTTTTTCGATAGATTTGTCAGAGATGGAGGAGAAATGTGACTAAAATGAAAACATTTTCCCATAGCCAAACTGAGGACCTAAACTCATTCAGCCTCTGCTGTCCTGCAACAGAGCATTTCATGAAATACAATAATGTTTACTCTTGGTCAAAGCATTTTATTGCACATATAAGCACTGTGTATAACTGTGCATGCTGTTTCACTTAAAAATTGGCTCTCTGCTACAGATAAATAAGACTGACAGGATTTGATGCAGCTCCTCTCAAAGGCGATGCATTCAGAGAATGTGAGGTTTCCATTTAAGACTGCTGGGCAGGGTCCTGAGAGAGAAATCTCAGAAAATAAAGGGCCACCTACTCTAGTCCCCTGCCCTAAAGCCCAAACTGTATAATTTCCAGAAGATTTTTGTAAAGGACTTCCATCCATTGTGCTGCCACAGCCTCTCCAAACACCACTCCAGGGCATCACTGCCTGCACCCTGAGCATGCTGCTGCTCCTGCATTACCTGGTGCTTTACTACTGCACTTTGAGCTGTTATTTCCTCCACCTGTGGGGATGCTGCCTTTCCCCTTTTTCAGCAGCAAAGATGATGATATTTTGAAGACAGTTAGCATGGTCTTCTCTTTTATGCTTTCTTCCTTATATGTTTCCTTGTCAGTCAAAATTTCTAGAGAGCTGATCAATCTTTTTACTCTCTGCACTCTCTTCCACTGGTCCTCACCTCCTGTGACGTGCAGCACTCTGAGCAGGATGCAGCGCTGAGTGAAGGCTTGTCCCTGCTGCCACGTTCCTATTTACAGAGCCAAGTGGGGCAGCTGCATTTTCCCCAGTGTGATTGCATTGTTGGCCCATGGTCTGCCTACATTCCTCTCATCTCTTAAAGCCCTTCCTGAAGACCTGTAGTTTAAGCAATTGCTTTTCAGCGGACATTTATGTATAGTGTGTAGTCATTTGGGAATAAAAGATGTATAAAAAAAAAAAAAGAGAGAGAGAAAAGAAAAAAAAATGAAGAAGTTAGACAGTTTAAAGAATTTCAGTATTGAGAGTTACTATTTGGCTCTTAGTGACACTGCCAAGGCTCAGCACACTGCTAAATCTTATCAGCAAGGGAAGAAGTATATTGAGGATAAAGGAGCCCATAGGCTGACTGTCTCTGCATTCCCCTCTTTTCAGCTGGTTTGACCTCCGCTGGCATGAGGTGTTGTCCCAGGAGGATTCATCATGTGGCAAAGACTGGCTCTGTAGGTGATGGGACTGATTCTCATCCCAAGTGCAGGGTCTTCAAGCTCCACTTCTCCCACGTGCTGCTTGCTTGGGCACCTGGCAGAGGAGACAGACCAGAAGGCACAGCAGGTTCCTGGCTGGTGAAGGGTGAGGTGAGGAAGGAGGCAGGGCAATGCTTGGGCACAAGACTGGCATCTCAGGCACCGAGACAGTGTCTCTTCTCCTCTTCAGATACCGAGTACCACATTTGCAATCACGCTACAATGTATGTAGTGTACATATCCCTAAATATAATATTTTCACTGATATACTACACACTATAGTATACAAGGGTCTGAACTACCCTGCTCTCATGGAAAGTCTTGTGGGTTTAATGGCCACATCAGCTGGATGTTGTTTAGATATCTGTGGAAAGACCCTGTCACCAGGAGCAGACACACTAAGCATCATCGTCGCCGCTGCTGATTTTGGTTTCCACCAGGGCACACAGCACTGCCAGCTGGTCCCTCAGTCTGTGACTGGGGGGCTGCCCAAAAAGCCTTCTGCTGAGAGGGCATCATGATGTCTGCATCCCACTAACATCAAGACAACATCCCTAATTGCTTGAAAGTTTTATTTCCATGTGCTTAGTTAAAACACAGTAGAAAATATATATATATATATATTTCAGGTCATCTTTTTAAGAATGTCTGTATGTTGTGCCATTATGTTGGCAATTATGTGCTTCAGAGATCACCTTGGCTTCTACCAGGCTGATGTCTCTAAGCTGTAGCTTTATCATGTTTCTACTGGGATATACTTGGTTTCACGGTGATGTTGCTGGACAGGCCTACAAATTTACAGTTTGCTTTAAAATTAGGGGGCAGGCTTCTAGATCTAGAAATGTGTCTTTTTAGGTATATAAAAATACTCGCCTTGAAGTTTGGCATTTGCCAAGTAAAGCAAGTTTCACTGCAGCCTGCAAAAGGGAGGTACGTGGTTGCAGCCCCCTGCCCCCAAATCGTGTCATTTTGGTGCTCCAGGCTCTGCCTGATGTGGCTGGGGACGAGCACATGGGGCCACGTGGGTTTGGCAAAGGATCTGTGCTTGCAGCCCGACCTTCACCATGCACGTTAAGAAATGGGATGGCTCAAGGAGTGTCCTGGTTTCAGTTAGGACAGAGTTAATTTTCCTCCTAGTAGCTGGCAGGGTGCTATGTTTTGGATTAGGATGAGAAGAGCGCTGATAACATGCTGATGTTTTAATTGTTGTAGAGCAGTGCTTACACCAAGCCAAGGACTTTTCAGCTTCTCGCTCTGTCCTGCTAGCGAGCAGGCTAGGGATGCAGCAGGAGCTGGGAGGGGACAGACCCAGGACAGCTGACCCAAACTGGCCAAAGGGGTATTCCATACCATCTGACGTCATGCTGAACAATATATAGGGGTGGCTAGCCGGGGTGGGGGCCGGCTGCTCGGGGATAGGCTGGGCATCGGTCAACGGGTGGTGAGCAATTGCATTGTGCATCACTTATTTCGTACACATTATTACTATTAATACTATTATTATTATTATTATTATTATTATTATTATTGTTATTATTTTTCCTGTCTTAATAAACTGTCTTTATCTCAACTCACAGGCTTCACTTTCCCGTTTCTCTCCCCCATCCCGGAGAGGGAGGGGGGAGGGTGAGCGAACGGCTGTGTGGTGTTTGGCTGCCAGCCGGGCTAAACCACAACAAGGAGAAGTATTGATTTAAGGATATAGCAAAGCAAGGAGGGAGAGCTGTTCCTCTGGAAATTTGTCCCTTCCAGCCGTATCTCCTCCTGTTTAAAAAACCTTGCTGCTTGCCCCTGTAGACCTGGATGTGCTGTGCTTGGCGCTGCTGCCTCCGGGCAGCTTTCGGTGCCCCCGGCCACATCCAGCACTGCTGCCAGGGAGCAGCAGAGTGGAGCTGAGGAGCTGGCTGGGAAACAGGGCAATGCATGAAAGAGGACCGGGGAAAATATTTGGGATCAGCTGGGAGAACTCTGGGTGGCTTTCCTAAGTCCTTGTCAGTATTTACAGTGTTTTACATTTATTTTGTGTGAGTGTGGAGGGGGCATGAGTAAGAGTATGGAGGGGGTAAAAGAGATGGGCACTCCTCAGTGCACATACTCCTGGAGCAGGAAAGCTTTATCCCACCTATAGAGCTGCAATTGCCCATTTTGTGAAGGATACTTAGAGAAACACAGCAGATAAGGCCCATCTACACCATCTACAGCCTGGCTTTCCAGGCCTAGTGCCTGGATTAGCCCTGTCAGGCTGCAGAGCTGCAAGGGGACACGTCTGGCTGGCTTGTTTATTTCAGCAACACGCTTACATAAGGGCTGTGAGAAACCTTGCCCCTGCTGGATGTCCAGAGAGGTCCACACCAGGCTGGCAGCATGCTGGGCAGATGTGTGGGTGCTGGCCACATGCAGAGCCCAGCACCAGCACCGGGCGCCCCGCCAGGATCAGCCTGGCCCCACTGTTAGCCCCGTGCACGTCCTGAGGCCATGCGAGCTGTCTGCAGTCCGGTTAGGGTAATCTGATTAACAGTATACAATTATCGTCATTTTTGCAGTCTGTTAAATCAGGGAAATTAAATAAAGCTTCCCTGGGGACCCTGGGGAAGAGGATGTGTGTAGGAGATTAAACCCCATGATGGCTGCTAGAGTCTGGCCTGTGTCTTGTTTCATGAGATGTTTCAGCTCGGGGTGCCCCCACCCCACAAACTGAAACATCTGAGCCCGTACAGCTGTGATGGGGACACTGGGAGGACAGGGTCCAGGCCTGCCCCAGCTCCACATCCCCCAAGGTCTCTGCAGCAGAGCAGGGGCTGCCTTCCCCAAAGCATCCCTTGTGTCTGTGCACACCCAGTGTAAAGCTAGTAGGGAAATAAGGGAAGCAGAGCCCAGCAATGAACAGGGAATCGCTGGAGTTTGTCACCTGCAGGACTGGGGCACACGTTTCACAGGAAACCACCTGGGGAGCAGCAGTACCACAGTCATACACTACTGGAGCTGGACTTGTCCTGGCTATAAAAATCGTTGCCATAGTTAAGGGTCATAAGAGTTGAAGGCACGAAAACCTATTCCAGGGCATAGGATCAAAATGAAAAAGCACATCGGCAAGTTCAGGAGTTGACTACATGTAAGATGTACTACTTTTTCAGATGTACACAAGTAGAGAAAAGATGCTTCATTAGCCTAATGAGAAATGGGTAGAGAATGGGATGGGGCAAAGCTGGGGTTGTTAAATGTGAAGGATGCAAAGGTTCACGCAGACACAGGATGGCAGCTGGTCTGGGCAAACGCAGTCCCTGAGGTTCTTTCCAGCTGAGGAGGAGTTTAAAATGGCTTTTTTTTTTTTTTTTTTTTTTTTTAAAGCTTGTGGACAGAGCACTAACCTCAAATTGGTTAATGCACTGAGGCCAGGTTTTATTTAATCCCAGCCATTAAGGAAAAAGTCAATAAGCAAGAAGTGAAGGACACAAGCCCTTCGGTCATACCAGCCACATTAGCTGATCACAGATCACTGGTACACCAGGAAAATTTACAAGCAATAAACTACCATATCCAAACTGGACACTAACAAAACTACTTTTTTTCTTTTGAGTATTCACTTCCTTTTCACTTTTTTTTTTTTTTTAAATAATAACCCTGTTTACAGATCATAAATGCCTAGCATGTAATGCTCTATAAAATACAAGTACATATAATATGCAGCAGGTCAAACTTCTCTACAGACAGTATGTTTTACCTAAACAAAAATATGGCTCTTGTCTTAGAGATGACTTTTCATATATATATTTTTCCTTCATATTACTTGGAAATCCCCTTTGGAATAACCCCACATTCTCTTTTTTCCTTTGTCCGGGAGGGGAAGCCCTTGCTGGCATCCTGCACCTCCACCCCAGAGCAGCTTTGTTCTCTCCTGTATGAGCATCAGCACTGGTTAGCTGACGAGTTAATCATTGAAGAAAAGGCAAAGGAATGGAAAAACTGGGGTTTTCCATTTACTGTAAGAAAAATAGAAATCCTGTTTTCTTCCGTTCCACAAAGCACTGTGGGTTTTTGTTGTTGATCGTGCTCTTTCCCTTCTCTTGTCCTCTTTTATGTTTGGAGCCCGCCCGGCTTCAACACACATCCAGAAAAGATCCTTTTCTGCCGTGCTGCCTTGCAGCTGCTTTCATCTCTGATTAAGCAAAGCTGAAACCAAAATTTAATCCACAAAACTGGAAGTTACATGGGCGGGGAGGAGCAGGAGAGTGCTGCAACTGTAGCCAAAGGGCAGCTGAGTAATTTGTCTGAAAAACTGCCCGACTTGGTTTAATCCAATGTTTTCCAGCTCTTTCACGTGGAAACATAGAGCCATAGCAACCCCAATAAATATGGTGAGCGTATAATTGCCAAGAGGCACAATGTTTATCAAATGCATGTGTAGGTTTTCCAGTATATCTGATCCTCTTTCTTAACAGCAACAGCCATTGTCAAGGCTCAAGGTTGTGTTATTCCAAGTGAGAGGGATGGGCGGCTCATCGGGAGTACTATTCATAATCCATATAAGACAAAATTTATTTGGCGGTCTTGAGATTGCAGTGGCTGCTATTATTTGCTCAAGTCCTTTTGAGTATTTGTTAAAGATGCTGGGCACTGGAAGCAGTATAGAAAAATGCTAGCACAAGGAACTGGGCCATGCTGGAACATTTTAGAGATGAGTTGATACTGGATAGGCTGCCACGGTGGCAATGTGGAAATGTGGTGGAAATGTGTGACCCACAGCGTGTCCTGAAATGTGCCTCCCGTAGGAGCAACTAGCACTGGCCAGGAGCTCGGGAGTGGCCTGCAGAGCTCACAGATTTCAGCCCTGGGTCTATCCCTGAGGAGGGGCAGAGGAATATTTCTCAGGCACCAAGACATTCTTCATCAGCAGACTCAGCAATGGAAGGGCTGAGACGCTGCTCCCAGCCCCAGAAGGACTTTCGGTCCAGGTGAGGAACATCTCAGTCCTGGTTATTCCCATGTGGTCCCCATGCAAGGACCACCAGAGCTCGTGTGGGAGCCCTTGCCAGACCCCTGTTAAACATTGCTTGTATTGGACACGCTGGTAATCACTGCAGTAATCATTCCTAAACTTTCCATTTAATATTTCCAGCAGCTGTCATCATTGCCAAAAATCACTCGCTTTACTGCCAGTGGTCAAACCGCCACCAATTTCAAGGGAACAGAGATAAGATAATGCTGAGAAGCAACACTGTAATATTTTACGCATTTCTGATTTGGCCTGGTTCAACAGCTCTCCAAGGTAGAAAACACAACAATTGCTAACAGCAGAAACAGAACTAATTACTTATTTCAGAATTAATAAGTTGTGGCACAGTCTGTGAGTCATTTCCTTGTTGAACCAATTTTCTTACTCATCAAATTTGCTCACAGAGTAGCTGCCCTGAAGAAAGGATTAGACAGGGAAATTTTCCCGATAATAAATTTAAAGAGACATTAGCATCTTGTAAGACCATGTCCCAGATGATTCAATGACAACCAGTTAAAGGCATTTACAGAATTGAGTTTGTGTAATAACAACATAGCTAACAAACTACATCATGAAAAAGGAAAAGAAAAACAAGAAAATATTTATTGACATAGCATGTGCATTGCATTGTATAACATCTTAATATAGTGAAGGTTTGCATTTATTTTCCCAAATGAGCTGTAGTTTTGTGCAGTTAAAAATATTATAAAAACACATTTTTTTGAAGTTTGCTGTCACTTTTTAAAAAGTTAAGAACATTAAAGAATCATAAAAGCTACCTCTTAAGGTTTTTAGCCTAAATACTATCTCATACTTGGAGCAAAAGGCTGGTGCAAATAAAAATGAAAACCAGGGAGTCAAATGTGTTTCCAAATCCTTTGAGATTATTGTGCAATTTTAAGCTTTCAATCTAATTATATATATATATATATATTATTCCTTAGTCCAGTAGGTTGTAGATGGAAGTATCTGCAATATGGTGTGCTTTAAAATTAGAAGCAGTTGACTACATTTCTACAAAGCTACCAAACATACTAAAGGTATTTGAAAAAAAAATATTGGCTAGGCTTTGTAGATACATGCAAAATGTGGAACCAATGCTTAAACACTTCAGGTTTGGGATTTAAATTTTTTTTTCCAACAGGGAACAGCCTTGGCAGAAATCCCACCAAATTGTCAGGTTTGGAAATGTTTACATGGAAGAAATTGGCGTCACTTACCACCTTCTCGGTGATGCGGTGTGCTGGGAGGTTCGTGCCACCGACCCTTTTGGCTCTGTTGCTTCCCAAGGACCCTGACGTACTGAGCACAAGCACAATCCCTGCGACTTTGGGCAAGGACTGTAGGTCAGGGTTCACAACTGCTGCCTGTCAGTGGTCTCTGCTAGAACATGAACCCTCCCTCTCACAGCCTTTTCCTTGGTGCTTTTAGCTGGGAAGAATAGCCCCATGCTTAATAGTGAAAGATGTTCATGCAACTTATGATTTTTACATCTTAACATATACTGTTGTGCCTTTCCCACCTGCCAACTCTTTCTTACAGTAGGTCTTTCTGCTACCTCATGGCCATTTACTTTTCACTTTCTTTATCCCTCATACACCACCTCCTTCTTCCTGGTCTTCTGTAACATCGACTTCTTTTGCTGTCTCTTTCTGTAGTAATTGCTGCTTGCAGCAAGGTGATCTCTTATCAGCAGAATAGGAGGAAGACCCCAGCTGCTTCTTTCCTCCACTTTCAGATGAATTATTTTCTTACTTGGCCATATTCTGGGTTGATTCATACTCTATACAGACTCATAAATCTGTAGAATTTGTACGGTAAGTTATGAAGTGAGTCAAGGAGAAGCTTTAAGCAATTTTTAAAGCATCGGGTACTCTATACCTCACATAACAGAAATAAATTTTACTAGCTAATATTGTGTTTTTCTTTTGTAAGATAAACTTAGACTTGATTTTTCACATCCCAGATAAACCCCTTGGCTTCCACTGTACTTCTCAGAGCCCAAAACTAAACACACGCACAAGTGTCTTGCAGAAGCTGGTCTGGGTGTG
The DNA here is from genome assembly GCF_013377495.2 of Cygnus atratus. Classification (NCBI taxonomy): domain Eukaryota; kingdom Metazoa; phylum Chordata; class Aves; order Anseriformes; family Anatidae; genus Cygnus; species Cygnus atratus. The sequence continues at coordinate 36,958,082 of NC_066364.1, read as the reverse complement.
TTAATGGTTTGTATATGAGGCATATCCTTGGCCTGGGGAAAACTTACAAATTGCCAGTAGCCCCTTAGCAGAAAAGGGATTTGTCTGAGTTGTTTGTTTGTTTGTTTGTTTTGTTTTCCTAAAGCCAGGAAAACAGTTAAAGAAAAGCTCGACTCTTATGGAAAACATTAACGCTGAGGAAAACAAATGATGCCCACTCCAGTACTTGAAAGAGGGAAAAATCCTTTGCAGAAACATTGCAAGGGACGTGTCTCCTATGCTGGGAACCCTGCCCTGATGCCTGTACACTATACTCCTTACTAGGAACACCCCCTCGGGTATTTTGTCATAGATAACAAGATACCAACTGCAGCTCTTTGAAGGCAATCTGAGATTCTGACAGCTCAAAAGTTCTTGTCCCACTTGCAGTGGCTGGTACCGATAGCCCTGTGCTGGCCTCTGGGGCTGTAACAACACCTACACAAAGCATTTCCTTCTTTATTAGGCTAAACGGCATATCGAAATGTTGTCTGGCATTAGGATACGACAGCCATGAACATTTTGGCCACTGGTATCTTTTCCCCTTGCCTGAAGGTTCTGGCCCAGACAGCACAGCGCATGCTTTCAAATGCCATGCTTGCATGTGTCTCTGCATGGGCACTCAGACACAGGGGCTTGAATATGTATATATATAGTTGAGATTAATTCATATGTTGCGCTGCCCAGCCTCTTTAATCTCTTAGTACCATAAAATAAGGCACTGGACATCCAACATTTATCCTCTGAGGATAAACTTTTGTTATCAGCGTGGTATGAGAATTTCAGGTTGTGGCTGAGGTATTTAAAGCAGATGATTATTAGAACAAGACCATTTGAAAGCTGACATAAACATTTTTCATTCTTACCTTGTCCCTGATTCCCAAACTAATAAAGAAATAATGGTATTTCTTTTCCTAATGAGTACACCTAAAGACGACTCCCCAAAACAAGGGATTTACTAAGCTACTTTATCTTGATCAGTTTTGGACCTGAATCAATGTTGAGGATAAAATTCTAACAAAATCCATGGACCTATGCTGACTTATACTGATTAACAATATGGTACCTTATTTGTTACAGTAACTATGGAAAAAGGCACGTAAGAAATATATTATAGAGCCACCTAAGAAATATTGTAGGTCTGCTGCATAGAGCAAGAGCATTAAATATTGGACTGAGGTGATTTAAAATTAGTCAGTGAAGCCATATGTCTTCATAGAGATGTTAACAACAACAACAAATATAATTAACTTTAAAACCTTAGACATTAATTTCTAAACTTTAAAAAATATTAGTTTTCTGCAAACAATCATACAAGTCTAAAAAAAAAAAAAAAAAGTTAAATGTTGCCTGGAAAGGCTAAAGTTGAAAGAAATAGTTTCTTTTAAAGTGAGATCTCTTCCAATCAATGAAATATTGCTGGAGTTATGGTATGGAAACAACTGTTAAATTTTGATGCTTTGGTAATAATATGTCAAAGAAAGTTGCCTGCACATTCAAAGTGTCAGGTTCTATATTTTCAGTCATCTACAAAAAAGTGGGTTACTAAAAACGATCATATTTCATTGAAAAATGTTACAAGCAAATTTCAAATATACCAATAAGAAATCATATTTTAAAATCTTGTTCTATTTTTTTTTCTTCTGCATAGGAAGAAAATTAATTTTGGTCAGTATAAACCTATCATCAAAAAATTAAATATTGCAATGACGAATAATTATAAAAGTAACGAAACCCAATGGATGTGATCTGAAATACAATGGATGTGATCTGAAATATTATTTTGTTACTAGATTAACATAGCACCATAACAATCCTTTGCACTCCAAAATCTTGATACAAAATACAAGATTAAGACTTGTGTGGCAATCAACAGTATTCAATTTTTTAAAAAGGCGATTCATGTGTGAAAGTCAAGCTCTCTTTTTTCATTAACTGTGTGGTTCAGCAAACATATTGAACCAAATCATTTGATAACTACTGCTGCTATCTAGCAAGATACCGGTTATCATGCACAGGGTAGTTCTTCCACCATTCAGAAGTTGGTATAATTTAGTTGGGAGAATTTTTTAGTTTAACCCTGTGACTCGCGTTGAGGCGGAGTCTGAATATGACATGATTAAAACTGCCCACTTTGTAAAACCATGGAAAGACATACAGAAATACTGCTTTCCAACTCCCAGTCTAATACCCAGAGTATCCTATCTATGTAGCTGAATTCTTATGAAGTAATTTTAAGAACCTGCAAAAATGGTTAGCACCCAACGAAACTCTCATCCGTGGCTTTGAGGTGAAGCTCCAAATGATTGTCAAACAGCCACTTCTGAAGTCAGTGACTTTGCCTAATGGGGAAGATAAACATTTGAAAAGAAGCTAAAGCTACAGCTTTCCAAATACTAATTAGAAAACAAATGTATATATTTAAGACTTGTATAGCTTCTCAAAGAAGGTATAAAAAGGCATTAAGTTATGCTCTGATGTTTCTTCTCCCAAACATGGAAACTTCTATGTTCTTTAATTTCTCTTTGTTGTTTCTACTGAGCAATGAAGTGAAAACTTGTCTTTTAGGTCTAGTCATTGGCTACAAAAAATTGGGGTTTCCATGGGAGTGTTCCTCCAGCAACCAGATTAGGAAACTTTCCAAAATAACAAGCACGAACTAGATTGCTGTTTTTCAACATGGAGCTGTGGTCTTTAGAAAATGCCAGAATAATTTCTTAGTCTCATGCAGTACTCTGGATCATTCTGCACAGACAGTAAAGTGATGTACACACAACTTGCATTTGAAGAATTGGAACAGAACCCTGAGAAAAGAAAATCCATTGAAAAAACATATATTGTTGGATACCAGTTTGAGAAGCTTCAATCCTTCCCCTGGGGGAAAAAAATGACAAACAAGTGTAGTCATTTTTTTCTGACATGAACGATTTGAATTTATCACAATTGCAAATATAAATATAGTTTGGGTTTTTTAAGTGCAGATCTAGGGTTGATTACAATTAAAAATATTTTGTTTGATAACTCTACCCATTCCCCAACCATTCAGCATTACTCAAGTCACCGTAACATTACTTGTGAGCTTTGAGTTCGAAAGCATCCTGACGTAGAGTGATGTTCTTTCGGTAACTGCTGGCAGAAGATTTTCACTCTGTTATAATTTGGGTGCTAGGCAAGTTAGTTTCAGCTCTCTTCAGCCTTGTGTGCAATTCTCGTCATTCCCATGTATCCAGAAGCAAATCTGGGCATATTTAAGAGGAGTAATTCTTACTGCTACATTATAATCCTGCTGTTCCCCATTGACATCCACCCACTGATGGCCTGAATAAACAGCAATGATCTTGCGTTTCCACTTCTTTTTGTTCGGCTCCTTAAGACGGAGATAGATGCCAGATCCAGTTGAGCCAGGCTCAGCATCACAATACTGATAAAAGAGATCATTGGACTCATCAGAAATGCTACAAAATCTGTAGACCAGCTGCCCAGATCGGTCGTTGTCAAAACCCGAGAAGTGGATCATGCTCCCGGGCATCATTTTGATGGTTGGGCTGATTCCCAGCTCCATGTATTTCCTTTTGTGGGGACGCTTGAGCTCAAGAACAGCATAATCATAATCCAGGGCAATATCACCAGAGACACCCTTAAACCAGCCTTTGGGGATGTGGGTACTCTTCACTCTGGTCCACTGGAAGGAGGGCATGCCATCTGAGGTCTCCTGCTTCCTCCCAGATCTCCTCTGCTTTCTCCCACCACCTTTGGATCGTCGCCTTAGTCCTGTGTCAACTTTAGGATCCTCTTGGGCCTCAGAAGCTTCTCTCCTACTTCTCTTAGCCCCTTTGCGCTTCCTGCCATCACCTCTGGACTTTGTTTTCATCAGGCCCACCCTCAGTCTTTTGCTGCCTTTAACGTAATCCTTGCCGTTATGCAGACAGTGGGCAGCTGTTAGCACGTGCTTGGGGGAAATGAGAATGCCACTACAGCCAGTGGAGACCTTCACAGCTGTGTTGAAGGGAAAGTTGGTCATAAACCGTTTGTCATAGATGCTGAACCTACTATCTATTCCATATATCTGCCTCTTCTTCCTCAATGACTTGTGTGTAGTTGTGTTTCCAGATGGACCAGGTGTTAGTCCAAGGACATTCACTTCAGTCAGGGTCCGCGTGCCATTCTCGAAAACAGTCTCATAGGATAAGAGGTCCTTCAAGTCAGACAAGCTGGGCACTGGCAATTTTCTTTGACATTCAATTCCACATACGCTGTTCAGCTCTAAGTTGGGTTTTGCTTCAAATTTAGGGTTGTCAAGGGAGAAAGTTCTTTCACTCACTATTTGGGGAATCTTCTTTAAGTGCCAAGTAAAATCTTGTTCAGTTTCTGTTCCATTAGCAAGACCCAATGTAGGCAAGAATAATATGGATAGCAGTAACATGTGCTCCATTTTGTCTATTTTTTTCTAAAACAAGACAGAGAGATTTGAAAATATAGAGTTGAAATACACGCAACTATCTTAGTATCTTAAAAGCATAATCATGCAATATATACACTCAGGAAAGCCCAGCCAAGTAGGAGGGACAAGTCTGCTGACTCATGGCATGCCTTTTTCCTTCAGGATCCCACAAAGGCTGCAGAAACTCTACTGTCTGTGTCTTATGGTCACATGTGGAAGGGCCCACCTAGATAGGGAGACACACCACACAAAAAGGTAACACTTTAAATCAGAAAGACAAAAAAAAAATTAAAAAAAAATATATTATTCTCATCTGTAGCTGGGAAACATGCAGAAAGAATGTAAAATTGTTAGATGTCCGCAGCAGAGCCAGAAACTGAACCCAGAGCTCTTGATTCTGAGCTCAAAACATTACTGAAAATACCATTTTTCTCCTTTGGCAGCAGTGATATCAGTGGCATTAACTGGCTACTAACCGCTGCCATTGGGAAAGCTGCACTCCGTTCTCTTATCCTTTATTCCAATTACATGGAATCCTCAGCTGTGTAGAAAGAAAGAGCCTATGATTAAACTTTAAAAGCTAAGCAATTCAAGGGTATGTATGTGGTTAAGCTTTATGGTTTACATTGTGATGGCAGTATAAATCAGGGCAAAGACAACCGCTTGCATTTTCTTGAGCTTTGTTTAGAATGAGTAGCCCCACACAGTGAAATAACCTGGTTACAGGCTAGCTAAAGATATAGCGTGAAAAAAGCAAAGAGGAGCATGAGTGTAACATGGAAAAAGAAGTGGTAACATCACTTTAAAAGCCAAACAATGGACCAACAACTATAATTTTGAGGCATCTACACCATGTAGACATAGTACTTGCCTGTAAGAGGCAACAGCTATCGCTTTTTAGCTGACTAAGCACTATGGCTCAAACACAGCTTGTTGATTCCAATGCCAAATTCAGAGGGCAGTTTCATGTTGGCGTAGCTTTTGATGCTTTTCACTTTAGCCTGCATGGAACACTGACTTTGACCTGGAGTTTACTTACTTGGATATACTTGAAACACATTTTACAACACCACATATTTACTTACCCTGGCTTTAAAGTAGCTAACTCAGGTTTTGGAGAAGATGTGTGAACTTTTGTAAGACACCTGGAGTTTACAGTGACTCACAGGCCTAAGCTCTGGGGTGCACGTAATCATACTGAAAGATATTTGAAGATGTTGAAAGCAGAGCAGTCATCCCAGTAGCAAGATTTTGCAGGGGGACACCACTTGACCATACCAGTCTAGGTTATTGGTATTGCAAAAATGCACATATTTAAGCACTAACATTTATATACAACATTACTTCCAAAGTATTGTTTTATTATTGCTTAATTAGTACTAAATTTGAAGAGGAATGATAATTTTACATATTTATGGATAGATAATAAGGCATCAAAATAAAGAAATACTATGATGAGAACACAGGAATAGCCTTCCTGGCCTGACCATTGGTCCATCTAGCCTAGAATCTTGTTTCTGATACTGGCCAAATAGATGCCTACGGCAGAGCACATGAATAGAGCAACCATGTATGGCCCTCCTCCCTCATATTCTCTTCACTTAAAACCACTTGCACCTCATGGAATTTAAGCCAGAGGTAGTTTCTGTAGTGGGAGTAAACTTTGGTAGATTTCTCTTCCATGAAGTTACTCAGTCTTCCCTTGAACCCCCACAAAATCTTGTATTCACAATGTTCTCCATTGAAGGGTTCCACTGCTTAACTACTTGCATTAACTACTTGCACCTCCTTTTGTTCTCCTTGAGCCTGTCAGAGGCTAGCATGATTTGATGGTAAATCACGTGATATTAATGTGGAAATGCTGATTTTAATGTGCTTTGTCCTAATATGGCTGTTGAAGAGACACAAGATATTAAGAAACTCGCTGCTTCCATCGGGCTTGGGAATGCCTTTTCTAGGTTCTCTTCCTAAAATGCTCCTCCTGTTCTCAGCTCTTCTTCAGGGTCTGGGTTTTGGATAGTCTTCTGTAGCTGAATTTTGTGAGCATAACTGCTAGTTCATATAGAAAGTCTCAGAAGTGCCTGGGCAGATGTCATTCCACCGAGATGGCTGAAGCCTTCCCAGCTGGATTCATAACGAAATTTGCTTTGTATAGAGACATCCTACAAGCAAATGGGTAAGTACTGTGCCTCCCTCCAGCCACTCTTTAAAAAGAAGAAAACAAAACAAAACACACAACCCTGAATAGATGTGTCGGAGCCTCCTGTTTGAAACACTATACTCAAGTGCTCGCTACTTATAAAGACAGTCTTGGACACCATGGTTTCCATCATTCATAATGAGCCACTTGTTGTTTGTAATGAACTAACTGGACAACTACGCTTCAGTAGAACTGGAAGAAGTCCAAGCCAAGGAGCTTGACGAAAATGGTAATTTTCATTACAGGGCAGAGTGGTCCCAGTAGGCAGCATTGTCATTTACAGCCAGACACTTAAGGTCTGTTTACTAACCAGAACTCTACTGCTTAAGCAAGGACAACATCAAGCACAGGAAAAGACAACAGTTGCTATGGCCCTGTACAGGATGCTGGCACAGGGGGAACGCAGGGACTTCTCTTGCCAGATAGCAAGGATGGAATTGTGTAGATGGCTGCAAAGACACCACTGCATGGTGAGAGAAGGGGAGAGGGAATACAGCCTCCAGAGGAAGGAGGAAAGGCCCAGAGAAGGCTATAAGCTGGCAAAAAGATCCCCCAAATCTTACTCTCACTTTCTGCCACGCTGTTCTTTGCTCTTCCTCCAAACCCCAGGCTCTGCCCTCTCTTTTTCTTTGCTCCTTTCCCATATAAATTTTGGGTTGGCTTACAGTAATTAGAAGCCTTCAGTCAGCTCTGCCTTTATGACAGGATGAATTGCTTCAGAGAAGATAGAAGAAGATGAAAACCAGAAAATGAAAGAGATTTTCTTGGTCCTGTGAAGATTTTGAAACTTTCCCTCTGATTTCCAAGCCCAGTGGATAACTGCAAGGACTCTGTCCTCATTCCAGCTGCCATGCATACATGTAAAGGCATTTTCAGCTCTTACATCCTGTTTCTATCATTAACCCTTTCTGCATTCACAAAACATAACCATGTCCTACCTTTTCAGGATATCTTTTAAATATCTTGTCAGCATGACCTAACTCCAGAAGAATGCACCTCAAATGCTCAGGAGACAGTTTGTAGACAAGCAGTCCTGGACTATGCTTCTCTTCAGGCTATCCCAGACTGAATTTATTTGTCAGTGTAGCTCAGACAGAAGAAAAGTTTTGTCCTTACTGCCTCATGGTGTTTTATCTTGGTTTGTTCAGAGCAGTCTGGGATTGTAGGAAAGTCAGCACAATTCACATTAGACGTGCATAAATTCAGATGCAATTCTCAGACCACAAAATATGATAAGCTGAAACACTACCCAGCTCCTTAACTGCTTTTGGCCTTGTTCTTTAAATGGTCTGAAAATTGGCATTGACAGTTCTGCTCTGACAAAGCAAAAGACAGGATGTTTTTGGAAATCTCATACTCTCTGCAAGAAGCCATCACCCTAACCCTATCCACCACTGCTCCCTTCACTCCTCTGGATATCGGTGCACAGATTTCATCCTCCAGAGTGGCTTATGGAGAAAACACAAAAAAACAAACAAACAAAAAACACGGCGACTCCTGGCTCTTACAAAACTTAAGCTGCTTCAGTAGGCATGAGAAGAACGAATTTTACAAAGCTTTTTGAAAACTCTTGTGCGTTTCTGAAATCACACACACACACACACAAAAAAAAAAAAAAAAAAAAAAAAAAAGAACGAAAAATGTTTTCTGTTTCCCGACGGGGGCAGGGAGAACCCCCAGCCACCCTGTGTCGGCAGCCGCTGGGTGGCGCGCCCGGACAGCACCACGGCTCGGACCGGCTCAGCACGGCTCGGCACGGCACGGCACGGCACGGCTGGGCTCAGACCGGCACGGCACGGCTCGGTACGGCTCGGACGGGCACAGCTCGGTTCGGCTGGGCTCAGACCGGCACGGCACAGCTCGGCTCGGACCGGCTGGGCTCAGACCGGTACGGCTCCTTTCGGGGACAAGAGGCGGAGGACGAGGGCTTTGCAACTTTCGCAAACCTTGCTCAGCCCTCTCCGAGAGCCTCTCCCAGCCCCGGGGCTGGCCACCAGGCAGCCTCCGCTCCACTCTGCCCGGGGCTGCGCCCTTCTCCCCCCCTGCCAGGTTTGGGGAAGGGGCCGCAGAGGGACGATCCCCCAACCCCACAGCCCCATCCCGCTGCGGTCCGGGACAAGCTGAGCGGCTCCCGGGGCTGAACCTGCCCTGGTTCCCCGGCCCCGGCTGCTCTGCCCGAGCCTGATGCCCTGGGGGGACATCAGCAGGGAAACAGAGGTTGAGGGGGGAAAAAAAGGGGGGGTCGTTGGGTCTTTGCTTTTTCATTGCCCGCTCCGCTTCTGCTCACCGTTTGTGTGCATCAAGCGCTTGGAAGTCCGGCGTTTTCCTGGGAGAAGCCGAGGATTTGGAGAGGAAGGCTTCCACTCGCTAAAGCTCCTTAGCCATCCTCTGGTCCTGCGTTCAGGCGTGACCGCGGGAGGCTCTGCCTTTCTGTGGCTGATCCAAAGGAGTTCCCTCTCTCCCGAGCCTGAAAGTTAAATACCTTGGCACAGCTCTCTTGCGATTCCGAGATAAATCTGCTTCCAGCGGTGACGAATCTGGATAAAATTAGTGTCAATTCCAAAAAAGAGAGCAGGAATGGTAGCACAAATACTGCGGGGGTGAATCAGAATTAAAGGAGAGGTTGTTTTGAAATGCGAAGAGGCTCCCTCCGTGCCTACAGCCGAAGCTGCACGGAGACAAAAACTCTGAAAGAGGAATAAATGTGCCCCTCTCGTCTGTCCTGCTAGTCGCCCGTGCTTAAAAAAAGGAGAAAAAAAAAGGGGGGGGCGGGAAGGGGGGTCAGAGCAACGTGTCGCTTTTCAGTCCTATCAAAACTGCATCCCTCAGGCTAACGCAGCAGGGGCTTTACACCAAATCCTGCACAAGCCCAGGGCACCGACACCCCTCAGCCCCCCAGTTTTGCCCGGTGGCAAGGACGCGGCCGCCCCCAGCCCTCCTCCTGCCCCGCTCCCCGGCGGCCGCCGCCCCGGCCAGGTGCGGGCAGCCTCCCCCGGCGGCCGTACCTGGCCCCGATGGAGCCCAGGGGAGGGGAAGCGGCCACCTCCACGCCGTGAGAGACCCCCTGCCCTGCCCCGCCGCCCCCAGCCCCGGCCCCGGCCCCGGCACCCGCCGCCGCCGAGCACCCGCGGCTACTGAGGACGGGGCGAGGGGGAGCTGCCGGGTCTTCCCGGGCGGGGGAGGGGATGGAAAAAGGGAAAAAAAAAAAAAAAAAAAAAAAAGGAGCAAGGGAGGAGGACGGCAGGGAGAGAAGGGGAGGGCTGAGGGGAGATCCCCTCGGGTGGGATGGGGTGGGATGAAGGCACGGGGCGGGGAGGCGCATCGCCGCGGAGAGACGGGGTGATCCCGCCTGGGGTTGGGGCCGGGGCCGCGGGGGAGGCGGCAGCGGCCGCCGGCTCCTCAAGCGGCCCCGCGGGCCGGGCCGGGCCTCCCCGCCCTTCCCCTCAGGGTCCCGCCGCGCCTTCCCCGCCCGGGCCCTGCCGGGTCCGCTCCTCAGGAGCCCCAGCCCCGCTCCTCAGGGCCCCAGCCCCCCCAGCACCTCCCTCCTCTTCTCCCCAGTCTTCGTTCCACTCTTTCTAATGTCTCTGTCTTCCCCTGCCCAGGCTCCCAGAGCCTGTGTGGTTGTAGACGGGCAGAAAACCCAAAGGGCGGGCTGAGCTTTGGTGCCTTTTTCTTCACTCCTGCCAAGGCAGAGACCTTTGGCTGTGGGTCCATGGGCCCTGTACCATTGCAGCCCCCCTGCAGGGACCAGGAGTCCCAGCTGGTGTCCCACGGCCCCCTGCCCTACAACAAAGTTCTTCCCGTGCTGTGCAGGTGCACCACACGAAATTCACTCATTAAAGACTTTTGCAAGAGCTTAACCAGAGTCAATTTGGTGAGTTTATCTGCTGAAATCAGCTCACACTAGACGATGGCCCTCTTGATTTGCCAAAACCTGCAGGAAATTTGTGGCATTGCTAGAGATCAAGTTGAGATCTCCAGAGTACTATTTTGTTGTCGTAATCATAAGAATATCCTTCCTTTCAAAGACTTAACTTTTGAAATTTAGTGGAATTAATTGTATAAATAGGTTGGAAATGAGGCATTGGCCAGGAACTGCAGCCTAAAGTTTCATTTCAAATCTTCGGGTTGATTTCTTCAAAATGTTAATTTTCTTGCAGGTCTGCTTTTGTTGCTGCTTGTGTGTACAACTTAAAAGTGTAATACTAATTATTTATGCACCTGAGAAAATGAGCTGAAGGGTTCCCAGTTCAGTTGACAAGGGAAGAAAGAAATTAATGTTACCAGGTAGTTATGTTTTAGAAGCAATTTCTTGAACATAATCAGTTTCACACTGGGTCAGGCCAAAAGCTTTGCTAGACCAAAAGGCTCTGAAAGAGCATTAGTATAGGGCAAGATCAAGCCCTGTATCAAGTAGTCCCCTTGAGCACTTTCCCTACCACCAATATTTTAAACTCAGAGGTTTCCTGTGACAGATGTAGTTTCTACTCACTTAATAACCTTCGCTGGGTTTCTCTGTCAGGCGCTTGGCCATCTTCCCTTAAACCTACGTAGGCCTTCAGCATTCACAACTGCCTGTGGTGGCAGGTTCCACAGGTCAACCAAGTGTTGTTCACCACAGCTGCTCTCTCACTCCCCCTCTTCAAAGGGAAAGGAGGAGCAAATATGATGCAAAGGGCTCAAGGGTTGAGATAAGGACAAGGAGATCACTCAACAGTTATTGTCATGGGCAAAACAGACTCAGCATAGGGAGATTAGTAAACTTTATTGCCTATTACTAACAAGCTAGAGAAGTGAGAAACAAAGGAAAGAAACTATAAACACCTTCCCCCCATCCACCCTCTTCTACATCTTCCCCCTGAACAGCACAGGGGAACGGGGGCTTCGTCCCTGCTGCTCCTTCACGGTCCCTCTCTGCCCCTGCTCCACGCGGGGTCCCTCCCACGGGATGCCGTCCTGCCCGAACTGAGCCTGCGGGGGCTGCCCACAGGCAGCAGCTCTTCAAGAACTGCTCCCACACGGCTCCGTACCACGGCGTCCATCCCCCAGGAGCAAACTGCTCCAGCACGGGTCCCCCACGGGTGGCAGCTCCCCCCAGACCCCCTGCTCCTGCATGGGCTCCTCTCCACGGGCTGCAGCTCCGGCCCGGGGCCTGCTCCTGCAGGGGCTCTCCATGGGCCGCAGCCTCCTCCAGGCCACATCCACCTGCTCCACCGGGGGCTCCTCCACGGGGGGGCTGCAGCGTGGAGATCTGCTCCATGTGGGACCCGTGGGCTGCAGGGGGACAGCCTGCTCCACCAGGGGCCTCTCCACAGGCCGCAGGGAACTGCTGCTGCCTGCCTGGAGCACCTCCTGTCCTCCTGCTGCGCTGACCCTGGGGGTCTGCAGGGCTGCTTCTCACTCTCTCTCCCAGCTGCTGTTCCAGCAGTTTTTTTGTTTGTTTGTTTGTTTGTTTGTGGTTTTTGTTTTGTTTTGTTTTGTTTTTGTTTTTTATTTCCTTTCTTAAATATGCCCTCACAGAGGTGCAAACAACATTGCTTATTGGCTCGGCTCTGGCCAGCAGTGGGGCCCTTATCTAACATAGGGCAGCTTCTTCTCACAGAAGTCACCCCTATGGCCCCCCACTACCAAAATCTTGCCATGTAAGCCCCCAACAATTGGCTTGGCTCTAGACAGCGGCGGGTCCCTTTGGAGCCGGCTGAAACTGGCCCTTACCTAACATGGGGCAGCTTCTGGATTCTTCTCACAGAAGCCACCCCTGCAGCCCCCCACTACCAAAACCTTGCCACATAAACCCACTACAGTCACAATGAGATCTCCCCAGAGCTTTCTCTTCTCCGGGCTGAACATGCCCAGCTCTCTCAGCCTTTCTTCATAGGAGAGGTGCTCCAGCCTTCTGATCATCTTTGTAGCCTGCCTCTGGACTTGCTCTAATAGGTCCACAACCTTCTTTTGCTGGGGGCCCCAAATCTGGACACAGTACTCCAAGTGGGGCCTAACAAGGGCAGAGCAGAGGGGGGACGATCACCTCCCTCGCCCTGCTGGTGATGCAGGCCAGGAGCAGTTGGCCTTCTGGGCTGCTAGCGCACACTGCTGGCTCATGTTGAGCCTTTCGTCCACCAGAAGCCCCAAGTCTCTCTCCACAAGGCTGCTCTCAATGAGATCTTCTCCCAGTCTGTCCTCATGTCTGGGATTGCCCCAACTCAGGTGCAGTACCTTGCACTCGGTCTTGTTGAACTGCACGCAGTTCACATGTTCCCACTTCTCCAGCCTGTCCAAGTTCCTTCTGTTGTACCAACTCTACCGCTCAGTTTGGTAGTTTCTGTCCTTGGCAGTTTCCAACACTCAGCTAGACAAAGCCACAGCTGACCTGATCTGACTATCTAGGCAATAGTACTGCTTCAGGTGGGAGGCTGGACTGCATGGCCTGCAGAGGTCCCTCTCAACCAATAGTTATTTCTATGATTCTTTACCTCAAGATGCGAGCAAAATACGATTTCTGTGGCAGTACTGTGTTGTTCTCTGTTTTGTTCTCTATTGATTTCCTGAACCTTTGTGGCAATTTATTTATTTATTTATTTATTTTGACAGATGTTGAGCACTAAGCTGGTGCTCCTATGGAACCATTTCCAAAACTCCAGAACTTTCTCTCCTGAGAAGTAACAACCAGATGACCTTCCTTTTCATATGTGAAGTAAAGATCATTTTTCCCCATGTGGGCCATTTTGCATTTATCTACATTAAAATACATCTGCCTTTTTATTTCTCAGTCTTCACCAACTTTTTCTGCAATTCTTCAAGATTGGCTCTTTGTCTTTATTAATCTCAATAACTTGGTAACCTCATCAGACTTTGTGACCCGACTACTCATCCCTTCCAGATCATTAGTGAATATGCTGAATAGTGCAGGGCACAGCAGATTGTTATTGGTACTTGTCACCTCTACAAGAATTGGCTGCTTAGTACGATGTTTCCTATTTTTCAGAAAATTTGGCTATCAAATGTTTGTTTCTGTTTAGTGAACACAGGGTAATGGGACCAGTGTGCTTCTGCTGTATCGCTCCACTCTCTCTTGCTTTCTGAATTTGCTGTAGGTTATTTTGTGATTTCCAGTAAAAACTGGAAGAAGCAGCTAATAATAATTGATTTGCCTCCTGCTTTCACACTCCTATCTCATATCAGGACATTCCTATCTCATATCTGACACTCACTGAAAGCTCTCAAGATAAATGAAAAGTCTGTAAAAGTTATTTTGGAAAAAATAGACTGTGTTAATGAACATAACCACTATTTTTTTATTTTTTTAACCTTGTTCTTGAATCCAGTTTCATTACTAATATTTTCTTTCTTGAAATAATGAGATTATACATTTTGGATAATTCTTAGTACAAATTTAGAGATTTTTTTTTGGGGGGGGAATTAATTCTCATATTAAAAATTACCTCAAAATAACTAGTTTGAAGCAAAGAATATATATTTCAAGTAATGGTTCTTTAGAAGCATACTGTATAATACATATGGTAGGGCTGTAAAAATATAATTGTTGGAAAAGTTCCAGCATGCTAATTTTATCCTTCAGAAGTAATTTTATCTCATTAGAAGATTAGTGAGCCCTTATGGTATTTATACATGTTCCAAAAATAAGTTTGACATCATATACCAACTGAGAGACATTCGGCTGGAACTGAGCTTTGAAAGACTGACACCTAAAAAAGAAACAAAAGAAAGTGAAAATGGAAAGCAAATCAGCACTAACAACAAGATTCTACTGACTTCTATCAAAATTCATCCCTGTATATCTGTGAAGAAAATAAAGCAAGTTTTTACCACCAGGTTTGTACCTTGCATTTGAGTGCATTCACAGAACTGTAATATTCTTAGCTTAAAGTAGATAATCCTCCAAATGAGCTACAAAGTGTTTCCAAATAAGATTTTCCTGGAATTTTTTGCATGTAGAAATTTGAGATAGGAGCTTCAACTTTCCATTTGGGCAGCATACACAGGGCGTGGACGTATCGACTGGGCAGCTACTCCTGGAATGCAGTCTGGCCTTATGACACTGGACTAACATTCTGCTCTCATGCGGGTCTTACACACATGCGAATAATTTTTGATCATAACAAGAAAATGCCTTGTCCACTATCTCAGAATTGTATTCCATGTAGTGCATTATGCCTCAGCAGAAAGGTATACCTACCCACAAAATACTCTTTCACATATGAATGGTGGGAAGAGAAAACAGGCAAGTGCAACTCAGGAAACAAAAAAAAAAAAAAAGGGGGGGGGGGGGGGCATGGAGGTCAAAAAGAATGCAAATGCCTGTAGCCAAATTGAAAGTTCAATGCATAGTCCCTAACCATATTCGATGAGTAGGGAGTAAGTCAGCTTTCCTCTCTCTTCCTTTCTTTTATTCAGTCCCTCCAGTACTGATGTGTACAGGTTATTCCAAAACAAGTGATTACTTGGATAGTGCAGGTAAATCCCTTATCTTCACACTTTAGTTCTCAGACTTCATCTGGGTACTCTTCCAGTTCAGCTGATAGCATATGTTTCACTTCCTTTCTACTTTTCCTGCCCCAAGGACACAATTTTTTTATGAGCTTTAACACTTTTCCAGTCCCCCAACACTACACTTGTGATAACTCATTTGCTCATGATGAATGGTTGTGAGATAATTCCTACTGCTTTCCGAACAAAGGGATGTGAAATACAACAGATCTTTCTTACACGATCAAGAATGGTCTCCATGGCAGTGTCTCTTCTGTGGGAGCTTGTTGCCACAGAAGCCCTTTTGTTATGTGGACCAGTTGGGGTTGGTTATTGTGCTGCTCAGAGGTTCCTGTGACACAATGCTGACTGGTTAGACTAAGACACGGAATGAAACAGACCTCTGTTAGAGACCCTGGCTTTGAGGACCTGGAAAATACGCAAGAACCGCAATAAACTGCATCATTTTTAAAGAGTGTGCACAGAAAGGAGAAAGAAGACGACAACGGTATCACTAGCTGAGGAGGATTCTGCATAGACCAATGGGCTATCACAGTGCAGGCTGGCAAGATAGTTATTACTTTTAAATTGGTTATAGGTATACAAGGGAGTATGGTGCCAGAAACAAGGATAAGAGCAATGGATGCGATGTCATCAATGCAGGGACTTACAGATGAAAACAAAAGGTGGGATGTGAAACTCGGGTCATCTGTAACCTGACTTTCACAATGTGAGTCTATGAACAAGATATATGTTTAAATAATAGACCAGGAGAAAAAAAAGACGACAAACCTACCGCTTTGTAGTAGTACAAACAGAAAAATCCCATTTCTGAGTTAAAACTATGTCAAACTTGTGACATAGAGAATGCTCTCTTCAGAGAGGCAGCAAGCAAAAATAAATGTGGAAATGTATAAGCATATGACCCACAGGAGAGAGGCTCTTCTAACTTCACAAAATGGAAGTGAGTTAAGAGCCCGGCCACAAGCTAAGTCCTGCCTTTCCTAGTTTTTAGTCCCCCCAGGAACAGCAGCTAAAAAAAAAGCTGGACAGGCTCGTTGCTCTGAGATTCATATGTTTAGTAGAAGAGCACAGTTGGTTGTTCACTCATCATTGCTAGAAGAGCAAAACCTAAAGGTCTTACCTGATACGTAGCATCATGGATATTATATGCATATATACATTTTCCTTACAGAAAAATTCCACAAGGAGAGGTATTTCTGGCGATGTGTCAGATAGCAAATATTTTTATACACATGATGTGTTGGCAAGTTGCACGCAGGTACAGTTGGGCCGGAAGGGCAACAAAACCACCACCAACGAAAATCCCACCATTTTTTTGAGCTTACAACTTGAAAGCAAATGGTTTCCTCCAACTGACATTCCCATTTCATTCAGAACACCAGTTTTACTGGAAAATACAGTGAACTGTAGATTGTATACAGAGTACTATGATATGAATCAATGACGTTTTGATGCGAGGAGAAAAGTGCATGACCAGAGACTCGAAGAAGCTTTGGAAAAAGAACTGACTTTGCCTGGCTAAAGCCAAATACTCATTCCCTCTGCAAGCCTTTAGATTGCTATAATGGAAACAACATACCACAGAGGAAAATTAATAAAGTGATGTTGACATGTTAGATAAAATAAGATTTTTAGCTACCATCAGCATGATTGACCCAACAGAGGATAAAGGGATTCCAGGGAAAGAGGAATTAGCGAGGGACATTGTGCATAATCTCACTATTCAAACTAGCAGAGGGTCAGCAGGAGTGAAATGCACATCTTAAAAAGTCTGAGAAATCAGAAGAATCAACAGCAACCTGAGAAAAAGTGACATTCAGCATAAAGCTGAGTGTCCATGCTACTTGCAAACAGGATATTGAAGCACTCTTCCTCTGGAAGTATGGTCAAAGTAGGAAAAGGAGAAGTTACAGAAATTACATCTTCAAGAACTCCAGAAAAAAAAAAAATCTCTCTCTCTCTCTATATAAATTGAGATGTTGGCCTTGATCTATGGGTTGTAAAGAATATGGTCTTTACTTATGTGAGGCCAGTGTTAACTGAAGGTGACCATAAACCATTTACTGCCATCACAAAGATGCCTTGGAGAGTACAAGATTAATTTCTCAGTTATCGCTGCATGATTTATAGACTGAATACAAACCTGAGAGAAAAACCATACCTTAAAAGAGCCATTTACTTAACCACATTCCAGAATAGTATTGCATCAAAAGGCAATTCTGTCTGTTTATTCTTAGTAAACTGCAGTACGAAGTAAGAGTCAAAGATAAGAGTCAAAGAAAACCTGGTGATACTATTTTCAAATTCCATTCACAACCCTAAAATAGCCATATGTTTCTGCTAAAATTATTAACAGTTTAATAGCTAGTAATGTTGAAATTTATAAGGTTTCATTTTAGACTTCAAACTTAATATTCCACTGAAATGAACACAGGCATTTTATACCTCTCAGAGCTGTAATTACTATCTGCAGACTAGGAAAACAACACTGGATTTATTGCCAAAACCCATGGTGAACACAGCCTCAGGTTTGCCAAGTATGCCTTGTTGCCATCCAGAGCGTGTTAAGCGAACATTATCACAACCAGGACATATTTTTAAAGCTTCCATCTTCTGTTTCGCATCCCACATAGTTCTCTCCTGTTCATATATCCTCACTCACCTCCACTGAGTTGGACAAGACTCAGTCATGCTAGTAACCGAGGGGAAGTACAGCTGCAGCAACGTAACAGGGAATCTTTTCTGTGGGTGATACTATGCAGGAGACTGGAGTAAATGCTCATTACTGTCCTTCATGGCTCTAAAATCTCTGCATATTTCTAATAGTTGTAAAGCCATCTGTAGGTTTTCAGCTTGCTGCTGGAATCATTTCCACATGCTAACAACTCAGTGAATGGTTCAACAAGGAAAGGGAAGGCAGAAATGCTTTGCCCTGATCAGAGACCCCTTTGCACTTTCTCTGTGTTGACTTCTGCAGGACTATTTGCACAGAATCACATCTCCTGTCTGTCATTCTGGCCATGCTATTGCCCTAAGGATTCCCAAAGGTCTGGTGTCATTCCCAAAATGTTAGAGGCAGAAGTGTCTTCAAAGGCAATCCATAATAAAAATGAATAGATATTAAGGGACAGCTTAGTTGTTGGTTTTTTTTCTTTATTTCTTCTCTTTTTTTTTTTTTTTGAAAAGGCTGACCTGAATTTGACCTTTTTCTTAGTCAAAACAAGTCCTCCTAAGACTGTCCTGCAACCCATCCTCTTTCACTGTCACTTGTTACACTCCCAGCTTCAGGCGAGGTGCATCCTTATGCAGCCACAAAGAGACTGACCGCTGCCTCTCTCAGAGGAGTAGCAAAATGACAAAGACAAGACAGAAGGGGGCAAGCTACAGCATGTATTTTTTTCACATGTAACAGGCAAAGAACTAACAAAATATGTTAATTGCCCTGACTAAATAAATAAATAAATAAATAAATAACAATGCTATTGTTGTTTTGTTCAGAAGCTGTTTGGAAAGACTGTAAATTTTGGGATAAGTCTGGAGGCTAGTTGGAAAAACAAGAGCTGAGTTAACCATGGCGTGAGCTGAATTTTTTTGGAGAATGTTCTGCTTTTGTTCATTCCTGCCTCAAAACTCTCTAGCAGGTTTTCAAGCTATAATGCTTGCAATGAAACATGCAATGCAAGCAAGGGAGTGTGGAATGCTAATGATAGTTGGAAGCTGCGATCAGATCAGTGTTTTCAGAAGTGTTATTTGTACCATACCAAATCAATAGTAGTTCATTGGAATCCTTATTATCCCAGAACACCCACACTTTTTGTTTTGAATGACTTTGTGAATTAACTGTACTACAGAATTCATCTTTGGTGGCAACTTCCACAACCCTATGGATTATTTCATACCAATGTAATATTCATCCCCATTGATTTATTTGGTCTACTTGGAGATGCAACTGATAAGGCATGAGAGACAAACTCAAAGCCCAAGCAAGATAGTGGGAGGGCTTTTTTCACTTCATGGGTCTTTTTATCTGGTCTCAGGAGAGACATATGAAAACTTTGGGGGAAATTTAATAATCACATAGATTCTCTTCCTCTACCCATTACAAGTTTTTGCTTCAGATTATCTCTGTAGCTCCTAGTCTCCTTGTATACTTTATCCGTATTAAAGCAAAACAGATGCGAGAAGATTGACTTTAGAATGAATTTCATGCAAGTTAAAATAAATGGAAAATTATAGCCCCAGCTTGTAATGGAAAACTGATACTCATCTTAAGAATTATCACTCATCCACATACCTCTGCTCGGCCAAGATTTTTAAACTAACAACTGCATATGACTCAGTTACCAAATCCTCATTAACAGTATGTATAGCCAAAACTCCCTGAGATGGGGTTTGTCTGCCTCTTGTGTTTGTACAGATCTCACCTCGTTTTCAGCAGAGGCCAACACTTATACATGTTCAGATTATTACCAGAAGTTGTGGGACTACACCCTGGATAATCCTTCTCTATCACAGCAAGCATAAGCTATTTGTCTTCATCTGTGGCTTGTCCCCATTTCACTTTCATGAAGATGCTGATCATTATTATAGTGCTGACTCCTCTTTCTGCTTGTAACATCATCTGGTATCTTTTACTCATTATATGTCTGAGCCATGTTCATTTGGTTTTGGTGTTGGCTCTCAGCTCTCTATTTCACTTTGAAAAGAGTTTCTCTTTTAATTTATATGCCCCTTCAAATCCTTCCTCAAAGCTCTACCTTTCAGTGACACCTAGAGAATATTTATCACATTTAGGCTATCGATGGGCTGGAACCAGGCACACTGACCATTATCACTATATATCCATAGTGTCCATTTTGCCCATATCCCATGAAAGATATGTACCAGCAGATGACTGTAGAGTCCTGGTTTAGGATGGAGATTCTATAAGCAATAATAACACAAATCAATTTTTGCAGCAGGTGATGAAGTATAAATGTGTACATACATTATTTCAGTTGCCACAATATTGGTTTTGGGAGAGATTTAAATATATGTAGTTATTCTGCTTGTGCCAGTACCTCTTCTGTTTTAATCATAATTACTGACACCACACTGCTGCAGCAACAGCTCAGCATTTCCATGTGAAAATCTTGATTTCAGTAATTCATGAACTGCATGGAAAATATTTCTTTTGTTGAAAATTGGCATTCAAGCTACAGTCTAGAAACAGTTCCTGTTTAAACCTATTTTGTTACTTCAGAAATGTTATCTAAGAACACAAAAGATACCATTGCTGTTCCAGAAAGCATGCGTTCATTTTTCCATGTTCAGCACTGCCTTTGACGACATTGTTCTGTATTTCAATTATCTATAACATGAACTTTTAAAAATATAATTCATTTACTGTGTATCAGCTTTGTACTTCCTTGCCCTTTGATAGTTACTGCTGAGTAGCAGTAGGAAGCCTGCAGTCACATAGATTAGAGAAAGAACTATAGAATGCCAAAAAGCATATGGAAATGCCTGTTTCTTTGATTTACTTTGGCAGATACATGTTGATATCTATATGCCTAATTTACAGACTCACTCCAGAACAAAATGGCTTTTGCCTTGCAAGTTAAATAAGCTCCTAGCCAGGAGAAAGGCTTCCCAGTTTCTAACAGAATAAACAAAACAGAGTCTTCCATGACATTGTAAAACTCCTCCAGAGAGTAAGGTTCCCCAGTCAGTGAGCTCTTCTCTCAGCTCATTTGTAATTCCTCCTTCAAGTTTATTTCCTTTTTTCTCCACCCTGGGAGAGCCTTGCAGTCTGTAGACTTTTACTCCAGCCTGTCTTGGGCTGTACAACCCTCACAGCAGCTAAGCAAAGCTACAGATCTCCGGGTCTCAATCAACTGTTCTGCACTTTTGCTGCCAGATCTGTCAAATCACAGGAGTTAAAAAACAAAGGCCCAGGCTGGTTAGCTTGACTTGGATATAGCACATGATCAGAGACTGCCAGATGCCAAATTTTTCCACACTTGGAGACATTTGGCTGAGGACTAATATATATTCTTCGCTACCTGGAACCTGCTGAAAATCTGAGTGGGGATGCAGCAGCTAGCAATATTTAGAAAGGGAGCATCTACATTCTGTAAACATCATAAGCTTAATACCCATTGAAGATCAAGCAGCAAGTTATTCAAAATTCCCAAGCTGTGTGATTACACAGTCCTAGAACATGATAATCATTGTCTACATTCTGGCATAAGTATACACGTAAATAGAGCTTTGTACATGATACATATGTGGACATTTTAAAAGATCAAATAATGCAGGCATATCCTGTCTGTAATATTGTTAAATGCTTAATTTAACTAAATCATTTGATGAACTTGACTGTCCTGTGACACGAAAGTGCACTGCATATTCCACGAGTGATCTGAAACTAAAGAAGAAAATATAATGGGTCAAATTTTCAGAGAAAATTCACAACCCTCTAATTATTTTCAAATTATATGTACAAGCAGAGCCCATCACAAATGCAATTATATGTGCAAACTCTTTGAGTGGAGGTCACACCATCTTCTGCATAGGAAAACTCCCCTAGGACAGTAGACCACTCATCCAGATTATTCACAGGGCTACTGAAAGCAAAGCTTTTTAAAGATCACCAAATTCAGAAAGGAGGCAATCAAACCATGAAAGTTAAAGGAACAAATAATTATTCCTTATTAACCCTTATGAGATGATCAAAGAAAATGATGTTGGTTTAATCTAAACCTTCTCCTTCATCTTTCATTCCCAGCTAAAATATCTTGCACAGTGCAGTGAAATAGCTACCCACGTTGATTTTAGGTCTAAGTTACAGATATTAACTGAACTGGCAAAATCAATTTAAATAGTCTTTAAACAGCACAATAATTTATATAAAAATTGTTCTCATGCACCTTGCAGGGCTGGAACCTGCAATGAAGCATTGCAATGAATGCAGGCTTTCAGCCTGCATAACCAAAGGCTCCTCTTTGTCCTTCCCAGGTGATTTACTTGATGGATCTTGTATTGTACATGATGAAAAGTGTGTGTGTTTCAGATGCTGCTGATCGGTAGAGATTCAGCTCTTTATTTAAAGGCAAAATCCTATCTGATAGGCCAGATACAGATGGTCACTTCTCATGGAGATACACAAGTAGCTACAGGAAGCCCTGTTCAGGATGACTTCTGGGGAAACTTCACTGCTGCAATCATATGGTTGGAAACATGGGGAAAAAGGGGAAAGAGGGAATATAGGGCTGCCTTTACAGAAAGAGGCCTCTTATTTTCAACTAACTGTTGAAATAACAGTCCTATAATCCATGAGCCCTATAATCCATGTTGTGCATTTCTGCCTGTTTTGGCCTTCACAAGCTCAAAGAAATAGCTGCAAGAATCAATGAAAGTCTTTAATTCCCCCCCAAAATATTTTATGTTCTCTGAACATACTGGAAAACAGCTGAACAAACCCACTATCAGTTGCCCCATTGCAGCACCAGGCATAACAACTAAGGGAAAAGCCTCATGAATTTTTACACAGTATGGTTCATACCCAACGAACAAGAAAGAACTAATAGCAAAGAAAGAACTAGAAACAAGAACAAGAACGAACTAATAGCAAAGATCTGCTTTTACATTTTATCAACATAAGCTCCATATAATATAAAGTCATCAAAACACGTGCCAAGGAAAAATTCTCATTTGAGCTATTTCTCTCACAGTGCGTTGTTATCGTAGCTGTCAGTTTTCCAGTGCATTCTTTAGAAATGAAATTGCCCATGGATTGAAATCATAGTGGTTTAAGCATCAAAGAATAAGAGGCTATATTATTTATAGAGCTACAGTTTGTCATAAACCACAGTTCACATGAAAACATTAAAATAACCAATCCAATGCTATCAAAATGAGGTTCTTAAAATAAATTTCATGCAGTGGCCTTTAAAAAACATGCAGTGGCCTTTAAAAACTAATGACAGATATCTCTTCCTATTTAAATGACTGCTTTCTTACAACTTTAATGTGCTTAGTGTATCAAAATCAGTGTAGGCAAATGCACTACCAGTATAAGACTTCTCACTGGTATTGTTCATTCCAGTCATTGTTCCAAGTCAGCTGTTTCCTTACAAACTAAACCTTAAACCTAATACACATCTTTTTTATCTATTTATTCCAGCTAACAGAGGGCCACAGTACAAGCAAGTACAAAGCCTTTTCTTCAGTATATTCCCAGGTATTTCATTTTATTTATTTATTTATTTGTTTATTTATTTTGAGAGAGAGATAGACATAACCTACATCAACATTGTTAACACCTCCAACACAAACTTTCTGTATCTTTCATCAAATTGATCAACTTTCTCTGGATTTTCTTCAGAAAAGGTATTTAGCAGTGGAAGGAAAAAAAAAAAAAAGGAAGAAAAAAAAGTGACTCAAATTACAAGCTCACAATATTCTGTAACTTTGTCTACTCTATCTGCTTTATGGTGAGAGGTGTGCCCACCTTTTCTCTCTAGGAGCTATCAAAGGAAACTTTATTGATGAGGATGGCTAGTGGGACATATGTCACAAAGTAGAGAGAGGTATTTACTAAGGCTCCTAAGGGTCCATGCAGAACAATAGGCTTTGGGGCTCTGAATCTGTAGAAACCTGTAGGGGGAGCTTAGAAAGATTAGCTTGAATGGCTAAAGGGACCTTTAAAGTAGAATCTCTCCATGATTTTTATGGGAAGACTGGATCCACATTGATCTACCTTTTACAATCCTTGCTACATATTTTGAATCTTGAGACTAAATCTATGTGTATAAATATACCTAAACCACTTTCATTCTGATTTCCCATTACATTGGCCTTACCTTTCTTTCACTAGTAAAAAGGAGATGATCAAGAGGAGAAAAATCCCAGTACTTAAGAGGTGTTTGTTTACACAAATTCCATTCTCCACTGTATCAATTACAGAGAAAAGTGAAATGTCAGTGTTCTGTGCTGCCATACTCCTTATCAAGCCGTGTATCCAAATTTATTGCGAGTGCATTGAATTTTGAACTTTCATATTTGAGAGCTCAAAAAGAAAAAGTATTTGAAAGCTCAAGTAGATTAGCAGAAATGGCAGGATTTCTTTCTTTCCACTTTTTCTCCCAATATTTCCCATGTTAGTTTTGTATTTCTTTTGCTTCCTTCTGTTTCACACTGTTCTGGAATTCCAGTACAAGATAATCCTATGCACAAAAGAAAAACAAAAGGAAGACCGCATATGATATTGTAACTTTTGCAGATGTTACACTGTGAACTGTGAAAGCTTTATGTAAACTTCAGAAATGTCCTAACATCCAGCTGCTAACAAAATGAAAATTAAATAGCAATCTTTATTTTATAGACTTGTCCAGTCCTCTTGTGATTTTGGAGAATGCAAAAAATCCACGTGTCATTCATGTTTGACCTGTTCTTACAGAAACAAATAGTAGAAGGACAAAATAAAGAAATCTGCAAAATATTCTACCTTAGACTGTACCAAGGCGGACTATTTCTTCTTGCCATTTCACCATTACAAGCTAAGGTTTGACTTGTTCACAAATAACCTGTCAGATCTTCATGTTATAGCAACAGATACTCCATAGGTGAAAACAAGACACAAAATATGTATGTTCAGGGATTTTCATGAGCTGTTTTAACCATCTACGTGCTTTACAAAGTAACTAATCCTTTAGTTGTCTGTGTGAGTAAGTATTTACAGTCAGAACTAGAACTGTTAAGTTCAAGTTTCAAATGAAAACAGCATTGGTTTTGCTCTGAATTTGGAACATCTTCATATTCTTACTGTATCAAACTCCTCACAATAACAAAGGATTTGGAATTATATTAAAATATTTTCATAATTAAGGGCAGAAGTAGAATACCATTTACGACATTTCAACAATTTTAATTTTAATGGACTAACTAATTGTAATTCTGTTAATAGCTACAGAAATAGCTCTCTGGCAGAGATGTCAATGTTAAGAAAAAAGTACAGTGATTAAATAGACAAATTACATCAGCAAATTAAGACCCTTTATAGGTTTGCCAAATAAAACTGTGGCTAGTGAAATGAGACACTGGATCAAGCACTGAATGCAGCAGAGCCTGGTGCAAGGGAGCCAGAGAAAACTGACGAGTCTGGAAATCTGTGCCTGAGGATATGGACAGGATTAGCAAAGGCTGATGAGAAGAACACATACCTGCTTGAGAGGAAGAGGTAGGAAATTCCCTCTTGGCTCCTCTCCCCCAGAAGAAAGAGGCCTGTTGGTAGTGTAAATCTTAGTCATATTGTTTTGGGCTAGAGGTTGCAGGGCTCTATGGATAATAGAGGAAGAGGTGCGAGGAATTAGCTTCTCTGTATATGGCCAGCATTAAATCTATGCCAGGAGGGAAAGGCCTGGGTGGCTGTTGCAGAGGGTAAGCAGGGAGTCAGGCAACCTGAGCACCTGAAGGGAAAGAGAGCACTCCAGCAGCATGGTGCCTGGTTGTGAGAGGGTGTAATTCAGTAAAAAAATAGCCAAATTCCCACTTAATACACCAAGAACAAGTTTTACTATTTTACTTTTGCCTTTAGCTGTTTGCTTATCTACCTTGAACGTCGCATGTTGCATTCCCTAGTCCAGGCATCTGTAAAAGTAAATGATTTGTTTTCACAGAGAATTTTTCTGAAGTTAGATCATAAACTTCTCTGACAATTTAGCTCATGAAGATGATATATGAAGACTGATGTGTTAGGTCTCTGACTGGAGAAGAGATCCGATTACCTAGGGAAGAAATGGGAAAGGTTACCCCTGGTACCTAAGCAACCCTCTCTGTCTTCCATTTCTAAAAGTAGTAGAGTCTAGTGTGGAAGAGGAAGAAAGGGGAAGGAAGAGGTTTTTTTTGAACACTGCCAGAACCTTTTTCTTTCAAACTCTCGCAACATAAGCTAAGTCCAAGAAGGGTCTTCAGGAACAAATTAGGTACCACAGAATGTTTGCAGGGGTACTAAAGGTAGTCACTGAGTAAATTAAAGATGAGGACCACCATGAAGAGCTGCAAAAGGATATAAAAAAGTGTGATGGGTAATAAAACACATGATAAAATCCAGTAGAGATTACTATAAGGTGATGTTTAGGGGAAGAAACAATTTCAGTGATGGACCCCAAGTTGACTTTTACCATTTTTGTTTGAAATCATGCCACGAACACAGTTACTTCTATGAAAATATTACCTCAGTGTTGAGCAGCTGTTAAAGCAGACAGAAAGTTAGGCATTATCATGAAAGAATACAGTAAAAAATGAAAAATGGTACTATGCCACAATAAAATTAAGATGTCCGCACATCTTGAATACCTTGTACAGTTTTCGTCTGTCTCAGAAATAACAGAATAAAAAAGGGAAACAGCAACAAAAAGTATGTGAAGTATCAAACAGGTTCCATATGAGAAAATGGACAACTTATTTTGGAAAAGAGTTGATTTAGAAGAACAAGAGAAGGTTTTATAAAATCTTGAGTGGCAAACAGATAGGATAGAGAGGATAGGGATTGCTTTTTCTCTGTCTTTTCCAACAGGGGAGACATTAAATGAAACTAGCAGGTGACAGGTTCAAATTAAACAGAAGAAAGAAGAAAGTACTTTTACATGCACACATATTTAACCTGTGAACCTCCTTTCCACATAATGTTGTAGATGCTGAAAGTTCTCATAAATCAAAAGTGGTTGGACAAATTCATGCAAGCAAAATCTGTTCCAGGCTTTTAATGTAAACAAATCACCTCTAACTCAAATGCATTACCCCTAAACTAAATGCATCACCTCTAACTCAGTTGGCTCCTGAGCCAGAATTCACTCAGAAGAGTATTCTGGGAAGTGTCACTACAAAGTATGCTAGAAGCCACTGTTTGTTTGTTTGTTTTGGTTTGGTTTGATTTGGTTTTTAATCTGGATTGACTGTAAGCAGAAGAATTAGAGAGCACAGTTTTCCTTACAGTAGAAGATGTGTATCAACATATTTTATACATAAAAACACCTCACTCAGCGGAGACATGAGAATCAATACAGATGATCTCAGCGAGCTTTCTCAAAAGATGAAACAAACTGTGTAACAAGACCAGCTCTGGGCACTCTGGAAGGAGAAGCCATATCATTTTTCGTCAGAGGGCACATTAGCTGATGAGGTCTCATGAATCTTCAAGATGCAGCTCCAACAGAAGCTACCATTTGTCATATTTCTTTAAATGTGAAAATGCCCTGTATTTCTTCACCATGAATAAATGAACTCTTGGGGAACTGCCTCCGGAGCAGTTATAGGCAGTTGGTTCTTTGCCATTAGTAATCAGAAAGTATGCTTCTCTGAGGGGTACAGGATAAGATTTCAGTTGAACACTAGTGCTTGTTTCTTGTGCTTCCTATTGTTCACCTTCATAAGCTGCAGGAAGCTGTCTCTGCTCTTCAAATATTTAATGTGCTCAATATGCGCATTTGAAGAGTGTATTTGGAGCTAAGTGGGTCCTTGTTCTGACCTTGTTCTGTTGATCTAATGCTTTTGTTTGTCTAAGTGCTTTCCTGTGTGATAGAGTCCAGAGACTTGAACTAAAGTCTGCTTTGCTCCTTAAGGAGCTCCACTCCAACTTATAAAAACCTTGTGAGCTCACCCAATTTTTGGAGTACATTTGGGTGAAGCTGCAGATAGAAGAATCCTGCTCACTTATTGTCAACTTGAGCCTTCTCCTGAGGTACCTGAACTTGAAGGAACACAAAAGTACTCGTTGCCTTCCCCAACACAGTTTCAAGCTCCAGCCAAGCTAGTTAAGCACTCTTTTGAGACAATGGAAGATGTGAAAGACATCATTGAGCCATCAAGCCATACCAGGCTGAGAAGGGAGGTAAGCCCAAGTCTCCCAGTTACTTGGTAGCTGCTGTAACCACGAGGATGCTAGTGTTTACAATTCACTTCTGCTTTTGACAATGAGCCTTTGAGTAGTTTGAGACATCCATCATTTTATCTCTGTTAATAATAAGAATTATAAAGCAAAGATTAGGGAAATCAATAAATAAATATACATACTTCAGGGGAAGTTGCCTGACCAGCCTCTTGATACATTCTTAGCTGTGTACTGCTCTTTTAACAAAATAATTTCTACTCCTCTCTGGAAGCACAGCTCCCAGTAGAGTCAAGGATTGAAAATGGAAGTGCTACCTTCTTTAGAGAGTCAGAGCAAGTACCATCACCAAGCCTCAATGCCTGCAAGGAGAAGCAGGGATTCAGACCCTATGTCTGCAGGGTAGCTTGCTCAATGAGACCAAGAGCAGTGCAGGGATTGCCTGTGTGGTTTCTATGAGATGTTTTGTTCATTTTTCAGATGAGCTGAAGTCTTCATATACTCTCCACTGATGCTGTCTGTTTCATAATCTGCATGTCTTTCCCATCCACTGAAGAGATACTGGAAGAAATCCCAGATATAGGGGTTACAACCTCTGTGCTGAAGAAGTCAATGATAAAGCTGTATTGCCCTTAATGGAAGCTAGAAATGATTGAATATTTTGGGTGGTAAGGTTTACTATTGCTTTGTCTTCCCACTTCAGTGTGGCCAGCAGCCAAGCAAAACCTTTTCTTCAAAGTTTGGAAATTTAACTAAAATGCTTAGGGCTGCCAAAATATACAGAACACAAACAATTAATAACTATCTAAGGTGTGTAATAAATATGGAATATCTAAACACTTCATATATAAATCTTACACATCAGAAATAAATCTGCATAATTAAGATTTTTAAAATAATTTCTTTATATTTGCAATACTACACATTCTGCTGTTGATTCTGTCGAATGCTGTTGACAAAGCAATATAATTATCAAGTTAAAAACATCCACCAGTAGGTGTTTCCTACACAACTGTGAAATGACAAACATCGCCAATATAAACAAATTCAGAAAGTGTGGTATTTTAAAAAACTAGATGTCTAAATTATGGCAGTATTACTGACATTAAAATGGAAAATACAAAAGCTTGGCACTTGCAACACACCAGTTTCAAACCATCAATTAATTCCTTAATTCACTCCTATGTAATGTAGCAAAGCAATAGTCAAGATAGGATTAATGCTTACGGCATCAAGCATTTCACTTCCTGGTTAACTTCAGAATCTCTTTTTCCATTGCAAAGGCTTTTTGTCAAAAAGCTGTGAGAATTAAAAATGACCTCTTCAGCTTTATCACAAATTAATTTTGTTTGAAGTTTGAGGGAAAATCACTGTACATTATTGGAAAATGAAGAGAAGGTGCTTAAATAAAAATGTTAAGAAATAAAATATCTAATGGCCTGTTCACTGTCTATGCATGCAGTTATGCTTTTCTTAACTAGCTGAGGCATGCACTGAAAACTGGCGAGATCTTGAGAAGAGTTTTCCATATTCTCTGTTCAGCTTCACCAGTGACTAAGTGTTTACCTGTGCCAGCTCACATCATCCCTGCTGCTCTGCTCCCTTTTTCTCCAACTGTAGCTTGTGGAGACAGAGAATAAAGCTCTTAAGCATTTTGCTGAATGAAGGCCTTTCACTTTAAGCACCTTAAGGTAGGGAATGCATTGTGTTTTGCCCCCTCCACCCCAAAAAAGCATCAAATATTGTCAAGGATTTTGGCCACTATTGTAACACAAATGAATTACAACCCCTTGTACAAAATCCAGGCTGAAAACCACTAAACCATGCTCTAACCCATAAGTATAGCATGTGTCTCTATATTCCCTACCTGCTGGTTCCTCAGACCACTGTCACTACTGGGTCAATCACACGAAGGATCCAGCATAACTGCGGAGTGGTATGGAAGTCTGCCCCTGCACCCCTAGTGAGCTAGATCTTAGCTATACCTCCTGGCATTGTTGTTATAATTCTTAAACCACTTATTTTCTTCAATGCTGCTAAAAATACGTTACAGTCCAGGTGCTGTTAAGTTCTGAAGCGCTTTTGTAAGTAGCTTTACACTCGTTTGTCAAGCAAATGAACCTGGCACATTCCTTAATGCCTTTATTACTTTTTTTTTATAACTAATTGTAAATCATTCTTCATCAGTCAAAAGTAATTATTAATGCCCTGTTGGACTTTAATTAAATATTATAACTAGTGATACCGAACCTACAGTAGGATTTCAAATCACTACAGTTTAACGGGATCATATTGCAAAGGCTTTTTTGTCATGGGCCCAAACAAATGTCTACTTACAAAATGTCTACTTACTTGCTCTGTACCTTATCTTCCAACTGGATAACCAAAACCAAAACATATGTCTTTGAACTGTCCCACTTATGTGTAAGGATAAAGGGCTCAGTGTGTACAAATGCGATTATAGAAGTCTCAGAAAGAAAATACTCATCAGAACTACCAAAGTCACTTCATGCAGCATCTAGAGCTGCCTCAGAGCTGTTGCTTTTCCAAATACTCAGCAGACCTCACCCTACCCAGGCAGATCTAAAAACAACTAGTAGATGCAGCATTGCCAGACTTCATTCATTATCGGATGCAAATAAATTTGGACTTGCTAATAACACATTGTACTGGGAAAATGCAAGAGGTCGCAGGAAAACTGAAAGGAAAGGAGGGATTAGCTGGGTAGGAGGCAAGTACCTTCACTTCAGGATAGTTAGCATATAATATTTACAACCTCTTTCACATCATTTCCTAAGAAACACAGGTACAGCTCCATATTCTGCCTTAAAAAATTCAGTGCTTTTTGAATGTTCTTGATTTCCAACCCAGCTCCTCTTGTCTGTCCAGCTTTCCTCACTCTGGTACTTTGCAGAATTAAGAAATGTGTGTTTGCAACATGCTGTACATCAAGGGCCTTTCAGATAAAGAAGTGGGGCAGCAAGTAGCTGAATGACTGCTCGTGTCCACAGGCAAATTTGGTGGTGGAAGTTCAATTCCTTTTCAGCGTGTGAGCTGCAAAGCTCTTCTGCCTTGAAACAGTCCTTTTAATATTTAATTTTCCTGTACTACCACTAAATTAAATTATTGCTGGCTTTCCCCCTAGCCTTTCTGCACCACTTACACATGCTGGTATACCAGCAAGCTGTTCTGGTCAGCGCTGCTGCACATCGAAACAATTTTGGTTACTGTAGCTAGTGCACGCTGCTTTGTTCCCATCTTTGTTATTTAAGCATATGCTAGTGATATTAGCGTGTACTTACAGAAATGGATCACTTCTGGAGATTATCAGCAGGGTGTAACATTCGCTCCCTCTCTCAGGGCTAGAGAAAGGACAAGCGTGGTTTGTCCTGTAGGAACAAGTTACAAGACAACACAGCTGTGGAGAATGAATTAATTCTCTTGAGAGCAACAACAGTAACGTAGTGGGTGCTGGAGTGAAAGCCAGGAATTTCTGGTCCTCCTCAGAAAAGGACTTTGAGATCCTGACTCCAGAGGAGAGCAGAGGGAAGACGAGAGGCTTGCTCCTCTTTGTCTTTGCAGCTTGTCTAAAATGGCTCAGGCTTTCAAACTTTACTTCAGTTGGCTGAAGTAAAGCATGCCTTGTGCATTAGGTAAGGTGGGGGGGAAATAATATATTAATGTTTAAAAAAGAAGGTCACACTTAAAATTAATTTTCCTTTTTCTCAACAAGATGCATTAGAAAAGTGTTTGAGCATCAGTAATGTTATTAAAATCTTTTCCTTGCCTGAAAGCTGTCCCCATCCGATGCACAGACATGGCAAAGTTCTTTCCTTTAATGGGACAGGACATGGCTTTAGTTGTTCCAGTACAACAAAACATAGCTTAGAGAAACACAGCTACTTCAGGCTAACTGCAGCTGATACACCACACTGTAAGTGCATGCAACCGCACCGACTCCAGTAGAGTTAATGCAAATTACACTAGAAGGTAGAGCTTTGATTATAAAACTTCTGTAGAGTATTGTTGTGTACGGCCTATGCTATGCTTTGAAACAAGGTGTAGCAAATTTACACATTTGAAATATTTTGTCCCTCTCCTTCTCTCAGTTCACTGATAAGGTTACTGTGTGAATCCTTATCTTCCCAGAAAATGTTGTTTTTTTTTGTTACTGTAGTAACTATATATATGTGGACCAAGTTTCTCATTGTCTTTCTGTGCAGCCCATGTGCCTCTATGTTCTTAGTTCAAAAATAATTTAGGATTTATTAGCTAGGTTTTTAGCATACTGGGACAAATTCCCAGTTCATTATTGCTTGATAAAAAAATAATAAAGTTAAAATGTGGTCTATATACGGTTAGATTATTACTAATTTATTTTTATTACTAATTTAAGTTTTATGCAGATATACAGAGTTTATCATAATCTTAGCATAATTACTGAGCAATGCAGATGGGATGTTGTAAATTTAGCTAATTTCAAAGTCCCCCAGTTTGGTGTAATCATCTCTCTCTTGACAGATAAATGCACCAGGAAGAACAGATAACTTCTTGATTTGGGATCCATCCTCTGACAGGAGCAAAGGACGAACGATCCTTCTTGGAGCAGACCTTTATCCTGAAAAGTGCTAGACACTAATCTTCATCCAGCAGCAAAGCATCTAAAGACTGTGATGAATGATGGCTGGAGAGCTCAGCACCTGGCAGGAGGGAGCTTGTAGTGAGCAGGAGACAAGATCACGGCTGCTAGAAATGAGCAGGCTGTTACACTGCATGGTTCAGTTAACAGGGGAAAAAAAAGGCTGAGTAGAAAGGCAGATTTAAACTCTTTACTTCATGCAGAGCCTTTTAAATATATCTTGGACTAAATCTACAGTGTCTTGGAAACTGGATTACCAGCCCATTTGAGAGAAAGTATTTTGAGATGTCAGATATTTTCAGAAAGCACAGAGAAGGCTCGTCATGCTACAAACTGGTACGAATGCCACCTATGGGTGTAAAGGAGAAGATTCAGAAGCTACACCTATAGCCACGCTGTACCTGAACCCCAAATGAAACACTAGACCTGTCACAGACTGTTGAGGAGTTTGGGGTGCAAACGGAGAGCATTTGGAAATGCTCTGCAAATTCCCTGCAAAGCTGGCAAGAGCTGTAGAGCCAGTTAAGGGGTTAAGACAACTGATAATAGCTTTAGGATGTAAATATAGTTAACACACTAAAGCTGATATGATGAGATTTATGAGTCACCAGAAAGAAATTATACAGAAACGTGAGATTTACAGTTGTAGAGTGGATCCATGAGAGCAGGTAAAGGATATATAGCTCATTCACGATATTTTTCATATATAAAACATGACATAGTTTCTTTAAAAATACATTACAGTAGTTTCCATGAAGAAAAAAAAAAATGTGGCCAAAGGAAACAAAGTAGAAACTGAAGCAATGGCTGAGGCAGCATTTCCATTTTCATTATTTTAAACTTCAAAAATAAATTCTAGCATTAAGTGTCTCATGATTGTTAGATCAGAAAATCATTTACTTTTCTTTGAAAGCCATAACTGAACACAAAAAGTGTTCCTGGATATTAAAGAAAGTGAGTTACTGCTTTCTGCATTCACATACATTCAAATAATTTGGCTTTCTAAACTCTAAACATGTCTCATTGTATATAACCCTCGGTAAGGAATGTGCGCTTTGGTGCATATGAAAATATTGGTTGAGACACAAAGACGTTTGATATACTGCACATGCACCATTCATTTGTTTTCCCTGACAATTTGCATGCATAGCTTTTGGGTTATCCAAATATAAACTTGCACATACCCTGAGAGTTTGGAAGGTTCACACCCTTTTTTATAATCCAGGCAACCTTTCTTCCCTGCACATTCCCATTAGGCCTCTATGCAGTGCTTGCCAGAAGACTGAAGCTCAGCAGGTGTGGTCTTTCTGTAAATTTTTCCCAGTGGAAGTCTAATGGGAACCTCTTGCACGTATAAAATTATAATACTCACCCAAATGTTTGCTGGATTGGGACCTTGCTTTGAAAACTATGGGGTGGGGTCTATGTCTTCTAGTTTACACCAGCATGTCCTGATTCCAGATCACAGTCCTACGTGCCACAAAACCAAACAAAGGCAAAAATAACAACAAAAATGAATAGTCATCAAAATATTCCCTATGAAATCTGCTAGATCATTTAAAGGCCCAGTTCTAGAAGGGCTCATTTTGTAAAACAGGAGAAATTCTTGGTGCTCAGCACTTTGTATGATGGGCAGTTTTTTATTTGACATATTGTTTTGCAAAGTGACAGTAGAAATGTGGAGCTACAGGTTTCCAGATAGAGGACATAAAGATTGTTCACTTGGCCTTTACAAAATACTTTGGAGATTAAATGTTACGCAAAGGCTATCTGTTACTGAAACGTGCTTTCATTGCATCTTTGTCTTGTCAGATTCATTATGACATATAAATTGCAGTGGTGCTCTCATGATATGGAGATTAAGTTTCTGACAGCTTCTGTTTCTGACCCAACCGCAAAATATTCTTATGGATGTTACTAAGCATACAAAAACATCTGCTGAGAGCAAACACTTTAAACCATTTGAATTCTTTATAAGAGAAACTGTTTAAAGAAGACTTAACATCTCATGATGTGGGGAAGATATGCTCCTTCCCTATGAATGAACAGCTTTCTCAAAGCCCCAAGTCTAGACTTAGTGCATGGCCAAAAAAATGGTTCTTATAACAAACAATTCTTTTCCGGATCCAGTTCTAAAGCACGCACAGTGTTCTGACTCAGTCAGAACAAATATATTTCTCACAACTCACTTTCGAGGCACAGATGATCAGAGAAGTTAAAGCAAGTATGTATGTAGTATAACTTCATTTATAGTTATACTATAGGGAAAGTCCATAATCAAATAGAATTGTAAGAATTACAAAGAAAGATGCTGCCTACTCTGTTACCTCTTTTATGAATGCACTGTGAAGACCCCAACTTTCTGCCTTCTGCAGAACTCCTTTCCAGTCCACCTAAATTTCACCAGCTAACCTGTCTGCATTGCACAGTGAAAAAAAAAATAGATCTGGGGACTCTTGCACTGGAAGTAATTCATTGTTTCACTCTGGTGACAAAGGGGGGAAAAAACAAAAACAACAACAAAAAAAATTAGGTGACTGTTTTAGGGGACAAGATTTCTCTTTAACACATGTGAATGGTACCACCTATATCCCTTTTTGGTGTCCACATGTCCAAATCCACCACCTGGACTCTGCAGTACCAAGGGCAAGTACATACTAAACCTTATATGTCTACATTAATATTTTTCAGCATCTCAGCTATCCCATGATTTCTGGGAACATGGCCCACATTTATTTTGCCACATTAACTGGAATTGCTTTAGGACCGGTATGCACTGCAGGAACTCCTTTGGCCTTCCTCATCCATTATGTAGCTGTAATTTAAGACATTTGTAAAAACCCTTTGTGTTACACTTTTTTATTTGATTCTTTCTATTTCTGCTAAGGTGTAAACCAGCAAACTCTGTAATGAGTTCCTTCTACTTAAACAGAATACAGCAGGATCACTTTGTTATACTGACTTTAAAAGACTTGTTTATTTGTAAGGGCCTGAGCAGCTATTTATTGCAGAGGTAAGTTGCCACTGTGCTCCAAATTATTTGTTGTGGACATGTAACTTACATACATCTTCTGCAATCCAGTTTAGTGTTGGCCAATCAATCACCAAAACTGTTGTGGCAACAGAGGTTTTGTGGTTTGACCAGAGATCATGGGCATCAAAAGCACGATGATTTCTGGATGTCAGAGGATGGGGAGCTCACACTTTGTAGGGAACAACAGTAATACTTGTACCCATAGTTCAGGTACCACAAGTAATGGCACCTGCAGCATTTTTTTTGCCATCAGGGCAAGTTCATGAGAACTGTTCCAAGAATTACAGAAAAGATATATGATATCAGGATTATGAGAAAAATCTTGTCTTTTCTACTCACAAAGCTATGTCCTTATGGTCAGAGAGCTTGGCAAAAGAGAGTCTATATGCTCACAGCTACAGGAGGGAGGTGGAGTGAGATGCAGTTTCAAAAGTCCTCGCAATACCAAGTGACTGGGTAATGAAATGGCAGATTAAATAGTTAATCCCAGTATTATACACACAAACAATGAATTATTCTAATTTACTTAAGACCACTTAGGAAAGAGGCCACAGAGTCACCAAAGATTGGCACAGGCTTTTAGAGGCAATAAGAAAAGCAAATAGTTTCAGAAATTACCTATGCATAAAAACTGGAAAATAAAGAGAGAATATCAATGTGACATTAAGTCATACATAGTACTCTTGCATTTTGGATACTGTCTGCATTACTGGTCATCTTAACCCCAAAGATTTTTAGCATAGGTAATAGGTGTTGAGTATTTATCATTTCTCATACTACAGAAGTACGAGTTACCCAAAAAATATCTGGCAAGAGCTGAGAACATATAACATTTTCAAACATTACATTTTCAAACAATGCATTGTTAATTATGAAACACAGCTCACCAGGATGTTGTATAAACCAAAGCATAGGGATTCAAAAAAGAAACAGACAAAATCTGTGGCTGTTAGTTGTAGTAGTGTGCTGGTAAACTCTGGCTCAAGAAGTCTCCAGTCCCTGTAATTTATTGGCAAAAACTTCAGCACTACTTCTGCTGTTCTCTTTCTCCTAGCAGTGCCTTCCTTCTGAAAAATGCTGCAGCACAGGCTGCAAGGGCTATATGGAGGTGGAATTTACTGAAAATAAATAGCATTCTGTTTTTAATGGGGATTTAGAGGTTTTGAGTAGTGACGTGAAATCCATGGTGTGAACATTCCCTAAAGAATTATGAGGACTCTACAACCAGTAATAGTAGGATAGGGTCACAAGTAGTGGTATGTAGCTTTATTTAGACATACTGTTCTCTCCTGCTAGGATTAAACCATTGTAGGACTGTTTATTTATTTATTATTTATTTTTAACATAAACAGTCCTAGATGCGTAATGTTTTTCTTTGAGAAGTCTCTTCTTGCTTCTTGTGAGTACAAATCAATAAACACAAACTTAAGCAAGAAGATATCTGATAATTTGCCAGGCAAGATATCTGGTGCTGCACAGTGAAGTTATCAGACCATTCCATGTACTCTACCTAGAATTTCCCATTGACTCATATTTCTCCCTAGAGCTCATTTATAGCACAAATTTATTTAATTTTTTCAGTAATGTTTCCTGAAATAAATAAACTGTACCCTTCAACTGTTCCTTGCAGTTAATTATGTTAACTGGGACAGCTATTCTTCAGACATTTTATAAAACACTGAAACTCTCATCTGAACTAGGCCACTAACTAATTGCTATGCACAGGCAACAACACCACATTATTTCTGAAACCCTGTCATCATTGTCCTGTAACTGAAAACCCACAGTAATGGTGAATTATCTCGTGCAGGACTAGTTTAAATCACAAAAATTGCTGCTTAAACAAATTCTCTGTTATTTCCTTCCTTTGTCATGTCAGAAAGTAATACTAGATATCTTACAAATTAAGTTTCAGCAGAAGTAGTCTTAACATTTTAAAAGGACATAACGCTATTTGGAAAATAATGTCAATACTCAAAACGACCAAGCTAGTTAATCTTCAAAATATTTTCTTAGAAATATTGCATACTTTTGGATTTTTGGTACAGCAAGTTACTGTTTTATGTGGACGAATACAGATTGGTTTATCCCTGTTAGAAACTTGTTGGCTCCATATTAAGGATTTAGGGTATGCAGAGCCATTGCATAAAAGTTATAGCATCCAGACCTCTGAGAGTCTGCAGAGCTCGAAGGAATGGCTCTTTGGAGACAAGGTGAACAGGTCTATCAGTGAAAAAATTCATGAGCCATTGACTGCCGCTACCTGAGTAACCATGAGGCAGAGAATGACATCAAAAGTGGTTTGAGAGAAATGCTTCTGTATATCCTTTGGTTAAGTGGGACCTGAAAAGAATCATCTCAGAAGACTACTTATGAGCCTTTACTCAAATGTTCCCATCTAAATGCTAAGCTTAGTAAAATTATAAACAATATTATTTTTCCCTTGTGCTTTATACTCATTCCGAAGGTGTCTAGGCCTTTCACAGCTATTAACAAACCAGGCATCATAGACAGAGATGTCCATGATTCCCTTGAACCTGGTCTAGGGATTCTTGTTAAAGCACAGTGCCATTCTTTGCACCGGAAGGTAGCAGTTCATTACCTCAAAAACTTTTGCCTCTTTCTTCTTCCCTGCTGATTTAGCAGATTTTAACTTTTAATTGGTCTTGTCTAAAGTATTTGTATATGAAAAACCTAAGCGCAGTTGGAATCTCACACACTAAACCTCCAGTGCTTTGGCAAGTGAACTGCATGTAATGGACCCCACACAGCTTTCCTTGCTCAGGGAAGGGTTACTGATGAACTAAGAATTGTGCTTGAGCCTATGCCAACATTTTTGTAAGAAGGTTTGTTTTTAAAATTGCTAATGATTCAGAAAACAAAATGGACTTTGTGGGACAATCTCCCAAATACTCATGGTAATTAGGATATATGGAAAAGAAAAAGCCTTTAACAGGCTCACCAAATCATCTGCCCTTGCATAGGAGATGAAGTAGTTAAAAGAAGAAAATATCTAAGCATGCTTTGTCAGTTGCTAAACCATTAAAATTACTGTGCCAGACATAACCATGGTGAAAATGGGAGCAAATGGAAGCAGACAACAGAAATGCACTCACTAATAATATTCCAAAATTATCCTAAAGGTGTTAAAGTTATTTGGAATTATGCCTGTAATTGGCAGAACTGAAATAATTCACCACATTCTTATAAACAGTGGATGGAGACTCAAGAGTTACCTCTCTTATTGCAAGAACATACATCTGATACAGTAATTTAAGTAAAAATGCTGTCTGGGGCCTTTTTCTAAATCCTATTATTCCTAGCAAGACAGTGAACTTCCAGTATTAAGATACAAATCATACCATAAAGTCATAGCAATTTCATTTTGGCATTGAATAATCCTCAGCTCCAAATTCATTGTTAGTGCAGCTAAAGTGAGGCCAAGAAAAATTTGTTCCAGGACACTTAACAAAACGGTCAAATTTTTTTAATATTTTTTTTAAAATCTAGAAATCTGAAATATTCTTCCATATTATCTCTAAAATATCTGATATGGAAATATGTGTGCACACTTAAGTTTCTAAAGCTATGTAAAGTGTAAAATGAAGGCATTTGTGTTAGTGATGAAGATAGTACTAACAAGATCTCATATCTTTTAAATAAGTGGACTTGGTATTCTAGAAATAGTTGACATTCCTCATCACCAGCCAATTCAGGAAATTAATTTAAAAAGGATATTTCAAGGAAGATTTGCTTCAAATTCTTCTGCATAGTTTGAAAAGAAGGAACATGATTTTCCACTTTGCGTAGGTCATTTAAGCCACTCCAGAGTGTCTGTATAATCAAAATAGAAGCATTTTACATCAACTTTGAAAATCTAGATCTGTTCACATTATATCTGTTCATGAGTGATTAAATGACAACTAAAGCAGTGAATAGTTAAGTCTCTACAGCTTGAATTAAAAAAAAATAAAATGGAAATGCTATTAAAAAATAAAATTAAATTTAGAATGGAAATTTTTAGAATAGCAAATGCTGCACTATTTGGATAAATACTGAAAAAATTGGATGTTTACTTTGAGCATTATTTAATCTCCTTGGATGGCAAAGTGGGCCAGAAAACCTTCTGAGAATATGCTGCCCTGAAGCACATATATTTTATTTGTCTTGTGCTAGATTTATTATGAGTATAATAAGAAGGATGTGGCCTACAAGTCAGTAGAGTAACACAGAATTCAACTGTCATTCTGCCACAACATACTGTGCAGCACAAATGAATGGCTATACAGGCATGAAACTACATCTACTTGCTTTCTCCCTGCCTCACAGTGGTCTTGAGAGCTGATGGAAGTTGCTATTTGTACTGCACCTAAGTCAGAAAATCTATCACAGTGTTTCAACACAACCAACATGTTTTGGACAGGTATGGCTTTTTTCTGCAATGCCTGGACTATGCAATATCGACTAATAAAAAGTACAACAGCCACTTTTACAGTTTTGTTATACTTATATATAATTTAGTTATATATTATAGTGAAATAATTTTAGTATTTACATGACTCCAGCATCAGCTTCCAAAATTACAGAGTCTTGAGATATGTATCACCAGCTGTTGAAGTCAAACAATTTGGTTAGATTAAAGGTACATCGGATAAAATTCTTGCAAGAAAGGAGTAAAGTGATACAAAGACAGTTCTTCTGGGTAAAAGTCCTCCTGGCCAAGAAGACACATAGACAGAAATAGAGGAGCAAAATCACAGAAACTTGAATTCATGAGGAGGAAAAGCTTTTAGTGGCCATGATGCAGTTCCTGTAGATATAGCTTTATATTCATAGAATTTGTTGTTCTCAGCATTGTACTACCCAGAGAATCCCATAAAAGTCCAGGTTGGAAAGGACACCTGAAGGTCATCTGATCCAACCTCCTGTTGAAAACCAGCCTAACTTCAAAGTGTGATGAGGTTGCTCAGGGCCTTGTCTCATCAACTTTTGAAAATCTCCAGGGATAAAATTCCTTGGCCTCTCTAGGTGGTCTGCTCCAGCACTCACCAACCTTCTGGTGGAAAATGTTGTCCTTAAGCCCAGTTGGAAGTTCTCCAGGTGCCTTTTGCTTCTCCTCCTTGTTGACATCATCTCTAAGAAGAGCCTGGCTCTTCCTTCTTTGCAACTGTCCATCATGTCAGGGTGCAGTGGGGGCTGCTGGCCTCCTTGGGACCTGGGGTGCTCCCTGTGTGAGCTGGCATGGCAGGGTCTCAACAGTGGGAACCCATTCTACCATCCCCAGTGAAGAAGCAGAGCAGGCTAGGGGCAGCCTGGGGCAGTCCTCTGTCCAGGTCCATCTGATGCTGGTCTGAGGTCATGCTGGGAACACAAACCAGGGTCAGGCCCGGTGAGGGTAGTCGGGGTCAGATACAACCCCGTGATTGCTGAATGAGACCATAGTGACGAGGCTGGGCTGAGGTCACGCTATGAAGTCAGCATGCTGGTTGGGTCCGTCTGGTCAGGGTCCAGACCGACAGGGCCCATGGCTAGACACAGGCATAGCTGTGCCAGACTGGGGAACCAGGACAGGGACTGATGGCCCTGAGGGGCTGACGTGGGGTCCTGGGCTGTAGGGTGGGTGGGGGGAACCACAGGGGAACTGGGCAGGGTCACCAAGCCCTATTAGGGCCCTCAGAGTGCTGGCACCTCAGGCATTTCAAAACTACCATTAGATTCCCCTCTCAACCTCAAGAGTATGCTACCAAGTTTAAAGTAAAATTAGAAAAAAAATCAACTTTGTATTACAAATGCTTTCAGTTTATAAAAAATTATCAAAATTAAACAATAATGTTGTATTTTGTATGCTGTTTAATTTTTACTTCTTCAGCTTAACTAACTAAAAATATGCTTCCTAATGATCAAAAAATGAATTTCCTTTTCAAATTACCGAGTACAAGTTTGGCTTGCTAATGCTGCTGTGAAATGTTTACATAATAGAAACTTTACAAATGCTTCAGTTCTATTCTTAAATCATTAAACAATTCCTCTTTTTTAAAGTTAGCCTTGTGTTTCTGCCAAATTGGACTTGATACTGCCAACTCATTCAGCCTGCATCCCTGCAGGAAAGGACATGGGGCTATATCGGCCCACAAACTGAACATGAGTTGATGGTGTTGCGTGATTGCAAAAAAAGCAAACATTTTACTGAGAAGTAAAAATAGAATTGCCATTGGTAAAACACGTGAAGTAAACTGCGCAGTTGATTCAGGACTGGTGAGGTCTCGGCTGGAGTAATGTGACCTGTACTGAGCATTAAACAGCACTTTCAGGAGCATGATTAGGATGGTAAGAGGCAGAAAATGTGACTCAGGAGGAACAACTTGAAAGAATTTTGGCCTGGGTATGAATATATGATGGAATTCAGGGAGAAAAGTCTTCCAAAACATCTCTTTCCTGCAAAGAGAAAGAAACTTTTTGTATTTATTTCTATGTTGGTTGGTAATAGACTGACTAAAGATCTTGATTTGGGCAAGTTAGACATGAAATACAAGTACAGTCTCAAAAAAAAAAAAAAAAAAAAAAAAAAACGTAGTTAATGTGATGCTTTCATCAGGATGTAGGATTTCCCTTTTTCTTCTTCCAAACTGGTAGCCCTGGAAGCTAACATCTCCCCAGTGCCACAGCAGCACTGCAGGAGACAGAGATCCGAGAGTCTGCCATGGTTCAAACAATGGTCTGACAGGGTCCAAATCTCCTGAGCAGTTACAGCTTGACACAAGGACATTTCCCAAGTTCCACTCTTAAATATTTAAACTGAGCCAGCCATCTTAACCACTTCAGCAACAGGGAAATCTTTCCTTTCCTGTACAGTCTCTTTACTGTTAGATTGCCAAAGAGGGTTGTACTCATATACTGGAGTTTTCTAACAATAGTTTCAGACATGAAGGCAAATGAGATGATATTCAATGCTCCTTCTAGTAGATTTTTCTAGGACTATTTCAAGTAGAGTTTTTCATATATCCATAATACATCCGGGAAGATCTGACAGATCTGACAGAAAAAATTCATTAAGCAATAGCATATAGGGGGTGGGAGGAAATCATAAGCACAGCTACTTGTGAAAAATCTTGAGTAGGAGTTTTAAAGCTGTGCCATATGAAAACAATCTGGGAAATAGGATTAGGCACCTGTCAGAAGAGAGGGCAAAGCCACTGTATTTTCTGTCAGAAACACCTTGACAATGTAAGACCCTTACTAATTTATTTAAATGGGGGTTAACTCTTGCAAAAATACCTGTATCTCATATGCAGCCACAAAAAAAAATCTGCCACTTACTTTATTTATATTATTGCAACTATAGATTTATTGTGTAATGCATCCTTCTGTAATAATCACCTTTAACTACAGATGTAACTTGAACATTATTCCTTTCACCTATTTTAAACTGTTTTTCTGGTTCAAATATTATGGAGTCCTGGATATGGTCACTTAAGAATCACTCTAAAACTCTGTACAGACAGAGATGATAATCAAATGCTTACCAGCAATCAGATCTTCATTCTTACATGAACAGAATTTGAACCACATCCTCCATACACTCTGAAACGTTGCACATTAAAGTGCTACTTCTATGTTTGTTTCAAGGATACTCTGCAATGGTGCATGACAAAATTAATACAAATATAAACTCTAGCAAGAAAATAATTAGCAGCAGACTCAGGCAAATAAATACCTACTAATTCTGTCTAATGTCAAAATGCTCCAGGCCTCAAGTGGAAGACATCTACAGGTGACAGGAGACATCACTTTTTCCTGTTTCTTTGCTTTTCCTTTTGAGCTGAAAAGGTCTTCTTCCCAAAGCAGAGCTGTTCTTACAACTCAGGGACACATTTATCGTAAGAGATTCAAGACCAGCTAAGGAACCTGAAGGTGCACAAGTCCATGGGACCTGAAGAGATCTGCGGGTCCTGAAGGAACTGGTGGATGTAGTTTCTAAGCCACTGTCCATCATATCTGAGAAGTCATGGCAGTCCCATGAAGTTCCCGCTGACCGGAAGAGGGGAAGCATAACCCCCATTTACAAAAAGGGAAAAAAGGAAGGCCCAGAGAACTGGGTCTGGAAGGAAGACAGGTGAGACCAGTCAGTTTCACCTTTGTGCCTGGCAAGATCATGGAGCAGATCCTCCTGGAAACTATGCTAAGGCATGTGGAAAATAAGGAGGTGATTGGTGACAGCCAGCATGGCTTTGCTAAGGGCAGATTGCACCTGACAAATCCGGTGGACTTCTACAATGGGGTTACAGCATTAGTGGATAGAGAAGAGGAACTGACAACATCTACCTGGACTTGTGCAAAGCATGTGACACTGTCCCCCATGATATCCTTGTCTCTAAATTGGAGAGACATGGATGTGATGGATGCACCACTTGGTGGGTAAAGAATTGACTGGATGGCCACACTCAACAGCTCAATGTCCAGGTGGAAGCCAGTAACAAGTGGTATCCCTCAGGGGTCTGTCTTGGGACTGGTGCTGTTTAACATCTTTGTCAGTGACATGGACAGTGGGATTGAGTGCACCCTCAGCAAGTCTGCCAATGACACCAAGCTGTGTGGTGCGGTCGACACTCAGGA
This sequence comes from Cygnus atratus, assembly GCF_013377495.2. Lineage (NCBI taxonomy): Eukaryota > Metazoa > Chordata > Aves > Anseriformes > Anatidae > Cygnus > Cygnus atratus. Next base: position 36,913,755 of record NC_066364.1, on the reverse strand, counting down.
GGGAAGGGATTCTCAAACCCCTGGATGGGTTTGAGAAGTAGGCCCATGTGAACCTCATGAGGTTGAACAAGGCCTAGTGCAAGGTCCTGCATCTGGTCTGGGGCAATCCCAAGCACAAATATAGGTTGGGCAGGAAATGGATTGAGGGCAGCCTTGAGGAGAAGGACCTGAGGGTCTTGGTCGATGAGAATCTCGACGTGAGCTGGCAACGTGGCTTGCAGCCCAGAAAGCCAGCTGTATCCTGGGCTCCATCAAAAGCAGGTGGCCAGCAGGTCGAGGCAGGTGATTCTCCCTCTCTGCTCTGCTCTCATAAGACTCTACCTGGAGCACTGTGTTCATCTCTGGGACCCCCAGCACAAGAAGGACATGGACCTATTAGAACAAGTTCAGAGGAGGGCCACAAAGATGATCAAGGGGCTGGAGAACCTCTCCTACAAAGACAGGCTGAGGGAGTTGGGGTTGTTCAGCCTGGGGAAGAGAAGGTTCCAGGGAGACCTTACAGTCTCCAGTACCTTACAGGTCTTCCAGTATCTAAAGAGGGCCTACAGGAAAGCTGGGGAGGGACTCTCTGTCAGGGAGTGTAGGGATAGGACAAGGAATAATGGCTTTAAACTAAAAGAGGGTAGGTTGAGATTGTATATAAGGAAGAAATTCTTTACTCTGAGGGTGGTGAGGCACTGGCACAGGTTGCCCAGAGAAGCTGTGAATGCCCCATCCCTGGAGGTGTTCAAGGCCAGGTTGGACCTGTGAGCAACCTGTTCTAGTGGGAGGTGTCCCTGCCCATAGCAGGGGGGTTCGAACTGGATGATCTTTAAGATCCCTTCCAACCCAAACTGTTCTATTAGATGGATATGATTTTGTTTTTATTGGTGTTTGAACATAATGAACAGAAATAAATTCTATTTCAAGGAAAACACAGAGGAATAAATTTGTATGGAAAATACTGTAGAAAACTGTTTCTAAAGTCTGATTACATAAAAGAAAGTACAGCCACACTAACTTCACCTGAATTAGCTGCTTCATTACATGCCTTTAATAGCAGGAAAAAGGTGAGTCAGGACAAGTCCTTAGAAGGGGTCAAACCTCAGAACAGGTACACATAGCAGCTACAGTGACTTTTGGCAGATTTTTTTTTTTATAGCTAGTGTTGCAACACTAAGATAAAAATTACACCAATACACATGGCTCTCTCTTGGACAAAAGTATGGCACTTAGGTTAGCATTCTATCACAATAGTTTCAGTATACCTACAAAGAAAGGAAAGAAGGAAGTTTCCATGTTGCTTTTATCATAACTAAGAAAGACCTGAAATGTGAGCTTGGTATGCCTGATATACCTATTTAAGGTAAAATTCAGGACTTGGATATTTATTCAGCCATCTGGACAAACCTCAGGAAGGGTAGATCATTAGTAACAGAGACTCCAGTTTTGAAGTTTGTTCAAAATGTTTTGTTAATATTGCTTTTCATAATACTTTCTGAGATGGTAGAGGCAGGGAGAGGTTTATTTACTGAATTTTCTGCTTACTTGCTAATCAAGTTTCTAGAAACAGAAGTTGGAAGCCTTTCAAATTTCCTTTGTTAATTAACGCCAAATGATTCTTTTGGAGCTAATTAACAGGAAATTCAGGAAAGGACAGATTCTGAGTAAGCCTTTTTTTATAGAATAGGAAGTAGTAGAATGGATACATGGCATACAGAGTAAATGCAAAGAGATAGATTTAACATAGCTACAAAATTTTTATGTTTGTTGCTGCTTGACATTTAATTAATCTGCAACACGAGTAATAGCAAAAACCTCAGTCCCAGACTTAGGTTTAAAGCTGTGTAATTCCTTTCGCATGGCTACAGTTTCTGCATGAAATTAATTTCTGTTTACATACATGAATTTAGGAGAATAAAGCCACAGTCTTATAGCACACCCATGTTGTATGCAAACAATTTTAGGACGTGCTGCACAGAAATGCTACAGACGGTGGCATAGATCGGCCGAACACCTTCTGTGTATGTGGTCTGTAATACTCCCCATCCCTCCCAGACATAACCCCGAATAGCACAGCTTAAACCGGCGCACAACTCCACCCCCAAGAGCTAATCACATCACACTCGGGCTAAGGACTGCGTGCAGCTGATCCCCTTTGGGGAAGCTTAGATTTCACACTCGTTTAATAACATAATGAAAGCGAAACTTCACTCCTGGTACCAGGGGCAGGCCCCAGCTCTGTGTCTGGCCGAGGCCAGGGGACTGGTCTCCAGCTCGGGATCCCACCTGAGCGCATCCGCGTGGCCTCACAGGCCCTTCATGCTCGGACACGTTACACAGCTGTGCTCCCGGGGCAGCTTAACACCAGGCCCTGTATAAAATAAATAATAAAATAAAAAACACGATGACACAGAAGCGCTGCCTCCCGTTTTTCCCGAGCAGCTCACTGCAGAGTTCCTAACGGGACCGGGGCGACCCGGAGGGGCCGCCAGGGAGCGAGGGCCAAACGCGGAGGCTGAGGCCTTCCCTGTCCGCCCCTGGCTCGGCCCAAGGACCGCAGGGAGCCACGGCCAGGCCCGGGGCGAAGCGGGCGGGGGTCCGGGGGTGGGCTCCGGGCGGCACCGACCCCGCCACCGGCGCCCCTCGCCCCTCGGGGCCAGCCCCGCGTAGGGGTGCACGGGGCCGGCGGTGACTCAGCGGCGGTGCCCCGGTGCCCCCCGCCTGGCGGCGGTGCCTTGCCGCGGCTCTGCCCCCTCCCTCCTTCCCTCCTCCCTCCCTCCCTCCCTCCCTGCCGCAGGATCATCCCACCCCGCCGGGCCGTCACCTCGGCAGGAGGAGCCGCCGCCGCTTCGCCACCGCTTCGCCTCCGCTCCCGCCGCGACCTGTCGGCACCGCGCCCCCGCCGAGCCCGCGCCATGCAAGGAGCAGGGAAGGCAGCGCAGAGCCGCGACGCCGCCCGGCCCCTGCAGCTCACCATGAAGAGGGGCTACGAGGTGCTCCGCGACCCTCACCTCAACAAGGTAGGGGCAGGGGCGCCGGGCTGCGAGACCCCTGCCCTGCCCTGCCTTGCCCAGCGCTTCCCGCTGCGGCGCCCGGCGGCCTCCCCCCGGCCTCCCTCCGCTACCTGTCGCCGAGCCGAGCCGGGCTCTTCCTCCTCTTCCTCGGAGGCTGTGGGGGCCCTGCGGTAGCCCCGGCCGCTCCCCGGGCTCCCCCCGCTTTGTTTTCCCCGAGCAGAGCAGCACCAGCCCGGGGATGCTGCAGAGGGAAGTTCCCCTGCAGGTGGGCTGCTAATTCCCGCTGCCCTGCCTGGCTTCTCCTGCTCCCCAGCCATCTCTTTCAGCCCTTATTTCCCGTCCGGGTGTGTGTGGGTGCTGTGTGTTACCCCGGCAGGTAGAAGAGGCGTTTTGTCACCATTTCTTTCCACCTGACGCTGTGAAGTCCAACCCCAGCTCCCCCCGCTCTGCATCAGTGAGTGCGATCTCCTCCTAAGGGATGCAGTAGCACAGCGAAACCCCCTTATCGCATCTCTAATTCACTTAGAGCTCACTCAGCTTGATAAAACTGTGACACAGAAAAACAAAACAGGTGAGTATGTAAGTATTTGCACAGCTCTGACGCAGCTGCAGAGTTCAGATTGTAAAATTCCTTATTGCCTCGATGGGCCCTGGATTTGCTGCCCGAATGAAACATGGGTGAAGTCAAAGGTAGATGATAAACCTCACGTAGCACATGAAACCTTGGTGAAGTCCTTAGTCCCGGCTTTGTTCTTGCACATTATTTTTACCTGTTGGCTTGTGTTTGTGCCCTGACTGGTACCACTGCATTCAAATGCATGTAAAGCCATTTTACTTATTGCCAAGTTGTATGAATTGACAAAAACTGTGTCTAGTTTTACAGGGTAGGTTGACTCATCCATAAAAACTCCACGTATTAGTTAGATGAATAGTGCTTTTATTAGTGTGGGTGTTTGAATACCAATTTTCCTCAGAGGGTGTCTTATGTCTGTGTGTGTGCAGGCCTGAGAAGGTCTCTTGAGGTCAGGTGAAATGAAAACTAACCAAAAAGTTAAAATCCCAGAAGGAACGAATGAGAGGCTGTTTCACTTGGGATTGCTTCTAAGCAATTGCAGCATTCATGGAAAATACTGATTCAGAATAACCAAGGAAAGCCAACCAAAAAAATTGCTTTAAGAAATAAAACAGGGCTTATTCTAAAATGTGGTCTGTAAAGAGCAATCAGAGACAAAGCAGGCTCATTGCTACCTGTATCCCTCAAATATCACACATCTTGCCTTTGAACAGCATAGCTGGAGACTAGATGCTGAAAATGAAGGCTCTTGTTTGATTTCATGGCTTAGGCTTTATTCTTCCCTCCCCCCTCAGCTGTGCTATGGCACATGTGCACTGTACAGCAGAGAAGCCAGGCAAAGTATTTGTTCGTTACCAGCCACATCTACCTAGGTAGTGAGGGGTTTTGAATGGCGTAGGGAAAGTCAGCTGAAATCCCTGGGCTTGCTGTAAGAAAAGTCAGGTCTTTATCTGGTCAAGAATGAGCAAGCAGTTTTTTGATTGAGACAGGTGATTTGTGGTGAGTATAGATGCACTATACCCCCCAAGTTACATAAGGGCAATAAAATAAAATAAAAAAAAAAGCTGAAAACTGCCAACGTGGTTGCCTTTTTAATAGTTTGTGATGTGCCTGCAAGCATGGGAGCTGGTACTCCCAGTTCACTTTCTGTTGCCAAGGCTGTTAAACAAGCATCAGATTGTACAGATTTCAATTTTAAGTCGACAAAATATCTCCTTTAATGATTCTAAAGTACAAGAATTGTTCGCAGTACTGAAGAAGTGCCAGAAATTTCTGCTATCTCACGGCTGTAAGAGCTGCAATTGCTTGGTATCAGCACTTTCTTTTAGATACTGCGCCAGTTCTAATAGTCCTATTTGCATACACTTGGCAAAAGTAGGCTGTAAGTACCAAGTAGTGGTATCTAGCTGTGACCAGTAGAAAAATAAGACAAATCATGTTTTGGTTACTAACTGAATCTTGTCTGATACTTGTAACCTTGCTTCTCTTCCATAAGTAAAATTTAATTTTTATAACTTACACTGCAAACTTCTTCAGCCAAGACAATTGGCCTGGCAAGCAGGTAAAGCTCAAATGTGCATATAACATGTGGAAGCTTGCTTGGTTTTTGTCCTCAAATAATAAATTCCTTGTAAAAATTTTCCATTCAACCTGTCTGAGAAAAGGAATTTATTATTTGAGGGCTGTGGGAATGTCAGGGTAAACACCTGAATTTCATCTTTTCCCTTCTCCCTGTCCTTCTACCTTGACAAAATTTCCAGGCAAGAAGCAGCACACTTACCACTGAAGTATGTTGAAGTCCTAGGCAGTGTAGTTCTAAAATCTTTTATGTTTCACTCTGTATAATTCACAAACATGTATGAACTTCACTGAGGAAAAAAGATTGATGGAAAAGCTTAATGTCTTTTTTTTTTTTCTGCTGTTGAGGTATTTTGCCTATACATGAAGCCACTGGTTCTTTTACAAGATCACTGAGCAGTTTGCCCTACCTCAGCAGTGGTGTGATGCATCAAAAATCATGTGGGACAGTGGATCTTAACACACTGAGTCTAATTACATGAGGACACACATCCAAGCCTACAAACAATAATCATGTTTTAATTTATCATCTGAGGTTTTAGGTCCACAGAGTTTAAAACTGTCACTATAGCCTTCTCAGTAGTTTTTTTCCCCTCTTGCGCAACTAAACGCATTGTGAGTAGAAATTACAAGGAAAACAAACACAGTTTCACTTCTTTTCATTGAAATAGATTGCATTAGGAACTTCTGGCAGTGAGTCGTATGCTCTTTAAGCTGATGAGTTACAGCAGTGTGAAAGCAATTGGCTCTCTCCTACTGTAAATCTTTTCATTTATACTTTACTCAATGTATGAATGCTATTTTTAAGCCCACAAATCATAAGGACACTTTATGCTAAACTTTCTTTTCATCTTTAATTTCTTACTTTTTAATATTACTTAAACAAGTCAGTTTCCCATAAGCTGCTTATTTTTAGAATCTTGATGTGAAGGTATGCAAACACGAATTTCAATATCAAGCTTTCCAGATAGCATTTATTAGTTGCCAAGTCTAAATGCTGGCCTACTGGAGAAACTGTGCCATTGGGGGGGTGCTTTGCTTCTAGACTGCTTTCATACTCTAGCAGAGCAGTTCAGCAAGCAGAAAATAAGTGATTCTATTAAATCTTAGTTCTGGAGGGCTCTCTCCCCTCCCCAGATGCTTAATTTTTACCACCCTCCTCTGACTGATCACTGTCAGCATTGCTAAGTGTAACATGCTTGTGAATTGTTGGTCCCTATTCTGTTTTTCCATTTATTCAAATTGTACTAAAACAGTGGAGAATTTCAGAACAGACCATCTGATGGGGCTGCTTAACACCTGAGAGTCCCAGATCTCAGTCCCACCTGCAAGGGCAGTGGTGTTTTATCCTTACCACCTCCTGTAAGTGAAGCCTTTAGATCTTAGTGGGCCCTCAGCATATTTTTACTAAGCATTGATGTTAATTGTTGGCTCGAGTTGGCTGCAAGTCTGTTGACTCGCTACAGAAATTGCTATACAACAGCCATTCTGAAACAGACTAAAGGACCATTCATCCCAATATTGTATTTCTGACAATGTCCAAAATGGACCTCTCAGGAAAAGTGAAAGAATGGATAGGATGGAATAATTAGCTCAGTTGGAAGGGACCTTCAAAATCATCTAGTCTAACTTATGACAGGAGCTTCTAGTGGTGTTTTCTCAGAATAATCAATTCCAGGCTGAGAGAATGAGCAGTTTATGATGGGGTTATTAAGATATGAATGCTTTGTTTTTGCTATTGGATTACACGGACTATATGTACTAATTTATTGAAAATATCGTAAACTTTTTTAAGAAAAAAATTAAGTGAAATCGTTATCTGAGTTGAACAGAAGCATTTACTTCCTGCTTTTCTTCCACGTGTCAGACAGTGGGAGGAGAATGCTTGTGAAATACAGATACATTTTGCTCTGTGTTACTTTGCTAAAACCAATTTTGATTTTGAGAAACCATAACACAGTGCATCATGTAATTGGTGCGGGCAACATATGAAAGAGGTCTTATAACTGACATTTGTTGGTGACACCGTAATAGGCCTTAGGAAACCCAGACCTCCCTAAGAAAAATCAGAAGCATTCCAGTGAGGTTTATCTGGCTGCTGGGTGAAGGAGAATAAACGTATAAGAAGCTCCTCTAAAAAAAGCTATGCCTGAATCAAATACTGAGCAGTAGATTTCTTTTCCTTGCACTGGTAGCGTTCCTATCTTCATTTCTGAAACCTGTGAGCACTTTGGCTGGGTCGTGTACAGTGGTCACTGCTCACTTTTTGCCTTAACTGATATTCTGAGAAGAAAACTCTCTCTAAAATGGTGTGTTAGAAGTGTCTGTATTAACTTGCAAAGTAGGTTTTCTGGAGGTTACTTAATACTTAATCCTACTGCTAGGATGATTTCATGTTATGTGCTGGTAGGCATGACCCTGTTTGAGGAATTATTACTTTTTTTTCTCTAACTGCTGATCAGTCGCACTGTCCTCTTTTTCTCCTATAATCGTTTTTTCCCTTTACAACATTGTAGTTTTTAACAGTAATATTTCCTGATCACCTAGCAGAATAGTTCTGATCTTGATAGGGATAAGCACATGCTATTTTCTTGTCTTTGACAAGAGTAAGTGATACAGTGGTTATGCGAGCACAGAAAGCTGGATCGATACGATCTTTGTCTGGAACCTTTCAGAGTGAACTTGTATCGATTCTGCCTTTGTGTTACGCAGGTATTGCATTTTTGATCTATGACAAGGGTCTGTGAAACAGGAGTTACTGTTCTGTGGGATGGCAACCTAAAATAGGAGGTTCTTCAGGTGGGTGTTTAGTTCATACCAGAGCCATTTGCTTTTTAACAGGCATGGCCGTAAGTTACAGGCTGGCAGAACTGGGACTACCTTGTACACTTGGCTTTTGAGTAAGGGTGGGAGCTCAGTGGTAGCTCACCAGGAGGTGCCATAGGGTTGGGTGAAGAGGTTAGGACATTACCAATGTATCCTTCCTTCTTGAAATGTGATTTCTCTGCAGATGAAATTATCCAGCATCTCGAATCATATGATTAACATGCCCTCATTTTTCATTGAAGGTCTTTCACTGCCTTCTCTTGCTGTGGTTAGGAAAAACTAAAAACTACTGAATTTTGTGATGTGTGAGAGAGGAGTCGAGATGCAGGACCGTTTTTGTATGAGCCCCTTTATTTACAGTATGTGTGGAAGGGATTTAAAAATGAATTCTGTGCTTTGTTCTACCTCTCTTACTCTCTTATTTTAAGACAGGTTTGTCCTGCACAAGCAACCTTTTATGCATTCAAATACGGGTAACTTCCCATTGCTGCCATTACACCCTGCAGTACTACACTATAATTTTGGGGCAGGGATAGCTTGTGGTGTCTGCCGTACCCGAGTTACAAGGAGATCCTCCCCATCTGAACAGAACAATTTGGCATGCGAGAGACAGCCCCTCTGCTGGGACACAGGGAGGATGGTCTGGGAGTGAGGGATGGTTGAGACCTGGGGCAATTTTTCTTTCTTACCCTTCTGAGGGAGAGAAGAGACATAATTTCCTAAGCCATGTATTGGAAGGATGTGCTGAGAAAGGAAAACTCCAAGCACACCCCATCTTTACGTTCTTTAGGCCACTGTTGAAGGCAGGATGCTGTGGAGAAGGGCCTTCCATTCTGTTTTGGGCTTTGCAAGGGTGAGCTCTGCATAAGAAGAGTTAGCTGGCTGTGTGATGCCTCCTTACCTCTCACCTTGTCTTTCCTTCTGCAGTTGAATGGAGCTGAGTGGAGGGCTCTTTGAGCAGCTGCAGCAGCCCTGAGGGAGACCAGGCTTACCTGCCAGAGCAAGCAGCCAACCAGGGCCAGAGGTGCAGTTCTTCAAGATAAACCTAGAGACTAGAAATACTAAGGCAGAAGCCCTGCTAGCATTTGAAGTGCTTTTTCCCACCATAGCTTCTGCTTTAGAGTCTGTGCTAGAAGGTGAGATAGTCCACACAGCTGAGCAGGACAGAGCCTGGCCCTTTTTTGCTGTAGACTGCTTTTGGGAGGAGAAAGGTCGATAGATATTACCAAAGGAGAGGTAAGGAGTTGGTGAATGTAAGGGTACAAAGAAATCTTCGTAAGGTGCACGTGTAAGTGTGACACGTGCTACATTAAAAAAAGTAAAAATGGAAAAGAGGGGTAGGGTAGCTTTGGGGTAACTCCAGAAAGCTTCATAAAATCTGTTCAAGTACACATACTTCGTCCTGATCGTCAGTTTAGATAAATAGTCAATTTAATCAATAGATACTTAATACAGCCAAAGCTTTTCATGATGCCCTGTGTAGTAGACCTTGCTGGTTTGCACTAGAGTATTTCAAAAGGGGAAGGTGCCTATAGTAGACAGGAAACAATCTGTTAATAATGAAGAAGTCTTTGGGGAAAGGCAGAAAGAATTTCAATCAGATTATTTTTCCATCATATTCTATTTTATGTGCACAGCCTGTAGCGCTCATTGCCTCCTAGTGCTTTGCTCCTGACCAAGTAGGTAAGTTGCTGTGGTTAGTATTATATTCTCTTCTTTCTGTTGGCCTCTGGTTCTTTGCTTGCATTTATGAAAAAGAATGCTGAGGCAGCATGGTGGGAACAAAGTTCTGTGACTTGAATTAAAAGCAAATAAAATAAATGAGAAGTTGTTAGGTAGTAAGCTATATAGCAGTAAGCTGCTAGCAACTGAAAGCTGGTATGAATAGTCACAAGGAACTGAAACACGGAATCGTTTTGCTGTGAAGCTGTTTCAGGCATTAAACATCCTTTTTGGTTGTATAATTTTCTTGTAAATTTTACTAATTGAAAACAAGCAATCAAATTCAACCTTTTTTCTTTAGACTTCTCGAGTAGAAGCAATGCTGGCATAAAGCACCCTCCAAACAGGATTTATTTATTTAAAACAGGTTAAATGTGGTTTTCTACACTAGGTTTTGATTTAATTGTTGAATGCTTATAATAAGTAGGATAAGAGCTTGCTGAGACATTGTATTTTTGTCTAGGTAAAATACCTTGAAAAGATTATTTGTGCTTTCTAGAGAAAGCATGTCTCGGTATATAAGTACTTATTTTGCATTTTTCACTTTACGTATTAATTTCTGCTGCGTCAGTCATTCATACTGAACTGTCTCTGAGAAAGGCAGAATTTACAGCTGTGGTAGGCACAAACTTCTCTCCTCCTGCCCTGCTTCCCTCTCTGAGGGGAGAAGGAAGTGAAATGCGTGTGATGGTGATGCTTTTTGTTAACCTGTGACCCCAAGTTTAAAAGCACTTGGTGGTTCAGTACTCATGCATGTGCAATCTTTGCTGTGTTATACCTTTCCCTTTGCTCCTTCGTCTGCTCAGTAGTTCAGAAGTAAGCCGTGCATTTGGTGCATAACTTGCTCGTGGTGGCTGCAGCCCAGGCCTGTAGCAGTTGATTTCATGCTGAAGGTCTCTTTGCTCCAGGTTCTGATGTCTAAGTGGCAGGAGCTATCTGCTGTTGTCCTAGGTATGTTACTGATGAAGGTGCAGAACAGAGTGTTGATACCCTTCAATTAGGTCTGTTTTGTAGGATTTCCCAGCTCGTTAGAGAACTTCATGGTGGAATAGTTCTTTCAAAGAAGTTTCAGAAGAGGCATTTGCTGGAAAATATGATTCTGAGACTGCATCCACAGTATCAAGTGGCTTGTGCTCCCTGAAAACCTGAAGTGCTCTTGTAAGGTGTTCTTTATGCTTCCCTGTCTGAACCAAATGTACGTTGGTCCCAGAGAGCCCTGTGGCTGGAAGAGTAGCGTGAAAAGGGGAAAGAATGGAAAGAAGAGCATTGCTGGTTTTGTGTGCCTGTGTGCACAGGATGGTCTCTTCCCTCTCCTGTACCTGAAACAAAGAACAAATAAATTGTATTGTGTGTCCATCCATACAGTTAAACATCTACCATGTGCTGAAACATGTGGGGTATTCTTTTATTATTTTGCTAGACTGTAGCGTTGGGCAGGGTGGGATGGTTTTAAAAAAAATGAGCAGGCCAGTTGCATTCCCTCTGCACAGGTGTAGTGTCAGGAAGGAACTGACAGCTGGTAAATGTCAGCTGGTGAGTAATGGGCGTCCATTCGTGTTCATGTATCCATCCTCGTCATTCAGCGCTGAGTTAGATCTGCCCCGTTGAGACAAGTTCCTGTGAACTTCTGACCCAGAGATGTGCCTACATGCCTGTCAACAAGGCTTGAGTACGTGGAACCAAATATGCAAATGTGAAGAGTCGTGTGTATTTTTCATTCTGTGTTTGCTGTGGTGTCATAGCTGTACTGAGATGTCTCAAGCATCACTTAGATTGTAAATGGACATAAATTAAGCTGGATCCCTTAACTTCCATGAACAGTGGTTTATTTGATTATACTGGTGTATGTATACCTGATCTTTGTTTAAAAGATACTGATTTATGAACTTCTTTTAAAAAGACTCTTCTAGTCAAGTTACCAAGGCCATCACTGGAAGGCTCAGTCCTTCAGCTTCTGAGCATAAATACTTGTCTGTCTTCAGCAGGAAGTTTTATGAAATCCAAAGCTATCATATCACTAAGAAATACACAGTTTTGGGAAGATGCCTTGTGACCACCCACAGAGTTAGCTTATGTAGAAGTGGGCATACAGGCTTCATCTCTGCTGGTATAAACCAGATGCCCCAGGAGTAGCTCTGAGGCCACGTGGCACCATAGGGCTCCCCCTCTGCTCAGGGCAGGGCACCTTCGTGCCCACTGCATGTGTGAACAGAACTTGTTCTCACTCCAGATCTGTGCTGGGGCTGTTCAGACAGCTTGCTAGTACCACCAGTTGCAGCCCAGTGCCTAGGGTAATTTTGAGCACTGATGCACTGGAATAAATGTAGGAGGGGATCCAGGAGTATAGTGCATTGTCAGCAGCACTGCTTCCTAGCAGGGTTTACAGACATGAGAAACTGACCTTATCCAATCGATGCTTTAAGACATGGTATTTCTTGTGGGTGCCCTATATCCGTTGACTTGTGCTTCTGGAATTGCTACAGCACAAGCTCTGTGTGGAACATGCTGTGAATCTTTCCACTTAAGGAAAAAAAAAGTCATGTAAGAAGTCAAGCAAGGTAGGAGAAACCATCTGTTACTTCAAAAAAGTGTCAAACTATTGTTGAATCACTTTTGTTATTCACCCCATTTAGCCCTCACAGATTGAACTTTTACGTCAGTCACTGCTTTCTTTGCCTTTCCCTTCCTTCCCTTTAATACCAGTTTTATAAGTAGCATTATACCTTTAATTCAGAAGTAGATGGTGGTTGTATCAACCATATTAAAACTTCACGAATTTACAGTTTAAGTTAATAGAAAAACCCTGAATTGCATGCATAACAAAACAAGTTTTGGTCTTATCAAAGTTTAAGCTTTGCTAATGTGATGTGTTGCATAATTCAGGAAGCAAAAATCCTGACTTAGAAGAAGGAGGAGGTCACAGGGCACCCTGGAGACATTTCTTGCAAGCACTGCGTACTTTCTGTTGAAATCAGTATCTGTAGTTTACTTGGATACTGTTGGTGCCTATTCCTGTGTGAAACACAATACTCCTGGAGGTTGTTTACAATGCAGAGGAAGCAGAGGAAGTGCAGAGTAAACACTTTCTATATGCATAAGGAATACATAATGTAGCACTGAAAAATCCATCATAATTGTCTTATGATTTGAATAGTTGTGACTTTTGGAAGTATATCAGGACATGCTTGTCTGTTATGTAAGTTCAGAAAGCTAACTCATCACTGGTTTGCTCTTAAAATGTAAAAGAGGCATAGAGCAGCAATGCATTTTATCATTGCTTGTTTATGCTTAGGTTTTGCTTACTTTATTGTTCAAGTAGCAACCATTACCTGTTTCTAGCTTAGAAAAACTGTTTATTCTCTAATAATTAAGTTAGTATTAAAACTGTAGTCACTATTCTGCCTCTTTTTCTTGTGTATTCATAAAATAAAAGTCCCTACAAGTGATTTGAAAAATTACAAACACCTTTGGTTCAACTTAACTTTGTTTAAATGCACTCAGTCTTCAGTTTTGAGTTTGTATTTTAGATCCATCTGTCTTACTCATGGATAGCGCATATCTTTGTAATGGAGTACCTGCTATGATTTTCGCACCTAGTTCAGATGAGATACCACAGATTAGCTTTCTTCCTCTTGTCCCCTGTGAGTGATACATTTTCAAGTTTGCTTTTGGCTTGGAGATATGATAGTATAGCATCACTGCTTTCTTCAAGAGAAGAACAATAATTGTTATGAAGTACATCATTCCCCTTTCTACAAAGGCAGAATATAATTTTGGCTTTCACTAATGACTTTTAAAAAAGTCTTTGCCTTAAATCCATACTGGTGGTAAGTGCATAGTTGTGATGACGAAGTATATTGTAATATTTTCAGTAATAATCTGTGACTTACTGGATTTCTTTCTGCAGGTATCTGACCTTAGACTGCAGATTTTTATGTGGAGGTGTATTTACAAAAGAGGCAGTAAAACGTCTTTATCTAAATAGTACAAATGAGTTCAGTAGTTACAGCTAGAAGTCGAAATGGGAGTATACTGTAGTGCTAAAGTAATATAGACCTGAATCTTCAAGGTACTGAAAGTTGATTTGCCTTGAATTCCTCAAGACCTATATAAAGTTTTTTTGGAGGGGTTGGACAGGAGAGGTGCACCTGATGCAGGGAAAGCCTCTTTATATTAGTACCTTTATGAAGGTATTGCATCTTTGTTCCTTACACACACACACTTCTCCACTCTGTCTCTCCTTAAGAGCTGGAGAGAATACTATCTCGTTAATAAACTTAGGCTAAAAATATGAGGTGTTGAAATGCAATATTTTACCACAAAGGAACCTAATAAGAAAGCTGTTATACAGTTGGTGAGCAACTATAGGCAAGTTATTACTGTCTTCAGTTGGACACATTAGTAATTTTTTTCTGCCACTTGCCACCAAAGTAGTTGCTCTAGGTGATATTTCTTCTATTTGAAGACATGAGAATGATTAGAATAAGCTTGTTGAAAGACGTGGTTAGCTTGTTATTTTCTTGTTCGTGTTCAGCCTTGAATGGAAATGAGAGAGTAGGGATGTTTTAAAGAAATGCTGCTTTGTGTTCAAAAAAAAATTTTTTTCTCCTCTAAGGAGCGTATTGTCAGTATACTTAAAGTAAGTATATGTCAGAAGTTTTTGATCATATAGGAAGTGATAGCGGACATGATTTTTGATACCTCCATGCACTTCTTAAAGGGTAAATCCATTCACAAGTCCAACTGGAAAAGAACTTTAAACTGAAACTCCACATTTCCAGACTTTGCATTTTCTATGTTTCAGTTTGCAGAAGCACATTACGGCTCTTTATTGTTGCATTTGTGATAGAATTAGACATAAATTTCTTAAGTTCTAAGAAAATAGAGCTAAAATGTGTAAGTAATGATACAGTAATTCCCTAGCACAAGATTTCTGAAGCATGGAAGTAAATAAAAACTTTTCTATGCACCTATAAAATATGCTGTGACAAAGGTCAGATATTAATTTATATTTTGGAATCCTTAGCACAGATTGCAAACATTCACTTATGCTTTGTCTTTTCTAACTCTATTTTTCTCCTCAGAAAAATCTGAGGGGAAAGTACACCACAGTATATGGGGGCTAGTAACAAGTAGATCTGCTTTATCTCTGAAAGAAATTAAATTTCTTCCGCTTTTTCTCATGATGTCTGTGAAGAATTGATATACCTAATGTATTTTTCATGTCTTTTTTTTTTTTTTTTTTGAATGCTAAAGAAATGAAGATGATTGCTGACTTAGTGTATGGTTCTTAAACAAAAGTTCCAAGACTTTGCAGGACTTTTTTGCCATTATTGAACTTCTTGAAATTGCAACTGAGTTTCTTTATATAAAGTAAAAGAGTAATTTATTAGCTGAGGAAAAAAACACGTTTTAAGATTCATTCACGTACAGAATATGGAATGCTAATGCTGGCAAGTCCATGATAAATCCATGGAATAAAATCCTTGTTGGATTTCATGATGCTGACTATTGAAATATAAATTTATCTGTTGCTATTTATACACAAACTGAAGTTATTATGAAAATACATTTCAAACTCACGATTGTGTGTTTCAGCAGTAGTTAGAGTAATTCCTTAAAGACACTAGGATTATGTAGCTTTGGTGTTACACAGGCATAAGGAATTGTTAAAAGACTCTCACATGCCCATGGTCTTAAAGGAGCAAGTGCCAGCGGAGGAACGAACAGCCTTCTGCCAGTCCAGGGATTCAAGCTCTTGGACCTTCTTCAGAACTGGGGTCTTGCAGCTGTTCATTCCTCTCTTTGCCCAGGCTTTTCATTCTTCTCGAGATGTTACATTTTAGGTGACTGCTTGAAATCTTCATTCCCAGTCTTTCTTGGAAATTCTTACCTTGTTTTTGTCCTTAGCCCTAACAGGACATCGATCTAATTCCAACACAGCTCTGTTCTTGGGGTGTTGCGGGTCACTGCTGTCAAAGGAACACTTCAAAGCTCAGTGGTGCTCCCTTTGCAGCATCTTCTTACTGGAGTCCTTGTTTTTGTCTGGCTGCCAAGTGTAGGTGTCATTTTACAGGCTTCCTCTAAAACCTTTGGGCCTGGTGAAGGAGAGCTGGTGTCCTGCTGTGATTTGGCTTTGGCTTTACCTCCGCACAGTGCCTTCAGGTTCTCCACATAAATCTACTAGAGTTTGTGTGTAACAAACATCTGTTCACGAAGTCAGTGAACTTTGGTTTATTATTTTTATACATAACTTGTGTATAACAAAAAGCTTGAGGTAGTACAGTTTTTAACAGAGTTCTAGACATAAAGACATCTGCTGCTTTTCTTCTTTAAGGAATACAATTCATATAGACTTAGGACAGCATGAAAGCAATGTGGTTCATCTTTTTTTTGTGTTGTTTTTTGTTAAGACAAGGTTACATATGAAATTCTCTGAGGATGAGGTTTATCAGCTGTGTTGCCTTCTCTAAGCAGAAGCCGGATAAAGCCTCTTCTTGCTCATGTGATAGTGGATTTGTAATGGTCATCTATTTAGTAGGTCATTCAATGGTCAACTATAGAAACAACGAATGCACCTTAAAATAGCTTGATAATTCTGAAATATCTTTTCCTTTGCTTACAGCACACAAATTCTTTCTTAGATTTAAAGCTTTGCAGTGGAAGAACTAAATACATTGATGGGACATGAGAATAAATATATTCATTGCCTCTGTATAAACAGGTATTAGAAAAGGTAACTTACCTGCTGTACTGCTTTTTTTCTGCTTTGAAGGTAGCTTTCACCACACACCCTCAGTAGCTGCTTGAAAGCAACACTTAATCTAAGCTCAGGAAAAGTAGGACATCTCATTTTGCATCTCACCTGGGGAAACAACCAGTCCGGCTTTGCCTCGTAGCCGCTGGCGTTGGGCTTGCCAACAGAACAGAAGTGTTCCAGGTCAGGAGTCTGCATGAAACTGGAGCCTCTGCTCTTCTGCCAGGCTGGAGACACACACTGTTTGAAGTACCAAGCTCTCGGGCTTCTTGGAATAAATGGGTAAACTCAAAATAGAAAGTGAAAAGTGAGTGCGTCCTTCTAAGGTGTAATTCTTACCAAAAAAATTATCTGTAGGGTAAAGAGATACACCCTTTGAACTAAGGCTATTTCCTAAACTTCTTCCTCACATGTAGTTTATCTCTGAGTCCTCTATTATTCTGCAGTAAAGATGTAGCAGATAAACATGTAAGAATAGATGAATGTGAGAAAGTAGTTTATTTGTCATAATGTTCCTTCCACTAACAGTTCAAACAGAGTGTGTGACTAACAGTGTGGTTTGCTTTGAGGTGTGTTTCACAAATCTTTCATCGTATGATTGAAGCTTTCTTTGTCATACTTCACAAACTTCGGGGCTTTTTAATGAGTATGGGCATGTACATTTTTCCCCTTTAATTAGTGAGATCTACTTCTGCACGAGAGACAAAATATTATAGTAGGTTGGGCACTGAACTGGAAACTAGGTCAGTAATTCAGTTTTCTCATCTGAAAAGGCAAGCAGCATTTGAGAAATTTTGAGGATGAATAGCAGTATAAAGTACTTGGTATTGTGAGGTAAAGCTTGTATTGCAATCATCATCTTCCTGGGAGTTCCACTGTTCTCTTACCTTTTCATGCTATTGTAGGAAAAATCTTTTTCTTACCCAGCCTCAAACAGTACATGAAAACACCATGCTTCGTTCTCCCGTTTGTTAACGTATTATAACTAAGCATGTTGTACGTTTTTATAATCTTTGTTTTTGTTCTCTGCTGCACAGATAATTTTATTTATATTTTAACAAATGCAAAGAATCCCAAAATATGCTAAAATAACTAGTGTAGTAAGAATTCAAGTAACTTCTGGTTTAAAGCAGAGAAAGCCCAAACTGTTTATAATCAGTCTTTTTACATAATGTTTTGTCATGTTGTTTTGTGTAATACTATACCGTAGCTTCTATTTACAACTTTTTTTTTCTTTTATAGAAGAAATTGTCTTCTCATTTCAGCCAGAAGGCTGCTATTTTTTTAAAAGTCATATCTGAGTAGATCCATGTCTAATCTGTATAGTTCTGATATATTTTGTCTGTGTCCATCTACCTACTGCCATGTTGCAGTTACACAGAGGATGTATTAGTGGATGTGCGGTCTCCTGCAAACACAGTTTTCTAGATCCATGGAAATTTATTAAATAGGACTGCAAATCATAGCCAGTCCTGAATGCTCGGAGGGAAAAGGATGATCTGAATAGGCAGGAAAAAAATCATCCGTCTGTGTAGCTAAACCTGCTCCTGGCTTCAGGCCAGGCTGTGCCACATACAGATTAGTTCCAATTAGATGAAGTGGTAGCTGACCCTTGGCTGCCTTCTCTGAGCCTTCTCGTCCTGGGCAGTGCTGGTAAGGGTTGCATCCATTCCAGCCGAGTTGGGGGAAGAGGTGAGAAACTATTTAGTATTTATGAGCTGAATGCACGAGGAGGCACAGATCAATATAGACAGCTAGCCACTACTTGGTAGTTTCTAACTCAGTGGAAATTCATTTCTTCAAGAAGCTAGAATTCATGCTTCTAGGACTTAAATTCATGTGAT
The DNA here is from genome assembly GCF_013377495.2 of Cygnus atratus. NCBI lineage: Eukaryota > Metazoa > Chordata > Aves > Anseriformes > Anatidae > Cygnus > Cygnus atratus. Next base: position 36,895,458 of record NC_066364.1, on the reverse strand, counting down.
TATGAAATACATCTTTTTTTTACTTTCTTTCCTTTTTTAAAATATGCTGAAACAATGCAATGTGCGTGTGTTGTCTGAACAGAAGGAGCTACACTTTCTTTTTATATTATTTGTGATGACATTCTCAGAAATTATGGTTCTGGAGAGTAAATATTCAGCAAAATAAGATTTTATTTAAAAGATAACTTGATCAGGGTCTTAATCCTCCCATATTTTGTAATAACTTGTTATTTTTAAGCAGATTCCCTTTTTTCTGTTCCAGGATTTCAACAGTGACCAGAGAGTGCACTTGATTAATTAATATCTGTGAACCTAGTACTAAAAATACTTAATTATATATGTATCTACAGAAAGGTGCTTGTCTGGCTGTGCTCCAAACTGCCAGCAGTGCAACTCTCAAAGTATACAATGATAAGCATTTTTTGGCACTGGAAATACTTACTTGCATCTTTTTACTTAAATACATAGAAATGACCCCTCAGATACTATGAGGAAATGTGACACATACATTAAAAACAAAACAAAAGAAAAATAAACAAAAAAAACACAAAACAAACAAAAACAAAACACAACACTACCACCACCAAAAAAAACCAACTGCATTTATTTTGTACTTGCATTTTTACTTACACTTTATTACTTCATAAAGGTGAAGCTGCTATGTGGAGAATGGCAATAATGCAGTAGTCACCCATATGGCTGTAGAAAACTGAAGCTGGATCTGCTACACTGATGCTGATCTGCATTCTGTGAATCTGTTATCCACAGCAAATCTTGTAACTGAAAGATAAATCTTGTTAATCTTATTTTGGTCCTGTGGGTGTTGGAGTCTAAGTACTAGCACTGTGAGAAATCCAACTTGGGTTGAAGGTTGTGTGGCTAACACTAGTTTCACTACCTGCCTCGTTCTTTTTTCTGTCGACAATACATGTTATAGGCAAATGAATTTTGGTTTGCAACACCAAATACATGTTTGCATGAGCAGAATCTGTGCTGGCTAGAAACTTCTTTTGAATCATGGCGTGAAGAGAGCCTCAGCCTTTCTATATCATGTATGCTGCTTTTCCACTCTATGCCTGGAAGTGAATAGTTAAAGGAAAGGCAAGTTAACAATTGAGAGGTTTTGTCAGATGCAGCAGATGGGACAGAAGTACTCTAAGTAATCACAAGAGCATGTCATGGGTTTTAAAAGAATGCCTTCTAAACAAATTTACTCCCTCTCCTTTAGTTTTCCACGCTAAGGGACTTACAAAGAGTCATGTATTTTATAAGTTCTTGCCATGACTCAAACTACCCATTTTAATCTGCATTCTGACATTTTATCTGTCTAGTAAGTTTTGTCAAAGCATGTTAGTTTGATTTTGTGGAAGAATTGTTTGTGTATGTTTATTGCACTGCAATTGGCCTATGTCAATAAGCTTTTCCAATGCTTTGGCCCAGATTCAGCTGGCTTACACAGATGTGTGAAACCAACTTCAGAGTGTATTCATTTTTTTCCCTTGCCTGTCCCAAAGAGTAATATCAGCAACAATAATAACACAAACCATTTGCAATGAAACTACCTGATATTCCAGCACATTAGTTATTTATTTGCAGTGTCTGTGGTGCTAAATACTATAATGCTTCTTGAAATTATGCTTTTTTTTTTTCTAAAACTATGAAGATGGCTATCTGAATGGCTGTCTGAGGGCTACTTAGAAGATGAAGCTTGTAATAGCATCACTGGGAATGTGAGTGGAATATTATTTTAAAACCATAGGGTAAGACCAGTCAGAAGGGATCTCAGGAGATCTATAGTCTGATCTAGGCAAGTCAGCTGTGGAGTCAGAACGGATTGCTCAGGGCCATGTTGTGTCCTGTCTTGAAAACCTGTAAGGACGGAGACTGCGAAACTGCTCTGGCAAACCTGTGTGTTTGTGCTCCTGGGGAACTTTTTTCCTTATATCCAGTCTGAGCCTCTCTTGTTTCATCTTATGCTTGTTGTCTCTTGTTCTTCTGCTGCCTACTGTTGTGGAGAGCCTGGCTCTGTGTTCTTGATAGCCTCCTCAGTGTTACTGGAACGCTGCTGTTAGGTCCCCCTCCTCCAGGCTGAACAAGCCCAGTTCCTCTACAGGGGAAGTGCTGCAGTCTCTGATCGTCTTGGTGGTCCTTTGCTGAACACACTCCAGTTTATTGATGCCTTTTTTTGTATTGGGGACCTAAAGCTGGATGCTATGGATGCAGTTGTATCGGGTTTACATGGCCAGGTTTTGGTAGTGGGGGCTGCAGGGGTGGCTTCTGTGAGAAGAATCCAGAAGCTGCCCCTTGTTAGATAAGGCCCAGTTTAAGCTGGCTCCAAAGGGACCCGCTGCTGGCCAGAGCTGAGCCAATAAATGTTGTTTGCGCTTCTGTGAGAGCACATTTAAGAAAGGGGGAAAAAAACTGCTGCACAACAGCATCTGGGAAAGTGAGGAGTGAGAAGCAGCCCTGCAGACCCCCAGGGTCAGCGCAGCAGGAGGACAGGAGGTGCTTCAGGCAGGTAGCAGCAGTTCCCCTGCGGCCTGTGGAGAGGCCCCTGGTGGAGCAGGCTGTCCCCCTGCAGCCCACGGGTCCCACACGGAGCAGATCTCCACGCTGCAGCCCGTGGAGGAGCCCCCGGTGGAGCAGGTGGATGTGGCCTGGAGGAGGCTGCGGCCCATGGAGAGCCCCCGCAGGAGCAGGCCCCGGGCCGGAGCTGCAGCCCGTGGAGAGGAGCCCACGCAGGAGCAGGGGGTCTGGGGGGAGCTGCCGCCCGTGGGGGACCCGTGCTGGAGCAGTTTGCTCCTGGGGGACGGACCCCGTGGTACGGAGCCGTGTGGGAGCAGTTCTTGAGGAGCTGCTGCCTGTGGGCAGCCCCCGCAGGCTCAGTTCGGGCAGGACGGCATCCTGTGGGAGGGACCCCGCGTGGAGCAGGGGCAGAGAGGGACCGTGAAGGAGCGGTAGGGACAAAGCATCAGGGACTGACCACAGCCCCCATTACCCTGCACTATTTGAGAGGAGGATGTAGAAGAGGGTGAATGGGGGGGAAAGTGTTTTTAGTTTTTTTCCTTTGTTTCACTTCTCTAGCTTGTTAGCAGTAGGTAATGGATTTCTCTAATCTCCCTATGCTGTCTGTTTTGCCTGTGACAATAATTGCTGAGTGATCTCCTTGTCCTTATCTCAACCCTTGAGCCCTTCTTATTGTATTTTCTCCCCCTTTCCCTTTGAGGAGGGGGATTGAGGGAACAGTTGTGGAGCTCAGCTGCCCACCTGAGTAAAACTATCACAGCAGTCTAATGAGTGTCAGCTAAAGTAGGATGATCGCTTCCTTCCACCTGTGCTCCTATTAGTATGGTATGCTCCTGTTAATATAGCACATTGGCCTTCCTTGCTGTCTGAGCACACTAGTGGCTTGTTTTCAGCTTGATGTCTACTAAGGCCGCCAGGTCATTTTCAACAGAGCTGCTCCTTGACCAGCCAGCCAGTCACCAGCTTGTGCCATTGCAACTTGTACTGTTTTTTTTTCCAGTTTGCAGCACTTCACATTTATCCTTGTTGAATTTCATAATGTTCCTGTCAGCCCATTCCTCCAGGCTAAGATCCTTTGTATGGCAGCCTTGCTCTTGACTGTATCCATGGTTCCCACTATTTGGTGTCATCTGCAAACTTGATGAGAGTGCCTACCATTACCTTCTCCAGGTCACTAACAAAGATGTTAAACAAGACAGGTCTCATTGCAGACTCCTGCAGTGCTCCATTTGTTAATGGCCTCCAGGTGGAGTATAACCCTTACCTCCTTCCCTCAGAGCTCCACCATGCAACAGCAAATTTTAATCCACCTGGTTGTCCACTTACCTAGATTGTAATACAAGGATTTTTGGATTTGAATAAAAGGGTTTTTTGGGTGCCAGTTTTGAAAACCTTGCTTAAGATGAGGGAAATGACGTCTGCTGTCTCCTCTCATCCATAAACTCAGTCATATTATTATTGTTGTTGTTGTTGTTATGATTGTGCAAGGCAATCAGGTTGATCAGGGATGATATACCCTTGGCTTAAGTCCAGTCTGTAATGTGCTACTCATCTTCCTCGCTCCTCTTAGGGTCTTGAGCTGTGTGAGTTCGTGGTCACTTCTCCCAAGACTGGCATTGATTATCACATCCCCAGTCAGAACTTTCTTATTTGTGAAGAGCTGATCCAGCTCTGCATCACCCCTGGCTGGCTCTATGTATCATCACTGACACTCTCCAGGAATCTCCTGGATTGTTCATGTCCTGTCATGTTGCCCTTTGAGTAGAAGCCAAGGAGGTTAAAGTCTACTATAAGAATAGGGGCCAGTGATCTGGGGACTTATATTGTAGGTACTCAAAGAACAAGGATGTTTATCAGCCTGAGATAACTTGGTTACTATCATTGGTATCTACTGCAATCAAAATTTCTGTTTGTTATTCAGCTAACCATTTATATTCTCCATATGCAAATAACAGGAGGAAGAAGAAATATCTGCATAGAAATAGCACGTGTGCACAACCTCACAAACTATTGAATACTAGTCTTTTGGCAATATTGTACAAGTTTTGGAATACCGTTTAAAAAAAAGCTATTTTATCTCTTACTTCTCTGTGGCTATCTGGAATTTTCAAAGAGCTATCAATCCTTCTGTAAAGAAAATACAGTACAACTAGAGCAGCTCTTTGAGAAACTGGGAAATATTTTGGCAAGTAAACCAAAAGCAATTGGTTTAAAAACAAGTTAGAAACCTCCTAGTTGGGTCTACTGAGCAAATTACTATGCCGATTTTTTTTTCCATATCCCTGTTGTTTTCCCTTTCTTTGTGGTGTGTCAGGTGGTTCAGGTCTCTCCGAGGTTTTGGCTCATGGAAACTAAACTGGGAACCATGAGCAAGCATGCTGTAGAGGAGACATATAGGTAAAAGGTTTGAAAAGCCTCCGCACCAACTGATCGAAGTTGTCATCTGTTCCAGGTGAATGAATTGGTAAAGCTAGGTCCTACATCTGTTATTGAATAAACCAGTATGAAAGCTAACAAAAACTACTTAAAACATGACTAGTTAGCTGGCTGCAGGTAGGTTGCTGCAGGTGGGATTTCCAGCCAGGTAGAAGGGTAGGTCTGTCTTGCTGTCATAACTAATTCCTCTCACTTGGAAAAGGGAACTTAGTTTGTGTTCAGCTTGCTAGATTTCTGTGTCTGATTTCTGGAATCATTTGTTCTCCTATTTTCCCATCTGTTTTTAGCTTCTCTTAAAGATACTCTGCAGCTTTAATGCCCTAATAGTAGCCTGGAAACTAAGGCACAGAGTCACAGCATAATTTAGGTTGGAAGGGACCCTTGGTACTTTTCTGATCCAGCCTTCTGCTCAAAGCAGGGACAGCTTCAAAATACTGCAACTTGTATGAATGGAATGAAACCAGATCAAATAAAGTCTGGATGTCTAGCTGGCATGACATGGATGCCTATGTGCTTTTACTCCTGGATTCCTGAGGAAAGCATGTCCCACTGCACTGAAACTTTGCTGAATGTGCCATCGACTTCAAAGAAGGTTTAAAGCAATCTCCATGGCATTGACTCACTTTCCCTGCTGTGCTCTTGGCCTGCTCAAGCTGTCTGGAGCTCTACAGTCTCAGACACCTCAGTGAATGGAGAAGAATCTCATGTTCTTTAGCTAACTAGCTATGGAGTTTGCAAGAGATAGGAATGAATATTGAAGCCTTAAAGTTTGGCTAATGATAAAGAAGGTATATTGGGGATGCACTTGACCTAACCCAATATAATAGAGTAGAACTAGCAGAAAACATCTTGGTAGTTCAGAATCTCCACTGACCAGGAACTTTTTTTAGGGGGGAAAAAAAAATCTGCTGCTGTTTCTGCTCTTGGAATTATAGGCTGTTTTTTCAATTTGTAGTTGTTCTGAGTTGTGTAATTCTTTATGACTGCACAATTCAGAATAATTTAATCATATTATTCTTGCTGATGTTAATGTGTCAGTGGAAATATAACAAGTATAACATAAAAAAGAATGTGACATTTTTCTCTTCTGTATTCTTTTGAAGAGAAAAGCGGAGCACTTGCAGTACCCCATGCTCATGTTGGAATAGTTTCCAATCCAATCTCTTATATCTTTAGTGTGCTTACATACATAGATCTTCAAATTTTAAGCAAGTAATAAACACTTTGCCCTCTATGACCTGTATTTTCAATAGCAAACAGTGCTAATCTGTCAACCAGATGACCACAGTACACAACTTCAAGTGTTTTTTAGAAGAGTTGAGCTTGGAGTTCTTTTAAGCTGTATTATATTTTGTGTGTGTGTTTGCTGTTTTTTAATTTTCTTTTTGTTTTTTTTTTTTTTGAGGTTTTTCGTCTCGCTTGTCTATGTTTGTTTCTTTCTTTGATGGGGATGGAGAGATTTGGATATTTTTGTTTGCTTGTTTTCCTAATTTTTGGCTAACTGTAGTTTGATCCTATGGTCTAAATGCCTGCTAACAGCTGGGGCATATTAGGTGAACTCCTGGAACATATCTTCTAATTACTTTTTATCCAAGAAGAATTCAGTTCAAATGCTCTGAGACTGTTCCATAATATGAGCCAAATACAAAAAGTGGGGACAATCAAGAAACTTGATTCAAAAGCACGCATCCCATTACAAACAAAAATCCTGAAGAGCATGCAACTTATATATATCATTAAAGAAACAAGGGATTCAGACTCTTTAATTATCTGTGCTGAAGTGCTTCTATATGTCCCATCAGCTTTGATTGCAGTAAAAATGCTTCATAGGATGTTTTAAGTGCATATAGATATATGCTATGCTTTAAATCCATGCAAGAGATTCTGGTGTAGAAATATGTTACTTATAGAATCTAATAGTGAAAGAGTAAAAAATTGACATGTAGATCACCCTATGGACAATACGTTTCTGTGTCTTCTCCACTTATGCATAGAAATAGTTCAGGGAAAATCTTGGATGGTTGGCAGCAGTGCTCACTGTGTGTGTGTGGATACAAAGGCAGGGTCCGGTTCTTCACAGCCGTGAAAATGTTTTGTGCTCTGATTCTGACTGATGAAAATACTTCTGCTGCACTCGGTTTACCTAATTTTCTGACAATCAAGTGTGGTTCAAGGCATAGTTGCATTGAATCCTGAGACTTCAGGACTGGCTTAGAGTTTGGTGGTGCCAGCAATCACTCCTTTGTTTCTTTTCAGCTTCAAGAAAAGCAGAGTTGGCTGTTCTGTTTCCTTCCTGAGACTTTTTTTTTTGTGTGTGTCTGTGTACAGTATGTATTAAACCCTTAGCAAGCATATTTTCAGCTTCATTTCCTTGCCTCTTATCTAATCACTTTGGATAGATAATCTTTGGGTCAATGCATTTCTGTGTGTTTACTCCAAACTCTGGAAGAAAAAAAAAAATGTAGAAGAGCTTTTATGGAGCAGGTGACATACAGTCACGAGGTCTAATGCTGAAATTCCCATGGCTGTTCGTACTGTTGGATGCCTACTGCTATATTCTTGTGTAAAGTCTTACTGAAGTACTATTTCATATCCAAAATTCAAAGGAATAATTTAGCTAACTGCCTTTATGCTGTTAGGCTACTAGCATCAATTTATAAAGTCTCTCTCAGTACTGTTTAATGCGGAATAAGATGCAAGCAGTGGAATCTGAACTAATGTTCATATGGGGCAGATTGTCCCAGCCTTACCCATTGCTGACCTGCTGCAAGGATGCGATTTGTGCTGCAGCTCCTCGCGCTGGCAGGCAGATACATCACTGACATTCCCTAATCTCACTATCTTTGAAAAATGTTTTCAGCTCCTCCCATTTATGCCTGTTTCTGTATATGTGTTCAAGGCACAAAACCCATAAAACAAACAAACAAACAATTAAAGCTTATTTCAGCACAATGTGGCAGTGGAGAGAAAAGAACCAGCTTTTTAGGTAAAGCATCTTCTGTTACCCCATGAGGCCATCCGTAGGATAGCTTTTCTGTGAATTGTCCTAGAAATTATTGGAAAAGAACATGTGGTAGTATTTTTATATATTTACATAAGTGGCGTTTCCCCCAATTTTTGTTATAGTTCACTGATGTGTGCGTACCTTGGAAGGAACTCCTTATACAGTTAAAAAACTTTTATTTGGGTATCACCTGGAAAAATGTCTTTGGACAGCTATGTAAATCTTTCTGATGGCTTGACAGAATTAAAAAGGTTAATTTGTAGGATATAAAGCAGGTCTTGATAGGGATTTTGAGGCAGATTTTGAAAGCAAGGCAGAACAAGAACAGTATGCTTTAGCATTCCTAGTATGTCAGAGCCTGGGAGGATTCCAGAAAGCTTTCTTATTGAAAAAGTAGTTATGTTTTCTCTTGAATTTCTACATTCTACAGTTGATGAAGTGCATGCAAGAATCACCTCATTCAAGGAACTGGAACGGTTCAGTTTTTGTAAATATGTTCTACTTGGAAAGTATCCGGACTGATTACTCTTTTCCCTTTCCTCGCTTCAGAAACGACCTGTGTGACCTTGCTATCTGCTCTTGCTCAGTAAGGGGAATAACACACCACTTTTAATTTCAGCCCTGGTGCTATATTAACCAGAGTCATGTATTAGTTTCCATTTTATTGGGTACAAAACTTGTCACAAATGAACGACCAGACTGAAACAGTTTTCAGTGTGTGCATGTTTTTAAAGGACTGCTTGCACACGCTGTTCAATATAAACAAGATAGATTGAAATTATTTAACCAGGCATACTTCTTTTTATGGCAATGATGTGCAGAATTGCTCTTGCAGGCGTTCTCAGGGAGGGTTGGCTGGCGATTATGCATAGGGCTGCAGCAGAGCCTCTGCTGATGCAGCTGTGCCTGCAGAGCCCTCGCATGGAGCTGGGATGCATGCCTGCAGGAGGAATTTGTTGGTCAGCAGAGCTTTGCTACTGTCTTAGACAACGAGAACTAATGTACCAAAAGTATCTTTCTGCTGGCAGGTACATCAGTGTGGTTGCTCACATAACTATCTGGCCAGGGTTTGTGTCTTCCTCCACTTGAGCCAGGCTGACACAACTTTCTCTGTGGCTTTGCTGAGTCTGCTCTTGTGTTGGACAAGGCTCTGCTTCGTTGGGTCAAGTGCTAGTGATCACTTTTTAGAGCATACATAGACATCTTCCAGGTCTTGGTGTGTGAAGAGCTCAAGCTGAAATACAACATGAGAGAGAAGGTTCTCTCCCTCCCCACCATTGCTGTAACTTTTTACCATCTGTAGTGTTTAAAAAAAAAAAGGGGGGAATTTTTTTTGATTCTGAATGACTTTTTTGTGTGCCAGTGAAAATGATCCCTTATGGAATTCGTCTTTTTGGCGTACATTAAAAATGTATTAATCAGTTGACAAACACTCTGGAGAGAATTGCTGAACTGCGAAAAATCCATCTGTTTAACAACAGAATATTTGCATTTTGATGATCCTCGTAGATTCAGTACACATAGAAGTTGCTGCAATGTCCACTGGCTTTTTTGTTTGTTTGTTTGTTTTGTTTTAATTAAGGAACCTCCAAGGTGAAAACTGAACCCTCCAGCAATGTCTTTCTTGAAAAGGCTGGAGTTTGGACTATTTCTAAATTGACAAATAGTGTAGGATGAGTAAACACACTAGAAATAATAAGGAAAAATATTTATCTGTCTCTAATTATCTGTGCAATGCTGAAAGAAAAAAATTCTCATTGGTACTATAAATATTTCTATGATCTAAGTTAGAAACAATATTAACTGTATTTAGGACAGTCCAAAGAAAAGGAGATGATCTTTCAGCCATTAGTCATTTATATTAAGCCATGAATAACATGAGGTTGTTAATTAGAGAAAGTGAGGTTAGATTAGTCTTTCTACCTTTCATAGTCTTGTCTGAAAGGTTCCCATAGAACACCAGTGGATGCTACTATAAAAAATGGTCTTAAAATGAAAAAGTTCAGTTCAAGTAAAAACAGAAAAGCTGTCAGTACCACATTAGCAGATATTTGTTATTATTTCCTTTTGTTGCAAAGAGTATTCACCCCTTGAGCAGAGAAATAAATGAGCTGCTAGATTCTGTCCAGAAAATGATGTGGTTAGAAGAGGAAGCATTTGTTAGAGCCTCTTGCTCGTTTTCCAAGATGAAAATGTGAAAATAAATGCTTCCAACTGTCTTCGGAGAAATGTTTCTACATCTTTTGTGTTTGTGTGTCTTTTTGAAGAATTATTGTAGACTGATCCTTCCACTTTCTAAAAACCTGTATTTAGAAAAAAAAAATAAAAATCCAAATCCAGCAGATTCTGTTAAGGACCACAGGGGAGAACAGGTAAAAAAAAGAAGTGCGGACCAAGTCCAGGGGAGATAAGAAGTGAAAACCAATCTCAAGAAAGTGGGAAAAGCCTACTCAGAGAAAAGAGAATTTATTCCTTTTCTCATTTCTGACTAGAGGAAAATATGGAGTAAAAAAAAAAAAGTTTGGGTGACTAGCAGATTTTGAGAACCTGAAAGAACACTCAAAATCCAAATTAAAAAGGAGGATGGTTTCTAAGTGATAAAATTGTACTAGGTGGTGATCCTGCAACCCTGCATATTGCAGGTGAGCAACTTACCTCTGGCTTGTTTTGACTTCTGCTTGTGTGAGAGGAGAACAGTGTTGAGAGGTATTTGGTTCAGACCAATAATTTTATGCTCTACTTAAATTCATGTTTCCTGTTCCACTGGGAAGTAGAACAAAGCTAAAAAGTAGAACAAAGCTAAATTAATTAAATATTTTGGTTAAAACATGGTGGGTTGAACAATTTAGCGTCTTTATGAATAAGCTGTGTGATTAATCAAGATGATAGTATCTTGATTAATAAGCTGCACCATCAGCAAGCTTGAGGACTATATACATTAGAGGGCAGGCTGCTATTCAAACTAATGTAGAAAGGCTGGAAAAATGGGCTGCCAGGAACTTCATGAAGCTCAGCAAATGTGAGTGAACAGCCCTGCAATTAGGGGGGAATAACCGATGCAGCAAACAGGCTGGGAAGCACATGGAGAGAAAGCTCTGCAGAAAGATCTGGTGAAGTTAAACGTGAGTTACCAGTGTGCTCTTGCAGCAAAGAAGGCCTACTGCAAAGGGGGCTGGCTAGCTGGAGTGTAGCCAGCAGGTCAAGGGAAGTGATTCTTACCCCCATACAGCACCTGTGAAGCTACACCTGGAGTACAGCATCCAGCTTGGGACTCCCCACTGTAAGACGTGGGCTTGCCAGAGCTAGTCCAGTGGAGGGCCACCAGGATGGTTGGGGGCTGGAGCACAAGGTGTGTGAGGAGGGGCTGAGGAAAAAAGGGTTTGTTCAGATGAGAGAGGACCTCACTGCTGTCTACAAGTACGTGGTGGGATGGTGTAGCTGTAGGTTCATGGTGGCATGGTCAGAGGCAAGGCAGACAAGTTGGAATGGGAGAAAAAACGAAGAAATGGGAGAAAAAACGAAGAAAAAACGAAACGAAGAAAAAAAATTTACCATGAAGATGGTCAAGCAGAGTGGTAGGCTGCCTGTAGAGAAGTGGAATATCCATCCTTGGAGAGCTGGATGGAGATGGCCCTGCTCAGATAGGGGTTGGGCCAGGAGACCTCAAGAAGTCCTTTCCCACCTGCATAATTCAATTTTATTTGTGGTTATCATGAACTACATGCATATAGTAGAGGCTTGGCTTTAATGCTAACTAAATTATATTTTTTTTGTCTCATAAAACAATACCTAGTTAACCTTTTTTCCTGTAATTTTTAAAAATGTTTTGCTCAAATTGGCTTACATTTAAAAATAGTGACATTTAACTTCTAGGAAGCTATGAAACTGACTTAATAAGCTAAGAATCATTTAGACTGTTGGATATGCACTTGCTGGTTTTATGCATGAGAACACAGTACAATAGATTATCTGATTAAAAGCAACCTCTCTGTTTTCACTTCAATACAGCCAAAGTGCTGCATATATGCAGAGGTAGATGCTAGGAGGGGAAACGAACCCCAGCAATCCCATTTTTCTCTTAGTTGCCCTGCCTTTCATCATCTGACCCAATAGTGTATTTCTGCCTGTTTTTACAAATGCTATCTAAAGACTAGTTTAAAGTTTTGTCATCCATGGTTTTATGTCTCTCATGCACCTTTTATCAACTTGAGGACAAAAAGATTTTCTAGATCAAACAGTTTAGAAATGAAGCTTATAATTACTTTCCTGTGGACTTAAACTGCCAGGAAAATATTTAGTGACATGACCGTTCATTACAAGTACAAAATTGTAAATTAAAGGTTTTTCTGAGTGCTCTTGTCAGAGGGGAAAAGAACATTTAAATATTTTTCAGTAAATATATATGACTGTAAAAGTGGGTGTATAAAAGGCAAAAGAACTGTTGGTCCTTGAAAGTGTCTTTTGTTAATGTGGGCTTTTTGGCATCCAATTTTGAAAAAAAAATGGGATTTTTTTTTGGTGGTTTTCTGTCTTCACAAGTAAAAAACAACAACAACAACAACAAAAGAACACTACAATAAATAAATAAATAAATAAAATAGAAACCAGTCTAGACCTGCTCCATCTCCAGTGGTAATTACCTACAAAATACTGCCAGCTGAAGTAGATATTACCAGTGGCTGGTCTGACATTTCAGAGCCCAGTATGTGGTTGGGATTGTGGAGGTGGTAGAGAGGAGAGGAGTTTAATAATCATGTTTTCTGTTACTTGGATACTGTTTTACCCAAGATGACTGCAGTATTATTTATGGAATTGACAAATCCATTTCTGTGTTCATAAAAATCCTAATCTTAAATCATACTTCTGAAATCAATACAAACGGTTGTGAAGTTTGTGGAAAACAAAGAGCAGAAGGAAATAAGCATTATTTTTTTTTAACCGAATATGCAAATGGTGACTTTCGTAAAACTGTTGTGGATTTACTGGAAGGGAAGTGTATGACAAGATACCTAATTCTTTAGGTATATGTTTTGCTTCTATGGGTTAGAAAGTATGATGAAATCCTTGGGATGTTGTTAATCTGGAACAACCAAACAAAAGCTTTATTTTTGAAAGAAAGATTGTGAATTTCCTCTAAAAGAGAATTCCTCTTAGAAGGAGATAAGGTGATTGGTTTTTGATTTTGAATGGACAGATTTCCTTAACAGTGTAATTAAAGCGAAGAGGGAAAGGGCATTCAAATATCACAGTTATAAACACAAGATCCTCTGGGAAAGGAAATGGGAAGAGAAATGAGAAGGTTCTGGTGACCCACGTTTGAATAACAGATCTTGAGTATAGCTGTCACTGACAGCTGACACAGCAGAAATGACAGACAGTAGATACCATAGTATCATCATAAGTAATAACCCTACAGGTGTTACCAATAGATAATAACAAAAGCTGTGGAAACTAGTTACCTTGCACTCTAAAATACTGCAATTTGCTTTTGGTGTTTGCAGTAGATTTTTTTACTTTGATAAATCTTGTAAGTCTATGTGGTGGTTTTACTCGAGTGGGCAGCCGAGCTCCACCACAACCGCTCTCTCAATCCCCCTCCTCAAAGGGAAAGGGGGAGAAAATATGATGAAAAGGGCTCAAGGGTTGAGATAAGGACAGGGAGATCACTCAACAAATATCATCATGGGGAAAACAGACTAGGTATAGGGAGATTAAGATAATTTATTGCCTATCACTAGCAGACTAGAACAGCAAGAAACTAGAAGCAAACTCAAAACACCTTCCCTCATCCACCCTCTTCCACCTCCTCTCTCCAAGTGGTGCAGGGGAATGGGGGCTGTGGTCAGTCCCTGATGCTTTGTCTCTGCCGCTCCTTTACGGTCCTTCTCTGCCCCTGCTCCACGCGGGGTCCCTCCCACGGGATGCCGTCCTGCCCGAACTGAGCCTGCGGGGGCTGCCCACAGGCAGCAGCTCTTCAAGAACTGCTCCCACACGGCTCCGTACCACGGTGTCCATCCCCCAGGAGCAAACTGCTCCAGCACGGGTCCCCCACGGGCGGCAGCTCCCCCCAGACCCCCTGCTCCTGCGTGGGCTCCTCTCCACGGGCTGCAGCTCCGGCCCGGGGCCTGCTCCTGCGGGGGCTCTCCATGGGCCGCAGCCTCCTCCAGGCCACATCCACCTGCTCCAGCGGGGGCTCCTCCACAGGGGGGCTGCAGCGTGGAGATCTGCTCCATGTGGGACCCGTGGGCTGCAGGGGGACAGCCTGCTCCACCAGGGGCCTCTCCACAGGCCACAGGGGAACTGCTGCTGCCTGCCTGGAGCACCTCTTCCCATTCCTCCTTCATTGGCCTTGGTGTCTGCAAGGCTGTTTCTCACTCCTCTGTCTCTCCCAGCTGCTGCTGTGCAGCAGTTTTTTTTTCCCTTTGTTAAATCTGCTCTCCCAGAGGTGCAAATAACATCGTTTATTGGCTCAGCTCTGGCCAGAGGTGGGCCACTGGTCTAACAAGGGGCAGCTTCTGGATTCTTCTCGCAGAAGCCACCCCTATGGCTCCCCCACTACCAAAACCTTGCCATGTAAACCCACTACAGTCTACGGAAGAAGTTGTCTAGTTCATCAGGAACATGTTTATACATACAACACAGTAAATGTTGTGGATTCTGTGCATGGAAATCAAGAATTTGGTAATTAGCCATGTGTATTGGAGTTACATATGTACCTTTCGTAACTTGTGTCCCTACTTTAAAATATGAAAGGTTAGGAATCTTTAAATGTTGCTCATCTCATTCTCCCACATGTGGGAAATGTTAGAGTATCTAGAAGGTTTATTTATTCATTTATTTTTATAACTACTACTAATAATAGACTTGCTTAAGCCTTTAAACAAAAGCATTCATTTTGCAAAGGACTGTTAAATAGTTATGGTTCAACGCAGTAATTTTAAGATTCCAGCTCTAAAAACTTGCCAAGCTGGGAGAATTTTTCCAGTGGATGACGTGTTTCAAGTACCTGCTTTGTTCAAGGCACCATCATATTCCCCCTAAGTTTGTGATTTGTAATTCCTTCTGAAGGCCGACTGGGATTCGGGGTTCACCCTTGTGAACTTTCACTGGGATAGTGCAACACATGAGAATAATTTCTAAGGTGCCTTTTGCAGAAAGCAGTTGCTTTTCCCAAGCCGATAAATCAGAGATGCTGCCTTTGGGCTTGGAGCTGATAGATCTGTTGAGGTCATGATTAGTTTAGTAACAATCACAGAATCATAACTTGGCCAAGGCCGTTAGTTCCAGCATCAGTGAATGTCTGTAGCAAGGTGTAATCAACACCAGCCGCTCATTCACCAGGCTGCAGTTTTTCAGCACTGTTGGAGAGCCCTGCCTCACTTGCCAGCACAGTCCCCATCTCTTCCACTGTGGAGGCTGCCCTTCCCTGCCTGGCAAAGATGTTACCTTTTGCAGTGTGAGTTAAGCTTTTTTTTTTTTTTTTTGTAGGAGCAAATAGCAAAAAAAGGTGCCTTGTATGTGTGTCTGTTGTGCGTGAAATAGGTTATAGCAGCCCAAAGCTCTTTTGGCACAATTACTCACAGCACCCGTTTTTCATTCTTGTATTCTTCTGAGCTCATTTTTTTCAGCCTTCACATTTGCATTCATGCCTGTTCCCTTGATTTTGGTGTTTTCGTGCACAGGATGCGCTTGCTCGATATTGTGCATGACTCCTACCTTTGTGCTCTCAGTTATCCATAGAAAATAAATCCTGTCACTGTTTCACTTCCTTAGTTTGCTTTTCATTCTTCATCTGCTTGGGCCTTCTGCCGAACTATTCCACTTCCATTGCTTTTAATCACATCATTTCTCTTCCTTCTGCACTCTTCCTCTGCTCTGCTTTCTGTGGTGCTCTTCCAGCAGCTCCTTATTGTGCCTTTCCTGTTTTTACTTCTTCCTAGAAAAGTCAGCTACTTCTTTTGGCTCCTGTGAGAAGCAGATAGACATAGCTACACTGGGGCAGTGTCCCCAAGAAGGCTAGTGACTTCGCAGTATTCAGGTTTGCTTCCTGTGAGCAGTGAGAAGAGTTTTCTTTTTTTTTTTTCTCCTATAAGGAAACCAGTTTTTCTCATGAATCTTGTAAATGGATCCTAAAGTTCCTATCTATGTAAATCACATTTCCTCCTAGAAAAATAAACTGCTGTTGGAAAATTTTGCATATTATAGCTTAGACATATGGTCTTATTTTGAGTGCCAGTACTGATGAAAGAAATCTGTTCTTTCTAAGGATTGCGTTGCTATGCTGAAAGACTTAAAGTTGACACTGATGTGCAGTACCAGAAACTGCTTTGAGACCAATACTTTTGGAGCAAAAGAGGCAGAGTAACCCCTCCAGAAAAGAGCCATGCTGATTTAGATTTCCGTCTCTACTTCACACAGCAAGTAGTGCTAGGTTTGGCAAAACAGTCAGGGACAATGGGGAACTAACAAAGGTTTTAGTTTACCGTCAGGCTCCAGAAACCAAGTCATCAAGAATAACTGTGGATGTTTGAATGTTTCTATACATTTATGTGAAGAGGTCTGAATAGTATCTGCAATATTACTGCAGTATAGGTAGTCAAGATACAGACAACCGCTGTGAATTTGGTCCACTGTTCCATTTAAAATTTCTGTTATAAGCTGTTTAAAATCCCCCAAAGATAGCTTGCCTGACATGCTAAATAGCAGTCTGATGGGCTTGTTAAAACACTTTTGGCTCAATTTGTTCTGCCGTTTGAGTTAAGGAAGTATATGTATTTTGCTGTTTAGTTTTTAGAGCCATTTTATGGGGATTCTCTCGTCCTTTAGAGAAAAAGCTTGACACTTAGAAAAAGTGTTCGAATAAGAGCAAAAATAGTGCAAGTAATAAACCAAAGTCCTTATTTGTGGCTTCAATTACACAGCATACAGTGGATGAACTACAAGTGCAACATATGTTTATACTCTGCTTTCCTTTTCTTCATCAGCTAGGCTTCTAGCCACCCAGTAGCCTGTGAGCATCAAACTTCATTTAATAACAACAGCGAAGAAAGAGCTATACTATCAAATAACCCCCAAAATTAAATAACTAAATGTAGTGTTGCATAACAATGTCCAGAAATGTAATGCACAGTAAAGGAAGCTTTTCCTGGGGTTTTCAGGAAGGTTAAGGCCAGAAATGATGCTTGCTCAACTACCACTCTGTCAAGATCCACTCCACTCAAGACCCACTGCATCATGGATCTCAGTGAGGACTTGGAATGTAATGGAACAGAACACAATAGTTCAGTCAGAAGGACCTACACAGACCATCAAGTCCAACCGCCTGACCGCTTCATGGCTAGCCAAGAGTTACAGCACATTAGTGAGGGCGTTGTCCAAGTGCCTCTTGAGCACTGACAGGCCTGGGGCATCAACCATCTGTCTGAGAAGCCTGTGTCAGTGTTTGACCGCCCTCATGGTAACAAAATGTTTCCTAATGTCTGGTCCAAACCTCCCCTGGCACAGCTTTGTGCTGTTCCCTCACGCCTTGCCTCAGTCCCCAGGGAGCAGAGACCGGCACCTCCCTCTCCTTCCCCTGCTCAGGAGGTTGCAGAGGGACACGAGGTCGCCTCTCAGCTGCCTTTTCTCCAGACTGGCCAACCCAAGTGTCCTCAACATGTGCCTTCCAGCCCTTGTACTAGTTTTGAGCCCTCCACTGGATGCTTTCAAGGACCTTAACATCCTTTTTATATCTTGGAGCCCAGAACTGCACACAATATTCAAGGTTAGGCCGCACCAACAGTAAATATAGCAGAAGAATCATCTCTTTTGACCAGGTGGCTGCACTGTGGTTAATGCACCCCATGATACAGTTTATCCCTTGGCTGACAGGGCACGCTGCTGGCTCACACCAAGCCTGTTGCCGGCCAGCACCCCCAGGCCCCTTTCTGCAGGACTACTGCAGCCACGTGGCTCCCAGTCTGTGCCTGCGTCTGGCATTGCTCCGTCCCACATGCAGCGCCCGGCATTTCCCTTTGCTGCACTTCACGCAGCTACTAATTGACCAGTGCTCCACTCTATGTAAGATGCCTCTGCAAAGCCTCTCATGCCTCTAGGGAGACTTTGGTGGAGAGTCTTGTTTTTTTTTATGTGGCTTCTTTGTTTGAGGGCCTCTTTGTATGTTTCCATCTTCAGGCAAATGAGTAATGAGAACATGCCGTTTGAGACTTAGGAAATAATAAAGTTTAGTGTGCTGATTTGTGTTATGGAGATTAATAAACAACTAGAACACAACCGTTCTGGGTTGGTTTCTCCATGGTGTTTTTTTTTTTTAAATTTTGATTGCAATTGACTTGATTTTGGTGTTAGTGGTCTGACTCAAGTTACTGTGGACTGTTGAAATATTTCAAGAATTGGACAGACTTTTTCATACTTAACTGGTTATGAAACTGATGAAAACTGATGATCTTTCATCATTCATAGTCTGAGTAGATCTCATACTGTTGCCTAAAATATGTCTCAAATAATGTCTTTTAAGCTTAAGGACCCCAGAGCCTGTTAAGAAAATTTCCTTAGATCTGTCACAGTCTTCATCTTGGTTGCATTTTTTTTTTTCTTTTTTGGAAACGTTTTAGCTGTTAGCCCCTGAATGTTGTAGTTACTTAGTTTATCTCAAAACCATTTCCTCTTCTGTGTTAAGGAGGGTGCTGCTCGATGCCGTATAGATGTGGTGTTTACAGGTCTGCCAGCTTGCTGAGTTCACAGCAGTCTTGCACCAAGGGCAGTGCTGAATGCCAGCTCCAGATTAATCGGGTTTAAAAAAGATATTTGTTCTCATTTTGTATGAGTGATGGATACGGCACAATAGTTCCCTCTGTGGCAGTTACGTAGCTAGAAAAAGCTTTTAATGGGGCTGGATAATTAGACACAAGAAAATGTGAAAGGTGGGAACAGAGTGGCAACATTTCCTTCAAGTTCAATCAAGTACACTCGTGTTTAATGTTTAATGCCAGGATGTGTTTTTCAATGTCAGTGCAGGAAAAGTTTTGCCTAAGACCATTTGTGTTTTGTTCTGCTGTTTTGTTTTCCTGATTTTTGGACAAGGATTTCTATGAGTGACACAGATAGACAAAAGGGCGAGTAAATCTGTGGTTTGCTTTGAAAATGGTAGCAACTTGGAAAGAATCAGGCCTACTGGGAGGGGATTCTTGGCATTTTTTCACCTTCACAGATTTTCTATCAGGTAGAAATCTTGAGTGTCTGATAGCAAATTCAGATGGTTTTATATTGGCTGGTTTCCTTAACTACCATTCAGATTTTATTTCCATAATGTTCACTTTTTCTTTAATCTTGTATTTGCTTTTGATGAGTCTAGCTTTTTTGGAGACCAGTCAAATGTAAATAAAAGTTATATACCCCATTTTGTCAAAGTTTTTCCATGACATTTTTCAATCTGATCTTTTCTGTGTATCTATCCTGCACTAAGGAGATACAGCTGATATGCAGGTTGTATTCTGGCAAAAGCAGAGCTGTATGTATCCACTGGGTATATCTGTTTTAAATTGAATTATTCTGTCATCTGTAAAATCTTCCTTTGATCAGCTAAATTTTTCCATATTCTGTTGCATAACTTCGCTTTCTCTCTATAGTGAGTTAAATGATAGCTTTAGATAACAAAATCAGAACTCACACTAAGATTCTGGACTCACTGCCTCCTATTTGTCCTGTTGACTTTGCATTTTAAGAGCTTGTCTTCTTAGTCAATCTAGTCCTTGCTTTTTTTTCCTCCTGTGTTAAGTGATAGAAACAAATAAAATCAGTATTTGGTCTCTGTAGAAAAGTTCAGATAAGCTTATCATATTTAATATAAATATTGACTTTATGACAAAGTTATGTGCACTCTTCTATCCCTGAACTGCTGTTGCCTGATGCTGAGATAATCTTTGCCTGCGGTTCTAGTAATGACAGTGGCTACTGATGGCTATGCTGAGCGTTTAAGAACTCAAGATGAGAAAACAGACCCCGTCATGACACAGGTGCTGCACTGCTACATACTTAGCAAAACTGAAAGACAATATATGCAAGGAAAAGAAAACTATTGACTGTGTATATTTGTTCACTAATTTTTGGTATTATTGACAATGAAGTATGGAAATGTGCTACCAACTGCTTCAAGAAATTATTAAAGTAGAGAGGGTTTGGTTATATTTATATTGGCTATATGTTTGTAATTAGAAGAAAGTCTTGCTTCCAAACAAGACTGTTTCATTAATGAATGCTTTGATATATGCATGCTAAAAATCCTGTGAGGCCCTTTATGATACACTCTTTCAGAGGTATTAGGGGTGGGTCCATTATCTGATTTTTTTTTCTTAATATTTGAATTCTTGACTACAATGGCCATGTGCTTTTATACTTATATTGTATTCTACTTAGTAAAGGAAAAAGAGTGGTACGATAACCCTCAAAATTTAATGAAACTCTCAAGGATTCAGTATTTGGCAAAGGCTTATAGCAAAGTTTAGGTTTCTTTTTGCATTAAACTTGATAAAAACATTCATAATTAATATCCGCATAGATTTCTTTTTTACATTCTTGAATAACCATCTGACATAGCCTGGAAAATAGGAGTCGAGGCCATGGAAATTAAATGATAATTTAGGTAATATAAGTCTGTCTAGCATAGTTTATCAGATAGTAAAGTAAAATGACATAGCAATATAATATTTCACCGTATTTTTTTTATTAATTCTGTATAAGCCAATTAAGATGTCTAAAATTTCTACTTACTAATGAAGAAAGCAGTGCAATTTACCGTAAGAGGTTATTGGTTATGTGATACTACATTTAAGAAGAGAGAAACTAATGACTTCTAGTGCTGATCCAAAAATAACTGGGTAGGTTCTGCAGGTTGCAAGGCCTGGCTGCTTGCTTGGACTTGGGATGTCAGTGTGGTAGAAGTCAGCTGTTAGCAGAGTGATTTACTACTGCAGTTGCATACTATATAATCTCTTGCAGTTTTTTTCCAAGATTATTCAGTGTATCATGATATGCTTGTCTTTCATTTCTGTATGCATATAATTAGAAGTTTTGTTTCTGTCTTCAGAGTTACAATACAGAGCCTTTTCATCTTGGGGAGGCCTGAGAATGAGGGCAAAAAATGTTGCTTTTCAGAGCAACAAATTCTGGCAACACTGAACAGGAAAACGAAATACTGGTGATTATCGTTTCAAGGCAAGATCTGCAACCCTGCATATACACTTTTCTACTTTTTTGAGTAAAAACTGAAATGTCCTTGATAGGTAGCCCTGTCAACTTTCCAGTGCTGAAAAATACACAGTGTCGGTAAGGGGAGTGCTTATGTCCATAGCTGATTCCTTTGAAGATGAGGATACTTTGGTTACTTAAGAGCTATTCCCTCTTGCTCCTAGTCTACAAGGCTACACTGCTCACTTAGACTTTACTTGCATTTTTATGGTAACTGATGTTCTGCTGAAACTTACGCAAGAAATCAGTTGTACATAGATGTTATTAGTTTATGGTATTTGATGTTAACTGTCCATATGTATGGCACCGGTGCCACCTATTTGTGCTAATAAGTTGCATAGCCTGGATGTGTCTTGGGAACATTTTTCAGATGAGGGAAGTTCCAACAGGAAAGTCTGTGTTGTACCCAGTTTGGTCCAACTCGATACTGACAGTAGTAAAATAAGTTATCTGGGATATGCAGAAAACAAATCTTCCCTTAAGAGGCTAGATAACAGTTTAAAAGATGTTATCTTATTTTCAACTTAGCTCATTAGGGAACAGGTACAAAGAGTCTAACTCGGCAATATCCCACATTAGTTGTTAATCTGGTACTGATCATGCTTTTTAACATTTGTGTTGTCCTGCCTGATTCAGCCTTATTCTAGATCACCTGTGTTCCCCAGTTCATCCCAGTCCCATTGAGGAGCTGGAAGCAGAAGGGGTGCTACTTGCCTCACCTCTCTGGGCAGGCACTGGGAAGTAGGAAGGTCTGGAGTGTCGGCAATGACTGTCTCCAGCCAGAAATCTTCCCTTTTAAGTTAATGCTGAAGAAATGAATTACATCTTAGTCCTAGTCACAGGAGAAAATACGAAGTTCAACTGTACAGCTTCTTAGTAGCGGTTACAATAGTTTTGTTGAAGCCAGCTAATTAAACTACATTATTTTGACACGAAGCACTGAGAAATCAAGTAAGGAAAATAAATATAGACAGTATCATCTCATTAAAAAGATCTTTCTGTCAATGGTTTATAGTAGCTACATCTGAGTAATTCTTCTATTTCAACATGCAAGTCTAAATTCAGGTTTGACCAAGAAGCATAAAGCAGATGCTGATGGGATATTTTGATGTGCCATATGCCACCATGCTCTTGCAAAATGTGAAGGTACATTAAAGAAAGATATTAACTTGGCTTAAAGGCTGGCACACTTTCTTCATGATAAAATGAGTTTTCAGAGACTTCTCAGAAAGAAGGGAATGATTTTTACTTAAAAGTAAATATTACAAATAGAATACTGATTTTTTTTTTGGCAAAAAAAGACAAATTAACTACCTGCAGGATTAAGGTTGTGCTTGTGAAACAGGTACCTCAGAGGGTAAGTTTGGTTTCAGTGTACTGCTGGATTTTGAGAACAAATGCCAAGATTGGATGAAGCAAGCTCCCTGGACAAAGAGCTTGAGTAATCTTTGCTATTTTCATTAATTTATATATTTCCAGCTCTTAGACTGAGATGATAAAATGAAAAATAAGTTGCAATCTGTAGAATGGAAAAATGACTGATATGCATGCAATATACGCTTTGACTGCGTATGACCAAAAAGACTTACAGATGATAGACTGTGGTAATAGAAATCCTGGGTTACATATGACACTGGGAAGTATTTAGTCTGAAATAGTTGTTTATATTTCTTTTAGTCCAAAAAAGAGAAACGGGTACCTCCTAGAGGTCAATTCAGTCTTTCTCCATGGTCTATGTAGGGTGCCCGAAGGATTAGAGTAGAAACAGTATGCTGCACATTAGTCATCTAAGAATCTACACCAGTTAGGTTCAGCACATTTGGTTCCCTCAGTTTTTGGGTCAAATCTCATTAGCTCTTCAGGCTGGCTGGTCTACAGTCTTCCTCACTTCTTGCATCTTTTTGAATTGCCATAATGAGGAAGATGCTTACAAAATATAATTTTGAATTGCCAGCTAACTCAACATCAGGTCTGTACCTCCTCTACATTTGTTCTGCAGAAACATGCCAGCTACTGTTTCTTCCTGCTTGCTTCCTTTTGCATCAGATTATTTTAGACTGTTCCTCTAGATTTCAATTTTACTGTTGTGGCAACTCTGTACTATAATATTTAAAATATTTATTTGTATTAATTGTTGCTTATGCTGCTGAAGAGAAACTTGTTACGTAGTCCTGTGAGAAGCACAGAATACAGTAGTTGGTAATCTGTTCAGTCTCTGAAAGGCAACAATAAAGTCTGCTAAGCATATCAGTTTTATCAAATCCCCTCAGGATTTCAGGGCTTACTAACCTGTATTTGGATAAGTGGATATTTTAAACAGATGGAATTTTTGGCAGTCACTGAAATTCCTCATCTACCTACATGGAAATCTGACTGCCTCTCAAATAATATCTGATTTTTCACTTGTAAATATTCCATACCGGGTACTGCACACGTTGAGATTGTGCTTTATTAATAAAAATCAGTACATTTAAAGACCTTTATTTGGCATTTCATTTGAAGTCATTCTGGTTAGCAATACATGTCACATGTCAGCTGATATTATCTAAATTCCCTTCATAAATAAAATACCTTCTTAGTTATTCCACCGATAACATTGCAGGCATCCTTGATTACAACTATACCAGTACTGGCTTACAGCATCGACTGTACAAGGGAGTTAATTTTTAAGTAGAATGCAAATTTCAGATAAGGTCTGGTAAAAATTAGTGTCATCTTTATTTAGAAAACACTATCATGCATTAAATTTTAATTCTGTAGCTATAAATTCCCTAAATTTACAACTATACAGTGATGCATCTGTAGAAGATAGACAGTATTGACAAAAGTAGTAATTAAGAAGATTAATTTATACCACGGGGATCAGAGCTCTGAAGTTGCCTACAACCAGTGTTTATAATCTGTAGTGTGGGTAAACTGTGTTGAAAATTGACAACTGTGGTAAGAACACGCTCAACAAGTTTGCAGGTGATGTTACAAGGTGCTGTTTTCTCTTTCCAGAATGGTTCCCATATGCAGAGCTTTTCTAACAAGGCATCAATCCATCTTTGAGGGTAGATTTACTCAAGTTAGTTTTAAACTAACAAAAGTGGCTCAGAAATAGCCAAGGACAAAAAAAAAAAAAAAAAAAGTTGTTTGTGCTGAAATGTGATTACTGTGTAGCAATGTGCTAAACTGCAGCATTGGTATTCTGACATCAAAAGTTAATAGGGTAGGTATCTCCACAGATCTTACTCTAACACAACTGTCCCTTAGCATCTTAATTATCTCAGTTGCAGGTGCTGTAGGTGCTGTGCAGGTCTATGGGTTTGGGAGGTGGGGAGCTGAAGGGTTATGTTCCCTTGTCTGTTGTCTTTTGTAAATGAGCTTCTGGCTTTAAACTTTCATGAAATCTGCTTTTAGGGCACCCAGCTCTGATACAAATACAAATTTGCATACAAATACAGCCCTAGCAAATTTTGTGTTTCTTTGAGTTTAAAAGTTCCTATAATAAAATGAAGGATTTAGAGTAAGGTGATTTTAGTGCAACACATGGACTGAGGAGTCAAAAGGATATTTGGGGCTTGGTGTAGTGGCCCACATGGAGGCAACTAGTTCCACTTGAGATATGCAGGAGTGTTATTCCTGGTGTTGTGTCTGGCTTTTACCTGTCGCTGTACAAGTCTCCCAAGTCTCCTATGCAGCTGATATATAGCTGATATCATTGCCATAATGAGTTATCATGTGTTGATTTCTCCAGTATGTCAGAGCCTCCCAGACGATGGTAGGTGCTTATGTGTGCGTATCTGAATTCAGACTGTAGCCAATAGAGTCAGAGAAGCTTAGGGGGCAATTTGGATTACTGACTGCAAGGTGTCTGTTCTAGGGTGAGCTGGATCATTCTTTAACCAATGCTATATATCCTATTCACATAATGAGGGGATAGGTACCTCGCTTGTATATGAACATCTAAATTTAGTGTCTAACTCAGTCCCATCCTATATTGCACCACAGCAGGCTATGTGTATTTTATACAGTATTGACTTGATGACTTGTTTTACTGCTCAGCTTATTACTGTCTGCTGTTTGTGTTAATGCAGCCATCTCAAACTTAAGGTGAGGAGAGATTATGCAATGCAAAAAGATGTTACTGCGTATATATGTGTATAACAAAACAAGTACACACAAACTTTCTTAAAATAGTTTTGCTTCCTTACTTTCAGATAATTGTTTACAATAGATTAAAGGAAGATTGCCAAAGAATGCCATGATGTGTCATTTCTAATGTGTTGGGCTGAATCATGCTCGTATGCAATCACCATTATCAGCTCCCTGCCAAGCTGCCCACACATTCCCATGATGAGTTTGCCAAGAGGAGTCTGATCTCCTTCTGGCCATCTGCATTTGTTTTGAGTCATAAGTCCCTGGGTGTGTTTATTAGCTACTGTATTTTTACATGCTTTAGTTGCTGGAAGCTGTTTGTGACTTTTGTTTCAGTTTCCCTTGGTGACATGATTTTTTAAGTTTGCTTTTGAAAATCCTGGGGACATAGAATTGGAATGTGAATATACTTCAGGTCTCCCAGCTTTCCTTAAATCCTTAAGAAATTATATGTGCAGTATGCTGTATTGGGTCTGTTATGACCCTTGAAAAACAACTTAGAAATTATGAATGCCAGCTGTCAGAAAGTAGGTCTGTGTGTGCCTGACTAAATGTCATGGTGGGGATCTGTGCATAGTTTTGGGAGAAGATAGATGCACTTGTTTGAAAGATAGCAGTCCTGTTTTGTTAGTGCCTTTCCTACCTGTAGTCTAATACTAGCTTAGATACTGGCTGTATTACAAATGCTTACAGATCTTTGTTTCTGAAAATTCATTGAGCTTTTTTCTGTCTGGGTTGTTTGAGGGCCGTGACCCAAAGTTTGTATTTTCACGGTCAGCATTCATGTCTGAGCTCCATGCTGCACATCTTCAAGCTGCGGTGAGTGTATCCTTTCCTCTTAGCAGCTTGCCTTCTTTAAAACCATTTGGAAGGATTATTTTTATTCACTAAAATTTTAATAATTCTGAATTTTCTTTATCAAAATTGGATACAGCTATTGAAGCCCTTTTTTTGCACGTATTTTTAACAACAATTCCTAAAAAGAAATGTAGATCTCAAAGTGAATGTAAATAGATATTTAGCAAGGGTATTTTTTTTTCCTGGAGGTCTAAAAGAAGATCCCTGATGACAGAAAACTTGCTTGAATTTGCAGCATTAGAAAGATTTTTTCCCTTTCCTTAGCTACAAGGACACTTTGCAACCAGTCTGGCCTCAACCTCTGTTTGGAGGAGTTGACTCGGGTATCTGTAGTAGTTGCCTGTGCTTGTAACGTTTTCTGGCACTCATGACAAGAATGGTGAAAGAAGCTAGCAGGAACATCTTCAGCCATATATGATGATCAGACCCAAATGTTTTGCCAAGAACCACATTTATTTTTAGCAGAATTAGTTTATTACTTAGTGCATACCCAGGGTAATTATTCTGTTTCTTGGAGCGTTGTGCCTTTAAACAGGTGTTAGATATGAAGGATTTAGAGTATTTATCTTTTTTTCTCTGAAGAGCAAAGTAGAGGGGGAAAGCTTGTAAAACTGCATTTTCATCTGCTCGTAGGGTATTTTTTTAATGCAAATAATATGAAATATCTCAAAGGGATTTGCAGATCCTTATACTCTTAAATGTAGCTTTAAACACTTGAAAATTCACGTGTGCCATATTTTTATGAATATTTTAATAATCCTTTCTTTGAACATATAAAATTTTGCAGAATGTTTTTTTTAATGCTCTCATCTTAAGGTGGTTCATGATATTTTATGTGCCCACGAAAATTTTCACATAGTCCGTACCTAGCAGGACTATATGTGCATTTTGCTGCTTTCTCAGCCTGAGAAGTCTTCCTTAAAATAAAGCAAAGCAAAATTGCTTTATTTGCTTTGACTTGGATTCCTCCCTAACAGCACTAGAGTAGTACAAGGAGCCAAAGTTACGAAAGGCAAAAGCCTGAAGAGCAAAAAGGTTTCCTTGCAAACAGTTATACGTACCAAAGATCACATTTTCCTAAGGACTGCATCGCATTCTGTTGAACTTCTCCTGGAGACAACCTTGTTGCATAAAATGGTGTGAGCAGTATGGGAAGGTGTGGGACTGGCAACCAGCAGAGCATACCTGGGAAATCTTGACACGAAAACTCTTCTCAGAAGCGTTCTGCTCATTTTTTTTTTCTTATTTTTTTTTTAAGAGAATATGGAATTACAGGGTTCTGTAAGCCTATTTGTTCAAAGAAGTGATTCAGATCTTTTCGCAGACTTGTGTTTCACGCAGCTGTGGGCTTTCTCTGTGCTTTCTCTGCCAGAGCGCTTGTGCTCTGCTCAGTTACCAGCTCTTCAGCGGGAGGCTGCAGGAGGTGGCTTGGAGCCAGCTCTCCTCCTTCCAGCCACAGCCACAGATGTTGTGCATATCCGTGTCCCTCAGATTTGGGTGGTTCTTTCCAGATATTGTTGAAATCAGTTCACTCTTCTGATTTAGATATCCAGAATGAGCTTTTAATGGAGAAGTTTTTTACTTTTTGGTGAGCTCTGAGACAATGATGAACCTCGTTGTCTGTTGTCAGCAAAATATTTTAGACACTGTGATGTTTCTCTGGTAGTATTTTATATGAGCAATCTAGATTTTTTCTTCTAGAACAGATGGCACTTCCAGATACACTTTCTTCCTATACCTTTTTGCCTTCTTCTTCATTTCTTCCTCCCCTCCTGCACAGATCCATTCTGCTCAAATATACATGCTGGCACTTGAGTTTGAATGCTGGTGTTGCAGGTTGTCTTCTGAGGCCAAGGGATGACTTGAAGTCTTACTGGGCTTGGTCTTCTCCTACCAGAAGCTGAGGAGAGTCACCAAATCTGGAAATCTTGGCTGTGAACGTGGTTTCGTCTTCTAAGACAGCATTCCCTGTGTGCTCTCATGCTAGGAGCTGTGTGGCAACATTTTGTGAGGCCTACAAAAGGAGAAAAGCTTTTTTCTGAATGAGTACAGGTTCCCAAACATGGATATTTTGGCCTATTAGAACAAAAGAGGGGTAGGTCTTACAAGAAATTGAAGTAGGATCCCCACAATGAATGTTGCGTGGAGATGGTTCTGACTACCCTTTGGTGAAGCTGAATCTCATTAGCTCATGGACAGCATGCACATATGACTTTGGTGCACTGTCTTTTTCTTAAGAAGTTATGTAATCTTTGCAACCTAATTTGTATTAAGAGATAGGATTTGTCTTTTTTTTACTGGATTTGAACTTGTACCGATATAGCTCTTGAACTATTTTGAATGTGCTCTCTGTTTTCTCAAGAATGTCTGGAGAGTTCGGTTGAAAGCCAGTGCAAAACACTATCCAATATAAAATGGTGTTTTGCTGTTCGTCTTACTTTATGACTTTCCAGGAGTGCAATTGAACAAGAGGATTAACGTGTGTGTAATTGCACTAAAATAACCTTGTAATGGAGGGTTTCAGAGGGGAAGGAGAGAGACTGGGCAGAGGACATTATGTTTAAGAGATAAGTTAATAAACTCATAAAGATTAAATAAATAATACTGAACAATGTGTAGCAATATAAATCTGCTACAAGTACGTAACTTCACAACATTGCAAATGGAGAGATGAATTCAGAATTAAATGTATTTGCAATGAGTGGAACTTCTTGAAAATGAAAAAGTGAAAAAGACTCAGAAAGCTTCCTCTACAATTGAGAAAAGGATTAGGAAGTTGTGTTTAAGGAGCAAAAAGTTATTTAAAAAAGCCCAGTTTCACCAAATGGTTAGTGAGACAGGCAGATAATTAGATGGTTGAAGAACAACTTACAAAACCAGAACACAAAAAGATGTGTATGAAGCAAAACCCTTTATAAGACTTGAAAACTCTTACTTGGGAGATTTAAAAATAAATCTACTTCTGATCACTGTTATCTTTTGAAGGCATAAAGCAATTAATGCAAGCAGCACAATTTTGTAAAGGTTAATGCTTAGAGATGGAGTTTCTTGATCTTATATTGCTCTTAAATTGTTGCACCGTTGTTCTTCTTCGGCAAATTATTTCTAATACAGAGTGCAAAATAAAAATGTCCATATCTTTTATTATAGTTGAGCTTTAGAAGATGGAAGTCTGCCCTATCCAGGTGTGTGCAAGATCAGCTCTCTGGAAGCCGATGAAACATGTAAACCAAGCTGAACTTAGAGCACTCTCTGCTGGATGGCTGGGAAACAACACTTTAATCATTAAAAAACAACAATTCTGAGATAGAAAAGTGAATAAGAAAAGCTAGTGCAAGAAATCTAGACATAAACCACAAAATTGATGTAGTCTAGCTCTTCCTGTTATAAGCAGATGAAATAGTGTACATTTGTTACATGAAATGGTTTTCTCATTAAATCATCATGCAGTGTGTTTCTATCAAAATTATTTTCTTATGAGCATATATAGTATCTGAGAAAAAAGGAACTAATACTCTATCTTATAAATTTGAAAAATTTATAATGTCCGTGCCAAAGAAGAGTATGCAAGTAAAGAGTTTTAAAACGATGTATAGTAGAGTGGGTGTAGATGGGTGTTGTGTTTTTGCAGTAGTGCCCAAAATAAATTAACACTTACTGTAGGAGCTGTAGCAACATGTGGAAAGTATGATATTCCAGGACAAAATATGTTTTTAAAAAGTGCACTTGGCAAGATGCAGTAACTTTTCTTGTGTCTGTATTAAAATAAGATATAGTTTCCAGCAGGACCACAAATCCTATAGTAATAATTAAAGTCCATATCTTATTCCTAAAAGTGAAGGCAAACACAAACTTTCCGAATTTTTCTTTCAGAAGTAGGGGAGAAGAGGGATGCAGAGAATAATTGGCTTGCCACTTTTTTGTCAACACTGATCTGTTGAGACCATGCAGCTCTCTAAAGTCCAGCCATTCGGAACTGACTCTGAAGTGTGTGTGTGTGCATGAGCACACATACGCAGCTTTTATGTCTTTATGGGGGCTAAAGAAGTCTACTGAGGATAGAAGGATCAGCTTTGAAACTCTTGAGGAGTGTTGACTCACTTCTTTGTTGGTCTTTAAAAATGCAATAGCAGCTGAAGACACATACAGGACCATGGAAAATTTATGTAGGGTCAAGAAAAAACAAGGCTTGTGTACACTTCTGAAGCCTTTGAAATCCTGCATGCATGGGAAACTGTAGCAAAACTATCATTGGCCTTTATTAAACTTGGTTTCATTCCATTTATGTGTGCAGAAGGAACATGTTCAATAGATCCAGAATTGTTTGGTGTTCATCATTAATTTTTTCTTTTTTCTTTTTTTTTGAGGCCATTTCACTTAGGATTAACAACTTGGTTAATGGCATTTTAGTGCAGACAGTATGGTAAGATTGTTGTAGTTTTTTCTTCTTCTTTTTTTTTTTTTCCAAGCACCAATGACAATTAAAATTAAATAGAATCACAGAATATCCTGAGTTGGAAGGTACCCACAAGGATCCTTGAGTCCAACTCCTGCTTGTCAATGAAAATTAGTGTAAGAAGAGTAGGGTAGTAAGAGACAGAAAGATCTTACAGTATATTTTTGTTCTGTAAGAATAAGTTCTGTAAGTACTTCTGAAAATTATAGCTTGTCTGTCTAACCAAACTATCCAGTATCAATATATCACGTTGTATCACAAGCTGTTGTGCAAAAGGCAGTAATGGCATTGTGTAAAGGGCTGTGAATTTGTTGTCTTGAAACAACATGGTGCAAAGGTACACTGAAAGATGCCTTTCGTATTTGTGCTCATCTTACCTGTTTTTTTCATCATTTGTTGACCTGGTTAATTCTAAGAATGAAGTGAACAAATAAATTTTAGAAGTATATTTATAGAAGTAGATATGAAGGTATCATAGTATCGTTTATTTTCCACAGGAGAGTGAAGGCAGAAACATTACATTGCCATTTTTCCCTCTTTTGTCCCATGAACACACCTAAGGTGTTTTCTCAAATATTTTTTTTCATAAGAAACAAAGTATGTATTGTGTAGAAGACAACGTGTGTAGAAGATTAGGCAACTATCTAAAGGCTTGTTTACTTTTATATGTATGTACATGTATATCCTCTTGGTAGAGTAATAAATGCTATCTAACTTCTAGTATGTTAACTTTTGAATATGTTTAAAGCTGCATGATAAGAATATTACAGAGACTACATTATAGGCATTTTTGGTGCTAACCTAAAAGAAACCTCAAAGACACCTGCAGAACTGCCAGTCCTGGTTCAAGGATGCAAGCAGTGCAGACAACATTAAGGGAATTGGGCAATATGTCGGTGCAGACACACATAGTAGTTATAGTGTGAAACAAATGCATAGATTTGATAGGTCATATATGGAAGAAAGTCCTCTCACATTCCTTTTTATCCCCTAAAACTATCAAAAACATGATTTCATCCAACAGTCCTGACTGGCTGCAGTTACCGTAGCAAAGTAAAACCTCAGCAGTTAGGATGCTTGGTACTGGTGTACTACATTCATTATCATGTTTCTTCTGCAAAAGCATTCTGTTTCTTTCAATAGCTTGAGTAATTTCTGAAGATGTTTTAGAAAAACAGACCTCATTAAAAAGCAGATTTTTGGCAGCTCTTTGGCAGTATACCAATCTGCAATCTGGATATAAGTGTTTAAGTGTTTTTATGACTGTCCTCTTAGTGTACTAAGTACTTCTAAATGTCTTTTCTGGTTGCTACAAAAAAATCCAATGAGTCTTTACCAAGATACTTCTAGCTGTAACTGAATGCGGATCTGAAAAACAAAACAGAATTGAATCAGAATTTACACTGAACTCACTATGGCCATGTTTCTGTTGACTGACTTCACTAGGTGCTGGATCAGCCTCTGACTATAGACTGGTAGTGATGACTTTATTGTACTACAACATTCTGTTATAAAAAATCACATGAGCATCTGACATAACCCAGAGCTTGAAAAATTTTCAGATATTAAGAGCTTAATGCTTACACTGAAATGAACATTATCCATGCTCTGTATTTAGAAGACAACCAAACAAGTGTTTGAGAACATTCATTCACCTTTCAAAGCCCATGGACTGCAACCTCTCTATGTCAGCTGTAGCTTAATTACTTTGCAGGGAATAGTGTCGTGGTGTTGGAAGACCTTAACTAATTCTGTGCTGAGATGGAAATATTGCACTGTACAGGACTATTCTCTTGTCCTGAATTAAAATTTTCCCCAAAATCATTTCATGATTTTTAATTCTGTTTAGTATTAAATAGTTCATTTTTTTCTGATGCAGACTTCACCTGTGTTATGTTTTGCTGAGGAATTGAAAGGTATATTATATAGATAAGTATCTTTATCTCTATTTATATATATCTTTTTATTGCAGGGCATGGCTTTTACCTTGGAAGAGAGGCAGCAATTGAATATTCATGGACTACTGCCACCTTGCTTTCTTGGTCAAGATGTCCAGGTTTTCAGTATTCTTAAGAATTTTGAAAGACTGACATCTGACCTAGACAGGTAAAATCAAACCATGACTCCTTTTTTTTTATTTCTTTGATGGTAGCTCAGTTGAAATTTTTTTTTAGAGCTGTAGTTGGTGACAATTGAGAATCATTAAGATAAATACATAACATACAGCTTGATTCTTAGCTTTTCTAGAATGCTTTCTTCAAAAAATCAACTTCTCATTTTAAATTTTAATATTCTAGTGCTGTTTACATTAATTTATGACTTCTATAACCAAATGTCAACCAAGGTCAACAGAAGGAAATGAACTGATGTAAAACTAAAAACTCAGTAATGTATTTACATGTATATAGATAGATATGCATTAAAATATATATAAAATACATGAAATATTATAAAATTATTATGTAATACAGATTTTTAAAGTAAAAAAACTGTGGGACACTTAATATTTATGAATACTCATATGGTTTTATGAGTATTAGTTTTATAAGTGCTACATAGGTCATAGAACAAAGCAGTATTCCTCTTATTTTTTTTCCCCTGTGCCTTGCTTTTCTCTGCTGTGGCTTGTCTACCAATCTGAATATAACAAATGGATATAAGATACCCATCTGTTGGTGCCAAGGCTTTCTTATCATTTAAAGTTCCAATAGCCTTTGTTTTTCAGAGGCAGGATGCTAGGAGCACGACCTTCTTTATAAGTGAAGAGTTCATGGTTATGGTATCTTTTCTATATTAGCTAGTCTCCAGCGATCTCAGGGAGAGCAATATCAGCAGTCACAGAATAGTGACTTCCCAGGCTGGAATGATTTAGTCTGAGTCCCTGCATGTAGTCCCTGCATAAACTCTCATGGAGACACCTCCTTTAACCACATACGTTACTATAGTACATAACTTCCTCTGTCCTTCTGTCCCCATCTTCTCCATAACTCTGCCATGAAGAAGTCTCTTGATTCCAGGACAATACATTTAAGACTTTATGACTGTTTCAGCTGTTTGTTTCTGCTAGAATTGCTAGAATTTTCTATTCACCTGTAATTTAAAAGGAGGGAGAAAAGCCTTTTGTACCATTTGTGCATGTGTTTCTTAAACTGCAAGGAACTTTTGCTCCTAGTTCAGGTCACAGGAAAAAAGTGCCTGTGCTCCTCAAGTCATCACAGATTGAAAGTCACAAATCTAACAACGTAGAATTCAAGAGAAGATTAGCAGTATATCCAAATCTTAATTCTTTGTTTTCCAAAACAAAATTTGGGGTATTTAAATAGCTCTTTGCCAAAATGAAAAATTTCTGTGAGAAAAGAAAAAAAACAACTTTTAAATGCTAGATTAATGGACGTTTAAATGCTGTGCCATTTGAAGCACAGGAAAACACAATATACTGAACTTTTGATTGCAGTGGGAATCATCAGTAAAAAATAGACATCTCCCGTGATTGTAGGGATACTTTGCAGAAAGCTTGCTTTATAATGCTAAAAGAAAGGAAAGAAAAATCTGTCTGACTTGGGGGTAAGAGAGGGAAGATGTATTTTCTAAAAACTACACTTAATCCACATACAATGTACACCAACAATACACAAGTTTAATTAAATATAAGTATATTTAGAAATAAATAAAAGTCTTTAAGTCTTTACAGAAGCCATTTGCTTCAAAGATTTTTTCCAAATTTATCTTACCCTGATAAGCTTAATGCCTGTATATAATTAATTAAATGATAATTCAATATCATTATTTCCCACTTTTGAGTCTTTTGCAGTTTCTCTTTCTTGTAGTTTGCCTTTTTTTTTTTTTAATATGAAGCCATTTTTTAGTATAAAATTTATTTTTTTGGTATAAAAGGTATATTGTACTCTGTGACTTTGAAGTACAAATTTATTGTTTTTAATAGGATTTTAGCAAAATGCTTCAGCTGAGAAAATAAGTCTTACTGTTCATAAAAATAATGTCAGAGTATTAAAAGCCAGGCTTTTTTTTTCTCATTAATGCGATCACTAGTCAAAATACTTTAATAAAGACTTTAGTAATTAACATTAAAAAAAAAAAGAAGCTGTATTTATTATCAAGTCTTATTTTACAGCACATGTTAGTGGCATTTTCTCAACCATGATTTTTGATCGAGGTATTTGTGTCTTCCCACTATAGCCTGAAGAAGCAGTGTGTACCACATTTATACTGGTAGGTAAACCAGGTTGGGGGCTGCTTGGTGCCACAGGGCTTGGCTCAGCACAGCTCCTCTGCATACAGCCCCTGTGTCCCACCTCACCTCTTCCCTCCTCGCCCCCAGCAGTGTGCTCACACAGGGTGCTGGCTGGAGTCTTTTGGCCTGTGGCAACAAAATGTGCCCAGGGCCTGGGTCAAAATCAGCCTGGGAATGATTACTGCGTAATTATA
Source organism: Cygnus atratus (assembly GCF_013377495.2). Classification (NCBI taxonomy): domain Eukaryota; kingdom Metazoa; phylum Chordata; class Aves; order Anseriformes; family Anatidae; genus Cygnus; species Cygnus atratus. The sequence continues at coordinate 36,860,347 of NC_066364.1, read as the reverse complement.
CAGATTATTGCATGACCATGCCTGGACCTGGGCGTCTTTTAGTTCAGGTTGATAAATGGTTCGGGGACGATCTGGTAAATGTGTATAAATACCTGATAGGAGGGAGCACAGATGGAGCCAGGCTCTTCTCAGGGGTATCCAGTGACAGGACAGGAGGCAATGGGCATAAATACTTGAAATTCCATTTAAACACAAGAAGAATCACCTTTTTTTCACTGTGAGGGTGGCCAAATGCAGGAACAGTGAGATTGTGGAGTCTCCATCCTTGGAGACGATCAGAACCCAAGTGGACACAGCCCAGGACAACCTGCTCTCACTGGCACTGCTTGGAGCATGAGTGGACTTGGCAGTCTCCAGAGGTGCCTTGTTGCCTCAGCGATTCTATCATTTTATAACACAGATCCATAGCACTTAACTAATAAGCATCTGAGGGCAATCTTGGATCAACGTAAATTTGTGTAAATTTAATCAAGTTGGTCCTTAAGCACTTAAAATTCTAAATCCAGAAGTGACCCCAAAATGAAATTTTTTCTTTAAGAAATCATATTTGTATTATGTGTGAACACCCAGCAGGCCTAAGTTGACTCTTCACATCATGCTGTATTTTGATAAAGAAATATTTTATTACTTATATTGTTGTGTTGTTTTCTCCAGTTTTTAGCAAAATAAAATCAATTGTGTGCTACATGTGTAGGTGTACATTTAAGACAACTGATTGACAGACTTGGTAACATCTGCATGCAGGAGACACTTCCTTTAAAGATTATGAACTGTGACATCTTGGGTCCTTTTCAGAGCTAAAATGCTTGTGTGAATTGAGTGTGAAAAACTTGTGCATGCAAAATGTGATTTGCAGCTGTGTTTATAAGTCAAGTGTCTGAAAAAATTTATTGGAGTGTGTCAGTAGACACCCTGCTCTACGAACATGTGCACTACATGTGTATGAGCTCATAGTCATTTTTTGAATTAAAAAAACTACCGTCCTTCAAGGCTGTATGTGAACTCTGGTCTCCTGTACTCACACTCGTGTTGAAATATTTTAAAAGGGGAAAGGAATGTGATCCTGCTCCTGTTACTGCTTGAATCCTCTCACTGATGGAGACTGTCAGGGGACATTGACTATTTTAACTGGAAATTGAAAGAAAATCTCAGCGCTCCATAGGCAGGAAGGTGCTCAAAGACAATCTTTTGTAAGAGCATGCACGTACTGCCTTATAGTGAAGGTGAAGGTACTAACTCTAGGAAGAAATATTCCTTCCAACAAGCATCTAGTCTTCCTTCCCGTAAGAGCAGTGACTGCAAAGAGAGAAAGAGAAGCTGTTGTTTTCCTCCTAGAACTGGGATTTGGTAGTGGGTGTGTATCAGTGTGTTGTTATATGTCTCAATACAAAAGATTCAGTACGAGCATTTGGAAACAGCATAGATGAGGCTACCACGTACCTTAGAAGGGTATCTATCATCTGATGAGATTGGTGCTGGGTAAGACAGCATTGTACGCTGGCAGGATTGTAGCTTGCCCTGGCATTGATTGGAAAGGGGATGTGTGCAAGTTCATAAAGCAGAGTCTATAGTACCATGGCATTGCATGTTTTGGCGTGGCTGAAACTTCTTTACTGACTTGCAGTGTTGAATTGCTGTGCTCCGAAATACCACGAGTTCATACACAAAATGAATGTGAAACAGCAGCAAATATATTGCCTGGTATGCCTGGCAAAAAGGACGCCAATAACAGAAAATAATTCTGTTCCTCTAACTTAATTTGGAAAAGCTGCAATGAATTCTGCAAGTAATCTGATTTTTTTCCCCTGTATGTTCCTAATTGTCTTTAGTTTTGCTCTGTATTGACACTGAAGTCTTTGCCCCTCAGACAGATGTCTCTTCTATTGGAGTTTTTCTTTCTCCAGTTACATTGGTAAAATATTTTACTGACAGGTGAACATCTGAGAGGTGCCATGAGATCATTTTTTCCTGAGAACGCTCTGTTACTTTCTTTTTTCTTTAAGTTTGCTGTTTTAAATGTTTCTCTATAGACACTGAATATTAAAAGTAATGGATGTGCCTTCCACAAGTTATACAAGTTTTACAAGCTGTTATTAGAAATAATAGCATTTCCTCCCAATTTCTTTCATTTCCTCTCATGTCTTGCAAGACAAGAGCAAACAAATGCTGGTTGTTTTTGTTTTTACCATTCCATTTTGCCATGTAAAATGCAGGCCAGGAGGGCAAATGTAGGGAGAATTACCCTAAGGAATTATTTGCGATTTTCCAGTAGTTATATCAGTTTTCTTTTTGGATAATATTTGGTTTATATCCTTCTGTTGCTACTGTAATTAATCCCCCATGTAATAGCAGTCTAACATTAAAAGTTCTTAGGTGAAGGAAAGGCAAGGGGGCAAAGTGACATACTGAAATTTGAATGCCTGGCAGTCCCCACTGTCTTAGTTGCCAGTTCTTGGTTTTCCTCTTCTGAACATTTTCCCTGAAATCTTCATTCAAGACTCCTAGTCTGAGAACAGATAATATTTTTCTCCCTTGTGTCTTGTATTTGTGTCTCCAGCACAAATGATTGTTCTCAGTGTTTTATTGCTTGTTTTCACTGCTTTCAATTAAATGTGGGCTTTAGTAAAAGATTCCATGAAATGCTGCAATTTAAATGTATCTTTTTTAAAACACAATGCTGAAAACTACTTCATGGTTTTAATTCTGTAGATTACTTGGATGCTGCTACAGGATGCATAGTTGTTGTCTAATGCCTTATAACCAACACCACATTGAGGTCAAGGGATCTTTCTTCTCAAGAAGGAATTTTTCAGAAAGCTGATAGTCCTAAGAAAGGCTTGAATGACTTTGGAGAAGTATTTTATACCTGCCACTAAAAATTAGCCTTCTGATCAAAATTGCTCTTCTCTAGAAATATTTGTCACCTTATAGTAATATATCTTATGCTGATTTGGATATGGCCAAATATGTAATATTTTAAAATATGATGATAATTATTATACCATTGTTATCTTCACAATTCTTTTACTGTATCTTGAGTACAAAAATGCCATGACAAATACCAATATGAAAACAAAAATCCAATTTAATGCTTCAGAACAGTAAAACCAAAATGCCAAAATGGAGAGTTTTAGCTAACAGTTTTTTGAATTGAAGCCCTTGAAGAAGTTTTTGTGGTTTTGTTTTTTTTTTTAACTTTTAGTTTCTTCTCTCAAAGATTTCTGTACAATTTACAGTTGCATTTGCAAGTCAGGATTGGTCTGAGTAATAAGAAAGGATAATGAAAAGGTATTTTAAAGTTTTAAGTAGCCGCTTCTCATTTTAAATAAAAGTAGGAAAAAGGAGAGAAAATATATTGGCAACTGCTTCAAAACCTAATCACCTGGTTTGCCTGAGTGCTTGCAGTCTTTGGTATAGAGCAGTCCTGAGTACGCTTGTTAGTCTCTAACACCACTTTTGAGATCCTCTAGAAACAAAATGAATGCCCTCAAATGTATTTACAATTATATGTGAAGGAGCTTGTGTTTCAAGGGAAATGCTGGGATAATCATTCTCAGTTGAAAGGTTTTAATAAAGAAAAATGCTCCAGGATAACAAGGGTATTGAAAGACATGCCATATCATGACAAAGTGCTAGGAAAATTAAAGGTTGTATGGAAATGTAATAATTTGAGGGGAAAATGCTGTATATGTATTTGCAGCTGAGAACTGCAAGTGCAGGGTATAATTTAACCTCGGAGAACATTCAAAACTTACATGTATAAGGGAAGGTGGCTCAGGATGTCTCACAATGATGATATTTAGAGTATATGATCAACTCTTTGGTTTCAAAATCTTTATCTATGTAGGGGCTAAGGCACCCTTAAAGGCACCCTGAGGGACACTGGTTTGCCTCACTCCTGCCACTTCGTTGCAGTCTCTGGTTGCCAAAGGGGCTGTGCTGCCCTTTCATACGAGACTGGTTAAAGGCTTCTCTAGCTGATGGACAAAGCTAAGCTTTAACAAAATAATTGCAGATTTCCTAACCTGTTTAGGCTCATCACATTCCAAACTATCAAGTGTTGATGAAGTGACCAGGCTTGTACCTGAGTAAAGTGGTATAACTTGAAGTCACTGGATATGTAGACTCATGTCATCTGCATTGTCATACTCCGTGTAAATTTGGCTTCCTGGCTGGGCTCTTGGAGCAGATGAATATTTATTCAGTGTTAGGGTGATGGTAGTAAAAAGCAGATCAAGCTGAGCATGAACGTTTTTCACTCTCATTTTTCTGATGATTTTTTGCATTTAATTTTTTAAAATAAATATAAAACTTCTACAAATGCAGCCCAGAATCGATTTCTGCTAGTACATAAAACAGTGCAAATTTCATTACAAGCATAAACTTCAGCATCAAAAGACAGGTGTCTGCTTTGTTTTTGAAAGCTTTGTCTTGCAGCATTCTGGTAAAGTATTTCTTTGAAGTATTCATCTGGGTTTGGAAGAAATTTCTATTACGGCAAACGTAGAAAAAGCTAAAACTTCTAGTCTGAATTTTTTGAGGAAGAGAGTAAGTTTGTTTAATTTTTATTTTAATGCCTATTTCATTTCAGATGGAACAATTGATATGTGTGGTTTAGGTTCTGGCAGACCAAATATTCTCTTGCAGCATAATCTTATACCCGTATCAGCTCGGGATCAGCTTCCTGAGTGTGTTCAGTACATCAACTTTGTGATGGATTCATCTTCTCTGTGTCTCATCCGGTTTATTATCCTTTATGTCTGAAACAGTTGTGCTGTTAAGATAAGAAGGAATTTAAATACAGTAGGCTAAGAAAGAGGCTGTTGTAGAACAAACGTAGCTTTAATTTATTTTCTAAACACCATTTCTAAATTTACTTTATATATTCACTTGATGTCTATCTAATTATATTTAATTCTCCACAGATATATTCTACTAATGAGTCTTCAGGATCGAAACGAAAAGCTTTTCTATAAAGTGCTGACTTCTGACATAGAAAGGTTCATGCCTATTGTTTATACTCCCACTGTGGGACTGGCTTGCCAGCAATATGGTTTAGCATTTCGGAGGCCAAGGTATGTAAGTTTATACTTCAAATAAAAGTAATTGTATCTTATTTTCTTCTTGGCGGATTTCTGCAGGGGGGTCCTAACATAGCTGAACGTAAGCCAAAACTGTAATAAATGAGAAAAATCAAACTACACTTTCAGTCTACATTAAACAATAATTTGTATTGCATTAAGAAGGTAAGTGCTTGTTTTAATTATGTTAGAACACGGGTACGTTTTTAATCTCATTCACTGAATTTGACTTTCTTGGAATCCTAGCTGCATGTTACAACACCATAAAATAATGGGTCCTGAGTCTTAAATTTGTTTTAGCATTATTAAGAGCATTGGCTTTTACAAATATATATTTGTATTATAGATGTTTTATGCACACATATATATAAATAGTATGATACAATAGGATGCATTATGTGTGTACCTAAAGACATCTTAGGAAAAATCAATAATAATTAAGGCACTTGTCTCACTGCTTAGTAAGTTGTGCTTTCATAGGCTATGGGAGAGCTTTTATTCTGTATACAGTGTCTGTATTTGTAGAGTGACGGGGAAGTAGAGTGAGAGAGGGGCAGATGTACTTCTGTCTGCTTCTGTTTCATGCCTCTTGAACATCAGCCCACAGAGCTTGAGATTTATAGTGGCTGCTGTTTGAGGATCTTGTGTATATGGGAGAAAGCACTCAGACTTTGGGGCTCGTAGAAGCTGGTAATCTCTATAGTGAAGGCAATATTTTTTCTTCAATCTAAAACAGTTCCTGAGACTTGTGTGAATGATGCTGTATCTTTGCTCCAAATGCAAAATGTAACAACACTTTCAAACATTCTGTGCTATTTTCTGGCAAAGGAAGAGAGATATGAGCTGTATGTGTATAGCTCTGTTAACAGAAATAGGCTTTTTTACATTCAAGGCATTGATCAAAATTAAGAGGTTTGCAATATAGGGGGACAAATAGGGTCCCCCTATAGGGACAATAGGGGACAAACGGCTGCTCACATTGTCTTCAGGAGGAGATATTTAAAGAACAAGACTTATGGCTTCAAGGTTTTGTTGTTGTTAATGTAAAAATCATTTTGGCCTTGTGACTGAATGAGTCAGGACCATCTGGCCATTTACAGAAAACAAAAAATCCTACTTCTGTAGACATTAAGAAGTTCAAAAAGACCTCAGAATGCTTGCTTAAACCTGTTTAACAATCTGTGGCTTTTAGGTGCCTCCCCTAGCAAGAGAAGTCATCTTCTTTTTTCCCTCATTATTATCACCATGGTGATTTTATTGTCCTTCCAGGGAGTCCTAAACTTGTCTGTAAATTAAGTCTTTGCCTAAGCTGGTCTCATTGTTCCTTGTTTTGATAACTATTGCCATATAGGATATTGCACAAAAAGCACCTCTACCCATGCAGGATCACAGAGACAAACATTGTGCTCTGCACTTTCTTCCCAGATGCATGGAGCATCTGTGTAGAAAAAACGAAAAAGAAAAAACAAAACAATTAGACAACAGTTCTGCTGGGTGGCAGTCAGAACTGGTGAGGCAGATTGCTACAGTAATAAAAAACAGCCCATCAGCTCCTTAATTCCATTCTCTGGTCAGATACTAAGTACACTCAAGACACAGGAAAAAGTGATATGAGGGGTAGAGGTGGGGAGAGGAAATATTTCAACTTTTCTTCTTCTTTTATTTATTTTTTGTTATTTTTCCTTTGGTGGAATTTTTGTCTGCAGAAGACTTAGAGAGATGGCCTAAGTCTTTTAATGCATTATGTATTAAAACTAAACTCCTAGATTGTAGAATCATAGAATCACTAAGGTTGAAAGATCATCTGGTCCAACCATCCCCCTACCACCAATGTCACCCACTAAACCATGTCCCTAAGCACCACGTCCAACCTTTCCTTGAACACCCCCAGGGACGGTGACTGCACCACTTCCCTGGGCAACCCATTCCAATGCTTGACTACTCTATCATGTCATTCTATCACTAACACACTTATGGATTTGTACAGTTGGAAACAAGTTACACTACAGACATGCAGTTTGCACAAATATACTGGGAAACAAGAACTTCTGAGTTCTCCACTATGCAACTAAGCCACTCACTAGCCTACCCTGTAATGAAAATTGAGTAGGACTGTAAAACCTTATGGATTTTTTTTACATAGATAATGTATGTCACAACAAGCTTATTTTTTTTCGTTTTGTTTCAAATAGAATATAGAAAGCTTTCAAAAACACTTCCAAAAGCACAGCATAATAGTAGTTTTACATGTATTGTGCAATCTTGGGAACAGCAAGCTAAATTCTCTCAACCCAGCAAATAACTGCAGTATAAAAACTACCAGCGCATATAACATTTTGCTAAGTTTCTGTATTCCCCAGGGATTTTCCTGTATTCTGCTTAAAAAAGCACATTAAGCTGTCATATGGGTAGTGAACTTCTATTCTGATATTATATTTAGGCATTCTAAACAGTGACAGTGACAATCTGATGAAAGAAAAAGGTACAAGTGCTATTTGAGCATCCTGATTGTATATTCTTAAAAGTATGACTTTATTTGCCAATACTGGAATGAAGCCTGGTATTTTTCTTGAAAAAAGTGCTTATTTCCTTAGTGAAAATAAGCAAATACAAGACATATTAGACTACTTACATAATATTTCCTTTATCTTGTAGCCTTAAAAATATGAGTTTATAGGACATTCCATTATTTGGTATTTGACACTTTTTTCACTTCAGTTCAGCTGCTCATGAATGAATGATGTTTTAAACAATATTAAGTAATGTTTTAACTGACGTGTCTTTTGGTATTCAGTTTTATTCTTGATCTACTGAAATCAGCCTTGGCTGTATTCTGCTCTCTGCTGCTTCCCGAACTACATGTCAGCTTTATATTCATGACTGACTGGCTTTGGAGACGTGTAAGATATTTATAAAAGTCTGTTTTATTTCTAGTCCTGCTGGATTGCCTCACCATTTTCAAATAAGTGTTTTAATGACTCACTTAAGTAAAGATGGCTGAAAAACATCTACAGTCTTCTTCTGCCTCATAAGAATCTCATACTTTTTTTTTCTTTTTTAAGAAGAAAGATAATCAGCCAAGTCAGATGTTTACTGTACTGAAAATTTCCAATAGCTGTGTTCACGGTGTCTTACGCTTGGTCTCTCATTTTCCCCAACCACTTAGCTTATTCGAGTGTTCATCAGAGGTCTCAGAAGAGAGGTCTATAAAGAGTGTCCCCTTTGACAGATTCTTCACTACTTAAGAAATGCCTATACTTTGTCATCTTCCACTGCATTCTGCTACAGAAACATTTTTTTTTCCCTAAGGAAAACCTTTTACAAATTATTCTAAAACCAACTCTGCAAAGCAGTCAACTTCATTTGGTTTGAAACTATATTCTAGAGTGTGACTCGTATAGTATTAAGCATTATATACTGGCATCCCTCATAAACAGCACCCTCTGTGAGTTGAACTTGCAAAGAAGAAAAAAAACCATTTCAGCATGCAAAATGAGAAGAGGAGTAACAAATACACAGTTTGACCCATTCTAGACATTCTTATATTTACAACAACGAAAGTTGAAATGCAATGTCTCATTATCCAGTTTACATCTGAAAGGTTTTTTTAATATTCGGTCAGATCTGTGTATCTCGTACAGCGAGTTTAAGCTCTCTAGTTCATAGTTACATATTCACACAAGGGCTTAGTGAATAATTAATGTGAAGTTAAAAGATAGGTGTCTAGTGAGGTCATTAAATGAATGAGATCATCATCTGCACCTCCCGTTCATGTTTTTAGAAGACTGTAAGGGCTCACATGATGTACTTAGAGTTATAGAAGGACACTGTGGCTAATGAGAGATGTTTTTGATCCTGAATCAGTATTTTGTAATTATAGAATGAACATTCTTGGCTGATCAGCTGACTATGTGATTAAGCAACATTTCTCAAGAGAACCAGCTGCAAAATAACTTGACTCTCTGGTTTAGAACTCATCCGGGTAATTGACATTTGTTTGTAACATTAAAACTCAACTCAAGATTGCATTACTCACTGTGAATATTCAGCTTAAAATCCATCAGTTTTAATGAATAAGAGTCTTACATTCTAGAAATAGATAATACAGGTCTGATAGCAGATCTGGTAGCTGATCTGTAACAACTAATTGAGGAGGATGAGGGAACAAAGAGGCTCCTCTAGAGGTAGATCAGAGAAGGAATTCAGACTTCTGTAAGGATTCCCCTCACTGTACTGTTGGATTGTCTGTAGGCGTATCCAGGGATTTAAAAAATGTGCAGATAAAAGTTTTAAAGGCTTATGCTGGGAATGTAGTGGACTTCTGGCTTTATTGCAGCAATCACGCTACCGTTAAGAACATTATCTCAGAATCCCTATGAGATAGCTTTCTGGTGAAGAGTTTCTACATATCACTTCATATATATATAAATATATTAAAAAAAAAAGTAAAATATTCTTTAATTGCAGAAAGCTTGCACATATATATGAAAACTTTTGCTGACTTACAAAGAAACAATCTATTCCTATAAATGGATTTCTAAAATATAACAGTTCTTTCAGTTGCTTTATTCATCCCAAAAGTATAAACATGGGAAAGTTCAATGGAAATTTTCTCTAAGAATCCAAAATCAACTTTTTATGTCATATAGAGAACACCCAGGAGTTTCAGGTTCTTGTGTAAATTCAGCTTTCAGAGAGGGGAGGAAAAATTGACAAGTATAGCTATGCTGAAGACTTTGGATGTTGGTAAAATGTTAGGTGACTGTTTATGTATTTCCATTCCTAGAAGGAAAACCCATTTCAAAGAGAATATGGAAAGAGCAAGCCCTGGTAACTATTGTAGCCACACAGGCATGTCAGAGCTCCTCTGAAATAACTTACTGATGCAGTCATTTGCTGTCAGTCTGACTGGGAACCATTTTAAAAGTAGCTAAATTGAAATTGATGCTCAATATTGAAGATTCAGATGAAGTCACGTAAGAGGCAAAGCATGTCAGCCTTAGGTTTTTTTTTTATGTTTTTTCTTTATTTTTTTCTTACATATAGAACTGGATCTTCTCCAGCTTCTAGATACTTGTCAGTAAAGTCTTCTCACAGAAGTTTTCTTGTCTAATAATTCATTTGACTTTGTTCTTTTTTCTTATTTTCCTTCCTCACAAATGACTAGAAAAAGCAAATCTAGAATTCTCTTATTCTCCTGAAGTCCAAGCAAGATTGCATTTTGAATTGATTTTTAATAAGTATTGTAAAGTTTTAGCTATTTCAGTAATTTTTAAGAACGTTTAAAATGGTATTAGTGGTTGTTAGTGCCCATGTTTCAGAGGGCAATTTATCATGTCAAATACTCAGTTTATAAGTGCTGATATTGTACCAGATTGCAGCCATATTGAAGTGTGTGACTGTGTCAGCACATATGAACTTGAGATGGGTTCCTTTCCTCATATTTCTCAAAGAGATCACATCTATTTACATTTACTGCATGCATTTACAGATGCAATGTATTGAATGCAAGGGCTGCAAGTGTGAGTTCTTTTATTGTTGACACACTGTTTACCAAGCATACCGAGACTGTCAGCTGCAAGATAGTGTAGCTTTTTAATAAGGAAATGGAATTAGAGAAGAGAGAAATATTTGCCTCCTGTGACAGAACTTACAAAATTGCAGAACTTGGCGGCAGGAGCTGCGGTCTGTTTTCCAGCACAAGGTTGATTCCTGCAGTGCATTTAATAATTTTTATCGTGGGTTTTAATGAGGTTTTCAGTGGAGCCTGGATTTTTCTTTTTGTTAATTCCGTTGGATGCCTTTGACATCCAAGTCTCTTCAGAAAACAGATTTAGCTTCCAGGAGGCCAGAGACTTGTCAAGTCCTCGTGGATCACAAGAGCCAATAAAGTTCAGTTCCTGGTGCTGCTTCTTTGTGAATGCCTGTTTCATGCACAGATCTGTGGTATTTTCCTGATTGAGACCAGAAGATCTGGATTCATTTAACCTAACATCTTCAACAGTATAACTGTCCTATAGATTTTTTTTAGAGAATCTAGGTGTTTTTTTCCAGGCAAAGCAGTTTTATTTTTTAGAGCCATCATTAATCTGATTATTACTGTGAATAGTTGTCTTAGTAGTATCCTTGTTTAGTTAACTGATAATTTTATAGCATAAAATCATATTAAACAGCCTATCCATTGATTTCAAGCACTATGACATTTTAATGATACCCTGTGGTTCTACTCTTTGGCATGGTGTGCTCCTTACCTTCGTCAAGCTAAAATTTAGCTTAGCGTGCTATTGCTTTCTCAGTTTAAAAGTAAGGCTAATAGATTCTCCTAGTGTGATATTTTGCCATACTCTGAAAATCTGTAAAAAGAGAATTGGCACACCATGGGAATGTTAAATTCCTCTCTTCTCCTAGACAGTCTTCTAGAAACCAGTAATGCTTCAGCCAGTAATGCTGCAGTGGAAGATGTGAGAATCTTGCACAGATGTCAGTTGGCCTCATTTTGGTCTTAGAGTGCTCTGTAAATATTAAGTCAATTCTGAGTCTAAGAAGTAGATGAATGAAAAAAGTCATACCTTGATTTTGAAAACATTAGGATATTCTTTAGGTTATATGTATGTAGTCATCTGGTCTCTCTTCAATTCTGTTAAATTCATGGCTTTTGGTAATATGTTGACAGTAGGTTACGCCATTTGGTTACACTGTGAATTTTTTTTCTTTTCATTAAACTTGCACCTTAGAATAGAAACATGAATTAGCTTATGATAAATTGCAAATATATAGTCCTGATCTAACATAACGAAATATAATGTTCTCCATGTGCTGCTGTTTTTTTGTACGTACTTTGTGCTTGCATGTATGTTTTACCTACAGCAATAGCGGAAGGATAGGATTTACTAAGTCATTCTGGAAGTCATACATTGAGGTAGTCTTTCATTTAATCTTTTAGAGTTGGAACATTACTTGTGTTAGCTTCTTCCTACTCTCACAAGCTGCATAGATGATTTCTTATGCAGGTAATCTAGGAATCTAGGTCATAAAAGCTTTGTCCTAAAACACATCATGAGCATGGAATTTCTGGCTTTCAGTCCTAAGTTTGTACTTCTCGATGGTTTATTGCTCTGTTTTTTTCTGGAGGGAGTATATCTGTACAGTGTGGGGGAGGAAATGAGTCCATCCATACTCAAAACATGACTCTCATAATGTTTGGCAGCAATTAATGTTTGGTCATTTTCCTTCCCCTCTTTGCACAGACTTCTGAGAAAACCTCAAGGCCCTTCTACAACATCCTTGGTGGTTTCTGTGCAAGAGTGCCAGAACTAACGTCCTGGCCATGCCTATCTGTTTCCTGGTCTGCTTCTTTCGTGCCATCCTGGATATTTCCAGGAGATTCCTGTTCTCATTTGATTTGTACTGTTATTTTTTACTTTTCCACCATCTCTTGTGTGAAATTAGAGTAGAAAGTTCCCTCTCCTCCATAAATTTGTAGGACTCAAATTTATGTTTTCTAGGGCATCTGAACTCTGAGCCAATGTGAATTAAAACTTCTCTGGATTTTGGCATATGACAATTATCTTCCTCCCTATACATCCTATTAGAAGGCTCCTCTGAAACAAGGAATTTTCTTACTGATGCTTTTCACCACATAGGAAGGCCAGTTTGTATGACAGTTATTAATGGAGTGGTTGTTAGACCCTTCTCATTTGGGTTGTTAAAACAGTAATTTTGTAGGTCTGCGTGCAGGAGAGTGGACAGAAAGTACATGATCGCAAGTTAAATGTCTTTACTCTGACTACTCTTTTCTCTCTAGTGCCAATACCATATGAAAAGGCAGGCTATATTGTTTTCAACAAATGAGCTATAGATATATCAGTGCCTTTTTAAAATAGTGATATTCTTTTGGCAAGTTATAGTTTCCTATTAATAATTAGGACTTGCACCAATATATAACCATGTTACTCTTTGATGTCTTCCTTTTTTCCTGAATTTTTAGAGAGATTTTGATTTTGCGCCAGCCTTCTGGTTACAAGCTTCCAGATTTCCCAGAGTAGTATGTTCCTTAATAAAATGTACTTTAAGGGCAGTAATTTTATTTAATTTTCACACCTCGACTTGGCCAAAGTCTTGTGAGCAACACTAAAGAATCAGGTTAGTACTGTAAGGGAGAGGTCTACTTATTGGCTCTGTCCTACTCTGTTCAAAAATATTTATCTACCACATTTTTCTCCTCATGAAACAGCCTCTGTCAACCTGCCAGATTTATACAGCCCCCCAGCTGTCAACATCATTTGGCCCTAAAGCAAACCTTTCAAGAGCCACTTGCTTCAATAAGAGACATAACTTTCTTTAGTTCAACACCTTTTCAAAGACAGACTATCAAACATTAGCAAACACCTCAGTCAGACATCTCGTGTAGGTTTTTGACATTTTTCTTTAGGACTGTGTAATTTTTTTTTATTATTATTTTTTCAGAATTGTCGCCTCCCAAGCTTCCTTTTCTGTCCCTTCTTAGGGACCCTTTTTATAGATTGCTTCAGGAGGAAGTACAAAAGTAGTTGGATGTTGAGTAATAATTGGTCATTAGATCATACGGTTATAAATGTTTTCATAGTTATTTTTATTTTTTGTTTTTATAGTTGTCATTTTAGTTATAAAAAAAGTTAACCTAAGTATAGACTTTGACATTTAAGGGGTCTTAATCTATTCAAAAATACAGATTCAGTTCTAGTGCTGTTGATTTGTTTAGTTCACAAGGAAGACTGATGCATGATTCTGGGTCTGCTCTTTTTTGCCGAGTGTTCCTATAGTAGACACCTGTGCTAATGACTAACATTTTTGTTGAACTTGCTGTTGCTGGGGAGTTACGGAGTTGTTTGAATTTTGGATGGCAGACCCTCTGTTTTTATAAAAGTGGGTACTCTTGAAACCCTCTTGAACACATTGCAAGGAACTGATTATCAGGGTGCATTTATGTTTGGAAAAACACTTAAAGGACAACAATGTGCTATTTTTCTGTGGCTGTTTTTGGAGATCTGAAGTGTGCCTTCTCACCTGTCCATTTGCGTTTTGTCTAAACTTGCAATTCATTGCTTGAGGAATACTGAGAAAAAGGTATGTGCTTCTTTCTTCCTTTCTAGGACTACGTTGTAGAAGAGAAAGGGCATACTTCTAGCTATCAGTGGGATAAAAAAGAAATGGTATTTGCTGCATGTGTTTACAAATAGGTATCATCACCAGTAGTGAAGTATTTGTAGTCAACATGAGGATGTAGCAAAGAATTATTAGAGGTGGTTGATAAGCATTTAATATGTTATTTTATATTGAGAGCTTTGCAGAGGTAGAGGAATCCCACTCTCTGCCTCAATGCAGAGAGCTTTCTCCAAGTCCCCAGTAATTCCCATTACTGTCTCCTAATGTTGCAAAATGAGGTGCCAGTAGTATTTCAGATGAGACAACACCAGTGACTCAGAAACATTACAATGCTTTTATTAGCTCATTCTGAATATATCCCATCCCTTGTCCAGAGGATGTTTTCCTTCAGGATATACTTACACTGGATTTTCTCCAGCTCTCGTTTTCTGTACATTTGTTGCACGTCCTTCGGCACCACCCAAATCCCTTGCTTACCTACTCAGCAGCTTCTCTGTTCAAAATGCTCTCATTACTCAGCAGTCCAGCATCATCCCATTGTTGCATTTCTAATACAAGATACAGTAGCTTTAAAAAAGAAATCCTGTATTTGGTGAAGTCAAAAAGAGAAAGTAAAAACCCCAACGAAACTTTGCCATAGCTTGGATATTCTAAAATCATAGTTTTCTGTCTCTGTCCAGAAGCTTTCTAAATAGTCAGATCTTGAAATGGATTCTTTAAAGTGAGGAGAATTCATGAAGATTGTGAGCCTTCAAGAGCACAACAATGGAATTACTGTGTGTTTTAAAATATCGTGTGTTTCTCTGTATTTATGGCCAGATGGTTATCAGTTCTTAAGATTTTTGCACACAGTTTTTGAGACAGCCATATGCCTGTGCTGTTAAGGAGCTTCTGGAAAAGGCAAGAGATGAAAGTTTTGAGGTAGAAAGAAATCCTTTAATTTCTTGCATGGCGTTTCCATTCTTTTTGGCAAAGTTCTACAGCTTTATACAACTGTTTTCTTAGGTGTGCTCTTCAATAAAAAAGTGCCCCCAGTGTGCATTATACATAAGCTTAAAATAAACATTAAAAGTCCAGGTGATAATAACTTCACAAAATGTATAGCAGAAGTGGAATGAATGTACTGTGATCTGCAGTTGAGTGGAGGAAGCTGGGTGAGGTTTCTGTCATCCCAACCACTGGTCTCAGAATTAAGTGATGGCATTGCAAGTGAGTTCTGCTTCATATTATGACCTTCTTTTGCTAATGAGTATTAAGATATTAAATTACCTGCAGGAAAATTAATATATATATATATATATATTTTAGGAAGCAGCTGTAGGTGTATGAGAGACTGTTGGGAGCATTGATCAAACTAAAAATACATATGAACCAAACAAAGGAAGTAGTTCTTGTAAGAAAAGCAAGTGCTGGCTGAAACTGATCTGAAATAAGTAATTCTAACCAGAAGTAGACATTGATAGGGAAGTCACTAAAAAAAAAGAAAAATAAAAAAGAAGCTTTGGTTTATGTTGAATTAGAACCTATGCCTTTGACATAAGGATGGTCAAAATCCAGTTCTTATTTTTGCCTCTTTATTCCCAAAACAGCTATGTTTGACTTTCATTTCTGTTTGGTCTCAAGGAAAAAAAAAAAAAAAAAAAAAAAAAAGGAGTTTTGTAGGTGTACTCTAGAATAAGACAATTAACCATTATGTTGGGCTTTCTGGTGGCAGTGTGTGCCATCCAAGGGACTGGCTTACTGTTGCCAAGATGAAGCTGTGATGTAGCTTGTAGAGCCACAGCAACATGTTTCCACCTACAGACGTTCACCGTTTTCTGGCAGCATTCTTATGTGAGAGGGTATTATTATTTTTTTTTTCTTTTCTCCTGGAGTTGTTTTTTAGATTTAACTTAAGCACATACGAATTAATGGATTTGTTGCCCTGTATGTCAAGTGGCAAGTTGTTCATGCTGCCAGTCCAGGAAAGAATATGTCTTTGACTGTTTTCCTCGGCCAAATATGTCTTTGACTGTTTTCCTCGGCCATCCAGAACGAGTTCCTTAAACGTGACATGGAGATGTTTGCTTTTGAAAATGACAACACAGAACACTGTTTCCTTTCTCTTTATTTGATTAATGGTTTATTCACAGATAACTAGGATATGGGCATGTGGGAATTTGTTTTTCCCAAGTAAATAGAATACATAAAAGAAAAATCAATTCTGCCCTATTTCTGTTTGCTCCCGGCAATGTACCTATCCCTATTTTCAGTTTGACACATAACACAGAAAGTGGAAATATGATAGCACACACTGTGCTGAGCTTGAAATGAAATTCTTCTTGTGGATGGTTGTAACCTTGGTTATGTGATGTATGGTTGGTACATTGCATTCAGGGTTTTACAAAAGTCTGTCTTTGAAAGATGTTTGAGTGTATGGCCTGGCCTGTAGACTTTCAATAATTTTTTTCCCATGTTAAAAGCTGTTATTGGACACAGTCATAAAATTTTTGTCTGACTCATACATTCATGCATGTTGTAAATTTAATACGAAATAAGACCAAAACCAGTTCTGGTCAGGTTGTTTTCATTTTACTGTTTTTAAAGTGTATATTTTTGATAGTGGAAAATATGGACATAAAACGACGGAAATTATTGTAGCTATGCTATCAGTGCAATGATTTCAACAAATCACCTAAAATTGAGAGACTAAAAGAAAACAATAAAAACTGGATGTAAAACTGTTTGATGGATGTACAACTGAACCCTTTGTATGCCAAGGGCCTACTTTCCAGAGCGCTTTTTTGGAGTTAAACTAAACTGATCTTTATTCTGACCTGTTGTTGTAACATTCTATTCAATTTTAAAATATTTTAGATTAAGATCTATGTTTAAAAATTATTCAGATTTTAACTAAGAGTCTAACCTAGGAGATTTCAGTTGCTATACCCTTTTTAAAGATGAGTGTTTCAATAAAAGTCAAACACGGTTGTTTGTTTTGGAGTGTAGACAGCCACAGTTGTGATTTTTAGAAAGTTATTTTTGGTATGTATAGGCAGTCAGTAGCCTAAATAAAACATTGTTAAAGCTACTTCAGTTTGTAAGTTTCCTAAGAAAAATTTTAAATGATGTTATCTGGTTATTGAGTGATCCCAAACACTCAATAAAATACCAACAGAAAGGAAATGAACCAAATACCAACAAAAATGTATAATGACTAACTTCTTATGGTGAGAATAAATTGGAATTTAACTTTCATATAAAACTAGTCACATTGTCACCAGACAATAATTTATATATTCTGTGTGTCAATTTATAAACAGTAGTCATTCATTTTCATGTGGGAAAACAAATGACTAATCTGAGAAGTCAGTTCTGTGATAGGATCACATGTCAGGAGAGAAACTCTGTGTTACTGTAAAGCACTGACTTGGTGCCCTGAAATTCCTCATCCCCTGTGAAGGCTTCTTGTATTTCCCAGTGGCTGTCGAAGCCTGGCTCCTTGGTCGTGAGGGCAGAACAGAGTCTGTTTTCATGCAGAAGTGGAATAGAGCAGTGTTCCGGGATTTCAAACTATGCTTTAGCCTTTGCAGAAACCAAATATTTTACAGTCTCTCAAAGTCAGAGGTAAAAATGTAGACTGCTGACTGAAAGGCCTTGCCACTGAGGAATTTCTGGTTTCTGTTTATGCAGTATGTGAAATGTGGAGCAACAGTTGCAAAAGCATTGTCTTTATATCAATTGTATTTCGGAAGCAAGAATGTCTTTATATAGTTTTTGTAGATACATCCTTATTTTCTTGAGGCCAAGATACGGACAACGTACAAGTAGGTGAACAGCTAAATGAAAGTGTAAGCAGGGAGCAGCTGTGAGGATGCGTACTCACACCACTCGAAATGGATGCACATGTGCTGGTGTGCATGCTGCACTTTCCAGGAGTGGTGAGCTGAGTGAACTACCATCCAGAACTCCCTTCTCTCCTGAAAACCCCATTTTGCAGTACTTCATAGGTTTCCAGGCCATTCAGCGGTGGTCCTGTCCAGGAAAGCTGAGCCCAGGGTCTTATATGAGGATGTGGTGGAGGCCCCAAACTCAACAGGGGCAGAAAAGGAGGTGGACACGTAATGACTTTGCTGCGACCTTTCCTCTGTGTTCCTGGCACCTGATCCTGCGAATAGAGCTGCACTTCAGGCAGCTTGGTTGACTTGGTGAATTAATTTGTAGAAAATAATTGATTTCAGTATGAGATGGTTGTTGAACACCAGGTCAGGTATGCTTTGGTGCCTCCTGCTGCTGCTCTCTCTGGGGAGTTACCTTTCCTGTGGGTCCCTTTGGGCTGTGCTTGTCCTTACCTAGTGTAGTGGTGAGCTGAGGCCTGTGTCAGTAAGCCATATTAACCACTGCAACAAATAACTTCGAGGAATGTTGAAAACAGTGAGGATGTATAAGAATCCAATCACATGGATTATTTTGCATTAATAAGATTTAATCTTCTCCCTCTGATGATTCTGTAAGAAATTATGGATTCACTGCAAGATCCCACGGAAGAGGTTGTATGCTCTAGCAGGCAATAAATGCAAGTCCATCTTTTTTTTTTTTTCCAGTTTGAATCAGAAGTCTGTAACTGATATTAGTCAAATATTAAAAATAAAATTTAAGCAGAAAATTATTTGAATGTCATTTCTGTGAATGATAGGAGAATAGTCTTGTAAATAACTGAGGCTGAATAAATGTTTGCGTTTGAATTCAAGTTGTGTTGTTTTTAAGCTCTTACTATTTTAGTGATTGTAAGACACAATATTCATGCTATACCTATATTCAATTCTATTCAACATTAAAAGTTTATAAGGAAGAAAATTTCTGCTTTGTCAGGTTTTAAATATAGCTCCAATAACTTTGTTACCATGTCTTTGTTTCAGAAATAACTATGATTGCATGCAGTGCCCTTTGAATAAAGTGTTTTTTCTTACAAATATATTCTTCTTTTTTGGTGTTACTTCTCTCAGTCAGAGTGAGAGGGATGTGAAGGCTTGTTTGGCTTTGTCCTAAAATTAGTGAGTTTGAGCTTATTTTAAAATGTGCAAGTAGTAAATTGAAATCTTTACTTTCCTAGTGTCTGATGTTCACCTTTGCACTAAAATGCAGGAGGCCTATTTTCTATAGCTATCTTCTGATACAATTTCCACTGAAGGCAGGAATAGGTTTCTGTATATGTTGCAGTGGAGCACAACCCAAAAAGTCTTAGGAGCAGCAAACTCTGCTAGAATGGATGTTTTCTTTTTACTGCTGACAGTTGCTAAAACTGGGGAAAAATCATGGCCTATAACAAATTTTTGCCTTAGAGGAAGCTAAGACAAAATAGCTGCTCTACCTGACTGTGCTTGGGAAGGGGCCTTGGACTGGAAGATCTCCAGAGGTCCCTTCCAACCTCAATGATGCTGCAATTCTGTCATCGCTGTGCGCTATGGATGTGGGTCTTGGAGATGTCACCAAACGTAATATGCCGACAGCTCAAGCATGGATGAACCAGCTCTGTTCTGTGCCTGGCAGGTCACTGACAATCTCGTACAAGTTTAACCCATGTGCTTTCTACATTAGCCTGCCTTCCTTTCTGACTTTTGCCTCTTAGCATTACAGCTCCTTTCATGGAGAGCTGTTGTATCACTGCGACATGAACTTAGCAGTGCCCTTGGTTCCTTTTTAGCTGCTGAGGTCAGCTTTACAAATGGGAGATAGTGTCTGTTTTCAGAGGTGACTTCTTCATTAAAGTGGAAGTTGAGTAGGATATGTCATAATAGAAGCCTTTTTAACAAGTCTTCACTTTTGTCCTTTTTAATGGTTATTGAGAGCAAATGATGGTGATTTAAAGATCAATGAAAACTGGCTTAAAGGATGCTATTGTCTAAAGACTGGAAATTTTCCATGTTCCAATGAGCTGGGACAGTAGAAATTGTTGAAGTACATAGAAGGACAGTGATCTCACTTGTTTGAGTACTTCACAGTTTAAATAACATTTAAAAGTTTTTTTGAAAACATCATTAACTTTACAGAATTCCTAGTAAATACATGGCGGATGCTGTGTTGAGGGTTCTTTACGCAGTTAATATCAGCATAAAATAAACAGGATAGCTATTGAAGCAGAACAGTGTTTTTTTTATTTTGTCTTAAAAATGAATGTGTCTGGCTCTGGTAAACCATTCTCATTCACAATCTTCAAATAGTTCTATTTGTGTCTATTAGGGTGTAAGTAATTATGTTATTTATTGAGCAACTGTCAGAAGAATTTAAGTAGCTTCTGGAGCAAAACAGCTCTGGCTCTTAAAACATGATATTTCTCAAAGTCTGCCTTCTCGTTTTCAAACAGACACATCCCATTTAATTGCCATTATGCTGCTGTGGTTCAGCAAGAATACATATAAACTTGTTTTCTTGACACATGAGATTTTTGGAATAAATCTAAATGAGCAAATTTGTATTTTAAGAAATGAATATTAAGGAGAGATAATTGTATCTACTCTGTTGTTATGTGAAAAGGAAGCATCATTACAGTCATTCCATTCATTCTATTTATACATCATTACATTCCATCTCATGGAATACTTAGACCATGAGGTGCTGTGCTGTTGATTTTGTAAGTAAAAGAGGTGAGACACTAATTAAAAAAAGCAGTTTTATCTAGATAAGCAAATAACGTTTATTTTATATAATTGAAAAAAAATTATTAAAACGCCTGCAGTAACAAAATCTATGAAGGTGGTTTTTTTTTTTTTTGTTACTGTGACACAATCTTAATTTTCATCTGAAATAGCCTGAGGTGCACATTATGGTTTCCAGAATTAAATACAGAATTGTGGATTACATAGCAAAGAGACAAGGTGTACTTGCTCTAGGTACCACATAAGAGTCTTGGTTTTAAATTTTTGCTGTGTAAGGCTTGTAATATTTTATTCTAATTGTTTTAACAATCAAATGTTCTTTTGCATTGAGTTAGAGCAGTTGAGGAATTAGTTCATCGTGTTGCTTTTCATTGTACAAAGGTCTGACTTTGCACAGTTATGGAGCCAGAGTTTACTCCAATGGCATTCTGAAAAAGTGAAAACAGTATGTTTCAAGCAAAATGGGTACCTTTTATAAAAGTCATCATACACTTGAAGTAGTAATGTGGAGATTACCTACTTCGGTAGCAAGAGTCAGGCTCTCAAAGGACTGGAAGACTTCAGACTTTTGGAAAAGTGGTAAAACAGCATCCGATGTTGCCAATTTTTTTTCTTTTAATTTTCTCATTTGCCTTCAGGCTATATTGCTGTAGGCAGTCTGCTGCCTTTTTTTCCTTTCACCCACTCTGTTGTTATATATTTTAAAATATACTCTATGTACAGGCTCTGGAGCCTTTTTCAGATGCACAAGGGTGGTTGGGGCAATGCTTGTGTCATCAATCTCCTCCCCAAAGATGGATGAGGGATGGCTTGCTGTGGATGAATGCTATGGCTTGCTGCGTTGCAAGTTATTGAAGAACAGCCTGTGGTTCCCCTCTTCCCTAGTCCCACGTGGGCTGGAAAAGGGGGTGAGCTGAGACCTCAAGTCAGCTGTCTTGGCAGCCTTGGCTGTATTTGAAAACGCATTCACAAATTTCAGTCCAGCTGGGTTGTGACATTTTTTCCACCAAGTAGCTACTTAACCCACTTGACTTTGTTATTATTACCATCATAATTATTTATATTTAAATATTGTTTTAATGTCTATATTGAAAAATCCCATGGCATTTGTGTCTCTACAGTTTTGTGCCTTCTCTTCCTCCAAACTTTTCTGAAACCTTGTTCCCCTGAGGTCATATTTTCAGATGACAGACTTAGAGCTACTGTCTTTTGGGTGTTTTTTTACGCTTTTATGCTTGTCAGGCTTTATTTGTATTGCAGACTGTAATGTTCTTTAAGTGCCTTGAACTTTAATCTCTGCTACGTAGATGTTATTTTTAACTGAAGTAACTGTTTAAAGCAGTCCACATACTAACAGGGATTGATAAATAGCTTTGATGGATCTGGGCCCTTGAGAGAGTGCTACACAGGCTGCCAGCAGCACTACTAAATAGCGCCATGAGGCAGTGTTGTCAAAAGGGAGTCTTGAAATGAGACTAAATTCTGATCTGCTTCTGTAGCTAAAGAGTGAACAGTCAGACCCCTTGACATAAGCACTTACAGTGATATATTTTTCTTTAGTTATCTCCCTACACTCCTACACAAATAAGGCTTTTGAATCTCTATACAGTTTATAATGATGCTTCTGTTACTCTTCTAAGTTTAGCTAATTTGAGTTGGCAGATGTTATTTTCTGTCTTCCAGAATACTTGAAGCCAGCTTCTTCACAAAATGACGATTTTTAAACAATAATTTAGGATTGTTTATCCATATGCCAAACATTAAAACACATGTATTATTTACAAGCTGTTATGTCTTTCCCAGGTTAATATCTTATTCTCCATTGTCTTTCACATACTGTTACTACTTAACCTGTTTTATGAACTACTATACAAGTCCAAGTTCTTAGGAGTGTTAAGAGTATGTGCTGTTCTCTTAATGCTGCTATTCCCATTTTTTATGTTGTTTTGGATGTAGTCTTTGTTTTGCTTCCTGCAAACGTTTATGTTTAAATATGGTTTGCATATGCAGTGTCTAGACAATTTAAAGCCTGGGTTTCTTTATATTGATGAATTCAGGATGAAGCTCAGTAGCAGCTGAAATTTCAGTGGCAACTACTTTATTTATTGGAAGAAATACTCATGCACTGTAAAGTAATGAAGTTCACTCCTGTACAGAGGGAAAGGTTGAAAAATATAAAAATCTGTGAACAGCTTCATTTCTTTAATCAGCCCATCAGTAGTATTTACTAGGCCACAGAGGTCTTGGGAGGAGCATCGCTACGAAAAGGACCCTAGAAAGCTAAGATGTAATTAAAAGTTTGAGAACGTTTTATGTGATGACAGGAGACCATACTGAACAGTTACAGTGGGAAATATTATTATCTCAGGGTGAAAAACGTGTAAACTATTCTTTTATGGGGATTTAGGTAGTCTTAGTTTCTAGTACAATGTTTATGTAAAGGAATTTTAACAGAGGAACCAGGGAAGTAGCTTGCCTCATTCTTGCAAAGTGCAGGAGTTAGGGAAAGTGCAGGCTCAGAAAGAAACTGAATCTGCTCCCTAAGACTTTATTATTTTTATTATTGTTATTATGATTAAGCTTGTTGATTTAGGCAGCATGGGAAAGTGAAGCCACCTCTATAATAATTCTATATACAGTTCATAATTCAAATAACAGTTTTGAACATGAAGGGTTGTGAGAAAAGTTTGAACTTTTTTCATTAAAAAAATTGGCATTTTCTGAGACATGTTAGAATACCTCCTGTTATTATAAGCAGAGGGAAGAAAGGATTGTTTTATTACTGTGACACATTTTCCTGAACTATGCTTTAATAGAAAATAGACAAATACATTGCTGGTAGAACATTATTTCCTTGAAGCATAACAAAAAATAGTCTATTTAATTCTGTTTACTTTGTTCTAATAGATCAGAGTTCTAGTAAAATAAAACAAAGCCAAATTAGATGATGCAGAATTACCTCCACATAATATACTACAGTATGGTGAACTCAGTGAGCCTCCCCAAAATCCACCCTTTTGTGAGTGGATCCCAAAGTCCTGGCATCATTCTTTTGGGCTGTGGGCTTACTGTTGTGACAAGAAAGGAGGCACAGTTACTGCTTTGCATAACTTTTCCTGGACTGTAGCTTCATGTATTTTCTGGGTATTTGAAATGGGCATGAGTAGAGGTGATCCCTTTGGCTAGAGTGGCAGGAACCAGTGCTGAACTGAAGTCTAACTGGGGCCAGAAGAAGTAAAAGTGGATCTTGGTGCCTGTGTGCAACTTGTTGAACATGTAGTGTGTTTGAACACGTTTTCCAAGACATGTTGTGTGTAGATCTACATTGTGCCACATTACTTGTTCATCTGCAGAAGCAGCCCATCCTGAAGTACCGAGTCAAACCCATGGACAAAACTTATGTTTTTTAATGTCATACACATAGGGACAATACTGTCTTATTTCTGCACTGAAATACATAGAGCTTATCAATAAGTTAATCCCATTTAAACCGTGTAGCTTCCAGCCTACAGTGTTTTGTGGCTTAAAATTGCTACCACTCTCTTTTCCTGATTCCTCGCATGGCTGTGCTGTGACAGCCAAAAAATAACTATCGTGTCTGCTGGCTGGCTGCCTCAACAGTTCGTGTCACCCTAGCCCCCTTATAATAACTGCGTGCAGCTGGTGCTGTTTCTGGCCGTAGCAAGGTCTCATGGAAAAGAAAAAATACGTGGCACTGCCTTTCAGTGGTTTCAGGTAGCGTTGCCAGCAAGTTCAGTGGCTGAATGCTCTTGTGGTGGGCAGCGCTGCAACCTGGCAGCATAGCTTCTTGCGGAGGAAACCTTACAGGAGAAAAGTGCTTTAACTGAAGAAATGAAGGATGAGGGCAACAGATCCAGATAGAAGAAGAAGAGATTCCTATCTCTCTCCATATTCTTACAGAATAAGGGAACTGTGCCCTTAATATCAGCAGCATCTTCTCTGTCGGGACAATGTGTCCAGAAACGTGTTACTAACATAGAGAAGAATGGAGGGAAAGGGGGAAGGAGGGGAGCAAAATGCTTTTGACATGACTGTTTACACTTTCCCCGTATTTTTCATTGTTGTTTGAATGTGATCCTGCCTGGACAGATTTCTGAAACAGGCTCTGAATACTTATTCAAAGATCCTTACAAATGTCCTGACAAAGTTCCTCCTGGAGCCGCCGTCCTGCATTTATTTTCCTCCGCTGTGGAATTTACTCCGTGGAGACCTTTCTCCCTGCTTTGCAAGAAAGAGGTCATTTAACCACACTGGGCTGGACTCGGGCGCTTTAGAAAATCCATCCAAAATCTCGCTTCATTTAGCACTGGGCTATGAGGTCCATGTAAATCGAAGGGCGGGGAGAAGCAGAAGGGTGATGTTTCGGGTAGCTTTCCTCCCACGCTCTTCTATTTCTTTAGCATGCTCATGTCTCCAGATTGGCTGTCTCTGAGACTAGCAATTTTGATAAACTCTGTTTGATGCTTCATATAACCAGTTTACACAGCATTTTGTAAAACGTCTTATTATACAGCACATCAGGGAGGAAGCATCAGCATTTATTTTGCATTGCTTCTTTATAGCATTTCAGTTAGCTCTCTCTGTTTCAGGTACCTGAGTTGCAAATAGAAATGCTCGTGTACTGTAAACACTATAGCTTCTTAAAAGTGCTTTAAATATTAACCCTTCCACCCCTGCAGAGTCTAGCTTACACTGAGCTGGGGCAATTGATCTGCTGGCTGGCATTACTGCTAAGAAATGGTGACAGACATCGGCCAGCCTGCTGCGTTCGGGCTGAGCCTGGGGCAGGGGGAAGGAAATAGGGGTGCCAGGGACAGACAATTCCCAGTTCTAGGGGAAAATGCATAAAATGAAAGTTAAGCAGATAAAATTATGATCCTCGTGGGTCCCTTCCAACTTGGGATATTCTATGATGCTATGAAATATTTAACCACAAATGGCTGTTCGTACAGTGCATACTCCTTTATGCAGTGCATATGTATTTTTCTTGAAGAACACCACAATTTTTGTCCTGCTTAGTTAGCTGTGTAAGGTTGTCGTTTCTGTATAATTAAGATTAAGAAGGTTAATTGCAGTGTATCTTACACGGTCTTTTGTTCCAAAGAATAAACGAGTTTGATTGTATATTTTATAATTTGTATTAATATAATATAGATATAATATATATAATAGATATATAAATAGATATAATATTCTATAATTTTTATCAAGGAGGTGAAGACAGTTAAATATGAAATTAAATTAAAAAAATATATATTACACAATAGTATTTCAATACTGTGTAAATAACCCAGTATGTATTAACTATATAAACACATGACAATTAGTATATTTATTAATTAATATATTTTTTAACTTCTGACTTTTGGTTTCTTGACTATACTTTTAAACACTGCAGGAATTTTTTTTTGCTTGACTTGCAATACTTACAGTCCTATCTGACCAGCGTTTCCCTCAGTTACTAGTTTTATTTAGACCCATGTGGGCATGTACCCAATATTACGAATATGCCAAGATAAATGGAGATATTGTACTAGACTTAGATTTAAATTCTTTTTTAGCACTTTTCTCTAATTTTTACTTTATAATTTTCATCTTGAAATACGCAGATGAAATGCTGTAGAAAAATGTTAGAAGACAACTCCTTATGCTTATTATTGCAAAATTTATTTAAAAGAAGGCATCCTTGGCATTTACTTCTTCATTGTTGCTTTCTCCATGGTTTTTGAAGAGATTGACTTCAGTGGGGGAATTTTTTCTGCTATCTCACATGAGAAATGTAGATAAGAAAGGGACTTAAATTAAGTCTAAGTGGATTTGGCTGTGTATCTGCATGTCAAGTAAAATAGTTGAAGACTAAAGGGCTGGAGAGTAGGATAAGATACTATGTTGATTTTTTTCTATAATAGAAAATGAAATTGGAATTACATCTTTTTTTCTGCCTGTTTGCTTTAAACTCTTAGGTATTAGTGGAACTAGAGGGCAATTTAGAAACACTCTTCAAAGTAAAAATTCAGTATGCTCAGCACTATAGGGAGTACTTTGTACTTTCAAAACAAAGAGATTTTCATTAGATTATTTCCCACTTTTGTTTATGTCAATGAGGAGAATCTAATGAAATAGGCAGACTGTTGTTGAAGTACATCAGTGAACGCTCCTGAGGTATTTTATATAATAATAATATATAACATTTCAGTTTTCATTCATAGATTACAACTGGGACCTATCTTACCTATAAATGTTAGGACTGCATAAGCATTAGTGATCACTGTTTTAAGATGAATGTGTTTTGTGGTCTGGGATAATTCATGAATACATTTGAACATATCTAGTACTTGGGGAGCTCTAAAATCAAACTTAGCAATTTGCAGAAATAATTCCTGCAGGTTATGAATCTTTGAGCAGTCACATTTTGTCTCAGTTACATTTTCTCTGACTTCTACTAAATGCAGATATTTAATTCACTCGTTCCTACAAAACTGAGCACTTACTGAACTGAATCCATATATGTTGGAAATATATTTGCATAGAGTTACTTTGTTATTTAAATTATTTACATTGAAATATTTAATTGCTTGTTTATATGAAAAGTATTAATTTCTTTGCAGAGGACTTTTTATTACTATCCATGACCGGGGACACATCGCTACAATGCTGAAGTCCTGGCCAGAAAATGTCATCAAGGTAATTTCAGTTTAGTTTGTTTGACAAAGCTGACACCATTTTGCACCTGGGTTGGCTTGGTTAAGATATTTTGATGATCTTTTTCTAGTGAAATATATTATTCAGATTAGATAGCATATTTTCAGTTAGATTTCAATTGCTTCTCAGCTTGCTTTTTTTTTTTTAATAAATAGAAACAATGATGTTACAGCTATAGTTTGAAGCTTTTCCATCCTTACTTGTTTACCTATTGGCATCCTTTATTGTATTATTGATTAATTGGCCAATTACATTGAAAGTTATGCATTAAAAAAAAATCTGAATTCTTTTTCTGCATTTCACAGAATCACAGAATGGTTGAGGTTGGTAGGGACCTTTTGAGATCATCTGGTCCAACACCCCTGCTCAAGCAGGGGCACCTGGAGATGATTTCTCAGGGCTATGTCCAGTTTGGTTTTGAAGATCTCCAGTGGTGGAGACTCCACAGCCTCTCTGGGCAATCTGTTCCCATGTTTGGGTTAATCCAGCAAAACTACTAAATTTTCAGCTAAAATTGCTTGTCACAGAATATGACAGGGGAATTACTACATTGTCAGATGCTTCCCATACTGAGCTTGAAGCTGAATGTCTGGTTGCTGACTCATGTAAACCAGACAAGCACTCATAACATTCAGGGCTGAGAAATAATCATTGCTGTAAATAAGGATTGTGATTATCAGTTCTATGCATTTAGTTTCTTGTTTGCATAGTGTGATTCTGGGCAGTCCTGTCTGAATGTTTTTATTTTGATGAGATTACAATCCCTTTCCTCTTTTGGTATCAAGAAGTCACTGGCGGTATTGAAAATTTTGGACAAGAGGCTTATGAACATGGAGCTCTCCCTCCCAGCTCCCTGGCTGATCTGATTTCAGAGGGGTGGCACCACTGTCTTCATAAAAGCAGTTTGAAATTTGCAGGTCACGCTCAGAAAGAGATCCTTTACTGCATTCTTTGATTTCTTCCAGAGTATGATTTGTGATTTAGCCAATTTCATTTAATCAAGATTTAGAAGTTGTACACAGGGATATCCACAATTCTTTCTAAAAAAAAATAAAATAATCCATTCATAACCAGAAAATGTATGGAATTTTGAAATATGTGTGTATATAACTAACTTTGTAACATCCAAAATTCCACCAAATTAGAAAAGAAGAATCATGCATTGTATTTACGATAGATGTCGTTGTTGGCAGTAGGCGTTCTAAAATTTTTTAACAGCTTCTGCTAGGCCACGGGGTCTTTACTATAGTAGTCGTACTTCATTGCTCATGCTACAAGAACATTTTTGTGGTGCTACCTGCTTCGTTGTGATTGAAATGCTAACGTAAGAGTTTGACAATTTGGCTGCAGCTACAGCAGTGGATTTTTACGTATTTTTAAAATTTTATCTTGTATAAAGCTGTTTAAAGTTATAGTTAGGTAATCTCTAACTGTAGACTTGTGTTCATTATGAATACACAGGGTATGGTGCTACTGTCCTTTACTATAAAAAATCTTCCTTGTTAGTGCAGACAACTTTGTGGGTTTTACTGAGTTCCTGTATTTCTATCAATGGAAACACATGCTGCTTGATATGTATAAATACCACAGAGTATATTATTTGCTCAAGGGGAAAAAAAAAATACATTTTCTAAGGTTAAGAACCCTGTAGACAGCCCTGTGAAAGGCCAGCAGGAGAAGCTGCTGGCTCTGATTCTCCTGAAAACAATTACAACAAAACCCAGGAGTCCAGGGTTCGTCTTTTTGTGGATAACTACCTTTCCTTTACTATTCTGTTTTGATACTGTTGACAGAAAAATGTAAGAGGGAACAATGCCAGTTCCCTTGTAATGTAATACTACATACCTCTCTTGTGTATTCCTAAAAGTTTTACAGGAAAGTCCCATTTACATTGAAGCAACAGTCTAAAAAAGTGTAACAAAAGCACAGTGAAATACAATAATGCAATTCATGGCCTTTGTTGTACTAGTGATTTATTTGTACCCGTTGCCATTTTAAAGTGAAAATTAAAAGAGCATAGTAAGATGATAACAGAATACTTAGCATGTACAGTACCGTATGAGAAAGAAGTGATTATTACAGTGCTTTTATTTCTTCCTCCAGGCTATTGTGGTGACAGATGGAGAACGTATTCTTGGTCTTGGAGACCTCGGCTGCTATGGCATGGGCATTCCAGTTGGTAAACTGGCACTTTATACCGCATGTGGAGGAGTGAAACCTCACGAGTGCCTACCAGTGATGTTGGATGTGGGAACAGATAATGAGGTAAATCCTTCTCTGAGGTGTAATGCTAGCAGTTTTAAGGGAACTGTATAAAAGTTGAATTGTGAAAAGTTGGTTTTCCTTGTTATGATAGAGTTTTTGATAATGCGGAACCTAAAAAGTCTTATGGAAAAAGTCTCATCCTAATGCACTGTGTAGATTGTTTTGTAAGGCTCGAGTAGGTGAGGAAGATAATGTCTGTAAAAACGTACTGCATACATTGTAAATGTTAGAAAGTGGCATGGGAAATTAGATCTTAAGAGGGGGACGATAGAGTTAAAATTGTGACGCATTCCTTCTCTACTTCTGCTGCAGAATTCTTCTGCAGTGATTTCAGATGTGGATTCATTTTAGGGGAACAGTTTGAAAGTATAGTCTGGTATATGTTAGGAGTGCACATCTATGTACTTCAGCTGTACATTGACTTCAGCTATAGAAAGCTCTATAATCCAATTAATTTTTCCCAAATGAAGTCCCAGTGCTTCAGGTAAGTGGACTTTACCCTCTTTTATTTGGCTTCCCATTTGTACGAAGTGGAGAGATTTAAAGACAGCTAGTTGCTGAAAACTGGCTTTGTTATTTCCAGGCCTCCCAGGATTACTGGTTAATTACTTGGCCCCTGATGTTTCTCTTTTCTGCTGAAAGAACATTTGAATTATTGACTCTGAATGATGTCAAATATCATCAGCTATATCATTATGCTTTAGCAGAGGTTACAGTATAAGTGATGCAAGCATTAAACTTTGTGCATGATAAATGCATCAGAGATTTATGAATATTAAAGCTAAATAAAGCATCTCCATACCAGTGAATGTAGCAGGGATTTCTAGATTGTTGGGCTGGGTGTGTGCAACTTCAGCTTTATACACACACCTCCACCCCTTCCCCACTGGGATAGTTCAGACAATGCATCATGAAAGCATTACTGAACTGGGGAATAGTCTGCTACCCTCTCTCTCTATCCCCCAAGAACCTTCTCCTGAAAGTGGACAGATTTATTTGTAAAATGCATCCGAACACTGTAGCACATCGCTATATCAAGTCACATACAAGTCTCATTGGCTGTATTCTTGGTTTGAGCAGTTGGGCCAGTTATTTATTATTGAACATTTCTAGGCAGTAAACTACATCCGCGACTTATGATACTGCATTTTGCTTTAATGCCTGAATTTCACCGTCATTTTCATTTTTCATGGGGTATTATTTTCTTGAAATATATCAAACATATAATACATACCTACAAATAGCAAAAAAAGCATACGCATACCAGTAGCTCCACTTCTATGTCACTCTTTTTGTGACTAAACAATGAGTTCAGTCAAGGAGTCTGGAAGGGTGACCAACCTGAAGTATTACAAGATGCATTACAAATTGTGTGAGCGGAGGTTGGTGCTCTGGCATACTCACCTTACCAGGAGGATGGTTTTTGTTATTGCTTTTGTTTTTTCACTTGGATAGTTATTTTAGGACCATATTGTGAACTGTTTCAATTTAGTTGTTGTCACGTTAAGGGGTGTAGCCGATTAACCGTCACGGGTCCGGTCAGATTCAGGGTACTGAACTATCACAATCACAGATTCACCAATAAGGCATTAACCAATATGGGTCTGGTCAGATTCAGAGCACTGAACTACCATGGTCACGGATTCACCAGTAACGTATAACCACCCTTACTCTAGTCGCGTTCAGTGAGAACTATCACGGCTAGGAACAATGCAGTTAAGTGCAATTTATTACAACAACAGGTACACAGCTTCTTTGGATTGCTGGTGATAGATACTGTCTGCAAAAGCAAGCTAGCATGCATGAAATACACAGGTGCGCAGCCTGGAAATTAACACGTTAAAAGGCACAAAGACTCTATAGAGATTTCTAAGCTTCCGCAGAGACACACAGTATAACTAAGTGTTCAAATCTCACCCAAAGGCATCCCAATGGGGAGGGGAAGAGAGGCTCAGCCCGTCAACTGATCCCAGGAGTCAGGAGGTCCTTAGGATGGTGTATTCCCTTGTGGTGGTATCTTCCCTAATGATAGTATCTTCCCTGACATCCCCTCTCTCTTAGGCCAATTTATATTATTTTCTATCTTTTAGGTGGAGCTTGAGTGACTCTAGTCAAGCATATCTTAGTTATGATTGGTGAAAAGGTTTCCTGTCTCCGTTTAAAGGTATAGGTGCCAAGAAATTCAGAGCGCATGCTCAGTGAGGGGTGGTCACACCTTGGAGGCGGGTAGCTTTCGGGATGGAGGTGTGTTTTGATATTATAATGAGCAAAAGTACGCTAAAGTACAGCGTTTGTCAAAACATGACAGGTCGTTGGCTCAGGGTAGCAAAAAGTGCGGCTTATCGGTCTCGGTGTGCACAAGAACAATCGAGTCCCCACCTGGTCACAGAGCCTAGCCGTGGTGTTTCCACTCCACTCTACGCTCCGTACTGTTCCTTAGGGCCAGCACACCAGGTTCCCCCAGCGCGATAGCAGCTAAGGTTGGAAGCCTAGGGAACGCTCAGGTAATGCAGCTACACCCTACCCTGAAAGCCTCTTCAATGCTGTACATTTTCTTTAAAATGTGAATATTACTTTTATTTTCCTAGTTACTTTAGGCAATTGCACCACAGTTGTACAGTCTACTTAATCGTAGCAGCTCAGTATGTTTTAGTCCCCAGCCAGCACTGTGGTTAGCAGCGCAGGAAAGAACTGATTCTGCTGGCATGCTATTCATTCCTGCCCAAGTGTACATCAAGCTCAGATGTGCACCCACTGCTCAACAGTGTAAAAGCCCCAAGTAAATTCTAAATATTCTGCTGCAAGAGACCTTAAACTTAACTTGAATGAATGGGAGGCTGGGTAGAGAGTTTTTTTGTTTGTTTGTTTGTTTTCCTTACTGCTGTAGTAGTTACAAGAAATTATTATATTAGCTTACGACTCAGTACCATTCATGTTCATCTGAGTTTTTGCAGGGCTGAGGAGAAGTCAACAGCATGTGAGAAATGAAGGCTCTGAATCACATTTGGGTTAGGGTCTGCTCTGGAGGCAGCGCTATTGCTCTTTTGGGGTTGTGTTAGATTGCACTTCAAAGAGTAGACGGTTGGTTTTTTTGTTTGTTTGTTTTTCCAGTTGGGATTGGGTGCTCAGATGTTTAAGCATTTATCTTAAAGGCTTACCTGGGAATGAGACTCCTGAATTCTGCTGGAGGACTGTGAGCAAGCTGGGATCTGTTGGCATGCCTCATGACTGAAGAGCCCACATGGGCCTGCTCCTATTCCTTGTTCAGTTGGCTCTTGGCTCTAGTTCCCTGGTAACTTCAGTCACAGTCAGTGATACTGGGGCACCAGCACCCCTAATCTCTTCCCTCTTACACCCTGCCTCTGCCCCAGCAGCTCCTGTTCCCTCCCTACTGTCAGTGTTTGTGTCACCACTTCAGGGAACCGAAGTGGCCAAAAAGTGATCACGTTTTGCTGGCTAAGCAGGTTATATTAGTTCAAGCTGCTGTCAATTCTTTGTTTTAAAATCTAAATCTTTTGGAAAAATAACAGTATATTTATGCTATATTTTCTTGCCCAAGCCAGAATTTTCTATAATGAGACACAGTAGAAATCACTCTCATAACTTGAGCATATATAAATAATAATTACGCTGAACATGTTTTTTGAAATGTGCAGATGTTTTCCATTTAGATTAGTTCCTTCTCCCTTTCTGTGGGGGCCTCAGTGCTTTAAAATAAGTTTCAAAATATGTATTTTTGGCAACTATAATCCTGTTTTGCACAACCTGCAAATTCTCCAGAAAGATTAAATCTTACTTTAAAGCAGATTGCAAGAAAAACTTCACAAATTCTCATCCTGTATTGTTTTGTTGCGCACAGGATACAAAACAGGAACTCTATGCAGCAGCTCACTTAATTTCTGATAATTATTAAGTGCTTTATTACTGTTAGTTTTAGCAGAGGTATTTTAGCTGTGGTATTATCATGCTACTCGCAAAGGTAGGGATTAAGAAGAGAAGCAAATTTGTATACAATTGCCCAAATAATAAACAAGAGAAATCAAAACTACTTGCTTACTAGTAAAAATTGTCCTAGTAGAAAGACTTGCTTGACTGAAGTAGTAAATTACTCTGTGCAATCAGTGTAGGACTGAGCATCCAAAAGGAGTGGTGTTGACCACTGCCAAAACCAATATGCCTGTTTTGTAAGTCATTGACAAACTGGAAGCAAACAGTTGCTGTTGGGACATTTTTATCCAAAACATTTTAAAACATTATATGTAGTACTATTAGTTATTTACAACAGACCATGAAAGTCTCTCTGAAAGTTGTGTCTTATGCAGTAGTCATTTATTTGTAGGGTGTGAAGATGGTACTTCTCGGGTGGGATTGCAGTCCAAGTAAAACGTACTCATGCAGCAGTCTCAGTACTGATATGAAAGCGTTGCTGGGAGAGCTGAGGTGATGTGATTTCTGCATTCTGGGCATTCATCAAACATTAGAGAGGTATATGTTAATTGCCTTGCAATGGTTAAAGAAACAGCTTGCAAAAGAAAAACGAATGGTTATCAAGGTATGAGCAACTGCAACTCATTGGTGACCTATCTGAAACATGTACTCACCTCTAGAAGTGGGATGATTTCAGGATGATGGAAATAATCTATTTGAATCAAGGGAAAACTTTCAACATTAAAATATGAATGATGATTGTTTGCTACTTGAAACTGTTATTAAACTCATGAAATGACCTGCATTGAGGCAAACCTGTTGGTTAAAAACCAAACACAAAGAAACTATCAAAAACTGAGTTAACAGACAGTTAAAAAGCAAAAGACACTAAAGAAAAGAACTTTATCCATACTAATTATGAAGAGCAAGAATGAGTTTTTCTGTTGTTCCTGAAACTTTACCTTAATGGTGGTACTTGTAGACGTGTTCATTGTCAATATAAATGTGGTAGATATTTTTTAAATGACAGTTTTATCTATCTTGGTGAGAAATCTTATTTTCCACTGTATTAACAGTGAATTAATATGTTAAAAAAGCCTTAACAATTTGTCAAGGTCCTTAAATCAGAATGTCCAAATAATGGCAGTTCTTTAAAAAAAACAAAACCAAACAAAAAGCTGTGGTACAAACACTCTGGAACTTGCTTGCTGGAAAGCAAGCTGAGCTGAGTGGGGAAGAAGTATTGTCTTGTTTAATTGTATCTGGGAAAAATTGAGAAGTTCAGGAAGATGGAATTACAGTTAAGGCTCTTATTTAAAATAAAATGGTCCTGGTTGTGGTCCTGGTTATGTAACCTGACATAGAGCTTTAGTAAAATTAGAAAGATTGACTAATCAAGCAATAAGAGTAAAATAACTATTCCTGATTAGCATGTTATTAAAACCAGATTTAATCTAGCGTTAAAATGAATTTACGGGTTTTTGGTTGACTCTCATTTTTACCTTCAGTAACATATTTGAATTCATACTGTTCCATTTAAGAAACAGGACCAATGAAGAAACAATCCAGACCTGTGTTACTACATAAAACACTATTTAAAACATATTTCTGCAAGGAACAATAAAATAGTTTTGGTTTTGTGGTATTTCAGAGTTTATTTTCAGTTCTGCAATGTTAAATATCTTTATCAATGGCTTGGAGGTAGTATTTTAGTTTCCAAGGGTAATAGATAAGCCATGGTTTGGTAGTGTTATCCAACCAGAGCAGGAATGAAATCTAGGCAGACTGTCAGCTTGTGTTATACAGAAGTCAAATTAGTGGTGAAAGGGTTTCTTCTGACTGTAAAAATCTTAACCTAATAATGCGTGCTTAACAGAGAAATCAGCACTCTGTTTATTTGGTATTTTAGAAGAAAAGCTATAGCAAGTTCTGGGCTAACAAAGGAGTCCTGTACTCAGGGGGCAGATTGCCAGTGTAAATTTGGTACTGGGAACGGCCAGCTTTGGGAGCTTTGGATGGTTTAGTTGTGTATTAGCATTTAAACATAAAGCATTTACCATAAATTTCTGTTTAGGTAGAAAGCATTCAATTCTTCTAAATGGTACTTTCCCACAGTGCAGAAAAGTCAAGTGGTGTTGTAAGAACTTGTTACGTGGGGAGTTTCTAGCAGCAAGCCTCCATGTCCTGGAGCCAGCTGTCAGGATTGTTCCGTGGACTCAGTAGATCAAGTTGGTGGTTGGGCTTGGTGATTGTGAAGGTCTTTTCCAACCCAGATGATTCTGTGATTCAAGCTGCATCCAGGATGGCTTCAAGGAGGCTGGGCATGCAAACCTTCTCTTGCACTGGATAGACACAGTTAAATAGCTGGCTGGTCCTATACACCATCATGCAGCTGCATCATGACTGTCAGTTCACTTTTTGCAAATGCCTATCTGATGTTGTTCCTTTATTCATACAACTGTCAAATACATAGATGTAAGTACCCAGCAGTGCACATGAGAGAGAAATGTGCAGCTGCTCGAGCAGCTATTGCTCATTTGTCTGCCACACTTCGGGAGTGTAAGAAACCGTGGGCTGTTGTCTCAAGCTATTTCCTGCATGCTTGCTTTGGAATATTTTTCCCTTAACTTGCTGCAAATATTTAAATGCAGGAATGGGGCAGCTCTCACAGTTGTCCTAAATAGGTCAATGAGCATTACTGGGCTGGCAGTTCAGATGCTTCTGGAGGAATGACAGGCATCCATGGTAGAAGACTGAATCCAGAAAAGCAGAGGTGCAAATACAAGCTCAGTTCTTCAACATAACATACATACATACATACAGTTAGCTTTCTGCATTTCCCCAATTTACTTCCAAGTCTCAGAAGTACTGGTACCAGCCTTTCAGGTTTCCTATTCCTCCAAAATATCTCTCTAAGAATGTGAAAAAGGAAGCTGCTGATAAAACACAGAGACAAACCTGCTTCTATTATTTGTATTCCAACCAAAATAGAAACTTGGACAGAGGAAAGCTGACTGTAGCGGAAAACTGCAATTTCTAATCTTATCAAACTAAAGATATAAACATATCAAACAAATCATGTACGTTGTGTACAGCTGTAAGAATTTCTGAATAAGTTAGTCACAATTGGCATTCATTGTGGTTTTGCACTGTATTTTGTGTAGTTAATGTATTATAAAATGGTTGCGGTCTCTGAATTTAAAGAGCTCATATTCCTCTTGCCTTGCCCTTGAATTGTGGCTGTTAGAAGTAGAGCCAGCACTTCAGTGATAGTGTTACTGCAAAATAATAATGGCACTTCCTGAGCTCCACGAATAGAGGTTGCTCCTGTCTATATAGAAAGGAGCTATTTTTGTAGCCTGTGTGTATATGGGGGTCTCGTTCCTAGGTTATTTTCTGCAGTGTGTTTGCTAGTAGTTTTGAGCATTTCTGACATGCAAATGACACCGAGTGTGATGCAGCTGGAGGTTTCTAGATACACAGCTTCTCGTGTGGCTGTGTTGAATCTGATCAACCTAACCTGGCTGGCTGAAGTAGACAGGCTCATTTCCCTGTTCCACAGAGCAGCAAGGCCAGGCCAGGTGCTCAAAGGTAATGCTGTGGCCCAATCGTGCTGTACTCCAGACATTAAGATTTGTAAAACTATTGCTGGAGTAAATCTTCTGTGTTTTTCTTAGGGTTCACCCTACCTCCTATCCCTGCTGTTCTGGTAGGCGATAGCTGAGGTAACTTCCAGGCCTTTTCAGGAGTTTTTCTTGCTGTCTGTGCTCTCTTTCACAAATTTAGTGCTATTTTACAAGTGGAATATTTCCCCTTAGATCTTGCTGCAAGATCCTTCCCTGATAGTGCACTGCCAGCACTTCAACAGATGAGAAAATACATAAATATTCCTCTTTCCTCCCCTTTCCCCCTTCCACTTGGCAAGAAGATATTGTGGTAGGGTATTACTTTCCCTAGAGTCAATCATGAGTCATTTTTTCTTTTCACTGCTCAGAAGTACTGAAAAGTCAAGTCAGTTCTGAATTACGGTTCTGTCCAGCCCATTGTGCAGAAGAAAAAGAAATAATTTTCAGACATTTGTAGTCTCCTTTTAAATCTATTCAGTTATTTGGAGTGGACATAGTCTGTGTTAGAGGAGAGGACAAGTACAAGCTGTTTTTATTGATGGTTCTAAAATTAAGGGGCTTGGGTACAGTGGAAAAGATAGAGTTTAATTAATGTGTCTAACTGTCTAAAGGCTGAAGAGAGAGTTAGAAACAGGATTAAGGGTTTTTCAAGTCTAGATTTTATAGTCTGTAGTGGGAAGAAAATGGAAAGCCTGAATCTGAGTATGTCTGGCATTTCCTAAAAATGCAGAAAGGGATATGGATGCCGCTGGTTGATCTGAAATTGTCCTTCAAACCATGATTTTAATGAAAGAGAAATTTAGGTAGGGTAAGGATTTTTGCATAGATAGTGATATGAAGCTTAAATGGAACAAAACAGTAACATACAGAGTGTGTTTGCTTCAGTATAGAATATTTTTTTCTCCATTGTGTTCCAGAAGATTTCACTTCTAAAATAAATATGGCATTGCCCATCACTCCTAAACATGCTTTATTTAAACAACAGGAATACCCCAAACTGTGCCAACATCCATAATATATTTGCAGACCTAAAGAGGATACAACTTACAACAGCCACCATTTGCCCCTCATTGCAGGGTCCTTTGAACAACTTCCTTGAGTTTATCACAAGTATCCGATAGATGATATTTTTCATTACTTTTTGAAGAGCTTTCCCTATCTCACTCTTTAGTGTTCTCTTATGGAACAATTCTGGTAATACATTTAGGAACATTCACAACCTGAAAATTCTGAAAGCTATTTTGACTTTAACTCAGAAGTGTCACAAATTCGTAAGAGTAATAATAAATCTAGATTTACCATTTGAATATATTTCTGCCATATGCTGCTGATCTGTTATTGACACATGTAGAACTGAAACAGTCTTTTGACTAACCTGCAGCTCACTATTTCTGTAAAATATTATTTTCCATTAGCCTGTTCTGTGAATTCATAGCTTTATATTTCGCAGATTTTGAGACTTGTGACCAAGTGAGGTTGGATTGTCAGGAAAGCACATAGAAAATAATGAAACAGAAGAGGAAGAAGAAATGAAATCACAGCTTTAGGCAACA
Organism: Cygnus atratus; assembly: GCF_013377495.2. Taxonomy (NCBI): domain Eukaryota; kingdom Metazoa; phylum Chordata; class Aves; order Anseriformes; family Anatidae; genus Cygnus; species Cygnus atratus. The sequence continues at coordinate 36,821,393 of NC_066364.1, read as the reverse complement.
GACAAGAAATTATGTTAAATAAGCTCACTTTAAATGGAACTTGAAGTAAATGGAAAATTAAAGGTTTATATCTGTCATCTTGTGAACAGTATATCCAAATCAATAGCCTGACAAGACGAGTCTGCTCTCTGAAGGAAATATTGACCTAAATTGTTAAATTTATCAGAGCTAGAGGATAATTTGTAGCAGTTTTTATACATGTAATTAGAGGTACAATTATTTAAAAACAAATGTAATATAGTGACAAAAATATTTACTATTTATCATGAAGTATTCATTGTTTAGCCTAAAAGTTCAGTTGCTGCCAAAAATGCTCTGGATTCTGGGTTGTAGTTTTTAGGTGACATAGTCAGCAAAGGACGTAGTTAATCGTGTAGTAATGTAGCACACATACTAGAAAAGTAATTCATGATAAATTGAAGAAATACATCTGTATTGTTATTAAATATTCAAGCAGAGTGGCATTTTTAGTTAAATCACAGAGCAGTTTCAGCTAGATATTTCTGTTCCTCTGTTTGCATGTTAGAAGCATATCAGTGGCGAATGCCAATGTCTCAGGCCTTCTTTGGGCTTTTATACACATCATCTTCCCTGTGTTTTCTTCAGGTTTATTAACATTTTCATGTTGTTCTAAGTGAGTCATATCTTATCACTGCTATTTCTTTCTCATTAATATTTTTCATAGCAGCTTTCTGTTTGTTATAGACATGAAATGAGTCCTTCAAAAAATACAATAAACTCTATTTTTTTCATTAAAGAAAGATGTCAATACATTCCTTCTGTTACAGACCACTTCAAACTTGAATATAAACCTCCTATACTCCGAGGATTCACATGTACATCAAGTTCTTAAAAGACCGATAAGTTGTGATAGACTAGTTTGGGGGTTTACTTTACATATTTGGTGGAGGGGGAGCATTGTTTAAATTCCAAAGCCGATTCCAAAACTTCATTTGGATTTCTCATGCTTCAGTATTTTTTCTCTGTAGATCAGGCGTTTCAGCCTGATGCAGTTTCCTAAGAAGCTTCTTGGCTCCCATGTGCCTGAGCTAGTGAGATACTCCCTGGAATATGTCCACTGGCACAGAGCTTTACATACAGATCGGAGAAGTGAGCAAGTGGAAACATGGGAACATTTAACAGCATATAGGGCTGATTACGATTTTTCCACAGAATTTATTTGGAAATTTAATATTTCAAAATACATGATTTTCTGTTAATTTAAATAAGAAACAAACCACTGTGCAAACATCCATCAGAATTTCAGAATGTTGCCTCATTTTCTGTGAATAAGTAGGGCTGTGTGGGGACATTTTTGTTGACTATTACTGAAGTTGGAATTAGTTAATATTCTTATCTTGATGGTGGCAGTGGGTTTGGTTAAGTGAGTACTTATCCAAGGTCGTCTTCTGTAGCTTAGAATTCTTGCTCTGTGCTTTCTTATATCTACTGACTTTCCCTGACTTTATTCAGAGAATGCAGACAGGGAAGGAACTGTAATTCTTTATGTGCTCTTCTGAATCTTGTGGAAAAAAAATAAACATGAATTTTGATATATGTGACTTTTATTCTAATACAGACATTTCCGTTATTATAAATAATGAGTCAAATAAGAGACTCCAAATTTCTCTCTAATTAGACATCAGCCAAAAATCTTAGAAATATTTGGTTTCAATATATTTCATCACACAAAGTTAGGTACTATTTCTTGATAACTTTGTGTTTTTCACATGATATTCTGAAGTAATATAGAGTTCTGCTATTTTTTAAATTCCGGTAATCATAGTATATACTAGTTTTTTCTATCTTAATCTAACCATAGGTGCATAGTCAGACTTTACATTCATTTATGTGGAAGTGTTTTGTGCTCATGCAGATATGTCCATTAAATCATACACAGAGTTAATATGTGTGGGATGTTAGAAAATTCCATATTTTCACATGGCCCTGTCATCAACAGAAATGGTAAATTGTTACTTAACACGGAGGTCTCTGTTGCACAGAATATTCTGTATTTTGGAATACTGTGTTTTATTTGGAAACCACATTTCCTCTTTTAATCTCATTAAATATGTCAGACTGCATGGTAGTTTGCATCTGACTTTTGTCTGTTTCTTTTTTTTTTTCCAGATGTTTCTATGTTCCAGATTTACTCTGAGAACTATAATCAATTTTCACAGACTCTTTTCTTGCAAACATATCCAATGTGATGTGTGCAGGCAGGCTCACTGATGAGATGCATCAGGCAGTTGTCAAAAAGTTGATGTCTTTATCCTTAGGAATGGAAAATGGCTCATTCTTCAGTCCAGGCTTTTTCCAGTGACCCAATTAGAGCTCAAGTCCTGCTGAGGTAGACCTCTTAGCTTTGAGAGAATGCTGAGGAAATCAGTATTATCAGTCAAGGTTATCTGTTACGTACTCTTAAAAATACAATTCGGTGTCATTTAAGGGGACTTCTTGCACATTGATTTCCTTGCAAGAAATTGGAAAGGATGTGTTCTACACAACTATTTTCATTGTTTTTAACAGTGAATATTGCCATCTCAGAATTCACTTCTGCAATTAAAAATCTGAGAATCACATGTTAGGTTTTTACTGAATGCTTCACTAACTAAATTTCCTAATTTATACTTCCAACTATATCCTCAAAGCTGCATACTTCTTTAACCAGGAATATTTTTAACCCTCTGCGGACTTTTCTTGAAGTGACTACAGAATATTCCTGAGATGGGATTTCATGAAGAAATAGTGAAGTTTCTAGTGTGTTTCAGTCTATAAAAAATGGTGTTTTGGAGAATCTGTGAGTTTGTCTTCTATTTTGTCCATAGTATTTTTCGAATTGTTGTTGTGTTGTTGTTTTGTTTGTTTTGTTTGTTTTGTTTTGTTAGTGTTTTGTTGGTTTGTTTTGTTTTTGGTCTTTTAATTACTATTATTTCTATGTGCTTAGGTGTTTCCTTGTTTGCATTAAACCTTCTAATTCTTCAGTTGGTAGAAGACCGTGTACAAATGGCTTGTGCTTCCTAAGGGATTCACTAAGTGTGCATTAGCTGAACAAGAAAACATTGCCTACTCCTGTTATGAACTAATTGTGTACAAAGGGGAACAGCATTTCCTCACCATATTTAGAGCTGTTAACTGTTTTGACTCATTTGCAAAAGGAGAATATAATGTGCTATTCTTTACCACTGCATTCCCAGAGGAATGTGTTACATCACTTCCCTTGTTTTCATTTAGATGCTTTTCTCAAATTTTGTTAGGCACAGCTTAGTAGCTATGAGTATTGGCAGATTTATCAATAAAACTCAAATATAAACAAGCTTGGTTTTTAAACATTTGTTCAGTTTAAATATTTTTCTAACTCAATTTCATAATATGTATACTAACAGCATTTTGATTACCCGTGTATTCACTTGTAATGGGCTTCTTTCTTAACAGTGAAAAGACATTCTGTGTTAAAATTGTTTCTGTTATAATGCTTGTCTCCTTCTGTCCTAATGTAGGTATAAAACCTATCTTGATCTACATTTTGTAGCAAAAATGCTTTTAAAATAATAATAAAACAATGACAAAAACTACAAAACAAACAAAATTAAACAAGAGTAAAGTCTTAATTTTCTTCACCTGGGGTTTACTGTTGTCATTGTACAACAAAAGGTTACTATAATCTTTAAAACACATACAATTGTTCTGGTATGATTAAATTAAATGAGACTTTCAATTAAATCTTCTATGTTAAATTTTCATATTGTACAATATATTATTAAATATTTCAAAACCAGACTTAACTTCACCATTGTCCTGTATTTCCTGTGCATAAAGTTTTCTTACACTGCCATAAAATACTGGAGATCACTATTCACAGTCTCCTTGTAACCATTCAGACTTCTTATGTTGTATGGGTACTAGACCCAAATCTAGACTTTTCTAGTATACCCATATAGCCAGCAACATTTTTGCCTGTTCTCTTTTATCTTTCCCATACTTACGATTCAACAGGATGAGCAATTATAATCTCATATTTGAATGATTCATCTTAATAACCTGGGCCCCCACTGCTGAACTCAATAAACCCCAAATGGCTGGGCGAGAGATGAGTAGCTTGAAAGTCATCCAAACCTGAACTAATTATCTGAGGCTAATTTTATGAAGAAAAGTGGACACTTCTTGTAGAGTAGTTGTCTCAAATTGGTTTAATGAATCTTAAATCTTAAATCTGTATATTAAAATTATCTATTTTTGTTGAGTGGCTTCGACAAGAGCTTAGACAACCTTATATGTTGAAATATCCAATACGGGTTCTTAATTTAGATAACGTGAATTCATACCTGATTTGCACTTCACTTTCCTCTCTATACTCGGACATGTTGTCGCTGCATTGCTCAGAAGGCTTCTAAAAAGGTTAAAACTTTTTTTTGAACGTATGTCAACCTCTTATTAAACAAACAATTTGTATCATTAAGAAATGCCATTCTACTGCTTAGTGTGTGAGAAGACCTCACCAGTTGTCTCTCACTGTTGTTCCATTGTCATCCTTTAAACTTTGCCATTTTGGCTAGGAGAGTCTGGTATTCTTTTTCTGAGACTGTTAATTTATTTTTATGAAATATGCTATTTATGAATATTTCTTTTGTGAAATATTCTACTTCATTAGACCATGGAAAATGTGATGAAGCCAGATGGTGTTTCAGATTGTCACATTTACCAAACAGCATATCTGCAGGGATTTTTAGGACCCGAGAAGAAGCTGAGAAGGAAAGGGCATTAGCAGGAAAGAACATAAATGCTGGCACTGGATTTAAGCCTCGGTTTCAGCTCATATTAAAAAAGCATGAGCTATATTCTGATGTTAACAGCAATTCTGTCAGTCCATTTCATTTCTTTTCACTCCACTTTTCAGCAAAGGGGATCTATAAAAGAGGGCAGAAATGAATATCTGGAAATGCTTATTTTGGATAGTATGCATGAATATCCATAGACCAAACTGATGGCAGACTTTATTTCAAGATACATCAAACATTTCCAACTCTTCAAACTCAGAAGACAGCAACAGATACTGTTTGTTTTTGTTGGCTTCTATTCTTTCTGAAATGGTAGATGCTAGCTATCTGCTTCTTCAGCAATTTGACAGGCAATGGAGGAGACGAGAGGGGATGAGCCATAAATTTAGCTATTAGTACAAAATGTGAGATAAGACGCATCATTTGTGCTTTCATGGAAATAGGCCTAGTGTCTGGGACAAAACGTCACCGGCTAACGGTAAGGGTGCTCCTACAAATGTTGGGCCTTGCGCTAGGAGTTCTACTTTGTGCACAGAACTGCTTCTGCCTTTTTTTTCCTGTTGTTAGGATAGACAAAGTCAACAGCTGAAAAGTCAGCATAGAAAGAATGTCACCAGACTTGATTAATAAATTTCCCATCAGTCAAAGGGACATTGTTGGTGTGACTTGTTTATGTAGGAAGAGACCCAACCCATTTAGCTCCAGTGAAGATTACGGCTGAATGTCAGCACAGGACAGAGGGAAGCCAGGGTCAAAGATATTTTGGTGACCATATGACCCGATGTTTTTTTTTGGTGAATGACCACCATAGGTTTAGTAGAACTGAGAAGAATACAACAAGTGATGGAGATTAATAGTTACGTGTGAAAGAAAAAAATTAAGCAAAATACCAGAACTGTTGATACAGAAACAAGATGTACTGATAACGTGGAATAAGACTTTCAATTTTATAAACAGAACATCTGCAGATATGTTCAAATTCTGTTCAGTTAACTATGTGGTGGACTCAAGGCACAATTTGTGTGCTGTCAAACAGTGAGTTGAAAAAAATAAAATGTCTCCAATTTCTAGAAAAAGTTTCACTGATGTTAGACTTGTTTTTCAGGGTGCTATGTAGGTTACTCTGGATACTATTCTAGCCCTTCTTAAATATTGTTGTTTGAATACCTTCTGTAATTTATTATAAGCACCTGCGGTAGCACCCACAAGTACATAACATTCAACATTTTTGTATGGGGGTTTGTATCTTCCTTCACATTTTTAAGAACAATAAACTTTTAAAGTTTGGTGGTGCTAATCTATTTTTGTAGCTTGTTCCCATTCTCCATCGGGTATATTTCAAATTACGAAGGATATTGTTAAATGTTTTGGGGTGTGTGACAGCACATACAGATTAAGATGTTAGCTGTTTAGTTGATGAAGTTCATGAAGAAGAAATGATGGTCATTAGCTGTATGGGGGCTGCTGACAGTCAGTTGTGTAGAGAGCTTAATTGTTAGTCTGAGCTTTTTTTGGGATTCACTAAAAGCTTTTATAGAAAATAGATGTCAGTGGTTGTAGGAGATATCTTGCTAGGTGGTCTGATAATTACATGTATTAAATGCAAGAGATTTATCAGATTTCTTTGCTTTCTGATTATTATCTCTATTTTAAAATATTTATTATATGTAGCATAATCTACTAAAGTCTTAAACAATGTCAGATTCTTCAGGACTATTGTTTTCTCAATAGTCAAGAGATTAAGATTTTCAAGAAATGCCACTGGCATGCAGACAACCATTTGTTTTCAGTTTTACTGTATAAAAAAGTTATGCATCCTGAAATTGTGTCTGATGAAATCTTGCTCCAAAACCGTAGTTCTGAGCGTCTTCCAAATTCCAACTCAAATTACAGGCATTTGTGGAGTTGGCATCATCCCTATCCCTGCAGACAGATGTTAACATTAGGAGAGTTCTCTGAGACTGTTAAACATAATGCAGTGTCTTTATCTTGCTGTTTATTTTTTTGTGTATCCTAAAATACACATGAATTAGGCCTCTCTGATCTCATTACCAACTCTGCTAGATGCAGTTCTGTCAGCGTATCATATGGAGCATGCTAGCCTGAAGTAGTGCAGCAGTATCTAACCTTAGATATTGGGGTGATGCTGTTCTGTTACCAAAATCATTTGCGACCTCTTAACTGGAAGAGACAGAAAGCAATATTAAATGGGGACTAATATGTTGTATCTAAGGAGGAGAGAAAAATTCACAGGGAGAGGAGAAGGCTGTTGTCTGAGCTCCATTACTGGAAAGCTGAACTTCCCAGGGCCTCTAGGAATTGTCCAGTATTGAGTTTTAAAATACGTAGTTGGGAAATCCTTCCTTTTAAGGGCCCTTACCCTAACCCTAACCCTAACCCTGGGGCTTCCTTCAGCCACTCTTGACTTTTCCTGTTACATGAAAGATGAGGGTTTTTTCATTTGTGTTTCATTTATAATACTCTTTAGAAAGGTGATTGTCAAGATGAGGAACTGGAAGATTTTTTTTTTAGAATAGTAACACAACCAAGAAATATGTATTGAAGTAATACCTGCAACTTATTTGACTGTTTATGTGCCATCGTATTTCTGTCTATGGAGAAAAAGACAGCATATGGTCAGATGAGGAGGAGGGAGAAGAATTAGAAAACCTCTGCTAAAATTTACCTAAATTTATTTAGGGTCCTTCAAACAATAAATAAGGATAAAATAAAAAATACAGGGAGGTTTTTTCCTACTCCTGCCAAACTTTAGGGCATCTGTTGGGAGATATAAATTCAGCATTTTACAAGAGTTTTCCAGTAAAGAGCAAATGAAATGATCATTGAAGTGTGTTACTGCAGATATGTTTCTTGTCTCCACATAGTGTTCATCCCAGGAATACAGCTGCCTCTGTGTTCTACGCACATGCACCCTTTGTACAAAGCGTGCCTTTATTTCTGGATTGGCACAAGTCACACAGCAAATAGATCATTCTAGATTTTCTGTTGTATAAATTAAGGAAATTCTAAAATTAGAAATTTTCTCCTTGCCCATCGTCCTAACAATGCAATGTCTTAGTAATGAGCACTTTGGCGTAGTTGCTGTTTAGTGTAGAAGTTAAATGTAGATCTAAAAAATGGACTCAATGCGCCTGGATGGTGGAGGCACACAAGCACATATCAGGAAAAAGAATTTTACTGCTAATCAAGTAAATGGATGTAAGGATCAGAAGAGTAGCCTATAAAGGATTTCATGAGTTTTAGAGTTTCAAAGCTAACTTTCAGTTAACAGAAGATGTTGGAGCAACCATATTTGTACTTCCTTGGGGAGCTCTCTTAGTTTTTTATTTTTCTAATATGCAGATTTGACAAACTAACTTGATAGCTTTGAAGGAGGGTTTTTTTTCCTTCAGTTACAGTACTTTCATAAATAACATCTAATCCAGCCCTGAAGACAACATCTGCTTTTCTCCTTAGGAACAATGCACAGCTTGTACTGCCGATTCGGTGATGGCAGTTCTATGATATTCGCTTCTGATTGTTTTGAGACGATAGATTCTGTGTTTGAAAAGAGGCAATGTAAGCTGTTTCACCAGAAGAACTTTTAGTGGCATTTAAATTTCCAGGAAAAACTTCTTTTCTTTCTTTCTTTCTTTCTTTCTTTTTTTTCTTTTTTTTTTTTAACTTTATCTATTGTATGACAATGATGTAATCTGGAGTATTCTTCAGTGTTGAGCTATACTGCCAGCTCTTCTCTAACTGGAAGCTGCTGTAGTGTACAGAGTGGTTTAAACTGGATTCTGCAATTAAGTTTACTTCAAGAAATTTTTAGTAGTAATGGAAATTTGCTGGAATAGCTGTATCATTGTTTTTTAGTGAATCTCTTACACAGTATATTGGAAATGTGAGCAGGTAGAGCAAAAACCTAATTGTTCTGAAAAAATATATTATTCACTTGATGTATTATTGCCTTTTAAAAAAATTCATTTTCAGAATTCCGTATAAAGGATGGCAATATATACAGTTTGTGTAGCTGCAGTGTGTTGCTTTAATGTTAGAGACAATCCAGAAGTTCAAGGGTCCCTGTGAATTCCATGGTTTTGGGAATGGGAAAGTCAGTCTAGGAAGGAACTTCCTAAGGCAAATACATCTCTGATTGGCACCTGGCTGCAACCAGCACTGTGAGATTCAAGATGATCAGATATCTTGAATTACACCTGAAAATGGTGAGGTGAGCTTTTTCTTTCTGAAGCCTATCTTCTCGTTTCCAGTATTTTAGAAGTAAGCTCAGAGTGACTCAGCCTCGCAGGCCCAAACCAGAAAGGAATACCACAGCCCCCGGCACCCCAACAACCCTCTGAGCTTTTCAGAGCTCGCCTGATTCCCCCAGCTGGCTCCTGAACAAAACCACCGACGTCTTGCCTGACAAAGAGCTGACAGCACAACAGCCTCATGAAAAATCAGATGCATTTCACCTCATGGCTGCAGCAATGTTTCTCTTTGGACTTCGTACTTCATAGGCTGCTCACATAGGTTGTGATTTTTTGTAGCATTTTAAATTTTAGCCTTGTGGGGTTCATTAGGCATTAGCTTTTCATGCTTGTGCAAGGGAAAGGGGTTTGGCTTCCCGGGAGAGCTTTTTGGGAGCTACACATTGCATGACCAGGAGAGGAGGGAGGCAGGCAGGCCGTGGATGGAGCCGCCCGGCACACATTGCGCCCAGCGGCCGCAGGCCTCGCACACTGGGCCCTTTATCCTGTGCCACATGCATGTGCCGGAAGCCGGCCACAGAATGTCCTTGGCACGGTCTGGTCTTGTGCAGCCTCTTGCTCGGGGACAGGCTGTGGTAATTTCATAGCGTGTTACAAGATTCCTTCGTGAAGCATTTTTTCCAGTCATTATAGTGTTGCGTTTTTGTTTTTTTAATTGAAGTTCACTGGAACTGACAATTTTTCAGCCGGGCAAAGCTGTCTGTGTGTGTGGGAGCTAGATCTACAATATGAGCAGTGGAGTTAAGTTCTTGTTCAAGTCAAAGCTTTGACTGCTAATTCCTCTTCAGGTTAAGAAATTAACAACCTTCGCGAGCAGAAGGCAAGCAAAGGATGCAGAGGTTAAGCTGTAGATAAACAACCTTATGAAAAGAAAGACCAAGATGGACTGGCAGAGTCAAACCTCTCTTTATGGACAAATAACTGAAAAAGTCTAGTTTAGGTGTGCGAAACGATGGGATCATTATGTACATACGGAAGAGAACATATTCTCCATACCTTCTAACACAACCTTAAAATATTTTAAACAAAATTTGAAGTACTGTAACTTCTTTTCTGTTACATTAGTATATTGCTTCATCAGAATATTAATAAATATTTGTGTTTCAAACAGTCAGATGTGCGTAATATTCTTGTTATAAATGTTTTTCCCCCCAAATTGTTCCCCTTAAAAGTTATGTTATAGATCGATGTCAAAGGAAAATTATGAATTTATCATCTTTTAAATTCTGGACTGTCGCAGGTCTGTCAATGGGCAGGTTTTATTGTTGTTTTCAGGGTTACAGGTGGGTTTTATATTTATTTATTATTTATTATAGTTCAACTGTACTATAGGTGGTACCTATCTGTTGGGCATATCCAGGTAAAGGGTTATCTGATGCTAAAACTTACGTTAGCACATCCCAAAGATGACGTCTCCTTCTTTTGGAAAGAAACAGAGGATAAGGACCCTTTTTACTTCTGCAAGAGTTCCCTTGTGGTTTGCAAATGTGTTGATAAAGGTCTTGTATTTAGATAAGAAGGGCCACGGTGTCTTCCTAGTAAATATGTAAGGGGGGAAGTGTAGTTCAAAGAAAAAAAAATAGTTACCTGATTATGAAGCTTCTTTTTACAAAGCACTCTACACCCTCAAACCCAATTAATGTCAGTGTTAGTTGCAGGATTTGGTGCATCCAAAATACAGTCAGCATTTGGAAACACAGAATCTGTTTGTTTTAAGGGCATCATCCTGTATTTCAGACTTCAAAAAAAGCTCGTTTAAAGAGAAAAGGCTTCCTAGTCTAATAGGAAACGAAATCTTATATGTTCTTCCTAATGCCATAAAAAACACTTTGCATCTGTAAGCAGTTCTTGCAGGGCAGAAAATCATGATTCAGCATGTTAGTGCTTGCAAGCCCCATATTTAAACGAATGCAGATTGATTACTACACAATTAATTTTGATAGAAGCGGGTGGTAAGTCCAAAACTTTGACATTATTTTTTACTGATGAACTCTTTTATTGGAAGACATTTCACACAGAGTGAAATTTCAGTCTAGTGGAAACAAAAAAGATGTCTGAAGAGTCCAACTTTTCTGGAGAACAGAAATTCCACTGTGCTCATCAGCCCTTCCCCAATCTGTGAAAACTGAGACAAAAAGAACTTTACAGGAAGAATCTGGAGTGTTTTAATGTAAGAAAATACTAAGAGTTGAAAAGGCAGCAGCATTCCTCCATTTTTCTAGGTTATTGTGTGTCTCACTGGACCAAATGAAATGCTTTTCATTTCTGGGATGTGGCATGTCTTTGTCCCAAAGCTTCTGATGTTCCCTAAAACTGTCATTCCCCTTCAGTTTTATAACTGTGGCTCTATGCACATCATTTCCCATTTGTAGAAATGGAGGGGTTGGACATTTTTAATGTCATGGGGGGAATTTCTGCTCTGAAGCATTACCGTACACCAAATACTTTCTAGGTGGCATTGAGAGGTCTGGCCGCTCTTTGCTGACATCTTTGTGAGTGGAAAGGCTCAGTGTCTTGCTGCTCTGGGTTCTTCACCTCCAATTTTCCATGAAGCTACGCACTAAAATATGTATCTGTTCCAAAGAACTTCTTGGTGCCAAGTTTGAGAATAGATGACATTTCCGCATGTTTGTTCTCTCCTGATGAAATATATGTGTGCAATTTTCTGTTTCTCGCTGCTTTGGCTTTTGTAGATAAATTAAAGCCAGGTGCACAGCTCAAGTCTTGCTTGAACTTTGATGGTTTGCTGATCTCTTTACTGTAAGAGTGCACAAGTAAGATGGTATAAACGACCTGCCTTTTTCTTAAAGCCCCGAAGGTCATTACGGTTTTAATATGCTCAGGTGGTGCTTCAAAGGACTCTTTGTTATTTTACACAGCTAATTCTAAATCGATCTATATGATCTTTCCAGTACCAGAGCCTCAATTAAGCCCTTTCTTCTTGTAAACTCTCATTTCTATTAAAGCTTCAATGTGGTACATTGCTACACCTTAATGTTTTAGGACTTTTTTCTTAGCCTTAGAATAAGCGTGCCTAAAAATAACCTTGTGCCAGTTTTTCCAGTGTCACTTAATATGCATAACAAACCCACTAACCAGCAAAAGCAGAGTTATGTTTCGATGGAGATTAGGTTTCCAAAAGAACAAAACAAAGTTTAAGCTTTGACAACAAGTTGGGGAACAAAAGAAACCCAAGTCATTGAGGAAAAGTACCTAATCATCATGTCAGCTTGACACACTTGATTGTGGTATAGAACTTTCTCTCCATTGATCTGTTTTGAAAGCCATGAAATAGTCGATAGTAAATGTTAATCTCTCAAGATGTGTGAACACTCTAAAAAAAAAAAAAAAAAAAAAAGAAAACACCAAACAACCGGGAACCCAGTTTCCCAGTTTGCATGGTGTTGACCTGAATAACAGGATAATGTGCTTAAGCAGCTTATTCATTCTTCAGCGCCTTTTGGAAATAGAGAAGCTCCACAATGGTTTGCCACTCGGAGCTCAGAAATGACCACTGTTCTTTTCACTTGTCAAATGTTTAATTCTTTTGTCTGCGCCCTGGGTTTCTTCATAGGTTGTTCCAAACAGGACTATAAAGGAACTTTTGGGCTATTTCTTGTCAAACTGTAACGTTTGTGAAGTAGAAGGCACTGAGCTGTAAAGGAATTTCAGGCTCTTGGTATATAGCTGGCCAAGCTTTTCATCAGTGGTGTGTTGCTGAATTAATTGTTTGTGCTTGTGAGACTTCCCAGGCTGGAAGTTTAAACATACCCCAGAAACACTGAGTTAAGCATGGTTTTTTTCAATATTCCACATGAAATTTCTGCTCCAAAGATAGGTGAATACATTTATATAGTGGTCTTTATAAGTAGAGCTGTTTTGGAGTTCTGAGTTCTAGTATTAGCTATAGATTTAAATGCCTACATATAGTTAAGATGAAAAAAGTGGTATAAGAGAGATAAGATCCTATGTTTCAAGACAGATCTGTGGCTTATTTAGCACTTGTTAAAGACAGCATAAATGTGAACACATATTTCTCTTGAACTTTTACAGAATTACTGCCCAGCATAAGCTGCCTTCTTGATGCAATCAGTATGACTCAGTCTGGCTGTGAAGTTTTTGAAACATCTTGAGAATTTTTAAAATAAAGGGGGCAAAGATATATGTTTTGTTTCTTCCTTCCTTCCTTCCTCCCTTCCTCCCTTCTTCCCTTCCTCCCTTCCACCCTTCCACCCTTCCTCCGTCCCTCCCTCCCTCCCTTCTTTCTTTCTGTCACTCCTCCTTTCCTTCTCTTTGGGTATTATTTTGCAAAATGAGAACACAGACTGATTGTTTGATAAAAGTCTTGCAGCAGTGTGTTCAAAAATAAATAAATAAAAATCAATTTGCCTGTTAGGAAAAAACAATTTGCCCTAATCTGGATTGGACCAGGGAGCATGCGATGTGCTTGCAAAGGACACAGAGCAGCAGACACCTACTGGCTGGGAAAGCCGTGGCAGTGGGATTTTGCTTGTCTCTCAGCTCCCCTGCGATGATCTTGACAGAGTTGCACAGCGGGGAGGCTTCTGCCGCTTGGCGGTTCTGCTTTCCAGCCTTGCTTGCTCTGTCTGGTGGGAAGCACGATGCAGCTCCCACGGGGTTTCCAAACTCATCTTAAGGTCTCACATTGCTAAAAAAAAAAACGTTAATTTGCATTTCCTATTTATTTATCTCCCAGAGAAGTAAAATTATCCCTGATATGTCAGATTTTCCTGAGGTTATTTGAAATAGCTAGGCAAACTCAATATGGGAATGAAAAAATCATTCCAGAAATAGTTCTTAACTGCAAAATTAGAAATGATTGTATAAAAATAGAAGAGCATGCAACAGAGAAAATGACTTTAGAAGGTAGCCGGCATCCAGCTCTTGCCAGATTTTCCTGCAGTATCTGGAATAGATACATAGTTATGGTTTTGATTTTACTGCTAGAACACCTAGAATAGTGTAAATAAAGAGGTAAAATTATTTTAGCCAAAGAATATGCTCTTTAAACATGAATGCTACGTAGAACTGGTGAAGGAAAGAATCAAAATAATTACAATGTAGTGATATTACTATATTGTACTATTATATTACTATTGTACTATTATATTACTATTATAATATAGTGATATTACTTCGCCTAATGATGTGTATCTTCTGAAAATCTATAAATAATATATTAGAAATTGTTTTGAAATAGTGATGTATTTAGCAACATTTCAGAAAAATCAGATTTTAATCCTGTTCTTTTATTATTATTTTTTAAACATTGTAAGTGATGTCTTTTTAAAGTTTTATTGAAGTGGAAAGAAAAGTGAGGCAGAGACAAACGTCCCTATATGTAGACCAGTACAGTAGTTTGTTACTTATGAGTCTTGTGACCCAAGGGTTTTTCAGTTCTACTACATAAAAGAACTGTAAAAAGAATTTATGCACTTCTCTAAAATATCCTGTGGTGGTTTTACCTTGCTGGACAGCTAAATTCCACCATAGCCACTCTATCACTCTCCCTCCTCAAAGGAAAAAGGGGAGAAAATATGATGAAAAGACCCCTTGGGTTGAGATAAGGACAAGCAGATTAATCACTGATTATCATCACAGGCAAAAGACACAACATAGGGAGACAAATACAATTTATTGGTTGTCACTCGCAAGCTAGTACAGTGAGAAACTAAAAGCAAACTAAAACCACCTTCCCACATCCACCATCTTCCACCTCCTCCCCCTGTGCAGCAGAGAGGAACAGGGAAGGGGGGCTGCGGTCAGTCCCTGATGCTTCGTCCCTGCCGCTCCTTCATGGTCCCTCTCTGCCCCTGCTCCACGCGGGGTCCCTCCCATGGGATGCCGTCCTGCCCGAACTGAGCCTGCGGGGGCTGCCCACAGGCAGCAGCTCTTCAAGAACTGCTCCCACATGGCTCCGTACCACGGCGTCCATCCCCCAGGAGCAAACTGCTCCAGCACGGGTCCCCCACGGGCGGCAGCTCCCCCCAGACCCCCTGCTCCTGCGTGGGCTCCTCTCCACGGGCTGCAGCTCCGGCCCGGGGCCTGCTCCTGCGGGGGCTCTCCATGGGCCGCAGCCTCCTCCAGGCCACATCCACCTGCTCCACCGGGGGCTCCTCCACGGGCTGCAGCGTGGAGATCTGCTCCATGTGGGACCCGTGGGCTGCAGGGGGACAGCCTGCTCCACCAGGGGCCTCTCCACAGGCCGCAGGGGAACTGCTGCTGCCTGCCTGGAGCACCCCCTGCCCTCCTGCTGCACTGACCCTGGGGTCTGCAGGGCTGCTTCTCCCTCCTCCCTCTCCCAGCTGCTGTTGCACAGCAATTTTTTTTTCCATTTCTTAAGTCTGCTCTCCCAGAGGCCCACCCAACGTTGCTCCCTGGGTCAGCTCTGGCCAGCAGCAGGTCCCTTTTGGAGCCTGTTGGAGCTGGCTCTATTCTGACATGGGGCAGCTGCTGGGCTCTGCTCACAGAGGCAACCCCTGCATCCCCCGTACTACCAAAACCTTGCCAGGTAAACCCAATACAACTTTGTGTTGCTCATTGAAGGCTCTCTCCTGCAATGAGAGGCAGTCTGTATTTTTCTTTACGATGTCTTCCTAATTGAAGTTGGCGTACAGGTTTCTGCAGTGGTGTTGGGGTTGGAAATTGTTTTCAGATGATGAGTGCTTAGTCAAGCTCCTGGTTGATTCTGCAAGCTGTTTGGCCACATGTGGAAGGATTGTATACTAGATACAACAGAGAAATTATCTTATTCATTTTCAGAGGTCTGTAAAATGTAATAGCAGAGAGTGTCTTTGTGTGTGTGATCCTGGGAGAGCCACTGAAAGTGTTGAGCCAGGGAACTGCTGTAGCTGGAGTGAATTGTCAAAAGGGATTGCAAAACACTTTTATGCATTTAGTAAGTTTCTAAGTTATTATGTGGAAACAAATCAGACCAAAACAAAACTAGCCAGTAGTGAAGGCATGGAGTAAAATGGGCTCGGTGTTTTTGTGGTCATAGAGCAAAGTTTGGATCATAGGTCTCAAAGAAGAAAAACTGCAAGTTTTAAGCATAGAAAAATTCAGAAACCGTATCCAAATGATGGACATGGATAACTGAGACGAAGAATGCTGTAGTCTAAACTGATACTTTAGAAAGCTGTAAGGATAAGATCAATGACTTGTTTGTTTTCGCATATTGGATTTTAGAAAGCAGCACATTATCTGAATATCAGCTTGTCAACACAGTTGAAATGATGGACTAAGTGTTCTTTGGGAGACATTTGTGAAATATGATAATAAAAGTAAAGAAAACAACTTTTTTAATGTCAGAGTGCTGTCAGGATGTAATGAAAAAAGAGAAAAGAACTAACTAAAGCTTTAAAAGATACTTTTGAAACCTGACTTCCTAGATTAAACTTTTACTTTTTCACTTGGAAACAATACCCTTTCTTTGATACTAGAGTATCCATTTTCCTTGATACAAAAGGCTGTTTCTTTAATCTCTTTTGTTGCATTTCTTCAGTCTTTATATAGAGGTGGATAAATGGATATGTACTTCATATGCTTGAGTTAATCCTCAAACACTGTATTGTTGTCCCCCTTCTTATTAACGTAGAATGTACTAGTGTAACTTGTTCATGTAGTAGTTCAAACATTTTTTTAACAGGCACTGCTGAAAGATCCTTTGTATATTGGGCTGAGACACAAGAGAATCAGAGGTCAAGCCTATGATGATCTCCTTGATGAATTCATGGAAGCTGTGACTTCAAGGTATGTGATATATTTGTGCTATTCATCAGAGAATTCCACTGTGAACTTCATCTTGAGAGAAATAAATGTCCTTAGCTATGAAAGGAAGAAAGAACGATGAGAACAGAGTTGCTAGGTTCCTGATCTTTTTATTCTGAGCATTGTATTTTGTAAGATGATCAGCTCTCTCTAACTTGCCTTAAATATTGTATTTTTATGAATTCATTGCATGAGTGGTAACATTTATCTTGAGATAAGTGAACTAGTTTTTCAAACTATTTTATGAGATTTGGACTGTATTTGCCTAATAATTTTCTATGCTTAGTGCAGTGCCTACATGTTTTTCTTTGTCTCCCTGATTTTGTGTGTGAGATGTCAGCAGTCTGAAAGAAGCTATCGTACCTGGCAAAGGCTGTTTCTGCTGCCTGCTTGCAGTTGTGATAAATTCTTCATCATCTTTTTCTCCAGGTTTTAGGGTTACATTCGCTCTGTACTGACTCTCCTCTATTAAAAAAAACAAACAAACAAAAAAAACCACGACCAACCGCTGCTTGTGCCCTGATCCAAACCAAAACAGGACTAAGTTTCTAGTATTTTGGTTTTAAATGCCATGGTATAGACCTATACTAAATCATCTCTTTTTCTTGCCTCTTTTTCTCCTATACAGAAAGTAGTTAAATTTATTATTAGAACATGATGCATAAAATATTACATTTCATGTCAATAACACATTTGTTCACATTTTCCTTGTTCATTAAAATATTTGGAGTTCTAGCCCTGGAGTTCTAGCCAGTGTGCATACCTAAAATAGCCTAAGAGTACCAGGATCCTTAGCAAAACATGCTCTCTGTCTATGTCTTCAGTGAACTGTAAAGCCAGGACTGAGGTGTGGGACCTGTAAATACTTTCCAGCTCCTTGGTCTCAACTTGTGCCCCATCCATGTTTAGACTCCATGCTGGGACCTTCCCTCGATATGCACAACCTCTGTTCTTCCTTCCCTAGTTCCTGTGTAAAAGAAACTTGGGCAAGTAGGTAGTATTCATTCCCACACTTGAAGCACAGATTTCTCCACATATTACTATACTCTTCCCCATCACCCTCAGTTGGCTGAGAATCCCTTGCTCTTGATCTATGGTTTGCTGGTTTGGCTCTGCCCCGTAATGCATCTGCTCCTCTTTTGAGTATTCTCTTTCAGATAAAAATGGTGTATTTCCACCTCCCTCACAGAAGGTTTGGACCATTACAAATTTCTCTGTGGACTGAGTTTTGAGAATTTCTCTCTTAAAGCATTCCCTAACTCACCCTTTGTTTTTAAAATGAACCATAGTCCATTTTAAATCATTTAAATCATACACTGAAGGAAATCATCAGGGTCAAGCAGAATATTATCTCAATAATGTCTGAAGGTCTGGTTGACTTGTTCTTTTTACTTAAACATCTTTAAGACTGTAATTTTGAGTAATTTTTAGCAATTTATGTTAGCTTGACCTTCTGAAAGATCACTTCGTTCTCAACTAAATCTGTCGTGGTCTACAATGGTGTCCTTTATTTCATGTTTGAAGTGGAGCATTTATAATTCAAACTTTGTATGTTTTACTTGTAAGTTGTTTTGGCTGTAGTACAACATCCAAATTGATTATGATACTCTTTTGCTAAGATGAAGGGAAAAGTGATGCAGCTAAGACAAAATCAAGTCCATTTGTTCAAATTTCCTATGAAATTTGTTCAATTTCATATGCTC
This sequence comes from Cygnus atratus, assembly GCF_013377495.2. Classification (NCBI taxonomy): domain Eukaryota; kingdom Metazoa; phylum Chordata; class Aves; order Anseriformes; family Anatidae; genus Cygnus; species Cygnus atratus. The sequence continues at coordinate 36,802,850 of NC_066364.1, read as the reverse complement.
CTAAATTAAAATTTCTCCTTGGCTTGTCACTAGGAGACTCAGTGCTTGAAGTTAGTTCTGGTATGGTAGGTCTGACTGTTAAAGATGTAGGCTGTGATTTGCTTTATTGTACATTATTTTCTCTTGCCAGCTATTGCAGTGATCTAGGTAATTGTATACTTTGCCTGAATGCTGCTCATCTTTTCCTTGTGAAAGTTTCTCTTCGTTTTTTTCTCTTTTCACTTTTCTTAGCCTTCTGCTGGCTGTTTCACAGAGGAGTGTTTTCTTTACAAGTCTTAGATCCGTGTTTGGTCTGATACATTTTAGGTTAGCCATATTTATTGGCAGTTATTGCCATGGTACTCCAGAAGAGGCTTTCCTATTTAATATTGCCTAATCAATTCAGAGAATGGGAGAAGTTCTGTTGTTATGTTTTTAGTACCATGGAGTATTTACCTCTAAGACATACATAACCATGAACATTACAAAGCACAAAGTTGGCATGTCTTTTTAATAAGACAAATTTAAAGACAAACTTTAAAGGTGATGACAAATATATTAAAGACTGCAAGTTGGAATACTGTATTAAATACCTATTTTGGGTCTTTCTTATGCTCATAGTTCTCCAAAGAAGCCAAATGCTATTAGAACTGGGAGTGAGGTTTCAGCCGCTTAGCTGGGAACGTGTGGAAGTAGCCAGCTGTACAGGGCAGTGCACTTTATACAGGCTTCTTACTGGCTTCCAGGGGAATTTTCCTAGACATGTCTATCACCTTGATTAAGTTGTGATCACCTTGATTGGTTGTTAAATGTTGGAAATCTACATTTTTATAAGCTGGCGCAGCATCACTTACGGTGTATCACGGTGAAACACCACCTTTATAGAGAAAATGTTATGGTACATAATAAAGTACTTTATAAAGAAGCATGTCATATGAAGGTATAATTTCATGAACTATAATACTTTCCCCTTCTTGCCTTCAATGCTATTCACCTCCAAAAAACTATTCTTGTAAATCAAAGTTATTTATGAAAGAGTCAGCATTAAAAATCAAACAGGGCTTAAAACATCCATTGCTAAAAGATTTTGGTACAGTATCCAGTGTATTACCATGGCAGAATGAAACTAGTACAGTGTGTTTTTTCCCAGATGTGAGAAGGCAGAAACATATGGAAAGTATCTGGATTTCTGCTGGCTTAAAGCCAGCGAACAGCTTTTATTTATTTACCTATATCTGTATCTGTCTACTTATTTATTACTAGTGCCAGCAGCTGCCCTTTGTGTGGGCAGGTGCTAGAATGTCTGGGGATGTTACCAGGTGTTCCTTGCTTTTGTGTTGGTGCGGTAATTTAAGGGAATAACAATATTCTAAATGGAAGGAATGTTTTATAACATGAGAAAAAACAGACAGATATTTTCATCACTGAATAATGTAAATCAAACTGTAAAACCTATTCAGAAATGTTCGTTATGTTCTACCGTATGGAGAAATGGGTGATAAAACATTTCACACCGAAGTGAGTTTTTCCAAATGACAAGTTATTCTTAAATATCCGTGTTTACAAAAAAAAAAAAAAAAGAAGAGGAGGGTTTGCTAAACAATACTTTGGTAGCTGGGGTCGATGCACCAAGACTTCCTGTATAACCAGAAGAAATAGCTCAATCTTTTTATTCCAGTTTCTATTTCTTCCCTACTTGCCTGAAATGATGCAAAGAGAAATATATCAATGGCTAAGAGGTATTCATATACAACAGTGAAGGGATTATGGAAACACTTGAGAGGAAAATATGTAGACTAGAGATGGAACAAGAAATGAGGGGAGAGGACAAAAGCACCTTTTTAATAACAGGGACTTCCCTTGTCTGATGCAAAAAGTGGATCTAAAGGCTCTGGAAAATTTTTCCCTTTTTCTGAAGGAGACTTCCTTTTCACACATCTGGTAAAGATAACTCCATCTTGAACTCCCCCGAAAAAGGCCAGAGTAGGGAAGAATAGCATACTAGCAGCTTGCTTTCTGCTACAGATCATGCCCAATGGAAGCCACTGTGCACTGGGGAAGGAAATGTCCACCATTGGGAGGGACAATACTCACTTGTTCCTCTGGCCTGTGAACAGACAAGAAACTTTTAGGAAATAGAAAGTAATATCATGTAACTCTGGTAGGTTGTTTCCTTGTTGACCTACCACAACCCCAAAGAGTTGCATAGAACTCTTATTCTATTATAAGCTAAAACCTGTGGATTTGTGATGCATACTGAAATATCACTGAAATTATCTTTTTGTATGCGTGTGATGGTGACAGTTTTCAGTTTCACTTCCAGGTACAATTGTAGTGGACCCTTGAAAAGTAATATCATGGGTCATTTGTGGTCCATTGTGTAGTCATATTTTAATTAAACACTTCCCCACGCCTTTTATATGCTGTGCTTTTCTTAAGCTTGTGATCTATAAACCAAGCTGCTGACAATTGTAATTCAGTATGTTCTGTCCTAAATTACCATGATGTAGTCATTATTCCTCATTTGCCTGATTACATTATTCACAGATGGTAGCAGTGTTCCATTTCACATCATGTGTTACTTTAAAACAGTCTTTCATGGTAAGTAAGGTTTATCTAACTTTGAAAACAACTGTAAGAGTTATAAATCAACAAGAGAAAAATACACAAATATTTTAATAGATGTTTTCATTTAGTAGATTACATTGGAATATAATTCAATTTGTAAACAATTAATTCTAAACAGACCTTACTTCTGGCAAGAGAATATACTGGCAAGACATCAACATAAAAGGTAATTAGAGCTGTGCATCATGAAGGACATGGTTGGACCACACAGTGCTTCTGACAGTATGTTCAGACACAGATTGTGAGTACAAGGACATCGGTGCCTCTGTCCTCTTGTGAATTGTGGTGGTGCAAGACCAAGACTTGCACTGTGCCTCTATGTTCCCCTATAGTTCAAGTGAAAGTGATGTTCAGAGAGAACACAGAAAGAAATACTGCTGCAACAACTCCCTCCTATGGCAGACTTGGTGAAGATCTTTCTGTTTAGAGATTTTGTCCCTTGTCAGGGGACAAGTCAGGCTTGCTTGCCCAGCTTAGTCTCTCAGGTGGACTTTGCTTTTATAAAGGTAACACCATTCAGGAGGACCTTTAGGTTGTCTGCCTATTGAAAAAGGTCCTGAAACTCAAAAACATTGTGGACTATTGCTTTGGATAGTGGAGGGCGTTGTGGAAGAGGAAAACTGGAATAGTTTGATAAGCAGGGTTTATTTTTATCCTAGTTACAGAATCCTAGAATCATAGAATATCCTGAGTTGGAAGGGACCCACAAGGACCATCGAGTCCAGCTTCTGGCTCCCCACAGGACCACCCAAAAATCAGACCCTGTGTCTGAGAGCATTGTCCAAGCGCTTCTTGAACTCTGGCAGGCTCGGTGCTGTGACCACTGCCCTGGGGAGCCTGTCCCAGTGCCCAACCACCCTCTGGGTGAAGAGCCTTTTCCTAACACCCAGCCTGATCCTCCCCTGTCCCAGCTCCATGCCATGTCCCCAGAGCCTCCTCTGCTCTGGGCTGAACAAACCGAGTGACTTCAGCCACTCCTCATACATCTTCCCCTTGAGGCCCTTCACCATCTTCATAGCCCTCCTAATTGTAGCAGGTGCACTGGTTTGCCTGAGGAAAATCTTCATTTTTTGTGATTAACTATGATTTGTAGTTATCGCTTGCAACATTTAAATTCTCAAGAGATGATGCCACTGCTAGGAAGTTTGTTAAGGAGCCCTGAACCCTTCCCCAAGCAGTGGTGCTTGCTGAGGTACACTGTTTGGAGTCAACCGGGTGTGCCTGTGTCAGAGAAAAAGAGAAGTAACTTATCTCTACTTTGTTTTTTTGAGATGGGACACTCATGTGCACATTTACTGTTCCTTCTAATGTCAAATCCAAGGGACTCTGAGATGGGAAAAGAAGGCTGGGTAGAAGGCCTCTACTTCTGTGTATTCCATTAAGTAACGGGGAACAGATTAATTAATTCCCCCCCGGTATGAATATCCTTACAAACAATCCAACACAAAAAGAATGTAGACGGTTAATTCTTTCTGTTGTTTGCTGCCTTGTAGCCCTCTTCCCTTTCTTTCCTGCTAGTTCTTTTGGTGGTACAGTTTTCCAGACTGGATTGCTGGGTGATAGTTGGCTGACACACAGGGCAGAACCAGCCCACTCTGACCTTTTGCAGCAGGAAATCTGAATTCTGCTTCCTTCTTCTAAAACCCCACTTTAAACCCATTCTCTCTTACACCATAATCTACATCATGAGGTTTCGTCCTGCCTTCTGTAATGCCAAAACCAACCATGAAATTTTGTCCTTTTTTTTCTTTCTGGACTTAGAAATATGAAAATATTTGATTTGTGATACTTACTACCTTATCTACCTTCCCATTTTTCTTTAAAACTCATTTGTGCTTCCATTAACTGGAACCTGAAAACAGATTGCAGGTGTTGCTGGATTGATTACTGCCTCAGCTAACTAAGAAAATGTATATATGTTACTTCCAAGATATTTTCTATCCATCCTTCTCAATAGCTTTTGTTTCAGTTACATCTCTGGGCCTGTCGCTTAACATAATGGAGATGAGCTCGATTAAGACTTTTGTTTGGCTCTGTTCTATAAATAGCCAATAACAATGTGTCTCTGCTAAAAATAAGACTCTCTCCCTTGTCGCTAGAGAAACAGTCATCATTTCCCAAACACCAGTGTTTTGTGCAGAAGTTGAGTCCTCTTCCATCAACGTCCTTGGCAAGGGAAGGGCCTATGCCTTGTCATCTAAAACCACAGTCAGCTTTCACAGCGATATAAACTGTTCTGATTCATCATTTCCTTTCCCTTGCATGCTCTTGAAAAATGTTGACGGCTTGCCAGAGCAGTAATAAATAAATATAAATATTCCATAGTCAGGGTTTAGGTGACAGTCAAAACAGCAGCAGCGGTGAACACTGCTGGGAGTGCTTCAGATAAGATGGAGAGGCAGGATGCGCTGCCTTACTGTGGAGCTGAAGAGGCCTCAGTAGCCATTTTGTTTCCTTAAGGGTCACCCCATGGCAAAATGAAGGCTAAGTCAGACTAGGTTTTTCATTTAATGTGTAATCTCAATCTCCTCTAACACAATTACAAGGTCTTTCTAGATCTCCTGCAATGCTGCTTTTTGCTGCCAAATAATCTGGTTAGTTGCTCACAGCAGTTAAGTCTGTACAGTACTGCCTAATGCCTAAGCTTCAAGCCCTTGGCAATGGAATCTCAGGGAGATTTGCACTTGCAAATATTACTTTTTTTTTTACAGTTATTTTTTTGGCCTTTAAATAAACTGAAATTAAAGTAGAACTATGCTAATGAATCCTATTCCAGTTCTGAAATCCAGCTTGGAAAAGATAGGAAATCTAAATCTTAAACCAGTGCTATTCCTTGTGTATGTGCTATTCCTTCTTTTGAGGCATGACCTTTTAGTAAGCTTTTCCTAGAATCTTGCTTTATGCAGTTTGCAGAACAGGCAGAGCACAAGGAGCAGACATGGAGCTGCATTGACAACTGTGCCTCTGGCTTACAATCTCTTGGGGATTTTGTCATTGGTAACTTTTGACAGCTGTAAAGACTTCTACATATGCATTTTGTGATTCTTTACTGCAAACTAAATTGTACGTGATTGCTGGAAATGACACAAATATAATCTTTACAACCTTTTCAGACCCAGTAAGTGGCATAAGGAAAAGTGAATCTGTCAGTGAAATGAAATCATAGCAGGATAGACAGACTCTACTCACATCAAGTTTATTTGTAGAAAGAGTGTTATTATTTATTGTTTATAATGCTAGACCACAGAGAAATTCTTAGCAAAGATCAGCAGAGGAGTCTTGAAGAAATAAAACCTCATTCATCCCTTAAAAAAAAAAAATAGTAGTAAGATTGTCAAACAGTACAGAAGGGGGGAAGGATATTGTTTTGTATTTTGTGGGACAAGATAGAGAGAGCGGGGGAGTATTTTTAGTATATTTAATATGCCTCTTGTACCCAAACTGATTTTTGAGCTCAGAATGGGATATATCCATGTTCTAATAATGCTCAACTATGTCCCAGACTCACTGCAGTCAAACAAAACCCAACAAGTGAAGAACACACTGTTCTCAGGCTTTTCTTCTCCGAACTATTTTAAGAAGGGATTATTAAAGTGGAAAAGGCCTGGGTAATCTCAGTTACGTTCCTTCCTCTTTTATAGCTGTAGAAAATGGTGGCCAGGATTCTCAAGTAGAAGTTAGCTGGTGCAACTGTATGGCAAATGGGGTGAATGTTGATTTATTTGAATAATTTGTGTGAATGTAATATTTTAACGCAGTTTATATTGTTGTTACAGAAGTATAGGAGTTTTCCAGGCTGTCAGAAGCAGCAGTTTCCTTTTTCATTTTTCCCACTTTGGAAACTCTAGTAAAAGTTAAATATCAAGTTTTTGACTTAAATTCACATCAGAGAGTAATGAGATATCTGTCCCTCTTATCCCATCACTGTCTCTCTCCTACTAAATGCTAATAATTATTTCTGTCTAGATTTCAACTCTCAGGAGAACCTCCTTTCACTGTCAGTCTGGCTAATGGGATTAGGTACTTCAGCACTTCATCCCTCCCTGGCCCTTTAGCCCTGCTAGACTGTGACTCTGCCATGCTTTATTCAGCGTATTCCATCTCAACTGCCCATGCTTCCACCTAAATTTCCTGATGTACTGCAGTGAATGAGCCCTTGGGTTGCCTCTGCAGCTCACCAGCTGGGCCTGCAGGATGATAACAGCAGCAGGACTTCGATAGTGTGAGATTTCCTGGTAAAATAAAGCCCTGCTGTGGGAGGGCAGGGGGCAGAAGATGCTGCTGAGATCAGAGTTTCATCTTGGACTGAACTGGATGTTCTACCCTGACCAACCCAGTGCTGCCCTTCATGAGAGGGCCTGGACCCACAGAGGGCCATGGTTAACATAGGACTTGTTGACTACCTTGGGTCAATGACGTAGATCAGATAGTACTAGTACTTGTAGTTTGCCTGAGTACAACTTTCAGAGTTACTCTGTGACAGTAACTGGCAGATTGATGTATCACAGGGATAAGAAGGAAGCTTGGAAATTGTAATCTTGCCCTTGCTCCTGAAACTGCAGGTATTTTTCTCCATCGTGCTTCATGATAGAAAAACGATTAAGGCAGTGCAGTTTCTGCAAAGTGAAAAGTTAATGTCAGTGTGCTGACCAGTTCTCCTTTTAAAGTAAACAGCATTTTTCAGATGAAATGTGGAATACAAAACATTTAAGAACATATAGAGGATATAGAAGGGATGTTGCTGCAGGCCTGATGGGACCATGCCTTTTAAGTTCAGCACAATTAATCCATTTCTCAGGAGGGCACATGGCTTAACCATATCCACAACATCTAAGAACTTCCCTATGACTTTGATGGGATTTAACACCTAAGTGTCAGCTGTTGTCTGGAGCAATGCCATTGTGGCATATATTTGAAGAATTCCCTCTTTTTATGTCTACCAAGGTCTGTAAACATTGTTGCTGCCCAGTTGCCTGCAAATAATACTCCATTAATAAATATCACTGGCATAACCACATTCATCATTTGGAGGCTACTAACTTGTTTTGCCACTAGCAGAAATTGCAGTGGAAACTTCAGTGAGTTCCCTTTTCATCCTAGAGCCTACAGCAGTAATCCCTTTGACCTTCCATAGCAACATAACTGACTGAAGCTTGCAAGTGATACGGCACTTGTAAAATGGAAGTATTTAACCTTATCCTGAGATTATGGCCATATTAGTCTTTCAGCTGTGCGAATCCTATGATAAGAACTGTCTGCCAGGGATTTGGGACTAGGATCAGAAAGCAAGTCAGAGATGAATTGTTGAGTTGTATGCATTGTCAGTATCCGTAAGTATGATCCTTTTAAAAATAATGTAGAGTACCTTAAATTAAGTCTTTTCTGTGTTAACAACATCCTACTTGTAGACTTTTTTCTTTTTCAGTCTTATAAATATCTCCAGTGTGTCCTCCATCAAATCTGCCTCACCACTTTGTGGTCTGGCCTTCTTATAGTCACACTGCCTTTAAAGCTGTTGCGGAGTAGTACTTCTTGCCTTTTATAGGTGGGAACTGGAGCATTAGATGACAAAATCAGAATTAGATGTCCTCTTGGGCACAATCCAGTTGCCTAAACATAGGTGTCCAGTGTTGTACCCTTTCTGGCATCCAGCTGCTGGTCCAGGTACTTTAGTTGTCCCACACGCTCTGAGTAACATCTGCCAACTCTGTGCAGGTGCCGCGGATACCCGAACGTGTCTCAGATTGCACTGTGTTCCTGTCTTTAAACATCTGTATCAAGCCCCAACATCTATTCCTATCTTGAAGGCTTTCAAACACTGGCTCTGAGTGACCTTCCTACTGTTGCATGAGAGGACTATTGTCAAATAGAGGAGAACCCTGACTGTCCTTTGGGGTAGCCTTCCACCTATACAACTATACCTAACAAACATTTGGTTATAGTTTTGGTAAAATTAGAGATTGCGTGCAGATTTTGCACTTGGCTTGTTTTGAATGCTTAGAGCTACCTCTCTTCTAATTCCACAGTCTCTCTACGCTGCGTTCCTGCCAACAAGGCATACTGAGAGCTTGCTAAATTGAAGGCAGCTAAAGATTGCTGCTTTGAGCTGCAAGATAGTGCAATTTATTTATTTTACTGTTTTATTGTCTTTTTATTTAACCTAGAGGTAATGAGACAGTATTTGGTGTCTGCTGTATTTCTGACACTTCTTGGAAATTCCAGATGCACATCTTATTTCTGCGTTAGCAATCACTAGTGTTTATACACCACTGTAAAAAATATTAGCCTGGAAATGGCTAAAAAATGAAATCAGACACTTCAGACCCACTACCATATGTAAGTGCAGTTAACTGACACTTCATTGACGCCCACGGTGGTGCCAGTGCTAACAAAGCCTGAATAAATGATGGAATATGTTTAGCTCATGCATTTAATTACCAAATTACAAGAGTTCTTTGTAATTTTAGAGGAATGTGTATGAATAACTGGATTACTGGAATTGCAAAGTTGCTGATTGTGTCCCCAGAAGCAGATAATAGTTAACTGGTAGGTTATCTTTATATAACTGGGGGTGTACATGAGAGAAAAAAAGGAAAACATTTTGAAAAACGTTCTAGGGTTTCTATAACTCAGATTTTTTTTCTTCTAGTCCCTTACTCATTTAGATTTTTCTAAGGTTTGAATAATTGGGGGTGAGAATCTCTACTGCTGTCCCTGCATTGGCTCATGCAGAAGGAAATTCTTTACAATTTTATCTCCGGCACAGCATTACTTTGATACTTCTCCTCCTAAAAATGGGATTTAGCTTAGTACAAAACCAGAAAGTTATCTGTTTCAAACATTACACTTTGGAAACTGCAAGAGAAGTATCACTTAATTGGCTAACTTTATTTCAGAATTTGGTGGATTTTAACATCAAAGTTAATTCATCTAGTTGCTGCTTTATATCAAGCCTAAATGGCTACTGGAAGGAGAGTGCTGGCAGGGTTAGATGAAAATGAACTATGCAGATTTTAATAAAAAACGGAGTTAAATGTAAATACACTACTAGAAGAAGCTAAGCCTTTTTTCCAGAAGATGCTCTTTTTGTAAATATTTAGTTAAATGATAGTATAAATTTTATTTTATTATAATTGCTTTGTAATTAAGACAATTACTTCTTTTTGTTTCCCTTTATTTTAAAGACATTAATGTCATAGACACATGGCATCACTGCTCCTGCTCAGGATAGACCTCTGATCCAGAAAACACGCCCAGGAGTTATTTTGCCTTTTAAAAACATATGAATAGGAGCCTGCTTATTAGTGCCTATTAGATAAACTGAAAGGTTGTAATGACAGTTGTTAATATCAGGAGAGTCTACAAATCTGAAAACATAGTAAGAAAAATGCAGGAAAAATACTCTTTTAATAAGTGATTAACTGCTACATATAATCAAACTTGTATTAACTTCAGGTTCTGTACAAGTTTTGAGCGTGTTTAACCAGCATATTTTTTCCTACTTGTCATCTGGGTTTATAGTTCTGTACTTAAGGACAGAAAACATTTGTGGTACAAGTCTGTGAGATCCTACAGTTCTCACAGTAATCTCATGTCTCACACATTTTAGCAAACTATGAAACTATTCAAATTTAGCAATACTTTTAAGTCCAGTTGTTTACATGTATTTTGGTTATGCAACATTAAAAGTGTTTTGTTGTTGGTTTTTTTTTTTAGCTTTTTTTTGATAGAGTCAGAATAGAAAGCCTGTCTTGTTAGAGGTTTTGCATTTGTCTGCCATGGAGTCATCTGAAGACCTATGGAGTCCATTTTTGTGGCTGGAAATAACAGTCCAGACTTTTAGAGATCTTTTTACAGTATTGAATTTTTATTAAAAAGGCTTTGATTAATCTTCTCTTCTGAAAAATTGATTATGATCTGAGCATATGTTTGACTTCTGGAAAACTACGTATCTTCAGCTGTCTGACTGCAGTCATTCCACTGGATTTATACTGAAGAAAAAAAAAAGCTAATTAAATCATTGATCCTTCACATTTATACCAGCTGATTTAAGAATGTCACAGCAGCTACAAAGAAGTGCTCTATTAAATTTGTTAATGATTCTAAATTTGTTTAAACAAAAATGATTTTTCAACGTAAGCCAGACTACACAGTGTTAGGGTTTGTTTTCTTTTCTTTGCCAGAAAAGTACAGAAGCTGTAAATTATATATGGAAAATATTTTTAAAGAACAGCATTTTCAGGATAAGAGAACTGAGTGCAGCTGGTTTGGTATATTTTCCAAATCAGATTTCAAAATGGGAACCAGCTGCTCACATGTTGCTCCTAGCTAAAATGCCAGCATAGGCTGATTGTCGTAAGATGGCCATTTAAAAAATGATATACTTGGGGAATAATGGATGTGATCCTGATGACGGATTCAGTTGCCAAGTAGTATCACACAGTAACAACACCACCTTCAAATGCTGTCGGCCCCTATCCTAAAGACATCTGAGTGACAGGTTTGCAAAAAATCCAAAATAAAATTAAAGTAAATCCAAAATAAAATTAAATCATAGTGTAGACCATCCGCTGTGCATTTTCAACAAGCTTTCTTTCACCTGAATTAATTAACCTGCAGCTGTGCTGTTTGATTGCACCTGCAGTTACCACCATGTGAGCAGACAGCTCCTGTTTGCAGATCTCGAGACACGAGAACTTGCACCACCTTGCTTTTGTCCTAGATGCCTTCAAAAAAAGCAGCTTCAAAAGAAGCTATAGACAGGTATGCTTTGGTGCAGGCAGGAATAAAATCTGAGGTGGAATGTGGTAAGAGGTGGGAGATGTGATTTTGTTGTTATTTTTAATTCATTGGGAGTGTAGGATATGTGTTAAATAAGGCTTGCCGTTACAGCAAGTGTGATGATAAATTAAGAAATCTAGACTGGACTGTTCATAGAAGCTAAACATACAGATACAGGGAGCAATTACACTTTTGATTTAAACAATTGAGTCTAAGCTTGCTAGGTCAGAATGCAATTTCCATGCTTAGTAAGTATTGCAAATAGTGTTTGATACTTCTTTCCGTAATTTTAAACATAAACTTCAATAACTTAAGAAATTTTAAAAGATAGATTTGATGAACATCAAATTCTGCTGCGGTATCGTTTACTTCTTTTATTTGTAAAAGATCTGTTGAACGTTATGGAGACAGATGCATTAAATTTTGTACATGAACAATAGCAACATTGCAACAGATAAAAAAGTGGTTTGCTTAAAGTCACTTCGACTTTGCTCTCACTTCATAACAAAAAATCTTGTCGTGCTTTCTTTCAAGTCATTCCCTGTACGCTCTCATTGAACTTAAGACATCTTATGCAAATATTCAGTACTGCTGGAAAGTGTGGGCTCCCAAAGGTAGTGCTGTAATGCTCATTCTAGTTCTCTGAGCTTTTATTGTATTACAAAATATCAGAATAGCGGAGTTTGTAATGGCAGCTATTGGTGTAAGAGCACGTTATAGAGGAAACTTGAGAGTTGCAGACAAGAAAATGGCTGTTCCGTAGGACTCAAGAATTTGCACAATATGCTTTTGTTTCATAATTCGGTGTTAAAATGGGTTTTTCTAGCCTGTGTTTGGAAGAAGGGGATTAGATGGTTGAGAACGAGGAGATAATATACACTGAAGAAGGAGGAAAGGTTTCTGGGACTGTAGTGTTTTCTCAGTTGAGGCTTGTTGGCAGCAGGTTTAGCTTAAGGAGCAGAGGCAATGTCAAATAACCACTTCACAGAACACAGGACAAAATAGATTCTTGACAGAGAACAAAGTCTTGGCTCCAAAAGAAACCACTACACTGGTTTCAGCTTCAGTAACTACTGTGACGCTGTACTATATAAAAGTTCTTGAATGTCATCATATTTTTTGTCATCTTGCCTTCTTTCTCAGTTAGAAATCTTACTGCGATTGGTAAAGAAGAGAAAGCCCAACTAAGGGACTCTTTTTGGCTGATAAACATAGTGATACAGTTCTTGGGGGCTGGGATTTTAAGAAACGTGCTATGCCTTAGCATTTTTATCATTGGAGCTGTTGCTTGCATGTAGGTGCTTTAATGGGATTTCAGGTACGTAATTTAACTGAGCTGATCTACACTAAAGAAGATGACAGATACATAGTGGGACACTGGCCCAGTTCTATAGACTTAAACTTAAAAACAAGCAATAATTAAAGAGGCTTGGGGTGTGGTTTGTTTTTTTTAACTTTATCTGGTAGGATGGTAAGCCTTTGGACTTCATTATTGGTATGAACTTCTATTTAATTTCTTCTCTTGAGTTACAGAAGTGACTTTGGAGCTGTTTAATCGTTCTAAGAGAAATGCCCAAGGCTGACTTCTGATTATTCCCAAATAAAAAAGTGCTGATTGTAGAAAACCTCAAACTGTACTCCTGTGTCCAATTTTAGAAGTCATGTGGATGTATAGTTGTTTTTAACATAGGCCAAAGAAGGTAAATCATCAGTGTTTGTACAAAAATTTGAAAATGCCTCTGTTGTAGAAGAATGTCTGAAGAATGGAAAGCAATTCCATTTTTTTTGTAATTATTTTCATCCAAAATTGTCATTCTCTTGATTTTTAGGTGTTTTGTGTAGTACATTGTTGCAAAAATAATAGGAACTTTTTCTTTAAAAAATTGGAGACCTAGGAGGCAGAACAAGTTCTAGCATGCTACTCGCTCGTCAGATATGTGGCAAAGAGTAAATAGCTATATACTATCTTTGCAATTCTGAACAGTGTTGATACCAGAATAGAGCTGGCATAGATTGCTTTTATCGTTGTGAAATGTCAGTCAGTTCACAGCAGTCATAAACTTAACCGCCATCCATGCTAGGGACACTCTTCATTTGCAGTGGCTGGCTCTTGGATTCAGATTGTGCCTGTGGTTGGAGGCTGTGTTTAAATATGATCGCATTTTCAGCAACCTGTGTTCCTTCATTTACAATAAACTTCATGTTTGGTTTCTTTTTTTGCTCATCTAGCTATTAGGTAGCTAAGTCAGTCCAGTACTTTTCTGCTGAGAAGTGTCACTTCGAGGCCTTAATGCAGCATGACTTACATCCTCAAAACAAGGATGTAATAGTGAAGGAGCTGGTCCCCTGTTGGGCAGACTCCCACGTTTCCTTTTTCTACGCTTTGCTCTGCTACATGCTGTGTGAGAGGACAACCAGTGGGTTGTATTTTTGTTGGCTATTAAACAATAGCTGAGTTTCCTGACTGTAAGGACCACTGTGAGTGACTGAACTACATCCCCACTAAGTGACTGCAACTTCTATCACAGCAGTGCTGGGGATTAAAAACAGTGAAGGCCTCCAAAAAAAAAAAAAGTTAAATTGCCAGATCTGGTGGATTTGTGCATGTCTGATCCAGCAACTGATGTCAGAATGACCAATTGCAAAATTTTTTCCCTTTAATAAGGTATAGGCCTTAGTTAAATTCTAAATGTCATGGCGCAATTATTTGTGGTCTGCTGAAGTTTTTCCTTCCTGGAGGGGTAAAAGCTGTTAAAGACAATAACCTTGTCTGCTCTGATGTGGCTTGGCCATTCGTTGCTGAACACAGCAGCATCCCACCTCACCAGCCCATGAGAACGGGAACCATTGTGCTGTCTATGCCACAGACCAGCTACAGCAGCTCACTAGCATGAGGTTACGTGCTAGCAGTCTGAGCAGTGCCCAAGTTTTATGTCATCGTGGAAATGAGACCTAAATGTTCTGAAATACTTGTTTCCTTACACTAACTCATTGACTCACTTATTCCACATTTTTCTCCATTATATTTCTGTTTTTGCTTACCTCCTGTAGCTGCCTTCTACTTGTGGTATCTCATCCTGTTGCCTTTTCTTCCCTGTGGACTTTTGTAAGTTCCATCTCTGCTCCTTCCTTTGTTGTCCACTTCTCTTGGAGAGACGCGTTCAGTCCTACTCCTGCCTGTGCTCCTACCCATTTTTGCTATTACCTAAAATTGTCTCTAATCCTTCTATGTCACAGCTGTTCCCTCATCCATATGCTTCTGGATTGTTGATTCACGATTCAGTCTGTTTTTCCAGAAGCATTGGTTTTGCTATTTAATTACTTCACTTCACGATCTCCATAGCTTCTGCTGTCTCTGTCATGCTCTTGATGGCTGAAACCATAGCACCAAAGTGCTTCCTGGCGTGTCCCACAGCCGGGGCTCCTTGGCTGGCTCTGTCGGAGCACAGCACCCATCCCACCCTTCCCAGGCCTAGGTTTCCAGCAGAAATTAAGGCTCAGGGAGGAGAGAGCACACATTATGATCACATCCTACCAGGACCCACAAGCAATGAAATCACGGTGAATATATTTAGGGACCAGAGCTGTGGTGTACATTGCAGCACAGGTTTGCCTTGTGGCATTAACTATCGGTAAAATCTCTAGTGATCTTTCTTTAGAAGAGTTTTAAGGCTTTTGCTTGAACTGTTATCTTTTTATTTCTATTGGTATAATTAATTGACCTTTTTGCACCTGTGGTGTCGTCCTTTCTATATTGTGGCTCTGTCATTTGATGTATCTTGTTCTTTCAGTGTCTGCTTTAGGGGTACAACTGTCTCCTGTCTCTACAAACATCTTCGAAGCTTTGTTTTCACTGCCTGTAGTTTTCCTTTGTATACGGAGGCTTCCCTCCAACGCTAACTTTCAAGCTTCTTGCAATTTCATTTTCACAAACGGAGCAGAGACCAAAATGTTGTCATCCCTGTTTCACAGGTGGAGAAGTCAATGCCCTAAGTGCCAGCAGGTTTCCAGTGGTACTAAGGAAGTTAGGAAATTCAATTTCAGAGACTAAGGCTGTAGGCTGCAGCTCTGTCACTAGACCAAAGAGGGTTTGCAATGACAGCCTTTCTTTTCAGTCATGAGATATTTCTCTTTTTCCAATCTAGTACCTCAGCAGGTATCCAGGATTTGTCGACTGAGGTGCAACATAGCTACTTATTCATTCCTTCCACTAGTCCTGCTGTTTCTAGAAAGCTATTTTGACTGACATCTCTGATCATGTCCCCTTCTATTTCCGTGTAAACGTAACCTATCATCTTGTATTTCTCAGGTACCTAACACCTTAGGCCCTCTCTATTTACCTGACCTAGTAACTTTGTTGTAGTGCAGACACCTGTGCCTCCAGCCAATGACACGATGTGTCACCTTTACAGCTAAAGACATTTACACTTCTTTTACTTGCATTTTTCATATGCAGAAATTCTACAGTTGTCTTATTGCTATTCGAGGTTTTTTTTTGAAACCTCTCCTCTACTATAAAGCCTAAAAAACCACATCTCTTCATAAGGGATAATCATTAGAATCAGAGAATGGCTTGGGTTGGAAGGGACCTCAAAGATCATCTAGTTCCAACCACCCTGCCATGGGCAGGGACAGCTCCCACTAGATCGGGTTGCCCAGGGCCTCTTCTAACCTGGCCTTGAACACCTTCAGGGGTGAGGCATCTACAACCTCTCTGGGCAACCTGTTCCCATGCCAAAAACAGATAAGCAGTTTTTTCTTTATCATCTGTTTATTACCATAAATACATAATAAACAATAACTGCTGCTTTTTAACTTCTTTACCACTTACTTGCTGTCACTGTTCACGCTAAAAATAAGAAAGGAATGTCACACGTACGTGAATTGTGTTCATTCTTACTCAAACTAA
Source organism: Cygnus atratus (assembly GCF_013377495.2). NCBI lineage: Eukaryota > Metazoa > Chordata > Aves > Anseriformes > Anatidae > Cygnus > Cygnus atratus. The sequence continues at coordinate 36,786,553 of NC_066364.1, read as the reverse complement.
TTTTGTTTATTCCAGTCTCGGGAAGGGCACCAGGTAGTTTCATTTCTGTAGACCCTTAGCCCGTGAAGGCAGAGATTCTGTCTTCTGCCACCATCTAGCCTGGTGGGGCATCAGTCCTTTGGTAAGCACCTGGAGTATAAATATCTAAATAGTTTTTATAACTGTTTTTATAGATTGCTGATCATCTCAAATTTTTCTCCTTAAGCTTTGTCCCAAAAGGGATGTAAGTGAAGAGTTCGGTAACCTTGCTAAGTAATAAGGACTCAGCAAGATATTATCTTTATAGTCTTATTTTAAAGTGATTAATACATTGTATGTAAGAAAGAGGAGACAGAGTTTCTTCCCTCAAACATCTGTTTATGATTTAAACTCTGCAAAATATCCAAAAAAAGATTGTGTGGTGAACACTGACCTAGGACTTTTGCCACGTATCCTACTGTCCCAAAGACTGCTCCTACACTACTATTAATTTTGCTGGTGCAATTCCAAATCTGTCATACTTACTTTAAAACTGTAGTTGCATACTCTATTACTAAACAAAAATAAAAAGTGAAAACCTGGTGAGCATTTTATAGTTGATTTATAATATTACTTGAAAATGAAACTATGGCCAAAAGTATATGGTCATTATCAGCAAGGTATGCTGTAAATAGATGTGAATATTTTTGAGAAAGTCAAGTTTGCTCCATGTGCCTTTTTTGTATTTTTGTATGTGTAGCTGTTCCTGTCCAGGGATTGATCTCAGTTGTTCCATGTATCAAACATTTTGTCTTTATACCTGGGTTGCAGCCACCTTTTTCACAGCTTGCTACGTTTCTCCCAGTGAAGTTTGCTCTAGTCAAGTAATGGCATCCAAAGCTAGTGTAGTATTTAAAGTGATCCAGCTGAACATCACGTTTTGTGGAGGTTTATTCCAGCTCTAACATGCTTCTTTCTCTCTACTAGCTGTTGCCTTGGCCCAGATAGGAATACATTAGGTGATCTTTCTCTTTGTTGAGAGAAGTACATACTTTCCAATTTGTATGGTGTGATATGGTGGTGTTCTCAATGTTCATGTAAATGTGAATTCTATAGTTTGTAATGTTACAGTTTGAAAAAATGTATTTTATTGTATGCAGGTTTTTCAGACATCAGGTATGATTCAGATAGTGCTGGTTAGGGTATAGCCTGTATCGTTAGGACAGTAAGTTGTCTGCCTCTCAGCGTAAAGGTAAGGCTGTCCCCTACAGCACTGCTTACTGTATTGATATTCAGATCTGAGCAAACACTGCCAGAATCTCAGGAAAAATATGACTCCAGCATCTAAAAAACATTTTCATCTATTGAGAAATTCTTTGAAGTACTTTGAAACTACAAAAAGGGCAGTAGAGATTTTCTTGGACTAGAGACAAAAGCTGAGAGCTAGTGAGGTGATTTTAGTACTACAGTGAAAGCCACCACAATGTCCCTTTTCCTCTTGCAAAGGAGTTTCATTGGAGCTCAGGTCATGACGTTCATGTGTCTGATTTAAGAATTCTTCTAGGATTTTTGCTGGAAACTCAAGCCAAACTTTGAAAATGTTTAGCTGCCAAGTGCTGCACTTAAGAGCCCATCTCTGGGCACGTTGAGGTAGTGCATGTTAGTTTTCACAATGCTTCTCTGCTAATGCTTGAAGGATAAGAAACAACATCTGGATGTCAACAAATGGACTTCCAGAGCTCTGATTTGTAGGGTTTCTCTGTGTGGAGATCATTAGTCTTTATGTTCTGCAGTAGCTCCTATCTGCTAGCCATTGTCCACTGGTTTTGAGTGCACAAGCTGGGTTCTCTGCCCCGTGTTTGAACGGGGTAACTATTTGCACAGCACTGCCCACATGCCTAAGCTTCTCTTCCCAGAACCTCATGGACCCTTGAGACAGTGTTTTCTCAATTTTCTGAACTCTTGTCCCAGAACTGATATAGTATTTATGAATTTGCAAAATCTAAATGCTTTTTTTTTTTTTTAATAGCTTGAAAAAAGGGAGAGAAGCTGAAAGTATTTTGGATGCATCTATACTTTAAGCCTTTGGAAATGGGTGGAGATGACTATTTAGCTGAATCTTGTCAAGATTTGAAGCACTAGCTGTCTACATTGAATGCCAGGAAAAGTAGACATTTTAAAAGATACATGTGTGTATATTATATATGTATACATTTATAAAACAATAATAGTTCCAGAAGTATAAAATTGGCTGTTGTCCTAGTTTTTTAGTTAAAAATAATAGTACTGGAGATATTGAATGGAATCTCATGCCATTAAAACTGTTTTACCAGATCATTGCTAGATGCTTTTCTTATTTAGTAGACTTTAAGCATTTCCAAGAGCTCATTATTGCCATCTCTAGGGAAGAGACTTTGCAGACAGCTACAGTTATTGTACATCTTTCCCGGCCTTCTTTGGGGAAGCTGGGGGAGAGCAGCAGTGTAATGGGTATATGTTTCCTGACCAAAAATCTATCCTAGTGCCAGTGTCTTTTGAGCATTTGGATGAGAAACTGAATGAATTCATCAAAAAAAATGATTACAGTAGCTAATGACTTAGTCCATATGATCTAGCTTCCTAAATCATGTAGGGGAGAGATGTAGGATGAGAGGAGACTTGCTTGTGCTAGTGGTGTCAAACTGTGAGAAGTTTACAGAGCTAATCTCAGTTCACCATCTGATCCTAATTTTCAGTGAAATTAAGTTTATTGTTGCCTGAAAGAGCTCTGAGACAAACTAAAACAAAAACAAATTGGCTGTGTTTCTGGTAAGAGGAAATTTTCCTAAATTCTGGAGGATTTTCCTTCACAACTCTGAAGGAGGATATTCAATAGCAATATAAGCTACTACGGAGAGCAGGGATTGTGCTCTCACTAATAGGCTAGGGGCAGATGTCAGCTTTTCCAAAGCTGTTGAAAACTACCTCTTGCAATTTGACCTTTTCATTAAATAAACTTTTCATTAAATAAATCATATCTTTTGCCAATTGTTAAAGCTCACAGAAACAAATCGTGAAAGTGCATGATACCCTTATAGCAAAGAAGATGGACAGTTTGGCATTCCCATTTGCTCCTTTATGAGCTTCCCTTTTCGTCTATTGAAATGAATGTTGTCATTGTAAGCAAATATTCTGTTTCAAAGTATAATGCGTGGTCTCTCTTGTGCCGTTCTTATTCTTTATTTAGCCTCTTCTTTTGTAGCTTTTTGGAAGCAATAGTCTCTTCATTATCTTCTCTATTGCTAGAGCATGAATGAATGCGATACATGGTTTTGAAATAGTTGGTTTGTTTATTGACAATTAGAAGAGGCATTTGCTATTTACTTTTTTATTTTAAGGTACAGAGGATCTTGTCAGTGTGTGTAAATTTCATGATATAATCGCTCTGACCCTTTTTTATGTTTTTAGCTACTAAAGCCTACCAAGTAATAAAAATGCTAATCAAGCCAACTTTTAGATCAGTCTTTAACTCAGAAAGATAAGGAATTTGGAGAGTTAGTGGCCATGGAGAAATATAGATGTCAGTCTTGTGTAAGGAAAAAATAAATCAGTAAGTAATTTTTAATTCACGGAGTCCGGGTGAGTTTCTTTGATAGTACATGCTGGTCTGTGTGAAAGGAACAGCATTTGATAGCATAATTCTGATGATACTTAGTATGTTACAGATCATATGCATCCATTGAAGTGCAACCAGAGAGTGAGAGATGGATTTTGGGGCCACCTCAGTGAATGTTTAAAGTGAGCTTTTAGATATCTGTCTGATACTCTGTAAGCTGAAGGCATTATTAATTTTGTTATAACTCACATTTCTTCATGAAATTCCTTCCCATGTAAACATTTTTTCCCAGAACGGTAATATGCATACATACATTTGCTTCTTAATGACAGGAAGAAAAATAATTGTAGCATCTTCCATCTACTTCTTCCCTGCATTTCTGCAAAAATATGTATTTTGAGAGTTATCGAAGGTGGAAGAGGGTGTGCAGGTTCACTTGCTTACAGGCTGTCATTAAGCTGTTGGGTCACACAGTGCTTGTGTGGGGTGTTCTGAGCTCAGGGTCATTCCAACATGCAGTGGGTTGATAGCCTTGAAAAAAATCGTGCATGTTAGGCATGTGACAGGCAAGTGCATGTATATTCTTCAAAGTCTATATGCTACAGTCATATCCAAGGATTCTGGTATTTATGTATCATTGGTTTCTAAATATCGCAGGGGAAAAAAAATCAGAATAAAATGCATCTCATTGGTGTGAGGCCTCTCAAATCTAAATTAACATGTTAAATATCAGTACTTACTTCACTCTATACCAGGAACTGGGAGACCATTTGGTACATGTCTGAGGTTCCCCGATGAAGACTTAAAAAATACGGTGGAAGGGATAGCATTAGGCTTAGCAGAGGGTTATAAACAGATCTGAGGAGTGTGCACAACCACTTCCTTTTCTCGCCTGGTCCCAAGTTATAAGAGCTGTAATTTCATGCATTACTCTTTTGAGATCCTTGATATAATCCCCAGGATCTTGAATATTTGAAGAGACTATGAGGAGGAACCATCTAAAACACCTAACCACCTGTTTAATATGTTAAAATGGAGTAGGAACACTTCTGGGACCTTAGTTTAGTCTTCAATTAACTTTTTTTCCAGTCATTGTTAATAAATATTTGAATATAAGTTTACCAGTGAGACAGTTTGGACTGAAAAGTTTGAGCTTGCTTCAGAGGCTATTTTTCAAAAAACTAAATTCATGATGATAAAACACAACCATAGCCACTAGCACAGGCTGCAATAATATGTCCAGTGTAGGTCAGCTGAAAGTGTTGCCAGTTTTTCAATGTAAAATGCAATGTACATACTTTCACTTTGTCTCTAGGGATTTCAGAAAGCTCCTGTTTCTGCAATGAAAGCGAGAGAGGCCATTATTTCTTTATGATGACTTCTGGAAAAAACATTACTCTTATAAATATACCATTTTATTGAGCTTGAGTATTCCACTTTTATGGCAAAGTTTATAAACATTCCTCTAACTTTTCCCAAGTATAAATCCAATTAGGGATGATTTTTAAGTTAATATGTGAAGACTTCATTTAAATATTAATGGTGGTGGCAACTTCTGTAGTATCAAAGAGACACGAAAAGTTTTTTTGCTAGTCTCTGAAGGTTTACTTTGTGTGAAATTTTGAATATTGTGATGCATATAAACAGTTGTATTAAAGTTGTAGAAAAATAAGTTGGTAGTAATAAAATGATAGTTTAGGTTAAATTCTGGCTAATATTTTCAAAACAATGAATTACTTAAGCACTTCAAAAAAGTGTTCTCTGTTATTTTCCCTTACTTTTGCATGTGTAATACTGAATCTCTTCAGTAGAAGGTTTTATTTAGTTGATAGACCTATCAGAAATCTTTAATTTTCCATGGTTATTGGTCTAACAGTATTTTTTTCGTGAATCTTTTTCCTGGTCCAGAAGAACTGGAGAGTTATCCATCACAGGTAAAATCAGAGAACAGCCAAGCAGTTGCAACCCAGTTTTGTAATGGTGGTGTGATTGCTCAGAATGCCACGTATGCCAGTGGAGCTGCAAAACACTTCATATATGGGGTGAAGTGCTCAGGTTTTAGACCAGCTGTTACAAGTCAAGGAGAATTTTTCTTAGAGGCAACTACACAGAGCCCATGGAACCCTTCTGAACTTCTATTAATTTCTGTCATCTTCAACAAGATACTGACACTTCAGCTTCATGGTGCCAACTGCTGCAGTTTAAATGTAAACTTATTAACTTGCATTGCTATTTCACTTAAAGAGCTTATTGGAAAAGCTTTTTATTAATACAGAATGGTAAGCTTCTGACCCAGAAGTAAGTGGCACATTTATTTTTCTTGAGAATCTCTGATCCTCTTACACTAAGGCATGGTGTGGAAGCTGTTACCTACATTCTTACTGCTCTGTGTAACTGCCCAAGGAAGGGCAGGTCACCATGCCCAGGAGCCAGAGAATTGGGTTGAACACATACGTGTGTGTTTATATAATATTTTCTGGTTTGGTGTAGCTTCTGTGTGATGTGCGCTGGTGGTTACCTAATTCTATTGCTGTTTAATTTCTGCTGACTCATCAATTGCTTTGCTAGCATTTTCCTGGAAAATTAAATTGCACTAGCCTTACCAATCAAACAAAACCCATTTGGCTTCTGTAAGGGAAGTAAGGGTGCTCTCCATCTCACTAGAATGTGTGAGATGACTAATGTCTCTCCCTGGGCATGATTCTCCTCTATGCTTATCCTTTATTAGGAAAGATTTCAACACAGTTCAGTCTTGCATAATCTCCTCCTTGGATTACAGTAGTTTCTGGCCTTCTTGGTGCACACCTGGTTTCCTTCCAGGCCATCCAAATGCTGTTGCCAAACTTGTCTTCCTCTCCTGCACTTTATTCCCACTTCCTCTTTATTCAAGTCTCCTCATTGGCCATGCATTGCTTTACTACACCAAAATAGTTTTTGTTCTTTCATGGTTCTGCACAACTTTGTCTACTTCTATCTAATCTCTGCTTTAATTACACAGCTCTGCCACTCACCACATTGTAATTTTCTTTCTTCTCGAGAGAATGTTCTTTAATCTTCAGTGAGGAGTGCCTTCCCATCTTTTACTTCTGCAACACATTTTTTTCACTTTTTTCAATTTTCAGATGTCTATTCAAAACCTACCTTGTGTACATCCTTTCAACCATTCCACACTGAGTGTGTACATATAATTAATTTTTTTGGAAATGAGTGTGAGATTTGTAGCATATTATTTAAGCATTCTGCTGACCATTTGTACTGCAAGTTTATAAAGGCAGAAAACATTTCTGTAAGCTAGTCTGACCTCTTGCATAAAATGGGGCTTTTGGTTACAGTCAGTTGGTTTTGATGTTAAATCCTTTAATTATAGACATCAGAAATGGTCAAAGTATTATAGCATTGGTTGTACTATACCAAATTCAAAGGTAAGATTACTCCATCCATATTTGATATTCCCTCTATCTGTAGTCACTTTGGCTGTGACATTTGCAGAGCAATGCTATATGCTGTTGCCTATAGCTTTCTTTGGAATATAACTTTCCACAGTCAAGTTCTTCACTTTTGGAACTTGCTTTATAAATTTACATTTGGCCACATTGAATTAAATATATTTCCATCTTTACCCAGGCTCAGCAACCTATTTCATAATTCATGACAAACCCATTTTTGTCATGTGTAAACTTTCATAATAATTTATTTTTTTTCCCAACTCATTACTGTTGTTAAAATACTTTGTGTCTAAGCATGAATTCTTGTAGGCCACACCAGAGGGATAAATGGTGCTTGCTTTTTGATTCTTCCATCCTATCTCCTTTCCATTAGTTGCCTTTGTACCCCTTTTTCCATGATACTTATATTGTATATAATGGAGAGTAGACATAGATGTATAGTTTAGTTATATGAATGACCTTATAGATGTGAATAGAGTGGAATGGAAAAAAAAATCAGGATATATTGAAGAAAAACATCCTAGAGCCCATGTAGATGGAGTTCTTGCAAGGGAGTCAAAAGAGCAACTGGAAGTTTGACCTTTGTTTCTATATCTGACATTTAGACAACAGAAGAGCTGTGGAACAGTGATCTGGTGGTTTCTAGAGTAACTCCATCGCTTAAGACAGTGAGATTGACTTCAGGCAATTGGAGATGTCAAGGTTATTTCTTCATATGTAAAAAAAAACTCAGACCGGGGTGATGGCGGAAACTGTATCATCACAGCATGATTATAAAGAATTTCTCACAGAGAGTAAGCCCAGATTTTGTCTGGGCAAACTTCTTTTCCTAATGCAGTGCTAGGCATAAAACCCATATGTGATCTTGATTCCAACTTAGTGGAAGTGCTGTGCTTCTTTCTCTCTTTTGAGTCAGTAGAAATGAAGAGAGTTGCTTGCAGTATGTCATCTTCTCCTCATCTCTAGAATAAGAAAACGTCTAAGTTTCAGTGTCCTCAAGGACACAGAACATACTGACTTTCTCAGGAAGAAAAGTGAGGAAGCCTTGAATCCCATGTTTCCTGGCTGTAGTCTTTGAGACTTCATCTGGCCTGCATACTGGAGAAATTGATAAACCACAGAGAGATTTTGCCATTTTCCTGAGATGTGGCCCTTCAGCATCTGCTTGGTGACTTGAAGCTGAGATTGCTCTTCCTTGTAAGCCCCTGAGAGGGTAGTTTATTAAGCAGGCGTCCTATAGTTTGACTGTGGAAGGAAGCTGTGTCACAAGAGAGCGGGCTGTCATATTTCTGTCCAAAGTGCCGAAGTCCATATAACCACTATTAGCATTTAAAGATTGAAGATACTGCTGTTTTTCTCTTCTTGTGGGTGGTACCCTGGATTGTGAGGGCATTCAATCTACAGTGCCTAAGACTGTGGTGTACACCCCAAGCATAAGATGCAATTCCGTCCCAGTATGCTCGAGAGAAGAGAGATTTCTTTTCAGCTCCTATCCATCTTCTGCTACTGAATTGCCACTTAGATCTCAGCGCATGCATTTACCCACCTAGTGAAATTATTTCATATGCCAGAGCCTCTTTTTATGAGTCTGCAGTATTGGCTTTGACTGACGGGATTCCAAATTAAATTCGAGCTTTTCTACTTCCCTGATTTTGAAATGGACGCATGCTAAAACAGTTTCTTGGTTAAATTATCATTGCTATAATATATTGGCTACTAGTGGCTGGTGGGACATAGTACAGAATTCATCAGTTGCTGGAGCACTCAAAAGTCCCATCTCTTTTTCCTAGATGCTTGGAATAAATTTCTGTTATACGCTTCCCTCCCTTTCAAAAATATGCTTGAGGAAAATAGGGATTGACTTAAGGAATATACCATGTTATCCAGCTAGGGACATGGAATACTTTTCACATTGGTAGATGATGATCAGTTGATCTTGTTATGAGCTATTTTGGAAAGAATCTCTGATGTGTCCAAGGTGGACTGCAAGTTTTCATGTTTTTAGTTATAGAAACCTGAAGTTAAAATCAGTAATTGTAAAACCTACAAAAACATTCTGTTGCAATCTACTTTCCCCGTCTCAGGGTAGTTAGAGGAGAGAATTAAATAACCCGTTTCTTTACCATCAAGTACCATGAGAGTATGCAGTCCCAAACCACTTCTTAAATATCCTTCCCAAAGTCCCAGGATTTTGTCTGATTCTGGCAATTCTCCATTGAAGTTGATCTTGGAATAAAGGTAATAAAGTTTAATCTTTTCTACATCATAGAATAATAGCTCCATTATGAAGTACGGGGGTTTCCTGTTTGAGGTATCATACAAAATTGAGATTACAGTGGAAAGGCAGCGTAGCATGCTGAGTTCATTATAAAACAAGTGGAGGACAACTGTGGAAGAATGAAGTCTGTTCTTAAGGTCCAACCCTATGACACGTCGGCTACCTCTGACTTGAGGCATCTTTGAGATTTAAAAGTGCTCAACAGCTCAGTAAGTGTGGCAGCGAGGTCATAATTCAAACAGGATGAAAGCTGAAGCAATGTAATCATTCTGGCAGAAGAAACCCTTTCTCCCTTTTAATTAGAAATGTCAAGTGAAATCTAGGCATAATGGACTTACTGATATTGTGTATGGTAAAGGATTTTCTTCATAGCTATAGTATGGATCACCTAAATTTAGTTCTAAGATGTTAGTGTAAATGCAAGTGGTTAGGACACTGAAAAAAAAAAAAAATCAAATTCTATCCTATCTTCATTTTCATTAGGTTTCAATACATTATTTGTCACGCTGCTAATACTTGTATTGCCTAATAGGAGAAGAAATTGGTCTTTGTATTTTGTCAAATAATTAATGCCCTAGTCATTACAGTTAGATTTTATTGTCCGTTTTCTGAGACCACACCTGGAGCATTGTGTCCAGTTCTGGGCTCCCCGGTCCAAGAGAGACATGAACAGACTGGAGAGAGCCCAGCAAAGATGATGAAGGAACTGGAACATCTCTGCTGTCAGGAGAGGCTGAGGGACCTGGGACTGCTCAGGCTGGAGAAGAGGAGGCTTGGGGGGATCCTACCAAAGTTTGTAAATACCTGGAGGGAGGGTGTAATTTTTTTGAAGTGTAACTTGTGCTGCGGGTAAGTAGGACACTTTGCTTTAAAAACACTATCAAGGATTTGTGGAGGGTGTGGTTCGTTTCATAAACGATCAGACAGTACACAGATTGTGGAGTGTATTTAACCTTTTGGAAATACATTAAGAATTCCTATCACCAACCTTTTAGACATATCTGAAAGGCCATTACTTTTTGCATTTTAACATTCAAGGTGAAAGCTGCCAGTGATGGAAGCAATTTCCATCTGCTCATTATACCTTAAGTAGCAGCTGAAAAGAACAGATGTACTGCCCCAGGCTTTGTACTAATTTTGCTATCCAGTTGCATCTTTTATGTTAGAGAAAATAATTATAAACTCATACAAATATAATCAAATATGTAAGTAAATTCAGACATCTTGTTTTAACCTCCTAAAGCTACTTAGCAATCTTTAAGATCTGGCAGAAGATATGATGTGATTTCCAAAAGGCATTGCACTTGCTCTAAATCACTCAGGTCTAATTTGGTAAGGCATCAAAGCATGTACTTAAGTTAAAGCAAAGGAATGATCCTGTTGATCCAAGCTGGAATCCTTATGTGTTTAAGAACCTTAATAAATTAGCCTTTATTGAAAAAGTATTTTTAAATGCTACTAGACACAGACAAAGAAATAGTTTAAAAAAAAAAAAAAAAAAGAAACATTCTGATGTAAAATTATCAGCCAAGAATCCCTTTTTATTTCTGTTGTTTATAGTGCTAACTCTCTCCCCTTTTTTGGAAAGTGGAGAAAATTAGGATCTGGGTAGTGAACATTTGAACGTTTATTCTCAAGAGAAGATACAGCTTTTATAAGCAAAGCTAGTTTTTATGCACTACATTGCAAAATTCCATCTTAAAACACACGCAGTGAATGCAAATTTAATTTGTGCAAATGAATGGGAACCTCTGCCTTTTCCAAGTGCAGCTCTCACTTTAATACAGCAGTCTGAGAACTTGCCCAGAGAAACATTTCGTGTCCAGATTTAGGAATGTGGGCTTCTCAGAATATACGGTTCTCCTAATCACAGTAATTGTTAATTGTAATATATAATACCACATTTTTCATCCTGGGAGATCTATGTAGGGCTTCCCTGTGACATTCCTATGTTATTGCTGAGCACCATTCAAGAGCTGCTGTACCTTTTTTTTGATATTTTTGGCCAAAATTTAGAACATTTAAAAATCTTTTATTTGCAAAGTGTGTTGGCATGCACTCGTGCAGGGAAAAGCCTTGAACTGAGGCTTTCTGATTCTTTTCTTGGTAAATTAAAATTTCTTGATAATCTGAGCAAGTCAGTAGTTATCACTGAATTCTTAAGAAATGTTTAAAGATAGCAGTCATGAAGTGAGCAGCAAACACACCCATTTGAAATCAGATGCAAATGGTTGGAGCTGGACAGGGTGCCTTATCGTACAGTGTAATGGATTTCATATGCTTTTTTTTGATAACAGATCCTTTTTGGTTTAGTGTAAAGCCATTTAATTAAGAGTACTCATATTTTGAAAGCTTGAAGGGCTTACTGACGACCACTCTGTATTTTGAGACAGCAAGTTCTGACTTGCACCTTTAGCTACAGCTGAGGATTCAGGAGGGATAAAGCTACTCACTCTTTCCAGATGAGATGGATTTTTCTCTTGGTTCTCTGTTTTTCTGATTTAGTCTGCCCAGAAACTTGACCAATCCATCTGTTCAGTACCCTTCCCTCTCTCCGCCAAGGTGGGACAGTGCCAAGTCTCTAAAGAAGAGCTGAAGAGACTGAAGAAAAAAAATAAAAAAAATCTCAGATCATCTGTCTCAAATCTACACTCATCTCTTTTTTAAGTAAATATAAAACTGAAGGTAATTTGAGCTTGTTGGTTGGTCTAAGTCACAGTTAAAACAGCTAGAGCAGTATCACTGAAAAAAGAAGTAGAATAGCTAGGAGAGGCAGAATTACATTTTCGGGCTCAAAGAGTTTTACTTTTAACTTAGGTGGGCTAAGTGTCAGGTAACAAGTGAACCAATGCAAATTCTTGAGAAAACATCACTGTAATTCACTGTGTTTCCTTCAAGTCCGTAAGGAATGTTGGTATTTTTTTATTATATATTTAAGGAGAAAAACTGTCAAAATTTATAATACAGTTTTTGTTTGTTTGTTTTCCCTCTGATTTAACACAAGTGTTAGCCGTGCCTGCAGACCTCTGCATTTGTGGAAGTTTCTCTGTGGTATGTTTCTTCATGGCAATGATCTAGTCTGTTAGCGCTGATGTTTATGTATGTCAAGAACAGGGTGTAAGAGTTCGGCTCATGTCATGAAATTTCAGAAGTGTAAATTACTTGTATAACAAGCGTCAGACTGTCTCTTTACTGTGTCATCCAGGCACCTTCCTGCTGAAGGGGCCTGAATAATTTTCACAGCAGAGAGGAGGCAGATTGGTGGTCTGCCCATATGAAATGACTTCGACAGCACTTAGTACATGGTTATGCAGGAGACGGAGGTATTTTCACATTGCAAAATCTCTAAACAAGTTGGTTGTACTCACTCAGTCTCATACCTGCTTACTCACAAGCCTCAGGACGTACGTGTGCAGGTGGTCTTGCCAGGATTGCCCCTGTGCAGCACTGAAGGCAAAAGGGCCTTTGACTGTCAAGTCCGCAGCGGGTTCCTTGTGGCTGAAGATGACAAACTTGATGTAGTACAGATCATCTATACCTTTAGGATCCAGCAGCTCTACTAGTGGTGTTCTTTTTTCCACAGGGTTTTGCTTATTTCAGTCTCCATAAATATCAGACGACTTTGCTGCCCTCACTTTGTGTCTCACACTGTCTTTGTGTCCTCACTTTGAACTTTGAAATATTAATATTTTCACTACAAGAAGAAATAAACATATTTACAACAATGTTAAATTAATTATTTCATAGCCTTTAGATTTTACAGCCCTGAGACATCTGATAGCTAATTCAATGAGCTATTGAAGTAGAGGAAACCTACCTCAGATTCTCTATATTATTCCTTTAATAACACTTAATGCACACACACACACAAAATAGGATACCTTTATAAGTGTTTTCAATGTAATGTTTCAGTAGGATGGACTCCTAAGTCTTCAATTTAAAGAGCAAGTAGTAGACTCTACAAAAATTAATTAAATTAGGAGAAATGCTAGGATGGATGCAGGTTGAAATGAAGTTAAAAGCCCGGGAAGAGAAGGTACCCATGTCAGAAGAGCTGTCGGGCAGGAAAGTGGGAAGGCATCCCTTCCTGAAAGCCTTGGGACAAGAAGGAGACTGTAGCAGTGTTGTGCTTTAAATCTGTTTCGAGCAATGGGATATATGGAAACTAGCAAGCTTAAAGCACTTGGAGTAGGAAGGAATGAGCTGGTTTCCACATTGTCCTGGTGCACTATAAATGGTTCTGGCTGGCAGAGGGGTTGAGTGACGCACAAGAAAAGGGAGAGAAGGCCAACATTGCTATCACTTTGGTTTTGCTCCTTCTTAGGAGTGGGTGTCGGCAACCACTTCTGATGGCTTTTAAGGCTTTTCTAGCTCCAGACCCACATGAACAAAGAAAATATTCAAATAGGATTCCGAAAGCTCTAAAAGCCTGAAAAGCAACCACTTGTTCCTTTAGGAAGCTTTCCAAAACAATGGCTGGCAGTAAGAACAAATGATCCAAATATATTTCCAGAAAAATTTCTTCGCTATAGAAGCAAGCATGGATTTTACTGATCATATGGTTTGAATTCAAAATGATGCCCAAACTTTTATAGCTCCCATTGGATTCTTGAAGGTTTTCCTTGTTTGAGGCTCTTAAGAGCGTAGGGTTGCCAAAATGCTAGCATGATGGGTTTAGTGGAGTTAAGGAGCTGAGGACATTATTCTCCAGACTGTTACATAAAAATGTAATCCATAGAATTATTTTGAAAAGTTAACATTGTTGTCACAGGCAGTTCAATAAAAATGTGTAAATAAAATTGCACAGACTAAGGTAAGGCTGTTACCCCAAAATAGGTTGTTAATAGGGAGTAGTATTAGAGTGTTTTCCATCAGCCACACGTTATTCTAGTGGGTTGGTTCTTTTTCACTCATTGTCCAGTGTTTGCCTCCACTGCTCAATGACAAATCTGAAGTTGCATGTTTGCCACTGCTCTTGTCTGCATGTCCACAACTGAAAAAGGAAGGATGGCTTTGAATTTCTGCCCAGCTGCACTGTGATTCAGACTGCCTGTGTGACTTCGAGCAGGAGCCTAAGATCCGAGTACACAAAAAGATGTGGGTGACAAAACCGGATTTACAAGAGAGAGTGATGGTCTGGATTATCGCCTTCTAGGGATGATTTATGTATGTTTAATCAGCTACCACAGTGACGGATCCCAAGCAGGCGGAAGAGAGGAATTCACAGCTACAAACCACTTGGGGCAGGAATCCAGCAGTCCTAGCCAGACTGCTGAAGCCAGGCTATTGCTATCAGAGAAGTGTTTTTTTGCAGAGCAAGAAAATAGTTAAGAATTTTGTAAGACATTTACTGTGGTTGCACTGAGGAAGAATGTCTTCCTGATACTTATTTTCTGAGTGTTGGTAGTTGGGGCCTAGGCCCATCATTTCTTCAAGTGTTCTGGTTAAGGTGGTTGATGCCCACTGGGTAGGTTCTCTCTGGTTTATTTGTATCACCTTCCAACATGAACCTGCACGGCAGTTACCTGCCTCTCCATTTCCCCATTACCTGCTATCTATTCCTGGGTCAGTCGTAGTGGTAGCTGCAGAAATGTTGTCTTTGTTTTTAGGCAAATAATGGTATGATATGTTAAATGTAATTCATGCTTGCAGCATTATAACTACGTGCAATGTTTGCTTGCTTCCATGGCTGTTTTTGGGGATGCATTCAAAATAAAAGGATATTAGATTACGTTTTAAATTGCATGTC
Organism: Cygnus atratus; assembly: GCF_013377495.2. Classification (NCBI taxonomy): domain Eukaryota; kingdom Metazoa; phylum Chordata; class Aves; order Anseriformes; family Anatidae; genus Cygnus; species Cygnus atratus. Next base: position 36,771,527 of record NC_066364.1, on the reverse strand, counting down.
TTCATATTTCAAATATGAAGATGAAATCCTCCTAAGGAATGTGATGATCAAGTTTATCTACTTAGACAAGCAGTACACAGGTTAACACCTTTATTTCACGCTATGGCAATACAGAGTCCAATACTTTTAAAATACAGAGAAGTATCTCTTAGAGTTTTTTCTATCATGACAGTTTCTTATTTGAAGGTCTTTGCCTCCTAAATTTCTTGTCCTGCTTGGAGCTGCTAGCACTCAACTGCAGGCCTTTTCTCTTTAACGCATCCCATGTAAGGTCAACCACAACCATATAATGGTGTGGGTTTGTTTGTTTGTTTTAAATCTAATTATTTTGTTTGTAGCAGACCTCAGTTACTTCCTTCTGGACATACCTGAGTCGCTGTACATCATCTGAGGAAACTCAGTGAGGTCAATCTGCGCCCTATCTGTAGCATCGATGAACAGATGTTAAGATTGCCATGTCTTAGGAAGTTGCATGCTTTGTTTTTTCTTTCCGTAATGTTTGAAAGATGATATGAATTACGGCACCGTAGTGGCCCACAATTTCTGGAATGTCTGTGTTTTGGAAGGCACAACAGGATTTGACGACTTAACATGGGCAGGCCATGAAGTGTTTGGTTCCCTTCTCATCCAGCAGTCATTTGTCTACCATATCCGCCTATGAAGAGGTACATTTCCAAACTGAATATTTGTGGTGAAAATATGGTATGAGGTGAAAAAAAAATAAAATAGAAAAGAGAGAATTGTTCTGTTTTCATGAGGGTTGATTCAAGCAGTTTCCCTTTATGGTGGAGAAATCACAAGCTAACACTATCCATCCTTCAGAATGCTATGGGAGCTGAAGAGGGACACGGAAAGGGAAGTGAAACTGAGCTGTTGGTTGCAAACATCATTTTAGGTTTTGGCTCAAGTTTCTGCTCTAAGTGATTGTGGTAGTAAAATGGAAGTCGCAGTAGAATCGATCGAGAAATTGGTGGCAGTTTTGGTGTGGTCACTTCTTCCAGAACAAAGTGTGGCACCTTCATGGCCAATTCATTGTTGCAAGGGGATTTTCTGGAACGCCGGGGATTTACTGTTCCATATTACATGGTAGTGTGCCGAGTATAGAGTGAGAGCTTTCTACAGGGACTCTAATTTAATATAATTCACGGGGAGTTTTGATATGTGTCTAGAAAATAGAGAAAAATCAAATGCAGATGAGAAAGTGGAATATTATATATGGTAAAATAAAGAAACAGACGTTGGCTTAATGACATCAGAAAAAAGACTTCCAACCAAGTTCCAGGGCTTGAGAGTGTTAATCTCATTAGTTTCAAATTATTATCCAAATGTCAGATCCTGGATCCTTATGGAATCACAAATTCATGTCAGATACTGAATAGGGCTAGAAATTTAAATTAGTTATTGAAAAGTAGCTGCAGTTTCTTTTCTTATATGAACTCAGTGGTGATCTACTGTACTCAAATACTGACTAGCCAGATTCCCTTTCAAATGATTGCCTGTCATTATGCTGCTGAAGAAGTCCAGTTTTTTCCGTAAAACCTGAAGACGTATTTATTTTCAGCAGGGATTGCAGTTCCTGCCAGTGGAATCTCAGTAGTTCTGGCTAATTGTAATGTGGCTGTAAATATGTGATTTCCATGGAAGTTAATTTAGTCACAGGATTTTATTTTATTTTTTGCTTTTTCTATATTGATGGCTTTGCTTAGCATAGCTGCCAAACATATGTATAGTTTAAAGAAAAACTCAATTACCGTTGGAGTAGAGTATTTATAGTGAACTGCTCAGCATATGGATGTATTGCTTTCCTGGATGAAGCAGGAAATGCTTGAGATCTTGCCTGGTTAGTCTCTAATAATAATTTCATAACAAAATTACGAACCATAACTCACAACAATTGTTCCAGTAAGAATTTCCTAGCAAAACCTTATTTCGATACTTTTTAAAAGTTTTAATCAAATGGATGGTCCCTTAGTCTGTGCAAATTGCCATTAGGTTTACCAATGTTTAAAACACTTTTTAAGAACTTTTGTGTAATATTACTCCAGGGTGGGATCCAGTTTTTACGATATTTCCAGAGCCAAACTTGTACAGGCAGTTCTAGTACTGACCCTAAATTTTAAAATATTCAAGTTGTACTTTTTTTTTCACATATGACATTCACTATTCTAGGGTGTGTTGTTGTTGTTGTTGTTTGGTTTGTTTGTTTGTTTTCCTGTTGCTAAGATACTCTGAGCTGGAATTTACTCAAGTCTAAGGACTGAAGGATGCATCATAATAATACTAAATTAATGTGGCTTCCATTTTTAGAAGTAACCTTACTGGCACACCCGGGCAATCTTTTATTTATTAGACACTGGCATATGAGTATAGGAGGTAATCGAGAGTCTAATACCCGGAATTAAAACAACAAAACTGCTGTATTCCTCTCTTAGATGATTTTAGGTGTATCCAAGGTGCCTAATGCCTGATGAAGTCAACGCAGGCACCTAAGTATACTAGAAAAATCCTGCTGATGGCTCGCTGGTGATGCAGCTTTGGTATACAGTGGGTGCAAGGCAGCAAGGTGTCACAGTCTTGCAGATGCTCGTCTGCAGTTGCTGTGGACCGTAGTTTGGGAGAAAGTACATTAAACTGTGGAGATTAGGGAGTCAAGTAATCTCTTTAAAAACTCTTCGTTTGACTCTGCGGTCAGTAGTGCATGTAAAGAAGTAAATTGTTTCCAAGAAGTGAAATAATTGGCATTAACTTTGAGACTGTTACCACAAGGTTCATCAAAAGGTACTTATCCGTGCAGTTGAACTGTCTTATATAATATTGCCAATATGACTAAGTAGTTCATCTGATGCAATCTCATACTATATTTTCAAAATACAGTTATGTGCACATAGCATATACTGAAGGTTTCAAATTGCTTTAGGAAATTCCAGTATGAATTCTTTCATTGGCTAAAAGCATGAGAAAACATTGAAACGCATGATAACTTTGATCAGAGCATACTATTTAAGAAACATTTAGTATTCATATCAGACAATCAGTTCTGACAACCCAGTCAAACAATAGATGCAGCATTTAGATAATCTCATTTCTGTGTATACACAAAGTTTTAGTGTGTATTAACCAAGTGTAACTCATTTGAAACTTATAGCTATTGCTTTCCTTCCTTAACATGTTCTCACATGTTTATCATTTGTCTGGATTAACTGTGTTTCTGCTAAATGTTTCTTTTATAATAAGAATAGTCAAGCATGGCCTTATGAGTGATGTGCTGCTGACCTGCATAATAACATTAAAATAAAATCCATGTCGTTTGGATTTATTCTTACTTCTTTATTACCTTCCCTATGGGGCCATTTTTTTTATTTTTTATTTTTTACTCATTACTGATCACTTAATGAAGGCTTCTGCTGAGATGTCTGCAGAGAGATATCTGCTGGGATGTCTGTAGAACATTTTCCCCTAATGTTTTAATCTTAATTTAGGAGTAAAGTATATTAGTACTCCAATTATTCCTTCTAGATGATTTATATAAGGTACAGAATATCACAGAAGTGTATCAGTAGATGTCATATTATATCATTATCATATTACACTTGTGTTTAAAATCTGTTTGCAAATGTTAATAGCTTTATAATATACAATTATGTATTGTTCTTAACTTAAAGCACTTTTTTTTTTGTCTTTCTAGGTATGGCATGAACTGCCTCATTCAATTTGAGGATTTTGCTAATGCCAATGCATTCCGCCTCCTGCATAAGTACCGTAACAAGTATTGCACTTTCAATGATGACATTCAAGGTAATAAACTTTCTCTTCTGTTTTGATGATTTTAAGTCAGAAAAAAAACCAACAGATTTTCCTGAGGATTTTACTTGAGGATGTCCATTATGGGGTCACGTTTTGCCTTGGGTTTCCTCAAGCATGGCTTTATGATGAGCTGTCTTTGCTCTTAACCTTTCCCCTCATTTACTTCCCCTCTCATGCTTTATTTAGATGTTCACTCTTTTTTTTTTCTTTTTTTTTTTCATAGTTCAGTGTATGGATAGCTTTCTCGTATACATTATTAACTTCAGATCTTTGGGAAAATGTCAAAGTTCGAGCCTGGACTGTACATCCCTCAGTTTTTTTTATCACTCCAGTGACAACTGGTGCACTGTTTCTCTGTGTGACAGAGCTTTCTTGGTAAATGTCAAACTTTATTTCAGTTCTTAAACTGACAACTCAGTTAAATACCTTTCTGATTTGCATTGCACTCCCAGGGCTGCATTCAATTTTAGAGGGAAAATGACTTTTCCCATCTGAGTCATTTGTAGCAGAGGGCAAAAGGAAAAGATCTAGGATGAGAACAAAGACCTAGGATGAGGAAAGTCGAGCAGAAGGCAAAGCCTGTGTGACTGGGCTCTGATGTGACTTTTAGGGTTTTGCCTAGGTCTGTAAGCAAGGGGGATTGCCTCCATGCTCAGCCTACATAGGCCTAATATGTACCTTCACTCCCAAGAGGAGAGACAAGCTACTCCTTTGGTGTCTAATTTCTTGTTAGAAAAAGAGCTCTGGAAAATAACTTTCTCTAGGAACTTAAGCACGCTCACTTCCATCCCTGCCAGCAGACTTGAGTTCAGAACTGGAGAGAGGCACCACGGGTAGGCCCTGTGCCTTTCACTGCCTCTTGGCCCCTCATGATTTCATGAGTAGAGGGAGGTCCTCTGTACTGGTGAGGTCAAAAATGGGAATTTAACCCTCTTCATTTCTAACAGTTTGCGGTGACACTTCAAGTGAAGCATTAGGTGCTCGAGTTTTTAGGAAGTCATTCCGGAGTCATTCTATTTCAGGGACTCTTGCGTTCCTTAGAAGTGCAGTCACATGGAGTCTTTACATTTATTCAATTTCTGTGATCTAATTTGTGGTTGTGGGTCGTCTTGTATTTTCATGAATGATATTTGGGACTTCTTGGTGATCTCCAGCCCTGATGCATGTTTAGCTTCCAGCAGGTGAAAGCAGATGCATTTAGCCTGCTCTAGCTCTGACATTTGTCCTCATAACTCCATAAATACTTTCAGCATCTCTTTTGTAGGAAGTCATCTTCTCCCCTAACGTGGCAGTAGAATAATGACCAAATATAGATCCAGTTATCTGTTCTCCCTTCTCCCTCTTTCTATTCCAAGTTTATAAAGCCTAAGGGTCTCTCACCTTGACAGCATTACTGAGGGTAGGTGGTACTAACTTCTTTAGCAATCCTTCTTAGAGGTTCTCCTTTTCTAAATGGTGTGATTTTTTTTCCAGGCTACTTCAAAGACTGGCCTTCTCTGTTTCCAAATTATATTTTCTACTCCTAGAGCAGTAAACCTGAGAGGCAGCATAAGGACCATAGAAGCAAGCAAGGAGAATTTTGTATGTTGTTTGCCATCTTCTTATAAAGATAGTGATTGTACAACACGTTAAACAGAGTTTCTCTTAGTCCAAATATGCGACGAGCCAAAGCTACTTTAAGGATAAAAATAAATTAGTTTTTCTGATCTTTTGTAGAAAGACTTGCAGCTTTTTTCACAATCACAAGATAGCCAGACAATGGATTCCTGTATATCTTAGTGATATCTTAACATATCTTAAATCTTTAAAAAGCTGATATACGATCCTGACTTTTTCCAGGCACTGTAAAAAAGAAAAAAATGAAGAAAATATGGCAAGCTGAATACCTATTAGCAAGTAGTAACTTGGACAATTGCAGTTGTGTTCCGTTAGCTTGGAGCTATTTGTAGGGCCATGCCCCTAACTGATGCCATTGCAGAGCGTTTGCCAAAGTATCTGCCAACACTGATCATATAAAATCACTAAATACTGGCCATTAAGGGTAGCCTGTAGGCACATTCAAGAATTTCTGGAAACAGTTTTGTCTCCATCACATCTTTTTCTTTGGAAAAAGCTTTGTGACTTTTTCTATATCCCAATTCTGTACTCAAGGAAAAAGGATTGTGACCGACTTCAATAGCTCTGTATTAGAAAGAATGATGAAATTACTCCAGCTTTCTCATTCTAGAGAGCATTTTGTTTTTTTGGATGGGTGTTGATTTTTTCCCTCTGTTATTATGATAATTTCTTCATATTTATGTTTTTGGAATATTTTTATGATCACAATAACTGTGATGTTGCTTTACGAAAAAAATACTTCTTTTCTTGGATTCTTGCTTGTTTTTATTCTGACCACAGGTCAGCTTGCTTCATATTTTTTTTCTCTGAAACATGGAGGATATGATATTTGGAAATGAGAATCAGTGAAAACCTTCAAAACAAATCCCTTTATCTATCTGGCTCTCTAATTATTCAAGAGCATTCTCCAACATTGGCATGTTTTTGATAGCAATTTCATATATGGGAGAAATACTTTAATGTCAAGCTTTACAAAAATTTTAAATGTCTCATTTAAATTAGGTTGATAACTTTAGTTGCCTCCCAATGTATTTAGGAAGGAAGGACCGTAAGGACAGAGTGGAATTTTCTTTAAGATATGAGACTTTTTTTTATTCTCTCTCTCTCAAAGTCCTGCCTTGGAATGGACCAATATCAGAAAATGAATCAGGGTTCGTGTCACAAAACCAAGCTGTTTTTTTAAGGTGGAAGATGTTCTCTGCTTGGTGAGCCTCCCCGGAAGGAGGCAGGATGGGATCCATGGTTTAGGAGGCTGAAAATCCCCTTGGAGAAACTAACCTTTTCCATTCCCTGCTGCATGGATGATGGACAAATCTCTTAATACTTCTTAAAGAAGAAGTCACAGGTGCAAGTCTAGAATTGCAGAGCCTAAAATCCGTAATCCATTTGCTTAGCGCCTGAGCAGGTGGTGTATGAGCTCGGAAGCAACCTGGGTGCCTGCAGTTGTGTTTCTGCAGCTGTGGCAGGCTGGGTGGCTTCACGCCTTACTCCTGAGTGCCTCTGCATCGCGGAGCAATGCTTTGTAGCTATTATAAAACCTAGCTGCTGGCAGAACAGGATGCCATAGCTCTCCCTTTCCACTCCCATCTGAATTTTGGTGTGCCTGCTGAAAGCGTTTCTGCTACTCAAGCACAGTCAGTGGCTTAAGGCAAGTTTCCACGTCTTAGGAGCTGTGCATTTATTTTACGTGCGTCTCCCAACGCCCATCACACGGTAGCTGTTTTTAGTCACTGCAGACGTGGACTAATTTGAAATGGTGGCATAAATTTCTCTAGCCTTTCTGCCTCTATACAGGCCAATTATTTCAGCTAATTGTTTCGATTTTCCCCACCCCTGTATTTCAAAATTGCCTCAATGGAAAATGACAAACTTTTGCAGTAGAAGTCAATCTATATAAAATGTTTTTGTGTGCGGTATAATTCTGTAAGTTTTTATTTTGGCATTATAGCCCGATTTCATTGCACAGTGCTTCCCTCCATTATGGGCACAGAACCTGTATTTTATGCCAACAAAAATAATTTCAATACAGTGTACTTTCTCCATGCAAATAACTTCAGCATCCACCATGACTTCAGATGTCATTTGTTTTTAACAGCTGTGCTGTTTAATTGCAGCAACATTTTATTAAAAACAACAGACCTTAAATAAAAATGTAGAACACATGCAATTTAAGATTTTTTTTAATTCTCGCTTCTGTGTTTTGATCTAAACACATACATACGCGCTAAGTTTTTAGCAGGCTGACGTTTGAATAATTAGGAAAATTATATCTGAAAGTTATGTTATGACCAGCTTAACATTAAGTCAGTGCAATTCTCACAAATCTGAATTTCTCTGTCAAAAGTGTTCTCCTTTTTAACATTTAATTATTTTTAATGCTAACATTGGAAATGATTCATTTAGTATCTGGAAATCCCAGTCCTTGAAATCAAATGGAAAAAAAAGTTTGGGGTTTGTTGTTGTGATGGGCATGGGGGTCAGATACGTTCTCTGACCAAAAATTTGGGAAGTGTTGGTTATATGATATCTAATAGCTCAAATGTTGATATCATGTCTGAAATTCTGATACTAAGCATAAAGATTACAAAAACTCATTCCTAACATGAGGTGAAATATACTTCCAGGTGAAAAAAAACTTGGGATTTTTTAAATTTTAAAAATAGAAATCCAATCAGGACATGTAGTATGGGGTTCTGGGAAATGTATTTTCTTTCCAGTATATTCATGATATCAACTGTCCATTACTTGGTAAATTCACATTGAAATCAACGTGCTTTCAAGTAAATTTCCTGCTTTAGGTTTTGTATGCTTTTCCTTGTGCACATACAAGGATGTGCACGTACGAGGATTCCCCTCTTTCATTTTTTTTCTCGTTGTGGGTGAAGAAAAATCCTTTCTCATCACGGTCCTGGGCAGCCTGCTCTGAGTGTCCCTGCTTGAGCAGGGGCTTGGACCCGGTGATCTGCAGAGGGCCCTGATGACCTTATTCCATCTGAGACTCCATGCTGTATCCCTTTTCGAAGATGCCAAACATTTGCTCTTTTAAAAAGGCTCCATTTCTCCTTTCCTGGAAACTTCCCCTCTTTGCACTCTGTGCTGCAGTGTGGGGCAGAGCATCAGGCCCTGTGTGTGTTAAGCTTTGAAAAGCCATCTTATGGCAGGAGAGAGCTTCCAGTTTTAAATGAAGGGCCTTTTGCTTTGCAGCAATGCTAGGTTGCTTCAGCCCTTGCTTACCTCTGCACTGAGAGCAGGGACATGGGCACTGCTGCTGCACCGTGCTCAGGGGAGGGAAGCAAAGCGAGTGGAGAGAAGAGTCAAAGCCATCGCATGGGAGTTCAGCTGAACGGGCTGTATGTTGGGGATGAGTCTGGAAAGGGCCTTATAAAACATCAGGGATTGGATTTCTATGGGATGTGAGCTACCCACAGCCTTCACCCCACTAGTGAATGAGATCACACTCCTTAGGTAGGATATTTACTCTCGTCTTTTCTCCCAGAAGGAGTAGAGGAGGGGAATGCATTTTCTTTTTCTGGCACTGTGTGTTATTTGGAAGAATGGCACTGTTGACATATGATTTCCATTATGTTATGTATTGAGAAATAGGAGTCTTAGTTTTACCACTTCCTAATATTTTAGTCAAGAATGAATAATTCAGATTTTAGGATGTGCTACAAAGCTTCCTCTCCTTCTGTTTGCTGGCTTTTAAAGACGATGTAGAGAAAATGACATGAAGGATATGCTCATATTTGATTACATTTTCAAAAAGCTTTAAATAATGTACAAATTCTTCAGTGCCATAAGCCATTTATTTCTCATTCAAGTTAAACTGCAGACAATAAAAAATAATTTCTCCATCCTTGTGTTTTGGGGCTTTTTCCCTCCTTTTTTCTTTAATTGTTACATTGCTGAAACAAGACTGCTCCAAAGCGTTTACACTGTGCCAACCCCAAAAGGCTGCGGTCTCTAGGATTTCCTGTGACATATTCATGCTCGATGATACTGCTTACAGTACCAAGCAAGGCTAGAGCATCTTGGACAGAACACGAAGACTTGATTAAAAAAAAAAGCCCACTTTGAAATTTCGCATCTAAATTGACACCTCTTTAGAAAAATACTCTCCTTTAATAAACCTGCTCTAGTTATTCTTCTAGAAATGTTGTGAAAACGATACCTTTGAACAGTGTCCATTTTATTCTGCACACTGTGGGTTTAACCTATGCTCTGTGGGAGAGGGAAGGAAAGAAGTTTCTCTCCTTCATGTAGCGATGACAGTAGGAAAAGCAGCAAGATTCTGTTTCTGAGCCGTAACATTCACCAGAACTGGTTGGGCTTTGGCAGTTGGATGTGAATTGCGTTTTGATTCTTTTCAAAAACTCGACTCGGTATTCACGGTGAAATTTAAGGTCATGCCATTAGTCAGAGCAGTTCCGGTTAAACAGATCTGCCTTTCACGTGGCCAGCTTTCACCTCTTTCATGAGGAATGAATAAGGGAAGCTGCTGATGAGGAGTGATGACAGCCACTGCCAGCAGCAAGCGGTGATAGAGAATTCAGTGCCGTAATAAACAGGGTCATTATGCTTTCTAGAGTCAAATGGCTGAATAAAACCAACGTAGAGTACTTTTAAAATACCATTTTTAGAGTAGTAGTTCTGTACAAATGGTGATTCATGAGCAACAAAAACCTTTATATATTGTTCTCCTAAAATTTGTTCTGAATTGTGCTGATAATGAACATGGGTAGCAATAACTCACATACCTTGCAAATAATTGATGCAAAATTTGGTTGACTTTCAACATAGTGTTTTATTCATTTTTTTCATCTCTCTTCTCTTTTTTCTTAAAACACAAAATGGTATTGTAGTAAAATGTGTAAAAGTCTCTGACTGCTCATACATAATCGCTGCTCATTTTTCCAGCTAACAAACCTAGCAGGACATCAGCCATGAAGATAAGCATGATCCCAGCGTTCCATTCACTATAAATTTACAGGGTTTCATTTTTTCCTCCATTGCCAGAAAGTGGCTTGAAGACCACTTCCTCAGCTCTCCAAGAGCACTTCTGGTGAGGTGGCCGTGACTTGTGGCCATCTCCTGCCTGACAGAAGGGACTTCAGGGGCTGGAAACAGACTTCTTTTTCAGGAGGCCAGATCGATGGTTTTAGGGATAAGCCGTGTTATGTCAGCTTCTTCCTTCTCTCCTGCAAACACAGCTGTGTAACATAAAATAGAAGCAAGCACTTGGCATCCAAAGAGAGGATGGGGTTTTATTGAAGGTTATGAGGATTGTTTGGTGGAGTACCAAGGGAAACTGAGAAGGCGGTCAGACTTCTCTGGTTTGCCATTGTTGGCCTTTGCCAATTTGGCACTTTCCAGAGGAAGACTTAATTTCATCTGGGAAAGAACCAAGCTAACTCTTGGACACTGTGGTGGGGAAGTGTCTCAGCGTGACAGTTGGTGTTCCTGAAGCCATGCCTCAGAGAAACTATTTATTATTTTTATTTTATTTTTTTAAGAAATGCAGGAGAAGAGAGTAAATGATCTCAGCTCTGAGCAAGTAATAAAAATGACTAAAAATGACAAATTTGTATGGTCTAAACATTAAGTGGGCTAAGAACAAGGTGTCCTGTATTCCTGATGATCGAAGGGAAAAGTCATAATCACAAAGCACATAAACTTTTTTAAAGCTCTACAGACACACTTCTTTGAACTGTTCAGGTGGGCAAAGTGACTCTACAACAAACTTTCTAGCGTTAAAACATTTTCTTAAAAGAAAAAAAATTTAAGTAACCATTTATGAAACTTAGATAATCCAACCTATAAGCCACTGATTCAAAGCCAGCTTTCAACACACAAATGATGTCTTTTAAAGAGAGATTTACCCAAGACTGGGTTCCTTACTACTACTGTTCTTTCAGATCCTTAGCTACCCGTGTTTGATACTTAACAGTTTGTGTGCCCACAATATAAAGACCTGTTTTGAGCATCTTCTGGAGTTTAGCATAGAGGTTACTGCCAGCTGAGTTTTAAACTTGGCTTTGCTTGTGAGAAAGACTTGTGAATAGCAAAAGCACATCGTGCAGGGGAGCTGCATGTTCAAGGCAAATGTCCAACGTGCAGATTCTGGGCCAGGTGCTTTTGGAAGTTTAGTCATACCTATTTCACACTTCTGAAGGAAAAAATCTGTAGCAACGTGAGCTGTCCCCTCAAAAGCAATGAGGTGGCTTGTAGGTTATTTCAGTTAGTGCCATGGTGATCAAAAACAGACTTTCAGGATCCAGCAGATCTCCTCACAAGTTACCTCAGGCTTCTCAGAATCTCTTTATAGCCTTGGGTCAGTCAATGACAGCTGCTGCCTGAAGAAGACTTCACTTCTTATTCCCAGAACTGAACAAGGGGGAATTCTTAGGGCCCCCGATCATATTCCTGTGGTTTGGCTCTCTGTGAATCAGATGGGCATTATACGTCTTCAAGGAGTGTTGAAACCCATTTTTCCACTTGGAACCCTTAATTGTTAGTGGCTGATATGGCTTTTTCAGTCCTGATGAAATCAGTGCTGTCTGCTGTTGATTCTTCAGAATCACCTCTAAAAAAAACACATTGAGCAAAACTTTTATGCTGGCATCACCTACCTCACCACCCTATCCCTGTCCGTAGGATGTCTTTATATGTGAATTTTCTAATAACTGATCTGCTTTCTCGGGTGTGTTTTCAGTATTTAACGGATCCAAGTTCCTTGCGGGAATAAGGGTTCTTCTGGTCCATTTGTGCCTGGACTTTAATGACAATGACAAAGTGACAATGTGTGAAACATATGAGCTGGGCACCTGGAGTTGGTATCCAGGAAAGAAGGCCTTCCTCCTCCCAGTGGGCTTGGCAGGGGAGAAGGTGTAACTGGTCCGTGGACTTGAATAGCCAGATATCAGGCGCTGGTGACTACAGCTGTCTTCAGCATGACAGAAACTGGCAGCGAGACTCAGCAGTGCCAACAATTCATCCAAAGTAATGAGTGTAGATTTGGGTGTTGCAATTCAAGAAGGATACAAAACAAATGGATAAAGTCCAGAGGAGAGACATGAGTGATGAGCGTTTCAGAAAGCATAACTTTCTGAAAGAGTGGAAGAATTGGGATTGTTCCCTGTAAGAAAAGCAGGTTGTGACACCGTTAGTCTTCAACTAATGGTGTCAGGTTTTCCAACGATAGGCAAGACAAGAGGCTAAAATAGACGAAGAAAAAATTTGGATTTGATATTTTCAACAAAAAGGATATTGAAGCACTGAAATAGCTCGCTGAGGACATCGTAGAGGTTCTCAGAAGGAGACAGAAACAAGGTAGACAAAGATCTGTCAGAAATAAAGGAGGTATTGTTAATCCTGTCATTGTGAACAAGTTTGGGTTAGATGCCTGCTTGGGGTCCCTTTATTGCCCTACTTTTTATTATTAGGTGTTTCTCATGATGAGGGCCAAAATCTTTCTATTCAAAGACAGACAATTCTCATTCTCTGTAGTTTTGATTTAGAGAAGAAAGGCCTCTACAGGCTAAATCATAAAACTAAATTTTAACCTTTTTTTCCTGTGGTGTAACTCAAATATAGATTTAAAAGGTACTTCTAATGTTTTAGAGGCTGATGAATTTAAACCCCTTTCACAGTGGACTGGAATTTTGATGGTTTTCAGATGCAGTAGGAGAGTCAGTGTCTTAAATAAGCTGGTCCTATTCTTTTGGTTCCCTTGGCTTCTCTGTAAATGTTCACAATTTGCTCATCTACTCTGACAACCTCTACGTGAGAAGTGAAGGTTTATAGCCATCACAGGATTTCCATTTCTCAAGAACTCCGAAGAATTTTTGCCTCCTGTAGGATCAATGCAGATATCTGTTCAGATAATGAGACCATCCTTAACTTCCGGTATCTGGAGTCCTTCAAAATGCTTCTTTCTGGGCCGTCCTGTCCTTTCCTCCTGAAAAAGATAGTACCAAGAATATTTTGAAACAGTTTGATTGCACCAGTCTTGACACCTGTTCAGTAGAATCAACCAACCATATTTTAGTGTTAACTCTGAAGATATTCCCACCTGCATTTTGTTTTCATAAAAACAAAGTACAAAAAATTCCAGTTCCACTGAACATTTTCATATTAGCCTGTGTATTTGTATCTTTTAGCTGAAAGATGCTGTGAAAATATTTAAAATGTATGCCTAATCAATGCAATTGTTTCCAGACTAATCAAAGATAAACTTTTTTTTTTTTTTCAGGAACTGCATCTGTGGCTGTTGCAGGTCTTCTTGCAGCTCTGCGTATCACTAAGAACAGGTTATCAGATCACACAGTGCTGTTCCAGGGAGCTGGAGAGGTATGTGCTTTTATACAGCAGAAATTCTAGTCTGAAAATTTTTCTTAATATTTATTCAAGTTATATGTATTGAATTCACAAGAAGATTAAATAGGTGGAATGATCACTAAAGCCTGCTAAAAGTTGTTTTTTAATTTGAACATAAACTTTAAAAAGTCTTCTCTGACCATCCAGTGAGGCCTCATATTTTTTATAAGAAATTTTGTGGAGATCTATTCTTAATTACTTCAGGTTTTAGCTCTTCAGCTGTAAGTTCCTGAACTGCTCTCAATATCAACAAACAAAAAAATTTGGAAAGATGAATAAACAGCCAAAGGCAGCCAAAGGGAAATTAAGTAAAATATTTACCAGTGTCAGTGTTATTTAGTAAGAAGCAGTTCCCCTTTGATTTTTCTTGTCATTAAATACAGCTTTTTAGTATTCTGCATGTCAAGATCATCTATTTCTGAAGATTTTAATGCACATTTATTTTCTGATACTAGTTTTTCAATATAAATTTCTAAGCTACTGACAACACAAGTGAAGGCTATACATATATACCAGATGACAGACACATTGTAGACGAGGTAAGTCTGCAGTCCCAAGAAGGCTTTTGAAAAATATTATTCATAGTTACAAAACTCCGTGATAGGTGCAGTAGAATAACTCGGCTTTATGTAGTCCAGGTATTTTTAATTAGATTCAAAATTTGCTGCTACTGAGATCAAGTCTGTAATTTTCAGAATTATTTACATCCTTGTCTAGTGTATGTCAACACATTTTTACATCAAGATTGTCAGTCTCTAAAGTTCCTTCTCCTGTTTTTGTTCCATAGTCAACAGACATGAATCCATGGTCTAATGTTTTATTTTATTTTTAACTTTTATTTTTATTTTTATTTTTATTTTATTTACTTTATTTGTAGTAATAGTATTGTCAGTGTGCCTGTTGCTGCAAAGAGGTAACGGTAGATATCATTCCAGCCTTGGAAGCTCATTCTTAAATAAACTATGTATTTCCTAAATACAACTACCTATTTCTTAACTGTTAAGGTAGAAATAGGGAAATCTCACTCGATTCTCTGTGAAACTGAATAATAAAGAACAAGAATCAGAATCAACCCCATTAAAATTTATGAGTTAGTAATCCAAAATACTGAGTGGTCTTTTGGTTCATTTTCTTGCCTGCTTTTCAATCTATACCTGTCTTTGGTGTGTTGGATGAAATATAAAATACAGTAAGAATGATACGTTTCAGCAAAATATTGATAAGTGATTTTTTTCTTGCCTCTGGTTTCACTGGGAGCACAGCCAAGTCTAGAGTTACAAAACATGTGAACAGTAGGTAAAAGGAGACTTACCTTCTTGATGGACATTTTAAAGAAAGATAAGGAGCAAAAATTCTTTTAGGTCTGTATTTTACTTTCTGGCATGGTTTTCCTTGATTTAAATTGTGAAATAAAAATCTAATGAACAAAAAAAAACTTCAAAGAAAGAATATTTAATTATTTTGGTATTATTATATGGAATAAGTGTTAGTTTTAACATTAGAGTTTGTTTATTATGCTGTCCACACTGCAAATGCTGTCAAGTTTTATCTATACCTTTCAGTATGGTTTCTAACTACCAAATATTAGTATTTACTTCACAAAAAAAATTCAATTTTATTGTTAAATTAAAATTTATTTAAAATAATGGTTAGAGGAAATAAGTCAGCAAGGGATTTCTTTCATTTCTAGTTTCATATGCTTCTTTTCTTTTTCCTTCAGGCTGCGCTGGGGATAGCAAACCTCATCGTCATGGCTATGGAAAAAGAAGGAGTATCTAAAGATGCAGCTGTCAAAAGGATATGGATGGTTGACTCAAAGGGCTTGATAGTGAAGGTAATACAGTTTTCTTAGAAACTTAATGATAGTTATTTGCAGTCTGTAGATGAAGGCAAGAGAATATTCTTTGTGAAAGCAACTACAGCAGTTTCTCCCTCTTGACATAGCAAGCAGTTTTTCTTTTCTAAAGTGTATTAAATGAATGACAGACTTCCCTGTTACTTCAAGGGGAGTGTGATTGTGCCTGGAATTCCTGCACCATTTCTGTTAGGGATGATCACACAATAAAGAGAATTTTTCAGCAGTTCATTAAAATGATATGTAAGGAAAGAAACGTTCAACTTGTGGGTTTAATATTTCCCATGTTAACACAATTATTATTTGTAAGCACAGTCTTGTATGAAGATGCCTATATATATGCTATTAAGATAGCATTCAAGATTCTTTTAAAAGGAACAAAAATATTTTTGAAGGGAATATTTTCCTGGTGTTGCAAACATGTCATCCTTCTGTGAGAACTGAGATGTATTGCATCAAATAGCTTCTATGCACAGTGATATAGCTCATGTTGCAGATGTTGTGGTCTGCAGTGCTATCAACACTGCTCAGAATTTGAAGTTGCTGAGAGACTTCATCAGTCACCCTTACCTCATTCCTTCTGTGTGCCAAAATAAAGAAACATATGTATTCCATGTGCCAGAATAAAGAAGCTGGTATGTTTTAAAAGGTGGTTATGTATTTAATAGTTTGGGAGCTACTTAAAAGAAATATATGAAAGGCTCGTTGGCTTTGCTTTTTCACCTTACATATTGGTTAGCGTTGTTTATGGTGATCTTTGTTCATACTGCACACTCGTGCTGTGTTCTTTAGTTCTCTGATATTTAGGATATTTTGTAATTCACATGACTTTGCATCAGGAGCGTGCATTCTGCAGTCAATATCTGTGCTGGTTTATTAAACAGCATCACAACACCTTTCACTCATCCTGATACAGAGAAAATAAGTGGGATCATAGGCACTGAGATGGGAAAATACTATAAAGGTTATCTTGGACACCTCTTGCCGGATACCATGAAAGTAGTCTGATCAGGTACAGAAGAAAGCTGGAACTTGCTACTGTATAAGATACAGATGGTTTTCTGTTTGCTTGTTTGTTTTTTTAATTAGTGTTTTTTATGCTTTTGGTGTTCATCTAATAATCGTAACATGCTTTGAGACCAAACACAGACGAGTGAAGGCCTATGTATCTTCTGTGGCTGTTGAAACTTAGAGGTTGCCTAACAAGAACAATGCATTGCTCAATTTCCTCCTCTGTAGAGACCAGGAATATGATTACAAAAATAATACAACTGGGCTAAAATCACCTCCTGGTGGTGTTACAAAAATTGACAGACACGAGCAGAAATAGAAGAGCTTCACAGCCCTAAAGTGGTAAACCAGGTCTCAGTAGTGTGGCTGTCGTGCTGGGGTGGTTAGGAAGCCCTTCTTCCCTCGCTCGTTCCCTCCTGCTGCTACTCATTTGCTAGTCAGCCGAGAAGCCTTGCTTGTTGCTCTTGGTACCCAGCACCTCGCTCCCTTCACAGTTTCCAAATTTTCAGTACTTTGGTGACGGTATACTTTCCTCACCACCTTCTGGCTTCAGTGCTCTCAAGCAAGGCCAAAACCAGTCAGTTACTTACACGGTCTGTACCTTCCTTTTTTCTGCTTATTCTTTCTGGTGGGCCTTTACTTGGGTTCTGTCCAAAAAGCAGTCCACTGAATTTCATGTCCTGCCTGGAGAATATTTGTGAACTGTTCATGATAGCCAGACATAACAGTTGTCTGAGACAGATTAGGGCTGACCACTACTTGGCTTGCTCTGGAATTTGGGACCAGATGTTGATGCAAGCGGTGGGAGCCGACGGTGCACATTTCGAGTCATTGCTGGTTGTCCTGGAAGACCTGGAAGTGTCGGCCTCCAAGTCTGGCAGAGCTGGGGGGGGCTTGAGAAGGGGTGGCCACTTCCAGCTGTGGTGTACGTGATGGCAGAGCCAGCTGGAGCTAGATGCTGGGAACACTTCAGTGCCAAGCCTGAGCTGGGCAGGAGGAAACTCATCTTTGGCTGAGGGCTCCGCAAGTCTCATCTTGGCTTTCCTCTGTAGTTAGATGTCCCCCCCCAAAAAAATACACAAAAAAAATCCCCCCATATAAAAAGGAAATACAACTTAAGCCTCTTAAAGCTTGTGATTTAGCTGCCAGGATGTCATGCTTATAGCAAGTAAATAATTAAGCTCTTCCTGATTCCTTTTCTGGCCTGAGATGGGATGCCTTGATTTAGGTACACTTTGGAAATTATTCTGGCTTTAGGTGCTGCAAGACTTGAGGAACTTTCCAAATGCTTAGAAATGAGATAAAAGAATGGGGAACATTTTTGAGAAAACCGAACAATGGGAAGGGTTCTATTATCAGAAACCTTTTCAGTACTGCCAAGAGAAGATGTGTCAAACCACAGAATAGCTCACCTGTTAACAGCTTCTACGTAAACTGAACTGACTGTTATTTCTTACTGCTATCAAAGGTTTATCAAGGAAACCTGTACAGTGAGAGTCCCTTAAGATTTGTCCTATCAAAAACTGCCTGATTCAAAGAAGCGTACTGCAAACAGGGAGATCTTTTCAGTCCTACAAATATTCTGGGCTGTTGCTTTAGCAGTATGAGAAATAACAGAGCGTCCAAAGACTCAGCAATTACTTTGTCCAAATAAATTATTTTTACATTGTTTTTATTCGATTCTGTCCTTTGATCATTAATTTTGCAGTGTATGATTATAATCGTTTCTCCTTTCATCTGCTTTGCATAGCATTGCAACTAGTAGAAACCAAAGAAAAATAACCTTGAAACTTTTGTTGGCCTGAATATGAACAGCTTCCACCTTTTCTCCCTCCCCCAGCCCAAAAAGCTGCCACGAAGTCACTTAGTAGGCTTTTGAGGCTGAATTTTCCTTTGTGGGTTTTTAATTGTTCAAGTACAGCTGTGTTTTCATTTTCCTGTGTTTTATTTTTTTTCTTTTCCCCTGGGAACCATCTTTCTTCATTAAACTGAGTTTGATGACCAACTTTTCTGCTATGTTGTGGTTAAAGAGTTGGTGGTGAGGGTTACATTTATTACACTGTCTATAGTTTTGTTCTCTGATTCATTCTGGAGACCTTATAATGCTCATATTCAAGAGGGCACTTTTTGTTTGTTCGTTTGTTCATTGTGCTTTATACACCTTTTGAAACTATTGTTCTCCAAAAGTAGATGAGGAAGGTTGGCAGATCACATTATGATTGAAATTTTGTCACTTGAATAGTAGGAATTTATTCTTTGAAACAGATATCACTCCTCTTGAAATCCCTGTCCTACATATCGCATTCAGACAGAAATTTAATATTTAAATGAAAGATATTTTTAAAGTTGCTTTTGCACTCTTGTTTACTTGGAGATCATGTAGAAGTAGTTGGGACATCTTCATTTCTGACTTTTGTCATAGGGACTGACTGATGAATGTATATTCACCTCTGTGAACACACTCATGGGTATTGTCTCCCACATTCCTTTTCTTCCCCACACACTATTCCTATTTTTATTCTGTTAATCACACTGTGCATAAATGTGTGATATGTTGTGAATGCATTTTGTGTCTTTTTTAAAGCTGCCATAGCATCAGGCTCAGCTATGTTAATGGCCAAATCTTCACCCACAAACATCAAACACAGTGAATTTATTTGTGTCAAGTGGATGAGAAGAGGCAGAAAGTGAGGAACAGTATTGAGATGTTCATTTGGGTGGGTTGATCCAGTCAAAAAAAAAATAAAAAAATGAGGCTCACCACTGTCTGAGGATTTTAGTTATGTGCTGCAAAACCTTCCTGCAAGATAGTTCTTGATGTCTTGAACTGCCTAGAGGGATCATGCAAATATAAGGCACTTTTAACATTTAAAGGGACTCAACAGAACTCCTCCCTCTGCCAGAGATGGATGACAAGCTGGTGGAAGTGTTCCTATGCTGCAAAAAATAATTTGCTTCTCCTGTGAAGTTCACCTGTAATTTGCAAGAAAGCCTACATTTTTTGTAATGACACAATCCCTAGCGCAAAAGTGAAGTTCATCATATAGGAGGGATGATGCCACCCTTCATTTTGAAGAGGATGTTAACATGAAGCAATGTCGCTTTTGACAGTTTTGTGCTCTATGTTTTCTACTTCAGCACATCAATACTTCTGTCTAATTGAGTGCCTTGTTTTTTAAATGTCCATCAGATGTGTGATCTCACCCCCTGTAAGACTTCTGATCAGTCTGGGAGAAGCCCAAACTGAATGGCAAGCACCATTCAGCATCAGCTGCAGTCGGATAGTTGAATGCCCCAGAACATCAAACTTTGTAACAGGAGGACAGCAATAGCAACCAAAATCTAATTTCTGTGGTCCTAATTAATTACATTGAAGATACCCAGGTATCTGTAGATAATCCCCTAAAATGTTTTCAGAGGAACATAAATGCCTCTCCCTTCCCCCTTCCTTTTGCCATTTGAATATCCCTGGCAAGCCATTGCAGTCAAGGGAGCTCATACAATACAGGAATGAGCATTTAGAGCTCACAGAAATCAGGTATCTTACTTCCACTGACTATCTGATTGTTACTGAATTTTTCATATGCTCCCAATCAATTTTAGAAGTAATCACTTTAAAAAAAAAAAGTTTGGATTTCATTCTGTGTTTTAAAACCATTTGATAATGGGTTTAATGTAAATTTTTATATACCACTTATTGTTATATCTGTCTCTTTGGCAATTTTTAAAATTATTTCTGCCTTTCTTTTATCAACAGTCAATAATTCTGACTCTCTACTTTCGTCCTCAATCAAGTCATTTATGGCTAACTGTCTGTGACTTTTTGAGCCAAAAAGACTCCCTTGCATGTTAGCAAAGATGCAACATCTGGGATATCACCAAAACAGTTTCTGCCTTGTTTTACTCCTGTACTATCCCAGCAAAGTACTCTGTTCGCTTTTTCAGTTATTCTCATGTCTGGGGAATTAGTCTGTGCGATTTCATCTTGAATTTCTCTTGATCTATATGAAGTATAACTTTTGCAGAAGGGAAATGCATGAATTTGTCCTTGAACATTTGTGGCAACGTTCACTTATACTTGAACAGTAATCTATGAAAAGAACTGAAGACAAGGCAAAAGGATGATTGGTGGGGTGTGTTCAATTAATACGCACATTATTTTCTCTAAAAGTGAAACCACAAAAAATTGGGGTGTTAAATTTATTAGCATGCAGTTATTTCCTCTTTGACACCATGTTCTTTAGATGTTCTGATGAGATGGTGCCCTGATATGGGTGGTTTATGGTTTCTTACACCCACACTCTGGTATTGCAGTGAATTATTGTTTTGCTCCATTTTGTTTCTGTTCTATGGGCTCCTAACTTGCTCTGCTTCTCAGATCTTATCTTCTTAAAATAATTGTCTTTGTAACCTTTGTCCTGCCCGTTACCCTTGTGTGCTTGTTTATATGGGAAGTGTACTTTGTATGCTTGACAGGACTGAAATTTTCTAACAAGGTATTTTTAAGTCGACACCAGAATTATATTTCTTACCTAAATATTACGTTTTACTGCCAACAATTATGGCAGTATCTGGTCAAAATGTTGTGCTTTTTTTGGTTTGGTGTTGTTTGATTGCTTGGCTGTTTGTGTTTCCTTTTTTTTAAAGAATTGGTAGCAAACTGTATTAATTCTGCCTCCAAGATTTTTAGTTCCTAAATGAGCTAATACAGGAGTGCCTGTCACGTGCAAGCCCTTAGGCTTCAGTGGCATGTGATGCATGATTTTTATCCGTACCTTCATTTTTTTTTCCATTTTGCTCATTGTTGTAATTGATATTCACTTTGAGGTCTGGCTATGGAGGGCATCTCATAGTTGCTGCCTACAGCCCTCCATATAGTGCACCAGCAACCTATACAAAGAGTTGAAGCCATGTAGAGATTATCTCCCAACAGAGAGATGTTACACCAGCTTCTCCCACGACTCTTAAATAAGTCTTTTTTCCCCCCTTCTTCCTTGATGCTTTAATTTTTCTTCTGCTTTAAACTCTGCAATAAGGAACTCACAGGAAACATGCAAGTTAAAAACAAACCCAGAAACTTTTCCAGTTGGAAATGCTCTGCTTACTAATAAACCACTTTGCTTTTCGGTCTTACAGTTCTCATGTTCTTTTGTGGCTCTCATGTCTTCAGTATTTGAGAACCTCAGATGAATTTATTAATTTATCTGTGTACTGATCTCTGTTCTCTTGCTTAAATAAGCTGCAGTTGACACAGTCAAATAGAGGCAAGTGTTTATATAAATAGATTTGTGCCTCCCTGGTTGAGAGGCGGGACGAGTGCCAGCGCTGCGTCTAATGTGGGACAGTACAGTCGTCAGGGTGCTCTGGCTTATTCTCAGCTGCCTCCAAGCTGATGGAAATAGCAAGTCTTGGAGAGCTTCCAGCCGTGCCTCTCGCCTCGCTGCTCTGCTCTTCAGCCCTGGTACATGGGGCAACCCCTGGGAGACCAGCTCAAATGGGCCATGGCATTAGACTTCAAATTGGTAGCATTTGTAAGATTTGCCTCTTCATTTTTTCAGTATCCCGTATATATAATCTGCTGTGCAGCCTGGGTTCTTGTTTGTACAGCTGTTTTCTATGAGTTTTCTCAGGGTTTTTTGGTGGGTCAATCTTGTTTATTATCTCACCCTCCATTTGGTTCTATAGTATGATGACATGAGTAAGTTTCTGTGGAAACTGATGTGTGCTTGCTTGAGGCCTGATCCCAGCATCTCCTTTGCATGTTGTGCTGTTTATCAACCACTGTAACTACTAAAATAAAAACAACAAACAAACACGAACAAAAACCTAAAAACTTCTGTCAGTTCAAATCAAAAATACAATCAGTTTTTCATAAAGCTCTTAACTGCCGAGTTCTTTTACCTCGTTTTGCTCCTTGGATTCAAAATCCTGGTGTCCAACTCACTATGTCTTACTATTAATAATAACAATACTAATATATAATAGCAATGGCCATCTCTTACTCATTAGGGAGTAGAGATGTTTTAGGATTGCCAAAATCTTTCTTATATAATGTCACAGAATCAGAGAATGCTGCTATTGTTTCTTTATCTCTGCTTCATCTGCTGACTTAACACAGTCCACATTGTAACTCATTTGCTAATAAAGAATTTAGCTCATATTACTTTCCATCTGAGATACCACGGCTAGTATAGCAGCCTATCTGTTTTCAAGTTGCTTCGTTCTCTTTTGTTCAACCCCAAAATATCCCGTAGGTTTCTTAGTACAAAATGATACTGTGATAGAGGCAATATTCCCACCCCCCCGAAGTCATTTCTGATATTTTCATTAAGTCTTTGCACTTAGGTTTTATTAATATTTTTGAGCATGTTTAACTCTTCACCTTCAGCAGTCTGGTGAAGGTGTATTGTATTGTTTATCCAGGCAGGCTGCGTATGCATTAAAGATGCTCTGGTTGTCTTCCTGGTGTTTTAGTACTTAGTTTGGTGCTTTTATTCAAGCAAATTTCTTGTGATGCACCTAGCAAATTACCTCTTCTATAAAAGTTAAGGAAGTAATATGAGAATAGATAGCATTGAGAGATTTATATAATGAAATGTTGGCTTTATTTTCTTCCTTTTCTGTGTATTTATTTTTCATTTCAATTCTTGGGATGGAGAATTCATTTAGGAAGCTGAAGCAAGAAGGATATACAGCCTGATGCAGGAAAGGTTCTTGTAATACACCATAGAAAACATATTAAGACAATTTAAGACTACTGCTGTCTGCAGTAGATGAGTCTTCACACCTCTCTTTGAACAACAGTGCAATAACATGCTCCTGGAAAAATTCCTCCTCTGCGTGGCAAGTGTGGAGTCCCGCAGTAAAACAGTGAGAACGTATTGAGGCTTAGCGTACTGAAAGGGATGCAACTTTAGATTTTTATTTTTACTTTTTGGTGGTCCTTTGGGGACCCAGGAGTTGGACTCGATGGTCCTTGTTGGATACCTTCCAACTCGAATATTCTGTGATTCTATGATTTAGATCACTGATTTTCTGAGCCCTTTCCATTAAGTGAATGATTTTTAATAATGCTAAATGAGTAAGGTAGTGGACTCAGAAGACGAATACAAATGTGACCAAAGATGTTTTCATGTAGGAGTCTCAGAGTGTCATACAGAAGCCCAGACAGAGCTCATTGAAATTCTTTCTTAGTGTTAGAGTATTTTGAATTTTACCTCCCCTATTGGAAGAAGAAGGGAAGTACCAGTGAGCCGCATGCCGTGTTAATGTGCTAGGTTTATGGAGACACATGCAGACCAGAGCAGTTTCTGATTTATGCTGTCGTGCAATGATCCTCTCCAGCTCATTTCCCAGCAGCAGATAGCCAGAGTTCAAAAGCTGGCTAAGCCAGAGCTGGAAAGGGAAATGTCAGAAGACGGGCTCGGGGCTTCTGGGAGGACTTTGAGCCAGGGCTCCTCCACGCTGACAGGTCTGTCCACGGGGCTTCTCTCCTGAGTCAGGAGTGGGAGAGTGCAGAAAGTGGCAGGAAGCCAGAGTCGAGACTTCTGCCTATTGGCTCCATCCTTTCCTCTTTGCTGTCTGACAAAAGCTTGGTGAATTCATATTTTGTCCATAGGTGTTCAGGGGGCATGCCTGGAGGCCTCTAATAAGTGGACTGGCAGCCTCCTAGTTTGAGGCCAAACACGCAGAATCAAATTGCTTCTTCTTTCTTACAAGCCACAGATTGCCTAGTTGGCAGGGCACTGAAGGATGCTAGCAGTGCTCTTGCCACACCTAGTATTTTTGCTGAACTTCTTATTCCCCAAATTGGCAAATTCATATCTAAAACGTTGTCCTCTAAATTAGCAGAGTTTTGTAACCAAATCTCATAGTTTTTAGGGAAGCATTGTATAGCTTCCCTTAGGATCACTGAATTCACAATTAAAATACAGTTCTTAGAAGCTATTCATATATATATATGTGTGTGTTTATATATATATATGTGTAACCCTAACCCTAGGATTTCTTTTACAGGCATTTTCCAAGCAAAAATCTCTATGTACATAGCTGTTGTTATTTTTGCTAAGCCACAGAATTTAGTATTTCATTCTTAGTTAATAGGCTAGAAAAATATTTACTTGGAGACATGATTCATTCTGAGTAATGGGATCAAACTAATTCAGACCAAAGCCAAATAAAAAAAGTTTAATTCTTTCATTTTTCATTTTTTATTAGAATGGTAGAAATTAAATGTGTGAAATTAAGATAGGGCAGAAGGGAATCCGAGTGTAAGCTGACCCACCTAGCTAGCAATAGCCTTGGTAGCCAATGAAAGCCCATGAAGGGTTGCAGTGGACCACATTCTGCTTACTTTCTGAGTACTCCTTGCAGTGAATTTAATGAGAGATGGACGTCATGGTCAGTAGGAAATGGGGCTTTGAGCCTTTGGTGTTGTATTCATAGGTGTGTGAACTGCTCTTCCATCATCTTAATTTTAAAATGTTGAAGTATCTCCTTCAAAAGCCAACCAAATCTAAGACTGTACAAGTAACTGTTTCATGCAGGGTTCTGGTTATTTTCATTTTCGTTTTGGTGAAAATTGAAAATAAAAGAATGCCAAAATGCTTCTTCACAAAGATGTCCCAAAAATTTGCCTGTTCCCTTGCCCAGAGCTGAAGATCCTGGAGGACCGGAGCACCTGAGACAGGCTGAGGAGTGAGCTGGCCCCGTGTTGCAGCTCTTAGAGGGGATTTCTTTTTTCTTGGGCAGCCTCTTGGAGGCTGGATTCTAAGACCAAATTGAAAATTGACCTCCCCAGAATCTTCCTGATAAGCAATTAAGAAACCAGTTGAAAAAGTAACAGAGGACGGGACAATTTTCCAAGGCACCCATTCCCAGATCCCCAGGATAAACCTTCCTCAAAGTCAGACTCCATGGAGCACTTCAATTTCCAACAACCAGCCCATTCTAATGAGGAAAAAAAAAAAAAAAAGCTTTCATCATAGCATTCTAAGTTATTTCTAGCAACAAGGTTTTGGCCTGGAAGTTACAAATTCATTTGTTCTTTGGTGGCTAAAAAGAAAAGTTCATATTTTTTTCCCCTAAAGATATTAAGGGGAATTCCTGTGTTAAAGGGAGAGGCATCTAAAATGTGTGTGCATAGACTGTGGTGACATCTGCTGGAGTAGTGGGAAATGGCAGACTTCAAAATTTGCATTGACAGAGCGATTCAAGCAATGCTATGCCAAAGATTGTTAATGTTGTGGTATTCTCTTGAGCCCGAGCAGTTTACATTTTACCCACAAAGGAAACCAGGTGCCTGTATAGCAGGATTTCTATGGTAATATTTCCAAGAGGACACTTAAGACCTGTATAAATACATGCAGACATAACCCTCTTAATCTGAAAACTATGTATTTTGGTCATGAAAAAAAAATATCTGTAGAGGAGGATAAATCTCTGGAAATTCCTTGTAATCAGGGCTGAGTCAAGAAAAGCTGATATCCTGTGAGGCAGAACAGCTCAGCTGGTCCTGACCACATAACAGACGTACCCAGCTTCCTGTGGTACCCTCTGGAAACTTTTCTTGCAGTTGAAAATGAAAAATTGCCTCCCATTTGGTATACCAGCTGGTGTGGTTGCTGTCTGAGGAGCAGCAGAGGAGCTTCAGCGATGCGATTTGCACGGTGACACATCACAGGATCTTTTTCTGAAGTGCAATAACAGATCTTTCATTCTCATTAAAATTAAGCAAAAAATGTCATTAAAAAAAGGGAATCCTAGCTTAAATCCAATAATATGCAGAGTCCTAAGCTGAGTCAAAGTTGTCAGATTGATAGACTACCGTGGAATCGTGGAAAGAATTCTGTTCCAGTACTTCAGCATAGTTTTAGTGAACTTGCTGGGATTAGGGAAATTTTTGTCTTATCAGGTGGATAAGATGTAGCTAGGGATGCAAGGATATGTATGTTGTGGATGTGGATGACTTGTTGATGCCCCATCCCTGGAGGTATTCAAGGCCAGGCTGGATGGGGCTTTGAGCAACCTGGTCTGGTGGGAGGTGACCTTGCCCATGGCAGGGGGGTTGGAACTGGATGGGCTTTAAGGTCCCTTCCAACCTGAGCCATTCTGTGATTCCATGATTCTATGTATCTGTTCTTAGCTATTTGGTTAAAATTATGTTTAACGTCTGATTTTCCTCATGTACTTCTCTATGTATCTACATCCTCTACTACTTGCTGAAATTGTGAGATGTTTGAGGGTCTGGCACTGCCTTTTAGATTTATGTTTGAAAAGTGCCCTCACAGTGCTATATTCTGAGGCATAATAATAAAATGAGTTGTGGAAGCATACACGTTTTAAACTGTTCTGCTGATATTTTTAAGTGTGTGTATAGACATAGGTCCACGTGTTTAGACAACATAATTTTTACAAGATCTGGCCCCTTCTTGCCCCCCGCTCCATGTTACTTACATTGAGCTCGAAGCCTGTTTGCAGCCCAGTCAATGTCAGTGCTGTTCTGTAGCCCTTTTTCCTGCATCTGTCATACTCCATTTGGAAACCCTGGTGGGCATCTGTGGAAGTTGCCAGTATAGGTCAGGTTAAAAGTCGTTTCACAGCTAAGTCAATTTTGTTAATACAACAACAGTGCGCTGGAGAGGTGGTTAGAATTACGGTCAAAATGAATGAATGGCTTAAATATAAAAAATGCAAAGCAAAATACGGTCTCCCCGATACTTCCCCACCCCATACAGTCTCTGTCCTTTTAGGGCAGAGCAAACCTGAAAAAGCTCAGAAACTAAGGTAGGATAGGTTATGAATTTCCCTGTCCCAGCACTTCTGTGCTGTTTGTTATATAAATATTTTTGTGCTTCATCATTAATAACTTTAAGAGTTTGACCAAATGTTAACAGGTATGACAGCTTTAAGAATGCTTCAAAGAAGAAACTTGTGACTTTTTTGTTTAATTGTAAATACAGTTGTGTTCTAGAGCTTTTATGAACATAAAATAAAATTAATTAATTTAACCTACTTCTCAGATAAATAGATTTGTCCTAAGCCTGTTAGCTGTATACAAAGTAACTTTTTCTAATATGTTTTTGTAGGTGGACACAAAAGCAGGAATGAAAATAGGACATGTTAAACCAGATACTTTAGAAACTGATTATCGTAGGATATTAGGTTCCAGTAAGCTTATAATAAATGTCTTTTTCCTTTTTCTCTCACTCAGGGGCGTGCCTCATTAACAGCTGAGAAAACTCGATTTGCACATGAACATGCTGAAATGAAAAATCTAGAAGATATTGTTAAAGATATAAAACCATCTGTGTTAATAGGTAATTGCTTTTACTTTAAAGCAATGACCTTATTCTTCCTTTGAAAAAAACTGGGGACGTGATTTCATCTGAAGACAAGATCAAGTTCCTCTGAACAGAGTTTACCTTTGTGTTATTTTAGAAAACACTGCGTGCATAATGGACTTCTATTAAGCACTTACACAAATAGTAACTATCCAAGCATGTAACACTGTTTTCACTCCAAACCATCCATTTTACAGGGGGGATAATCCAAGTTGTTTTAAACATCTAATGGAGAACCTTATCACCTTCCTAAATTACTTCTGATCTGATGTGGACACTGTAATACAAATGACCTCAAACTTAGACTAAGAAAACAGAGCTAAGCACATGCAAATCTGTGTAATTATGAGCCAGTTGTATCTGAATCTTCTTTTCCTTCATATTGGGGCCCCTTGCCATCTGTCCTTTGTGAAGACGAAAATACAGATTTTACAAAGACTTTTATTTTGTAAAAGCTGCAGGATTTTGATTTCAGTAAAGGATTGTTCATCTCATTGCATTTCGTTTATTGTATCTCAGTGACAGTTTCAGGAATGAACAGCAAATACACTTGAATCATTTCTATATATATGTAAGACTTGAAAATTTATCTGCCTAGTAAAATCATTCATGAGATGCTAGAAAATCTGAAATGCCACAGTGAAAATTATGCTACATGTTAAGAGCTACTTTTTTGACTGTGCCTTGACCGTGTGGCCCTTGTTTAGTAAAATCAGCTTTTGACAATGGTGATAAATGAAACTTGGCTTGATGTTTTCTCTGCCGCATAAATATAAAAGAAAGATGCTACATAAATATGTAAGACTACAAGATGGAGACTAAGTAGTCCAGAGAATTTATTTAGGAGTATACAAGTCTGAAAAAACTAGTGGAACTGAAGAGTTGAATGAAAAATCAGCAATAGTTATATAGAAAAACTTTTATCCACTCAAGTGTGCATACTTAAGGAATATTTGCTATAATGAAACAAGGATGTTTACTGTATGTAATATTTTTATATTTATACCTATGCAGCACTTTCCCTCAAGGCTGTATAAGGAAGGATCTTCCTTATAGATCCTGTAGAAGGATCCTTCCTTATAGAAACAGCAATGAAAATTAATCTTTTCTTTTTTTTTAGTTTGGGTGACTAGTTATTCAGTATCTTCCCCTAGGCAGCAGGAGTCATGGGGAAATATGTTGGTACTCCTTTTCCCAATATTTGACTTAACTCTGTCTCAGTAAATCCACATATATTTCATTGCCTGCAATTGCTTGGGGAAAAGCCTTACCCTAGCTGGATCAAATACAAAGAAATTGCTATTTTAATAACAAGGACAGAAAAAGAAATATAAATTGTTCTGGGCACTTGAATGTTGTCATTCTTACAAATGGTTGTCCAGAAGCAGTTTTGGAAGACATTAAACATTTGGCAACTGCAGACTTAACCAGAAATTAAGGTGTATAACAGGTCCTTATGTAAGTGAGTCAAAATCACGGCTGTCCTAACTGTTCATTAAACATACAGTGGCCCAGCTGATCTGGCAGAGCTTTTGCATCTGTGCATCCTTGCCTATTCATAGCAAAAAGAACAAAGAAGTATGGAACAGAAATGTCTGAGCAAGAAATGTTTAAACTCTGGGAGAAGTGGGAGAAGTCACAGATTTGCAACCAATTGCAATGTTGCTTTTTTTTTTATACTTTTTTTTTTTTAAACAGGGAATAAGAACAGAATTCAAAACCAAATTTGCCTTAGGCATTACTGTGCCCAAGTAATGGGCACAGTAAACCTAAACCAATCCTTGGATTCCCAACTCATATAGATGAGATAGAAATACAAGGAGGTTACTTACGTCTCAAAAACACAACCCTCCCCCCGCTTTTGGCTGGTGAAACATCTGAGGTTCCAAATGTGATACAGTGGCTACACTTCTACCCTGTAGCAGAATCTGACTTAAATGAGGTGCTTTCGTACCAAAAGACTGCCATTTAGTCCCTGTGAAAAACATTTAAAAGGGCAGACAGTACTGGAGAATAGAAAAAGCATTATTTTTAATCTCTGGTGGGATGGAAAGGGCTGCATTTTAAAAGATTGTTGCTGTCAGGGAAGCCTTAGACTTGGAACTGGAATGATTCATCAGCTGAGGCTGGAGATGACAGCATGACCAGCTTGTAGGAAGCAGAGACTTTCATTTTATTCTCTTCTTGTCATCACAAAAAGTTGCAAGCCGACACACTGCATTTGAGAGAAACCATCCAGTCTATTGTGTGAGACTAGGAGCTAGAGATGCACATATCTGCTCGGTTTTGGACTTATCTGCAATTAGGTGATACATTTCTATCATACATAAAGGGCAGGACAAAGGTGAAGTGAGAAATTTGCCCAACAGTACAGGGGTGTATAGGTCCTGTCATATGTTTGGGATAACACTTAAGGTTCACTGTTGCAAAATATTGTATAGAAAACTTTTTCTAACCATAAATGTTAGGAAAGAGGATGAACTGTATTTTAAACAGGGAGGTATGCAGTAAAAGAAACTCTGTTCTTCTAAGTGTGACGTGCATAACTTACCTTGAACTAATCACATTTGTCTGCTTGTTGTGTGTGTGTTTTTCTTGTTTAGGAGTTGCTGCAATTGGTGGTGCTTTTACTAAAGAAATTCTTCAGGATATGGCTGCTTTCAACAAACGTCCTATTATTTTTGCTCTCAGCAATCCTACCAGCAAAGCAGAGTGCACTGCTGAGCAGTGCTACAAATATACAGAGGTAACCAAAGATTAATATGTCTGGTACATGTAATGAAAATTAAATCTTAAATTTTAAATGGGAAAAAGATAAAGGGTGAAATAACAAATATTAATAGTGTCTCTGTAGATAAAAAATAGTTAAATTAAGTAACATTTTTTCAGATCTTACTGAGACAGTTTCACTTAAAAAATAATAGATTTTATTGGTGTAAGGCAAGACTCATTGTATTTATTATAACTGAAGTATCAGTAACTGTCCATCATTAAAGCCTTCTGCCTGTCTTTGAACTGTACCATTTATATAACACATACACAGCAGCATGCCTTTCATTTGAGATTTTATAAATACTCTTTAGGGTAAGAAAATACGTCAATAAAGGAAATAGAATCTTTAAAATAATTATTAAGAATTGGGGTAATGATTGACTTCTTACAAGGATTTCTGTTACGGAGGTACAGGTGGAAAAGAACTGTGTTTGCTTATTTATTATTGTCTTACGTAAGTGCTAGGAAACACGTCCTGTAGTTCAGTCTAGAATTTGCCATGTATGAGTAGTTGACTATGTATGTTTTATAGCGGCTTATGTCAGGATTTCTTGTCCAATACAGGGCAGTTTGAATGACAGTTTCAGTGTTTAAAAGACAAATTTAGCATGCCCATTCCCCACTGAAAAGAACACAATTATAGTGCAGTGGGCTGCATGAAGGGTTGGCTATAACGGGTAACAACATCTGGTAGGCAGAGCAAAGGATACACTGAAGCATTTGATCTGTCACCAAAGCATATAATAAGCAGGTCAGGAAAATACTGCAGGACTCCAAACTAAACAGAATATTCTTCTGAAGAGCTGAATAGCAACGGCGATGTATTTTAAAATGCACGTTTTCAGTTCTCTAAAATAGGCGTAGATATTTCTGATACAAAGTACCTCAAGTATTTAACAGTGACATTTATCACTTCAGCAGTGCTAGCATAAATAAAGGCTGGCTTCTCTTCTCCACCTAAATTTACTGCTTAAATTCTAGGGTCCTCCCTAGGTCCTTTGGGCTGGCAGTGCAGAGCCTCAGGGCTGTTATTTCTTCCCTTGATGCTCTGAAGCTACTGTGCCTGCCTTAGAAATGACTCCTCTCTCCTTGTGTACCAGAAATGACCTGGGAGTCTCTAAATGCAATGCTGCAGATGAGCCACTTGTATGGTTCCTCTCCTGTCACCTCTGAACGGCACCAGGTTGTGCTGGCCCCGGCCCTGGTCAGGGTCTTTCTCAACCCAGGTGCGAAGTGAGACTGGAGGCTCGCTGACAGCCTGTCTCTCACTGCTCCGATAGCATCACAACCCTGACTGTGTGCTGCTGAGCGATACCTGGCCTAATGCTCCGGTGAGCTGGTGTTAAGCAATTAGCAAAATGAGCCTTGTCCTTATTCCCGGGCTACCCCATACTCCTCTGTCCCCGTCTGGCGCCTGTGCACAGCTGGCCCTGTGCAGCTCCCTCCTGCTCCATGCGGAGGGGAAGGGGATGCCTGGGAGCACGCCATGCTCGTGTTCGGAGGTCCTGTGTGAGCTGCAACACCAAATGAGTTAGACTCTCTTCTTTTGTCCTCAGAACAAGTGGTATGGTATATATAATATATATCCATACAGCTAAGCTTTTTAAATCCCCCAGACAGGCAGGCTTTTCCATAGTGCCCACTGGGCCAGCTTGTGCCTGGTGCCTGGGACCTGTCTGGGACAGCAGCACTGCCTGGAATACTTGGCAGTACCCAGAAACCTGCTAGGAAACATGCGTAGGTTTATCAGTATTGGGTGATCACACACCAGCTCCTGAGCTGGTGCCCAAGCGCCATCCAGAGGTGCAGCACTTAGTGGCACAGGTATTATTTTTATGTGAGATCTGCTGTTGTTTTGGGAAAAAAATCCAGTAGTGTCAGCCAGTGTTACTGTGACAATATCGTTCCTTCCCATTTTACAGTTCTGGGTGTCTACTTTCGTTCCATGTACCCTTCCTTTGTCATGGACACACACAAGGAATAATTGATGCTGGCCTTCACTTCCTCATTCTCTAAACTGTAGATATAAGCTGTCTTACCTGAATAAGGCAACATGTACTCTGTGACATGAGGTAGCCATAGAGCATCGCCAGTAATCGCTAGGATCAGCATCCTGGTGCTCTTGAAACATACTCAATCACATAGCTCTAACACTCTGTTAGAAGAGAGATTAAATAGATGTAACCCAGCCTCCATGGTGAGCGAAATATTTTAAAAATATTTTTATTTAAAAGGATGAGCGAAATATTTTAACAACATACTCTCAAATAACATTATTTCTTTGGTTTTCTTGTTACAATACAGGGACGCGGCATTTTTGCCAGTGGAAGTCCTTTTGATCCTGTCACTCTTCCAAACGGAAAAACTCTGTATCCTGGACAGGGTAACAATTCCTATGTGTTCCCAGGGGTTGCCCTTGGTGTTATTGCATGTGGACTGAAACATATTGGTGAGGACGTGTTCCTCACAACTGCTGAGGTACTGTATTAAAAATCATTTACACTTCTTCATTTAGTAACTTGGTAATAATGACCAATGAAACAGAAATACCTAAACATTCTCTTTAAAATTGGAAAAAT
This sequence comes from Cygnus atratus, assembly GCF_013377495.2. NCBI lineage: Eukaryota > Metazoa > Chordata > Aves > Anseriformes > Anatidae > Cygnus > Cygnus atratus. Next base: position 36,738,171 of record NC_066364.1, on the reverse strand, counting down.
AATGGTTTTTGTTTCTTTGCTTGTTTTTTTGTTTGTTTTTGCTTAAGATCTTTATTTGCAAGGTATATTGGTTCTTTTCAAAGAGTTTATACATGTTCCAAAGGTCATCTGATAGAAACTTCACCTCCTTTTGGAAAGAAAGTGAGAGCATGACTTCAGTGTACAGTTTGCATACATGTGCACATGAGTTTAATTTTAGATTGAAAGGAACTCTATTCTGATCTGTTGGCATCATTTTCTGTGGAGCTCCTTTATCAAGAGATGGTGAAAGAACTCCATTACCTTCTGGTTCTTTGCACCTCAATTTGACAAAATCATGACTTCCAGTTTTTTTTCATATCCTTTTCTACATCGGTTATTCTCTTTCCTTGGGCATTTTTTGATTTAAAGACCAATTTTTATTGGTTTGTCTTCCTTTATCTCCACTCAGTGGACAAGAGAAAAACAGTGAGCAAGCACATTTGGTTTCAGTGATTGTTCAAAATCTGACATCCGCTGTCTTACAGTATTCATAAACTCACAGGATTGTATCTTCAGCACATAAGGGAGAAGAATGTAGCCTGTATTGTTTAGAATCCCTTCATCAAACAAAATAAATTACCTACAGCATGTGAAATCAAATGCTCTTGCACATTTTTTTTTCAAAAAAAAATCTCCCAAAGCTACAAGATGGTCTTTCTATAGCTGCTTCTCACATAAGATCTCACTTAAGATTAAAGAAGCTGTGTGAGTAGCTGGAGAATGCATCAGTAGTGTAGGTAGCACACAGAAGAAGCCTCAAAGCAATGCAGTTAGAGATTATTATGAAACAATCAAAAAAGAGAGAGGAAAGGTTACACCAGATTGCAAAAGTGGGAATGCCTGATGCAACTCTTCCCGCTTCTCTAAGGGGTATTGCATTCCAGGATTCCTGTTCCTTGTGTTCCTCTTCTTGGATTAAAGGGAAGAAAGTGGTCCTTTACTATCACCCTGAGGCAATTCGTAGGCAACATGATCCTATGACTGGGCTTCAGATGTGATATGAAGCTTTCTTAAAAGGCGGGCACTTGCACGCTGCCATAGCTGGATTTCTGAAGTTTTTTGAAGGTCCATACTATGGCATCTTTTAAAAGTTTACCAGCTGCTCGCCCTCTATGAGAAAGACATTCACAATTTCCATCTTTAAAATTAGTAAAAGGTCCAGACTGTCTCCACTGGCTTTAACCATCCTAGGAGGGCAATGATCCATTTTGTAAGTCTTGGGATAATTATATCCTCCCTTTAAGTCCTCCCCTGTAATTTCAGTTGGATATGGTGATCTTCATTTGATGGTCTAAACTGCTGTGTTAAACAGTTGTCTTACTTCATTCTAGAAGTTGCTTCATTTTGGTTTGGGTGAGATGGCCCCTATATATAGAAGGCTGATGGACGAAAGGTGACACATCTGTAGGTCGAACTGTCTTTTAAGTGGCAGTCTGCTAAGTCACCTAAAATCCATTGTGAAACGTAACTGTCAAGGAAATAAAATGTTATCAGAAATTTTGAGGACGATTTTAAATTCTCTCTTGAAATGAGTGTTGTCCTCTGGTAAAATCCCTAGTAAAGCTTGACATATAATTTTTTTTTCTTGTATAGAAAATCTCCGTTGGCATCAAGTTCAATGGGTGGCTATTTACAATATGCCTAGAATTAAGACTGTTCACATCTGTTCTCCCTCATTGTGTGAGAGGCAGTATGTGACTGGGGCTTGAGTGAGCTCGAGGCAGTTACTGACCTGACAGATTTCAAAGGTCTTTGCCAGAAGAGGTAGCAGAGGCATTAAGGCCAGGAGAGCTGCTTAGAGGCCCTTACCTGAAATTACAGTACAAAGCAAAGGCTTTTTTTTTTTTTCCTGGACTTTTTCAATGGTAGGGAAAAATCAAAACAGTTTCACGTTTTTTAGAACATTTGTTAGTGTTCGCCATTGGAAACGGAAGTGTCCAAGAGGCTGCAGAAGTTAAAGCACCAAAAAGATGCCTTTTTTAAAAAGGGACGTTCTCATTTTGTAGTGGTAGCTTACCTGAAAAACTATAAAAAACAAGCTGCCCAAGCTGCATGCCTGCAACTGCTGTCTTCTTGCTTTGCCACCTCTCCAGGTAGATCTGATGAAAGTCCTGAATAGCTTGTTATAACTACCGCAAATTCTACCTGCAGTGTTCTTTTCTTCATGCCAAGTAACACAGAATGTAACTCGGATTTTGATTGACAAATCTAAGGTACTGTAAGCTGTAATACCTCTTAATTGCAGGTGATTTCTCTGTGATGACAGGGGACATTACCTGTTCTTCTAAGTCCTACCAAACATAACAAGAAGGACAGGGAATGATGAACTAATGAAATATTCTTGGCATGTGTGGCCTACAGTTAAATTACTCCAGAAATTACTGCTATTTAATCCTTTCACTATAGAAAACGTCCTCCAAAAGCCAAGATGCCCCCACTTGCTTTATACCATTTGTCCAGCCTTGGCTGTCTTTCGCTTAGATTCTGGAATAAGGTTTAGCTAATTTCTGTTAGAAACTTAAATTTGTTAAACTTTAAATGGTGAAAATGACCATGCTGTGTCAGACCTAAGATCCAAACAGCCCAGTATCTCTCTTGTGAAAGTCATCAGTAGCAGAAGCTAAGGAGAAGAGGATAATTAGAGGAAAGGAGTGATCCTTCTGCTGAAAATGCTTCTCAGCACTCAGTATTAAACAGACTTACTGAGCTGGAAGTTTTATCCCGTCATGGCTTTCTCTCATAAATGAGCCTGATGGCTTTTAAAACATGTTTGTGCATTAGAACGTCTTTTGGCAATTAGTATCACAATTTAATTATGAGTTCTGCAGAAAAAAAAAAACCTCTCCTTTCATGATTTCCTTCTGTCTGATGAGTTGCATTTCCTGTACTAGCATGAAAAGTAATCACCTTCAGTTGCCTTTTGTTTTTTCTTTCAGTCTTCCCATCTCTTCTTTCACAAGTCTATAGTAATCTTCCATGTACAAAAACTAACCTTTTGATCATCCTTGTTACTCTCTACACCATTCAGGATTTTACCCTATTCTTGCTTGAAGTAGGTGAAGAAAAAATGCAGACAATTCGAAGTGATGTTACGTTGAGGATTTGTATATTGGTATAATTACTTTTTTGCTTCTCTTTTTCATAATAACTCCAAATGTCGATTCATCCTGTTTCCCACTTCCATTGACCTGATGTTCTCAGAGCTCTTCAGAGCTCTTTTTTTTTTTTCAGAAAGCACATGAAGAATGTGTCGTTCCCTTTGCAAATGTTTGCTTCTGTGCTTTTGCTTACAGAAGTATATCAGAAGGACTAGCGGGCCACCTGTATAGGCTAAGCTTGGCTACCTCTCCCACTTCACGCATCGCCCTAATCTTTTACGGCTTGCTTTCTGTCAACCCCATCACAAGACAGAAGTACTCTACTCCTGACCCTTTTTCTCAGCACTGCATTGCACTAACAGCAACTTGCTGTTGATCTCTTCAGATTTCATCTTTCCTGCAGAGACCCATTAAGCTACCAGCAAAAATCTCTTCTTCCAAGCTCCTCTTTACACCTTCAGATGCACACCTTGTTCTGTCAAAGGGCTGTGCACCATTTTTAGATAACCTAGTTTCTGTTACAGAAAGCAAAGACTAGATCTTATGTTATCGTAGCTCCACCTAGTGGATTTTTTTTTTGCTGTATTTCTCAATATCAGATGTATGTTTGCTCTATTTCTCAATATCAGATTAAAATGTAAACAAGTAGTTTGCCTTCACTAGTTATACTGAACAGGAGTATCTAATCTCTTGCTGCACTTGTTACCATTTCCCCTCCAAATGCAAAAACCTTACTGCACCCAGCAGGGTATTGGGTAGGTTACAGAAGAGAGCAGTTCCTCTGTGAACCTGGAGTTACTGTAGTGTTAGCTACTTAATTCAGACTTTTTACCTACTTATTCCAGGAGGACAAGCTGATGATAACCAGGCATCTCTTTTGAAGCAGGCCTAGTTGTCGGCAAGCAAATTACCTAAGGTCCTGTTTCCCACATGCAACAGAAAATGTAGGATGCAGTTGTTGTTGCTGTGTTTCAAGTATCTTGTTACTACCTTCCCTCAAAAATACACTTCATGCTTTCTCTGTGGGCCATGTTACCAGTTCCCTGGACTTCCCTGGTGTTTCCAGAACCTCTGGATGGGCCATACGTGTCTCCACCAGACATTATTTGGTCAGCATTTTCCTTCTGTCCACAGTGTACCCCTACAGGTCACATCACACCCCGCACTCCTGGGCCTCTCAGTGATGTGGCTCTAACCCTCTGGTGTATAAGCTAATTGCACAAAGATGTGCCTAAACGCTTTCTTGTTTCCTCTGAAGGGAACACTAAGGTGCCTCCACGTTATGCTTTTATTTTGGATCAGAATGGTCCTTCAGGAGCAAATTTCCCTGCTATCCCTACATACAGCACCTCGGTCCACAGCGCAGTGTGGGCTTGGGCAGGGAGGGGGACTGATTTCCTTCTGGGTGAAACTACATGGAAGGATTCACTCCAGGAGCAAGCCTAAAGTACTAAACTGCAATGGAAACTGTTTAGAAAATATAACAGATTTAAGAAGTCAGAGCTGGCACTCTATGAAGAACCTCCTTTTCCTGTTACTGTTACGTGCTCTCAGCTGTTCAAAGGGCAAGCCATGCTTTCTAGATCCGTTCATGGCTGGAGATGACTGCAAAACATTTCTAGTCTTGGTGGAAAGACCAAGTAAGAGTATCCAGGCCATAGAGGAGATGGTCTTCTCAGATGTGAATCAGAACTTCTGTATCATTCTTTGTTTTCCCTAATCAGTCTGGTAAAAAATCAAGCAGAGATCAAAATAATTTTTTTTAGTTATTTGTTATGGATGAGATGGCAGACCTACAGAAGCCTTCAAGTGAAGTGGACAGACCTGCTCTAGAAGCAGTGGGTTTTTTTTTGTCCCAACAAGCCAGATTTTATCATTAGACCCTGAATAATCTTTGACTTTGTTTTGCGTTTGACTGTATTTCTTCTTATGATCTCATACAAGCTAGATGGATGAGCTGGATGCACAAGAAGCGTGGTCAACTACTAGTAATTTTATTCGAAGCATTTTAGAGTGAAAGGTTTCAGCTCTATTGTTTTTCTACTTTTTTCTATTAATTTGATATTAATAAATCTTTCTTTTCCTTCCACCCTATCTACAAACATATGAGGGAATCAGGGTTCAGTATAGTCATAGCAAAATAGACTTATCGTCTGAGTGAGAAAAGGGCATAGCTCCCTACATTTCTAACTCTCAGGTAATTGTACCTAATGATCAGGCTGATTGTTAAAAATACCACCTAGGTGGATTAAGCAGTACCTGTATAATTTGCCAAAGCAGAATCATTTCGTTGTGTGAGACTAGATCACCATCTAATAAAGCTACAGCAGTATCTCATTTGAAGTTAAACACATCTGCTTTATTTCTAGGTAATAGCTGAGCAAGTTTCAGAGGAGAATTTACAGGAAGGTCGCCTGTACCCTCCTTTAGTCACAATTCAGCACGTGTCACTGAAAATCGCTGTGAGGGTAAGTCATTTCAATCTTTTCTGGCTTCTTTTGTTCCTGCTCTCTCTGTGTAATTGAGCATTTAATTAGATCAGCTAACACATCTCTACACAAGCTGAAGTAGATTTACATCAATCTTAGTCTAGAGTAGCTTCTAAATTAAATTTAAATTCATAAAGGTAACCCCAGATTTAATCCGAATACACAAAGGAAAGAGATGGAACTATGGCAAATGTTTATTTATTGGTGTGAAAGTGGAGTGATGTCTGCAGAGCCCAAACTACTGTCCACCAGGTGGGCACTGGTCCCCACGTTGACCGTCATGAGAGCTGCACACTCAAAGGCTTTTGGCCCTTCCTAATTACCAGTTGCCTGTTGACAGAGTAAATCACACCCTTCATCCAGACACTATTTCCATTTGTTCCAGCCCTCGTTCTGGCCTGTCAGAATAACTAACTACAGGGGGTGCTTTCTGTTTATGGCTCAGGTTTTCCAGAGGGAAGGAGGATTATTTTTTTGTTTGTTTTTTACTGGCAAATACAGAGACGATATGAGTAGACTTTCAGTAGCTGACCTAAACCTGCAGTTCACCAAGAAATTTGCCTGCCCTGGGGAGACAAAGTTTTCAAATAATGTGCCTATCCCAGTTCGTCCCTCAGTCAACCAGCATGTCAACCTTCTTTTGTTTCACAGATGAATGTCCAGATAAAAGACATCTTTCTCAGGTAGATGGATGTTCTTCAGACGTGGGAGGCTGCTTTGATGTGTTGACTGGCCTCTAACCCCTTCTAAACTTCATTTCTGTTGCAGCTATATCTGGGATGCAGTAATTGATTCTGGGCTTGCTGATTTCTATGTGAGGAAAAAAACAAGCAAATTTATGTATTTCCCCCAGCCATCTCTAGAATAAAACCTGTGCTCTGTGTGGGACTAATTTTTATTGTGCGTTTACCTTTGAGAAATCTATTATCTCAATATGGCAAAAAATAAACTTCTCTCATATGCAGGGAGCATGGAGACTTTGAACAAATCACACTTGTCTTACTGTGCTTTGAAGAAGATGGTAAACCAGGGTAACTTGCACAAAGAAAAGCAGAAATAGTATCTCTGTGCTTGAGGGTTGTGGAATATTTTATTCCACCTGAATAATAAAGTCTAAATATTAGTAGATGAAGCGAAACACTGTATTTAGAACAGAAAATGCATGTAATCCTGTAAGAGTTGAAAAGCAGCATGAGTCAGACTCAGTTAAACAAATGCAGACATCACCATATTCCTAATCTTACTGTATATTATCCTGAATCCAGCATAATTTTAGATGACTGTGAACGCCAGAAAAGATAAATTGTCGTCTTGATTTTGAACTAATTCCTACTTTTAAATCCTGTTAAATGTACTCAAATAGTTTATCAGCACTAATTAGGATTTCAATATATCGTTCCAGATTGCAGAGGAAGCCTACAGGAATAACACAGCCTCCACCTATCCTCAGCCCAAGGACCTAGAAGCCTTCATCCAGTCTCAGATTTACAGTACTGATTATAACAGCTTTGTGGCTGACTCATATACCTGGCCTGAAGAAGCGATGAAAGTGAAACTGTAAATATTTAATGAAGATTAAACAAATTAGCAGGAGAGAAAAAGCATTAAAATATTCAGAACATTTCTACCTAGTGAGCCTAAGAGTAGCTAATTTTTTAAGATGGAGAAAACTTTTTCTAAATTGTAATATTTGGTTAGAAACTCAGATTAAGAAGTCATATTAATTATACATGAGAAAATTAAAATTAATCTGAGAAATGTATTTGTGTTGTTTTTTTATTGTTATTGCACTTGAAATATCCTACACTATGGTTTTCACAGATCCTTTTGTTATCAAAATAAGTGGTTGTACCTTAAGTTCAGAGTTTTGTCACATGTGTCAGTGAGAACTTAAGCAGAAAATGGTACAATGGAAAATTAGGAAATATATACAATGACTGTTTAATCCATTACAAGTCACAATGTAATTTGTATAAATTGTCAAGCAAATTAAATAAAAAAAAAGGCAATTTAAAGAACAGTAATTTTAGAACATTTTCCACCAAAGAGAAGCCTTACGGGTCAGTCATATGTGGAGTAATGAAAATTTTCTAATGAGACCTGAACAAGCAGAAACTTGTGTTCAGATATGATTAGGATACTTCAATGTTACTTAACAACAAAAGTGAAATCCTGTAAATTATCACTGATTTCATTCTTCCCCAGCAAGATAACTGGTATTTTGATACATTGCAATGGTCTGGTTTAAAGTTCATGGAGTTACTTGCACTCCATTTTCTGACAATGAGAGAATATCGGGACATTATGAATAGGCTGATGCTTGACAAAGTATTTTTCTTAGAAATATCAGTCAGCTGGCTAGTAGGCTTCTTGTGTATTAAACCTAATGAATTGCTGTTTTATACACACCATAGAAACCTTTGAGTATTTCAGGCCAATATGTTTTTAAACACATATGGGATAAAGTATTATTCTTTGTAACAAACTTCCAAACCATGCAGCTGACGTCTACTAAATGAATAATTATTATGAGGAAAAGCATCGATCATTATGGGGGAAGCAAACACATTAATTCTACATTTCTCTCACTAAGTACTATTTAGCTCAGTTTCTCTGTAAGTTTTTAGAAGTTTGTTGATAATTCAGCACGTTGAATATGTTTATCTACCCACTGATTTCAAATGAAGGTATCTTCTTACTGTTTTTTTTTTTTAAACCCTTCTTATCTGTCAACCAGATATCAAATGATACCTGGCCTTTATTTTTCTACAAAGTGATTCCCTCTGCAAACCTCAACAGAAGCATTCATGGACGCTCTCATGACCTGCGTTATCTGGATTCATAATTAGCATAACCAGAAATTAAAGTCATGAGTCTGTGGTTTTCCTTATGAGGAATCATAACTGGATAGTATCATCAGCAGTTTCTTCCTTTAGAAAAAAATGAAGAATGCTCATGCTCACAATAAAGCTGTAGACAGCTCTAACTCAATTGTTTGACCATTCTCCTGCACAGACTTTCTGATCCATGTCAATGTTGTCTTTCAAATTTCCCACTGGTTGAAATCTCATGGATAAGGCCTATTTCTAAATCAGTTTGGTTTGCTGCTTTAAAAGAAAATTTTTTATCATTTGACAGCTTCCCAACAGGACTGAATGCAAATTCTTTTATTGTTTTTAAGTCATGACCATGTGGAATCTGCACTGACATGCTGACACATCAATGTTTTAAACAAACAAACAAAACCACAATGAATTATTAACTGTTATAGAATTACCACTCCATGAAAAATGTAATGTACTTTGTGGACAGTTCTGGAAACAAAGTGTAGTTGAACGTTTTGATTTATTTATTTTTGTCTGCTCTCATGCTTTAGAGGTATTTCTACAAAAATGGATTTTATTTGTCCAGACCTTCAGCTCTGCCACAGCTGCAGACTGCAGGTCCTGAATTGAAAAAGAAGAGAGAGAGAAACTTTCTGCTTCATTGCATAATAGGAAACCATACACATTTTTTTTCTTATGAAAAAAAAATATTTAAAATTTCCTTGATTTATTTGGAAAAAAAAAATCTTTTGTATTAATTTTGTAGTCATCGTCAGAGCGTACTGAAACACAATCATTAAAAAGCTGCTGTCAGAATTGTTTGATTTTTAGATTTGAGCAGCTGAGCCTCAACAGCTCAACAGTATGTGTGGTTTTATTGCATTGTACCAATTTTCAAGTTACGGTGACAAAGCAGAAGGCATCTGCTGGTGGTTCTTTGTGGCACAGCTGCTTCGGACTTTTCAGTCACATTCTTCATCTACGTATTATATTGATAACATTTAAATATGATAATCCATTGTATTATACATATAATATAGGGGAAAAAAGAGGAAACACTAAAATTTATTCATCTCATCTTAGGTGTTTTCCTTTCCAACATTCTTGGTCTAACAGTATAAATGTGAAATACAATGAGTTGAACAACTACTACTATTAAGAATTACTATTAATGTAACGAGACCATAATGAGATGATGGCAAAAGGATATTGGAAATGGTGCCAATAGCACTAAAAGATTGTAAAGATAGTGCCCAAAGCTTACACGTGATGGAGTGAGGTGGGCTTTCTTCCCCCTCTCTGCTTTGTTTAAAAGCAAAATTCGATACTGCGGTCGGGCACAAAAGTCTTTGCATTTCATGGGTTTGTGGAATGAAGTGAGATGATTCATAAAGCAGCAAAAGAAGTAAAAGATGCTGCATGCACTAAATCTTGACTGTATCAGTAAGACTCCGTTCAGTAGGATGTGCTTTTGTATTGGAAACCATATTAATATGCCAGAGTAAAGGGGAAAGTGGCTCTTGAGAATCTTGCCCCTTACCAAATGGGCATCTGATCAATAAAGTCAACCTACTTGCTGGATCTATTAAAAGAAAAAAAAATAATTTACAAAGTGTTTATGATTGTACACACTGTATAGAGAGGTATTATTATAAGCAAGTATTCACTCTAAGAGATGAAGCATTCTCAGGATTATTGATGATAAAAAGCATTTTAGACCATGAAAACCTTGAGATTATCTTGCCTGATCTCCCACAAAACATGGCCTTTTGCATTTCTCTTTATTCCTACAGTGTTTTAAAATTGAGCACTTCAGTTCTTTGGAAACAAAACTCTGCCTGCAACCAAAGAGCAGGAGAGAATTCACATGTCCTCAGCACTTGAGGCTCTTGTACACCAGGAGAGAACTTTCACTGATGTAAGCAAGTCTGTGGTTAGTCCTGCAAAGAGAGGTTTATCATGTCAAGTTCCTTGACAATCTGTCGTTAGGAAAAAAAAATCTTTCTATACGAGCCCTCCATACACAACACATAAAACTCCTCTCTGAAGACTGGTGAAAGGGTGCATTTTAAAGAGATATCTGATATTATATGTAAGTTTCCAAAAGAATCATGAAGCCACCTTGCTACCCAATAAATTCTTCTAATGTTTAATTATTCTTATTCCAAGGAAAATGCATATTCTAGGCTGAGTTTGTCCAGCCATTGCCCTATTTTATAATCAGCCTTACACTCCTGGCGAGGTTCTCTAGGCAAGTATTTACACTCTTTAGCTGCCACGTGTAGCTTTTTTTCCAGCAGGGTAGCCCCCTGGAACTCATTACACTCAGTTCTGCTTCCCAGTTCACGGGCCGCTTCTGTCAGCGTTTGTGCCACTCCTCTCCATGACATCCTGCCACTTGGGGCTGGTTTACATTGCAGTATTTCACTGGGGCATTACAGTATTTCAAAAGCAGAATGTCAGCACACGTGGCAGCCCCTTCTGAGGGAAATAAGGTGGTTTCGCTGGAGTAATGCGGAGTGCAATGTACGTCTGCGTCCCCATGAGGGGAGCGCTGCCTTCGTAAGGCACGGCTCCATAACCTGGCAGCCCCTGAGGGACGACCCTAGCCAAGCTCTCGTGAACGCCGTGCCGATGCCAGCTACCTTACTAAGCCTTCCCCGCCCGAATAAAGCCAAGACTCGAGTAAATCACTAAAAACAAGGCGCTTTTATTTCTCGGCTCCTGAAGCACCAGACCCTTTGCGCCCCCCGCCTTCTCTCCGGGCTCCACCGCCGCCGGCGCGGGCCGCCATGAGGCGGGCGGGGGCGCGCACGCGCGCTGGGCTCCCGGGCCGCGGCGGCCGTTGCGGGGGGGGGGGGAGCAGCACCAACGGTCGCCGCCGTTTGAAGCTCAACGGTCGGGGCGCGCGGGCGGGCGTGAGGGCAGCCTCGCTGAGGTGAGGCGAGGCAGGGGGAGGGGCTCCATCCCTCCTTCCCCTCCTGTCCCGCGGGCTGGGGGCTCGGAGCCGCTGCAGGGCGTCCCGTCAGCGGTAGCCGCGTTGCCCAGGTAGAGGGAGCGGGCAGGCTCCTGCCCAACCGAGCCGGGCTCAGCCCGTGAGGCGCGGGGGGGGGGGGAACGACTGTCAGGGCGCCTCCGCCGGTCCCGCGGGGAGACCCCACAGCCCCCGGAAAGCGATCGCGATGGCGGTGCGGCGCCAGCTGCCGAGCGGGCGGGGCTCGGCTGCTACGTGGTCGCGCTGAGCCCGGAAGAGGAGGGCGGTGGCGGCCAGGGGCGGTGGGTCCGGGCGCCGCCCCCTTGTAACCAAGGCGGCTGAGCCCCGGGGGGTTGCTCCTGTTGGGGTGCTCGGGCGGCACCCCCGGCCCAGAGCCCCTCAGCGCTACGGGTCCCGGGAGCGGCACGAGGGCTGTCGTGTTCTGTCGTGTTCTGTCGTGTTCTGTCGTGTTCTGTCTGTGTTCGCGCGCCTGGCTGAGCCGCAGTCCGAAGAAAATACTCGCTGACACTGCCAGGAGCTTCCCTGCAATTTGTGAGGGTAAGAAGAGGGACTTCAGGCTGCGTATGGTCTCAAGGATTAGAGCGTGGAGCCGTGGCCACGAGCAATGAGTGGCTAGTGCTGAAGTGGGAAACGGCTGGCCCTTTGCCAAGAGCTTTGCTGGGAGCCCTGCCAGTAGACAACTGAAAATCTCAGATCTCCTCGCCTAAATTGCTTCATTGTCTTGTGATCTGATGAAATCTGGCCCTGCTCTGTTTATCTAGTGTTGCACTGGGAAAGTAGAGGCTCCTTCATGGATTGCGCCTGTAGTGGTCCTCCCCACAGTCCCACCGAGGGGTTTATGGGGCTGTTGATGGTATTGTGTTGACCTCGGTTTAAGATATCTGTAGCCTTCAAAATTAAATGAAGTGCAAACTGTGAAACTAATGACTTGCTTCTCTCATGGGCATCTCTGCTACTTCCTTCTCTAGAAATGGATTTTGAAGCACTGAAAAAATACTCAGCGTTGCATCCTAAGCCTGCTGGACTTACTCTTCAGTATGGCACTGCTGGATTCCGCAGCAAGGCAGAGCAGCTCGATCACGTCATGTTCCGCATGGGCTTGCTGGCAGCTCTCAGGTCCAGAGCCACAGGATCTACCATCGGTGTCATGGTTACAGCATCTCACAATCCTGAAGTAAGAACAACCTTTTATTTTAAAAGAAATTATCTGGGGTCACTGGCAGAATCAAAGCTCCTCACAATAATGGGAACAAAAAGTACCCATAGGCCACGTCCTGCGGGTACCTGCACCTCCTTAAGGGACGTGTTCAGCCTGCTTCCTTGAAATATGATCTGTGGTATGTTTAGCATTACTTTTCCCCATATATGTGGGAGGGTTTATTTGCTGTCATGTGGAAAAGTAAATGCTGTAATGTAGGAAATTAGTAACATGGGAAAGGCGAGGAGTACTGTTGAAAAGATGAACATTCGAGCAAAATCTGGTATTTAAAAAAAAAAAAGTAAAATGCAGCAGTTACAAATCAAACACTTAGACTTCTGTTGCTGTGGAGTATTCCTTAAGACATTTTAGTGTCAAGTGAACTTGATGCCAAAATTATAGGGGAGGGGGAATCTGTGACTTAATATGCTGCTTGTATTACTTTGGGGGATTGTTGGAGGCTGGAATAAATAGCTGAGCTATGGCTTTCCAGAAGCATTCCATATTTAAAGAAGCAATGTGATTAAGTCTTGTGTCAGTTGTCTTCAAAGAGCTTTTAAGTTTCCCACTTTCAGTCTTAATATGTTTTGTTCTGTTTCCTTCTAAGGAAGATAACGGTGTGAAGCTGGTTGATCCTCTCGGTGAAATGCTGCACCCTTCCTGGGAAGAATATGCCACCCAACTAGCAAATGCAGAGGAGCAAGAGTTACAGAAAACACTAACTGAGATCTGCCAAAAAGCAGCAGTAAACCAGCAAAAAGATGCTTCAGTGTTTCTTGGTAGAGACACCAGGTAATTACAAAATAGATGTATGCTGCTTTTACAGAGGTGCCAGCAGCTTGTTCCTGAGGGCTGCAGAGAGCTGCTCACCCAGCAGCCACGTTGGGCCTTTTGCACTGATTTGTGATGATAGCAATCAGAAGAAGCATTCCAACGTTGTTGCTGTATTAGCTTCTCTGATAATTACAAGAACTTCCTAGCACTGCTTCTGAATTGAATGCTTTAGTGTTCTGTTTTGTGGGTACCGTGTCACCTCCAGGTGTGTTTTGAAGTTCACTCATCTCTGCAGTTCTTTGGTCTAGTGACTGTCAAACTTTTTTATTGTTGACCCCGTCAGTAGAGAAAGGTATGGATTTCTTCATGTTGAACCTAAGTCTACTGGCAGGAAACCTACTTTTCATAGTCGTCTTCCACAAGCGTTTCCTTTCCAAACCATGCATAAATGTTTCCTGTAAAGGTTATCAGTTGTGTGTGTTGTTTTCCAGACCAAGCAGCAAGAAGCTTTCACAGGCGGTAATAGATGGTGTTTCCGTTCTAGGCGGTCAGTACCACGGTATGTTGAGCTTTTGTAGTTCTGGTCTGATTTCAGGTTTCTTCGTAAATGTGACCCTGCTGTGTAGACCCAAGGCAGTAGCCCAGCTACCGTTTCCACTTTTGCTTGTAACACTCTTCTTTCAGAAGATTTGTATTGCTTTAATGCATGGGGGTTCATCTTTTCTTAGCAGAACTTGAAAAAATTCTGTGTGTTTCTTGCGTTGTGTTTGGTTACTGTAGAATAGGAAATATCGTACTGCTTTTAAGGAGGAATTAATTCAGTGTTCTATTTTTGAATATTGTGCCCTTTGTTTTATGTTAGATTATGGTCTGGTGACCACACCACAGCTACATTACATGGTCTGCTGTCAGAACACCCGGGGGCAGTACGGGAAACCAACGCTGGAAGGTTATTACCAAAAACTGTCGAAAGCTTTTATGGAACTGATAAAAAAGGTGATTGCTGGTTCTTGTCTTCTTCTTGCAAGTGTACAAAACGGGTATCTTCTGATTGTTAGCCTGTTTGGGCCTGAAATTTTGAATTCAGCATGTTTCTAGGTGTGGTGAGGGCGCCTATGGTGTCACTCGGGTATGAGTTCACTTTGCCTTTCTTCCTGTGTGCCAAGTCTCCCGGCTCTGGAGAGGGTCAGCGGCATCTGAAGATTGACTGTGCCAATGGTATCGGAGCCCTGAAACTGTTGGAGATGCAGCCCTACCTCCCAAAGGAGGTGCTAATTCACATCTATAACGACGGAACCAAGGAGAAACTCAATCACTTGTGTGGTGCGGATTTTGTAAAAGTTCACCAGAAGCCACCTAAAGGTACGTAGTCAGTCTATAAATTTTTATAAATATAAATATTTATATTTATGTCCTCTCCAGATCTGAAAGTGCAGGGTGTAGCAGCTGCAGGTGAGCTGAGCTCCCTTGTTTCTTACTTAGTGACTGTATGAATGGTTCTGCTCGTGTGATGGAAAGAGGGAAGGAACCCTCTGGCAGTTCTGGGCACAATCCTAGGTCAGAACTGTTTGGAGATCTGTGATGGGCTGATACGTGACCTGAATGTTAAGCTGGTGGAGCCCAAGGATCAGCGAGGACACTAGCTTAGTGTCCTAGTGTCCTTAGTCTCCCGATGTGTTATCAGGAAATGTTGACGTTGTGAGTTAGGCTCACAGAGGCTTTCCCAGGTTCCTGAGGAAGAGCTGGTGTAATTAACCCTTTGGTGCCAGCAAAGTGACGAATTGACCTCACCCAGGGGGAAGATGACTTGAACCAGCTGCCTGCAGAGAGCAGAAACGAAAATCCCCAAAGTGGGAGAACAGGTCGCTTTGAATATTAGATTACCCGAGGCTAAACCGGGCTCTCCAGTCAACAACTGCACCCTCACCGCAGCTGTTGGCCACGTCTGGACACAGTGGTACAGTGGCATTGCCCCCTTGCATGCTGCCTGCAGGAGCACGTTTGGGGTTCCTGTGCTTCACAGGACAGAAGGTGTCAGCAGCGTGGGCAGGTTTTCTTGTCTGCTTGCATACTCAAGTCTGTTCCCCCAAGAAGGGGTTGCAGGGTGCAGAGCATCCTTTGGAGCTCCGAGCTACGCTCCTAAGGGGCTCTGAGATCGGCCTGGGGATGGCCAGCTGCAGAGCTTCTGAGAAGTGAACTCAGAGGTTAACGCGAGGAAGGGTCTTGGTCAGCATCTTGGAGAAAAAAAGCCAGATGTACCTTAATGAAAGAGCATTTCATTTGCGTGTGCCATTGCTCTGTCATATGGTGACTGCTTCCTAGCCGTTTCTGTACTGGCGCTAAGCCTAGAGAGGTTCTGAGGCAGGCGCTCCCCGTGCGTTACACACGCTGCTGAATGAATTGAATAGTGAGCCAGCAAAGCATGAGGTATTCTAAGGCCACCAGATCCACTCGTATGTTGTGCAGCTCTGAGAGTTGCTGGTGGTTGCTTTGGGGTGGGATTGTTTTACCAGTGTTGGGGTTTGCGGGCTGCCTCTTGCCGCAACTCTACTGCGGTGACGGCGTCGCTGACGGGTGTGTGTGTTTGCCTTCTGCTGGGACAGCGCCTCGGGTGCCAACGGGAGCGAGGTGGCGGCACAGGTTTGTCAGGTGGGAACAGAATACGGTTAAGAAGTCTAAACTGTATCTTGAAGAAAAAGGGTTTTGAGGTAAGGGGTTTGTGGTTAATCCCCACGTGCCTTGGAAATATGTGGCAATGTTACGCCAAGAGCATACAGCAGACTTGCCAGGTGTCGGGAACTGCAGGCAAGGTGGCTTTGGAGCCCTCGCATGCCTCAGGGTGCACTGAGGGAGGGCTGGGCGAGCGCCTGGCTTCTACCAAGGGCAGCCAGTGGCTGCTCACCACGTCAGGCTCCTGCCCTGGGTGTCACTGCAGGCCTCGGCTCGCCCCGCTCCGTATGGAGCAGTGCAACCTGCCTCGGGCCCTGGGCGGTGGGAGCCCATCGGGAGGCTCTGTGGGGACCCGCTGTGTGGGCAGGCTGTGGTGGTTGCGTTGCACGGGCTTTGTCCTTGTATCGTCACATGTCCTGTGCCTCCTGCCACCATTTAGAGGTGTGAAGATATGCACAGTGGTGCTGCTGGGACTGATTTTGTATGCTGCTGGGGAGAAGGTGTAGCGTAATAAATATTTAGAGAGCCTGCCTTTTTGATGTTACTGTTTGTAGACATGAACAGGGGATTTGCCACTGCCATTCAGTACAGCGTCACTGTTGCAAGTTTCTTGGTAAAAGCGGTATCAGTTTTTGACCATCGATTTTGTGTGTGTCTGCACAGAGCTAATTTCTGGACGAGGTCTGCGCTGGGGCTAATTTAAACGTTTTGTAACCTTTTTTTTCCATCTCTAACTTGCATTTCTAACTCTGTGCACTAGGGCTAGACATGAAGCCTAATGAGAGATGCTGCTCGTTCGATGGCGATGCAGATAGAATTGTGTATTACTACACAGACACAGCTGGCCATTTTCACCTCATAGATGGAGATAAAATAGCAACTTTGATTAGTATCTTCCTTAAAGAACTTCTTGCCAAGGTAACTTTAACGTATGAATTGAATGCTCATGCTTTAAATGGAGAGAAGTGTAAAATACTCGAAAAGAACTGTTAGTTTGTACCCGTGTAGTTTTTCTACATCTACCTAATGTGAACCCACTTTAAAGAGATATTTTGTACCTCATTGGCATGGCAAAAATGTTACTTTTATAGGGCTGTGGTTTCCAGGC
This sequence comes from Cygnus atratus, assembly GCF_013377495.2. Lineage (NCBI taxonomy): Eukaryota > Metazoa > Chordata > Aves > Anseriformes > Anatidae > Cygnus > Cygnus atratus. The sequence continues at coordinate 36,720,993 of NC_066364.1, read as the reverse complement.
GCCAAATAAAAATCTGAGCACTGAAATTTGAACCTTGAAGCTTTTCTTAGTGAGAGTGAACTTTTCCCATTTCTGTGCTGAATGTAGTGATATTCCGTTCTCTTGTTCTGATATGTTTCATTACTTTTTTGGGTTCAGTACTCAGTGTTTCTATGAAACTTAAGCATTCCACTTGCATGAAAACTTATGACAGCCATGGGGTTTGTATGTCATCATTCCAAAACTGCTATCTGCCGCACAGTGTCCATCCTCCCTGGGGAACAGGAAAAAACAAACAAACAAACAAACAAACTTCTCAGAAGTTTTCCTACGCTTGCTGTGTTAACAGTAGGTGCTCAGTTTGCAAAGCCCAAGGTCCCTGAGTGGAAAGCTGCTTCAAGCCAGCCGCAAAAACTGTCATGCACAAAGACTTGAATAAGATTCCTGTTACCTTATATGTGTGGATGCTCTCTGATGAGTGAGCTAATGCATTCCTCGGATACCCAGGAGTTTTAAGGGTCTGTAGAACATAGATCCCATCCTGCACAAGTATTCTGATTCTCCTTCCACTTGCCCTACCCCTCTGACTGTGTGCCTGGGGACGGTAAAGTGCTTTGCTTCTTGGTTTGCTCAGGTGGGACAGACTTTGAAGATGGCAGTAGTACAAACAGCCTACGCCAATGGGAGTTCAACGCGGTACCTTGAGGAAACACTGCAGGTATTCTCTAATTTATCCCTGGTAGTGTTCTGCAAACATTGTTTACTTTTCTAGTAAGTGTTACTGTAGCATGATCATTCGGAAAACTCAACCTAGGCTAAAACAAGTGACTCATTTTAAAACCTGTGGCAGTTACTAAATTAGTGGTGGGAAAGGAGATTTGGAAGAACAAAGCTGAAAAATGCTAGTCAGCTTTTACTACTTTAAAAAAAAAATTGGCAAAAGTTAAACAAAATCAGGAGTTTCTTGGTTGCGGTTTTTGTTTTTGAATCAACCTTTATTTCCATTTGAAGAAATGAAATCCTCCTTTTCATGCAGTTCGCTGAAGTAGCGGATAATTTAAGCTCTTGGAAGTCAGTAGCTGTGAAAGGCAGCTTGGTTAGTTAGTAACAGCCCACCTGGGCTGGTGCCCAGTGTCTGGCCCTTCCTACACTTCAGTTTGTTACCAGTCACTTCAGCTGCAGTTACCATCTGCTGACCAGAGTGAGTCTGTAACACTGTTTATGTTCTCTGTATGTCTGGGTTGTAGGTGCCTGTTCACTGTGTGAAAACTGGAGTGAAACACTTGCATCACAAGGCTCAGGAGTTTGATGTCGGTGTTTATTTTGAGGCAAATGGACACGGGACAGTAAGTACAAGCATGCAGTGCATCATATCTGCAGCCAAGACATACAAAAAGTGTCAAATGAGCCTGAGAAAGGTCTTTTCACTGTCTGCTTACGGTTATAAATGAGACTTTTCTCTCCCACTTTGAGAGCAGGCTTGTTTTCTCCCTTCTTTCTTTATCATAGCATTGCCACTACCTTTTCTGTTCTGTGGGGGGATGCGAATTCATGGAAGCAAACCTTAATGACAATTATTTGGGCCTAAGCGGTAGAAGGCTTTCTTCTTTTTACCCCTTGCTATGTGGGCTTTCCTCCTTGATGTGGGCTGGTCTTGACAAGCTCTTTTTTTCTTTTTCTTTTTCAATTCTAGGTACTCTTTAGCAAAGCTGCTGAAAATACAATAAGACAACTGGCAAAAGAAGAGAGAGATGATGCAAAAAAGGAAGCAGCGAAGGTGCTTGAAAACCTGATTGACCTCATTAATCAGGTAAAAGCTGAGAGAAATAAATCACTATGGGGACAGGCATGGGGCTAATGCTGTTCAGGGATGGTTGGAGCAGGAAGTAGCGTGCTGTGATAGAAAGCGAGAGGAAAGGGGCGGTAGCAGTCTTCAGAAGATGTAATACTTTCTCGGGAATGGATGCAGAATGCTTTAGTCTGGTGTAGGCTTCTGGGTTCAGAATCAAAAGAGGGAATAGGATGGCAGGAGAACCTAGTGATAGTATGTGACTTGTTCACGATTCAATAGCAAGTAATCTTTCAGCTGATGTTTTTCACTGACGTTTTTGGTATGGGAGGATGGAGACATTCCAGTGTCCATGCAGCCATGGGAAGCCCCATGTGTCCTAGCACAGCCAGTGTTTTTCAGGAGTAGTGCCCAGTCACACTTCACGGGCCAGCTTTAAGCATCCTAACCCCAGAAGAGGGGTGAGGTGCCGGTTCTCACTAGGAAAGCTGCACAAGCATGCTGCGGTTCTCCTTAACCACAAATTAAGTGTGTAGGAAAAACAGGAGGAAAAAAAATCCTACCCAAAGAGAGACAAGTCAGCTGCCTGCATGTTTATTCAGGTGGAAACGCTGATCATGTCGTGCCTTCATTTCTGCACTGTTGAGTTCTCCAGTTCTTCCCTTTCCCTCCCCTGCTCACAGACGGTGGGCGATGCCATCTCAGACATGCTGGTGATCGAAGCCATCCTGGCTCTGAAAGGTCTGACTCTGCACCAGTGGGATGCCTTCTACACCGACTTCCCAAGCCGGCTGCTCAAAGTTCAGGTTAGTTACAGCGCGCCGTCTCGGGTCACAGCAGTGCCTTGCGGCCCTGAACTGAGCAGGTATTGCCTGCGTATAGAGAGATGAACTTCATCTTAAAGCTGAAATGGCCCACGGAAGGATTGGGGTAGGCCAAACAGTCCATGAAACAGCCCAGAAAAGGGATGAGAGTTTCACTTAGGCTCAAATAAAAATGTCTTAAGCAAATGATGAAATAATAGTCACCTATGTTAAATGGAAAAACCTGACCAAAACAGAGGCAGGGAAGTAGCTCGTTACTTATTTTGAAGTAGTCAGTGTGAGTTAACGTGACAAGTTGCACAATGTAGTGCTGGTGTTTCATAGTGTTGTCTTGCCTGCTCTCTTTAGTGATGAGTAGTTTTGTTAACAGTGCTCCTATTCCTCACCTGAAAAAAAGCGAAACTTACACTTTTCGTGCAAAGGAGCCAACCAGAGCATGTGGTTAGGACATCAGGACCACAAGGGAAAAAAAAATGTTTTCCAGCAGGTATTGCTATAGGTCAAAATTTAACTGTCCTGTTTTTCTGAGGCCCCTGCCTGCTCAGCAGCTGGATTTTTCTTCCTGTGCCACTTAGAACTCCAGTGATTAAGGTCTTCTTTCTCTTACCTTCTCCAGTATTCAAAGAGCTTGAGCAAAACAGGCTTCCATGCGGTAGCTCTGTGTCAGGCTTAGGGCGCAGAGCTCTGTTACTGGGTCCTTAAGTTAGCCACAGACAAGGGGACAAACTGAGCTGTCGTTCTGACAGTGTCACACACCAAAGCCTAAAGCCCTCTCTTACCAGTGGCCTGCTTCATTCCGCCTTCAGGGCGGTCTGTCCACATGCTGTGGCAGTAAGTCTGTTTCTGTTGCAGGTTGCCGACAGACAAGTTATCGAGACAACAGACGCGGAAAGACGGGCAGTTACACCTCCAGGGCTACAAGAGAAAATTGATGCATTGGTGAAGAAGTACAAGTTCTCACGAGCATTTGTCCGTCCGTCGGGAACAGAAGACGTTGTTAGGATATACGCCGAAGCAGACACACAGGTCAGAACTTACACAACTTGTATGTAAGCACTGGGGGATGGAACGTAAATAAAATGCAACAGGTACTAGATTTGGAAAACGACTTAGTGATCAAAAGAAAATCTCTTCAGATTTTCTTTTATTTATAAAAGCAATGTTTAATGTTCTTAACATCTAACTCTAAAAGTTACATGTTTCCAAAGGCAGATTTGACACTAAATTATTTTGTGAAAAGAAAGTCAACCTTCTGAGAACTGAGGATTAAGACAAAAGTTACCTAGGCAGCCACTAACTGCATGACTTCTTAAGAGGCAAAGAGAAATCAAAGCAAACTTTGGATGCTCTTAAGAATTAATCTCTATGTGAACTTAAAAGTTGCAAAAGTTGCCACCCAAAGCTCTTTGAACAGTCATAGCTCACACCCCCATCTTCATGACCACAGTCGCATAAGGCACCTCAACATGACACAGAAATAGGGGGAAAACAGTACTTGCATGAACTGGCTGTTCAATGCTCTGGCTGTAGCACTGCATATTCATTCTAAATTTATTCTAAACTTCCACTCCTGACACCACTGTAACTGACAATGTTCCACAGGAGAATGCTGATGCCCTTGCCCATGAAGTAAGCCTGGCCGTTTACCACCTTGCCGGTGGAAGAGGAGCACCACCCCAGCCGCTATAGCAAACAATACAACGGCACCTGAAGTTCAGAACGGGACTTTAAAATATTATTTTCCTTACCATTTGCTAATGTGGATGTACTGAACTCTTCTTGATTGTTGCAAGGATTAATCAGAACTGAGCAGAATATTACTCTGGTTATTTCTTACCGCTGGCACCTTATCTCTTACTGCGATGCTCTTGCTGCTGGATGTTGCCCTCCTCTCAGTTTGTCTGACGCCCAACACTGACCTGTTAGGGGTGCCAGCTGTACTCTGTGTGTGTCACTGCTCAGCATCCAGGGGGTGGTTCACATCCAGAACAGAGCTGCAGCTCCAGCCTAAGACTGACGAACCATCTGCTCTACCAGGAGCAGCCCGGCTCCCAGCAGCTCCAGAGGAGGCTCACTGGAGGGGAGGCTCCCTTCAGCCTTACGGCACCTGGCTGCTGTCAGGCAGGAAAGGCAGACAGCTGTAACAGAGCCAGCAGCTCGTCCTTCAGCCAGGCACGCCAGACATGTGTCTGTATTCTAACATGAGGTAGTAACAGGTATGTAATGAAACTGCAGCACTCAGCAGCTGGTACTCAGATTAATTATAAGGGACCAGCTTTCACTGATTACCAGGCCTCTCATAGGCTAACTGCTGCGTTCATATTTTAGTGTTCCTGTGATGAATTCCCTGCCTCCCCAGGTCACAGATTGTCACGCTGTGCCTGAAGTCCAGCTCCACCTCCCTCAGGGCCCTGTGATGGCTGCTGCATAAACAGCTCCTGTACTGCCACCACCACATCCCTGTCACCTGCAGGCAGGCAGCACAAGGCCGTGCTGGGCTGGAGCCTGAGTTCACTTCAGGGGCAACACTGTAATGAGAGCGCGTTTGCAAATAATGTGTTATTGCAATAATAGCTTTTTTTTTTTATGAAATTAAGATATGGCTTAGAAAAACACAGTAGCAGTGTTTATGATCATTTTAAAGTCTGATTTCTGTGACCCTTCCTACTCCCCCTCACTGTGAAGGGGCTGAGCTACTGGGATGGAACACTGAATACACAGGCATTGCTCATCCACATCTTTCAGTTACCTACCTCCAACAAAGATACTAACTGCATTAACTCTCAGCATGGCCTTTTAGAGAGTGTTAAATAAGCACAAGTTCCAACGGATCAAAAAACCCAAGACAAATAAACTGGAACCAAATTGGAAAAAAATGTGCACCTTGTATTTTTCGGATTTTTTTTTTTTAAGACAGAACTCAGGACAACAAAATGTGTACTGTAAATAGTAGGCACCGTAATCAATATGAGCCACCAATAATTACACTTGATTCAGGCCACATCCAGAACTCTTATGTACAAATATTTAACTTAAATACAACATTAAGTATTTCATTACATACAAAGTAAGAAAAGAATACTATACACCTGGGAAAGATACAGTATTTCTTTTAAATAGGTACAACACATGTAGGCTGAACAGTACTGCTGTGGTTCATGTTTTTATGACCCCTTCAAGAAAATCCTTCTCCACCATTTCTTCTATCTTCTGCCTCGCTTTGCTAGAGAATTGCTTGAGGTTCTCCATCTTTATGTCCTTGTTCGGGAAGCAGTTGGGGTAAAGGACAGGGCTCCCTGAGTGTCCAACGCATCTGCTTGTGACTTTGCTGTTAAAAACTTGGCTGAGTACGTTAAAGAAAGGCAAAAGCTGCTCAATGCTGCGAACAGTGTAGATGGTTAAAAGCAAGTGGCCTGGCTCCCAGCTTAGTGTTTTCCCTGAGCTGTCCTCTTCTGGGTTTTTCTGTAAATACAGAGAAATAGGAAATAATGCAGGACCAGACAAGAAATACAGGCACAAATAAGATGTTAATGCCCGATAAAGTATTTTGCCTTAATCTAGAAATATTTATCCTAGCAACAAAGTACGCAGAGGCTGCCATGCAGCTTTCAGAGCAGATCTGCTCCCTGTTACCGCTCGGCTGGAGCCCAGGGGAGGTGGCACCAGGCGAACGCTTGCCTCCACTGCCCCTCTAGCTGCTCGTTGCTTTGTAAAGCAGGCTGCATTTCTGAGGCAGCCCTCAGGCTGCATCCTACAGCCAGTGGCAGGGACAATAAGCCCCTGAGGGTGTTAGAATGGAAATGAAGCATTTTCAGTTTGTAGCTTGAGTTCCAAATTTTCAGAAGAGCAAAGGCAGTGCTGTTTCAGATACCGTAACTAACGCATCTGGAGGCTCTGAGCAGACACCTCACAAGCGCCTCAGGAAGTTCTCACAATGCAACCCAGTTCAGCTGCTCATCAGGTGTTCCCACAAGACCCTGATTACACACCTTGCACTTCACAGGAAGAATTTCAAGGGAGAGAATCTCAGGAGCACCGCCAGTGAAGGCAGCAGTCACACACCCAATGCTAGCACTCAGTGTCCTGGTATAACTGTTTAGGGTCGCCTTAAATGTCTGCATGCTAAAATATCTGAGCACTAACATCCAGCTGCTCATAGAGGAATCTTTACTCTTTTTTTTTTTTTTTTTGACTCACAAATAAAAAAAATTCAAATCCAGACAGCAAGGCACTACCAACACTGTAAATGCCTCGTTTGGACAATTACTGACAAACCAGCATGGGGGAGCTACCACCATGAAGCAGGGTTCCATCAATACAGTTTTTGACTCCCTAAGGCAGGAGAAGAGCAGCACAAAGGCCATGTCCTGACCTGCCTCTGAGCTGTTCCTCCCTGCCTCTGCATCCAAGAGCCCCACGGGCTGTGCTGCCATCATGGGTGTGGGCCCTGCTCCCACGGAGCAGACTCAGTAATGAAGGGAGAACGAAGGGGAGTGGAGCATAAGGTAAGGATTAGCGATGGCACAGCCTTTGAGCACAGATTTCTTCAAGAAATGGTATTTAACAAATACAGGTTTTGTCCTTCAAACAAAAGCAACTGCCTGTTCCAATTCAGGAGCCTATGACATCTGTTTCACAAAGCAATTACATTAAATATGAACACATTCAGTATTTCAATCTGGCTGTTTGGCTCCCTGTCACAGGAAACAATTATTGCAGCTATACTGCTGCTTCTCTACAGTATTTCAAGAAAAGAAAGGCTGCAAAATAAACTAGAACAAAAGGAAGACTACGTTCCAACACAGAGTTGACAATGCCTCCTACTTCTACAGGAATTGCTAGTTTTTGTAATTTCTCTTGTAAAAGTTTCCCATCGGATTCACGAAAGGGAGACTTTTCGGTACCGGTCTCCACCGTGCTCTGTACGACCCCGCGAGGAGCACGGAGCGGCTCCAGCACGCGACCAGCAGCAGCGTACCCAGCAGCCAACCGCGTGGGTGCACATGCAAACACCGATGGTGCCTCTGAGCAATGAAATACAATCTGTCCAAGCCATTTCCTCACAGCAGCATCTTCGCAAACACCACTAGCTCCTCAGATACTAAAAGTAAATCAACAACAGTTGATTTGATGGAGACTGGGTTAGGGATTGTTTCATGCCTGCTTTCTGTTTGGCAGAAATAATTATCTAATTTGATAAGGATTTGTGAAGATGATTCCTATTAGAACAAAAACGTTTTGTAATCTATTCATGTAGGAAACCAACTTAAAAGTAAATTTATGAGTCATCTATAAAGATGAGGGCCCTTAGGATTACTTCACTTCAAAAATTGCTCGCTTTGCCCTCTAAAAAGACTCCCCTCTTTCAGTTCTTACTGGAAGTTAAATGCTACCCAGGGCCTCGAGGTGATGGTGTTATGGTGAGCTTATTTCACAACTCAAGCATCAAAGGCCACCCTCACCTGATGCTTGGCCATCTCCAATCCCTCCAAAACCACCGTCTTAAAGTCCTCCTGTTTGTCCTGTGGAAGGAAAGAGGAGAACTTTCAGACTGCATTTCATATATGGAAATCATACGCTGCCATGAAGGCTGTGCAGGTGCTTGGTTGGGTGCCGTGTTTCAGCAGGAAAAGTTACCTGCCCCCAGGAGTCCGTTGGCCAGGAACTGCAGACGGGGGTTCATGGGGCCAAGACACTATTAGACAATGACAGCACTGTCAGTTTGTTCTTCTGTTTATGGCCAGCAGTGCCGAAGGAGGTTTATAAGCACATTCCCTTCAGACAACAGAGCCTAAGAAACACCCCGCTGCATGAATCAGAGCATTAGTCAGAGCGCCCCAAGGCAAAATTAAAGCCAACTGAAACATTTTGCTCAGAAACAGTATTTTCTAAGAAAAACACACAGCTATACACAACAGCGTCCTCCTCTGCACCAAGAAGAAATGGCCTGGAAATCCGTATTCATTACCTCGTGGTCATCTCACTCCGTATCCCGAGTTAGGGTTCACAACATACAACTGCCACCATGACTAGGGGGCTGTGGAAGTCCCAGGAAGCTTTCTATATTCTGGAAGCACGCTATGGAAGTCCTCACTTCAAACATCTATCCTAACATACAGTACTTACCGGCACGTGTATTTCATACAGGATGTGTATTTTATATAGCTCACGTAGAGATTATTTGGAGCTTGACAACTTTCTAGCAGGTACAGTACAGTACAAACGTCAGGGTTACCAGCTACCCCTGATTAGCAGTCAGTTACAGCCTATTACTCATTTTCACAGGTGAGAGGAAGAAAGTTTTAATCTTCACCATTCAGAGACAATGAAGTGAAGAATGCAGATGCACTTCAGGTATTTGTTTTATCCCCCATCATCCTGAGCCCTGCTGGAAAAGTTCAGGTCTGCTTGCAACTAAGTTGTCACTAGGCTTTAGATAGCCACTTGTATATCGGTATTAGCCTCTTTGCTCAACAAAAACCTTTCATAACAGACTGTAAATACAGTGGCTACAGTAAGTTACCTGTATTATAGCCCTGACAACGTCTTTTGTTTGGAGGGATCCCCAAGAATGAAACTTCAAAGCTTTCTCCCTAGTGACTTTGAGCTTTCTCCTTAGTTCCCTGGCCCACCCAGCACCCTTTCCCAGCGAAGAGCCTGCCTGGGGGCCTCTGTCCTGGCAGCAGGGGCAGCGAAGTGTCTGACAGCAATTGTCTTTGTGGCAGTAGAACAGAGCTCCCTTGGACAGGGTTTGGTAGCTTCCAACAGCTGGTCAGGCCTCTACCCCAGCCAGACTTGGGTTCTGACACAGCTCACGCACTGACAGCTCTAATTCTGCTCCCACTCTAGAAGTCAGCAGCCGAGATTCCCTCCAGAACCACCTCCATCACTCTCTGCCTTCTTCCATTCAAGGTGACTGCCTTGGGAAAGAAACCCAACCAGCCCTGGCTCTGTGCAGCTTCAAAACTACTCTGTCATTTTAGGAAATAGAACAGTTTTCTAGATACTTAAGTGCGATTTTTATAACCAAAATGCTTTCCTATTTTAAAAGGTAATTATACTGCGCTTCCTACATATATGACCGGCTATCTGAAAATGACTTCTATGTTCATATTAGACCTTGGAGTTTCCAAATAAAAGTATTATTTGAGTGAATAGAAAATATGTTTCAAAGTCACTGACCATTTTTATTTATTTTTTTAATACCTACTTATGTGTTTTTTTTTTGTCTAATGCTGGCCTGAGATTACACCAGCAGGAATCTCCCATGCTAGATAAACTCCTTTCCATTCTCCATTGAAATAAACAAACAGACGTACAGTAACTTGCAGCACTAAGCTCTCACTGAAAAGCAGAGCTGGATAAAAGTGACGTACCTTTGCTTTTTTTCGCAGCAGCTTTGCCAGACGCACCACGTAAGGTTTGAATTCCCTCTGATGTGTACCCTGTCTTCGTACCTCCAAGCCTGAATCATCCGATGCTTCTGGAATAAAAGCCCAGCGATACCTGTCATGAGATAACACAAGCAGACATTATGCTTACTGAACATACAGCCTTTTCTGCTAGATCTAAGAACATGAGAGGATGAGGAAATCTAGTTAAATATCAAAGAAAAAGGAACAAAAAACAAAACCCAGTGTTTGACAGGAATAGCAAAGTCACACTCTGAAAAGCAGAAGGTAACATGGCTGAGAAAAGTAGTGTTATCTTTTTCCTTTAAAGTTTCTTGAAGTATTTAAGGATGCCAAAATCAAGATAAGGCAGCAAAGCCAGAAGTAATAATACTTGCATCTTAGTTATGTGCAAGGGAACCAAAAGTAATTCTGAATTATAAAATATGTAAGTTACTTAAAACACTTGCACATTCGTGGTACTTCGCATAATATGCCGAATGTTCTCTATATACTGTGTTGATAACAGGAATTCATTTATTTTATCTATTCACAGGCCAAAAGGATAAAACGAACCGTTCCCTCCCCTTCTGCTCACTGCACTAAGACTGGCTACCTGCACTATAAAGGAAATTGAAGTTTCCATCCTTAAGGCTCCTGTCCAAGCCTCTGTGAGAACGCTGTAAGAGACAGCATGATTCAGCATGACGGCTGTCTTTCCGAAAAGACACGGTAATGGCCTTAATAAGACTGGTTTAACTAATAGTGGAGATTAGGATAGCATAGAGATCTTGGCAAGAATTATGAGCCACATCTCCAGAAATTAAAACAAATCAAGGAACCTTAAGATTAGCTTTAGATTTATGAATAGTGCAGGACACAAACTGACAGTGTGCAAGTCCTTCCACCTTCTAGCACACACGAGGATCTTTAGAATGCCAGGTCAATTAGAGCTGACCAAATATCTCCACCGTGCAGCATAAAGGAAGAGAAGAAATACTGTGTTTTGTCCTGTGCTGCCTCTCAGTTCTGCAGTCTTCAGCATTGTTTTATGTCCATTTTTTTTTTTCCAACGGAATAGGATTGCAGGGGCACTGAGCAAGCGGTTTGCATGAATGAATGCTGCTGCTCAAAACCAACCTAGAGAGCCCCCTCTACAAGCAGGTTTGTTGCTGCATATTCCAGTCAGCTCACACAGGAGTAATTTAAGTGAAATCATACTGAGATCATACAGTCATCTGATCTGATGACTTAGTCACTGAGACACATGGGTGTACTTTGGGTTCTCAGACATTACTGCAACTAAATACTTGAAAAACAAAATATTTGAGTAAGTCGCTGTTACTGATTAGCTCGCAGGTGTGGAGAATCTCCAGGCAGAGGCTAAATCAAAACAGCTTGAAATCATCTGCTGTGCAGTGTCATTTGCTCTGGGGACTGCGCTGACATTGGCAGGGGTTGGACTGTGGGCTACTCTGGATGAAAGCCAGAAAGGGAAAAGAAATAGGAAAATGCAGATTTTAAACACTAGAATTTTACCAAGAGGCACGGTTAAACATCCAGGAACTTAGAGGATAGCATCTTTTACTCACATCTGAAACTGAGGAAGGTTTTCAGATGGCAAAGCCAGGGCCAAATCCAGGAATTTGCAAGCAGACAAATACAGGTTCAGCCATCTCTGGCTATTGTAGGACGTGGAGAAACCATTGCCTCCTGTGTATGTTGTCTCCAGACCAGCAACAGATGGGCCAGAAGTCCTAAAATAAAGAACCACAGGCAGGTAAGTCATCATGGGAAGATCCTCTTTCTGTGTTTGCCTTTATAAATGCACAACTCTTTATTTACCAAAACAATCCAGCATCCATAAATCAAAACAGAATGTTGCAAGTCTGTGCTATGGTTGGAGTTTAACGTGTGTGTATAAATAAAAGATAAAACAATTATATATATGAACATTAAAATATATTAAACTATGTCTGATTCCTGTCAGTCATCCAGATTAAGAGGGAGTTTTAACTCACTCTTTATGTGGATATTACTTTATTTTAGAGAAAATTCTTCAAAAGAATAGAAAGCTAGGAAAAAAAAGCGAAGAACAACACTTGGACAAGTAACTCCTCTTATTCTTTTGAGAAATCTGAGTCTACTGCTAACATTGACTGAACCTAGACCATGCTACACAGAGGGTAGGTGCAATAGAAATAGACAATACAACTAAATTAAGAGCTCTACCTTAATCTTTGTGTCTTTCTAACACTAGAAGAAACCACCTTTTTAATATAACTTAGAAAGGCACAATCTTATTCTAAATATATACATAATAGAGAAAAATTATAAAGTCATGTCATGTCTATTGTAATTGAAAAAGCAGGGCCATTTTAGCCAGGAGGAAGACACTAAGAACTAACATACTTGTAATGCATAATTTACCCTAGATGTTTATAAGCAAGCTGACAGTTGTGGTTTTTTTTGTTTGTTTGTTTTGCCCTGAACAATGTGTTCCTGGTACTGCAGTCAGACTGGAACACTCTTCACTTGTCCTTTTCATTTGAGCTTGACAATTGTTTCTAAGACAAACTACTCTGAAGAATGGCTCATCTGTCCATCAATGTGCCAGGAGACCAGTATTAAGCTAAAAAATGCAGGAAGTTCGTAAATTACCTGGAAATGTCTTCATCTGCAGTGAGCTCCTGTTCCATCAGTAAAAATACTTGTACCTGAAGATCAAATGCTGTATTTTAATACAATTTTTTACAGACTGCGACCCAGGAAAATGCTGTAGGGAAGTGTGAGTAATAAGCCTTAGAGGAACTATTGTTTGGAGCTTTATTTCCATTCCTGGATGATGCCCACTGAACTACGAGTGGACAATGGCACTCTGAAACTCATCCCTCATGTACAGCCCAAGTAGCACAAGGACGTGGCTCTCTTACGGCCAGGGAAGCTCTCAGAGGCTAACTCCTTCCATTTCTTAGAAAGGAAGCCTAGCAGAGAGCAAGGCCTGAAGGAAATGAGAATAAAGAATCACAAAGAAGCAGTCAAGCTCAGGTGTGATTTCCTGGAGGCGACACAGTGCTGCCCACTGGAAGCAGTTCCTTGACTGCTGTAGCTTGCATAAACGCCAGGGGACAGCACAGGGACAGGAGAGCCACACTGCTCCCAGCTCTTAGCAGATTTTACAGGGTAGAATGGGATTTCTAATAGTTATACAACTAATTCACAGGCTTAAAATTCAATGCATGTATGGCTAAAAAATACGCTTGATTTTTAAAATACTATATACAGCTTTTCTCATCTATTGCTTAAATCTGTGGTTAACTAAGGGCTACAGTAGGCACCAAGAGATATCAAAAAATCACAGCAGTTATTCCGATGTGCAATTTGTGTTAGCCAGCCCCTTAGGAAGTACTTTACTAACAGGCTAAATGGACCACAGGATGCACCAAGCACTCCTCCATTCCTGTTCCCAAAGCCAAAACCCAGAAGAGCATGTCAAATGGTCAACATTGGAGGCTCCATAGCTAGCAGCTCTGAAAACAGGTGTTTATCCTGTCTTAGGCAGAGTAAAATGAGAAACAGAAAAGCTAAGAACAGAGCCTTGTATAAAGGTAGTTACAATATTTCAGCCACAATGTGATCTGAATGAGCACTAACTGCCAACACAGCATGGATTCTGACTCCTTCTTTAAGGGGCTCCTCAGCCTCATTGTTGGAGAAGAAGGCTGAACGACCAGGAAAGCAGCTACAGGGACTGGCAATGTTGGACTGAGTACACATACAGGCAGAAATTGAAGGAGTCAGTAGGGAACAATGAAGGTAAAGGCAAATTTAACTCAGGAGACATTTGAAATTCGGTAGTATAAGCTAATGTGTTCTATTTGCCTGGACAAAAAATAGACATGCGGACTACGAAAATAAGTCAGCTTTCAGTTACGTGCATGCTATCGAGAAGAAATTTTCTTAAACATTGTGGAATTGGATTGGGTCTCAGAGTTGCACCAGTTTTCCAAATCACGTACGCTAACTGCAACTCACCAGTTCAGTGATCATTGTAGGCCAAAGCGAAGTAAGGTGCTGCGGGGACATTCTTAAGAGCAATACTCTGAAAAACAGGAACACTTGGGAATGAAGGGTGGGCACCTGTGGCAAACGGAGACTTTCTACCAGCCTTTCTGAAACAGAAAGCCAAGAAGGTTTTCTCAGTTCAGAATAATTCCAACTAGCATTTTCTTCCCTCTTTTACTTTTTTTTTTTTTTTTGGAAGTACCTGCCATGTTATTGTTTCGGTATCTTTTTTACATTGGCAGAATAAAGCTGTAGCAAATAACCACTTTCACTGGGCAAGGAACAAAAGCTAGAAACCTCATAACAGTTGTGTTTTCAATCACGTTTTCCACACTAATGCAATATTGTATCTGGGAGTTTTGCAGTTTTACTCCTTCTAAAAAGAGGAGTTAACAGATTCCAAATAAAACAACAATGGCTCAAACAGCTAGAATATATATTATTAAAAGGCTACGTCATCACAGTACATTAATATTACACAGGGATAATACACTGACATTTAACCATAAGCACCATTAAGCATTCAAAACTGAGGCAAACAAAGAAATTTATCAATCAAACCAACACATGCACTTTGCAGTTCAACCCAGTGAAAAGCATCTTGTATCCTGAACACAGTAAACACAGCTACTGACTGACTGCGGAAAGAAATTTTGAAGAGTAAGTCCTCGAACAAATGAAATGAGAAAGATGATGCATCTGACTTTCCATATGAAGCAAGAGACCAAGGTATTCATCTTGGCAACAGTAGCAGACAACATATCTAAGAATCTGCTGTAACTATTTGCATCATCTTAGAAAATCAAGCAGATCCCATTCCCAATCTCTTCATTTAAAAAGGTCAGTAGAAGAGATATTCTTCAGTGATAAATAGGACATGTAAACAGAAAAGCAGAAAAAAGCACTAAAGAAGTCAACAATTCAAAACCTCTTCAAGGTCAGCCTTTGTATTTATTCCTAGTTGAACATTCAAGGCATAAGCAGCTGTCATGTCAAAAAGCACCTTTCAGGTGCCCAAGGACATCAACCAAGGTATAAAATGACAAATCAGTGAAATAATCTAGGTAAGTGAACTGCTAATCAAAGTTCATGTGCTTTGTAATCATTTAAGACTGAAAGAGTTCCAAGCAAAATCTGTAGAAGTTTTGCATTAAACCACAGAAACAGTACTGCACACAGATATTCTGGAGGACACATTTACCTGCTGTTACCCTGTGATACAAGTATTCCTCAGTCAAAAATCAGATTCCAGAACTCTGAACTGCTACATTTTTACTGACCTTGTATATCTGGAAGATATTTCTGGTATTGGTCTATCTCACTACTAAAAATTGCAAAAGCCAATCTCTTGAGGAGCATAGCGCGCTGTTCCAGCTCTACATCTCTATTAGCAAACAGATTGAGTGAACTGCTCTGAGCCACAGCCACTCGTGCTGAAAGACAAAATGAAGAGCACAGAGACTAACATCAAATTTCCCTTCCATTCCACTTTAAGGAGCAAATAACTCTTACTTCCAGTGCATTAATGTAGCTTAAAAGCAGCCATTAAGAAGATACATATTTTGCAATTTGTGCTTTTAACAATAGTGATTTAAAATATACATTGAAAGAAAACTCATAAGTATACACAATGTAGCTGAGCTTGGGGTCTTTGGGAGGCAGACCAGGCAGCTTTTTTAAAAAGACAGTTTTCAGGTATAGACGCTCATAAGCTTTGAATGCGCAGAATCATTGTTTTTTCCTTAAGCAGAGTTAGCGTCACATGTAAAAAAAAAATCTGCTCTGCTTAATGAACCGTGTCATAAAGGCAAAATTCACTGTGCTCCAGGATGGTCTCAAATTCTCTCACTTCAAGAGATCTTATTTATGGATCACTAGGAACAAGTAGTTGAAGAAAAAAGAAAAACATTGAATAATTTTAACAAACTGGAATCAACACTGAACGAATGTTTTCTTCAAGATACTTCTCTCTCCCCCCTCCCTTTTTTTTTTTTAAAATGTTTCCCTAGGGGAGAAGTCATTACTACATCAATGAATACTTACTCATCAAATCTCGGAATGTGGTTTTGTCATGTGTCATCAAATTATCCATAATAGCTCTCCAACTAAAAGAGAAAGATTGTATACAATTCAGAAAAGCAAGAAATATTTACAGGAAGCTTTTTCTGCTCTTTTAACTAATATAGGTCCATTTTTGCTACTATTTACAATCCAAGCTCTCTGCTGTATAGGTACCGTTTACCTGGTGCACTTTGACTGAAAACTATAAAATGTTCACCCCTTTCTCTCACAGAAAATACTTGAAAAATAATCAAATCGAAAAAACAGACTTCTGCACAAGAAATATACCTTAGGTAAGCAAGTCTCATAATTTAAGTGGTAATCTAAAACACACTACATCCCTCTAATTTCTCTCAACAGAAATCTGTTGGCAAGTTTTGGACCACATACATTGTCTTGTTCAATGGTTTATGTAAAATTTGTAACAAGCACTGATATAAGCAGATAAAATAAGTTCTTACTGGTTAACACAAGAAGCATCCATCTGGAAGAAGCTGGAATCCATGAAGAGGTCAAACGCTTCCTTTTTCCATGCTCTCCTTGTATACTGATACCCACTGAGACTGCTTAATAACTGAACACAGGCCCGATAACTGGATGCGTTGTGAGCACTAAACAAAAAAAAAAGTCAACGAGAAAGAATTTAAAACTTGTGCTTTACATAAAGTTTTAATAGATATCTAATCCTTATCATGCTTATTTCAACTGAAGTATCAAACACATACCAAATTTCAATTGGTGGTAGAGATCTACATAAGTTGAATACATTGTAAAGATACCTGTGATTACGGAGGTAGGGAACAACATAGTGCATAATATTTACAAGCAAAGGAATAACCCTCTCCTTTTCATCACTGTAGAAAACCATATCCAAGAGATGAGCCAAAACCTACAAAAGGTGAGGAAGTTACGTTACCATGAATTCCCAAGCTGCTTGTTATTTACTATACAGCAATTTTTTATTTTTATTTTTTGGTATAATGTCCTTCACTGAATGTTCAAGTTTATGATAGAGGTGATCAAATTTCAGGTACTATACAAAAGCCAAAGTAAAAATATCCCTTCATTTTTAAAACAAAATGAGGTAAAAACACAGAAGCATTAACTCTTGGAAAAATCATTCTACAAAACAATCTAGAAAAGAAAAAAAATCCAGGGACTGACTGTGATTATCAGCAGTAAATAACACATACAACTATTACACATGAAGTGGGTCACCACAACAGTTCCCTATACTACACATCTGAAAAGGCACACTTTGCTTCTCATCCATCTCACTGAATATTTATAATTAGCTTAACAACGAAGTTTTATTGTTATATGACAGGAACCAGTATGCATTCATACCACTGTTTCCCATAAAAGCTCATTCCCCAGGCTTTTCACAATATAAAAGATTATTATAAGACAGTATTTATTACACTTGAGGAGATATTTACCTCAGAAAGCAGGGTCAATGCATGGACACTATAAACAGATGGAGTTATGCTTGAAGTTTCCATTGCTGGAGACAACATATCTAAATGAAGATAATAACAGTAAAAAGTTCAAAGTTAATTTTCGTAAGCCATTATTCACCTTGCAAGCATATTTTAATAGCATGTGTTTTGAATGTGCACAGACTTTGCCAGATAACACCACGTAAGGTGTATTTATTCAAATAAAGCTACCCTCTTGGTTCATTTTGGTGTGATAATTAATGTTTATTTAAAAGTTTTATTTCCAATAAAAGATGAAAATGAAGTCACCTTCAATATCCGATTCTACATTGTTTCCATCAACCATAATCTTGGGGGAAGGCTTGACCTCTAAGTTTCGTCTTAGCCAAGTAGTCTGTTCCAAGGAAGAACCAGCAATTGCTCCAATGGCATCCACTATCTTGTGTGTTACATCCTGATTAAAACAAACAAACAAACAAAAAAAAACCAAGCTTTTAAGAACTTTGTGCAGAAGGGCTACATTTGTTGTCCTGACACATGTTTTTGTTGAAAATCTCTAAGTAATGAGGTATAGAACTGCTTTAAATCACTTCTGTTCAATATCATCAATGATGAGGAACTCCACAGAAAACGAGATCATCTTCAACGGATTACAAACAGTACTAAGTAGAAGATACTACAGATCTTTTCCAGAGTACAAAACTGATATATAAGATAATTCTAGTACATTCAAGAAAAGGTTTGAAGTCAACAGAATAAAAATCTGTGTTTATCACATCCTGAAAGACTGAAGCGTTTTTGTAAAAGTCCTTCCTACCACATATGCCGACAACAGTTCTGAACATGCATCTGGTTGTGGTAGCGACCTTCTCACAAATACATGTCAAAATAGATAAGAAGGATATCTAAAAAGATATCTAAGCTTTACTCCACAGACACAATTAGTATCTGGAAAACAACTAAGGAAGTTATATTCTGTGAACAATTGCTTAACTCAAGATTGGCTCTGCATGCTTTCCAACAAGATATTATTACATCATCTTGGAATTGAACCACGTGCACATCTAACTACACACATCTGCTCGTTAAATAGGAATAATGTTGATTAGTAATCAAGTATTTGGGAACAAGCCAAAGCATAATTTGAATAAGAGCTTGTAATAAATACAGTGCTGCTACACACATACTGAAACAAATTCTAAGATTTTAATAGTAACAGGACCCCTATTATGGTAAGCAAGAAAACTACTCTTTTCTGGGTGGCCCCACATTAGAATTTTTCAAACCATTGTTCTCAGGAGAAAAGAATTCAGAAAACACAGTAACATTAAGAAGAGTTTAGGAATGAAAAATACTGACATAAAATTAAAAGAACAGGCAAGGCCCTGCTTACAGAAAGCACTCCAGACTAAAAATGTAAAATAAGAAAAATACACGCACTTAACTGAGGAAAACAAGTATCAAATGAAGACTCCATTATTTCACAACCAGAAAATTCAATATAGGCAGTTTTATCACCAACCTGTTGGACATTTGTCTCATTCTCAGTCTGCCTTCCAGTCCCCCTACCCTCTTACTTGTGACCACCTTTGTAACACCTCCCTCTCTCTCTCTTCCCCCACCTCATGACCTCCCTCTAAACCTCCCTCCTGCTTTGCCGGAAAACTGGCAGCACCTGGCTGTTGTCCAGCTGCTGTCTCTTCCTCAATGGGGGCACTAATTACCCTTCTTCTATACAACAGTCAATTAAAGTAATATCTTTAGGACACCTTCCATCAGACTTGGCTCAAAATTGAGCATCAGTCCTTGGGCTGAATGGAGAAGGACAGCACATAGGTTTAATTTACTTCAGAAACTACACTAAATGAAACAGTCAACATACCAGCAATAAATATTTAAAATTTGTTTAGCATTTATTATTTGCTTAAAAACACTTTTACAAGGAACATAATTTGGGTACTGCCTTGTCACTCATATGATTCTCTCAAATGAGAGATTTATTGTTCAATATTTTTAAAGCAACAAAACCTACAAAAAAAATCTTACCTGAAGATCTCTTTGGTCTTTCTTATTCTCCAGGCTTGGATTTTTCATAATAAACTCGTTCAGAACACTGAAAAAAATTGAAGCAAATATGGATTTTGTAAGTTAACCAGTAATTTTGAAAACCATGACAAAGCTGAAGAAATTTATATGCCCAGTATTTATTTACTAAACCTTATTGTCACTACTACTTATCAATATTCTAGAAAACACCTTTGGAAGTTTAAGTTAGTTTTGATTATACCATGAAGTTTATCACATATTTTACTGGAATATGATCAAGTACCTTTAGGAACAATTTTCTAGTGAAGTTAAATTCCAGAAATTGAAGAAAATGGTGCTTGATGCTTTATACAGAAAACCATATCCAACATTTTATTTCTAATATTCCACAAACAGCTTCTGTGCTAGAAATGAATCCTTTCTAGTGGGCTGCAAATCTATGTATACCAAAAAATAGGCATTATTAGTTACTCAATAAGTAAAATGAGAAATTTAAATCTACTGTTTGAAGAGCCTGAATGGCTCCAATAATCAGTAAGGTAATAAAGATCTTGTCTTATATTCTAATACGAAATTTCATCTCTCTATATATAACCATTCCTCAGAGAAGGCACTAATAGAAACAGAGCACAGGTAACAGGGATTCATCTCCAGATCTTTTTCACTTATTTTTGAGTCAACACACTAACACTTCAGTATGATTTCACACACTTACGTTGAGCTTCTTTAGAAACTGCAAATATCAAGAACCCTTACCCAAGTATGAGGAATTGTCCTGGAGCAGGAAGACCAACCTGGATGGAATCCTTTAACAGAAGCAGCAGTGCTGCCCAACTATCTACTAAGCTGGTCACTGGAATCCTAAAATAGAGAGCAATGACAGCAATGAAAACAGTATCATCTCGCTCAACATTCTCCACTTTTTTACCCTCACAGTTTGCCTGTCAGATATTGTTAATCAACACTGATACAGATTCTTTTTTTTTTTCTGTTTAATATTAGGTGGCTACATCAAGCCATTAAGAAAAGAAAGAAGGCAGAAGAACAGTATACTCAAAAGATATGCTTTTCAGTCAAAGGTTGGCGTGGTACCAGTGAGTTACAGTACAATTAAGATCAGCTTTCTTTACACAGTAGGGAGACTTCCTGCAGAATTTTCAGACAGGGAAGAAGGGTGATGCAGAATTAGGGAATTCCTTTTCCCTTTTTTCTTTATAACAAAAATCCCTTTCTTCTTTGTAACACCTACAGCTCAAAACCAATCTTTCTTCATGATTTATATTACACAAGCCATTTCTCTTCCTAGAGATGGCCCATCTGCTTCTTGACGACAGAAATAAAGTTTAACTTCTTGACTTACCTTTGAGTATAAGCATAGAAAAACTGCAACATGCAGACTTCCAGTGAAAGATGTTTCTGGGGAAAAAAGAAAGAAAACAGTTACAAGGAAGGAAAAAAAAAATACTTTTTCTCCTCTTGCTAGAGCAAAAACAAAAACAGTTACTGCAATGTCTGAAGATGCAACTTAATTCATTAACAGCGTATTATGTATACCCAATAAGGCATCTCTTTATGAAATTATTCTTCTCTTGTTTCTTCCTCTTTTCCTTACTTCCCTTTCCCATACAAAGGGAGAATCAATCTTATACTAGGGTTTCCCTCATGTAAGTAATCTATCCCCACAAAACACTTTTTGTACGGAAGCAGTAAACAAGATTCTGGAGTCGTTCCAAAAATGGTAATGACTTACACGACTTTCCTCCAAAAGCTCACCTATCTACTAGATATTCAAAATTTTCACTCTGAACACAGTACACAATTACTTCATGCACAAAGCCAACCAAGTACCTACATCATCAGTGTTTTAAGCTTTAGTAAAAAGACATTCAATAAATCAATAGCACTTCTACAGTTTTCATACCTTGTCCTTTGCTATGGCTGGAGGCTGCTTCAAAACTTCTTTCACTGTTTGTATAACAGTCTCAGTTCTCATAACACTGATTGAGCGAACTAGCTCAACCAGCAGAAGCTGTTCTTCACCTGCTGCAGGAATAACCTAGAAGAATAAACGTGTGTCACATTACCAGCACAGACAATACCTATACCAAAATGAAGATGATTGGCCTCTTAGGCTTTTTTCTTAAGTAAATGGAAAGAAATCTACTACTATAGAGGATCAAGAGGATTCTAGACCTGAAATGCCTCTTAGAGCCGCATGTCTTTACAGACTATAAGAGGGATCTTAGAAAGTTGCCTATATTGTGAGTGATGCTTTTAAGAAAGCTCTTAATGAGCAGATTTCTATCAAGTGGAGAAGAGTATCCTGACAAATTTTTGAGTCAGAGTAAAAATAACTTCCTTCAAGAATACATATTGCCTTCAACTACTTTTGTGGTAGTCTTCAGGTTAGCTCAAGCTATTTCAATAAAATAGTCAAAGAACCTTAAGCAATCAAGCAGGTAAGCATACACAAATCTGAAAATCTGAAACTCAAGGTTGGAAGCATCAGTTTAGCCTTTTCATCTACAATTTGAACTTTGCCCACATGTTTTCCAACTTGGAAACACACCCCTTCACAAAACACTACACATTTTTCTGTGAAATGTTTACCTCATCTTCAAATACAACATGCTATATGTGAGATGTTACACAAGAGTTTATGTAAGTTGTTTCTATCCAGGGCATGATGCAAGTTGAGAGCTCCTACGAAGTCATCACCAAACTTACAGTATAATTTTAACGAGATGCATTATAGAGGTTGGGGACGGTGCTGAGGCAATGAATACATATTCTGCTGCAACATACGAGATAATTACATAAATAAGGCCTGAAATATAATTCATATGCAGAGAGGTCAAATTTATAATTGTGGCTTCAAAAGCAAAAAGGCAGCAAATACAGTATTTCTGCAAAACTAGATGAGTAAAAAGCATAGTAATTAAACTAACATCTGAGTATGAATACAGCAAACTAAATTATTCAACAAAATCATGCTTTTAACCAGCTGTGGTAAATAGCATATATGAACAAAAATCTTGACTATTTATGAAGATACTTAGCATGCATTCATGTCCCTAAGCTTCTGCACAAATCATCATTATTCTGTTACTCTGCTACAGAGCAACTTTGGTGGCACACACTGTCCTAGACTCTAGAAAGGTACAGGGAAGTAATACCAGGTTTTAAATAAAATCAGTTTTAAATTGGTAACACCCCAACAGTACAGTTGCTAATTAAAAATAGAACATAAATATTTTCCATTTCACAATATGTATTATTCACTGGAATGCCCAAATCTTATCCTTAATGCTTCCAAATCACTTAAAGCTATTACTGCAATTTAAAGTGACCATGGCAGTATAAACATACCTTTGTTCTAGAAGCATTTTTATTTTGTCTTCTTTCATTCCATACAAATGCAATAGCAGCCATAAAGTGAACACCATGATTCATTGAAATTGGACCCAACAGTTCAAGAATCTGCTGCCTCAAATTCTGAAACATGGAGGAACACATACACTTTTAGTTAAGTATCCCAGCATAACATTCAGAACAGCTAAGAAAATATACTTTACGAATTTGCAAGTGATAATGAAGTAGGAAGCAACAGGTAGAAAGGTACAGAACTCAAGGTGATCTGACAAACTGGGTAAATGTCCTGAACAAGACAAGCAGCAATAACAGCTTGAGCTCTGCATGTAAAGGTAGGGAATAAACAACTAACTCAGGATGAGAAACTACTTAGGATAGCAGTGCTGCATAAAAAATAAAATTGTGGGATTATTGTGGATCACAAACTCAGTGTGTCAACTTTGCAAGGAAGGGGAAAAAAGCTTTCATAAATAGCAGCACTTCATGACAGACATGAAATATTCATCTTGTAAGAAGATACCATGTACCATGTCCAGTTTTGGACACCTTACTTCAAGATATGTACACAAGCTGAGAGAAAAACCATAAAAAATAAGAAAGATTAGTGATACAGAAAATGACCTATGAGAACAGGCAAAACTGGGTATGTATAGGCAGGAGAAAAGAGGGTAAGTGGACATATAACAATTATCAAGTGTTTATTATGAAGAAGAAAGGAAGATGTGTATGCTACAAACAGGGATAGGCCTTACAGGAAGTGAGAGAAAAAATAAGTAGCAAGAAAAAAAAAAAAATATCACAGAAGAAAGAACAAGCTACTCTGTGAGACTAAAATATTCATTGTTGAAACTCTTAACATCATGTTTTTTTAAGCATGCCAGATTTCTTTAGGCATTTATTTCATAAGCCAACTTCTCACCCTGTTCTTCATCCTGTTTCTATGACAGGAAGACTTCAGAGAAAACTGCACTTTATCTGTTTCATGAAAGCCATTTCTATGTTGGTCTGATATATTTGAGTAGGAATTGTCTAATCTTGCAGAAGACTGTTATATAGGATCCTAGATCTTGACTATGCACTTCATACAGTTGCCAAGAGTGTGGTTGCTGTCATTAGAAAGGACTTTAAAAAGGACATTTTCATGGACAGCACATGTTGAATGCTCTTTTGAATATTATGGATTTAGGCAAACTAAAGAAAACCTAGGACTTACAGAAAAGTTAATATTGAACCAGAGTGAAAAAACTTATCTTATTTTCACAGAAGAAGCATAATATCATATGCCATCCACAAGTACAAACCCCCTTTCTCTTCACTGAGTATGAAGCCCTACTGGCAGGACAAATATGACCACAGAATGTCTGTGGAAAGACATGGAGTTTTAAATAAGCAGTGATCACTCCTTCAACCTGAATGACAAATGTTGAAAATGCCGTAAACCAGTATCATCACAGACAGTACCTGATAATATTCAAATTAACTATTAGGAAATAATATTTTAAAACGTTTCAGATTTAACTGAATTTCCTATTTTAAAATGTGCAACATTAGAATTTTGAAGTGCTTCCAATAGGAGGGGTAGGAAGCACTCTCAATATTTGACTCCCTCTTGGATTCTCATCTTTGTGATTGCTGGGCTATTTCCCCCTGCATAAAGATATCACAGTATGGGCACTGAATGAGTAAAGGAACTAGTTCAAAAGTGTCTGAACACAAGGCGTTTTAAGGAGGACAGTTCTCTTTTGTTAAGATTTTACGTGAATATTTTACATCTTTTGAGGCGCAACATGGTGGCTTAAATGGTTCAAGTATTTTTCAGGATGGATTTAATTTTCTTTGTAGAAAGCAAATGGGAGACTTGTTGTTAGCTGATACATTTAAGTTTAAAAGCAGATTCAATACCCATTTTCTTGGGTCTTGTTTCTCAGGTGGGTGTGTAGATTAGGACAAATGTATTAAAAGTCAAGTCAATTTACGTTTAAGGGAATGTAATTGGATTTAATTTGACAAAGGTATTCATGTACAATGTAAACAATATTATCCCTGATATTCTGACCTTTGTTGACCCAAGATTAATAGTGGTAATGGATGCAGCAGCAGCAGTAGTTTTCTCTGAAGAGTCTGCAAGGTGAAGGATGCTCCACAGCAAAGTCACAGAAGACATGATCATGTGCAGGATAGACAAGATCCCATTGCGTGCTTCAATCAAGTGCTTCTGATCTACATTCACCAAAAGCTAATGGATTTCAAGGGGAGAGGGGAGGAAGAGCAATAAATATCTGCACAAACAGCATTAGTAAAATAGTATAAATTGAAACAAAGTACTTTAAACCATGACTTTTTCAAAGCAGCTTTTCAGTAATTTTTACAATTTTGTATCATTTGCCTACAACTTTGCAAAGCAATTATTTCAGAATTTGAGGTTTAACTAATACCTTATGCAAAATTATTTACTTGCACAGACAATAAACACTTCTCAGTTACTTTTGAATGAATGGAAGGCAAAGGGGAATAAGAACAAAAAAAGGCAAAACCAAGACAGAGACAGCAGGACAAAAGATTTTGTGTAAAATCTGGGCCAAATTCTCAAAAGAGACTATGCTCATAACATCAGATCTGAAAATATTGCTTGACTAAAGACAAATTGTGAATATACAGAAGAAGCAGAAAGAAAATATTTTGACATATTGCATGATGAACATAACCCAGCCAAAAAGTGCCAGATACACGTCAGTCTGCAAAGTTCCACAATGAAGCCAGCTCTAAAAAGTTGCATTTTTGAGGTCCGAAAGTTAAGCGATTCCTACTTAGTTGTTTCAGGGGAATAACAGTAACAACAGAAAAGTCTAAGAATACTCTCTTAAAAGTATAATTAGTAGAAAATTATTGTTCTGTTTAATTGAGATGTATACACTATCAATGAAAAACACATTTACAACCAAGATTACTACATAGCTACTATTTTCCCCACTCAGACCTTCAGTTTTGTGCAAGTACCTAATACAAGCATGTCAATACAATTACAGTCCTTGATTTGACATATACTGCATAGATATGAACTTCTCAGATGCCCAAGTAAATTTACCTGATGATATTGTGTAGATGGATCTAGCAGGCAGTAATGAATTATTGTTGTAATCCCTTCTAACAGAGTAAGAACCATATCTGGGGGAGTGACTGATGCCATCCAGAGAGGCCTAAAATAAAAGATTATTATATTTTTTTTAAATGAGCTCATCCAGTGGCAAAGTAATTCAACACAATCAAATTTGCTTAAAAAGATTATACACCTCTGGATACACGTACCTATTATCAGATAATCCTGTTTCATATTTATATTGCTGAATTAAATTATCCAAGTTCCTGCAGAGCTGAAGAGTCACAGAAACAACCACCCTCTGAAGAACCTTTCCCATGTAAGGCAAAGTGGAAGTGATAAGGCCAATCCACTGAGGATGCATTTTACAGGCACAGTGTTGATGTAAAGCTCTTATCACTGCGCAGAGAAACATGCCTTGGCAGGTTATTGGCTGGGAGTGTAAATACTGAAGAGAAGTCATCGGCTGCTGGGGACCAATGTGCTCCAAGTCTGTTATGACAAAGTCGAAGCCTGTTTCGTTTTCCTCAGGCACAGTCATTACTCTGTGTTCCAACACAATCAGTCGCTGAAGCACTTTTAAAAGCTGTGACTGTAGAGTACTGCCATTGTCAAATTCATCTTCAGAAAAGTTTATAAGGCTGTCTTCAGAGAAACCTTCTTCTACAGCCACTATGTTTTTTCCAGCCATCTTTTCACTGTGCCATTTCTGTGCACTAAAGATAGAAGACAGCAGACAATGCAGGATCACTTTCTGAACCTTGCACTTGGATAACATGTCCGAAATAAAACTAGGAAAGCCCTTTGCAGAGCTTTCTATAACTTTTGCCAATTCAGCAAAGAGAAGTGTCAGAATTTCTATACTCATCATTTGCATATTACGGTTTCCTATCAGATCTTGTGAGGTTACTTTAACGTGAGTTGGATAGTGGCTCCGCATGTAATATAAACACAAGGAGATAAGAATTTCTATGTACATAGAACTCCGAAAGTTATGGTTAGAATCAACTGGGATGTGACTATAGAAATCTTTGCCCATAACAGATATCCGATGCCTGGCTAGGAGATTCTGGAGCAGTGAGAGCTGAGGAGTGTATGCATTGTTGACACTGGTAGTGGAGATTGCACTTACAAAAGCTGAGGGATTTGTCTTCAGAATTGCTTTAATTGCAGAAAAAGCATACAATGTCCTTGAAGAGTCATACAGCTGAAGATAAAGCAGTACATGTTGATACAAGGGATGGATATTAAAGTTGGGAGATTTCCGCATTCCTGGGGACCCCACATCACTCTCTATTTCTGAAATTTCTCCTTCTCCACAACTGTACCAGTTTTCTAAATCAAGACCATCACTAAAGAAAACATTTGTTTGTTTAAGCTTTTCTGTTTGCGCTTTCTTCTTCTCTTCATCTTTCTTTTTGGCTATTTTCACCTTAGGTTTTGCACCTGGTTGCTTACCAGCCTCTTTAACAATTGTTTCTTTTTCTGACATTTTTTCCGGTAGTTTTCCTTTGAAGTTGAACTGAATGCTACTGTGGCTCCGCTTTCTGGACTTGGACTCTGTGGAAGCAAGAGTTAGATCAGAGAGGGATTGCTGACTTGCTGCGATACAGGGTGAGGAGTTATTTCTTGAAATTTCGTCTCTTAAGCTCTCAAGTCCAGTCTCAGTTGAGGCTGACAATAACTGGGAACTGTCATTACTAAGCAAACTGCTTTGGCTACTTTGAATATTTTGATCTTCACTTTTAGTCATCTCTTCGAGATTATCCAAAGGACTGAAATTACATGAAGTATCCTCGGAGTGCAGACTATGTTTAACCGGGTCGTTCTCTTCTCCAAGACTGCTTACAACTCTGCATATAAGGTCAGTAATGACTTGTTGCACAATTTCATCAGGCGAGTCTTCTCTCAGAGTCTGAGAGCTATCTTGAGCACTCAGGCTTTCTGTTTCCACCTCATAACTGATGTTGTCTCCAGTAGATGACTGAGAACAGCCAGAATCAGAACTCTGCAGTATTTCAACCTGATTGTCAGGAAGGTCAAAATCAGACACAACCATTGGAATGGTCTCACTGCTGGTACTTAACAAGGAAAGCCTGTCACTCAGAGGGTTGACAGTCAGGCTGAAGTTCTCCATTTCATCCATAACAAGCTGCTTTTCATTGCCTTCTTTAGGTATAATAAGTTGTCCTTGGCTTACAGGCACATGGGAAAATGCTTAAAGAAAAACATGAAAAAGTTATACACATGGTATTTTGTTTTTCAGAAAAGAATTTAGAATTTATATTTAGAATTTAAACTATTATCAAGGCTTCAAATAAAATAAGGGTATGTTAAATAACTCCTTTTCACTTTAAGGCAGGAAAAAAAAACAGTAAATAGCAAGTCACACATTCACATAAGCGAAGCAAAATTACTTTAGTAGTAGACCTTAGCAAAACATAATTCCCTCATGAAGCCTTACACAGTCTTACCTGCTTGTGTTTTCACAAAAAAAAAAAAAAAAAGTATGTTACTAAAAACATAGAATACATGCAAACACCTTCAAACTTAATCAGTATGTTTTCAGACAGCCCCACATCAGTGGTCCTAATTCACAAAAGCATTTCACTTCTTGGTTGAGATTTAGATCATATGCTTAAGTTCTACTGAAGTCTGTAAGACATAATAATATGCTCTGCATTGAAATACTTGTATACTGTCTTAATTTGAGGGCAGTTAAACTTCAAAGATACTTGGGACACCTAGACTTGAATAAAAAACGTGCACAAAAGCGCATATAAGCAGTAGACATTCTAGCCCTTTATTTTGCTAGTTACACTCAAAAAATCTGTATTTTTAATATTGCATATAAATAGCAAATTAATAAACTCATTAATGGACTTCCTAGAGTATTCTCGTGTACACACCATCAGCACAGCTGAACTTCTGCATAAAGTGCTTTTCATTTTCTTCTTCAGGGTGATAGGGAGACTTAGTCCAGTAACATTCAGCCTGTACTCGTTGAACAGAAACTCGCTGAGTTTTTGGATGAAGAAGCAGTAGGAGCAAAGGTTCAAGAACCCTTGCAATATCATGTCTTTGAAGTACTTGATTTAACCAGGCTTGTCCCACTGACCACGTAGAACCATCCAAGCTGTTAAGGCTGTCCAGCATGATGAACAAAGATCTAGAACAGAAAGAAGAACGAACCTCACATATTCTATACGACTCAGTATAATCCCATTTCAATCTGATATATGACAAATTTCTATATGTCAGAATATACTCCAGTGTGAAACCTGAAGTTCTATATTTTAGTTCAGCCTGATGAAGAAATTGCCAGGAAAAGCGAGTAATAAAGTCAGTTAACACAGCTGCTGTTGTAATAGTAGTACAGAGTGTTATAGCTACCAGCATAGCAAGATTTGGTTGCCTGGAAGTGTTAATGCAGCACAAAATGATAAACCTTAAAATGCCAATTCACACAGCTGCATAGACAAGAAGATAACTTATTCAAAGATCTTTTCTTCAAGAACTGGGAGGATAAATGTATTTGACAACTCAAATCCTTTCAACCAATAAATTCTTTCCAGACCTCCTTTCCAGACTTGGGGAAAAACAATATGTATATGACTGAATTTTACTGTTTTATATCCTCCAGTGTTCATAAGCTCTTAACTCTAAATACAAAATTTATTACCACTTCTGCAATGAGTGACAGTGTCGAGCCAAAAAAATAACCTTTTCACTCTGCTTCCTACAGCTAAGTATGTACTAGAAAAATTAAACATGCATTTTCCCACAGCATTTGTGCTAGCTTAGGAAGATGAGACTAGTTCAGAGTCCAGATCATTCAGCTTTTTCTAGGAAGGTGGTCTGATACCAGAATGCAAAATGGAAATCCCCTGCTCTTGTGTAAGTGACATCTTATTTATAAAAAAAAAAAAAAAAAAAAAAAAAAAAGATTAAACAAAATAACTTTTTAATCGGGCCAACTTGCAATTGTTCTTAAGTTTTCCTATCTTTATAGTTATTTTTCGCTTCGTATAACGAAATACTTCTGCGTTCACTTCTCTCTCTTGTTTTTACTGAATCAAAGTAAGAGACAGGATAGTATGTTCAACACACAAATATTTTAACCAGCGTTAGTCAATGCATCACATGACCATTCCTGTCCTGATGTTTGTAGCTATCAGAAAAACTCACAGCTTACATAATCCTCATAGCAAAAATTATTTCGTCTACCTTTAATTTCTTTGCCTCCTTCCTGGGTCTCAGTCACAGGATATTTCTCTAAGTTCTGGACACTATATGCTGCCACTATGACATAGTTAAAATAGTTTTGCCTCAATATCTTTCACTGGATCATGCTTGCCATCACCAACCTGTCAAAGGTACGGCCAAAGGAAGAAGACTTGTTAATATGAAGGTCCCGGGTGAGATGCCATAGCACTGCGAACTTTGCATGAGCTTCCATTCTTACTTTCTGTGAACAAAATTATAAGTTGGTTCTGTTAAGATACATCACCCTCTGATAAGAACCGGAAAACAGAGCTATACAGCGGCTTAAAAGCTGTCAAGAAATTATTAAATATGTTTTTAACTGTATGTTC
Organism: Cygnus atratus; assembly: GCF_013377495.2. NCBI lineage: Eukaryota > Metazoa > Chordata > Aves > Anseriformes > Anatidae > Cygnus > Cygnus atratus. The sequence continues at coordinate 36,690,335 of NC_066364.1, read as the reverse complement.
ATATCCTATTTTCAAATAGTAAAAACAGTAATAGACAACAATAGATCTTTGTGAACAATTTTAGCAACATTAAAGACTCTTCCCTCTCCCTCCCTCTAGATCTTGGCTGCCTTAGTTTCCAAGTATTTAAAACCTTTCTAAGCCATACTTCAAGTTGTAACTTGAACAATACTCATCTTACTCTCACAAGTTGCATGGCTCTGTTTTTATGGAGTTTATCTATACCAAGGCACTAGAAGAAATCATGAGGAGAGAGCAGGAAGAAACATGCAGGGCTTTTTGAACAGTCAAGGATACAAACGCAGAGAAAAGTGGCAGACAGAGGAAAAAAAATATTTATAGATAGTTAACCAGCTGGTAGTGTCTGGAATCACAGGATTAAATACAGTAACCAAGGAAACAAGGGAATGAAAATAGGTTGACTAGAAAGAGACATAAGAATTCTCTAGCTAGGTATGATGTAGACTGTTTATCAATAAAACGCCAATTTTTGCTTTGGAACTTGTAGTTTTTTTGAGACAAAAAGGACATGGTTACTGCAACAGATGACTTCTTAGGACTGCTAATAACATGGAGAATATTTAATGGTGAAAATGGTATTTAACAATTTTTACGCCTTCATATCTCTACTGTGGCTGATCAAGGGAGAGTTATTGAGCAAAACTGTAAACAACAGTAAATGCTGCACTATAATACATGGGTACATCTGTTAAAGACAGCTTTATCCAAGAGACAAGGAAGCTACTAAGTACTAGGAGGACTGAACAAAGCACAAAAATCAGAATGGTTACACTGAGTAAAGTATCAAGCGAAATTACTTTAAAATACAGTCAGGGTTTAAACTAAGCTACTGAATGATAAAGAGAGACAAGATGATGATGATTTTCACTTGTTTGTTTTTAAAATGTGCTTATAAAGAACAGGTAAGTATATTTACTTCTTATCAAAATGAGACCAAACCAAACAATTAATGCTACTGTGTTAATCTGGCAGAATTCCAGACTTAAACTACAACATGCAGCCTAAGAGGCTTTGCAGCAGCAAACACAACTGATATCTGCCACAGTAACACAAATTTTAAGTAAAAGCTAAAAGAAAAATCTGAAAGTTACAGCATGGATACAAGATACATCAAATCAGAGGTATAGTTAAAGAATGAAAGAAAAAAAAAGGAATTTTGGAAAGAAAAGAAAGCATGACCTGTATTTAGGAAAAAAAAAACCATACTTCTGAGAAAAAAAAAAACTGCTGCAAAATCTATACAGTTGTCCAAAAAACAACTCCCTCATGTCTGCTGAATAAAGAATGAAAATTCCAGTTCTTAAACACATGCAGAGAACTCCGTGTAAGTCCTTGCAATCTGTTCTGGTAAGATGCAAGAAGCTACTGTCTTCACAGTAAGTTTGACATAAATGAGTGAATGCCACATCAGCAGTCACAGCAGCTCACAGACCAGCACAATATAAATCATTAGCAGCTTTATCAATATGCCAACCTGTGAACTGCAGTGATTGACAAACTGGCTCATAACTGCTTTTGTTGATCTGGTTACTCTCTGGTAGAAAGGCAAAAAGGCAACCACTTCTAAATGACACAGCCATGAATTGTCAGAGCATGTAAGCAAGTAATTCCCTACCATTCATTCTGTTGGGGCTGTGAACACAGTTCATACGCTTAAAATTTAAAGCGGTACAAAGACCTCAACTCAAATGTCAAACTGAGAGCCGCTATCTAAAACTAGTTTCTAGGAAGAAAAGTACCCATCATGACAAACAGAAAACCTATTAACCACAGTAAAAGCTAACCATGTGCTTTACATAGCGGGCAGCAGAACATAACCTTCGATAAGTGACAAGATCTCCTAGATAAAGTCTACATGTTGCTTAACACTGAAAAGCCCCGTTTGTCTAGCATGGGACCACAGACATAGACGTATCATAGACATTAAAGAAACAGTCAGCAATATGAGTACCTTCCAGCTTCAAAACCTTTTGAAAATAGTACTTGATTTGCACTAGCTAAACTGACAGCAAAACAGAAGTTGTCAATACAATAGCCAAGCCAGTTTCTAAAAAACAGCCAGCAGTGAGCCAATAGACCTCTGAACAGCAAGAAGGAACGGGAGAAATCAACCAAGTTGGGTCAGGAGCAAACATAATAACCTGTGGCATCAGAATAAGAGACAGGACAAGTTACAAAGTAATAAGCAGAAACCAAACACTTATCATAGAGGCAGAGAAGCAGCTCTCTGATCACTCAAGAGGTTCTACTCAAACTGTAAGGTCATGGCTGTTGACAGGAGCCAGAGATGGAAAGTGAAAACCTTCAAGGAAAGAGCAGCCTTAGCAGCACACTGAAAACTCGCAACCCAGCCGCCACATCAGTTAGATTAGGCACGCACTGTATTTTCCACAGACATCAATGCAAAGAAAACTAGCAATTACTGCTGCAGCAGTTTATTGGTAGCCATCTGGAACTGAAAAACAGGTGAACACTCAGAATTCCAATCTTTTAATGACAAATTACTACAGAAGAGAGAGGCCACATGAGATCAAAGAATAAAAAAGTACAGAAGAGTCTTCATTGAAAATTATCTATTTATTGCAATTCTTCTACTTCCCAACAGAGGAAAAGAATCTCACGGGAACACTTTAGCTGGAAATAATTAAACAAGAGAAATGTCAGAAGATGGAGCTCAGAAATACATAGCACAGCTCTTGGAATCTGCACTTACAAGCTACTCTTTTGTCTGTTATTTACATTTATTCTTAGAAAAAGAACCAGAATCAGGTAACATATGAATAGTCAGAAAAACAAAATAAAAAGGCAGAAGCAGCAAAGTAACAATGTCAAATGCAGCAGACTCATAAGGATGTTTCTCACAAAAAGGGAAAGGAACTGAAAGCAAATGTCACACTGTGCAAGAAAGGCAGTCACAAGAAGAAAGGCAGTTAAGGAGGGCACCTCTCACCAAAGAGAAAGAACCACACATCACTGTCTTGAGAGAAAAAAAATCCAACCTCACTATCAAGAAAAGTGGCAGAAGCATAGCAACAATAAAAACTTCTCCAAGTTTTATGGAGGAAGGGAAGCAGAAAGGCACAGAGGGCATTTGAACAAGATGCAAGAGTCAGATGAAATAGAGAGCACACCAGAGGGCTGAATTACAGTTGGTAGGGGCACAGTGCTTAGATTTAAAGAAGCTGTACAGGGAGAGAAGAGTGGTCAGGAGAACTGGCATGGAATACAGAAAATCTAGATTCAGTTACTACCACTGCAAACACTTTTTATAGGTTTGTGAAACACCAGGATATCATGAAAACAGGGATCAAATACAGAGATAAGGTTAAGATTTCTTGTGAGAGGGAATACAGGAAAGGGTGGCAGCGTCAGGGTGGATGAATCTGCTGTTCTGCATACAAGATAAAAATAGTTTTCACATTTGAAACGATCTTACCAATATAATGCCATATTTTTTTTAAATACTGAAGTTATTTACAACACCCACTGAGGCACCAAGTCCTTTTTCCAAATATATTTCTCTATGAATAACCATATACTTAAGTCATCTTTCAACAATCACTTGAACAACTTACTTTGTCTCTATGAGTCAGCTGCTGACTAATAACATCTTCACAAATGCTAGAAGATGGAACGAGGTTGTGCAGCTGGTAGAAGAGCTCCACACTCTTCTGGTGATGCTGGGGAGTTCCATCACCCAACTGGTCCCAAAGAGTTAAAGCTATATGCTTTGGACATGGAAACAGAAGTTGCAAGAGAGACAAGTGAATGAGTATCATGCCTTGCTTTGTTCTAAACCACGCTGAGCTCTTTGCAATGATGGGAGACATTACACTTGATGACAGCATATGACAGTCATATAGGCATTCTATAAAACTGTTCTTTTTTGTTTGTATGAACTTATGCATCTGTTTGAAACACTCCAATGACTAACTACACAAAAAAATTCCTACTAAGAGATGGAACTCACAGGCATCTCCAGAAATAAACTTCCATTGGGATATAACTAACTACGTAATATATTTAATATATATTATCTTTTGTAAATTATTTCTTACATAGTTTCAAGTGCAGAGTGTGGCCTATCAGAATCCTACGTTACGTATATCTTCATTTCATGTCCCTGCTAGTTAATGATGCTATACAATGTTTTCATTTGTATTTTCAAAATACAGTTTCAAACAAGTGTTTTCACCCAAGCAGTCAGCAAAACAATCACGGTGGGAAAATTCACTGTGTATTTCCATTTAAAGTCCAACACGGATTACAACTATTACCAAAACACTCAGCAAGGAAGTCTTGTTTACCAGACCAAGAACAGTAAAGTGCCTAAGACTGTCAGTCACCAGCCAAGAAAAGTCTACAGAGAACATCAGTGAGATGCTGCACTGTACCTTGAAGAAATCTGTCTTTTCAGCCATGTATCTCAGATTGCCTTGAGTAAGAGGAGGTCTGATAACCACGGCCACTCTTCCCTGGTTAGGACTAAGAGGCTGAGTGGTTTCCACACTGTTGAGATTTTCTCCAGTGACAAGAGCAACAGATTGAGTCAATCCAACCAAGTCCATCACAAGGGAAATAGTAACACCTTGAACACTGAAATCACTTGCTTGCTTGCAAGCATTCATTAAAGTCTGAAGCCACAGAGGAGGCTGTACTTGTTCACAGTCTGAAATAGAAATCAGAGATGGTATTTGCATTTAACAAAAATTTAAATGCTATGAATTTTTCGTCTTACATTTCAGAGCCATATGTACACTTGTCCTTTATCTTTCATATTTCAACCTGCTCAGTGTACATGTTTAGGAAAGTACACACAGGACAGAAATACCTCTTGATGCATCTTTGACTTAAAAATTAGCTAATCAAGAATGCAATATTGTATCACTTCAATCAAACCTTTAGTAACTACAAATAAATAGGAAAAATTGAACAAGGAAGAGAAAAATACATTGTATGGAATTGCATCCACACAATTTCGTGCTTTAGACAAGACTGGACTTTTAGTAGACTGCATAACCCTTCATTCACTTTCCTCCTTCAGGAAATTTGTAACCAGCAATCATAAAATAATAATATAAATATTATATGTTTTATATAAATATGTGTGTGTGTTAAATATATATTTACATACAAAATATTATATGTAGTTAACATACATTATATATAATACAATTTATTATTATTATATAAAAACTGAGTCTAAAATGGCAAAAAACAGAGAACCTGATGGAAAAGCATAAAACTTGAGTAATAGCATCTGCAAAAATTGATGCTTTGGGTGATAGAAAATTGATCCTACTAGATCATACTCTGCTTTCACTGTAGGCTGTTGTTTTCCCTGTTATAACTGTCCCCTCACTTAATACCATACAATAGCCTGATAATCTAAGTGTCTTTCTCCGAAGTCAGATTCTTTACTCACTGTTTACAGTCAACTCTACAAGTGAGTAATGCACCCTTTTATCTTAGAAGTACCAAACTAATTTTTCTTAAAACAGAAGGACTCTACTGATTGCATTCCTATAAAGATGTGTGCATATGCCTATTATATTAGGCATAAATACAACATCTATTTAGAATTAAGAGAAGGAGGATATGATTTCTAATTTACATACACAATAATTTTGAAATACAATTTAGAGCCTAAATATACCTAAAAATTCCATATAATATTCTACTGTTTACAGATACAAACATTATTGTGAGACTGACTCTGTTCCCCTTTTAAACTTCTTCAATTAAAAATAGCATACATTTGAGAAAATAAGCATATAGCAAAATTTAAGCACTGTTATAATCTATCAATTCCAGATTAATTTGGATCCTTCACATCGGACTGATGACTCTCTCTATTGATTAAAGGCAATTGAGTCATCATTACCAATACAACCCCTCAAAAGCATGTTCCAAACTTAGGAACCCTTTGATAAAACAGATTCCTCTGCAGCAGAAAAACATACCAATAAATGAAGAAAAGGCTGGTGTGCAAATTATGGTGACTACCTTCTCCCATTCTCCATCCCAACTGCAGCAGCTACAGGAAGCAGGACTCCCTGGGCAGCTCTGCAGTCTCATTCCCACTGCTGTTCCTGTCTGCCCTGCCACTGGGTACAATGCATGTTCACATCTGAAATAAAACCCTTCCAGCTGACTCCAACCACCTACAGTTCATGCTTATTCCTCAAACTGTTTAATAAACTGCAAATGGGAAAATTCAGATGCCAAATAAGCAAAGCAAATATAAGACATTTAGCAAAGTGAATGCGATTCCTAGAATCGCTACCTTCACGAGAACACATTACTCAAGCTCTACCAGCTTTTTGCTTTGGAGATCAGAAGGCAGTGATGATCCAAAGTGTTAAATCCACAGAAAAGTAATAAGCAGACAGCTGATATTTTCAAACTTTCTCGGTTATCTGATATAACACTCATTTGTAGGCTGCTAGTGTTTGAAAAAATCATAAATTAAGTATTTCAGGGTCACGTTATAGATGATAACCTGTCTTAGATCTTTAACAAAAGGTAGAACCCCTTGAGCATTGCAATACCTCTAGTTAATAAACAACTGTAACCAAATTGCCTTCAGCTGACAGATACTTGATATTTTTGGATCTCACAAAGTTATAGATACGATCTGCTCCTGGCTAAGGCATATATAATTCATCTTGAAGACTACAGGAACAGAAGAAATCACGTTAAATCAAAATCTGTTTCAAAAAAACAAAACAGAGAAACACCAAACCACAAAATCTATCATCCTCCAAGAGGTGCCAACTGCTTTTAAAAGTTATCGATAAGAACAAAAAGCTGCCAATATGAAGATTCCAAGAAAAAAACGTGACCGAAGCCAAAATTCTTGTAATTCTTATTTTGTGCACACTTCAAACTTATTCACCACAACATCATTTTAATACAACTGTCAAGTGACAGACCAGAAGAAGAACCAGAATTAGAACCGTAAATGGAAGAATTTACAAACTGCCAAAAGGATCACCCATCAAAAAGTCACACTTCTACAGTAATCCCAAACTGTCAACAGTTTAATCGTGTTCCTGTATCTGCAGAGAGAGACACCCACCTGTGAGCACATTAACAAAACCCACCACTTCCATTTTCTTTTTTATTGCACATAATGCAATTGTGGTTAGAAGAACTGTTCATGAAACTGTCCCTTAAGGAAACAACTACTTAACCTTTAACAGAAGCGAAGTAAAATTAATTAATTTCTTTTCTGGTATGACTTTTAGTGGTCAGAATCTTATATTTCCATATACTCCACAAAGTAATCAAAATGCACATCAGTCCAAAACTACTAAAATGAAGCTAAAAACATGTTTTGTACTAGCAACAGCTGACATCAAGTATGACAAAGTTATATTATTAACAAAACATTCCATATAGTAAAGACGAACATCTAAAGGTCTAAATTCTACTCTCAGGCTTCAGTCTCTATAATTAACTAATATTGGTGTGACAGATATAAATGTTGAACCTCATGCCAGCATTGTTCTTGAGGAAACCTCTGAAGAAAGAGTGTAGTTTTCAAAAAGCAAACTAATTGATGAAGAGTAAAAAATATATTTCTAAGAGGAATGGCAAGCTGCAACACAAACACACCATTAATACTATTACTTTAAAAGTGTTTTGAAAACAAGTACTTTAAAAGTGAAGAACAAAGGGTTCAGCTTACCAACTTCAGGCTTCCCAGGATGTAATTCTGAAGTACGGTTTCCCTCAGCAATGTAAACAGGAAAGCTTGAACATTCAAGATAGAGCTGACAAGCAGCAATAAAGGCAGGAAGGTATTCTTTTGGTGTTTTTTTCTTGTTTATTTTCTTTGCCTTAGCATCGCCATGCAATTCTCTATCCCATTTTGCGGTCTGTCCTTGCTCTCTACCGGGGTCTACTGGAAGCTCTGTCCCTAAGGGCTGAGAAAAGGAATTATTCTGAATGATATACAGGTTGATAAATCTGGTTAAAAACTGTTGGACGTACTCCAAACAGCACTGCATTGCAGTCTTTTGTATCGTTTTCCCACTTCGAGTTGCTGTCCCCTGCGTTACTACGGAAGGAGGCTGTACAATGGTTTCCTCAGATCCCACAGTTGATGCCGTCTCAGTCTCTGAGGATGTGCTACCTATAATCGGAATGCCAGGTGCACCGTGACCTTCGTTCAGTGCCCTGTCAATGTCATCGGTTGTATCTGCCTGGTATTGCACAAACTCGGTGAATCCACTTTCTGACGATCGGCTGCTTGGAGGATTTTCACCATCTTCAAACACATCATTAGGATTGTCAAGTGAAGCTGATGGCACCTAATTGAGATAAAAGTTTAATGACCATTTAAAATGGGTTATTTACTAGTAAGAAATCATTTATCTACTTCTCCATTTGAAAGCAACAATTTTATCCCATGGTTTTAAATCTATTCATATAAACACATTTTATGCAAAAATAATATTTGCATTTTTCTTTTACAAGTTCTTTCAGTAAGCTTGACAGACCAAACAATAAAAACAATTAAAAAACACTGTTTAACAAGCAGAATACTTTAATTAAAAATAGACATGATCATGATAGGAATAAAGTGTTAACAGCAATAATATTTAAAGAATTCTGAAATGCATATGAAAAGGTATTTAATACAGCATCATAAACCAAGATATTCATACACCAATGGAACGCCCTCACTTCCACCATGAAGCAGAACACTAAACGATGTTACTTATAGTCATTTTAGCCAGCAAGATTGTTTTAACACTAGATTTTAGCATGTGCTTCTACAAAGGGAAAAGATAATTATCTGTTAATCAGAAAACTGCTGCAATCATAACAGAGTAAAAAATGTCTGCAGGCAAACGAGGTAAAAGGAGATGTCAGGAAAGAAGAACAGGAAAACTTATGCGTAGAGAAGTATACACTTCCCTGTTGACACTTTTGAAAATCGCACTGCACAAGTAAATAATTACATTAGATATTACATCATTAAAATCTAAAAAGTGCCTATACCTATGCTGAACATGCGCATAACTGATGAATGATTCCTACTAAATAAGGAATTCACAGCGGCTTTCTGTGCTGCTCTAACCTCCCATAGTCTCCCGGTAACCATTGACACAGCCTCTGCTTGCTGGTATGAGGTGAATGCAGCTCAAACAGCAGTGCATGGATCAGGGGGAGTATATGCATGTGAAGTACATGCCTACAGACTTCTCACCAAGCTGTTTTAACAGTGACAGCAGATGTTGCCCGAGATCCAGCCAGCCCAGAAGTTCCGTCTTGCTGTCTAATGTCTTAATCTCAAATGCGTGCTGTTATTCAAGCATAATCTAAAGATCTGAGAATTTTTTTTTTGTAAATAAATAAAAACAAACATTGTTCTGTATATAGCACATTACATCTTGCTTTACCAGAGCCAGAGTAAGAATCAAAACTAAAATTTATTTGGGATAGTTTTCACTGTTTTCTGTGTTAATACATAGTAAAAAGTATGCGAAGAGATAATAGGTGACACTATCTTTTGAATTACACTGCACAAGAGACTAGAAACAAAGGAATTAATTTTGTTCTCTTTTAGTAAAAGCTATGGTCACACATCAGTCAGTTGTAATTGAAATAAAAAGGCCTGTGAAGGTTCGAGGGGCAAAAACACTCAATTAAAACAGGTTTTATAAAAAAAAGAAAGCCACCGCAGGCTGGGTGTCAGCTGGGTAGAAAGGATAAGGATAGGATCCTGCATAAAGGATGTGCAAGTCCTAATGGATGAGCTGAACGTGAGCCAGCAGAGGACTCTTCTGGAGAATAATACAAACCACGTACTGGACTGTATTAGCAGACATATAGCCAGTATGTCAAGGGAAGAGATTACTCCCCTCTGTTCATCAGTTTTAAGGCTGCATCAAGAATATTGTGCCCAAGTTTGTGATAATTAGTACAAAATAGACACTGATGTACTAGAGTAAGTGGCTCAGTGGAGGGCCGTCAGAAGAGCACTTGACATACAAGGAAAGCTGAGAGAGAGTTGGATTTGCTCAGTCTTAAGACAAAAAAATGCTAAGGGTTGTGTCTTTATTGCCAAGACTTCCTGTTAGTTAGCTGAAAAGATGGAGGTGTGCTGAGAAATCCACAGTGAAAGAACAAGAGGCAACAAACACATGCTGCAACAATGGGAATTCTAACCAAATATTTGGAAATCCCTCACCCTATTAATGTAGCCAAACAGTGCAAATGAACAGGCTGTACAGAAAAGTTGTGGGAACTTGGTCCTTGGAGATACTCAAAACTGAGCTGGGTATGATCCCGAGCAACCTGACCTAGCTTTAAAGTAGAATCTAACTTTGAAATTGTCCCTGCAATTCCAAAGCAGTGACCTCCAACTGTCACTTCCAACCTAAACCACTCTATGATGTTCCTCTAGTTTCTTCAGCTGGATCCATCAGAGATCAAGGATTTCAGGGCACGTCACTTAAAATAATTTCCAAAGCCATGGTTGCCTGGAACACGTTAGACAAATTGTTAAAAGAAATAGCTGCTGGCTGGTTTGTAACTTCTATTTTTTTAATAAATAATTCCAAGAACTTGACAGTGAAACAATTGATATTCATCTGATGCATATAAATTGGGTGATCGAAGAATTAACATATTCCTCACACATAACCAAGGTGAAGAATTCTTCTGAGTTCAGTTATTCTACAAGATCAGACTTCTGAAGTGCATTAAAATATCAAACAGGAGTTTTAGTTTTCTAATTTTCTGATTCTGAAGTGATTTACATATGTATACTATTAAATATAGATAGAAACTCTTAAGAATCAAGACCTTTTGCTGTATGTTAGGCAAAATACAATGAAGACCTATAAGCAATCCAACACTGACTTAGAAAGCCCACTTTTCATTAAAGGAAAGTCACACACACACACAAAAGTATCATTTTTCAATGACATTTTCCAAGACATCATCATTTTCCAAGACACTGCACAATACAATCAGTTACCTTTTTATTTTCCCATTCTTTAATGGAGCTACTGTGTCCGCTAGGAAGCTGCAGCGTACCATCTGCACCTGCAGACAGCAGTGGAGGTTGGACCTTACTAAGGATCTTTGAGCAGAGTCTCAGAGAATCAGTAAGCTCAGACAAGTGCAAAGTCTGAAGGTGGCTTGTCAATGCAGAAATCATTCTGAGCAACAGCTGAGGCAAGTGTTCTGTCTGTATTTCAATGTAAGTCTCCTAGAAAAGAAATAAAACAGCTCATGAGTTGTAACTGTTAGGGTGGGATTTGTGTTATTTGCTATAACAGTGGTACCTATCATTTGCTTAACTGTGTTCTACACATACGGAAAATGGAATATGAATGTCTTAATTTTGTAAATTTTGGGAAGGATATAGTTCTTAGTCTCACATTAACTTTACAGTTGGGTAACTAACAAATATAAATATTGAACTTTTCAGAAATTTACATCTTGTTCACTATGTACACATTACAAAATACAGTAATAAGGCTAAAAATAATACTATTATTTTAATATCCTTAACATACAAATTAAAGAATGAAAAATGAGAAAACAAATCATTAGTAAGTATAAGTAAATGGAAAACGGGCTGATTGCCATACCTGACACAGCACTCTCATACTTCTAGTAGGCTTTGAAATGAGAAAGCAAAGAATTGAGGAAAGACAGGTAGAAAAAAACAGTTCCAACAGTCTTTGCTACATTAAGCAATGCCAACAGAAAGATACATCTTATCACAACATTTAAAAGAGCTTTAAAAGAAAGTTGCACATCTAAACTAGCACATAAAACTACAAAAGACTGCTTGTAATTAATACAGTGTAGTTTTAGAGAAAAGAAATCAAGGACAAACAAAAAGGTTTCAGGTGTAAGCATCATTAGAAGTCTGCTAATATCCAACCATCCCATCAAAAAATCATACACTGAAATCAAAATTTGTTTTAAAGTTACCCAGCAATTTATGACAGTAACCTTTTTGGTAAGAAAATTTAATAAGGTAGGTATAATATTTCTGTAGCCTATAAACCAGGTCTATAAACCATAAAAAAACAGGACTACAAACCATATGCCAGGATTAGTAACAAATAAAACAGTTCTTACCAAAGACACTATATCCAACAAAAAATCTACTAACAAGCAGAAATTTGTCAGGGGTAACTCAGATTGCTCATTACCACCTCCAGGCCCAGTTTGAAGTCTGGCATGTAATGTTCTCCTGCAAAATTCAAACAGGGTTTCATGACATCTCTTCCCCATGACATTGACCACATTCCTGTAAGTTAATAAGAAGCTGTACACCCGAAGGAGAATTCTTATAAACAAATAAGGAGTCTCTCCTGTTTCTGTTAAGTACCGCACTTGCCCCACTGTGGCTTCTTCTGAAAGCATGCAACCAGCCTTTCACTGTAAAACAGACATCGTTCATAAAATAACGAAATTCAGGCTAAAGAAAATTGCATTTGTGACTCCAGCAGTATTTTCTGGTATGAGCCCAGGCACCAATGATAGAACTAAAGGAACAGGGCTACCTGGACTACTTGAAACAGTCATTTTGAAGAGATCTATACCCAAGGCATTAAATATTTAAGATAACCAAAAATGAAATAAAAGGCCCATGAAGCTTTAAAGCTGCGCAAGATAAAAACAAGATAGGCTCTTCTAAATGTCCGCTTCAGCTTCAACTGCCAGCACTCTTTTATTATCAACAAGAATTCAAAATTTGATGAGCGCTATTGCTGAATAAACACAAACACACTGAAAACACATTGCAATCTGAAGATATTATAAACAGAGGGTATGAACAAAGGAATTTGTTTCTCCAACTCATTCATGGGAGTGGTGGTAAGGGCAGTGTCACATTCTCAGTAATAGTTAATTATGCTAATCTTTTCTCTTGCTTTTGGAAGAGCACATGAACATATATCCCCAGGACTGAAAAAGTGATTTTTTTTTGAAATAGGAGCATCACAGAAAACAAGTCTAAAACATTAACAGCAAGTAATTATCAAAAGATTAAATAACAACAACAACACAAACAGCATTATCTCTGTGACATACATTTAAAACAAGTACTCAACCCACACCTCTATCAGGTGACCATCTCTCATTAAAACAGCCAACTTTCTTCCTAAAACTAGTATCCTGCTTTATAAATAGTTCAGTGAAAAGGGTCCTTCTGTGTAAATTGTAACACATTCTTGCTAACATTCTCTGCTGCTACTCAGAAATTTGCACGTAACAGAAATTACACCTGGGCACACTGCTGGCTCATGTTCAGCCGGCCGCTGACCAGCACCCCCCCAGGTCCTTTTCTGCTGGGCAGTTTTGCAGCCACTCTTCCCCAGGCCTGGACCCCACATGGGGTTGTTACAACCTAAGTGCAGGACCCAGCACTTGGCCTTGTTGAATGTCGTACAATTGGACTCGGTGCATCTACCCAGGCTCTCCAGATCCCTCTGCAGAGCCCTGGGTAACTTCTTTAAAGGCAAAGAAAAAAAAAAAAACACACACACACAGAAGAATACAGAGCATTATAACCTACCTACAACATTCTTCAAACCAACGAGCAATATAATCCCACATGTAATAAGGCTCAAAGGAATTAAATAGAAGATTGGCAGTTTTAATCAATTCTGCTGTTTTCTTGTTTTCTCTCAGTTTGCTAAAAGAAAAAACACACATTTAAAATTTTTAGACTTCACTTCTAAGTTACGTAACTACACCAAGTTTACCTGCTGCCAGTCACCACTGACAAAACACCTTCCCCCCATCCCTATGGTTGTTGCTCTAGGACTAAGTGTAGGGCAGGCTCTGCATACCAGTGTCTCTGTATGGCTCCCAGGTTTCCTGTCTGTTTTCTCAGGATCATTCCTACAGTCATTTAGTTGTTCCCTCCCTGCTTTGAACTTTTCTCCTCTGTATTTTAAGGTATTCAGCACGAATCTTAAAATACTTTTAACGCTTCTCTCTATCTTCAACTTTTTTCTACAAGAAAGCTCATCAGCCCACACATTTTTATTTTTTTTTCCCGGGGGGTGGTGAGGGGCAGGGAAGTGGGAAAAACACAGATGTAAAGAATGCCACAACTAATCTATACCAACAAAATACTGAACTTAGCTGTATCAAACATGCAATTTTGTCATGGATAAAAAACGTCGATTGCATTCTAAATGTTAAAAAAAACACCTAGAGCCCTACAGACCTTTGCAGTGAACGCAGAAGTTGCAATTAATATCAATGGAACCCGTATCAGGAAGAAAACAAGGTCACAGCCTCGCAGGCTTCACAGTCATGACCTAGATACAGCATGCTTTCAGCAACAGAAAGATGCATTTCTTTTCAAATGGAAAATACATTATACACAGTCTACCTGCTTAGCTGTGTGTGATCTTTGTTGAAAGAAGGCTCTGCCTGAAGCTCCAGTTCTGCTTTGCACTGTGTATATAATGTTCGAAACACTTCAATCAATACATCCTCCAGGATGGCAGGGCCTAAAGAGAAATATCAGCAACGACAGCCTTGTAAGTTATAATAGCACAACAGTCCACACCTGAAATTAAATAAATCATTAGCTAGCTTTGGTCACTGAAGCCATAAGTCATTTTGTTCAATTTCATAAGCCACCTCAATTTCAGATTTTTTTTTTTTTATTCCAGAAACATACAGGCAATTACAGTAACTAGGAGCATACTAAAGCGCAAGCACACTGTCCATATGTGTACAATGGTGGCTTGATACAAGCACATCTAGTTGAAAAGCAAGGCAAGCACGTTAGCATGGACCATGCTCAAGCCAAAACACTGTCTTTGAGGTATTATTATTACATGTAACTACATGAATTCTCAATCAAAGGTAGCTTGTAAACAACCATTTTAGGATACCTACCCAGAAGCTAGTTTATACTGTTATCATACAGAAAATATCCTGAAATATTTAAATGGAAATAATACAAGATAAAATATTTTGAGCATCTTCCTTTTAAATTGAGGTAGGTTTTCTTTAATTCCAGATGCAAGCTACACGATATTTTTTGAAATAGTGCCTCCTTCAGATTTGAGCTAAATCCTGAGTTTTAAGACGAAAAAATAAACAACCAAAACCAACTTGGAATTAGTTCCCAAAGTGATCCTGCTAGAAATACCCTTTGTTTTCTGGTGCTGTCTCCTAGCCTCATGAATTACTTTCAGTGACAGTATGGTCACCGAGTCAAGTTGAAATCCTACTGGCTTCTTCTGTCAGTTTGCTCAAAGTATCCTCATAGCTTTGCTTACTTCAAGAAAAATTCATGTGCACACATTGCCTCTGAAAACATTACCGACCCCCCAAAAACCACAAATTACCAGGAAGACCACTTCAAGTTGTACTCTTACAATTGCTGTATTTTTATGCTTTTACTATTCTGCCCCCAAACCTCTGGACAGACATACAAACTTTCAATAATCATCAGTCACCTCCCAAACTGTTACTACAGAAAAAAAGTCTCACTTGTTGTCAATACTTCGCCTAATCCACTTTTGTCTCAGTCCCATGCCCTTATGAACTGCTGAAAAATTGCATCTTAACACTCCAAAGAGCAGAAAGGAAAAATGAAAAAACAACAAAAAAATTACTTGTTTCCTTATTGATAATGCTACAATAAAATAATTGTTTTGTTGCTAATACATCTGAATTCTATGTGCATATTAGCAGAATGAGATTATTCCCAAAAGCAACACCCGAGACTCAAAACTGTAAATTCACTGCTCAGTTAAAGAAATGAGAAAGATCCTATTAGCATTTCTTTCAACATGCAGTCATTTCTGCCTATAACTTTAATTTCCCATTTCATGTGGTGAAAGTAGAAGAAATGGCAGTTGGATGAAGGTAAATCTAACAACTACATAAAATTATTAGCTTAGAAAAATCCAGAAATCCAGTAACCTGACAGTACTAGCACTGCCATTAAGAAGAAAGCTTTTTCCAATTTGACCAACAAAAGAAAAAAATCAGTTAAGCAAACCATGTGAGACAAAATAAAGAATAAAAGTAGTAATATGACAATTACCTAGTTCAGGCTTATCCAGCAAACTGATAAGAATTCGAAAAGGCTTTAAGTCTTGCATTAATGTGCTTTCTTCTCCATGTCCATTAACTTGTAATATTCCAACCATGGCCTACAAAGAGCAAGAGCATAACAGGAAAAAGAAAAAGAACACCAGAAAACAGCTGTTGAAAGAAAGATACAATAAAGGCTGCATACAAAAGGAAAATTCTCAGTAGTGGAAACCATTATCTCAGTGCAGCTCATTCTCTCCAAACTTAACTGTTCTCTCAGCTTTGCCTGTAAGATCAAATCCTGACCCACAGAAATATTAATAGGTACATACTAAAATACAAAAGGAAATAGAGAATGCCCAGTAACATGCTGTAAATAGATACCAATCTTGAGAATAAAAAAGAAGACAAAAAGTAATGAAGAAATTGTTTGAGAAGGTAAGGCATGTAGAATTTAAGGACTGAATAAATAATAATCTGTCCATCTAGCATATACTATGCCCACCTACGTGGCAGACCACTGTTATATCTGCTACAGCTCAGGTGGTATCAGCCAGTATCCTGAAAGGAAAGTCTTCGGTACTTTAACATGTCTTTAGAAGGTCAGAACTATCAATAATTTGTCTCAACGTGTACAATTCATTGAGAGATTACTAGAGAAGAAGGCAGAACAGAACAATATATATATATATAAGTCTTCTAGACCAAACCATTGCTTTTAATGCCCTTAAAGTATTTTAAGACAAAAAAAAAAAAAGAATAGATCATCCCCATTGTCAAAAATAGCCACTCTCCATTCTAGTGTAACAGTAGTTGTATGCTTAAAAATAAATAAATAAATAATAAATGGACTGTTTCAACTTTACACTGCCATTAGTCTTTGCAGACAGAAAAACTTTAATGACCTTAAGACACACAGATGGGCAGATTTAAAAGGACAACCAGAACAAGCGCCTAAAGAATGGTAAAAGATGACTACATTTTGTATAGATGGTATGGGTGAAACTACATCTCATCCAAACCTCTCCTCAAGGTTTAGATATTCATCATCTGCCCTGGGAAGCAGAAGAGGCAATAAAAGGGTAAAGAGGGCCAGCAAGTTCCTTGCTTTATGGGAATTCAGTTCTTTTCCTCATCACTAAATCAGTAGTTCTCATTAACTTCAGATAAAACTGAGAAGTGCTAGCTCTCTGCTGGATATCCAGCTTCAAGTAGCAAGAGGCTAAATATTCTTGCCAGCTACTAATCTTGGAATCCCCACTCTAATTCCCATACATAGTACTGCAATTTATCTGAATATCAGAAAAATCCTGACCTTAGCAATTTGCCTTAATGAGAAAACATCTTCCTGATTTCAAGATCAGACACAGCATTTCGAAAGACGTCTGTATACTTTAATTACTGTGAGAGAAGGAGCACAGTTCTTGAGACAAGGTGATCCCAGCACACTTAGAAAGGCTTTAAGGGTCAAACAGTATGACAGCCAACTTGCTTGACTATTCCTGACTGCCAGTGGACAGTAGAAAAGACATTCCCCTTCCTTAGAGGGGAAGAAGATCCTTCTTGCACAGGCTTTCTGAGTAAAGACTATCTGATCACAAGCTTCCAATTCCCAAAACAGAGGAATTTTCTGTATCTACATTAGTAGAAAAAAACTCTCCAATTCTATTATGTGATAGAAAAGGCTTCAGCGTGCTGGGCTTATAATCAAGTATCTTCCATGTATGCTGCATTCATGGAAGAATAGGACAAGCAGAAATCTAACATGTCCTGATCATATTGTTATTGTAAAGAAGTACATTGTCTCATATCTTTACTACACTTTTCATTGAGAAGGTTTTAGAAGAGTAGGACTTAATACCACAATAAGACAGAAATTAAACGGTCACGTTGAAATGTCAAGTCGCAAGACAAAGACAGCGACTTTGCACAGTATCTATTTATGAGGATATATGACACAATAAAATATTGTATAGTTACCTGGACTAACATCTCCTTAGAGAAGGTATTGAAATAGTAAGTGGCATGCTCCTCGGGATTGCTGTGCCTTGTACTTCTGGGTCCTATAAGGGCACCATTGTTATCAAAACCTTCAAGCAAACAAAAGAGAAGGCAAATAAATATTTGTCTCTTAATAGAATATTTTATCAACTTCTTTAAGTTACAAATTAACACATTAGCACTGGTAACTTACCAGGACGATGTCCAAGTAGTGTTGGCAAGAGAAAGATGATTTTAGAGAGAGTTTAATAAAGGAAAGTAAGTGATACTTCCATACAAGCAGTTTGCACACAAATTACAAAGTTTAACTTTATTCAACACTACTAATCAAATTACTTCCTGCAGAAAAGAAACAAGTGTTCAATACCACAGCACAAACTTTATAGTTTTCAGAAGACACTCTAGGACTATGTCCCATAAGAATATGTCAATAATAATATAACGAGGACACACAATTGATTTGACAAAAGGAGAAAGAAAAAAAAAGGAAAGTCTGAGAATTCTGCTCAGCAGCAACTTAAAACAACCACTGTTATCAATGGTTAAGATAACCAGAATTCAAAGAGATGGAATGTCATTTTTATGCCTAGAAAATGTTACTAAGACCACTCCCAGCTATAAAACAATAGGAAGGAATAGCTAACACCAGAGTCAAATAATCCGTGCAGAACATCAGACTTCAGAGAGTCTTCAAACATAACTGGCTCCCCTACACATATACTACGTGCTAGCAGTAGGATACCATGGTAATATAAAAGCAGCATAGTGTAAGAAGAAAAAGCCAAAATGCCAATAAGTCTCTCTGAAAATGTATTTAATGCAGGCACTAACTATTCGCAGAACAGGACCAGGAATAGTCATTATGAAACTATTTTCTGAAGTTCCAGTATCTTTCAGTGGGAACCTCACTCATGCAATGGCTGTAGGAGCTTCCACAACCAAGAAAAAAGTGATTTTAAAAGCATGAAATATCTTTTTCAATGACAGCAGAAGACGTATCTAATCCCCCCAAACTTAGCTAAATTGGAAAATGTAGGCATGCAGCATGACAGTGCATTTCACTGTCTTTCTTTAAAAGATAAATAATTTGCAAGTCAGGGTCTTGCAAAATGATTAAAGCATGAAAAGATTGTTGCTGAAGTTGATATATCTAATCATCTAACGGATGACATCCATCTGGCAAGAAGTTGTGTGAATTTAATATGCAGTACTAAAAACAACGAATCTGTAGTTTTGCAGAAAAAAAACAGCAAAACTAAAGCAGCCCAGATTTTTTCATGTTAATCCTTTAAATCCCTGCAGCTTCTACAACAACAAAACCAACTCCCTCATGAAAAATAGTGTTGCTTACTTCATCCCTCCCTTAGTACCTTCAGTTCTCTCCCTCACGTCCCCTGGCTACTTATTTTCCCCATTCACCCACAAGCTACCTGGCTCTGATGTCTTATCTGTCTGCTGGGAAAGACACTACAGCTGCTGGGAAGGGTTCTGGTTAGCCTGAGTAGTAGATTTGTATTTGCTGTTGAGATAGGAAGCTAAACAAAAAAGGTAAGAGCAGAGCATAAGTGTCTTCCCTCCAGAAAAGAAAACATTTCCCTCCATTCAGTCTCTGGTTTCTATGACACACTTAGGAACTCCCACGTCTAAGATCCTGAATTCTCTCTCAAAGTGGGCTGAAAGTGGTTTTCAAGAGTAACAGACCAGCTACATGTGACCACAGATTTCATTTTCTCAAAAGAAAAAGGCTGAATAAGAGTATTTTTATTTATTTAGAAAATTATTTAATTTTCTAAATATTCCCTAGGTAGTTACTGAAGTCTTCTAAATAGCTGCTCTTCTCTCTCGTCCTTTTCTGATTACAAACTGATTTCATACAGAAGAGTAAGCCTGTATTAATATATGATAATCTATCATTTGGTAGTAGTAAAAGTGTCTGTCTTCTCAGTAATCCAATTTACCCCCAAATGGGATTGAAATAATGTTTTATGCCTGTGGAAGACATGAAAAATAATCGGTGATTTGTTAATTCAACCATGCAAATATTTAATGAAGCTTAAAGTTAAGGTTTGCATGCTCAAGCCTCTACCAATATAATATCAACACATTTTAACATTCCGTTTTATTTTCATCCCTTCTGTCCTGTTATCCTCCAACTGTCACGGTCTACAATGCCTGTTCTCTGGTTTTCCTTTGTAAGGTTTTAGGGAGACAAAACTTGCCTTTCAGTGTCTATGCATGCCTGAATGCAGCCCGTAACTGCTGCTATAGCAAAACATACAAATAATTTATATAACAGGTAGGAGTTTCAGCATGACATTCTTCATTTATGCCCAGAGAGACAGATTGCTATTCTTCCTTGTGGCACAAATTATGCGTTTCATTTTTCCAAGCAACTTTCTCCACAATATAGCAAAACACTGCCAATGAATGTACAATCTCTATTCCACTTTCGGCCAAAAATCAAACAAAGCGCAAACCTACCCAGAAGCCATGCATAAAGCCTTCGATTGAGCGACATATCCCTGCGCAGTACTACATGAAGGGCTGCTGACAAAATTCTGATCATGTCTGGACGTGTTGCCTGAAGTTAGAAACAAGACAATTTAACTATGAAAAGTAACACTCCAGCTATGGTAGCAGCTCAGTGTACATTAAAGCTTCGTTAATTTCATGGTCATATATGAATTCAGAGTAGTACAAGAACACAACCTTGCTTTTAGGAAACCAAAAAAAAATTATTATTTAGACATACACTCTGTAGTATATAAAAATATATATACACTTCATAAATAGCAAAAATACTTGACTTCATTAGCAACTTGTTTTTCTTACAAGGTACTTTAATTTTCTTTATTAGACAAAAGCCTTGAAAGCAAATTCAACTAAAACCCAGTTAAAAAAAAAATCAGAGGAAAGAATTTTAAATAACTTCCATCTGTTACTGTTTTGAAGGTTTGTATAAGTCTTAATATTCCAAACAAAATCTGTATTGATAATTTCATCATCCTACCACCTAAAATGGGACACACAAAATATTCTTACACTAACTGGTAAGTGTGAAAAAAAACACTTCCACATGAAAAACACAGTTCTTTATACAGGAAAGTGCAGGTTTTCCATAATTTCTAACAAAGTGAGAATTTTGTGTATATACATTAAAAAATAAATAAAAAATAGACCTTACAGTTTCTAGGTCTTATCTCCCATTACTCCAGCTCCACTGGGCTGACCCAAAACCCATAATTATTTTTTAATTCTTTCATGTTCTGAAGCACTTATGCTAAAAGGATTAGCTTTCACTGCTTTTGAATGCTGAGAATCGCACATTTGCACATAAACAGATGACTTGCTTTCAAATCAAATCAGAGCAAATTAAAAGCTTCTGCAGAGACTAGACATAATATTGTATATTGGGGTTTGGGTATGCGTAAGTGGAAGTTAACACATCGAGTTAGACAGAACAAGGGTAGAGGATCATGACATGAGAAGAGCCAAACTTGTACGAGAATCTCTTATAGATGACTCTTCAAACCTGGAGAAAAATCACTAACAAACACTGCATAAATACTGCTACTGATTAAGAAGCAGAGTACCTTTAAGAGTTTGCCCATTAGTATCTCTTATATTAATAACCTACCTGGCTCATATGGAATGGAAAGCAAAAAAGGATAAGGTCCAATGTGCTCCTTTGTACTAAGACACTGGTATCCTGCACTGACGTGCTTACTGCTTCCACCTGAAGTAACAGCAGGACCAAAAAATAAATTATTTGCTCTATCTTTTTTGAGTAGGTAGATAAAACTGAACACTCAAAATAAGAACAGTTGCTTATAAGTATGGTGAAATGTATGAAATAAAGTTATTTTAGAATTTTGAATAATTAAATAAAACAGGAAGACATAGTTATTTTACCACTGAAGAAACATAATCAGCAGGTTCCCTGAACTATATAAGTATAAATATTGAGCTTTTGCATATTAAATGTAAGACAATATTTTTCAAAAAAATGAAGTCACGAATGGAGATAAAGTTCTATACCAAACCTAAGCAGGTCTGAAACGCTAACTCAGCTTTGCGACACTTTCATCATACTCAAAAAAATAATAATCAGTTTAACTGGAGGTGTAACAAATTAATGTCCATTTTTTATTTCCAAAGGCTACATTCAAGGACATGGAAGTTATCTAAACCCCTCTGGAAGCAGATTATTATATAAATAAGTCTAACACCAACATTACTGCTGTCAGTAAAACATTACCATTAATTCAATGTCACTGCCAATTATATAGAGTTGATCTTCCATTGAAAGCTTCCTGTTGAGATGGGAGAGGACATAAGTGATTCCAGGCAGGCGAACTGCAGGGCTTGTGAGCAGACTACCCCAGAGAGCACTATAGAACGCTGACTGGTCCACAGCTGAGGCAACCTTCTCCAACAGCGTGTTTGTTCTGCAGAATAAAACCAAGTCAGCTGAATTAGGTCATGCATCACAGTCCTTGCCTTCACCCCTAATTCTAATAAATTAATAATCAAGCCTTACGGGAAGATCAACATTTTATTTTGAGTGGCTAAGAGAAGCCCTGATCCTGAACCTCTTAATGCAGCCTGAACACAGTGATCCAGCTAGCAAGCCTGGCTTACAGAGCACTTCTGCGTGCCCACAGCTTCACCTTACACACTTCTTATGTTCAACGGGCCAAATAACTTTTTCATCTGCTGCTTGAAGCCAACTGTTGGCTGAGAGACAGAGAAAGCAGGAAAGCACAGCTACTGAAGAAAAGAATGAAGGAAACAGCTTTCGCCCACTGATGCCTTGCACCAGGCACTTCTGGCAATAACAAGGCATAACAATTGTTTGAGCAAGAGCAATCGCTTTCACCGCCCTCACTTCTCCCCCAGTCATAGGCAGCACCTCCACACAGTACGACAGGCCCTCAGAGGCAAGCTGAGCAGCCCTTGGAGGGTGATGGAAACTGCACAGCAAAGAAGTAGCCCTTGTCCACTGTAGTTGGTATGCCAACTACGCTGTATCTGCCTACAAAGAAATGGAAAGAGGTACGGTTAAATTGCGCTCCATGTACAAGTTGTAAAATTCTAGCTTCTGAAGTTCCAAGCGATATTCTATGGAAATACCAAGAATATGTAAACACGTGATCAATTCCAAAACCTCAAAGCTGTGGAGTGTAACTTCAACCATTAGTATGTTAAGAATCCACACCAATGCCCCAGCTACTATGATCAAGTTAACCAGCAAGCCTTAGCCCCAGTCAGTGTAAGAACAGCTGTTACCTCCCAGGCCACTCTGCTAGAAAATATTAATAATCCATACAGATTGGTGGATCATTGCTGCCTGTCTCTCACATAGGTGGTTTAATGATAACTTAGATATGGTAACAGACAAATCTTAATGATGGAAGCTTGGTCCTTGTATCTTAAACCATAACTAATACAGCAAATATAATTTCAGCGACAACCCATGAAAAGAAACAAGCAGAATGTTCACAGAATCTCAGAATGGCTGAGGCTGGAAGGGCCCTCTGGAGGTCATCTGGCTCAGCCCCCCTGCCCAAGCAGGGCCACCCAGAGCACATTGCCCAGGACCACGTGCAGGTAGCTTTTGAAGGTCTCCAACGAGGAAGACTCCACCACCTCTCTGGGCAACCTGTACCAGTGCTCCACGACCTGCACAGTAAAGAAGTGCTTCCTGATTGAAGTGGTTCCTGACATTTCTGGTTCCTAACATGCCATATACCTCCGTAACTGAATTATAACGCTAAGTTTATTTACTGTAAATTCCCTTTCAGTATCAGGAACAACTAACAGTTAATTTACCATAATTATTGTTTGGAATCTTCCACCATAATGTTCAGTTGCAATTAATATGACTGAATTAAATTAGTATCATTTATCTTTAAAAAAAATCCATAAATAAGTATGTAATGAAAAGTTGCAGAAAAAATAATTAGTCCATTGCTTTATTAACATATGTATCCTTACCTTTCATAGTATTCTGACCCCTCCTCTAAACCAGGCAGAATCCCAGTTAACAGTCCTTGCAGACCTGGTTTCAATGTTTTCCCCAAAGGGAGGTAATAAATCTCATACAGACTCAATAATGTTGGCTTGACAGACATAGCGGCATTGGCAAGGAGTGGAAATAGCCCGGAACTGTGGAAAAATGAAATTTACCTCTTTTAGGAAGCTGCTCACATGAGACAGTTTCATTTATATCATAAAACCGTTGCAGATATGCCCAATGTAGTTCTAAACGTCAGGCTTTTAATCTCAGAATTTAGCACTGACGCAGACCACCACGCTGTACAACTGCATCCCAGATTGACAGATTAATATCATGAGCTGTAACGGTAAAGCACCAAAGGCCCAGAAATGAACGTGCCTTTCACCAATGGCACAAATATCAAACTAGAAGCAAGTATGCACGATAAAATGCTAATTTTGTCACACTACATCACAATGGAAAAACTATTTTAAAATGCCTTGTCTTTCCATTTATTAAGAACAAACAAAAATAGATCGGAACCTTTGAGGTAGTTTATAAAAACACTTTTTACAATAAAATGAAAACAATGACCTTTCACTTCACCAAATAATCTGAAAATATATTTTTAAGGCTTTTGTACTGTTAAGTAGCAATAAGATTTACTTCAAAATTCAGTCTGAAACAGATTCTCAACCTAAAAATAAGCCCACTGTTTACACTGAAATATTTAAAGGATTAGAAAAAGAGTATATTTTTGAGTTTACCATGAAAATATAGGTTCGTGAATGTTACAAATGTGATCAGCTAAATAAAGGAGATTATCCTACATATTAAGATCATTTCTGCTGTTGCTACTAAATGTAACAAATTATGACAAATAACACCAATAATGGTGTGTGAACACAACTGTAGTTTTCAGAATCAGTGAGGACTGAAGTTAGAATACTCCTGACACACGGAGGAAAAAAATGAACTGAAAAAAATAACTTTGAGACAAGGGTCTTAAAATATATACCTACAGATCCACTATTAAAAATCATTCTGGATATAAAGTTTACAGACGTTACAGAGAAATGAAAATCTTTGCAAATAGCAGAATTGTTTCTAAAAGTTATTTTTGCCTTTATCTACAAGAATCACTGTCTTGCCATTGTCAATGGGTTTGTTTTTCTGCAGAAAATGCCTTTTTGTTCAATAACTAGCACACTACCCACGGTCTTTCTTTGTAAGGCTACTACTCATTCTTCAAGATTTGATGCTTAGACACATTCTGCTTACATGAAAAATACTGGAATCTTTGATAATGCCGTAATCAGAACGTCTTCATCTCCTCCCAAGCATCAGCAACAATGGCTCTTAGTTACATTACACAAGGTAGCATTTTTCACTATCCTAGAACTTACTGTTAGCAAGATGCTGCAGCTACTGAATAACCACGCAGGCAAAAAATTGTGAGCTACGAGTTCACAAAATCTTTAAAAAAAACATAAAACCAGACACCAGATCTCTCCCTTCACAAAAATAACTATATATAAATGTATTGCCAATGCAAGACAGAATAACTGAAGTTAAGGTACACAATTTATTTCCAAGCATTAATATTCATTTTTGCTATGTAATCAGAATTCAATTTTAAATCTATGATTTCTCAAATGGACGAAATTTTAATCTTCAGGGATAGCTAAAGATTAAAAACTGTGTGTATACACATATGCACACATCCTTCTATTCCTTGCATAATAAACAGCTTAATGTCTTGCCCTCCCTCACCCACCCAAGAACCTGCTGGAGGTTTAGGAATCAGCATATTTTCACTACACTTTATTTTCAAGGTTTGAAACCTTTGAAACCAAATCCTTTGGTTTCATTACACTCAATTCTAGAGATTGACAGCAAGAAAAGTTTTGCACCTGCACATCATTCTAAAAAAAAAAACAACAAAAAAACAACAATTAATCTTTCTGTTCTGTTGCCCTGATTGCTTGGAAGAAACAATTTATTGTGATGAGTTACACTCAAATCACAGAAAAATGTAAATACATTGAAATAAACTTTAGCATTTCAATTACTTCAATTACGTACGTACATGCACAAAACTTTGTTTCCATAAAGAAATAATGAATTCCAGATTTCCTAGCACTAGAGAGTTTGTTCCTCGGAAAAAAATTAGGTTACCTGCGTATCTTTTGGTATACAGTACTCCAAAGAACAGTACTACACAAGCATCAGTAACATGAGCAAAGAAATTGTGTGATTCTTGCCATATAACAAAGCAATATTACTAATATAAGCTGCAGGAAACCAAAAGCATCTCAACCGTGCATTCAGAATACAGTTGTTTAAACTACTGTACCTGTATAGGAAAAGATCTTTGGCCAAGCGCTTGGGCCCGATGATTTTGAAGATGATCTCATACGTTTCAAGTGCCTTCCGATGAACCCCACCTGGCAGAGCTGGATGAAGGCATTGTGCTAAGCGCTTCCCTATAGTCAGCTTTTTTGGAACTACCTGGTACTTTGCATTGTTCTGTAGCACCTGATAAACAAATCAACACATTAAGGGAAACAGAACAAAGCAAGTAAGTTAAACATCACACACACATTTTACAAGCGAGTTCCCAAACACAGTCAGTCAAGACGCACACCTGGTTTTACAACACAACTAACAAATCTTTTAACATGTACTTTGGAATTTTTTATTTGCAATGCCTTTCCACTTGTACACCTGCTACAGCTGAAAATGCCAAGGCAGAACTTCACTTGCTGCAGGCTCCTCACTCACAGCTTACTCACTTTGTTTTACTAGTCCTTTTATGCCACAATCACACTACAGTAGCTCAGGACAAAAATTACTGTCTCCACTTGTTGAAATGCATTGCCAGTAGCTCAAAGAGGACTACTAAAGTTCTCCCAAACAACTCACCACCCAAAGTTCAAAAAACTTCCATGAGTGAGGCAACATCCTGAAGTTTACCACTGTCTGAAACTGTATAAACACTTCAAGACTAGAATGCTTATTTGTATTTGTCTTCATATTTTTCTTCCACAATATCATAGCTCTCACTTTGTATACTATACACATGTTGTAAGAACTGTTATGATTTTTTAGAAAAATTAATACAAAGAAACTATCCCACTGGCATTGCCAACAGTACTGTCCCTTCTTGATTTTCCACAAGGTTTAAAGGACAAAATGTAAATGCCTTCTATGCGAAATTCTGCAGAGCTTCACACTGGTAAAATGTGTGAATGGAACTTTATGACCCTGACTGGAGATCCCAAACTCAACAGAGTAATCAGAACAAGATCTTACATGACCTGTAAACATTTGTGAACTGCTATTAAATATCACAGTGATATTACACATTTAACATATTAACTGTTAGCATGAATCAGAATAGCATTCTCTGGCCAATGAATTATTTGATCCCCATTCTATAACTCATACTTTACATAAAAATATTTATATTTATGCTGGCTTCTATTTTTCATACTATTTTAATAAAATTAAATGAGATTAAAAGTAAATGTCATCAATAAAAAGATGTTGTGTTTATTTCAACTACGTGGACAACTTTCCCTCTTACTTAAAATTAGACAGCATTCTACTGTAAGCCTTAGAAAGGCAGTTGTTTGATTTTATTGCTCCCTGCACATACTCAACATATGGTTCAAGCTTAAATTATTTCCCAGCATATTAGACTGACGGAACCTTACCCTTTTACATTATTACGCTAGCACTCTTTGTCTGTTCCTGAATCTTTTCCAAAGGCACCTGACAGGCATACCTTGTTCAGCTTTCCCAGCGCAGATATTAAATCTGCCCATTCACTGGAATATTCGAAGTTCTTCAGCGCTTTGTCAACTGCTGCTACATAGTTTCTGTACTTGGAATCAGTCAGCAGCTCCAGCTCCTCCGTGTTCATCCTCCCACAGTGTCCCCACTAGAGACTAGCTTGTAATTCATGTACAACCATTACCTGTTCAAAATACAAAAACAAAAACAGACACCGTTGCTTCCAGAGACTTATTACTAAAACTATTTCATTGAAAAAGCAAGACATTTCCCTTATGAGAGGCATTACAGAAATATCAAACTAAAATCTGACTATCTGCAGCAAATCCTAGACAAAGGCTTACATATTGCACAAAAATATGTGACACATATCCAAGAGAGTATATTTATAATCAAGACCTCTTAAACAAACAAACAAACAAACAAAACACTTCGAAAATTAATGCCTTGCCCCTGCCCAAAAAGCTGTTTATTCTAAACAATGCAACAGGGGATTTTTTTCCCCGTTACCAAAAAAAATACCTTTCCACAAATCAGCCCTTCTGAAAAGGAGAGATACCAATCTTTCAGAATCACTTCCCGATAGACAAGAAGGAAGGACACACATGATAGTCACACATTATTGAGAAGTACTTTAATTCCTCAATACTTACTTTTACAAGACCTGGTATTTTAACTCAGCAATACAACTATTTTGTGTTTGTTTTGTTTAAATCATTATCATCCACACATACAAAAAGTATAACATCAATGGTGCTCTGTAATCAGAGGCTTTCACAATTTGCTCTCTATATTCTCATCCCACAGTAGTTTACACCAAGTAATGAAAATGTTCTAGTTTGAGAAACAACACCTCATACATATAGGGCATAAATTATTTATTTCATGAAATTCAACCCCCGTTTTATTTTTTTTCCACCCAAACAATATATATATATATATATATATATATATATATATATATACACACACATACACACCCCCCACAACCACCCTTTCAAAGCTACTTCAGCCCCAAGCACCTACAACCCATAATGGGAAATTCTATTGCAGCACGTCTATGAAAAGAGGCTTTTATGTCCCTTTTAATTGGAGCCTTTTGGGAATTCTGATATTCAGCTTTTGAAAAGATTTCACTCAACAAATGCAGCTCTCCTGTCTTTATTAAAGCAAAGTGGGAAGAAAATGGTGTGTAATCACAGGCTGAAGCATGGTAGACAAAAAAGAAGAGAAAACTCTAACAATAAACCGTGAAACAGGTATAACAATAAAGAAACTGCACTCGCTAGGCTGCCTACCAGGCACGATAAATAGAAATCATGCTGAAAACAGCAGCTTCAGTGAGACCTTCCAGCATGACTGGAAAACATGCCTCATTGGCCCCTACTCCCAGTGAGCAGCAATATGACAAAATAGTGGGAACGCCTGAAATGAAAGGCGTCTATGAAAGATTACAGCAGAAACACTAACAGAAATAAAAAGTGACATTCTGATTTCTGGTGGTCCTACTGTTGGAAATAATAAAACACCTTTAAATTCTGCTAAGGAAAAAGTTTACGGTTTGGCACAACTCAAAAAAGACTAGAAACTCATTTTGTATTGTTTCACGTAATAAACACACTTCCCTGTTCTTAGAACTACCCCAGACCATACCAGCTACACTAGTACTGTTTTGAGATGCATCTCAGCCCACAGCCTTCCACGCAAGGCATGTGCAAGGTACCAGACAGGTCTCTCTCTTCTGCCCTCATCACATCGATTTTTTCTCTTCCAGAACAACCAAAGTTCCACATTATTTCTTTATCCTTATTGCAGTCTTACTCCTCATACTGCTCATGTCTCAGCATGACAAGGGAAATTGCAAAAAGAACAAGAAAATAAGTGTAGAGTTACAGACAAAAGGAAGAAGACCTTGTATAGCAGGAGTGAATAAAAAGGTCTACAGTTACCGACCTTTTGCACTTCTGATTCTGATGGCAGGCTAATAATGACAGATTGTCTCCAAGGCAGAACAGAAATGGAAAGTATTACTTAAAAATATATTCTGAGTGCCAAACGAATAGTTGTCATGATACCTCACCAGCATAAAGGACTTAGACCTCGCTTTTCACCTAAAAGTTTATTCCATATGGTTTCATTTTATAATAACCATATTTTCTTTGGATTAAGGCCAGAGAGAGATGGCTTTTGCTTTGAAAAGGCTATAGAATACCAGCAGGTATCTCAAAGAGGCTGTTGCACAACCGCCAGTGTCTGATCTCCAAACATAAGATAAAATATTAACACTAAAAAAGAAAAAAGGAGCAACATACAAAAGCAACACAATTCTCATTTTTCCCAGCGCAAAGAATGGAGGAAGTACTCGACACATCAAATAATGCTTTTTGAGTCAAGAAAGCATCAGCATCCTTTTTTATTCAGTGAAAGCGTAAATGCAGCCACTTGTGGCTGTGTGGGAAACTGGGCTCTGTATTCCTGAAGTACCTGAAAAATCTGAGAGCCAAGAGCTTGGACTGATTCAAGATCATCAAAGGTTAGACAAAAACAGCAGGAACGCAGGGTTACAAAGGATAGTCCTACTAACTGATCAGAATATTCTCTTCCTATTTTAAAACAAACAAAAAACCCTAACTGAATAACCTATATTTTTAGACACCAGCATTTTGCCAACCAGTGACACTAACGAAGTTACTCTAGTCTTTTAATTGATATTTGCATTTATCCACATGTTGCCAGTGAGTTTAACCATTATGAAGTTTTATAGAGAGAAGAAAAAATACATTTTCTTTATACTCTATGGTTATAGTCTCATTTTTCTTTCTAAAAAAAATTTGTTTTATGAAGTTTGAAGTTATAGTGAAAGAATGAATTTCCTGCATATTTTTTCCACAATGAAGAGCCTCTATTTTAAACTATCCAAACTGTATCGGTGGCTATAATAAGACAGGAATGCAGAGGAGATAATATTTATCTAATACTACAAAATATAAGTAAATATGTATTATTATGATAAACCTGGCACCATTTTTATACTAAGATCATTAAAACTACAGGAACGCCTACCTTTATTAGCCCTAATACATAAAAATATGGTTGTCCTACCGCTTTTCCTTTTTGTTTATTCTGAAGATATTCCAAAATGTAGTTGTTAATCTTTTCTTGTTCCTATCGTGTATTCTTACCATCACTTTGCTTTTCTCTTCATTTATAGTGAAACTACAAATTTAACAACATTTAATTTTACAGTACCGTTACCTCAAAACGGAGTTCAAGCTTACTAACGTTTATCTCCTTGTAAATATCACATCCAGTCTTATTCTTTCTGGGTGTGCTACTTTGGTAATCAGATAAATAATAAAATTTGGTAGATTAAAACCTTCTTACAAGAATTGGAGTTTCTGCCACGCCGTCAACAGCCCAAAGGATAAATCATTTATCCTACCATTTCACAGTCACGATTTAGCACAAGGGTCAACTTTCCATGGAATGTTTTTTTTATTATTATTATTTATTTCGCCTTTAAAAAGAAGGGATGAAAGGCAGCATTCTTTGCTTTTGTTGTCTTTTCCCCTTTTGGCATACCTGAAGAGAAAGAGGCAAGCGGCCCAGATTGAAGGCTCACCCAGTCTCCTGGAGAGCCGGTCAGGGCACGGATAACCCTCAACCTGTTCAACGACCATGTCTCTTTTTAAATGGGTGACAAAAAGAGAACGAGAGTATCAGAGCAGAAGGTTTATTATCAATGAAGAATATTTATGCTATCTAAGAAATGCTATGCACTTTCAGCTTGATAAATCCATATTTAAATCACAAGTGACTGCAGAAGTAGGTCTTGACACTTAGTACCTTCTACTTCTCAAGGGGATTGAAAAGCCTAACAACAAGACAGACCAAGCAATTCTGGACACATCTGGATGCTCAGAATCTTATGGTATGCCTTTGACAAGGAAAGCAATTACCTGGGCCTGTGGATCTCCTTTTCCTCGGATTGTGTACAACGTGTTCACAGAGCAGCCCTGTGAAGAATTCCCTTCATTATTAAGGCAGTATTGGCTTTCCCAAGTCATATTAAGATGCTATTTCTACAGCTGTATTTTCCACAGCAAATGCCCTCCCTTCCCAAACTCACATGCTTAAGAGCCTTCTGTCTCGCATTAACACAAACTATTAATCTGTTTAAGATGGTCTAAACACTTCTGGCTGAAGCTGAAAAAACTACATTGAAGCTGCAGTTTTCATCAACACATTCAGGATAAGTAGCTTGCATCTAGATCCTGCCTCAACTTTATGAGTAGTTGGGAAGTTTTATAATCTTGTGATAAATTCTCCAGCACCTGCTCTACCCCAAAGCTCCTCTACAAGCTTGACTTGCTGCTGTTCCATTGTTACAGTTTTCAAGCCTCACAGAACTGATACAATTGTCTGCCTCACACCAAACTGCAATACAGGCCAAGGGGATGATCACTGTGGAGCACAAGTGTGCTTACATTATTTCACTTTAAGAATTCCCATGATTTGTCCCAAGTACCTTAAGGACTTTACCTTGCAAACTTGCTCCCTTTGAACTCTGCAGAGTTTTAGCTCTTTAACATGTCAAGGTTTACTGCTAAAATTATTTAGTAATTCAAGTATGACTACGGGACATAGAGTAAAAAAATACCAGATAATTAAAAAACAGATGAGAAAAATTTCAGATTTCACAGTACTGAGTTGTTTGTTTTTAAGCTGTGTACAGTGCCCACATACCAAGCTGCCAACTGCAGAAGCACATTTTTATTTAAATAGACTTAATACAAACACAGATTTGAACACACAGAAAACAGAAGTCTTGTTATGTGGTAACTCATTATACTTTGCTTCTCCTCAGAAACATTTAAAAGCATGAAGAGCAAAATACTGTAAATTCCAGGCTAGTGTCTTAATACAAAAATCATGTGTTGGAAATACATATTCTCTTCTACCAACAAATACAAAGATTTTCCAATTACGACCACTTAATGTATTGTTTCTAAAATGACTTTCTACAGAATCCTTTTACATTCAGAATCTGTCAAAGAGGCATCACTAGTATCTTCTGAAGAACAGTTTGGGCTTGTTATTTTGGCCTATAGCTATTCAGTACAGTAAAGAAAGATGTAAAAAAGACGTTACCTAAATAAAGAAACACACAGACACGACGTATATTTAACTGCAAGTATCCCTGATCTCATCATTTTCCTGCAGGACTGCAGAGCACTCAGTAAAATTTAATATTGCGATTAATAACTTCCCCATACACTTTTCTATCAAGTCAAAATTCACCAGTGGGAACAACTATTTTTCCACAGAAAAATGCCACCAAGTCAGGTGTTCCTATTCCTTTTCATGTCATAATTCATCTCAGTCAGCATACCAATCTGTGCATTATCCATACTGGCAACTTCTAAACCAGCACGAGATATTTTTCTGAGAGAGACTGATTCTCATTCAAACAAGAATTAAATGAGAAAACGTGTATGGCCTGCACTATAAAGATGAGGTTAGATACCTAAATGGATGTGCTCCCTCCTGGCTTCAGAATCTATAAAACACACTTATTACTACCTCCAAAAACAAACTGTATATAGGAATACACTAAGAACACCTTTTTCGTTTTTTGGCTATATGGGAAGTCACAGAGGACAGACAACTAGACTGAAGACTCCCAATTTACCAGGGAGCATAGTCTGATGGAAATACCTAAGATATGCAAAATAATCTCCCTGTTATTGCTCTTTATGGTATTCCAGAGTCTGAGTTACACCAGATATGAGCTCATAAAGAGTAATAAGTAACAAGCTTAAAAATTGTAAAGGAACATACAGCAAGTCTTCTTAGTAACTGGCTTCTCTATTTATTATTTAAGGAAATCTAGAACCAGATAGTATTTCCCTCTTACTCAACTCCACATTTGAAGGAAAGAAGAACAAAACACTCAGAATTTAACCTGTACTGTTTTAGCATTTTTGCATAGGGTTTTCCTCCTTATGTTTCATTTCATCTCAGCTCACAGAGCTACCTCCTTTATAACCAATTTGAATTGTAACAGCAAAGCATCTGTAAAAGAAGCATAAGCAATATAGGTAAAGGCATTCTGATAGTCTTCTATAACAGAGTAAATCCCCAGGCTGACATCCGAACAATTCTGAAGACAGAACATAACATTTAAGATTTATTGACAGATTTAAATGAGATGCAACCTCCTGGAGTCAACCAGACGCTGCGACAATGCCAAAGCAAACGGCAACATGAAACCCTTACTGAGAAGCAAAGCGTGACATCGCCTGTAGCACATCACCTGCTAGTCCCTGCACCAGAACAAGCCGCTGGCAGGCTGGCATGGCTGGGCCTACCCGCTGCAGCAGCAGGGCCTTCCTCGGCTCTCCACAAACCAACCGACAGCGCTGCACAGCGGGCAATTTCCCCACCTTCATAAAAAGATCATGAGGCTGCGTATTAGAAAGTAGGCTGCTTGCATTACTTGAACCAGAATACAGGAGCTATTTATCTGACTTAGCTAAACCCGTGGTAACCACACCGATGCGGCGGGTTGCAGAGATGGGCAGGGCAGATGCGCGTGCTCCAGTGTGTGTGCAACTGCACACCTGCTGCAGCTCCCTCACCACCTCTCCCTGCAGCACCTTTGTGCTCTCCCTGCTGCGCAGTGTTTGAAAGAGTTACCTTCTCTCCAGGTGTCTGAACATGGGAAAAAGAAAAGGTTCCTAAAAGCAAAAATCAATTTATTTTACGTTTCAGCTTCATTCTTTCAAATGGTCACTATGCCCTCTTTGGAAAGAATTACTTTTTAACTAGCTAGCTCTCCTCTTCTGATCTCTTCCAAGTATTTACTGAGCAGAGACTTATCTTGAGGCATTCTTTTTCTATCTTGAATATTTTTTGCTTTCAACAAACTAATAAAACCAAATAATAAAGTAATGAAGTTAAAAAAAAAAACAAAACCATAGCAACCTTAACAATAACAAACAACTCAAACCAGTATGACTATGTTTAAACCTAGATTTGCACTATGCTTTGCTTTAAAGAAGAGTTTGCCAACTTCCGGATACTTTCCGGCCTGGAAAACAAGAAAGGACTACATAAGTTTCATTGTCTTACATTGTGTACCCATACTCTCCACCTCAGAAAGATAAGCATGGCTTAAAAAAAATAAAAAAAAAGCCTGATAATTCATTCATTGATTCTTTGCCCACAATAATGTTAAAATTGAAGATTTAAACAAACCTTTTATACTACCACACCTGTTGTTCTAATACATACCCTCCAATGAATTTAACGTCCTGTCTCCAAACAACCCTGAGACTTGTTTTCTGCGTTGACAGAAATGTTTGTCAGAAGTTCTCCATACATAATCTTATCAATGCTTTATTTGGGTAACACTTTGTCCAACCTCCTTTTTCATATAACCTGAGGTCCTAAGATATTACTCATTCACTCATTTCAACTGATTTTTATCGTTTTACACTCATTTAAATTCTGAATTAGTGTCATATGCCATACTTATGCCTGCACACTATCTAGATTGTGGTAATATTTTGCAATGTGTCTGATTTCACATGTTCTGCAGATGGATTACAGAGGGATTTGTAAAGCAGAATCCTCTTCTGACTCTTCTGGAAACAAAACTCTGTGTGACCGAAACTTGCTCACCCTCCTTATCAGTAGAAAGGGCCTTTCTTACGCCAGAAAGGGCCTAAATAATAAGTTTACATTCTCTTTGATTTCTAAAAATAACAAAAACCAAACTAGACAAAACACCATTCCTTGGCTTTAATTATTTTTTTAATGGTTATATTCAAGTTTCTGATCTGTTTCCTTTGTTTACAGAAAATGTTACTAAGGGAAAAACCTATCAATGCTTCCAATTATGCACTGTCAACTATGCAGATATTCTGAAATCTCTGTAATGATGAAGCACTTACCAGAGAAAAAGAATTAACATTGTATATATAAATAATTTAAAATAAAAACTACAAAAATAACACTGCATTGACTAGCAAAATCACCTCCTTAGTAGCTTTGGTGCTGTCTTTTCTCTTCTTGTTTCAGTCAGAGTGGAAAAAATGCTTGATCCTGCACTGCTTCTCTCTGAGAGCTTGGGGAGAATGAGATGAAACATATTTCTATTTGTTTTTATTTATCGCTTAACTGATTATCAGCTACAAGTTCAGGAAATTTGATTATTCATCTTAAAGGCAACTTAAATGCATACAAATAAATTCTACTGTATAAAGTTCTATTTTTCCATTCCATGATTTAACAGATGCTGTCTCTTTTTATTATCTCTTAGTTCTTTTTTCTGTCTCTATTTTTCCTCAACCACTTCCAAAACATGTTATTCCCCACCTGTTTTTTAAAACAACACTTCATAACCCTTTTTGGTCACCTTCTGCACTGCATATCAACACCACGCCAAAGTAAGTCAAAACAAAACAAACCAAGCGAGAAAAATATTATTTTTAGTCAGTCCTGCCCAAGCAATCATTCCCAGCTAAAGCACGAAGACACTAAAAAAAAAGGTGGACAAGCAGTAACACTGGTCAGGACAACAAAACCAGTGATGAACACATAGAAGTGTCTTCCCCTTATTCAGATGGAGAATGATGGCAGAACACAATCCATGCCCACTTGCACCAGACAGACTGCATTCTTACCAGCTTAGCTTGCCGTGCATGTGATGAGTGTTTCCAGTGGTCAGTGTAGCATTCCAGTATTTTCACACAAGAAAAGTGCTGCAAAATAAACACAGCCTCCCCTGTAAACATAACCATGCACTGGAATGTACAACCACAGCCCTATTGGAAGATGCAGGACAACTTGTTTTTGCCAGATGCTGTTTAAGTATCTACTGTCACACGTGCCACCAACAAACTGGGAACAGGAGACATTCAGTAAGTCAGAAATGCAGTCCTCCTTCCCCACCTCTCCCTTCCAGGCTACTTAGTTTCCAAAAGTGCCTATTCTAATTTCAATTAAAACAAACCTGGGAATTACGTGGTTGACGTCCTGCCTTTTTCCAAACCAGCGTTCATCCTTGTCATGTTCATCCATGTTACGTTATAGGTGACCGTACATTTTGGATAATCACGCTACTATTATTACTATTGACTGCACGCCATATTATTATTAGATGTGTGAACGGATATTACTGTGTTGCATTCAGTTTCTTTGGTGGAAAGTTACCAATGTTTCAAACAAACAAACAAAAAAAAAAGCACATCTGACAGCTAGGCCAATGTAAGTATTTAGAATGGATACAGACAGACTGAGGCTTGGCAACAAAATTTAAAGATACCATATTCAATCTTATACTAAGCCCCTGATTGCCTGCAAACATCTAGCACATTGCTACTTCAAGAGATCCCCCCACCAGCTCGCAGCCCTGCAGAATTCAGGCAGCATCACCCAGTTAACCCGAGGGCAGTAATGCACTGCTACTGCATCTGGAAAGAAGACACAGGCATGCTAATTATCCAGCAAGGAAAAGCAAGGGCCACAAGTGGTGACAGCCCCAGAACACGCTCAGCAAACCCGCAGCTTGCAGCCAGCGTGTTTTAGGATGTTTAAAGAGACAAGCTCTTTCGGCCTTGCTGGTTATTGCAAATACCCAGACGCCCCCCGTACCCCTCCAGCGGCCACCCGGGCCCCGCAGCCCTCACACCTCAAGGTCACAGCGGGACGGCTGCGGGCCCTCCCCCTCACGGGACATCGCTCCCCGCGAAACCCACCGGCGGAGGGGCGAGCCGGCCGCCTCAGGCTCGCCCACCCGGCGCTGTCACCGGGCTCCTCCGCACCTGCCGCCAGCCCTCAGGCGGGGCTCGCTGCCGGCCCGGCCCAGCCCGGCCAGGCCAGGCCCGGCTGGGCCTCGGGGGCGCCCCGGCTGCACCTGGGGGGGAAGAGAAAATGGCGGCGGCGCGTGGGGGGGGGGGGGGGGTCGCGTTACCTGAGCGACCCGCGCCGGAAGGGCCCCGCCGCCACCGGCTGCCCCGCGCCGCCCTGACAGCTCCCGGCGTGCACCGCGCCCCGCCCCGCCCAGCACCGCCCCGCGTGAGGCCGGCGCGCGCCTGCGGGGTGGGTTTAACGGTCGCTCCCCTGACGAAGCGTCTCGCAAGCGGCCGTGGCTGCCGCCAGGGGGTCGGTCCGCAGGCTGTGCCCAGCGGTGCTGGTTTGTCTCGCTGTCCCCAAAATAAGGAGGATAGCTAAGAAAAACAGGATGAGCAGTGCGAAATCAGTAAAAACAAAAAATCACGGGTCCTCTAGTCAGGAGGGAAGGGAAAAAAGGAAAAATTAACAGTTGGTCAAATAAAACTGTACATTTATGGTATAGTAATAAATGTCGAGTAGTTTGTGAACCTGTAGTACTCAGCCAATGAAGAAATGGGAGGAATTAAGCATCAGGTAATACATAAGGACATAAGGTTATGATATACTTTTGCTGGTCACTCCTGCTTGCAGGACACCCACCATTACAATCACAAATAAAAATGCTACTTCCCTGAGACTCTTGCCTGAGCCTGTGTTGTTGGCTGCAGGTTGTTTCTCACAAATTGTATTACATGAGCAGCTTAATCAATCTTTCAGGCTTTGTCTGAAAACAAGTAAATATTTCTAAAATACAGCCTGGGGAAAATCTCGTAACATAGATCACCAGGTAGCAGGTTACAAATCCTATCAGCCAGCAGTCTAACAAGGCAGATTTTGTTCTCCAAGCTTGGGGTAATAAACAGGAGATAGGATTCCCTTTCTCATTTAAACTGTTTATTTAGGATTCCTAAATTCCTAAATCCTACACTATTAAGGATTCAGTATTTCACAACTTCACGTTTGGAAAGCTGGCAGTTCCCACTGGTTTTTGTGAGATATTGACTACCACTACAGGTGTCATATTTCCAACTAAAACAGTGTGTATTGATGTGTTTTTCATTAAAATGCCATACAAATGCATCTGAGACTTAATCCATAACTATGGCTCGGTGATGCTTCTGGAGCTGTTTGGAAGTGGTGGTCTTGCCAGAGGTGGTAGGACTTCCAGGAGGTAATGACATACCTTTACACACCGCACTGAGGAGATCTCTGAGCTTACCTTTTGCTGAACTTTTACCAGTGCCAGTTACAACCTGGAGCTATCTTAAAAGTCCTTTGAAACTGTCACTTCAGCTTTATGTGCAGTAGCAATCCAAACAAAGCCCAACAGAACATCGCATATCATCAGGAAGGATATGAAGAACAAGAAAGAGGGAGGTGTTTGGTGTCTATATAGCCACTGCTCAGATTGATTCCTGTGTCAGTTCTTGTCTTCACAGATTGAGAAGCTGTATGGTAGTTAGGGACGGCACAGGAGGGAGGGAGCCACTGCCCCACAGGGGCAATGACAAAGGCTGGAACAGCTCAGAAAAGAAGGCTGGGGAAAGATTTCATCAAGATTTACAAAGTCGGCATTATTCATATCGACGGCAAGAAGGAAATAGGCAGGGATGTGCCTTCCAGCACCCTTAATACAATAGCTAAATTAAGGAGCTCTTCCTAAATAGTATCTCCTTTTTGCCGACACTGGAGTCAAAATACTGGGCTAGGTGCACCCACTCTGTAGGACATTAATGTTCATTTCTATATAATTATTTCACTGCAGAAACAGTGAGAAACCTAGGGCAGACAATTTTGAATATATGAAGTTCACACCCTGCAAGAAATACTTGAGATTATTTATAGCTTTGCAGTCTTGTGTAAGCCTCTGTCAGATCTGAAGTCTCTTAATAGGAGTCCCTTTTACTAGGAGCTGATTCTCTTGTCATGAGGTGAATTTTAGTGGTGTCTGACATGCGACCTGCTTGTTCAGAACAATTTAACCAGCAATATGTGCATTGGTTTGTGATGCAGTTGGAAATGAAAGCTGCCATATGGAATAAAATACTTTCTTTCTCAAAAAAAAATCAAAACAAACAAAAAACAACAAACAAACAAGAAACACCACACCCAGAACAACCAGAAAGTATAGCAAGAACACAGAGAGAGTATAGTGTACATCTTAGAATACTTGATGAAATTTGTGTATTATTAAAAATGCTGGGCTGAGACAGTTTAGCTGACGGTTGTGTGCCCTATTTTTCCCACAAAATCTAAACTTACACCGTCTACTTCCTTGAGGCTCTCCTAAGAAATCTGCTCAGTTTTGCCAACTCCAAGGACTAGGATTACTTCAAAGTAATCATGTCTTAGATAATAAATTGCTACAAAATTAACAAGTGCAAGCCTGCCTTTCTGCATGAAGGGTTGCAGACCATGTTTTCAAATAAGTGCAATCACAAAAAGCTTTAGGACTTTCCACAGGAAGTTAACAACATTGTAAAAGACTCTTTTTTTTTTTTCCCCCTGTAAAGCAAAGGTCTTCTTTCCTTGGTGTCAAGTACAGACTGTCAGCGGTCTCATACGCTGTGAGGGCAGTGTGCATGATGAAGTATGCAATGGCGACAGTGCTCAGACAGGTGTTCAGATGGATGTACAGTCGCTTGATAAAGGAGCTGCTGTGAGGCAGCGGGAAGCCTCACCCCAGAACAGGAGATGCCCGTGCTGAGGGTCCATTTGCTCTGAGTGCAGCAGGACAGCATTCAGAAGCTGGGTGAACGTGGACAGGGAGGAACCTGGGCAGATCTTGCGGGAAAGGGATGGGGGAGGTGGTAGTTCACAGGGCAGGTGGTGGTGCAGTGACACACCACAGGGCTGCTGGAGAGCCTGCCCCTGGCTCAACAGAGCCTATGCTCAGACTGAGGTTGACCCCAGCCAGTGACCCAAGAACCCCTTCCAGCTTCTGGCTCACTCCCAGAGAGAGAATCAGAAGAGCAAAAGCAAGAACAGTTGTGGGTCGATATAACAACAGTTTGGTAAGTGAAGGAAGAAGAAAAGGTGATGCAAAGACAATCACTCCCTACTTCCCATAAAAAGACCAGTGATGCCCAACCAGGCTGCTTACCGTGCTCCCAGTTCTTATTGCTGAGCCTGGCATTATGTGTTATGGAGTATCTCTGCTCAGTTTCAGTCAGCTGTCCTTCCTGTGCCCCTAAAACCTCTTCCTCACCCCAGCCTGTGCACTGGGGGGGCAGAGTGAGGAATTGAGAAGAATGCTGTGGGACCGTGCAAACACTGCTCAGCAATAACTAAAACACGAGTGTGTTAGAGAGAGCCGGGCCTGTTTAGCCTGGAAAAGAGAAGACTGAGGGGAGACCTCATCAATGTGTATAAATATCTGAGGGGAGGGTGTCGAGAGGATGGAGCCGGTCTCTTTTCAGTTCTGCCCAGCGACAGGACGAGAGGCAACAGGCACAAACTGAAGCCCGGGAGGTTCTGGCTGGATATGAGGGGGCACTTCTGTACTGTGAGGGTGACAGAGCGCTGGGACAGGTTGCCCAGAGAGGTTGTGGAGTCTCCTCTGGAGATACCCAAACCCCGCCTGGATGCCATCCTGCACAGTGTGCTCTAGGTGATCCTGCTCGGCAGGGGGGTCGGACTGGATGATCTGCAGAGGTCCCTTCCCACCTCGGCCATGCCGTGACTCCCCCCGGAGGGGGACGCGGCAGCCACCCGGGGGCAGGCGGCTCGGGCTCCCGGCTGCAGGCGGCGCTGTGTCGGGCGGCCGCGGGCCTGCAGCCGGCGGACGGGCGGCCGCTTCCTGCAGGATTTAGGGGCGGCCGCGGCATGGCGGGGCCGTTCCTGCTGGAGATCCGGCGGGGGACGCAGAGCGCCTTGCTGCTCGTCCGGTAGTGCGGGGCGCTGCCTCCCGGCCCCGCACCGCGGCTGGGGCTCTCCGGCGGGGCAGGAGCCGGGGGCGGCGCTGGGGTGGCTGGGCTGGGCGGTGGGGAAAGAGCTGACAGACCCCATCTTGTGCAACTGGGGAGAGGCTGAGCCGCCTCGCAAATAAACGCTTCCTGAGCACCGTGCTTTATTTGTTTCTCCTGGTTCTTTACGCTCTCACCGCCGGGAAATCCCCCCCCGCCCTCCGGCGCCGTAACTCCCGTGCTTTCCCTCCGCAGCGAGGCCAGCCTATGGAGCCTGCCGGCGGACATCAGCCTGGCGCCGGCCCGGCTGGAGCTGCGGAGCGCCGGGGCCTGCGGGGCGCTGGAGCTGCCGCCAGGGGTCAGCCTGGCCCCGGGCTCCTGCCGCGGCCTGCGGCGCCTTCCCGGCGAGGGCCTGCACCTCCGGCTGCGGCTGCGGGCGGCGCCGGGCGGCGCGGGTAAGGCTGCGGGTGGGGATGGGGATGGGGATGGAGGCTTCTTCTGGGCGATGCTGGGGTTTGGGGGGCATGGGGGGCAGCAGCCATTCGGAGCTGGGGCTCGGGGAGGTCTGGAGCGCTGCTGTCTTTCAGGCTCTGGGGGGACAAGGCGCTAGCCGGAGTTTGAGGCGCGCCTTAAGTGTGTGCACCTGCTTTTTCTATAAGGCTCCTTTTGAGGTTCAGTTTCTAACTTAAACAGCAGCTCTTGGTGCAGTTTTTAATAGCGTACAGCAACTATCAGCTTTAAAAAGAAAAAACACATCAAGTGGCTTGATGAAAGGGAAACTGTTGCTGAATAACTCTGCAGGAGTTTGAGAGCTGTGTTCAGTTCCCTCCCCTGGCCTTTCCCACATCACTTCAAATTTTTTTTCCCCCCGCTGCTTCAAATTTTTTCCCTCCTTCCTCCATTATTTCAAAATTTTCCCCATTTCCTATTTCATGTTTAAGCGAAAAATGCAGTAATGTGATTCATCCAAGCTATAACGCAACAGTTGTTGCTGACCACTTAATTATAAAGACTAACCTTGGTTAGCCT
Source organism: Cygnus atratus (assembly GCF_013377495.2). NCBI lineage: Eukaryota > Metazoa > Chordata > Aves > Anseriformes > Anatidae > Cygnus > Cygnus atratus. Next base: position 36,647,636 of record NC_066364.1, on the reverse strand, counting down.
TTAAAATTTTAAACTAGTATGCAGAACTGGCTGTTTCTTATGAATTTATGGGATGTTTTTAAGTACCTTTCACTTCTGGTTGCAACCTGCTTCTTAAATACTGAGCACCGATGCTGAGAACATACTTTTAGTCTTTGATTTCACAAAGTGGGCAATGTAAAGCCTGCTTATATGTGGAGCTAGGCTTATACTTTGTTTTTTTTTTTTTTTTTTTTCTTCCACCTAATGTTTTTTGATTTTCTCTGGAGGCTTTTATATGTATATATATTTTTTTAATTTGGAAAAGCTGTCTGAGCTGTCTTTTGTGAAACTGTTTTCTGTCTGCTGGCCTGCAGAGGCTATTGCTCGCTCGCTGTTCATTGGGTAGTACAGCAGTGGCTCTGTATCTTACCTGGCTGAAAATCCAAGACTACTGCCTTTTTTTTTTTTTCTTAACCCCCCACATATTTTTTTGTTATATATTGGGATGTACCATCATGTTACAGAGATGCTTGCTAGCAGAACTCTAATTATAAAAGAGTAGGATTGAATTTTAATTTATACAATCTCTGCAATGATACCTGTATCTCAGCTCCTCCAGTTGAGAGGGTATGCACCATTGAAATAATTATTCACATATTGCTGCCCCTATTCAACAATATGGGGCATGAGGTAGAGGTGGCAAGTTTTTCCTAAATCTCATTACTTCTACAGGTTAAAAGAATAAGGTTGTGTTTAGAATGTCAACGTCCTGCTTGTTTAGATTCTCGTCTTGTTTAAGTCTGAGGTATTCGGAAGGATTTTTACGTATGAGTGAAAATTTTACAGAACCTTGAAGATTAATGCATCCTCTCCTGTTTGTAGAACTTGTTTATAATTTGAGGGAAAGCCTGAAACCCCAGAAGAATTGCATCTTTTACTGCCAGTCCTGTGGTGATGTCATAGTAAAAGAACGGTAAGTACTGCAGTGTCTTGTATTTATAGCAATAGATGCCATGCCGATTGGTATTCATGTTATTTGGTGTACTTAGAGAGATAAGAGATAGCTATTTTGAAATTGATAGGTGAGAACACTTCTGAAGTACTGCTACAGATGACTAAAATCAAAATTACCTGAAACAGTTTTTCACCATTTATTCATTTACTTCTTGTTTCATTCTGGCTGGAAGGTAGGAATAGCTTACTAAGAACATTGGCCCTGACAGGTGGGAAATCTTGATTCTTTTCTTGGTGGTTGTCTGCCCTGCCTCAAGTGAGACATTTTCTTTTGTGGCTGGACTTCCCTATGCATTAAAAAAAAAAAAGGTTACATTTGTACGAAGTAACATTTGTTACAAAGTAACATTTTGTGCTGGAAACATTGCAGTTAAAATGTTGAACACACTTTAGTTTTCATTCATTTAAAAGTACTCATAGTCTTAATAGCTGGCATCTCTGCAATGTTGAAGGGAGTAAAACTGAAAATTTGAAACTAGACTTCTTCCTCTGTCCTTTCAGGGTGTTTTTTTTTTCAGTTTTGTTCATTCTCTTATTGATTCTCTTCAGTCAGTGTGCTGTAGTTATAAAGTGGCTGGTCAGAATGGGGTTGTTGTCAGCAGCTCCCTCCTATCTGTTAAGTTCAGGGATGCTGAATTTGGGGAGTACAGGACCTGTTTCTTAGCTGTATGACTTGGCCTTATCTCCGTTCCTTACAAAGTCTGCAGAATGAATGAGAATTTTAATAAAAAGCTTCTGCATTTTCTGGCTCTTGTGATGAACAATTTTGACAGCTGCAGCTGGATATGTACAAATTGTTAGAGACAGCCTTTTATGATCTGTGTCACTCCTAATACTCAATGGTAATACAAATGTAAATCTGTAAACTTCTGTTACTTTCCTGTCATACATATGGATTTATGGTTGGCGTGAACACAAATGAATGAGGGTTTCCTGGCTTTCTCTTATGAAATGTCTCATCAGAAAGTCTAGCAGTAACTCTCTTTGATACATTTATAGGGTAAAGAAACTTCTGATTTATACTCAGTAACATTTGCTTTCAAAAGATCTTGTACATTGTATATTTCCATCTCTGAGTGGGCGATTTCCTGACTATCAACACACCAAATTCATATGCATGGCATTTACATATTGTGGTTCTGTATCCTAATATGTGACACAACTGGAATTTTTGAGAACGGAAAAATCAAGGCATGTTAATGCATTGCATGTAAACTGTTTCTCCTTGCAGGGAACCTCTGAACCCCTTGAATGTTACCACTAAAAAATATTGACTGTGATAAGGGTAGAAGGTTGGAGCTGTCAATTTGTCCAACACCTTCCATTCCAGTGCTCCCATGCTTCCAAAAGAAAGACAGTACTTTCAGAAACAAAGTTTACGTGTTGGTCTCTGCGTGGTCCAAAGACCATGCTAATGGCAGCATGTCATCTGAGGGGGAAGTTAATGAAGTACAAAAGGAAATTAGGTTTAAATGAAAAAACATACTCTAAAGCTTTTTTTTTTTTTTACCATTAGAGATTGCATAGGAAGCCTGTGGAATTTCTATCATTTTAAAGACTAGATTAAAGGTATACATTTGGAATAGTTTAAAAGTCAATCCTTCCTTGAGGCAAGGAAATGGACTAGGTGAGTTCTTTCAGGTCAGTTTTATGTGATTCTCTCCACGTTTTCTAAGATCCAATGGATTCATCTGTTTCCTTCTGGGAATCAGAGGTTAGTATTATGGTCTCTGCTTCTTCCACATTATCCTCATGTTAGAGGAAGTGGTCAGATTTTTTTTTCCATGACTTAAGAGCTGCAAAAAAATTTTTTTTTCTTTCTCTCCCTACAGTTATGCTGTGTAGCTCATACATAAAAATAATTCTTTAAGGCTTTCTGTCACAGAATCGTAGAATGGCTCGGGTTGGAAGGGACCTTACAGACCATTCAGTCCCAACCCCCCTGCCATGGGCAGGGACACCTCCCACCAGACCAGGTTGCCCAAAGCCCCGTCCAGCCTGGCCTTGAACACCTCCAGGGATGGGGCATCCACAGCTTCTCTGGGCAACCTGTGCCAGTGCCTCACCACCCTCTGAGTGAAGAACTTCCTCCTAACCTCTAATGTAAATCTCCCCCATGTTAGTTTAAAACTATTCCCCCTTGTCCTGTCATTATCTGTCCAAGCAAAAAGTTATTCTTCATATAAAAGTTCTTAGAGGATGAAAGCTATGAAAAATATTTCTCATAAATTAACTACTAAGAAGTAACTGTTTTCATTTATTCCAACTCTAAGAATCTTTACTCATAAGTATTCTATTGAAAAACTGATTGCAGGGGAATTCATCTAATTACATTCTAATTAATGAATGAAGATGTCTGCTCTTAAAGAAATTCAGTTGGATCTTTTTTCTTTCTCTTCATCTCTGATTGATCAAAAGGGTTATGTGTTTAATTTTGCTTCAATTTTACTTTCAGCTTCTGAATTTTTTAATAGACAGGATGATATTGCTGGCTGCTTGGATATCAGTTAATAATGAAGCTAGCGAGTATTTCTTCTAATCTAGTCTTAGAAGGATCTCTTAGGCAAAATCCTTACCTTAGCATGGAAGCCCACCTAAGAATGACATCTTTATGGCAGCTGTCTTAGACTAGTGCCTAACTTTTAGGTTTTTAAAATTAATTTTTTTACCTTGGCTTCCTCTGTTTGGAGACAGAGCTATCCAGAGGGAGAATCTCCTCTGTTTTGAATCTCCAGTGGGAGATTCAGCTTGACTGTATTAGATGCTTTCAGAAGAAGAAAGTGTCTCTTTGTTTCTCTCTGACTATATGGCTATCTTAAAGTAGAAACGTAACTGTTATTAAGGGTTAGTTTGGGGAGATGACTCCCTATGTTAGCCAGGTCTTACCACTACAGTTACCAGCCCTAAGAGAGTCTGTACCCAGTAAACCTCAGGCTTCTTTTTTTGTTGTTGCTGTTTTTTCCTGGAAAGCTAATTTCATGCAAGAGTTACAATTTTCCAATGTGGGGACCCAGGTGGTGACCCAGAATATGGCTTCCCACCTAGGAATGGTGAAAGACTAAAATAAACTGGAAATGTTGTGTTTTCTGTGTAACTTAGAGGTAGGAGGAACCTGGTTAGGAACTTCTGATGGTTGGAGTACCTGCTTTTGTTTGGCAAGAACTCAAGGTCTTCATGAAATTTCAAAGGGGTGTATTCTAGCTTTTGAGGTTAAAGAAAGGGTAATGGAAAGAAACTAGACAGCATTGGTTTGCAGCTTAAGGTAATCTCTTTTTTTTTTTTTTCTGTAACACTTGAAAAAGTATTGCTGAATAATACCAGCTTTTTTTTTTTTTTTTTTCTTGTGGTAATATAAAGAACAGTACACGGGAATGAAGACCTTTTTCATTGTGAGTCCAGGTATTGGCACTAACTGTACAAAGCTGGGAAGAATAATCAGTCTTTAGACCTAGAGCAGAATAAAGGCTGTACCAGAGCAGAATCGTGATATCTCAGACAATATGTAAGACTACAGAGAGTGAAGGTAGTGATTAGTGCCAGGAGCTGACCTTACTAGTAATGCTAAAGCTGTGTCAGAGGACCAGTTATTCCAACTTTCATCTGCAGATGGGGCAAGCACAGTTTAAAATGAATCGAGGATCTATGAAGAAGGAAGTTTTCATGAAAGGTTTTGTTTTCACCCACCCAAGAATACAAAAGGTGCAATAAGCTACAATGGGAAGAACTGGCATCTTTAGAAAAGAATCATCTGTGAACTGCAAGAAAGAGATGATGTCTGTGGTTTTGTGATTAATCACAAAGTAGCAACATGAGTGAAGTGGTGTTTGCAAGTTTCTAATTAAGAGTGGAATCAAGAAACTACATGAAACATCTGCTGTTGCCCAAAACATATACGAAATATGGGAACAAAGGGCAAATGTTTGAAGAAACTAACAGCAGAGATCACAGTGAAGAAACTAACAGCAGGGAGCACAGCACTGCAGCTAACAGTGCATCTAGAAAATTGTTGGAGGAGTGCACACAGTTAAAAAATATTGTCCATTATTTTGGTAAAGAGACAGGTTTTTATCCTAGTGCAATAGCTTTCTATAAAATGTAAACTAAAGCAAATGTAAATATGCGGACAGTATCCATCAGTGCTTCTGCACTCTTAATAAAATCTCATGTGGAGGGACCAGAGGATGTTTATGAGAACTGTAAGGAGGAAAGTACTGACCACTGACTCATAATAACCAAGATTGTATTTATATAGTGTATATATAAATATATTTATATGTGTGTATTTATATGTATTGTATATTAGTAGTATATATATTTACATGTATGTATTTATATTTATATATGTATTTACATGCATATATTCTAGCTTTCAGAGCGTGTTTTACAGCTTAAAACAGTGGTTCCAAATCATGGCTTTTAAAATTCTGTGACAATGCGGGTAACCAAAGAAAGTAAGTGGAGAAAAACACTGGTAAAGAAAGCAAAGCATGGTATCACCTGTGGCAGACTCCTTGGTCTGTATAGCAGACAAGGAGAAGTTTTGTTTTCTGGTGTGTGACTTTTGAAAGTGGAATCTGAATCTAAATTAAGATTCCATTATTTTATTCTTTTTTTTCTTTTTTTAATGAATATGCACTGTGGTATTTTTGTCAGGACTTAGCTTTGTTTTGAAGTCTTATATCTGACTTTAAGGGGCTTCAAAGCACATGCTCCCTTGCTATGGCAGCATTCTTTTTTTTTATATGAACATTTGGTACAAGGAAACTTTGTAAGTAGTAGTAATAAAAATAATCGCAAAATCTCCGTTGTTATATTTTTCATGACTGAGTAGATCTGTTTGATTTCTACTATCTGGGGGTGTTATGCGAAGTTCTGCTATATAATCTTTGGAGATTCACCCTTGGGAAATGCTTCATCACAAACTTGGCAGGGAACACTCAGCCATTGCTTTCTCAGAATTCATCCAAAGAACGTACCTTTGACTGAAAGGAGAGTCACACACTGCCTTTTGAAGAAAATGCCATGCTTTTTTCTTTGCTCCTTTTAAGGAGCCCAGGTATTAGTGTCTTACAGAATAATATAATATATTGAAATATCTTTTCTTCTTCCCTCGTAGGAAATTTCTCAGAGTTCTCCCTCTACCAAGTGAAAACTGGAGTGCTTTAGTTGAAGAGTGGTGTTGCCACCCTAACCCCTTTGCCAAAAGCACTTTGCACCCTCAGCGTGATGACTGTTTTCTTGGAGACACTTTTTTTCTGTTGAATTCAGGAAATGAATCGCATGTGCCTGAACCTCCCATATGCTTCTCAGAGACTGGCCATCATGCTTCTCAGAATGGCTCTACCTTGGTAAAGTAGTTTGTTTTAATAATTCTTAAGGGAATGTATTTGGACTTTCCTAGTGAAATGCTTATTCGTCACTGGCTTACACGTATTATAGGGATGTTTTGAAGGTCATAAAGAGTTGTTGGCACTTGTCTGCATAGAAGCCAGAAAATATTCTAAGCTATTTTCTAAAGCATGCACCATGTCTTGATGTTGACCTAGATATACAAGAAAATCTTTTCCTTATAAACTGAATTAGAAAATGATATAGTTCTGAAACCAAGCATTTCCCCCTCAAAATATCCCGAGTGTAGGAAATCAGCATTTATTATGATCATAACTGTAATAGGTTAGGCATTTGTCTAGGGGTAGTGAAACAAATAACAAGGAGGAAACTGGAGAAACAGTGCTTTTTTCTCTCAAAATATTACTAGATGCATAACCATAATTATGCTCCGAATATATATATTTTTTAAAACTTTAGAAAGACTTGGAAAATCAGAATGTGTTTTGGGTTCAGATGCGGCTCTCATATCCTAAAAATAAAATAAGGAGGTTGAGTTTGACTGCTCTGTCTAGTGAAAGAGACCTGCCACCCCAGGCTGTAACTGTTGATGTTGACTTTTCTAAAGTGTTCTAAAGGAGGAGATTATATCCATCATCTGAGCCTCTAGGATTAGGGGCTTAGAAACATCAAAATGTGTTGGGAAAAAATAAATTTTAGGGGACATTGGAGTTTCAATAGTGGGATGAAGAAATAAAATGCAGTGCTTTACTTATCTTGGAAATCTAGCACTTTTATACAAGTTGGAGCAATAATTTCTTTTTCCACCAGAACAGCATCCATGAACTTAGTTCATCAAAGCTTGCGTTTTCATAAAATCTTTTCTGCTCATGTACAGCTCGTCTTTATTTATGCTGACAAAGACTGGCCCTGAAGATACCATCTTTGTTTTCGCCACACCACGTATTAAACCTGGTTGTTGAAATCCTTCAGCAGTTATGGGAACCGTTGCTGACTTGACAGACGTTGTCTGTGTCTAACAGCTGATGACTTGCTGTGTAGAGATTCCCAGCATCAAACTTTTGATCTGCTGAGAGTAACACCAGAGGCCCGGATTCTAGTTCGCTGCTGCTGTTTACCGTCATCAGGGATTTGTATTATCCCCAGTTAAATCACCAGGATTCTAGCAGTTCAATTGTTGCTGGTGTGATGCATCCAAGCGAGCCATCTGTTTGGGGAACAGTTCTGTCCTGCTGTCTGTGTCTGCAAGTCTTGCAGCTGTGGTCTCTTTGGTTTCGTGTTCCATTGTTCTTTGAAAAGCAGAGTCTGGGGAGGGCAATGTAAGAACTGATATCCTAAAGGGATACCAGCACGGGAGGAGCAGGTTAATCTGGATTAACTCTTGGAGTTATTTGACAGTTGAAGTTATTTCTTCTAAGTATTCTTAAGAAGGCAGCTGAGTAGAAGATTTTGAATTTCCAAGAGGACAATGCATTCTGCCACAGGTCTCCAAAATTAATTATCTCACATTTTAATAGTGTCAAAAGAGATCATAGAACAATGGGAACAAAGATGGGAAGAGGCGGGGTGCATGGAATTCATATTGCAGCCCAAAGAAACTGCAGTGGTCTGCCCAACACACTTTTTAAATCAAAGAGAATTGATTTAAAGGGAAGGGCCAAGGAAGGGTTGTTTCTGAGGCAGAAACGTGCTGAAAAGGATATGGGACAAAAATGTTTTTGGGATATGGGTCAAACCAGGATAATAGCAGAACTTTGGAATGTGGGAGGAGGCCATTTTCTGTCAGAGACACACAATGCTAGTTTAATATGATGGATTTTCACATTTGCTTTCTTAAACTTGTCTTGAAGTTGAGAATTCTTTCCTTGTTTGTGTCAGATCCTTCTTTCTACATCTTTCACGCTTGTGCTGAATTCTAATTTCTGTGTTTGCTTATTTCTACCATCATTCGATTGCCAAGCAAATGAGCAGAACTGTAAGATCAAGCAGAAGCTGGACTAATAAGGAAAAAACACTCATACTGAAACAGAAAATTCTTCCATAATATGAGAGTAATAGAAAGTAACAGGCAAGATAGATTGCTATTGGCATAAATGTTCTCATTTTAGAGAATATTGTTGCAGTCTACCCCAGCACGGAAGTTCTTTTTTAATTGCATTGCAGTTCTTTGGAAAGTGTTTGCGACTGACCAAAATAACAGGAATATGCCAGAGATGCTTAAACAAACTCTTGCAGCCTCCTGTGGGACCAAGACAGCATCCTTCCATTGCAAACATATTTCTCACATCTATTAGTCTTCCAGTGTAACGTAGTTTTTAAATGTCACGTGGTTCTGCAGCATCCTAATAGTATCTCTTGGGGAAAATATTTTCCCTGATGCCGTAGGGATCCTCAGGAACAGAAAGAGAAAATACTAGGCTGGTGATCCACCTCCATCTGCAGATTGCCAGCAGCTGTAAGTTGTCAAATAGATGTATTGACTTAATTAGTCTGGCTAAAACTGTCATGTTTTCTGTTGAAGCATGATATGAGTTAGTGGTGTTTTATAGGTGCGGTACTGCCCAGTTCTCAGCTAGCACCTGTACCTGTAGTCAGAAAAAAACTTTGTAGCTTTCAAAGAAGTACCGTATATATACACTGTGCAGTATTTGTACCATCCTCAAATACTGGTTTTCATAAAAAAAAAAAGTTTCTTTATCCTTTGTCTTCCCATTAAACAAGTAATTTTACTGCATATGTCTGAGGGCAAGAAATGGGATAACTGTATATACATGAACCAGATGTTTTTTTCTGATCTCTGTAACAAGGGAAGATGTAGCTCTCTGAAGCGTTCACAGAGGCTGTAGGGCTCTCCTTTGAGCTTTTACTTTGATTCCTGTTTTGTGGGGATGGGAAACTTGCCATCATGATGTATTTAGCTTGAGAGAGAGAGCAGACAATCAGGACTTTCTGATCACAAGTTCAGATTCTGTGAGCCACTTCTTATTTTTTTATGGAGCTACAGCAGTCCTTCCTGTTCATTTTGGTATTTGCATAGTACAAGTTAGAGAACTCTTGTTAGGCATTGCCAGCATCAAATCCTTCATTTCTGTTTGAGCTATAGCATAACTCTGAGAAAGATGTCCAGTACTGATTAGTACTTCAAATGATGGAAACTTTATCATTTTCCTTGATAAGCTGTTTCAGTGATTAATCATCGTGACTCTTTGCTGCCTTCTTATTAAATTAAGCATGCTAAGAATTGCAATTCCGTATCCATTTTCCTCTCTAATATATATTTATTTTCTGGAAAAATATTTTTATAAGAATTTTCCAAACTGTTTTCCAACTTTTTAACACTCAGATATACTATAGAAATAATCACATTACTAATTCTGGATAGTTATATTCTATTATTACCCTTATCAGAAATCCAGTTGCTCATGCATTCAGAAATTATATTTGCCCTTTGTTCTGTACCATCTCATTAATAACCCACGTTTGGTTAGCTACCATCGTCTGATTTATTTTGATTTTTGCTGTCTTTTCCTATTTTAGTGTGTACTGTTAGACTAAGCTTAACTTAATGAGCCAGACTGGTGTGTGTAAGTTATCTGTCTCCTTTGTATACCTCTCTGCTCTTACTAAGGCAGGAAGCACTTACACCTCTCCACAGAGCATCACTGGTCTAATAACAGACCACATATCCCCCGAGGCCTCTGAATTGGAATTGATTAAATAATGATGCATTATTCAATGTTGGTTGACAAGGGTAATTGGACTTGGAAGTCTGTATAGTCTGAAAGTCCCTGATCCAGGTTCTGAAGACAACCTGTCTTCAGAACAACCTGTCAGAACAACCTGAAGACAACCTGTCTTCAGACACACCTCGAAACTTACCTTTGTCAGATGAAAAGTGTCCCTAGGACTATTGCATATATTTTATGTAGCTCTTTTTTATTATTATTATTTTTTTATTTTGTAATGTGATAGGTCACAGGGCACCACTTTGTGTTCTGGATGTTAGTCCAACAGAGCTATCTGGCATCACACATTTTAAAAATTGAATATTGAAGAGTATGATGGTGGTGATGAGTAAAATCTGTGCTCCCCAAGAAGTGCACATATATTCACTCAAATTAGCAAGCAGGTCCCTTCGATAGCTCAGCTGGTAGAGCGGAGGACTGTAGAGGTGCCGTGTGTAGGAATCCTTAGGTCGCTGGTTCGATTCCGGCTCGAAGGAGACAGCTCAAATTTTGAGCCAGCAGCGTGCTCAGGTGGCCAAGAAGGCCAACAGCATCCTGGCTTGTATAAGAAACAGTGTGGACAGCAGGGCTAGGGAAGTGATTGTCCCCCTGTACTCGGCTCTGGTGAGGCTGCACTTCGAGTACTGTGTTCAGTTTTGGGCCCCTCGCTGCAAGAAGGACATGGAGGTGCTCGAGAGAGTCCAGAGAAGGGCAACGAAGCTGGTGTGGGGTCTGGAGAACAAGTCTTACGAGGAGTGGCTGTGGGAGCTGGGGTTGTTCAGCCTGGAGAAGAGGAGGCTCGGGGAGACCTCATCGCTCTATATAGGTACATTAAAGGAGGCTGTAGCGAGGTGGGGGTTGGTCTATTCTCCCACGTGCCTGGTGACAGGACGAGGGGGAATGGGCTAAAGTTGTGCCAGGGGAGGTTTAGGTTGGATATTAGGAAGAACTTCTTTACTGAAAGGGTTGTTAGGCATTGGAATGGACTGCCCAGGGAAGTGGTTGAGTCACCATCCCTGGAGGTCTTTAAAAGATGTTTAGATGTAGAGCTTAGTGATATGGTTTAGTGGAGGACTTGTTAGTGTTAGGTCAGAGGTTGGACTAGGTGATCTTGGAGGTCTCTTCCAACCTAGATGGTTCTGTGATTCTGTGAATCTATGGGAACTGTGGCCGTCTTTTGCACAGGTCACAGAAAAAGACAAATGCAGAGTTTTTCCCCTAAACTAGTTTAATTTATGATAAATTTAGCTATTTTTGTAGACTTACATTGCTGTATGATTTCTTAGGTGACTAAGAAATTCTATAGTGACTTGTCTGGACTTTACGAAGCCTATAAGATTAATAGTTGTTAACTATGTATGGGTATGTTTATGCACTATATATTGAATTAACAACTATAAAGTTGCTTATACAAAGACCCCAAGTTAAAATCCAGTTTGTCTTCTTATTACGTTCCCGGGATTTTTAGTTCCAGAAGGGTTTATTAAGTCAGGAACATCATTGTGTTTGCCTGAATGTGTTACTTCCAGACCAGAGCCATACCGTACTACAGCCAGGTTAATAACCCAACATAGAACCAGTTCTGGAGTTTGTGTTAAAGTAGGAATTGTGCTTGTATCTTTCTACTGATACTGAATTTAAATATGAACACTGGAATTAATAGGAGTGTTACTAGGTCAGATCACAGGTTGATCCAGAAATGTAATCTTTTTGAATGGGCAGTAATAGATGTGTAACAGTACGGCATGTATTGAGGGGTGTTTCTGCAGGTGTAGAGAATTGTCTAATGAGATGTTATTATCCATGATTTTTGTATTTGATAAGCCCTTGATGAACATTGTTTCCATGAGTTTTTGAAGACTTTTTTGAGCATATGTATACTTGTAGCATGAAAAATATTTTCCTGTGGTGAGTACTGAGCTATATTGTGCCTTGTCCCTTCTTTTTGTTTGATTCAAACCGGATTATAATTTCACAACATGAGTTAATGAGTATTAGATAACTTTTCACTCTTCAGCTTTTCCTCAACATTTGTGATTTTATACATCTCAGCGATGACCCTCAGTTTTCTGCCTTTCATGCTTTCTCCTATTATGTGTATTCAGTTCACACATGGGAACTGTTCCGTACCTCTTACCATTAATTTTTGTCAGTACTTTTTCGACTTGAAGGAGAGGGATTGTTTGAGAACTGAATCCATCGCACCTTTCTGGAATATCATGGGTTGTGTTCTTTAGTTCTTTCCTAGTAACTCTGCATGCTCTGGGGACCTTTTCTGCTTTTTGCTGAAGTGGGATTCCCATAAACCTGTCCACAGTGACTAGAACTTTTTCCTGAGTGATGGTAGTCACATTACAGCATGATATTTTGTATATATCTTTAGCAATATTTCTTGCGTGCGTTATTTTGCCCTTATCAAAGTTGAATTTACCTCATCACTTTGTCACTTGGTATTATGAGATTCTCCTGTTATCTATTAAAGTTTATGCTGTGTGATCAGTAATATTGCCAGATTTTAAAATTAATATGAAACTTGCAAGCGTGTAGAAGGCTGTAATAGTCAATGCGCATCTCTGTATATGTAAACATAAAGATAACAAACTAAAGTACAAAGTTAACTATATACTCTGGAGAGTATGTTAAAGTTACACATTTCTTTTTCAGAATAATTGAGCAACATTTAAATTACAATTCTTTATCCTACAGAAATCAAAGGAAAATACCAGAGTATTTTGTAAGCGCTGCAAGACAATGCTGGGAGAAACAATATCATCAGGTATGGCATATACAGACTAAACTGGACTTGACTGCTTCAGCCAATGAGCACTGGAGGTTAAAAGCACCGGAGAAAAATAGCTTAACAGAAAAATGCAGGGCTGATTCCTATGTGTTTATTTTCTTTTGAAATAGATGAGATTGCTTTCGCTGTTAGACCTTGAAAGTGACTTACTGTGGAGATTTTCCTCATCCTAGTTTCTCTGGCATATTAAATTAGTTGCTAAAGCTTTGGAAGACAGGAAGAAAGATTCCAGTTTATTAGGAATCCCAGTAAAAAACGAGACCTCAAAAGTTACAGGTTGTTTATTTTGCTATCATTCCTACAGAATAATGGAAAGGTTAATTCAGAACTTGGTCAGCAAAGAACTAGAAGCTAAAGATATTGCTAACAGCCAGCCTGATTTCATGGAAAGGAAATCTTATCAAATAAACGTAATATTTCTCATCAAGTAATGATGAAATTTTGAGATTATTGGTTTAAAAGTTGTTATTATATTGAATCGTTAGGGCTTACCTGAAGTAGTCTAAAGATGAGTCTCTGATGGTCTTTAAAATGCAGTTATTAACAGGAGAGAAGCGATGATAAGGCTGTTACTAGCAGGGTTCTTTCTTTCATTCCCCCTCTGCTGTACTGCAGCAGTGTGAGTCCAGCTCAGTTCAGAGAATATAAAAAATTTAAAGAAAATGCAAAGCCTGTTTCAGAAATAAGTCATGAGGGAGATGGAAGACAGTTATAGAAGGTTCTGATTATCCTGTACAGAGATCTAAAAAGTATAGGCTTTAAGAAAACCTCTTTTAAGATAAGGTATTGGAAACCCCACAAAGCAAACTGTAATACTGCAAAAACAGGGGCTAGAAAAGAGCTTTATGAATTGTCGTGAATGAATACCTTCACCTAAGCCTTTAGCAACCAGTAGTTGATATGATTGCAGGGTACGGGAAAAGGGAAATAGCGTGTAGACGTGCAAAGGAATTGTCCTGGACTTTGTACATTGCTAAAGTTAGATAGCTTGTCAATTGTTTCGAGCATGTTTCATCAGTGGTGTAGGAAATTTACAGAGAGTTCAAAGAACAGGAACAAATTAATCACAGATGTATAGCAAAGTCTAGACAGAACCATTTCTATGAGAAGAGACTAGAGAGCAGGTTTGACTGTCATGCTTTGGTGCTTTCTTATGAGCAAAGATATCAGTGCCTTGAAGATGAAACTGGATTGAAATGGTGTAGCTGTGGAGGCCAGATCTGGCTTTGCCTGTTCATCCCCCAACTTTATTGCTACATGTTCTTAGGCTTTTTTGTTGGGAATTCCTACCTTCTACTTCTCTGCAAGCAAACATCTCCTCAATTTCCAGTGCCCATGCAGCAATGGAACCAATTCCTTGCTCAAGATAATAGCTGGAGACGTAGTATGACTGAACTGGCTTCTTTTTCTCCTGTCTCTTAGATCTAGGCACAGCATGGAGCAGACTAGAATTAATCTTTGAGGTAACATATAATTTCCTAACAGTGAGGATAATTAAAAACGTATAATACTTATCTGGACAAGGGGTGGGACTGCCAAGCCTTTGGAATCTTTGTAATAGGATTAAGTGTCTTTCTGAAAAGCTTGCTTTCATCCAGTTTTAATGGTGTGTGCAGGCAGAGGTCAAATGGGTCAATCCTCTTTACCCTTAAAATTTATGGAATTGATGAATCCTTTTTTGATGTTCACATGTTAAGGCTTAGTGGAATGAATTTATTATTCTGTATACTTGGCCTGTTTTGCTTGCTCTCTGGTTAGGCAGTGTTTTAGCCTAGACCCGGAGCTTCAGTGTGATAACCTTTGACCTGACTTCATTGATGAAGATTAAATTCTGAACTCAAACTCTTCCATTTAGTACTAAAAGGATGTCTAAGTGGAGCTTTTTGGGAACACATGCATTGAAATTTGGAATGTATGGTTTGTATATTAGTGTTAAGTTAGTGCAATTTTAGGGAAGAGGTTCTATTCTGCTCTTTGAGCAAAGAAGAAAATTATTCCCTTGTGTGTGCTGTGTGTTATTAAAACTGTCTCTTGTGATTCACTGCAGCATTACTGAGCAGCAGAGGGTACTAAAATACTTATGTAAGCTATGCTGATCTCAGTACTTTAGGAAAGTTCTTTCAATTCATCTTTCAGGTTTGGCTTTGTAGCAGCGCGTAATGGGCAAGAGTTAATAGGCACCAGCAAGCATTAATACATAAAACATTTCAGTCCAAGTGTTTTGGCTCTTGCTTACTTTGTTTCAAGTTGATTGTTCCTAGTGTTAAACAGGGATCAATATGAATGACAAATTGCTGATCATGTAATTAGCTCAGAGCAGTTTTCTTTTGGTGTAATGTATGTTTTCTGTTTGTGGTTGCTTCTCCTTCCACATACCAAAGCAGGAATTTGATCACCTGCTGAACCTCTTAATTGAATGCTGAACAAAAATTCAATTATAGTGTAGTGATATAGTGATTTACAGCTTAATCTTAAAAATTTTGTTTTTCTGTTGTATTTAAACGTGTTTGTCATTTCAGATACTATTAAATACTATGTCACTGAGGTGATTGTACAACCATCTGAGGGAAGTTTCAAAACAATACCAAGGTAAAAAAAAAAAATCAGATAACTTGCTCAGTTTTATATTTTGGAAAGGATGCTAGAAATGTAGGAAAACTCAGTTCATTCAGTAATTAAGTATAATAAAAAAGTGCTATCAAGTTTTACATATTCATAGACTTAAGCATTTGAAAGATACTGTAGCCTGTATTCACTCATATAATTATGTTTGTGTTTGCATGTGTGTTTATAACATCAAGAGAGATTGTACACAGTTTGTTGCAGTGTCCCACTATTCTGACAATAATCCAAAATAAATAGTTCAAAAAAATAAGCATTTTAAGTTTTCATGGCATGTGGTGACTAATTATTGAAATGGAAGGCTACATTACATAAAGTTAAGTAAAACCTGCAGTGTTTAATTGTGAGGTTTTTGAATTTTCAAGTAATTCAATTTGAAGTTAAGACTAAGATGGTACAGAATTTGATCTAGCTGTCTTCTATTATGCATTAGTCACAGGTCTTTTGTGAATTATATTTGAAATATGTGCATTGTTCTGAACTTTGCTGTGTTCACATGTGTAAGATATAATAGGGAAAAGCTTTTACTCAGCATTTGACATTTGTTGTCAGTCAAAGGAAAGGATTTGGAGCAATTTAGTCTGCTGATGTGTTTAAAAAAAATCTATTAAAAGATTGTGTTGCAGGAATTAAGTGCGCTGGTTGGGGGAGAGACAAAGATAAAGAAGCTACATTTCTCTATAAAAAGTGATTATGGGATGTGGTGGAATTTACAATATGGAGTTTTTCATATACTTGCACTGCATTGGTATGAATGACTTTGACAATGTAGTTGTTATTAAAACAAATATGTACTTAATTCTTAAACAGGTCTCAATTTGTACAGAGCATGGTTGCTCAGTGTCTTATGGAATTTTCCTCTGCTAAAAGCACATTTAGATTCACCATAAAAGGGGATGATGGAAAGATCTATATTCTGGTAAGTTTTTTATCTTAAAAAATTTAACATATGAATCGCAGCTTGTAAAACACATTATTTATGCTGATCGTGATTGTATGTGTAAAGAAAAATTAATTCAAATTCTTGTGTTGAAGTAGTTCTGAACAGTTCGGTTCATGTAAGGAGCTTTCCCCATTTTTTTTATGTAAGCAAATGTATGTGCAGAAACTTTCTCATGCGTAGAGTAATGAAAATACTGCAGATGCACCACAAACAGCATAGTGTTGTGGTTTAACCCTGGCAGGCAGCTAAGCTCTCTCTAGCAGCTTGCTCACTCTCCCCTAGTGGCTTGGGGGAGAGAAATCAGAAAGCTACAAGTGAGAAAGCTCATTGGTTGAGATAAAGGCAGTTTAGAGGTAAAGCAAAAGCTGTGTTCACAAGCAAGGCAAAATAGGGAATCCGTTTGATACTTCCCAGTGGCTGGCCGATGTTCAGCCACTTCCAGGAAAGCAGGGTTCATCACAGGTAATGGTTTCTTGGGAAGACAAATGCCATCACTCCAAGTGCTCCACCCCTCCTTCTTTCCCCCAGCTTTTGCTTCTGAGCAGGACACTACCAGGTGTGGGCCATCCCTTTGGCCAGCCTGGGCCAGCTGCCCTGGCCATGTCCCCTCCCAGCTCCTGGTGCACCCCCAGCCTCCTCGCTGGCAGGGCAGCACAAGGAGCAGGAAAGGCCTTGGCTCTGTGCAAGCACTGCTGTGCAGCAATTAAAACATTGGTGTGTTATCAGCATTATTCTCATCCTACATCCAAAACACAGCACCACAACAGGTACTCTGTCCCAGCCAAAAATCAGGACACACAGAAATAACGACGCTTTCTACTCAGAAAAATACAAAAAACTTAAATTTTGGCTTTGTAATATATATCATTTTTCTTGCTCCAGTGTTTCTTATCTGTAATCACTACAAGTTCATCAAATTTTCTAGCATCTTTCACAAATAGATTCTTAGGTCAGCAAGAACTACTAATGTAGTCAGTACATTGCATTGCAAAGTGAAGTGCAAAAAATAGTTGCCAATTACACTTGATGTTCTAATGCTGTTAAACTTGGTTAAGCTTTATAATTACCTGATAACAAATAAATTCCTCAAACTTGTAAGATGGATGGAAATTAGAGTCTGGAATTACTTTAATAGTGAACACTTGGTATAACCAGAGACGTTTTCTTTTAAGCACGTATGGGCACAAAATGAAAAATGTGGTAGAGTTTGGAGTAGCTGAATACTAACTCCTGTCTTTCAGTAATGAATCGAAGTTGGTTTTTGGAGTTGGATTCAGCAGTGAGAGGGAAAGGAGGGGGAAGATAACCCAAGAAAAGAAATGTGTCAAAATGGGAGAGACCTGTCTGTCAGATACAGATTCATAGACCATGTCTTAGAGGGCCTGAGCAGAACAAGTCTGTATTTGCCAAGTCTGGAGAAGGGGTTGTTGAAGCAATCAAGATGTGAGATAGTGAGTATCTAAATTACTAATAAAGGACTGTTAGACTGCAGTTGAGACAAGGACATACTCTGAACAAGTGTTAGAATGCTACTGTCAAAAGTTACATATCAACACTTGTGATATGTGAAGTACTTTCAGGATGACTTCATACATACAAAATCGGATGGCTTGGATACAATTAAATGGATTAATTGCTTTCTCTAAAGCAAGCTACAGAAAGCTACAGCTACAGCTTTTGACAGCTGTAACTGCATTGTTCCCTAGACTAGTTTTAAGGACAGTCACCTTCTGAAAAGCATCCCAGGGGGCTCCTTCAAAGGAAGCTGTTAACAATTTCAAAATAAAGGAACTCAGTTTAATTAAAGCTAAGTGAGGTGGCAGTACTGACCCGTGCGTGTAGGACACTCCTGTTTCATCTACATTTTTTCCAACATGTCTTCAACACTCAGCTTAAAGCACCGTGTGTAACGGCCCTAGCTAGTGAGGTATATAGGTTCAGGCTATCAATGTGTGCTGTGAATTACCAGAACAAAATCAAAACAGCCACTCGCTAAGCTAAGTGTAGTTGCTTGTCATCGTTCATGTGCATATGCTCAAGTGGTTATCCCCTCCAAAACTTCTTTATCTCTACATCTCTTTCCCGGAGCTTTCACTGTGATGTGCTGAGCCTTGGGCTCTGGTAAACTGTGACATATATGACATATACTGTGTGTCCTGTTAACAGTGGCTTTCTCCCTTCACAGGGGATTTCATATGTCTGCTACCTGGCATCATGCAACTTGTTTTACTTGAAGTTGATTAGGTCATGAGAAACAAAAGATTACAGTCTAGCAAGCAGCACTGTGTAAAATCTGTTTTATGTGATAAATATTTCATACACAAGCATTTTATACTGGCTCAGGACTAGTAAAAATTAATTTCCATTGGTAACTCAGATCACTTCACTACTCTGGGCTACGAATAAAGGAGAAGCCTGACTTTTTTGTACAGTGCTTAGCACCAGAGCCCTGAATCCAGCTTAGAATGCTAATACACAATCACACAGTTGTTAGATAAAATCAGTAAAGTGATGCAAGTAGTTCAGATTTCTCAAAATTCTCCCTAGTAAATTTCCCATGAACTGCTGTGAGCAAGTACTGTTGAACACCAGTCCTCTGAGCAGTCGCCATCCCTGGAGATCTTTAAAAGACATTTAGTTGTAAAGCTTAGTGGAGGTTTGTGGAGGTTTAGTGGAGGACTTGTTAGTGTTAGGTCAGAGGTTGGACTAGGTGATCTTGGAGGTCTCTTCCAACCTAGATGATTCTGTGATATTTAATTAAATTTTACTTTCCAGGTAAGGCTCTGTTACAGCCTTCTGTACATCCTAGCTTTACTTTTAGACCACATTAATTGCTATCTTTTTCCTTGCATGTCTTAGCTCTACCTGGTCATAACTATATGTTCTCTAAAAATCCTTACTTTTTGGCACTTCCAGTGGGCAGCCTTTCAGTTTCCTGTCTTTAGCATTCAGTCATTCAACACCATATGCTCTACTAATTCCTTAAAATAAATAAATAAATCTTATTAGCGACTGTGATGTATCAGGCATCAGTTTTATTTTATTAACTCCTGTTTTTCTCCTCCAGAGGCTGAGCAGACTGTGATAAGTAATAGTGAAAGTAAAATGTCAGTTTGTTTGTTAACACTTTTGTAGGAACTGTCAGAATGGGGCTTTCGTATTAGCTGTTTGTGGCACATCAGATTTAGGATCAGAGTAAAGGAAGAAATTGAAATTGATGTCATCCTCAGTAAAATAAATTATTTCTTCATTTATAGATATGGCTTTTAAATTCTGACACATTGCTGGTGGAGTCTTTAGGAAGTTCCTCTTCCCACAATGTTTTTACGCTGTTTGGAGATATTTTCATGCCTAACTCTGGACCAGTGGGGACCTGGAATGCTGTCAAAGTTCTTTACCAGCCATGCATTAAGAGCAGGAATAAAGAGTAAGTATAGCCTGTTCTGGCCTCAGGTTCTGATCTTTGTTTCGTCTTGCTTTTTAGGTGAGCAATATTTTTTGAAGTTCTTTGGACAATCCATTAATCACACAGGTGTACATACCTTTTGGACTCATACATTTATTTATTTTTTAAACGAAATGCCAGAGAAATAACAGATTTAGCCAAAGAGAATCTGCTGGTTAAATTTTGGTGCAAAAATTTTAACACACAGGCAAAAGAGTTATGTTGTACTTGCAGGCATATTGATAGCTTGGGAGATGACACAAATAGAAGCTGTTTCCCTTACAGGAGAGTGATGTGCTTATTTATTTATTCATTTTCCCTATATTAACTCACGGTGTACTTTAGAGCTTTGTCTATTGACAAAATATTTGCAAACCTGCTCCATTCTTAATATTTCTCATGATTAAACTCTTCAATTCACGTTAACTTTTTTCTTGCTTTCGTATAAGTAAGCCTAAGAACATCAGGTTCACTGTTCATAATGTCATCTTTTTGTGGTAACTGCTCCAGTTAAGTATTTCAAAAGGCAGAAGAAATCTGCAGACGTCCATACAAGTTTGTGTACAAGTTGTTATGAACTATGCTAATGCATCCTTTTACCTAAGATCATGTGCTGAAGCAGGAACCCTCTTGTTTAGTGCTGTAACACATTTTGCACCACAGGTGGTAGCCCAGGGTGCTTTATGGAGGACAGAATAATTTGGGTAGTTTTCAGTGGTGTAACCAGTGCATGTAGGTTTAAAATAAAATTAAAAAAAAAAAAAAAAAGGATTTATCTGGTTGGATTTGGTCTATTTCAGTATTGCAATTGCCTGTAGATTTTAGATCACAGAATGACAGGATGGTTGAGGTTGGCAGGGACGTCTGGAGGTCATCTGGTCAAGCCCCCTGCTCAAGCAGGACCCACAGAGCACGTTGCCTAGAGCAGATGACTAGGTAACTACTTCAAGTTTCCTCTGTGGAAAACAGTTGTTCTTTCCAAGATAGCTTTCTCAGCTTACACTGACTGCCTAGAAAAGTTGAACTTCACTTTTAGTGTAACTGTCTAAGGTTAAGAGTTACTGGAAATGAAGAAAATATGGTTTTTGAGTCTGAACACGGTAAATAAGTGTATCTAAATTAAATAGTGTGATTAAAACTGCTGTTTTATTTCCTGTAATGTTAACTCAAAAGGATATATTTAACTGCCACATTAGATGTGGGTGTGCAGCTGAACGGCACTGGTTCATAAGAATTAGCAGCAATATATTTTCATTTGTACAGTATTGATTTTAGTGTCTGCAGATTTAATTAAACATTTTTTGTATGATATGTTGCTGTTGTGGTACTGATGTGTAGAAGTAAACTGAAGCATAAAACTAAATAAATATTTAAAATACATGGTGGATGAGGATTTTGATGTGACTCAAATATATTAGAGGCTTAGGTGGACCAATTACTTTTTAAAAAAACTTAGACCTGCTCACAGTTGAAAATGAGGGAAGGGTTAGTTTTATTGACTTTTTTTTTCCTGTGAGGTGATCACAGCTCCTAGTTCTGCTGTTACAGAAATAAAGGATTTGGACAAAAGAGCAAAAATATTCAAACCCTCATTTCCTTTTTTTTGTTTGTTTGTTTTAAAACTGATATGATGTACATCTTTAGTCTCCTCTAATTCTCCAGAAGAACTCTTACACGTATATGTTGTGGGGACAGGAGAGCTGGTTGTTCTGGTTTGGTATTGGTTGATGCATGACTTTGTATTTTTTCCTTCTGAGGTGCAGAAACCAAAGTTATTGTTGATTTCCTGTTGTTTTCCCACTATTGTTTTTCTAGTAAAGCACAATGAAAAGGACATAAATGCTTGATTCTGATTCCACTAACTCATTTATCAGTTGACGTGGAGTAGTGCCTGTATGTGCAATGAGGCTGAGGTCTTTCCGTATCGAACAGTAATGTAAACACATCAGAAGAAAAAAATGCCAAGAAACAGTGAGACCTACTTAATGCAATGTGTTTGCGTTTAGTTCTCAAGTACTTATTTCAAGAATTCTGAACAAAATGTCTGATTTCTTGAATAGTGTGAGTTTCAAATGTGTTTTACATACCATATTCCAGCACTTGAGTTGCTTGTTTCCGCATACACACATGCCTTAGAAATACTGCCAAGGTTTTGGAGCCTATAGTCTGCTCTAAGGGACTAACTACAACATCGTTCTGAGCTTTGTGTAGTCTGTGAATGAAAGAATCATCTCCAGAATAGTGACTGAGATATAAAACAGAACAGGACTAGGGACACTTGTGGAGCCTTGGGAATTAATTATTAACAGCTTTGCTCCGGGTACTTTTTTCCAACCAGCTCGGTATGTTAGATTGTGTCACTTAAGGACATTCAGCAGCTCATAAGGCAGTGTGAAGTTAAGACATGGTTAGGTATATCCGGACACGCTATTTATAGTGTGGGTCTTGGCATTTCTCCTTGCAGAGCCCTATTTCGCTGATCTTTGAGGGTTGCCTTTGAAGTGCTGTATTGATGCAGTCTTTGCATCGTACTACTTCAGTTATTAAACAGCTCTAGAAACACGTGTGTCCTACGTGTGATAGCATGAGTCCTGGGTAGGTCTGCCTGCAGTTAGGCTCATGGCCGTTATGGGATCTTTATGAGCAGTCCTGCAGCAAATTAGTTGGAACTATATGCAGAGGAATAGTATGCTGTCATTCCTTGGTGAAGGATGCCCCATGCATTTTCCGCTCTGTTCTTACTGCGATATTTATTGGTGCCTGCCATCTGTCAGCAAGGCTCCTTTTCTCCACCTACAAATCTGCTGTGCAGACAGGAGAGGTCTTCCTTTCAAGTAACAGGTTCTCGGCAAATAGCATGTTATACAAAAAACTTTGCTGGGAGTGATAATGTTAAATACTGCTGAAGTGTGTGTTGTAAAAATGCATGAAGAAAATTGAAAATAAGGTCACATAGCAATTTGACTATAAGTTCATCTCAGAAAATATTTGTGAAGGTACAGTTAGAGGAAATCATACTTCTCCCTTCACAGTAGTGTGCTAAGCAAAGCTTTGTTTGTCAAAAAATATTGATAGCTTTTTATTTCTCATATGCATCTAGAGTCTCTCTCAATGGTTTACAGCTTTTTTGCAGAAGGCTTCTCCTAGGTAAGAATTTGCTGCTTATCATTGGAGATAATGAAAGCTGAAAAGCAACTTCCAGAAATCGTTCATGTGTTTTTTATTAGTTGTAAAGGGATAGATTAAGCTAGAAAAAAATGAGTTTGTGGCTCAAAACATGATTTTTTTGGAGTTCCAGTGCTTTTATTAGAGTTCTATGATTACATCAGAGTCTGTGTACAGTGGGAGGTTTATGAAGCTCAGTTACTGATGGATTGCAGAATGTCAAGTTGTCCCAAGAACAGCTTTCACTCTGTATATGATTCTACAGTAATTCACCTCTCATAAAAGTTTCAAGCTGTCCTAAAATTGTCTGAAATTTCTTTAATGCTATAGTATATCACTGATTCTTGTGTATCTGCAATAGAATGCCTTTTCCTAGTATTTCAGTATCTCTTGCTTGTAGAAAGTATACAGGGAGCACACAGACCGAGAGTTGACTGACTGAGGAGTGACCAACCTTCCACTGTTCTGTGGTTTCCTTACAGTGAGTTTTGTAGTTTAAGAAGCTTGTTGTGCTATCTCTGGAATGATTAAATGAGTGGGTGTGACTGTAAATGGACTGTAAGGATCTGTTTTATTTCAGATAATCTTTATTTATTTTTCTCCTGTCCCTTCATGGATTCTTTTGTGGTATCAAGAGAATTAACACCACAGATAGGCTGGTTTGCCCTAAAAAAGCTGACTGGAGCAGACAGGCAAAGCTTTTTGAAAGGCACAGTCTGATGCCAGTCAAAGGATTTGGGGCAGGCAGGAAAGAAAAATACTCTTCCAGGTTGAGAGAGACATGGGGAAGCCCACTGAACATCAAATGCTTTTTTTTTTTTTTTTTTAAAGTCTAGAGATTGCTCTTGAGAAGAACCGTTCTTCAGTACTGGCAACATCCTTTCCAATCTCTAGAAAAAGAGGTATGCAACTTTTTAAATGTAGCTTTTGGGAGAAACATCCAGACTCCTGTTTGTTGAAACTAGACCTGCCACATACAACATCCTTTTATGGTTGTTACTGAAGAACATCATTCGTGATCCTAAACATGGCTATATCTTTCCAACTCTCTGGAGCTGTCATATTTTTGGTATCTAATCTTTCCAATTATAAATAGTCCTAGAAGTACTAACTGAATTAGAGAAAAAATGTTGGAATGAAACCTTTGTCTACCAAAGGACGTCTCTGGGATTTTTGCTCAATTTTTGCTCATGTTATCACTGCAGTTGGGCTCGTTGCTTAAGGTGCCTTTTTGCTCAGCTTTTGAAATTTAGCACTGAAGTCAAAGGAGGTAGGGCTCTGACTTAAAAGATACATAAATAAATAAATCCAATCCTAATTCAGCTATTTTTTTTATTTTTTGCCCTGTATAGCATTAAAAATGCTTACGTGTCTACTCGTCTTGAAAGGTACTGCTGTTGTACTGTGCATTAGAAGTGTTAAATACTATATACACAGTAACTGGTAATGTACAACTAAGAAACTGAACGCAGCTACAACTGCTGATTTACTTCTTGGGTTCTGATTTTTTAGAGAAAAAGATAAATATGCTGTCAAGATTTCCTATCACATTTAATATGCTTTTGAAATCAGGATTTGTCATTCTGTAATATGATAAAGCAAAAATACAATTCAGTCTTATGCATCATCTTCCTTATTATTCATATTTATTAGTGAAACACTGATTAGGAAAGCACAACTTCGGTGGTTCTCATGTCTCTGTCGTTTGTATTACAGTTGCTCAGATCTTCTGGTAATATCAGAATTTGTGTGAGAGAAATGATGAATTGGATTGGAAAAAAATGTGAATTAAAAGCAGCAAGATTGTCTAAAACTAATTTAAAATTTATAGTCTGAAACAGTCAGGTAGTTCATTCAGCTTTTATAGGAACATAAGAATATAAGAAATTCCGTGCTGGGCCAAATCAGCACCCATCTAGCCCAATATCCTCTCACTGAGATCAAGAGGTGTTATTTACAGGAGCACGTGAACTGTCTTTCACTACTCAGTTTTTGTAGTTGTTTCATTAAGGATGTTAAGAGGATACAGTCCTGCCTATTTCCTCTAGTATCTGCTCAAGCATCTTTTGACCATCTTCTGTGTAAACACTTCTTGACCTTACTGGTGCTGTCTGCACAGCCTTTTAAAACAGCATGTTCCTGAAGTTCAATACAGGTGCAAAATACTCTTTCAATCTGTTTTAAACTGATCTGCTGCTGTTTTAAGTAAGTTGCCTCTAGATCTAGTACTGGGGGATTTGGTGAACAAAATTTTGCATTCATACTGGTAAAATAGACATGGAGAACCTAAACTTTATCCTGGTACTACATCATGCAGTGTTCTTGATAATTATATTTAGGTTTACTGTCCAGTTTGCTCGAGGGACAGCAATGTCATATCTATGCAAGTTCTACTATAAGGCAGGTATCTCTCTATTATATTAATTTTGCTTTAACACTGCTTTTTTGGAAGCCAGATAGCCGAAATGTTATAGTGATGATACATTGAGGATATTGTTGTAGGTTGAACTATAGCAGCTTTTCACTTAGGTGCTTAGAATTTGCTTCTGATAGACTTATAAAGACTGTTGAGTTTACTTGGAAACTGTAAATATTCAACTCCTATGATGCCTTCTAAATGACAGGATCTATTCGAGCAGGAAGGAATCCTATAATTAGCAAAGAGTGGGAAAAAAAAAGGCAACTTAGTCTTTTGGGCAGATTGCTGACAAGAACTGCTTAAACCTCAAAACTTGGTTTTCTGAACTCTAGAGCCTTGAGCTGTTTTAAATTAATTAGCATTTGTTGTCTCTATTGTATTTCTCCATGACAGGCTGTGTAAACTAACAATACTTAGATTAATGAAATGATTTAGGCTGCTAATTTTACTTGCAATACTTTATATATCAGTAAGGCACAAGCAAATTGGGAGCATATGACTCGAGACCACGGAAGGCTAATTTGTGAAGTTGTTGAGGATATTTCCGTTTGTTTGCTGAATGTCTGTGTGCTAACAATAGGATATTGCTGCTGGATGCTTATTTTGAATGCTGTAGCATCAAGGATAAACAGAGCAAGCAATTCTCTTGCTGGGTCCTCTGAATACTGGCCTTAAGCTATAAATGAAATAATTTGTATGACTAATAGGCATAATAATTGATGCCTTTGTGGATATGAATGTGCGAGGCAGGAGGGGAGGAGATCTGGCTGGAAAGGTGGAAGGTATTGTTCCAGGGAATAAAATTGCTGCAGAATTTTAGATTTTCAGACAAATACGTTGCTGAATTTCGGTCAAATAATTGCCGAAGGCAGGAGTGTTAGATCTACCCAGAAGTCAGCAGTTGGATAGACTGTGCCCATTTCCCCTCTGTGTGTGGTTAAAAGAGTATTACGTTTGGTCTACATTCTTCCCAGCATGTATGCACTATCAGAATACTTGTTAAGCCTTCCAATTTTTCTTTACCTCACGGTGATCCGAATAGATTTTATGGAGTCATCTGTACTCCTGGAGACAGCAGTACAGTAATCACCGGAGTGCTCCTGTGGATCCTGATTTTGCTGGTTTTCCTGGGGAAAGCAAAATTGTGCAGTGTCTCGTTGAAGACGGCTCTTCTGGGAATGACTCTGGGCATTTATTTGACCTGGATGCCCCGATCTCCAATGCTCCAGCTTGGACTTTTAAGCTCATACTGGTCGGTTCAGTTGATAGTGATCGAGGCTGCAGTAGCAGAGTTAGTTAGAAGTCGTTTTTAACCTAAGCACTTTTTTTGTTCCTGGTAGAATTAGATTTTTCTGACCTCCCCACAATTGCTTTATGTCAATATGGAAATGTTGATGAGGTGTGTCAGGCATTGTAGTTGCACTTTCTTATGCACTTTTTTTCCTTTTTTGCTAGCTTCCCAACTGTCCCGTGTTCCTTACAAAGCAATAAGGCTCAGCAATATATTGTATTTCCTCTTCTTTGTCCAAAGTTGATAGTTTATGATGAAAACTATTGCATACAAAACTGCTGAAATGCTTTTATGTATTTTTTACACTATTTTTTTCCCAGATGTTGAACTTCCTCCAGAAGTTGGGGAATATTTTTAAATGGAAAAAAAATAAAAAGAATCCACGATCATTTTGACCAGCTGGAATTAGTGCTGGTAATGTAAAGAATCATCTTCTGAAAACGAGACTGAAACATTGCTCTAAGAAGAGTCCTCAGATGTTTAATGATTCAGTGCACTTTGCATTTAATACCATTAACAAATGAGCTTTACTGGTTGTAGCCATACCTAAAAATCTGTCTTTTGAGACTTCCTGTCTCCAACTATTTGCATATTATTTCTGCAAACTGATGTTCAGCTGTTGTATTTCAAACAGCAGGGGCTGCATGTCATTAATATTATTAGGGCCTCTAAGTTTTGAAGCATTTTGTGATGATTAAGAAAAGCAAATTCTTGTTTGAGTTGAGAGGTGGTTTTATTGGAGATGCTATTTTGTTCTTTCTGAAATTGCTGAAACTCTCACTGGCTTCTGTAAAAGGAAATCAGTTACTGAGAAGCTGTTTTTGCCCCCCAACATAGAAATTTTGCAGACACTTTTATCACCTCTGCAGCTTTTCTTTATGTGTAGGGCCATTCTATGTAACACAGTTATCCTGGTGGCTTTCTTGTATCACCAATTATTTATGATGTAAGTCTTTACTCAGCAAATTGCTGAAAATAATGTAGCAATGGGTACCAGATAACTGTAAATGTTCACTGATTGCCTTCAGAAGAAATTGAAGAGATCATACTGTTATGGTTGATTATGAAGATGTTAAACTGGAGATTGGAAGGTTTCTAATATCAGAGCAGTGAGGTTCCTGCAAAACCTTTCAGTAGGAATAACATTGCCAAGAAACATAAATGCTTTTAAGATGCAGCATGATAAGAAGATGGGGAGAGGCTCTTTGATGGGGAAAAGCTCTTCACCAGGGTGTGTGGTGATAGGACAAGGGATATTGGTTTTAAACTAAAAGAGGTGAGATTTAGATTAGATCTTAGGAAGAAATTCTTCACTCGGGGTGGTGAGGGACTGGCACAGGCTGCCCAGAGAAGCTGTGGATGCCCCATCTCTGGAAGTGTTCAAGGCCAGGCTGGATGGGGCTTTGGGCAACCTGGTCTGGTGGGAGGTGTCCCTGCCCGTGCAAGGAGGCTGGAACTGAATGGTCTTAAAGGTCCCTTCCAACCTGAACCATAATTCTATGACAAAATTGCAGAGGAATGCTTTGACACAGTTTCTTTTCTTGCAGGGAAATAAATGAGCTTTCTGGCAGGGTGATGCCTTCTAGTTCAGTGCACCGGCTGTGTCACAGACCTACCAAAAGACTTCCCAGTTCACCTTTGCTGTATATTGTTTGCTCTCTCTTTGGAGTGAGAAGTTAGCATATGCGTTGAGAGCCACACTGGTACCACGGTCTTGATTCAGCTCTTGGTCAACAAGATCATAATTATCAAGTGTAGTGTTTTTTCTTTACCTCTGATGTGTTCTGTGTCTGAAGTCCATTCTAATTAACTTTATTTGCAAAGGATTTGTAGTAGTTTATCTGCAGCTGCCTTACTTTCTGCTGTTGCATCTCCTCTTTGAATGAACTAATCTACTCAAAGGCTTCCATTTTCACTGTACTGGTGGCTGTGAATCAGTCTTTGCATGCCTTCTTTACTTCCTTTCATCAAATCTGCATTTTCTCTGTCTGTAACATCAACTCCTATTTCAGCACTGACTTAATCATGGAATCACAGAATGGTTTGGGTTGGAAGGGACATTAAAGCCCATCCAGTTCAACCATCCTGCCATGGGACACCTCCCACCAGACCAGGTTGCCCAAAGCCCCATCCAACCTGGTCTTGAACACCTCCAGGGCCTCACCACCCTCACAGTGAAGAATTTCTTCTAAAATGTTGACTTGATTAATTAAAATTCAACCTTAAATTAAATTTTGACTTAACCTAGATTTAATCTTCCATTTAAATCCCCTCTCTTTCTTTTTCACTTCCAGTGCTACTCATGGTCATGTCCAGAACCCAGCTACCGTGCTGTATGCCTTCCTTTTCTGTTCCTCATGCTTCTAAGCTGAGACTAGATTTATTTGATCTTGATCCATAAAATTTTAAGAAAGCTCACAAAAAATAGAGCCAAAATCACCTGTTTTCACGTATCTCACTGTGTCAAGGTATGTGTGTGTGCCCACTGTAGTTCCCACAGTGGTATCTCAGAAGGGCAGCAGATGGCTTGTGTGATTCCTCCAGCTCTGCTCTGTGCCTGTGGCAGGACTCTGTGGACAACCACGTAAGTGCTGCAGAGGGCTCCATGAACTTAAGTATGGATTATACAGACACTGATAAATCTCTGCCATAATGCAAGGTGAAAGCTTCTGACTAGTTGAAAGGGAAAACCTGGGAATTAGCTCAGAGGGGAGGAAGTTTAAAAATTAGGGACAGTCTTGTGAAGCATTGGAGGTTATTTATGGAGGAGTACTTCCACTCCCAGAGGAAAGTTGGCTGTTGTGCGAAGACATGTTGGCTGAGGACAGGGAAAAGGGGCTAGGGGAAAGTTGTGCTCTCTAGATTTGCAGTTAGTTTTAAAGACCATTTTTAGGAAAGGAAGTTGGGTGCTCTACTGCTGGTTTAATTTATTTGTTTAGTATTTAATTGCTATTTAAATTTGACCTGTAGCTACACCTGATATTTTAATGCCAGTGTTGTGCCCTACCGTGCATAGAGCAGACATCTGTACAAATTCTGCTACGCTCACATCAGTGAATAAGGAAAATGATAAAAGTAAACCGTTCCAGGGAAATTACACTTTGAGTCGTAAAGGGGAAGTATGGCATATGTGAAATATTAACTTTAGTAATTAAGCTTTTGTTTGGCAATGGTGTGGATTGAATGAGTGGAAACAATACTTTGTGATGTTCGTGAATTCTCAGGATCAACTGATTCTGTGATTTGTGATGTTCCTTACTTGGCTGCACATTATTGTAATTATGTTGTGAAATACTGAATTTGCTTCCCTTATGAAGTCAGTACAGCGCAGAAAAAAAAATTGAATAACTTTAAAGCAGCATGCTGAGAGCTTTTTGTGAACAGTGATTACAACTTTTATTTGTACAGCAAGATAACTTCTCCCTTTGGATTCAGGCATAATGTTCTGGAGTGTCTGGTATTTGTATATACTTCAATATGGAATATAAGCAGTACTGTGAAAATGATTTAGTTTTACCCGGAGGTTTAAAAATCAGAGCCCAGAAAACATTTTTATCTTTATATTGTTCTGAAAATCCATTTCAGCTTCAGAAATGGCCTCCTGCTTGGTATAATAGGTCTTAAAAAGGGTATTAAGGTTTATGGAGCATATGCAAATCTTTGTGTGGCACAGTTAGTATGAATAACCTGCATGAGAACATTAAGCAAAGAGCTTTAATGCCGTGCCTGTGCAACCCAGAGTTTTAGGTACAGGGCAAGAACAGTGCTATGCTATCACTGATTATACAAAGCTTTGTTCATTCAGTTTGATTTTATTTCTCTCTTTTTTTTTTTTTTTTAATAACTTCTTTGCCACTTGCCTGGTTGATAATTCTCAGTAAGTGTTACTCTTTGTTGCTAGTCTCGAGCCCTGATCACATGCCCGAAATCAGTGCCATCGGGGTAGGACACTGAAGACTCCCTCTGTGTGCTACTAGGGGCTGGTGTTTGTGCACGGGGTTTGCTGCCTGCCCAGGATTCACACCACATTGCTGCTCCTCTCCTTCACTGACTTGATGAGGAACTTTGACTGTCCCACTTAAACCAATCCTGCTTTTCAGTCACAGTGTTGGGTTGGCTGCTGAGGTTACTGTACCAGCTGTTCGCCCGGCCTTTGCAGCACGGATGTCTGAGCCACCTGACAGCCAAGTCCTCAACTGCTGCAGTTTAGAGCATATGGTTGAAAGTAAATTGTTGCCAATTTTGGGTTGCTTAAAGACGCTGCACTGTGAACCATGTCAATTTAGGAAATGAGTGATGAGTGGTTCAGACATCCAGGCAGGGTGACCAGCTGGGGACCATCTCCATCAGCTCTCCTATCCCTGCTCATCAGTGAGGTCACTGGTTACCCAAAACTGAGTGACACAAATACCTCCTGGTGCACACAATTCACAGAACCAACAAGTCACCAGCTTTACAGCATTTAAACTTCGGTTCTGCATGGTTTTGGAAAAACAGTAAGTTTTTAAACCATTAATCATTACTTAATAAACCCGTGCTGATTTATCATAATTACATCTATAAATCAATTTCTAATGGCTGTACACATGCATTTCAACAGTCCCTTCCCTAAGGCCACTTCAGTCAGCATGAGCTCAGGCTGATACATAGACTTTTTTTTTCCCCAAACTCATAAGGAAGTGTAAAAATTTTATGATGTTGCCTTAACAAGGCCCACTGGGATTTGGGATTATTTATCTAAGCCCTAATTGAAGACAAAAACTTTTCTATGGTTAGCCATGCAAAGCACAGGTTCTTTTCAGACAGTCCAGTGCACTTTAAAAATGATGAGAATTTGATAAAGGTAGAGCTGAAATCATGGACAGAAGTATGAACTTACTTTCCTCTGTGTCCTTTTTCCCCAAAGCTGAAGTTACTATTAACCATCAGTATAAACTGAAAAATGTAGTGACAGCACTTCTTGAATTTTAAGGCCACTTCACTATACTAGGACCAGCAGTGGAAAACTTTTGTCATTGTTAGAAGGAATCTATTTGCGATGCTGAAGAAACCAGAAGGTGAAAAAGATCTGCCTTATGCCATAACAAGAGGATTAATTCTCTGTACAATTAATGTGATTTCTTAACCTTACTCTTCAGCTCTCAAGTCTCTACTCTGTGTCTGTGAGTTAATTTTTATTCATGTATACCTCTGTTGGGACCTCAGTTTCGCGTCCCTATTGCCTTCTCCTAGGAAGCTATAGAAGAAGAATTAAATGAAATATATTTCATGAGATACTTTATGTTCAACTCCCTCTTGTTTTCTTGCAGTAATTAGAAAATGATAGAATTTCTAAGGGCTTGGAAATGACAAATCTGATGTAAAATTAGACTTGAATTAAATTACAAAAAAAAATGAACCTAGTATTTTTTTTATGAAAAAGATTTTGCAAGAGGCCATAGTGTGGTTGGTAAAAAGTTATGTTACACACTTCTGAATCAGCAGAGTTGCTTTATTTTTTCATTTCTTTTGTGAAATCTGAGAAATCTGTGTGTTGAGAAATTTTGCACTCCAAACATAAACATTATGTCAAGAAATTAGTCATTCCTCCTTTGTTCAGAGCTATACACTGACAAATGCCTACATTTCATTCAGTCTTCCCTTGGGTAAATTTCTGCAGTTTTTGTTCTCGGTGTTTGCTCTTTCGCATTAAGCTTTAATTCTGACTTCCTATTACCAAATCTGTAACACTGCTTCTCTGAGTTGAGAGTTAATATGTGAATTCTGTTCATACAGAGGCACTACTGAAGCATCAGACACAACATTGTAATGTCATGAAACTGAATTCACCACTTCTGCAGGCATGTCCAGATCCTTTTCATGAATATTTCAAGGTGAACTGTCTGGAATTACTTTGTATCTACTGTGGGGTAAACAAGTTCATGTCAGCAGTTGCTGTGCAGTAGCTGTTAACAGCAGCCTTGGTTTTTCTATAGCCCTGCTGTGCACTTCTACCCTTCAGGATATCAGAAACTTGAGGAGGCTTACTTCTGTTTGCCCAGCTTAGGGCAATGGCCCTTAGTTTATACATGCCTAAAATAAATGTTGGAAGGTTTTTTTTTTGTTTTTTTTTTTTTAAAAAAAAAAGGTCTGGAAGCTCAGGAACAGAGTATTCTGTTTGATGCACGCTGGCTTTTCAGGTCAGTGGTGCTGCTGCTTGCATTAAGGAGCAGAGTGGCGCAGCGGAAGCGTGCTGGGCCCATAACCCAGAGGTCGATGGATCGAAACCATCCTCTGCTAGCAGCATTTTCTTCCCCTCCGCTCAGCCCTGCTGAGGCCACACCTGGAGTCCTGTGTCCAGTGCTGGGCTCCCCAGTACAAGAGGGACACGGAGCTACTGGAGTGAGTCCAGAGGAGGGCTACGAAGATGATGAGAGGCCTGGAGCAGCTGTCGTATGAGGACAGGCTGAGAGAGCTGGGCCTGTTTAGCCTGGGAAAGAGAAGACTGAGAGAAGACCTCACCAATGTGTATAAGCATCTGAAGGGAGGGTGTCGAGAGGATGGAGCCGGTCTCTTTTCAGTTGTGCCCAGCAACAGGACGAGAGGCAGCGGGCACAAACTGAAGCACAGCAGGTTCTGGCTGAATATGAGTGGCACTTCTGTACTGTGAGGGTGACAGAGCGCTGGGACAGGCTGCCCAGAGAGGTTGTGGAGTCTCCTTCTCCGGAGATTTTCAAACCCTGCCTGGATGCCGTCCTGTGCAACGTGCTGGACTAGTGCTGGAGGGTTGGACTAGTCTGGCTTTGAGCAGTAGATCAATAGCACGTTGCTCTGTCATCTGCAGCCATCCCCAGCACAGTAGACTACAATTACGCAATACATTAGGTAAATACCAAGCCATCTGTCCTAATTTAGAGTAAAGTGTATCCCAGGAAGGTATCAAGAAGTGCTAAAAATAAATAAAAGTATTTCAAGGGATAGGCAAAGTTAGTCCTTCATGCTGTGCTGTAGGCATATCTTTGACTTCAACCAAAAAAAAATCTGCAGTCTACAGTCATGATAGAACTATTGCTAATTTGAGATGGTGATGACCATCAGCAGTGTCATCCTCCAGTATGATGCATTGTTCATCAGCAGTGATATGGCTAAAGCAGTCTGTATTTTTATTGTTTCCAGAAAAATTATTTGAATTCTCTCCACCTGGGATGCAGTAAGACATTCTAGAACTGCAGCTTAAAGCCTTAACAGCCATTAAACTGAAGCAGCACTTTCTAAAGCATTGGCCATGCAGTTTTTATGAGAGTAATTTATTTTTCCTTTTGGTGGGACTACATTGCTTTGCTGCAGTTACATTGTACTTTGGAGCTATGCCAACAATTCTTCATGGTATGGATCTTCAAGAGCAGTCACAACAGACTTTAGCCAACACCCAGCAAGAGCTAAGCTCCTGTGCTTTCTTGGTTTTGTACAAGAACTCCTTAATTAAGCAAAGCTGCTTTTCTGAAGAGCAGTGAGTTCTGCTTTTGCACCCAGCTAAGCAAAAATGACATAAAGAATTTTAAAAAGCAGTTTAAGGGAAATATATTGTGAATACATTGAATTGCCTTCCATGTTTTCTTACTATTGATATTGTATTTATAGGATATAAAGCTATTAGAGAGTGTCCAAAGGAGGGCTATGGTGATGGTGAAGGGTCTGGAGGGCAAGACATATGAGGAGCAGCTGAGGTCCCTTGGTTTGTTCAGCCCAGAGCAGAGCAGGCCGAGGGGAGGCCTCATGGTGGCCTGCAGCTCCCTCACGAGGGGAGCGGAGGGGCAGGCGCTGAGCTCTGCTCTCTGGGGACAGCGACAGGACCCGAGGGAATGGCATGGAGCTGGGACAGGGGAGGGTCAGGCTGGGTGTTAGGGAAAGGTTCTGCACCCAGAGGGTGGTCGGGCACTGGGACAGGCTCCCCAGGGCAGTGGTCACAGCACCGAGCCTGCTTTAGTTTTAAGAAGCATTTGGACAACACTTTCAGACATATGGTCTGATTTTTGGGTGGTCCTGTGTGGGGTGAAGTGTTGGACTTTTGATGGTCCTTTGGGTCCCTTCCAGCTTGAAATTATTCTAGTCTATGTACATTTGAGCATCACAAGCCCAGCAGGAGCTTTGTTTTCTCTGTGAGCTTATATTCCTTACAGTCAGATGCTCTGATGAAATTATAACTGATGACATTTTATTTTTGCAGCTTGCTGCTTTTACAGCTTAAACTTCTGCCACAAAGTCTTGATCTTGCAGATAAATGAAGAAAGAATTTCCCTCCCCATATGCAGCTACTGTTATGGGGTGGCTCTATGGTTCTAGATGCTGCTGCTATGCCTTTTATAGACTGTGGTTTTGCTGGTAGGACATGTCATGGGAAGTACCTGGCTGGCTTGGGATTTTATCTCCAAGGTCAGTTCCCACAAATTAAATTTTCTTTTCATTCTATGATCAGCCTATTTTTGCTTACCTGGTACTGAAACTAAATAAAGATGATAATGTCATAGATGTACTCACTGACCATCTGTGCATGGTATGAGTGCTGTCATGAATTTTAGATTTAGTATATTTGCAAATGTTCATGGTCCCACTCATGTAGGTGAACACAAGTCTGCCTTATGCATTGGTGCTTGATTTAGCTTTTCAGAAATTTGTTTTAGATACTGTGAATCTTCAGTGTAAAGGTTGCAGGATAGGTGAACACCTGTTAATCCTTCCCTGTGATGCTTAAGCTTTATTTCAGCATTTCTTGCAGCTGAAGTTCTGTTTTGTCTTCTGCAGATACTGTACAATTAGTGCTGTTTTGCAGTGGAATGAAAGTATTTTATGGCTGATAGGTTTTACAACTGAAAAGTAATGCTTTGGAAATCACATAGCAGCCAGCTGGAGGAGGCAAGGCAATGTTAAAAAGCAGTTTGTGCACACCCAAAAACCTTTAATCTGGAGAAGTATGTTGAGCATTACTTGGAAATTACATGCTCCAAGGCAAAGTTACTCCTGGACAGGATTAAAATCTCAAGATTTATTGCCATGAAAAGAGTTGCATTGTGTGGAGATAGATTATTCCTTCAAAGCATAGAAACCTACTTGTAAACAACCATATCTGTGTTGGCACAGTGTGCTAATGCTGTTTTTCTGTTTTCATCCTTTTCCACTTTGAGGGAAAAAAAATCTGTGGGCTAAACACAGGACTTATTTGTACTAATAACATTTTTGAATAACTGCACCAAAACCATTGTAGTTACATTTAAGTAAAGAGCCTACAGCTGAGTCTAATAAAAATGTTGGTTGATGTAAACAAAAAGAAAGAGAATTTGACCTGTACAGTGCAAATTGAGGTAGGCAGCTTTTTCTTTTCTCTCCCACTTTCCGTAATTAATTTAAAATAATCAAAGCATGTTGAGAAGTAGTAAAATAATTTAAAATACATAAATAAGTTGAATGTGGTTAAGATTCATATTCGGTTGTCTAATACAAACAAAACCATTTAATCCCTGTCTTTCAATGTACTTTTTAGCCTGGGGTCCTTAATCTATGCTACATATTAGAGTTATAAATGGGAAAACTGCAAGTGTAATATGTTTTAAATCACAGAAGCATTCATTTGATCAAATAGCATAATTATACTTAAAAGGCCCTTTGAAATATTACAAGAACATTTGATACTTCTTATGTCAGACATTTTGAAAGATATTATGGCAGCGGGCAGATGGTACTCTGGCGAGGTTAAATTTGAATTTGCATTACAAGCCTTCCTTATTAGTATTAAATAACTTGTCTCTGTCAAATGGCAACACATGGAAAGTTGGAAGAGGACTTAATGTTTTGTAGGATAAGAAGATTAAAACCTGTTTTTGTAGTGGATATCTAGCTAACTTCTTTTGAAGCACACGCCAGAAGTACATAGTTGCTCAATTTAAAGTATGCATTGCACAGAAAAAAGAAGAATTGTAATAATGGTTGTATGTGTATACATGTGTAATATATACTTTATATTACTTAATATTCATTTATGTACAATTACGTAATTATATAATAATATACGACTAATTTATGTGTAGTTACATAACATGTGATGTAAATATCAGTAATTTTATGGTAAGACTACTCTACAGGAGATTATTGAAGACTATTTAGAAATACAGTTTCAAAGTTAAATAAACCTTCATCCTGTCTGTATAGTGATGCATTGGAAAAAAGGTTCACAACTTAGAGAAGGAGCTAGAATACTTCTGTTGTAGGCCTCTGTAGTCGACTGTAATAAACATAAAAAAGCAGCCCCTCATGTTGTGGGTGCCTGGATTACTGCTGTACGTTCTCTTACTCCCTTTGATAAGTTCTACTACTCTTGCTCATCTCCTTGTAAGGACACCAGTGGGTTAAATTTTCATTCTTGCCTTCCCTGTCTTTTCAGAGAGATTTAATACCTTTTAATTTGGAATACCATGCAACTAGTTATCCTAGGGAAAGGTCTCTCAAAAAATCACTTGAACGCTCCCAGCTATTGAACACGAATAATAAACCAAGTTAGAACAAGACTGCAGATGTTTGTTTTAGGAGGAAAACAGTGTCTTGATTCTGTAAAGAATTTTTTTTCCAAAGGACTTTGGTGTAGGCTGCTGTAGGCAGTGTGAAAGCACTGCACTTCTTACTGTTCCATATTATTTAAATTTTGGCAAGAGTTTAGAAGCTAATGAGCATGCATTGATTTTTATGTCATTTTTAGATCATTGCAGGGATAATTATAAGTATAAATAACTTAGCCTCCTGGTATATTAAGTATATAGACACATCATCAACTGTAATTTAGAATTGTTTTTAGATTAAATCATTTTTACAAATAGTTATTTAGTTTTGCAAGTTTGTCCTTTGGTTCAATAAAGTCATCTGTCATTTATACCAGTGCTGCAGCTTGTGGAAAGGGCAACTTTAACAAAATTCAGTGAACCCTGAGAGTTAGTGCTGAGCCTTTGTCAGCTTTTATATTAGATTCTTCAGCATGGCTTTGATTCAGCAAAACACTGAAGCCATGGCTAACTTATAATAATCTCCTTCAAGTGTTTCACAGCATTTGGAGCCCTTAAATGCAAAGCACATTTACTTAGATTGTAAATAAACAAGTGAAATTAACCCGGTGCCTTGGCAATAACATTGAATAGTTCTCTGTATATGGGCTTTTTTATTTTCCAGTTTTGATTTCTGTAGACTACTCCAAGTTAATGTATTAATGGAAGTAGCTTGGTAAATCAAAGATGGTGATGCGGCAGCTCTGGAAAGGAAAAAAAGGGCTCGCCTGTTCCTCTTCAAAAGCAGAATGTTTTGTCTGTTGCTGAGACAGTTGCATTTTAAAGTTAATGTCATGCATGGTAGGGGATGATTACTACTGATAAATGGCTTTGCCATTAATGGAAGAAGCAGAAACTCAATTTCTTTTGAAAAAATGCAGTCTAGTAAGAGTTCTAGTCCAGTTTTTCAAAATCTGATAAGACTCCCAATATTTTTTTCATGATTTCTCTTACTTCACTGATATACTGTGAATGTGTTGTGGTTTTTTTTTGTGAAGACACAGGACATTATGGGTGGGTTCCATGACCTGCTGATTGGGTTTGTTTGCTAGTACTTAGGGTCAAGGAATTATAACAATAAAATGTAATTTTTTTTTTTTTGGTGTCTTAAACCTTGCTTTTAAGGACACTATTTTCCCATCTTACTCTGTCTTACATAAACATGGTAGCAACTCATGGGGATCAATTCCTTAATGACCATTGGAGAAATACCTGATGAATTAAATGTATGTATCTGAAAACATTATGATCAATTACTTCTTTGCTGGAGAAGTAATTGTTTTACCTTTAGTCTTATCTGTAGTCTTATCTGAATACTTGTTTTCAATTTTTGCTCATCTCATGCTTTCAGATTAGTTGAACTTTCAGAATTAGTTGAATTAGGTGATCCTGACCAGTCACCATGGGCTTAAAAAAGGCAGGTTCTGCTTGACTAACCTGATCTCCTTCTATGATAAGGTGAAGTGCTTAGTGGATGAGGGAAAGGCTGTGGATGTTGTCTATCTAGACTTTAGTAAAGCTTTTGACACCATTTCACACAGTATTCTCTGAAGAAACTGGATGTTCATGGCTTGGATGGGTGTACGCTTCTGTGGGTAAAAAATAGGCTGGGTGGCCAGGCCCAAAGAGTTGTGGTGAACTGAGCTAAATTCAGTTGGAGGCTGTTCATACGTTGTGTCTCCCAGGGCTCAGAACTGGGGCCAGTTCTCTTTAACATCTTTATCAGCGATCTGGATGAGGAGATCGAGTGCACCTTCAGTAAGTTCACAGATGACACCAAGTTGGGCATGAGTGTTGATCTGCTCGAGGGTAGGAGGGCTCTGCAGAGGGATCTGGATAGGCAGAACTGATGGGCCAAGGCCAGCTGTATGAGGTTCAACAAGGCCAAATGCTGGGTCCTGCACTTCGGGCACAACAACCCCATGCAACACTACAGACTGGGAGATGAGTCGCTGGAAAGCTGCCTGGCAGAAAGAGACCTGGGGGTGCTGGTTGACAGCTGGCTGGATAGGAGCCACCAGCATGCTGAGGTGACCAAAAAGGCTAACAGTATTCTGGCTTGTATCAGAAATAGTGTGGCCAGCAGGACCAGGGAGGCGATGGTCCCCCTGTACTCTGCTGTGGTGAGGCCACACGTCGAGTAGTGTTCAGTTTTGGGCCCCTCACTACAAGAAGGACATCGAGGCCTTGGAACATGTCCAGAGAAGGGCAACGAAGTTGGTGAAGGGTCTAGAGAACAAGTTGTATGAGGAGCAGCTGAGGGAGCACAGCAACCTCAAGGAGGAAGGTTGTAGTGGAGTGGGAGTCAGCCTCTTCTCCCAAGCAAGAAGTGAAACAAGAAGGACAAGAGGAAATGGCCTCAAGTTGCACCAGGGGAGGTTTAGGTTGGATATTAGGAAAACTTTCTTCACTGAAATGGTTGTGAAGTATTGGAACAGGCTGCCCAGTGTAGTGGTTGAGTCACCATCCCCGGAGGTATTCAAAAGATGTGTAGATGTGGTGCTTAGGGACGTGGTTTAGTGGTAGACTTGGCCGTGCTAGGTTAATGGTTGGACTTGATGATCTCAGAGGCCTTTTCCAACCTGAATGATTCGATGAATTTCAGAAAAGATTTTCTGATATTTTTAAAAGAAAAGCAAATTTCCCTGGATTTCCCATTATTATTACCTAAGCAGCTTTGAAAACAGCACTTCACTTTTTAAAAATGTCTTGCTCATATTGCTGTAGGAATTTTACTTTCCTGGCTGTATTTCTTTGACTGGTTATGGGAGCGTGACAATGATATCATGCTCTACATTTTTCCTTCACACATCCTGTTCCTTAGAGAAAATATTGAAAAAAACGGGGGGGGGGGGGGATAGTCTCAGCTTTTCATCTTTTTTTCTTGCTTTTTTTCAACCTTCTAGTTTGAAAGTTTAGCACATTGCACATAGTTATGTCATATCAGCATCTAGCATAGTAGCCAAATATGTTGCCTCTTGAGTAGAATTTTACTCTGTTCACTTTCTGTACTGCTTTCAGTTCTGAAACTTATGCTTGAAGCATATTAAACAGCTTGATTAGCATTCATCACGTGGTTCTTTCTCAAAAGGAAAGTTATATGAAGGTCTTGTTTTATATGTTTCAATCTTATGTCTGTTTGTTGTGTTTCCATGGCCAAGAGTAATGTATATTTTGCAGTTGAAACAGAAAGGGTGAGTTTTGGGTGTCATTTTCATCTGTAGGGGGCTGCATCTTAAGTTTGGATTAACACCAGGAAGAGCTCTGATTTTTGCCCTTATGGGGCATTATGTCATTGCCACCAACCCTTCTTCTTGCCTCCAAACAAGATTTTCCTTTCCAGTTGCCCTGTACCCACAAAATGGAGTGGGTAAGTAAAGCTGAGGTAAAAGTACTAAGTCTCTCAATTCGGCTTACTCATTAGGGAGTATAGTAGGCTGAGAAGAATGTGTTTACTTGTAGCAGTTGGTTTTGCTAGATGGAAATGTCATATTGAGTTTCTGCTAATATTGTCCCAAATAAACGTCACTTGTTTGTCTGGTATATATGCTGATGAGCTCCATCAGTAGCTTTTCTCTATGAGATAACTAATATGGATTTCTCTCCACTATTCAGACACCAATTTTCAGAAGAACTTGAAACATGCTAAAACCTAATATATTTGAGATTTTTCTTAAGAAAAATTGGTTGAAATATGCTAAGGGGCTTAAAAGTTCTCAGAAAGGGGGTGATAAAGAAATAAATGGGAAAGATGGAGCGACAGGCATGATGCTTAGAATAGTTAGGGTTAGTGAGATCACTGGCAGGAAAAACTGAATGATGATGACTTACAGAGGTGGATTTAACGTCCTGCGGAAAAAAAAATAAATCAGTCTGACATGTTCTTTTCTTAACTCAGAGCAGGTTCCTAGTTTGAACCATTTTATCAAGTATGTTTTACTACATCTGTTTGTTTTAAAGCCTGATTTCTGAAGCTGACTCACATCTCCTTCAAACACTGCAAAGGTCTATAGTGGTGAGGTTTTATCTGTCACAAAGTCAGTCTGAGGTATGCAGTATTGTGTCCTGTGATGATTTAGGGAATCTGTGAAGAGTTTATTAATTTTTATTCGATACTGAGAGTCATAATTTTTATTGTCAAACTGGAAAGCCCAGAATCTCAAGGCTTTTTTTCAATATAGAAAAAACAAATGTTTGCAGAAAGATGAATTGTACAAAACACGAGTCACTGTGCATAAGTTATTTTTCTTTTTAATCTCACCTTCTTCTAGCTAATCTGTTATTTTACCTCCTCTTTATTCCTTTCAGACAGCATAATGAGCTATTTTCTCAGGGACTTGTTCTGGCTCTTGTCTTTGTTCCCAAAAGGTGCAGGCTGGGCCCGGCGTACTTTCTTTCAAGAGCAGCTTAGAAGCAAGAATTCATTGCTGAGTGAAGGTAGTAGAAATCAAGGGAGGAGAGCATGTGCATGCGAAGTCCCTTGTGTATCCAAAGTTACCACGTGCACTTCTGAATCCTGCTGATTTCTTTTTTTTGTCTTTTCTTAGCCCTCCCCAAAACTCCCTCTGGCAATTTGCCCTATCTTAATGTCAAATTGAATTACTGTTTCTCTTAAAAATTAGGATAGTGAAACACAGTTTTGTTTACATGGCTAAGGAACTCTCAACCAGTTCAAACTGTTGGCGTTTGGGCTTGGTCTGGGAGGAAGCACTGAGTTGTCCTCTGTGGGTACTCGCTCTCCTGAGGATCGCTATCAACTGATCTGGCTCATTCAGTAAGTAGAAAACAAACAGTTTCCGGTACTGGAAGAGAGAAAATCCTCTTTCTGCAGGTTCTGTGAGACTAAGATTAAAAAATAGGGCTTTTGTTTTTGTTGTAACCAGACATTTTTCTCTTTCCTCTACAGTGA
Organism: Cygnus atratus; assembly: GCF_013377495.2. Lineage (NCBI taxonomy): Eukaryota > Metazoa > Chordata > Aves > Anseriformes > Anatidae > Cygnus > Cygnus atratus. Next base: position 36,605,428 of record NC_066364.1, on the reverse strand, counting down.
AGATTATAGAAAAATATTCCCCTGAGTCTCAGGGGTAAAGAAGAACAAAGAGACATGGTCTAACAAAGCACAAACTTCCCACAAGCACTTGTGTTAGATGCTGCAAAAGGACAAGTCATAAAGACTAATTCCTAACATGAGTGTTCCTGGAGCTGTAAGTGCTAGGACACACATGGTTTGTTTGTAATAAGGGAACACACTGGAATCGTTTCAGGAAATGCTCATAACTGAGCTATTAATAAACAAGAATTATAATATAATTGGGCTAGATGTTTTTATGGCAACAGTCCTTCCCCCATGTAAACCAACAGCCAAAAAAATGCCCTAATGCAGTGTCAGTGCTCTAAGAGTTGGGCTTTAATATGAGGAGGCAGCTCCAAAAAAATCCTCAAGTCATGAAGTAAAAATAGAATCGGGATACTGAATTAAGTTGTAATGCTTTGAGTAGTGCCTGGAGTTCTGAAAGGTTTCTTTGCAGAGGCGCACTGCTCTGTGGAAATGCCTTCCCAAGCCCCAGGACCTTACAGTATCACCTCCAGTCTCCAAACTCTCTTACTGTGTGTTTGAAGATGCCTTTTGACTTGCTGATTTGTGAAAAATTGAAAGCCCCAGTTTTGCTAGCTTTACCTCAATTTACCTGTAGCATCAGTCACAATTGTAGAACAGAGACGCAGTAAGGAACATAACAAAGGTTAGTTTCTAATTATGTGTGGAAGTTACAAAAAGATGGTGAAATATGAAACTCAATTCTAGATTACAATTATGATGACTCCTTGGTTGCTGGCAGCTCAGTGCATGTGATCTAGAGCTGGATGTTCTCCCCTGGCACATCCCCACAATCTCTGGACCAGTCAGGGCTTTGCCCCTCGCAGGCTATTTTTAAAGAGTCCTGCTTCCTTTTAATATAGATAAAGTATCCGGAGGCTTAGCTGAAGGTTTGTACCTTTCGATTGTGAAAATACTCCAGGGTGTCTTCTGAGCTGCTCACCTTCATGTCCTAGCAGACAGTTTTTGTGCGGTAGCTTTAAACAGCTTTTCCAGATCTGTCTGGCACAGCTACAGTACCTGAACCAATTTCCAGCCACATTCTGCGTATTATGAAGGCTTTGTTGTGCGGCAGGTTTTGGCCTCGGTTCTTTGATGTGGTGTCAGCCATGTGGGGAGACCTTATGTGAGGTACCGCCATATGAAATGCCAGAGAGTGCCAGGCTAGACACCCTTCTTTCTTCTCCTTCCCTGCATGGTTTGAATCTCCTCATGTCAAAGTGACCTGTTCACTCTGGCTTTGGGTTGAGAAAGACATAGTATATATGGTAATTTAGAAGTGATATAATTCTCTTTTACTGTGAATTAAAAACAAACAAAAGAGTGCAAGAACACAATCCTGTATTTTTTATTTTTTTTAAGGAGATGAAGGCCCCTCTGACCTTGTGTGCACTGTGGGTTTTACATCTGTGTCTTGAAGCAGAAGTGGATTATTACAGACCCATAGATAAGCAAAGGAGGATGAGAAAATGTAAAGGTTAGGAAAGGAAAAAAACAGTTAAAATTCAAGAGGCCAGTTTCTTACCTCCTTACAAATGCAGCTAAGAAAAAAATATACTGACTCTTTGAAGAAAGATGTGCAAATTAAGCTAAGTAGAAAATGCAGAAGAGCTAATAGTGGCGCTGGGAAGAGTTAACAGTAGAAGCATGTGCATAAAAAGTGCATATGTAAGCCTATATCTAAGAAGCCTATATCTGACTTTACAGACAAGTTTTGTTAGACTTGAGGGAATGAGTATCATCCAGAAGGATACAGACAGAGTGAATACTTGCTTAGTTTTCACTTGCGGTGAATCTTACAGTAATGCCTACCCTTTTATATGCTTATAAAAATTCAGCTGTTTCTAGATAAGACATCAAAACAAGCAGATGAGTTCAAGAGCAAAAGATTAGTCAGTTTGAACAATTTGTCTGCAGAAGAGCTGGAGGAATTTAAAAATGAAAGCTGATGCCAAAGTTGTGTATTGAAATCTTGAAGTTTTGGACATAGAAAGGTAGCAAACATTGTCTTCCAAAATGTAATGTTTCCAAATCTGCTGAGAATAATCGGCATCTGTCTTGGTCTGGAGTATATGGTACTAGCTGGTCAGATGAAATTAGTAAATAACTGGATCGCTAACCAATCTGACAGTTTGTGCAGGCTTGTTTCTTCCTTAACGCACAATAGGATGTAGAATATTCTCATGTTTTGATTTAATCTTGTTAAACTGATCTTGTTCTTCACCATGTGGTAGCAGGAACAGTTTATAGAAACATGCTTTCAGAATGTTTTTATAGGGTGTGATTAGCTCTAAAAATCTTAATTCTTTTAATACATCTAAAGCAGAAAGCTGTATAAAAGGAACTGGGTGTGCTTAGTGTTAGTAAGGTTACAATGAGAGCATCATAAATATCAATTTTTGAAATCACGTCTGTCTCTCCTGTGTTTTCAGAAGTGAAAGGACAAAAAGTGGAGGCATTATTTTCCAGTTAGAATGCTCTATGTGTAAAAACACCATATGATGGGAATTTGCTAGTGGCAGTTAACATTTGGTTCAGAAATATTCAACTTGGAGTAAGAAATGTGAGTGAATTGTTCTAGTGTGTGCTAAGTTTTCCTTTCGAGTTATATATCTTTCTGTAAAATTGGCAGTAGGTATAAAGTGCTCTAAATGCACCTGGTATTTCTGGCAGATACACTTACCTGTGACTTACAAGGAGAGGAATAACAAGTGAGGAGAATCTTTTATCACAATACTATGGCACATTCTAGTATTCATTTGAAATACTTGGTTTTCAGGTATATTTTATATATATAAATATATTTCTTTTAATTTACAGCCTTGCTGATGCATGGGAAAATGATTTTGGAGTTCATCCCTTAAAATTTCCATCAGAAACTTGTCTGGAATTATTGCTGATACTGGGATTGAGTACTACCTCTCTGCCCCCTTCACTTCAGTGCATGAACTCTTTTCAGGTAAGGAGCAGCTGCTATTTCAGTATAATGGTGTTATTTCTAGGAAATAGAGAGATCCCTGGGGCCCATAAGCCCTTTTAAACTAAATGTTTATCTTCTGGTGTTGCATAACTCTTCATTAAATTATATATAGCAAAGGAGAATTTCTTTTCATCCTCAGTTTTTTCCAGTAGTATTGAACGTAGACCAGGGCAAGCAATGCCATTGGGTTTTTAAACAGTGAATCACTGTTTAAATTTAGTGTTTAAAGTAAGAAAATAAAATTTTCAGACTTAGTCTGGAGTAGCTAGAATGTTCAGTAATTTCAATAATTCTGTTGAAATGCATCATTATATAAAGTCTTCTTGTCTTAAAAAAAAAATAATAAAAAGTAATATATACACATAAGTCCGCAGCTAAAAATAAAGATTGACAGTGGTGAAAGTCGGTTGGAGCAATAGGACAAAATATGCAAGCCAGTGTATAAAATTAGTAGTGAAGCATTCACAGTTTTGTCCCATGTGAATGTCACTCTATGTTACTGCTGAAATAGTTCTCACTATTCATGGGAATTTTCCTCAGAAAACCATTGCTGAAGGCGTGTTAAATAGTGATTTGCATGATCTAAACATGTTTCTGAACACATACAATTTTTAAAAGCAATATATACAGGCACCTCGATTCATCAGATGCAACAGATCAACTCATCCTTTTTTCTTTTTTGATACTTGTCTTCCCTTGTAGTTACGTAGTCCATTAGCTGTGAGTTGATGCAAATCTAAACTATCAGATGTTGAGCAGTAAATGTATCTGAAGCTGTGTTTGACAGAATAATGGTCTGATAGAATAATGGTCATCTTAGTGGAAATGAGTGTCCTAAAGAGTCTGTAGCAGAAAATCTTGTACCTTCTATTTGTCTGCATTCCCAGTTTTCAGTTAAGGCAAGAGAATATGTAATTTGTGCTCCTGAAATATGTTCAGTGAAAGGTAATCTTATTGCAGAATTTTGGAGCCAGAAAGAACCTAGGAAGAAGATGGCCATAAAACAAAATCAAGTAATTGATTTATAATATGGTTACAATGATGGACAACTGCTGAAAACACATCTAAATGTTAGGAAATAAATATGCACCTGCATTGTGTCCTTCCTTTGTATCCTGTGAACTTGAAAACAGGGGATCTGTGTATGGAGATCTCTCAACTGAACAGCATCCATTTATCATTTCAAAATGATGCTTTAATACCAAAGGTCAGGATTGTTACTGGATTGTACATTTGGAAGCCATAAAATTGAAGAATATCCTGTTTCAAAGATTGGTAAATAATAACTGTTCGTACAGTTGACTAATCTATGTTTCCTATTAAGAAGTGAATGTTTTGGTTGACTAATCTAGGAGAATGGATTCATTGTCCATTACATTGTCGATAATGTGATGAAAGTCTAAGGTCATGTACTTAGGATTTCTTTTCTTTTTTTTAATCTGTGTAGAGATAGCAAATGAAAACAGACTGTGTGTGTGTGCAGATGTGAATCAGTAAATCGAGGAAGGTTTTTACCTCCAAGAACACAAAATACCTTAGCCTTTTCTTTTTCCTTGTCAGAATCTGCATGCTTGTACTTGATTGTTCCTGGGGCATTTGGGATTCATCAGACTTTAAACCATCAAACCCTTAAATCCTTGCAGCCTAGAGACAAGTCAGTGGTGGTGCTCCCCAGACACAGAATGGGGATGCCTTGGGAGTCTTTGTGGTGCCTCTCCGGTGGGTTGTGCCCTGCTGATGGCCGCTGGCACAGTAGGGGCCTACCCGGCCATGGAAGCCCTCGTTGGTCACCAGGAGAGGTGATCGCTGAGGAAGGACGTGGTGTGTTGTTTCTCCTGTGACTCCTCTAAAAGTATTTCGCTTGGAGACTTTGTTTTCCAAGCACATCCATCTGTGAGGGCAAAAACCCAAAAATGTCAATTGGAGTTTAGGAACCCATGTTTTCTGAATTTGTATTTGTTCCTTCTGGCCTGTTACTGAACAGATCATTCAAACTTAAAGTTCAGTGGGACCACGGAGGGTTTAATTAGAAGCAAATATCACCATGCTTTGCTGAATTGTGGGGGACATGTCTTCTAGGATTGACCTGTTCAGACCTTAGTTTGCCAATCTGTGTGGCAAAGTGCTTGATGTGACAATGTCAGATTGTTGTAATTTTGGTTAAGAAAATGATTTCAGGCTGAAGATACTGCTTTATCATTTTAAGCTGATTCCCATTGTCTGCTCTCACAGCAACAAGAAAAGAACAGATTTGTAGTTTTCAAAAAAAGCAAAGTTCTGAAACCTACTCTAATAAGATAATGTGGTGTTTTGCTAAATGTGAGGGAAGAAAAATGGCTGTTATGATAAGGTCCTGGCTCTAACTTTCACTTTCCTTGTTGCATCATAAAATGTTTGTCCTGGAGGGCACACACCATCCAGGAAAATATTGCTTTATTTATTTTTATCCTTGGGAACCTTGTTTAGGCCTCTGTTTGTGAATCCATGAAGCAGAAACAAAATTTGCCTCAGCTTTCTTCTCTGAAGCTTTACAATAAGCTACCAGCCTTATCATTTTTTTGCCTTGGTTCTTTGCACTGATGTTCACCTTCTGTAAAGCAAGTATTAGAATTATATGTCCTAGTTTTTCTGTACTTTTCCTGGAAAAATTGGCAAGATCCACAGAGAGGTGGAATAATGATATTAAGTTGTGCTGTTACCTGAGCGTAAGATCCCTCTGCAATCAAAATACAGAAGACTTTGAGTGAAATGATAAGTAATAGAAGGGCACTAATAGAAAACTCTGATATTTGTTGTGTCTTAATGGAGCAATAGCAAAATGACAAAAATTAGTTTTGCTTTCTTAAGCATATCTGCGATGGCCTAGAAAAAGAAATCATATATATATTAAAATAATGCTTATATTTGAACTGAAAACTACTGTAGAGATGTTTTCTTTCTTTATCCACAAGTGGCAGTCTTGTTCAACAGGAGGCCAGGTTCTAGGCCACTGAGCACTGGATGTTGAATGCTGAGGGACTTCGCAGGGAAATGACCCAGGGACGTGCCAGAGCTTTCTGCTTTCCTAAATGTTCCCACTATTAGACATGTGATATGGAGCTAAATGGATCACTGGGGCATTTTTCATGTTCTGATAGAGTATTTTAAAATGAATCTAACAGGCAGCCGTATATGTTGTGAACTAAAAGTTATAGTTTAGCTCATATTAGTAAAACTTTAAAACATACTGCCAGCTACCTGTAATTAAGTAGACAGAAATGATCTTATCCATACCCCTGTGTTGTTTGAGACTGTATTTACTCTATCTCTTGATTACATTTCAGTGTTGCAGTGTTGACAAGTCAAAATCTTTAGTTGGTATACTGCATACGTGGGTGATGTTTAGGTTGTAAAAACCACATTAAGTAAATGTGTTTAGTTGCTAATCATCTCTGTAATAAACTCTGTTCTGCTTTGTGCTCTAGAAATGCTCTCTGGGACTAGCTTAACAGACTCTATATCTGTGCTGAGACATAAATTACATTTTATTTTCCAACAGCATGCTACTGCTTAGTAACATAATATTTGAAATCCCTTTTCATTCTGTTTTGACCCTGTGAAGATTCTTCACTGTGGTTTACATCACTGGAGCAGCCTGGAAGAAAGGAGCAGCAGTAGACTACGGTACACAGCTCTCAGTTTAAAGGGGTAGGTTGATCACCACAACCAGCTTTTAAGCTTCCTTTTTTTTTTTTTCTTTTGTTTTGTTAGAGTGGACTGTTGATTCTAGGTCCCAGGCTGCCTTTGACTCGTCTCTCATTATACCTGTGCAGTGACACTGATGTTTTCTGGTGGACTGGAGAGAGTCAAATCTTAGCAAGCTTGAGCCTGGAAACTCTAGAAGGACCAAAAGGAAGGACTAGCTCTTGATGGTTGCTGGCTGCCCCCAGGTTTACCAGAGAACGTGGATTTGCTGTCCTGACTTGCACTTTGCCAGGTTTACAATCCCTCACCCATACCAGGATGCCTAGAACTGTGGGAGTAGGATGACTGAAGTACTTCATATTTATCCTGGAGCTGTGCAGAAAGCAGTAAGAAGGGAGAGAAGAAGTAGATGCTAGAAAAGATTCAGAAGTTTCTTAGCTTGCTTTTGCTCTGAGCATTGTTTTACCCCTCTGTGTTCAGCTCCATTATGTTACACAGAAGGCTGTGTTACCTTACTGCACTCTTGATCTATCTGGCTCTCCACCTGAGCTGACACCCCTTTGCTTCAGGAATGGTTGGACTTTGTATTTTATAAATAATACTTGCGAGCACTTGTAGCTATCACCCACTTGAGATGCCGTGTACTTCATCACCGAACTGCTCAGCTGCTACTTCTCAGCGCAGTCTGGGAAAGTGTGTTGGTACTTCAGAGCTTACAACACAGAACAGTTAACACAGGGAGATGCTTTAAAGTGACAAGTAATCTCTACTGTTTTGCTAACCTTATCTTGTCTTTCTCTGAATTCAAGCACAGTGAACAGAAAATGTCTTGGATATTGAATTCTTATGATGATGTATGGGGCTGTTCGGCACATTCTCTCTCACTGGTATTATTGTGGGAAACCAGGCATTTTACTTCCCATATCAAGGCTCTATTCATAAGGCCATAGAGTGTAGCAACAGTTCTTGTAGTTAAATAGATCACAGTTTTATTTTTACTGTTACAGTTGTATGATATTGAAAGAAGATTGTGCTTACTTTAAAGACTGCTGAGCAGTCTGTATGTTCCTGATACTCTTCAGTGCTGAACCCAGTGTCACTGGAAGTTTATCAGCACACTGTCCACTTCAGTTAGTTAAGAGAAGTAGAACCTTTTTAAAAAATAAAAATTATTATAAAAAATTGAGTTCATGAATCAAGTTTTTTATCACTTGAAGTCTTTTAATCAGCTGCAGAAACATTCTAAAATAGACAGTGGTAGAGATGTGAAGTAGAATGTTGCTCAGAAAATACAAAAATGAATGAAACCAGTATCCATTGTAGTTTAATGGCTCTACTATGTGAGTATCAAAAGTATACAAGACTTATGGAAGGCAAAATACAAAATTACTGCTGTCTCTTTGGTCTGCACGTGGTCTGAGCTAAAGCATGCCTTCACATGCAGTGCTTTTTTCAGTGTTGAGACTTTTATATATCTATATGCTTAAAATAGCATTCTCAAACTTGTTTGTGGTAAAAGAAGTTAGCTTAAGGTATGCTTCAGGAATTGAGGATGATTGCAGATATACCTGTGTGTTCTGACAATCCTTTCTGAAGCAAACTGCTGAGTAAAATTTAGAAAAATATGCTCGGCTCAGCTCCTCCTTTTGTTCCCTTCTGAGCATTTGGAGCTGCAGATGTCACACAGAATCTTTTAAGTTGGACTCCACTCCTCTGGAGTTCTGTCAAACAGGAGATACTGTGGTTCAAAGTTATTTGGGAAATAGCGATATAAAAGATGAAAATATCAAGAGAGAAGGAATAGGCTTTCAATATTTTTAAATTCACCTGTCCCAGAAAAGAAAAATAAGTCCATTTATGCATTGAAATATTATCTTTTTAAACATTTTTTAAATTAAGCTTTGTATTACTTGCTTACTCATCTCCCACAGAATGAATTACAGATTTGGATATGTGTATGTATATTCTACAATATTTTTCAGACAATTGGATCCTAAATCCCTTAGGATTTCTTTAGACAAACTAGGGTTTTTTAATTTTTGTCGGAAGCTCACAGACTGGAGCTCACAGTAATACAGAAGCTCACAGTAATACAGAGAAAACACTGCAAATACATTGCATTCTGTTGAAATACAGTAATTTTTGTTCCCCTTTACTGACCAGTTTTACAAATTGTAAACTACAGTGAGTAAACCAAGTGTAGTCAGTGTCAGCCTCTTTTGGGTGTTATTTGGCTGGAAACTAATGTCCCTGCCCTGCCCTGCCCTGCCCTTCCCTTCCCTCAGATTTGGATAAAAGTGCTTTTTCCATTTTTGACTAACTCCAGTCAGTTGCTAGGATGACATAGGATGGCTTCATTTTGCTTGGGATGCTTTTATAGTTTCTTCAAAAAAAACAACACAACTGTTTCCTACGGAAAGGATCCAAAACACCTACTCTTTCTTAAATCTTTGGATTTTATTTTGCATTGCATGTGCTAATAAATGTTTTATTGTGATAATTATGTGGAATTTTAAAGTTTGATTTGAAACAATTTATTGTAAATAGGAAACAAGTGACTAAGCCTTAGAGCCCATGGAAAGCAGATGCAGTCTTTTCTAAATAAGCATACAGATATTTAACTGACTTGAAAATAAAAGAAGTTATAACGTGTGTGTATTTTTGTTTGTTTGTTTGCATTTAATAAAAGCCATAATAAATCTGTTCAAACACTGCAGAATAATTAGAGTTATGAAGTGATTTTGAGAAAATGCTGACAAGAGCAAGCAGTATTAAAAGAATTAGTGTTTCAAAGATGAATTTAAATGCTTCTTTGCAGAATGATAAAAATTTCTAGGTTCAATTTAGCGATTGCCTTGTTTTTCTTGTCTGCTATTTAATTGTCCTTTAATGAGGTGATTTTTATCATACCACCCAGGTTATCAGTGATCACTGTAAGCTACCTTTTCAAAAGTATCTCTAGAGCAGTCTGTGGTATTTCTTCAACACTGGGACTCTCTCCTTTTTTTAATGTTCACTCTCAGGGCCTCAAGCTGAAATAGAACAATTTTTTTCTTGAACTGTAATTACTATTTTGAAGTCTTTGTTGAACCATAACTAAAAACCATTCCCACTATTGATTCTGCATAAACTAGTAGAACAATGTCTCTTATCTGAGAACTGTTTGGCATGGATATTCTCCATTTGCAGGGGCGTGTTGAGCTATGTCTTGTACCTCCCCTCTGTGTCCTTGATGTGACTAATCCGTAGCTGCAGGACAGGCATGCATTTCTGCACTATGGCGTTATGAGATCTGGTGCTGCTGTGGAGATGCTGATGGGAAGGTATTATCCCACTTATCTAATGTGTGGTATGTCTGCACTTCCTTTAATGGAAAGGAGTTGCCCGTTTCTATCAGCCAGAAACCAAACAACTCAATCACCTCTAAACCTAAGCTGAAACACTGAATGGGAAAAATGCAGGCTGAGCTTACTGCTGGAAGCACAAAATTTTGTGATTGCTTCAGTGCTCTGTGGTGGAGAGTCAGGACCTAAATCTCCTAAACTGAGATTCAGAATTTGTCATCTGTTTCTTCCATGCCTGTTCACCACTACAGAAGAAATCAGAGAGGGCGAATCTGGGCATATGATAAGCAGAAGTAGGTTTAATTACAAAAATCATGAGCTCCTGGTGAGAGGCAGTGTACGTGTAGTACAGAGGCAATTGCCTCTTCTGGAAATACAGTTCCCTGCTGCTTGAGAGGAAGATCTGCCTGAGGAATCAGTTCATTTGCATGCAATTCTCTCCATCTAGACTCCAGCAACAAACACCTGGGTGGGCTTCTTAAAAACTAAGTATTCGCTTGCATATGGAGAAAAAAGACCTAAGGGATGAAGTGTAATATCAGCATCTGGTGATGCATTTCATTGTAGTTTTCTTAGAAAATGTGCTCAGATATGTTATTAGCCATTTAGACGTGAATGCACAATTGGTTACAGAAATCTAATTTAGATAGCCTGGTACGGCCCATCTTATCAACTCCTCAAACGGGGTGAAGATGGAACTAATCAGGATTGAAAGTGTCTTGATTAATACCATTCATTTTATTTCCTTTTGGCTTCTATTGTGGAAGGTCTGATTTTCCCAACTCATTTTGAATTCTAAAAGTGTAGCTGCTTGCTTAGGTGTTAATTATCCACTGCTTGTGTCCATGAAGTCCTATTAGACACAAACTGAGGGTTGATGTTCTTTATGAACAGGCACCAAACGCCCAGAGTGTTTATCAGGAAAGTGTTATGAAATGAGATCAGCCAAATACCTCTGTTTATGTACCTAAAGAAGAGTCTTTATATGGGAGGCCTGATACATTTTGAGAACATCTGTTTTTCTCTATTAACTGAGAGTGTCACCCTTCTGACTGAGAAACAGGCTCTGCTCAAAAGAAATGTTTAGACCCATGTAAGATCAAATAATGCTGTATGTGTTTGGTGTGGTTTATAGGTAATTCTTCTGAGCTGCTTCCCTCCAAAACTTTGATTTATCCAAGTTAGTCTTAGCTCTGTGCAGTTCGTAATTAACAGATTGACTTGAGTGAGGAGTAAGTTCCAATCTCCCAGCAAACAAGGTACAGAAATCTAGTTATCAGCTGCACAGAGCTAGGCAGTCAGCTGTTGTCTTGAAAATAATACTGAGTCACTGGACAACAGTGATTCTATAATGGAAATTTTTTTTCTTAAGGTTTCATGTTATTATGCTGTGTGCTTTGTGAATAGGTATTGTTATGGAAAGCTGTGATGCTGTTCGTTTCCTTTAAGAGTCTGGATGGAAGTTTTGAAACTACTTAAGAAGCCCAGAAAAAATCTGAGATGCATTTATAAGGTTGCTTCTTAGTGGGTTTACAGGTGCTTTAAAAATAGATGGATTCAGCCTTACCAGATTGCAGCTGTAGGCTGGGATAGGTGTGTATTATCACAGATTACAAAATTCAGAGGGATCCTGAAAGAGGATGTCACTGAGTCCTAGCATTGTATTAGCAGGCAGGGCATCTTGCCAAGGCACTCAGAGCAGTTGAGCAGTGTTATGTGTTGAAGAGCTGGAAATGGTAATGATGTCTTCAAGGAGACAAATGGGCAAATATACAGAAGTCTGCAAAGCCAGACTGTAATAATTGAATCGATGACTTGACTATGATAAAGTACGTGGTGGACAAAAAGGAAGAGGGTTGTTAAGCTCTCCTTTTTTATTGTCAGTTGAAAATGAGTCTGGAATGGATCTTTGGTTAAGAACTCAGTAATGCCCCCAGTGAGAAACATACGGTTTGCCTTCTCTCGGAAATACAAGTCCATCATTCTGTTGCGATGTCAGTAGGGAGTGCTGGGCTCTGAGTCTGTGTGCTTAAATCATAGGTCTCTGATCTGTGCTTGATGGCTGGTGACAAATGGTAGTGCTTGAAAGCTCTTGCTTGTTAGGGAGGAAAACTTTTAAGTTTAGAGATTAAGAAAGCTAGAATAGGAAGAAATGTGGATGTGGGGGGAGGTCAAGTAGCTGTCTGTCCAGAGGCAGGGTAAAACATGAAGGAATATGGAAGAGAAAAGCAGTAGGCTGCTGCTGTTCCCATTGACATAAACCATCCAAACTCTGACAGACCTCAGAGAGAGCAGGACTATTTCCATCGTCTCTAAGTTGCTTGCTGTTTTGACCAGTAAGAAAGATCAGTTGTGCAAATATTTGTTTGTACTGCAGCCCCACTACTTCTGAATTAAAGGAAGCTCCTCTACGCATGGGCGTGCGAGGAAGTATCTCAGCGTGTACATTTCACAGTGCTCCCAAAATAAGACTTGGAATACTCTACAGGAAGAAGAAAGAGAAGGGCACAAGGGTATGTAGGTATTAACACAGCCTACTGAGATGCAGCAATCATTTAGCCTTCAACGGCAAGCTGTTAATGCCTTGAGGTGAAACCTGGCAACCATTTCGCAGCAGGCAGGAAAACTTGGAGGAATCCGACTAGGCACTAGCCAAGTGAGATCACAGGGAGCGTCGGGTGGGCAGAATGGGAGTGCTGCTTGGACTTCCGCCAGGCTTTCTGGTTAATGTTTCTCTATCTGTCTCCCAGCAGCTTGACAAGGGAAATAGGAAATGATTCTGCCTGATGGAAAATAAATATAAAAATATTTTCCATATCATTAACGTAAATTATAAAAGCATAGGCTATAGAGGAAGAGACTGTCTTAACAGGTCAGTTCTCAGTCTTCATTATTTTTATGAGTTTTGGCACTGTGAATTGATAAAACAAGCTGGGGAGCTAACTTCTTTCTGTTGCTTTTAGTAAGCTTGAATTTTACAAGGAAAATAGAAGAGATTAATATTTATCACTCTGGCTACATGAAAAATAGTCTTGCCTGCAAACTTGTACAAGTGAAAATGTTGTAATCTCACAGACTATGTTGGCTGCTCGGTCCACTTACAAGTTCTTTCAGAATACTTGCTATTCCTAAATGCGACCCTGAAAAAGACAGGACATTGTACTGTTCAGATGTTTTCACTTTCTGTAATTGCTATCACTGACTCGAGTTCTGGTTATTATCAGTAACTGTTTGCCTGCATAATTCAGTTTCAGATAGAAATTCTCCTTGCTGTTGGTGCTCCAGTCTTTGATGCATTTCTTTTTGCGTTTATATTTAAATGTCCTACTGTATCAAAAAAGATGGCTATCATTGTGTAATGGGGGATGACTAGCTAACAGATTTCTGTTTTAACTCACCAAGCAGCCTGCTGCTTATTCTTTATGTGATGTTTTCATACAAAGTCAGTTCCAGTCATCATCCACCAGGTTTTCAGAATACATTACATTCTAGGACTGCTTTGTTTTCCTCTTTGTTGACTACTTAGGTTTTCTGCAATGGTGTTTTCATGTCACTTTTTCATTTCTATTATGTACCATTTTACTTTGTTTCTGTACCACTTATGAGCAGACAGCCCTGCAATTCATGTATGCCTTTTCACTGGTTAGAAATTAATTTCTAGTACTCACTGTTGTCTAATTTACCTTACTTCTTTTCAGGTAAGGTAGAAAAACTGAGGCTGGAAGGTGAACAACTGAGCTTTACATCCTTCTGTGGAACAGCGTAGAATCAACTTTCTGCTGAACACACCGGTTCTGAATTCAGGTTGCGTTCTCTGCTTCCACAGAAAGGAAATACATTTTCAGCTATATTTTTATAGAACAGTAGCTAGTGACTAGTTAAATTAATCAAAAGTGTCTATTCCACATGGTTATCCTGGGGATATATTCCATTAAGGACTGCTCTTTCTGTTTTAAGGTGATATCTAGAATGCAACCAAATATTATCTTTAGAACTTAATGTGTTTTATTCTGTAATTTTTTTTTTTTACTTTCCTCCTCTACTCTTATTTTCTACCCCTTCCTGCCCCTTCATATAGTGCTCTTTCTAAAATCTAGACTTAATCCTGGTAACAGTGAACAAAGTGAGAACTTTTTCAGTTTGAAGGGTTTAATGTAGACTTTTAAGAAGAAATTCAACAGCAAATAAAATTAAATCCATGTTGCATACCACATAGCTAACCTTCAGAGGTTGCAATTTATCTATGTAAGTAAATAAGAATTTCACTTTTTTTTTTTTTTTTTTCTGCTCAAGTGCTGATGTTGTTGGAGAGCTGGAGCTGGAGAAGTGCTCCAGCAGCGTAGTGCTCTTCTGAACTCTTCTGGGAGGAGCCAGGATACTGGTGAGGCCAAAATTTGACAAGGAGGAGACCATTCTCTAGTTTGTCGGCTTTTTGGACCAGTGCCTGTGAGGACTCTAGCAGTCACCAATGTTGTATCCACAACACCAGATTAAGATGAAGCATAGCTCCAATTCCACCTGGAACTTACTGTGCTCCTGTGATTTAGTTAAAATGAACTGTCAGAAGTGAGATGCTGCTTACGCTTTTTTAAATGTAGCTCAGAAACTAGAGAAAACCCTGGTGAAACTCAGTTACTGAACCTATCGAAGTTAATGTCAAAACTTTTTGGTTTCAGTGGTGCAGAACTGGACTGCAAATGAACAAACCAGCCACCTGGATTTATTGTAGGGAAATAATTGTTGTGGGCTCTGTGAAAGTTCCTCATTAACACTATTGGATGTGAACTTCGTAAGAAAATGCTTGGAGCTAGTCTCTGATAGCTATTCATTAGACAAATGAATTAATAACTGTGGTTTCTGGTTCATGCAGAGGTTTCTCTGGTGTTTTTCTGTTTGGTTGGGTTGTTGTTGTTTTTGTGTCCCCATCATTTCTTTGAACACTTCAAATAATATCAATGATTTAAAGGCTGCACTCCACTAGATGGGAAAAAAGATGCTTTTAGTGCAGTAGTGCTTACACTCTTCAGCTATTGATATGATGTAATATTTTTATGCTTGGGTAAATATAGATTTTGAATAAAAGAATTTAATTAACATTGAATAAATGTTCCTCATAAGGAGAAAATTCTCCAGTGCTATTTCATTAACGCTTCATGCTTCTAGCAGTTAACTAATTTAATTTCACTCCTGGTGTTCAAGGTCTGTGCTTTTCTCTCCTTCTGTCTTTCGATCTGTCTTTTAAACAAGCTTTGTTTGTATTTAATGGCTGGGGAAAGAAGTTCAGTCAGGGAAATAGAACACAAGGAAAAGTGCAAAGCATTTTTTCATTACCTGGACTTTGTGTAATACACAGTGATGTTGTATCTATGACTATATGTAAAATATATGTAGTGTGGAAAAAAAAGGTATTTGGAATGATTTCTGAGGTTTGAAAGACTAGAAAGCCTGTCTTAAAATGTCGGCTATAGGAAAATGAATGATTTTAAATAATTAAAGTTAGGTAGGATCAGTTGCATTGCACATTCAATTTGGCTTACGAAGGAATATGAGGGTCTGGGGGTTCAGTGTATAGTTAGTATTTTTTTAGTTTATTTGTTTATGCAGTGTAGTAGAATTTGTATAAAGTGTTTAAATTCAAGGTGCAAGTGGGTGAAATGTGGCAAATGATCAAAGTAAATAAAAGTATTTGTTCAAATTATCTGTAAAGTGATAAGGCTTTTAGTGTGACAAGTCCAGGAGAGTGTCTAAGGCAAACCTTTCTTCTGTTCCCCCCCCTCAGTGCAATACAATTGAATTGAAGTTATCCCCATAGAAATGTGAGGTTTCATTCTTTGCTAGTTCTTGGTGTTTACCTTATGAAACTGAGAGAATAGAATCATTCAGGTTGGAAAAGACCTCTCAGATCATCCAGTCCAACCTTTAATTTTGAGCAGCTGCAGGTTATTTTATTCAGGCTTTAAGATCACGCTATGGTTGTCAACTTTGAATCCTGTCCATTTTGGGATCCTTCCTGTTTCTACCTATTTTCTTAATTATCATCTGTCTACATTTCTACTAACGTATGCTGGTTTTCATTCATTGAGTTTTGTGAAGTGCTAAATATGTTCATTTTTACAAAGCAGATGAATTAGGTTTTAATAGCATTTTTTAGTGGCTTTGCTGTAAGGAAGGAGTTTTAAACAGTATTTTAGAAGTCTTAGAGCAGACTGATGTGTTATAATAATTGTACTTCAATAATCCAGAATGATACCTCAAGGGAGCTATGACTCCAATGTATAATTTGTTCATATATACTTGTCCTTGATGGTAAAATTGGATTAAAAAATAAGAATAAGAATAGAAAGAAAGAAGCTGGAAAACTGATTATCCTTGAAGGTCATTAGTGTTTTCTAAAAAGAAGAAAAGGAACATGAAAATCTCACTGTTAAAGAAATCATGCTAGCGTTGTTTTGAATAATAAGATTTTTATCGGTTCAGGAAAAGGTCTCATACTAATAAAGTCTAATTGTTATTTTCATCTGAAACTGGAAAGAATTCAGTGGCTGAAAAAAAGCCAAAGAAAAAGGGGGAAAAAAGAAACTTGAAGAGAATAATATGGATTGCAGGGAACTATGAGTTGAAGGACAGACTATGCTGTAATATAAAGAAAAGAGGGTATGAAGGGGGGCAGGGGGAGGAATCAACCAAAGCTATAAGATGATGTATAACTCAGAAGTGTTCCCTATTTGTTTGACTGAAGTATCTTTCAAGTGATTGAAAGAAGCTGATGTAAAAAGGGAAACTTAGGGAGCTGGCTGATGAGGGAAAGTGGAATTTGCAGTCCATCTAAATCATCCCCAAAAGAGCATGGACTGAGAGAAGAAAAAATCTGGTTTTGAGGTTTTACAAAAACATTGGAAAGCTTTGTCTTGAAGGATGCCTTAGTGACCGATCTTTTTTAAATGAGCTTGTTTACTTTAAAAATGTATGCAACAAAAATGTATTTAAAGAGTCACAGAAAGTGACTAAAGTAGGGTCAGCTAGCACAGGTTCCCCAGGACAGTCGGGTTTTAAATATCTGTGAGGATGAAGACTCCATAACTTTACTTGGCAGCTTGTGCCAGTGTTCAGCCATCCTCACAGTAAAAAAGTGTTTTATGGTATTTGGAAGGAATTTTGTTTTTTTGTTTAAATTAGTGCTCATTGCCTCTTGTCCTGCCAATGGATGCTACTGCGAAGAGCCTGGCTCTCTCTTCTTTGTTCCCTCCATCAGGTATTTATAGACATTGATGAGATCCCTGGGACCCAAAGACACCATCTCCATTCCCACAATGTAGGGTTGGCTGTACCTGTTGGATGTTGCTCTAGATCTCTTCATTATGGGTTAGTTGGGGAGTGCATGAATACAAGACTTCTTGGTGTTGCTATAAACACAGATAGTAATAAAATGCATGAATTTTGAGTTACCTGTATATGTAGGCAGTAATCCCTCTGTAATCTTGTCATCTCATCCCAGCAAGTAAAGCAGTCTCTAAATATCCCATACATACATGTTTGCAGTTACGTCTTCTACTGGCACAACTGTTTTAACATCTTTTTTATTTTGAAATCGGTCTCATTTCAGCCAGTTAGCCAGAGGGCTGCCAAAGCCCCCGTGTGAGCTGTGCTTTGCTATGATAAATGAGTACAACTTGTCTCAAAATCCATTTGTTTTTTGCTTGGATTCTTTTTCAGAATGTGATAGGTGACCTACTTTTGTGGGGATGAAAAATGATCTTCCTGTTCCTTTGTGACGTTACGGGTTTTGTGAACTGTTGCACAGCCTTTTGGAGTAGGTGGCATTATCAGGATGGGTATTAATTATTTGCAGGCTGCTGATGCATCACCTTTGCACGATCTGTATTTGTCTCTTGAATGTTCCTGATCTCCTGCTAATTATAGGTGGTCTTGAGCTTTCTTAGTTAAATAGACTAGTGTAACACAGAACGGTTTTGAGTTGTGTTCAAGTGAGCCATGAGACAGTTGACTCATGTCAACCACTTGTATGTTCATGGGCCCAGGATTTTTTTCACTGTTCTGGGGTGGGCACATGCTATTGTTGCTACCCACTTTTACTTATGTAAAAACAAAACAAACAAACAAAACCTCTCTCCATCTCCCCTCCCCTCCCCTCCCCTCCCCTCTCAACAGCTGTCCCCCTAAAATTAGTAATGTGAGAGAGCTAGTCTGAGGGAGGATTAAGAGGCAGGAAATCCTGACTCTTCCCATGGCTTGTTCTGTGTGTCCTTGGGCAATCTGTTATATTACAGATAAAAGCTGTGCATAGCACTTGGCTGAAAAATTAAAAGCACGGTACATGATCTGAGGAGATGATTTTCAAATTTTAATCAAAGCATTTCACATGTGGAAAGGAAAGAGAGGCTGTAAAAGATGACTACCTGAGGAGTGGTTTGTTTGTGAGGAGTGTAAATTATCTGTGAAGGGAAGTGGCTATTAGTGACTGCAATTTCATTCTTGTTGAGGCCTTTGGTTCCATCACAATGCAAATATCTGTTGTGGTACGTGATGGACGCATAGCCTTATGTTTAAGGGCTGCTGCGTTTCTTTTTGAAATGAAGTAGATAAGTAAGAGTAATAAAGGAAGAGAGGGTGAGCAGTGGTACAGATGAACTTGTGCTTAACTTCAGAAATCCAACTCTGAGGGTTTTCTTGGGGAATGGAGTTGGTGCCTTTGATTAAATATATGTAAATACTTGATTTTTTGGTTTGTTTGTTTGCTTCTTTTCTTTTTTGCATTGCACCTCCCGAAGGGTGTGAACTCAACACCATTTAGAAGAAATGGCAGAGAGATTTGGAGAGCGCAAAGGCTTGGGTTTTCTAGTCAGCATCTCTTGGAGATCAGGGAAGATGAACAGGATCATTTACCTATATTTTCCATAATGAATCAGATATGAAAATAACTTTGACAAGTAGAAGAATGTGATATACTAGAGAAAGCTGCCTTCTGAATTGCTTATTGGACTTAGTTGGATAAGGCTGAATGACGATAAAAGTTGTCTACAGTACATGCTGCTTCAGGATGTATTTCCAGGTATTTTAGTACCATGTCCATTCAGTGTTCATTCACATGACATTGCCTACAGCTTTATTTTGAGTATTTTAATGACGTGCATTAGCTCCAGTTGCTTTGTTATCTATGGAAGTAGTTTTATATTCAGCAGCAAACTATTTGATCTGGTTTAAGGTAGCCCTTCCGTCTCTCTTGGCCTCTTGTTCATGTCATCTTGTCTCTTCCCTCTGCTCCTTCTGTGTTATCCAGTGACTGCACAGCTGTCCAATCAGCAGGGGAGAGGAAGTTTACAAGAGCATTTGCTCATTGCATAAATTGCAATTGTATGGCAATAAATTAGTGAAGACCTCAGGGTCTTTGTATAATCTTTGGCACTTCTTTTGGTGAGGAAAAAGGCTATGCTTGGAATGAAAGGTTTGTTTTTGAATTATTAAATGCCTGTGTATTTTTTTTTGTGTGTGTTTTTGATAGTGGTGGTATATTGAGAAGGAAGGACACCAGTGTTCTGAGACTCAAAATCTTCTGACTTAATGCTAGGGTATGTCAAAGATCATTGTACTGGAAGGTCACTCCTGCTCCTACAGTGGAAGTTATTGTCCCTATGCAAGACAGCGAGGTTCATCTTAAGTCTGCTTGGAGGACGTTAGCTTGCATTTCCCACTGTTAGTGCTGTGTTAACAGGATGACATGGGAATCTGATTAAAAGACCATCTTTGTCTTTGCTTTTGTGATCAGTTTTTACTGTGGAGGCTTGAAGTAGTTGGTGTGGTTTGTGGCAAGGACTGCATGGAACTCGTGTGTGTTATCAAGTGTAGTCCTCTGCTATTGCAGATAACTTGTCATGTATCATCAGTTAGTCAAGCCCAGTCATAAAACCTCTTAGGTTCCTTGCGCAGCTTTTCATTTTGAAAGACCAATTCATTTTCATCCAGTGGTTTCAGAAATAATCATTAGCTGATCATTCATCAGAATTCTTCGATTCTGTCTCAATGGAGAGTAAGTATTCAGAGTTATCTGTTGCCTGTCAGGGGCGGGGATCCATAAGCCTTTTATGAACCTAGATTTGAGCTCTATAAGCACTTCACCACATGACTAATCACCTCCCTTGGACAACTGAGTTAAGGGGAGTTGTTCAGAGTTGTTCAAAAGTATATGCAGAATCAATGATAACGGGCCAAGTTCAGCTTCTGAATGATGCCGTTATTGTTGTTAAGGTTGTCAGAATCCAAATGAGGTGTGATTTTGTGTTGGGTCAAAATTGTATTCTTCGGTATTCATTTTGAAGAGAATCCTTTGTCATCTGCCATTTAAAAACCTTCCTTAACGTCTTGCTAATTTAATAGACTAGTTGTCTCATGGGTGCCTACTGACAAGAAATACTTAGAAGGGATGCACCTTAAACATACTGAAGTCATAGGTAATTGTATTAAACCTTATTAAAATGCAAACATCATTTAATACCAGAAACATAAACATGTAGCATCCACAAATTAGGTTACTACATTTTTCAGTCAGTAGTTCCATAGGCCACAGGAAAGCTTTTTAATGTTGAAAGACATAAGGGACTAATACAGTCTATACAACCATTTTAAATTCTTATGATATTCTCATTCTAAGCTCTGACTTGGAGAGTCAACAGTGCTGTGAGTTCCTATAGCTGAGAACCCTTGCTGCAGACAGACAAGCTTGCCTATATCTCCTTAGTTAAAATTTATTTATTTTCTACATAATATCCTAGACTTTCAAGAAACAGGCGTGGGGAACAGCAATAAACAAAGTAATACTAAACTCCATACATTTTGCAACACCTTCCCCCATAAATCTTTTGCTTTTCAAAATCATTGCTTTATCTGCGTTTATGGTTGTATGAAATTTTTAGTTCCTCTTAATGCCAGCAGGTGTAACTTGCAGGATTTGGGTTTGACCATAGTCTGCTTTAAAGCAAAACAAAACAGAAAAACACTTAAAAGCTTTTATCTTTGATTATCTTGCTTATTGTTGAGGGAAAGATACTCTGAAGATGGTGAATATTGTCTTTCATTATGAAACTTCAAGGGAGGTCAGTAATTTTTTTTTTCCTGCAAAAACATCCGTTTTCATGAGTTTGATTGTCAAAATAGTTAGTTTTGACTTTTCTTCTGACTGCAGCTGGCAAAAGAATTTGCTCGATCCCTGGAAAGAGAAATCATTTTCACCTAGTAATGGTTGTAGGGATATTTGGGGCCAGATATCCTCGCAGTAAAAATGCCTGATATAATTTAGGAGCTCAGATCTCACTGATAGTGGTCTTAAACTCCTAAATCATTTTGAGGCTTTGAAAATGTTTTATTACCCAACCAGCATTAAACAGTGAAATTGTTGTTTATTGGTTGTCTAGTCTTTTAACAGATTCTGGAGGAAAAGGGTGACCAGAGAGACCAAAAGCCAGCATAGGAAAGAATCTGGTACAGATGTTTGCCTAGATATCCCATAGTTATTTTGACTTCGTGGTTGTGTTTGGGTCCCTCTGTATTTCACAGGATACCAACGAATGCCACATTTAAATTATTCTTCCCTTCATTTTCTCAGTTAGTGTTTTTATTGCCGCCATATCATCTTCCAAACACCTGTTCCCATTTTAACTCAATCCTAATCTCTTGCCAAAATCTGAACTCAGGGGTAAGAATGCAGTAGTCCCAATAAGGTGTTAAAAATAAAATAGTAGTTGATACTTATATACACCTTTATATGCACAAACTAATTAATCCTCATACCTCATGCAGGGAAGTATTTATTCTCATTCCAGCTTTAACTGCCAGGAAGCAAAGAGAGAATTTAAGCAGCTAATTTTTGAAACTTACTTTTTTTTTCTGGAAGGTTTTCAAAAAATAACTCAATGAAGACACCTGTTCAAACAATCCAGTTTCAAAGTTTTACTCAAGAGCATCACATTCTCCTTTAGTCTCCTCTACCTTGTTCTTGTGGGTTGTGGTAGATTTACTGTTTAGACCACATTCATTCCATGTAAATGTGAGCACATAACCAAGTATCTCTCATTAAAAGCATCTGTAATGCATCCATTCTATATCATGCATCTTCCCTGCACCTTCTCGGTGTTTCAAATGGTATTTCAAGTAGTGTCTGGGTTTGGTGTGTTAAGAAATGGATGCACACACAGGAGATGGCAATACCGTGCACTGTGGCAGTGCTGTATATGTGATACAGTTTCACCATTGCATCACAGCGCGCTCTGCTCGTGTCGTCTTTCCTAAGGAAGACTCTTAAAAACTCTGTTTATGTCTGTGTGCTGGTTTTGTTGGCATCACTAAGTCTAAAACATCGCAGGAGATGAAGATAATAGACCGTTACTTAGCTTTCAGGCCTTGGCACGTTTTCTTTTGGGATATAAATGAAACAGTTTAGAGACTAAAGCACAAATAAACTGGAACTTCTCTCACCAGGCTATCAGCAGGTGGAATATTAAGCAGAAGTGGTTGGCTTTGTTTCTTTGTTGCCTCTTTACTTTTAAAGCACTTTGCCACAATAGTTTTCAATAGACCTTTTCCTGACAGTTTGAAGATGGAACAAGTAACCTCCGGTGCTATTCCATAGTTTATCATATGAGTTTTACCTGTCTATTGGGATTTCTGTTGTGTGTTGGTGTAAGGCATGGGAAGGTTGTCTTAGGAAGTAGCTGGGTTGGGATAAAGAGAGAAGGGAAGATTTTCATTAAATTAAAATTCAAAAATACATGGACATAGAGCACTAATGGCTCTGGTGTCTTACTTATGCAAGCTGACTGTATTGCTATTACACTGAGACCTGCAGGAATGAGGAAACCAAAATCATTAAGTTGAAACCTGTATGATAGTCTTGATTATGCACCACACCATTTACATATGTTTTATTTAGTGTAAATACTTGTCTACATTTTGATATTTAGCAAGATGTCCAGCTCTCTCCTCCTTTGCTGCTGTGCTTCCAGTTAAGCTCCTTTATTCTCTTTAGCATTTCACCATGTTACTTCTAGAATCCAAATAATCTTAGCCAGCTATTTTTGTTCTGTTCAGGGAAAAAGGCAAGAACAGAGACAGGAAACACAAGCAAGAAACAGGCATCTCCAGCCAGGCCCTGAAGGGGATTCTGGCTTGTGAATGTCACGTGCTACTGGTACTGAGATGCAAATAATTGTGGATTTTCTTGTAATCTCCCTTTTCTTAGGGAAACAGTATGATCAAGACTGCGTGGGCACTTGTCTCCTAGTCTAGTATTGGAGCCATAGCACAGGTTGGAGGTAAATCCTGATAAAAAGAGTATTGTGTGGGTTTAGGGTAGAAGAATTGATTTGTGCGAGGAGAAAAATGTTGGGGGTAGTGGTTAGAAATAGGAAGATTGTGAGGAGAGAATATCTGAGTTAATGTGGTTCGATATTAGAGATTAATAAAGGAAATGTTAGTTTATGGTGAAGGAAGAATTTGAGCTGGAAAAAGAAGGCTTTTTTTCTCTGATTTGGAAGATGCAGAACGCCTAAGTCACTGTCCTGTTTTAGTGTGTTCCACAGTACTTCATGGCTAAAGGGTTCAGGACAAGGAGAGGAAGAAAGGAGACAAATGCCAACTGAGAGTCTAGCCACACTTATTATTATGTAGTAGAGAACTAAAACCAATGCTTCTCTTTCACATTTGTGAGCACTTTCCTCCCTTAAAGGCATAATAGGATTGAAAAACAATAAACAGGGTATTTGGTTGAGATAAGACGCTTTATAAATTATGTGCAGAAGATACCACAAATGGCATCTAGTTTAGAGCAAGAGCCATGCGAATGGCCAGAACATCACACACCTGTGTAAACCAGCATGTCCTTGAAAGAATAAGTGCACAGCGTGCTGATCTCTGATCTCACACCTGACATGCTTCATACCCTGTCAGCTCACTTTTGAGAGAGGGAATCTGATCATACTGTGTATGATGTAAGGTTTCTGCAGATGTTGTGTAGACCATTAGGGTATTCATCGTGTTTTTTAGAGGAGTAAGTCACAATACCATGTTTTTAATTATTGTGACTAAGGACACTTAGACCTTTTTACAGCTTGCATATCACTAGTATAGGGTTATATTTTATAAGTTGTACTTCAAATGAAGCCTTCCAAGGAAAAAGAATAGATTTAAAACATATTAACATGATGTTAGTAATATGGTTAATATCGCCTGGGAAGTGGTGGAGTCACCATCCCTGGAAGTATTTAAGAGATTCGTGGAGATGGCACTTAGGGACATGGCTAGTGGTAGACTTGATAGTGTTAGGCTGATGGTTGGACTTGATGATCTTAAGGGGCTTTTCCAACCTAAATGATTCTGTTATTATAATGTTAACATATTAACCAAGAAAACAATGGAATATCTACCATGAATAATAATATCTTCTTATTGATAATGTAGAGATTGTGTTGCCACTTAGATGGCCCTGCTTAGTCCACTTGGAATTAGGTACAACACAGTTGGTTCTAGGTCATGAAAATAAATCCACGTATCTCTCTGTCTGGTCCTTTCTTTCAAAAGATGACATACTATTCCCTAGTGCCTTGTTCAGGGCTTTTTCATTTTTTTTCCTCATTGCTTAAATACTGTAAGAGCTGCAGTTGCTGGATACTGCAGTAGAAATAGTGTGCCTCTCCCTTCCCTTTCTGGGGCAAATAAAGCCATTCTTTGGTATGGGTGATACTGGTCAGTTGAAAGAGATTCTCAAGAGTGCAAAGAAATCTTTGTGTTTGGCAGAGAAGTGCAAAAGCACGGTAGAGCCTTAGATTGAAATGACTTTCAGGAAATTGACCTGAAGCAATTTGTGCTGTGGCAGCAGGCTGTGTGTTTGGAAGTGTGAAATGACTGGTTGTGCATTAGAGCGCAGGTCTTGGAAAGGGTGGCAGACACGACCTCAGACACAGACAGACACAGACACAGATTTCTAGGTTGGAAGAGACCTCAAGATCATCGAGTCCAACCTCCGACCTAACACTAAGTACTCCACTAAACCATATCGCTAAGCTCTACATCTAAACGTCTTTTAAAGACCTCCAGGGATGGTGACTCCACCACCTCCCTGGGCAGCCCGTTCCAATGCTTAATAACCCTTTCGGTAAAGAAGTACTTCCTAACATCCAACCTAAAACTCCCCTGTCGCAACTTTCGCCCATTCCCCCTCGACCTGTCACCAGGCACGTGGGAGAACAGACCAACCCCCACCTCACTACAGCTTCCTTTAAGGTAACTGTAGAGAGCGATAAGGTCGCCCCTGAGCCTCCTCTTCTCCAGGCTGAACAAGTCCAGCTCCCTCAGCCACTCCTCGTAAGACTTGTTCTCCAGACCCCTCACCAGCTTGGTCGCCCTTCTCTGGACTCGCTCGAGCACGTCCATGTCCTTCCTGTAGCGAGGGGCCCAAAACTGAACACAGTACTCGAGGTGCGGCCTCACCAGAGCCGAGTACAGCGGAACAATCACCTCCCTAGACCTGCTGGCCACACTGCTTCTTATACAGGCCAGGATGCTGTTGGCCTTCTTGGCCACCTGAGCACACTGCTGGCTCATATTCAGCCGACTATCAACCAATACTCCCAGGTCCTTCTCGGCCAGGCAGCTTTCCAACCACTCATCTCCCAGCCTGTAGCTCTGCTTGGGGTTGTTGCGCCCCAGGTGCAGGACCCGGCACTTGGCCTTGTTGAACTTCATACAGTTGACCTCAGCCCATCGCTCCAGCCTATCCAGATCCTCCTGCAGAGCCTTCCTGCCCTCGAGCAGATCGACACACGCACTTAGCTTGGTGTCATCTGCAAACTTACTGAGGGTGCACTGGACGCCCTCATCCAGATCATCGATAAAGATATTAAAGAGGACCTCCTCTTAGGCCACCTTCTTCAACACCATTTTGCGAAGGTAGAAAGTTTTCAGGAGCTGCAGCATATGCTCTGGTTTGGTTTGCCAAGGATTAATCTCTTCATGTGTCTCTAGCTTTAGGATGTAACTAGCACGCTGTAAACTGACACAGCAGCTTGCAGTGCCTTGTTTGTTTTAGGTTATCCTGTGTCTCCCAACTGCCCATACGTGCACGTACTTAAACAAATGTCTTCTCTACAGCAGTTGTAACCCCTTGATGCAGAAAAATATGCTGCTTGGATTGCCTACTTAGCTAAGGCTTGATGTTCTGCATGGTAATTGCTATAGTAAAAACTAAACATCATCTGGTGTTGACTAAGAGAATCTTAAATTCCGTGGGTTTTGTATCACAGTTAGATTTGGATCAGTAATTGCAGTGCAATATTAGTACTAAGTTCCATCCCCTACTGTGGTTTGCACGCAATAGAGAGACTGTATTTAAAGCTAACAAAGGTAAATAATACTGCTGTTTCTGCAGCTGTATTAATGCTGGGTACCACAAATAGTAATGTCCACAGCAGAAATGAAAGCAGTGTAGGCTAATAAAGAAGGCTTGGCAGTAGACAAAGCCATGAATTTTCGGGGCTTCTCATATCTAGATGTAAATAAAAGATTAAATAACATTCTCCACTTATAAATGCATATATATATATATATATATATATATATATATATATATTTCCACACAAATATCCACTTGATCTAAAAAAAAAGATTGGTTTTCTTCGTATAAAATAAAACATCCAGAGATTTATTTTCTACTGTTTTTGCAGCTGCTTATAGATTTCCCTCTAAAGCTTGGGCAAGCTTCAGCATGCAACTGTTCTGTTAGTAGAAAGATAGCCTGCAGTGCACATGCACAGCCTAGGACTTCACAGGAATCTCTCACTTTTTCTCATTTATCTCTGTCAAGTTTCAAATCTAGCTTCATTCCTATAAGAAATTAATACTTTTAGGAGGGATTAGGAGAAAGAATGTGTGCTGATTTATAGAGGGTTTATTTTGTAAAACCTGAAGGGGCATTACCAGATTGAGAAATCATTTAAAAAATAAATCCGTAATTTGGTTACAATTAATTCTATGAGCAATTGAATGAAATGAATCTATTTCCCTTTCTGGTTGGTTGTTTTGGTTATATTTTATCTTTTCGCAGCATGGACAGAAGAAGAAAGTGATTTCTCTGGGTGACATTCTCCTAATAAGTTTCTTTCTTCAATGAAGACTCAAAAACACATAGATCTGCAGTGCCTTTTGCACTGTACAGGAGAGGAATTGCCCTTCCCCAGCCTTCTCCTTGAAGCACTGGGGAATTTGGCTGTTTAGATGATAGATCTACTGAAGGCTGTTTTCCCCAGCTTTCATAGAATCACAGACTTTCATTGCCACCTGTGTTTCTTTGTGCTTCTGTGGTAATGTACCGCAGACCAAAAATATGTTTCTTGTAAGACTTACAGCTACTTGAAACTGCTTCTTTTTACAATGAGAAATTCTTTGCATATATATATAAAAGGATGACCTTGAACTCCTGGGAAGTTGAACAGATAAGAGTCCTTTATAAAAAGTTCTCTTCTCCATACCCAAATCTGAGCCCCATGGGGGTCAGCAGGTCAGATTGCAAAAATTGCCTTTCCATGTTCCGTTACACCACAACCCAAAGGTTTTAACTTGTCAGGATAACACAGTCCTACAACCTCTGCTTCCATTGACTTTATTATTGCCATCACCACATGGTTCTGTGCAGCACAGTGCTGCCTGTGAAGGGTGTATTGGGTTTACGTGTCAGGGTATTGGTAGTGGGGGGCTACAGAGGTGGCCTCTGTGAGCAGAGCCCAGCAACTGCCCCATGCCAGATCAGAGCTGGCTCCAAAAGGGACCTGATGCTGGCCTGTGCGGGAGCAATGCTGGGTGGGCCTCTGGGAGAGCAGTTTTAAGAAAGGGAAGAAACTGCTGCACAACAGCAGCTGGGAGAGAGAGTGAGAACCAGCCCTGCAGACCCCAGGTCAGTACAGCAGGAGGGCAGGAGGTGTTCCAGGCAGGCAGCAGCAGTTCCCCTGCGGCCTGTGGAGAGGCCCCTGGTGGAGCAGGCTGTTCCCCTGCAGCCCACGGGTCCCACATGGAGCAGATCTCCACACTGCAGCCCCCCGGTGGAGGAGCCCCCGGTGCAGCAGGTGGATGTGGCCTGGAGGAGGCTGCGGCCCATGGAGAGCCCCCGCAGGAGCAGGCCCCGGGCCGGAGCTGCAGCCCGTGGAGAGGAGCCCACGCAGGAGCAGGGGGTCTGGGGGGAGCTGCCGCCCATGGGGGATCCGTGCTGGAGCAGTTTGCTCCTGGGGGATGGACCCCGTGGTACGGAGCCGTGTGGGAGCAGTTCTTGAGGAGCTGCTGCCTGTGGGCAGCCCCCGCAGGCTCGGTTCGGGCAGGATGGCATCCCATGGGAGGGACCCCGCGTGGAGCAGGGGCAGAGAGTGACCGTGAAGGAGCATCGGAGAGGACGTGCTATAGAATGACCACAGCCCCCATTTCCCTGAATTCCCCTGTGCCACTTGGGGAGGATGTAGAAAAGGGTGGGTGGAGGGAAGGTGGTTTTGGTTTCTTTCCTTTGTTTCTCACTTCTCTAGCTTGTTAGTAATAGGCAATAAATTTTACTAATCTCCCTGTGCTGAGTCTGTTTTGCCCGTGACGATAACTGCTGAGTGATCTCACTGTCCTTATCTCAACCCTTGAGCCCTTCTCATTGTATTTTCTCCCCCTCTTTCCCTTTGAGGAGGGGGAGTGAGACAGTGGTTGTGGTGGAGCTCAGCTGCCCACCTGAGGGTAATCTGCCTACAGAGGGTAATCTGGAATTCAAGCATAACAGTGAGACATGAAAGCTTTTTATACTGACCCTCGATTTGTATCTTCTTATGTGATGAAATATTTGAAACTCAGTTTGTCCAACTGTATCTGTTCAGTCAATCTATAATACTGTTTTAGTGACCTTTGCAGAAAGTCACATCCCTCTGTTGACATTTTTGTTTGAAATTGTTTGTTTTTGTAGTAAAGTATTTAAGACTTACCAGCTTAGGAGTGTGAAGTTCAGCTGCTATGAGGACAGACTGGTGGTTCTTCAGTTTACTGAGTCAAGGAAGGGTAACTATATAAAACACTACGAGAAAGGACCTGAAACAATTATTTATGAAAGGTTCTGGTAAGTGGCTGCCATTGATTGGATGTGGAGGGGATATTAGAGTGGCCAAGTCTAATATGACCTGTGTGGCATAAGGGAAACAGCCACACACAGTGATGTGATGTTCAGCTCTCATCTCCAGAGCTTGCAATGTAATAAAAAGAGAATAAAACATCATTGCAGTGGAGGGCAATTTTGCAGATGGAATACAGCCAGAGAACTTCCAGGCTACCAGGAGGCTGCCTTGAGGCAAGTAAACCCTACAGTGGGATTTAGGTAGGGGCATCTCTGTCTCCTGTGTTGTCGTTCTCCTTCTTCTATGTATTCCTCACAAATTTGAGTCTAAAAATGCCTTTGCCCTTCCCAGGAGCAGCCTCAGAGATGTAGGGATAATATGCAACAGCTTGGTAGCATTCAGTCTGGAAAAGACAGCTGCTTTTTTATGGGTCTGTGGATTCAGTGGGGGCGAGTGCAAATATAGCAGTTAATATTCTTTCAAGTCTCTGCTTATCTGGTGCCACCTGCTTTGTGTCCAGTCATTCACACTGGTGCCAAAACATTTCTGGAACAGGTATTTGTGCATCAGCAGACTCGGTCCCTAACATTTAGGTGAGCACCAATATGTAAACTGTGCGGTATCAACAGGCAGGCGAATTCTTAAGTTTCAATGTGATTATTAAAATCAGACATTGCCAATAGCTGTTAGTCCACAAGGTAATGGTAACAGCTACTGGATGTAGCAGCTTCTGGTGGTGGTGCAGAAATCAGAAAAACACTGTTGTGCCTCACAGAAGGCAGTATTCTTCTGACTCCTGTCTCTTGTTAGCAGGTATGGGAACACCAAACTTCGAGCTGAGTTTATCAGACACCAGGTGTTTATAGAGCTGTGACCTGGACATGGTGCAGATGCTTGAATCCTCCCACCCCTTGATCTGTCCTTGTTTTACAGCAGTGAGAAATGTATCTGGCAGAATTATGGCCTTGTCTACATGTTTATGCATGCTATTGTAGTAGTACCAGCATGCTGTTAAGTACATGGTTTTTATAGTACATGTAGGCTCAATTGTACTCACAAATGTGTTTATTTCACTCTCTCTGATTCCTGTTTCAAGGTAGGAGTGTATTCTACATACAAGACATCTTGATTGCACTGCAACCACCCAAACAGCTGTATTAGCTGTAATTATTAAGGCTTAAGCTGTAACACTTAGAGCTAGCTTTTGTGGCAGTACAAATCTGTCTGAATTAGTCTTTGGTCTGAGGCTTTGAACAAGTGTTATCTTCAAAATCCAGTGGCACATGTGGAAGAAAATGCTATTCTTAGCTTTTCACTGTTGTTCCCACCAGAGTTTAGCCTCTTCCCTGCAGTCTGCCAGCAGAATTGTTTGTGCAGGCCCTCTCTTTCTTGCTTCTAGGATAAATCAATCAGGTTAGCATGGACCAGAGTTTAGCTTAATAGTCTGATTTCACCAGACACTAAGTAGAAAGCTTGAAATGGCCTTTTGCAGGGAGAGAGGAACAGTAACCCGTGGCAGAGGGGTAGCACTGAACTTGTGAAGTTAATTTCTTCCACCAGCACAGCTGGATCTAGGAGCAGGGATCTGCCTGCAGCTACCCACTGCTTCTCAGGAAGGACTTTTCAGTTCCTGTGCGTGTGTATGGCATGGCATTACCTGATTACCTGTCAGTTCAGAGCGGTAATGAGTACAACATTTGATGTTAATTGTAGGCTGTAGCTTCACTGGCATGTAATCAAAGTTTCCTCTGCAGTCATTCAATCATGCTTGATTTCACACTAGCACATGTGCAGGACTAAAGCATGGGAATTTGTTTATGTACCAATCATCTACTTGCTGTAGATAACATTTAAGATTGCCATGTAAATTGCCTTCCTCTAAAACATAATGTAGTGTTATGAACTACATGTGGTAGCGTTTTAAAATTGGTCTAATGTTCAAAGAAAATGATGAACATAAAGTGTCTTTTACACATTTAACCCTCAGACTCGAGCCTGGTGGTAGGGTTTAATTCTTCAGTGTGCAATGGAAAAGCAAAACCAGAGCAATCATATTTCAGGAAGCATTCGTAGGTGTAGCAGGTTCATTATCTGCTGCTGAAACTGAAGCACATGAAGCTACATTCAACTCAATATTTTCCTTTATAATTATGTAGGAGCAGACAAGTACAATTCCCTCTCTGATACTGAAGAGAAATTCCGTTGTATATCTTCTACCTACTTTTGTTTAACTATTGGGAGAAACACAGATATTAGAAATAATACTTTCTCCAGCTTTTGGAGACATACACAGGGATCTTTATTTATGCACAGTTTTCTTGGTCTCCTTTAAAGGGAGTACAAACATAAGAACAGTTTTGAACTTGTGTGAAAGCATACGAATACATCTTGTGAGATATGGGTTGTTGTTTTCCTGTTTTGATGAAATAAGGATCTGGCTTCTATTTCTTGCAGCTGACTGAAAGATTGAACTGCTTTTCCTTTTCTTAGCTGAGAAAATAATTTTCTCCTATTGCTGCATTTCCTCCATCTATTGTCAGCTCCACAAAATAGATTGTATGCAGGGGATTTGCAGATTGCATTTTTTAAAAATTTATTGTTTAGCTGCCTTTAGTAATGCTTCTACTTCTCTTACACCAGTCATCTGCTTTGCCTGTTTGCCCAGTGTTACCATTTCGGGTAGAGCAGATTTCTTTCCAGCAGCTTCTGCCATCTGGAACCATCTTCTTTTATCTCCCAAGTTCATTGGGTCTTTGCAGCTTTTCAAATATTTTCAGAAATTACAACTTTTTACTTTCACCTGTTACTTCTCAATGTTTGACTCCATGACTGGATGCCTAATTCAGCATCGAGTGCCTTCACCCGACTGTTTCCTGTGAGATTTTTATCATGCGAAGTCAGGCAGTACAGCTTGATTAAAGAAAAAAAACACAAAAAAACGCTTTGTAAGATAAAGTGTTATTAGAAAGATGCAGAAAGACTGAAATCTATAACCCCAGAACTACCTTCTCCCTACTGAGGAAAGAATATTGCCAACCCCTGTTTTGGTAGCTTGTAGCCTGTTGCAGTGTTTGACCAGAGTACACTTTGTCAAGTCGCTTTTCCCAAAGTCATTATCATGACATCTAGAGTATGCTTAAGTTTGACATTTTGCATTTTCACATTTTCCTGGGAAAGCTAAGAGAGCACAGCTAAAATTGAACATCACAGCTTGGATTTCTTAACTTGCCCTGGTTCCGAAAGCTTTGAACAAAGTTGTTGTGTTTTATTGTTTACAGTAAAAGTGAGTTTGAGAGAGATATCACTTGTATGTCTGTTGTGCTGTACTGCTCCCTCTTTATAGATGGTTCTTTAAAATGTTGAAAATGTGGAGTTTATCTTCATTCATTATCCAGAGTTCTTAGCAGTTTCTGGCACTGTAGGAGCTAACAAGGTGGAGCGCTGAGATGCACTTGGTACCTTGAGATAGAATAAGGTTATTGTCTTAAGATGTAATAGAGAGAAAATGAAGAAATAATGTCGCTGGCCATATAAGTACAGGTACTGGAATACAAAAATCAAGTCTTAATAATGGCTTAATATAACCTATCTTGAGCACTTTAACAAGGGAACAATGTGCTGAGTTATGAGCAATGTAAAAATCTTTGAATAAACTGATTAGTGAACTGACTTTTATTCTGTATTTAGTGATACACCTCAGTTTGTAGATCAGATAGCTGTTTGGCACATTGTTTTTCTTCCAGAGTGCAGTAGTAGCAATGAAATACTGGATTTGTGGACTTCACTAAGAGAGTTGTTAATGCACCTTGAAGAGGCTAGTAGTTGTCCATCTTGCAGAGAAACTGTCCTACTAGCTGGAGAATTGGGGGAGAACCACTCGCTCCCACTTGCCCAACCCACAGATTTGTAATTGTGAAGCTAGTGAACAGCACCAGAACATGTTATCTAGAACATAAAGTTTCCTGCTGGTTAGCAATCCAAGTGCATCTGGAAGAACAGTTGTGATAAAGAAATATTTTACATGCTTCATATTGAGCTTTGGTTGAGGTGGAACCTTGTAAGTCATTTAGTTTAAGCTGGTTTTGTTCTTGAACATCTTTGTGTTGTTGTTTTTTTAAACTGCTTCTGATTTCCATGTGCTACATGTTTTTTGTTGGCTCTGTCAATTTTAGGGATGATCTAATGTGTTTTTTTCACTTACATTGATAGTAAATATAAATGCAAAGACTGACAAATTATTCCTTTTGATATTTTTCATTTTATTGGGCAGTAGGGGAGCCTTAGAGGTTTAGGAAAACATTTTGTTGCAAATCAGTCCTCTCAAAGGAGTGAAAAAGCCCATTTCATGCATTAAAAAATATATCAAGTAGTCAAATTCAATAAGTACATCCATTCTAGTGATGCACCAAAAACGTGTACAGAACGAGCCTGCAGTCTTGGGCTAGAAAAAGCTGCTTCAAATTTTGTTTCTGGTGTATTGTAATGGTTATTGATTTTCTTGATTATTTTATTTTAGATTTTTTTTTTCTTCCTTGCAACGCAAGGACAAATTTATGGCCCTGTTAAAGTCAATGTGAGTTTTTCCTTTGACTTAATTGGGGCCAAGATTTCATTCCTTGCCCTGTGTTATTTATGACTCTTCTGCATAGGTAAGATTTTACATTTGCTGTTAATTATTGTCTGTCTCTATTCATCGGAGTGACTAAATCTCAAGAAAGATGACAGGCATATTGATTTTCCTTGCATTTTATGTCTTTGAGTGTGGGAGTCTTTGGCTTAGTTGATAAATTTCCCTACACGATGAGCAGTTTCTAGCCTTTACAACACACCTTGGCTGAGCTGATGGAAATGTTTCTGATGGAGTGAGTTACTGTTGGAAAATGCTGATTAAACTGAGTGAGACGGCTCAGTGGGAATATGTCAATGCGAGGGGATTTTTTGGGGGGAAATAGGCTGATTTACACCTTGATCCAGCTTCATCTAGACATTTCTGAAAATTTAAGTTCTAATGAAAATTTGTCTTTCTGAATTTTAGTTCCAGCTTGGAAAAACTGAATGATTCAGAAACACGGGCACTTTTGTGGCTCTTGGTTGTCTTATCTGTGTAAACCTCTCTGTGAAGTAACATTGCAGCTTTATTACTGCTGTTATTGCTGGGGTTGAGAAAGAGATGTTCAGGAAGTGACTTGATTTTTTCCATTCTAACCAAGAATTACTATTCTCACGTCCCATTCACACCCTGTAGTCGTGATATTTTAGATACGAATCCTGTGCGTGAATAATTTTCTGAGAAACCTCTTAGATATATTAAAACTTGCTTAATTTTTTGCATCCATGATAGCAGACATGAAGTCCTCTCTTCAACATCCTTTGTCCATAGGATCCAAAATAAATTTTCTTTTTACTTTGTTTTGCCTTCTGTTCTAAACACTCAATGATATTACATGCTTTAATTCAGGTCTGGAATTACTTTGCATTTACTGTGGGGTAAGCACGTTCATGTCAACAGTTGCTGTGAAGTAGCTGTTACAGCAGCCTTTGTTTTCCTACAGCATTAGTGTGCACTTCTACCCTTCAGGATGTCAGATACTTGGGGAGGCTTGCCTCTGTTTGCCCAGTTTACGGGCATGGCCCTTATTTTCTACATGCCTAAAATAAATGTTGGAAGTTTTTTTTTTTTTTAAGTAAGTTTTTTTTTAAGCTCAGGAACAGAGTATTCTGTTTGCACGCTGGCTTTTCAGGTCAGTGGTGCTGCTGCTTGCATTAAGGAGCAGAGTGGCGCAGCGGAAGCGTGCTGGGCCCATAACCCAGAGGTCGATGGATCGAAACCATCCTCTGCTAGCAGCATTTTCTTCCCCTCCGCTCAGCCCTGCTGAGGCCACACCTGGAGTCCTGTGTCCAGTGCTGGGCTCCCCAGTACAAGAGGGACACAGAGCTACTGGAGTGAGTCCAGAGGAGGGCTACGAAGATGATGAGAGGCCTGGAGCAGCTGTCGTATGAGGACAGGCTGAGAGAGCTGGGCCTGTTTAGTCTGGGAAAGAGAAGACTGAGAGAAGACCTCACCAATGTGTATAAGCATCTGAAGGGAGGGTGTCGAGAGGATGGAGCCGGTCTCTTTTCAGTTCTGCCCAGCGACAGGACGAGAGGCAGCAGGCACAAACTGAAGCACAGCAGGTTCTGGCTGAATATGAGTGGCACTTCTGTACTGTGAGGGTGACAGAGCGCTGGGACAGGCTGCCCAGAGAGGTTGTGGAGTCTCTTTCTCTGGAGATTTTCAAACCCCGCCTGGATGCCGTCCTGTGTGCAGCGTGCTCTAGGTGATCCTGCTCGGCAGGGGCATTGGACTGGATGATCTTCAGAGGTCCCTTCCCACCTCAGCCATTTTGTGATTCTGTGAATTCCTCCTGGTTGATCATGCTTCATACGTTCTTTAGATACAGTATCAGGTAGACTGATAATTGTGGGTCAGCTCTGAAAATCCCAAGTGGTAACTGAGAGTAATTTGAATATTCACTTAAGTGACCGCAGTTGAAAAGCTCTTGGAAAGAAAAAAGAGGAATTGTATGTCTCAACTTCTTTCTTCTGTATTTTTTGTGGAGTAGAAGAAACAGGTTATATTTTCAGGAGGCTGTCGTGTAACACGGTAGTCTTTTTTCTTTCTCTCTCTTTTTTTTTTTGTCCTTCCATGGTGGCATCTGCCCATCTTGTTTTCAGTCCTTGTGTTCAGCAATGTGTAATGCTTGTTCCCAATTCAATATCTGAAGCAATCTTGGCAGATAAGAATCTTGACATGTGATTGTGTTTCCTGTCAGTTAACTTCACTTTCTGAGTCAGTATCCTGACACTTCTGAAGAAGGCTAAACATAAATAAAACAATGCAGGAGAAACTTCTGCATGCTTGTGACCAAGGACAAATAAATTAGGGAACCAGAAATCCTTAGGCATTTTGGATTTGGTAGGTCACCTTCCCTCTAAATAAATTGACATGAGCCCACTTAGTACACTAAAAAGAGGAGGTCCCTCATTTGCTGTCTTCTGAATCAAGTAAAAGTGTTTGTCTTCTCAGTGCTTCCTGGGGTAGGATTTTTTTCTATATAAAGATAAAAACTTTGGGTTGATTCCTGGTCACTTCAAGGCATTTTTTCATTGACTTTGGAATTGGGATTTTACTTAAAGTGACTAGCAGACAACATTGTTCAAACAAGATAATATTTGTGGCAAATCGGCGAATGTATCAGAGATTTAATCTAAGCTAGCTTCAGAATGCTATCAAATGGCCTTTTAAGTTAGACAAGATAAAAGTCTTGTGCTTTGCTATTCTGGGACGGAAAGAAGTTTTTGATATGTAAGTGGAAAAATATTTGGGTTTCCTTTAGAGGAATACAGACCAGAAAGCCTTTGTCATTCTTATTTAAACTATGAAAACTTCTATGGTTGATTTAGTTCAGCAACAAGTGCAGTGCAGTGCATGAGCAAAAAAAGAGCGATTTGGGGAACTCTTGGGAGATGATAGGCAAAAAAGTGGTGGGAAAGTAACACTGCTTTCTAATCACAGAATCACAGAATATCCTGAGTTGGAAGGGACCCACAAGGACCATCGAGTTCAACTCCTGGGTCCCCGAAGCACCACCCAAAAAATCAGACCATGCGTCTGAGAGCATTGTCCAAGTGCTTCTTGAACTCCAGCAGGCTCGGTGCTGTGCCCACTGCCCTGGGGAGCCTGCCCCAGTGCCCAACCACCCTCTGGGTGAAGAGCCTTTTCCTGTTATCCAACCTGAACCACCCATCGCAGTTTCAAGCCATTTCCCTGGGTCCTGTATATAGGAGCTTCACATAAATTATATGAAGCTTCACATAAATTGATAAATAGATAAATAAAAGAGAGGGATTGTCTGAAAAACCTCTAAGGGCCTCTAACCACCTCCTTCTCTGCTCGTTCTCCTCTTTCTTCATTTTCACGATCTCCCTCTTTAGTACTGGCATACAGTCATCAGGAGATCACCCTCTAGATGATGACAACTTGAGACAGAACCCTTTGTATATTGCATTTTTTAGTTTTTCAAATTCTGCAAATTGCATTAATTTAGGAATAAATACATAGCTTCCAAGAAGCCATGTACCTCAAACTGGACGCCATCGAATGCATGAGTATAACAATCTTCTTTCCATGCAAACAACCCTTACACCTACAAACAGTCCACACAGTAATGTTTCCAACATGTTATTACAAGGTGGAGCAGAACACACATGAAGAACTGCTGAAAGAGGTCCCTGTCCTCTCTCCTATCTGTCAGATGTATCCAACCCCCAGCTACATTGATGGCTGATCACTTGCTTGCACAGTTGCACCCTGAACAGAGGCAAGAGAATGGAAAAGTATGAATGACTTTAAAAGTTAACTATTGGTGTTTCCAAGGCAAATTTAAATAACTATTCTTGATCATTATTCCATTATTTTTATCATAAAACATCACTGAGCCTTTAAAAGAAGGAGTCAAGAGACCAAAATAAAAATATACTTCAGGAGTCAAGGTTTTCTACTAAAGAGTAAGGAATGCGAAGTCTTACACGATCTGAAAGATATGCAACAACAGCATGAATATAACATCTTCTGTCTTATTGCATTAGTGTGTGTTTATGTGAAAAGATGATTATAATATGTAATTTCAATTAATACAGTGAAACATCTTTGTTTTTCCTGCGTTGCTGAGATTAAACACAGTTTTGTTTTTGCTTCCTTTTACAGGTGGCCTTTTTGAAAATGTGAAGAACTCAGATAACTATGTTGAAAACTGTTCTCAAATCCACATCCAGCACAAATGTGCAGATAACGTCCAATGGTGTGACTTCTAGAAAAAAAAATCCACCAGAAATATAAACCTAAATGGCAAGTGGGGTATTGCTCTTCATATCTGGATGCATTTCAAAACTGAAAACAGAGAGAGTTAACTTTTACATCCAGTACGTTCTTAGATGGCATTCTAAGAGTGACTTACGTGTTACATCCAGCTGGGATCACTGTTACGATCTATTCATAGCCATAAGGGAATTGTCTAAGTACTTAATACTAACTTTATTGGACAGTGTAGTGACCCGTATGTCCTAAGAAAACTGGTATCAAAGAGAGATCCTAAAATATTTAATGTTTTGGATGCCAAAGTAAGCTCTTTCTTTGTTCTGGTAGAGTTAGAGGTCCATAAATACAAAATATAAAATCAGATCTTTTTTGTCAAACTTGTATGTGTATCACGTGTATTGTTTCCACATTAATGTTTACCTTTCTTCTTGAGAGAGAAGTTTTCATATTGCTACACCTCATAAGAATTTTGTGAAATTGATAATATTTTGGAGCATCAAGGTTTTATGTTTCTTTGGAATAATTACCCCTTCAACTTCAAACAAGATTATATACCTGAGGGCTGGCTTTGCAGAAACTGCCGGAAATGAAAGATACTTGTAGCAAGTCAGTACAGCTTCCCTAAATTGTCTTTCTCTGCTGTGAATACTTACCTGCCTTTCACAGGAGTGACAGTGCATTTGCACAGAACACAGAATCTGTTACCGTTTGGGGTTTTAGAATGGATTGTTCACTTGTTAGTTGACAGCAATAATTTTCCCCATCCCTTGTCCAGCGGTACTAGTGCATGGGCTAAGGAGAGGAAAAGATGCCTCCTGGCATTTTTGCCTGAATTTCTGCTTTTTGGGATGGACTGTTTTTAAGCTAGGCGGAGGTGCTCCTTTAGTGTCAACCAGTTTTCTTGTTTGGCAAATCAGAGTCAAGTACTGGAATAGTGCATCTGACCTAGTGCAACAAATCCTGTGTTTTCAACATGTATAGAAAAAGGTATCCAAAAAGAAAAAAAGAGAACCTGTTTACATGGGCTGGCTTTTTCAAAGCCCATCTTTAAACCCTCAAAATAAAAAGATGCTACCTTTTTGGAAAACAGTCGTATTTCAGGAGAACCAGTTCTGGAGGGAGTATTCTTAAAGGAGTTCTTTGAAAATTCCAGAATTTTGAAGAAAATGAACACACCCTTTACCCACTTCATGATGAAATAATCATAACGTAGGAAGTGATCCTTCAAAGTATTGGACACCTTCTCTGAGCTTTACATATCCAAGGACAAATAGCTGAGGCCTCTCAGCACCTAGTCTGGATATCATCTTGTTTTTCAGTTATTATTTTAGTTTTCAATGTTCAAGTAAGAACAAAAATATTTTGTATTCAGGAACTCAATTATCCAGCTCCAAGATATTTTGTCTATGCACCAATGTTTAGTCATTTTATAAATAAAATATATTTTCTAAATCAGTTTACTGTTTGTTCTGCTTAATTTCTGTGACAGCTTCAGCTTCCCAGAATATGGAAGAGAAATTTGCAGACAGATGACGTTCATATCACACACAAATACTCCAACTTAAAAAACATTTCCAACCTATTTAAATGACCCCTGTTATGGTTTTGCACACATGGAGCAATCTTAAGTCAGAGACCATTTATGCTTTTGTGGTTATGTCTGTCACATCATGCACAGCACTAAAAAATGGGGGTAGAGGAAGAAGAGGGGAGAGGTGTGTCTTCCTAGGTGGTGGTTGCTAAGAGAAGAGCTGGGCATCAGCCTGCTTTTGAGAGGTGGTGAGTTATTGCCTTTGCATCACTTACTTTTTCTTATTTTTTCTTTTCATTTATTAAACTGTCTATCACAGCTCTTGCCTCCCGTTCTCTGTTGAGTAGCATCACGATGACGTTTGGTTGTTGACATCATCTTGAAAAGCTGGGCTAGTACAAAGTACAGTCAGTTACTGTGATTTTTTTTAGTATCTAGAATTAGTGGTACATTTTACTTTAGTTTACATACCACGTTTGGATACACCTACAACAGAAAGCTTTGTTTAGTTTTGAAGCGTGTAGACAAGCTCAGCATCTCCATGCAGGTGAGAAAGTATGCACCAAACAGGAGGAGGCCTTACAGCTGTTTTTTTTAGAAAACATTTGACCCTACTTATTGCTTACCCTGCCTCCCCATTGTTTTGTATGTTTCACTGCATTTTTCATGGCAGAAAGTATCTCAATTTTTGCTTTCTGTAGTGTCAAGCACAGTGTTAGTCTTAAAGTAATAACAATAAATCAGCAATGACGTTAAGTCCCCAGCTCACATTAGCCGAGACAGATGTGCAGCCTTTCCTAACGTGCAGTTTCTAAACAGTGTAAGGCAACAAGAAGCTATTATAAATGTCAGCTTTAATTCTAATACACTATCAAGTTATGAAGGTGGCTGTTGGTGTGGTGCACAGAACATGCCTATCTGTCAGAGCAGGACCATTCTCTCCATTAGCAACAATGAAAGACAATATTGTTTCTGTCATTAATGGGTCATAGGATGATTATAACAGTGTAGGGCTTGCTACCCTTTTTAAACAGGTTTGACCATTGTAATGAACTGGGATAGCTAACCTGGCATGCCAAATAGGTCCCAATGTTTTTATTTTAATTCCAAAATTAGGATGGCTAAACGGTTTAGTTTAAATTGCCTCCTCTGCAGGTTAGGATAAGCTGAATAATAACAAATGGGTTTGTACAGGGAGCTATGCTGGTGCTGCCCTGTGAGTTGATGGCCAATTTCTACCTTACCTCTGTTTCACTTTTCTATGTAGGGAACCTTGTAGATATAAGGAGCAGCTTTAATTAAAATTTACAATAGCTGGTTTTGCACAGAACACTCTGGGTTTAAATGCAAATGCATTTCAGTAATTTTCTTTCTGTTTCGATGCCTGTATTGTTGTTCCTCCAGAACATCACTTTATGGTTTCAATTTCAGACTTTGCATTCTTTCCTTTGTCTCCTAGCAAACTGTGTTCCATTGTAAATGACAGGTTACTTGTCTGAGGTACTGTATTAGCTCACCTGCATCGTTCCTCTTGGTCCCTGCT
This sequence comes from Cygnus atratus, assembly GCF_013377495.2. Taxonomy (NCBI): domain Eukaryota; kingdom Metazoa; phylum Chordata; class Aves; order Anseriformes; family Anatidae; genus Cygnus; species Cygnus atratus. The sequence goes on along the minus strand of NC_066364.1, from coordinate 36,564,311 downwards.
CTGTCTTTCTTGCTACTGTTGTATCACTTTTGTTAAAGCACTGCACAATCTGCAGATGAACAAATTATAGAAATATTAAGCAACCCTGTCTTTGATACGCTTCCTCAGTTTATTCTTTCAAAGTGGGCTGTATTGCCTTATGGCAGGCACCAGGGAGCGTTAGGCAATTTTCACAGAATATCAGGAATTTTACATGTCCATGTGCTAATTGCTCAGTAGCAACATTTGTGCCTTCCCATATCTGACTGTGACAGATAAGTGTGATATTTTTCTTATAGCAGACAGCAGTTACTGTGTTCAGATCCCGTGGTGCTGTGGTTCGGGACAGTCAGATGGCGTTCTTTTAAAGATGACCATGACTGTATTGTCTCACTGCCAAATTGTGTCTAGCAGCATTTGCTTTGTTTCCATCCAGTGATCTTATACATGGATTGCACAGGTCACTATACTGCATCCTTATTGATAGGTGTTTCTACTATCTGCTTATATTCAATGATGATATAAATGCATACAAATTTCTCATTGTAAACAATAGAAAAACTTTATTTTAAAATGATATTTTATATTTTAACTTGCATACTTTTATTCACTTCTTCAAGGTTGTGAAGCATTTTACTATCTGTCTTTTGCTGTGATAACAGGAAAGGCTGCATATAGGTTCTGTGTTGCAGCAGCAGCAGCTCCACCAGCTAGGGGGCTGTGAAACAGACTTTACACCTTTATTATTTACACTAGTTAATTACACCCTAATTGGCTGGCTATCTTGTCTTTTACCAACATAGGTTTCCTCATTTGTATAAGTACGTTTGTGTCGTAAGGGTCATGATTCTCCTGCCAGTGACACTGTGTGGGCAGAAGTTGGGTTATACCCGCTGGGGGCAGATGGGTGAGTACAATACAGCTGCCATACCCGTCATGTCATGACTCCGGTGGAACGATTGCCAATTTACATCATGATATACAGCATGGACAGGAGGGAGTTGGCACCTCTTCTGCTTTCCCCGTCACTCCCACTTTGGAATAGAGTTGAGTTGGCACGCCTCTAGAAACAGGGCCAGACATGTCTGGGAAAGGCCTGAGACCATGTCTGGACAGAGGTGGAGTTAGTTGTCATCATCATGCTATTGTAACGGGAAGGCTCAGCACAGATCCCACATGGAAATACAGTGCAAGGACACTGGCTGTAGAAGAAGAGGGGAGAAAGGAATTCAGGCAGTGCTTTCTACCAGCTCTACGAGACAGATCAGTAGGCTTATTGAGTATATTCATGATGCAATGCCTCTTCTCTCCTTTCTAAACGTTGTCAAAAGTTTCTCTCTGTGACTAATAAGAAGCATGACATGTAATGATCCAATTCTATAGTTAGTGTAGGCTGTTTTCTCAGATTACCAGACTTGCCCTTTACCAGGCTTTGATTTATGTGGACCTAATAAGAAAAGGGCAAGAACAGTCCTTTGTTTGAGGTCTGAAAGAAAATGGAGGTAGGGGACAATTTACAGCTTGTGCTTTGTTGCCAAAAAGGAGAAAAAGGTTTTGTAAAATTGCTGGAACAAATATTCTCAAAACATGTGATGCAAAATGAAAATGTACTAAATCAAGAGCGCCTTTTAAATTGATGGCCATTGAGAAGAACATATGAGCTGTAGTTTTAGTTGATTCATGGTAATTATTAAAATATTTTGTGGTTGAGATGCACAAAAATGTCTTGACTGCTGCAACCTCTTATCTTGAGTTTTAAAGAGCACTGCTGGTTCCCATCCACAAGCACAGTGGGGCAGGTCTGGAAGGTCGGTGCTCAGGTAAGCAAACAAGGCATGAGGAAGACAGGGAGCACAGCTTGACAGATGGCTCTGAAAGATGCTCAGGGGGATAATAGATTAACAACTTGTCTGAAGGAAATTATTTCGTGTCCTGAAAAGGGCTTTTTAGATTGCTGCAAGCAGATGAAGAAACATGTTGGTGGGTTGGGGATTTTGGAATTGGTGTCATAATTTGTAAATGGAAACATATTTCCTAGCCTGTTGGGTTTTTTAAATGGTCACATGAACTCAAAAGAACATATTTTCTTATAATAATGTGGATATGTTTTACATTTTTTCTAATTACCTGTGATTTGCTAGGGTATGAGTTCCCATCTGTACCTTCATCATCTTCTAGATTTTGACACTCGCTCAGCAAGAGTCACCATTTGCACTAGGGCATATTAGCTTTTATGAAATTTAGAAAAAAAATGTTTAAAGTAGAAACCAGTGGTAATTTGTTGTTATAGTTACCAGAATACTACTAAATAAGAAAGACCTCACATGGGCTATTTGTTTTGTTATGTATCATTCCACATTTTAAAGTAGATTTTTTTCTCTTGCTGGTACTAGACAAATGTCCCATTATTAGTATTAATGATTTTTATTTAGGCCATAGAACACAATTTTAAAGCATTTTTGAAAGAGATGGATTTCAGAACCCATAAGACTTTTCTATCTCTTGAATCCAATCTTCTGTTAGTGCTGGCACTCTTCCATATGGTTCTGTCTCATATGACTCGCTTTCATATCCTGATCCCTCATAAATTGAATCAGTTATTTTTTTTGTCCTGCTGCTCTTACTGGAAACCTGATCTGGAGCCTCACTTTTCTGATAGAAATCTGATTTCTGGTATAAGTGTATCCTGGGGTGCATCAAGCATGGCATCGCTAGTCGGTTGAGGGAAGTGATTGTCCCGCTCTACTCTGCGCTGGTGCGGCCTCACCTTGAGTACTGTGTGCAGTTCTGGGCACCACAGTACAAAAAGGACATTAAACTGTTGGAGAGTGTCCAGAGGAGGGCGACGAAGATGGTGGAGGGCCTAGAGGGTAAGACGTATGAGGAGCAGCTGAGGTCACTGGGCCTGTTCAGCCTGGAGGAGGCTGAGGGGGGACCTCATTGCAGTCCACAACTTCCTCATGAGAGGGAGTGGAGAGGCAGGTGACCTATTCTCTGTTATCACCAGTGACAGGACCCGTGGGAACGGTGTGAAGCTGAGGCAGGGGAGGTTTAGGCTGGACATCAGGAAGAGGTTCTTCACTGAGAGGGTGGTTGCACACTGGAACAGGCTCCCCAGTGAAGTAGTCAGTGCACCAAGCCTGTCTGAATTTAAGAAGAGATTGGACTGTGCACTTAGTCACATAGTCTAAACTTTTGGGCAGACCTGTGCGGTGCCAGGAGTTGGACTTGATGATCCTTATGGGTCCCTTCCAACTCGGGATATTCTATGATTCTGTGATTCTATGATTCTATGTATCCCTGGCTAATTTGTGCCAACAGCGTTCTTTAATGTAAGTATAGTTTTCTACCTGGGTTCTTAAAATTTATTCCGTGTTTGGGAAACAATCCTGTCTCCCCTCAGTGTTTGTTTTATTAATAGTTTCTTTCACCCAAAAAATTGTGTTCTACCAGATTCTGTCTATTCTGATTTGAATTAATCTTTCTTGTGAAGGAGTGAACAAATTGTGCACAAGGTGTGGGTCTTAGCAAAGTGACATTAATACACCTGTATTTCCTTTGGCAATACCTCGTTTTATGTGTCAGAGCACATTTCTCTCTCTCTCTCTTTTTTTTTTTTTTTTTTTTTTTTTCACATCACCCCAGCTCTTCTCCATTTCTGTTTCCAGCTGTGGTGACCCAAAGAATGCCATTATTCTGTGGTGGAAAATCCAGTTATTTAAATGCATGACTCTGTGCTTTGGATGTTTGAACCTTTCCCTCACTTTCCTGATCCTCATCTTTATTAATGATACTTCTGATTGTTGCATCAGCAAATATTCTTAAAACATTTATAGTGGACCATGACACTGTGTGGTGGTCACTAGTGAAAATGTTTAATAAGATTGGTTCATGGGAAAACCATGGGTTCATTGGTTCTCTGGCCTGTTACTTCTCTTTTTGGTTTCCACCAAGAGATTTACCTTTGGGCTTCAATTTAGACCTCATAGAAAGCATCATTGTTCTGAGCTTAGATACTTGATGTTTTGGTCTTCATATCTTTGTGGCCGGTGACCTGGGTGATTCCTACTTTTCCCGACTGAGTGTATAAAACTTCAAAGAGAGATTTGACGTGCCACTGACTGATCAGTGCTTTTGTTTTTCCATATGTAATATTATTTATATCCCAAGCAAATAATAATGCCTTATATCCTAGATAAGCATTTTTAACTGCGACTTCATCAGATCCACCATTCTGTGTGTTGTGGGTTCACCATCACTACATCATCTGAGCAGCTTTGCACATTGTGACACATGGGTGACACCTCTCAGGTCTGGTTCTCTCTTTCTGCACAGGTCAAGCACAGCACACCTGTCTTGATTTGGTGGGGCTGAACAAGGGAGCAGTTGCTTGTTTATTTTAAATATATGACCTGCTTGGTATATCTGTTAGAAGTGACAAAAGCATGCATTGCAGAAGGTTGGATTTGTCATGGCCCAGAGTTTCTGTGTGAGATCCCTTTGTAACAGGAGAGGCCACCATGAAAAGGTTTTCTATTGTGTGCATAAGCCTTATGCACAGGTCATAACTTTCCACTGTGACTGGGCAGTACAGTGGTTTCACATAGTCTTTATCCTGGAATCCTAGAATATCCCGAGCTGGAAGGGACCCACAAGGACCATCAAGTCCAACTCCTGGCTACACACAGGGCCACCCAAAAATCAGACCGATGTCTGAGAGCGTTGTCCAAATGCTTCTTGAACTCTGGCAGGCTCGGTGCTGTGACCACTGCCCTGGGGAGCCTGTCCCAGTGCCTGACCACCCTCTGGGTGCAGAACCTTTCCCTAACACCCAGCCTGACCCTCCCCTGTCCCAGCTCCATGCCGTTTGTTCCCTCGGGTCCTGTCGCTGTCCCCAGAGAGCAGAGCTCAGCGCCTGCCCCTCCGCTCCCCTCGTGAGGGAGCTGCAGGCCGCCATGAGGCCTCCCCTCAGCCTGCTCTGCTCTGGGCTGAACAAACCAAGGGACCTCAGCTGCTCCTCATGTCTTGCCCTCCAGACCCTTCACCATCACCATAGCCCTCCTTTGGACACTCTTTAATAGTTTTATGTCCTTAACACCAAAAACTGCACACAGTGCTGGAGATGAGGCTGCACCAGCACAGAGTAAGGCGGGACAATTCCTTCCCTCAACCAGCTAGCAATGCTGTGCTTGATGCACTCAGGGTATGGTTGGCCCTTTTGGCTGCCTACTGCTGACTCATATTTAACTTGCCATTGACCAAAACCCCCAGATCCCTTTCTGCGGGGCTGCTCTCCAGCCTCTCATCTCTCAGTCTATGTACCAAGGGTTTCCCCTTCCCAGGTACAGAATGTGGCACTTGCTCTTGTTGAACTTCATGCAGTTGTTGATTGTCCAGCCCTCTAATTTGTCAAGATCCTAGAGTTTGGGAAAGGCTGATAGCTATGCTGGGCCCAGGTTTTTCGGTATCTTGAAGAGAGCACTTTGAGGTTTAGGGCCTGGTTTAAAGCCTTGTGAGACAGCAGCACAGAGAGGCCTGGGCATTGTCAGGCATATTTTATTGCAACTTGGTTGGAACAAATTTCCTCATCAACAAGCAATGTTAAAACCATCATCCTTTGAGTATAAATTGAGTGATTTGGTTTTCATCCTACCACCTTTAGTATTTCTGAAATTGACCAGCCAATGTCACTGCATTCCTCTGCTTACCACAAAACACTGTGTTTTGTCTTGCTTAAGCTCAGTTTTCAGTAACAATTCATATTAAGCTAGCATTTTTCCAACACAAGGCTGCTAATCATAGTGGTATGGCTTTATGAGGTGGAGGATGGATCAATGAGTAGAATTTGTACAGATACTTTTGTCTGATTAGCTGTGTGTTTCATATATTAAGATGTATCATGGACTTTATTACCCTAATGCATGCACAAATGCTCAGGAATGCCATGCATATCATCCACAGCTGCAGAAGATAAGCCAGGCTAGCATTATTTATTAATTTAATATGATCCTTTAATTAAAGATTATACCGTAATACACAAAATGTAAATTTACTTCTGGTATTTTCTGCCTTGAAGTGTTTTGTCACATAATCCAAGTGCGGTTTTAAGTTTTTGATGATATATATGAAAAGGTTTTTGGTTATTTGGAAGAAAGCATTAAGCAATTGTGAGCTCGTCACATGTTTAGACACAGCCTCCTGTATGGCTTCAGGGATCGGACTCGCTCCTTCAAATAATATCTTGTACATCTGATTTCTTGAAGAATTCAAGATTAAAGGTCACATGCGAGCAGTCTTCCCCCTGAGTCTGTTGATAACAAAGCACAATTTTGTCTTTTTTATCCTTCTAATGAAACAGTGTTGCACACATTGCAAAATTCTAGTAATTTCATTTTACTGTAATTCATAAAGAGAATAATAGGCATGAAACAATGCACTGGGGTGTTTTATTAGAAAATTGAGGGCCAATCTTCACTAGTTTTTGCAGACAGTTTTTCTCCTTCCCTCTGTGTTGTTTTTCAGAATTGCATTGCTTTGGTACTATCTCACTTCTGCAAAAGGCAATTTTGTTAAATGTATTCCCGAATGCACTGATGAAGTTATAACTGTTTGGCAAAGGCTTGGAAACAAAAATGTAGCAGTGAAAAACGAGCATTGTCAACTGAAAACTGATTTGTGATCATGAAATGCGGACAATGTGGTCAACATCATATCATCTGTTTACCACCCACTTTCAGGCATCCCAAGGGAGGTGTTGCATGTCAGGAACATGTATGAGCTCTGTCAACTCTTCTTTGCTGTCAAATCATATCAGATCAGAGACTTTTTCCACCCCTCAGGACTGCAGCTTTTGCTCAGCACTACTGGATATGCATGGTTTTTGTGGCTGGCACTTGTGGGTTTGGGCACTCAGTTCTTTCTGTTCATTCATAGCTGTTTCCAATCTGCACTCAAAAATGAGAGAAAAACACAGTCCCGTCATGAAAGAGATGTTTTAAGGAGAAATACATTAAAGATTTTATTTTTTATTTTATTTTTTTTTATTTTTTAAAGCAGTCAAGGATTTCATAGACAAAAAATGAATTTTCTCTAGGCTGTTTGTAAATAAAGTTCATTTTATTCCATGCTAATAGTTGTGTGGCGTTTTGGCACATATGTGGAAAGCTGTTGCTCCCAGTCTGCTAGGAGATGATATTTCCTTCTATTAATCTGTAATGTGCTTACTCTGTCTGTAATTTATGTAGCAAGGAACAAGAACTGAAGCACTCACACGGGAGAGGATGGCTTCCTTGCACGACAGAACTCTTAAAAGCTTAACCTTCACATCTCCATTTCGCTGGAGAGTGACTTTTTACATGGGCACATAATGATAGGACAAGGGGTAATGGTTTTAAACTAAAAGAGGAGAGATTTAGCTTAGTTGTTAGGAGGAAATTCTTCACTCAGAGGATGGTGAGACACTGGCACAAGTTACCCAGAGAAGCTGTGGATGCCCCATCCCTGGAGGTGTTCAAGGCCAGGCTGGATGGGGCTTTGGGCAACCTGATCTACTGGAAGGGGGCAGGGACTCCCATGGCAGGGGATTGGAACCAGTTGGTCTGTAGGGTACCTTCCAACCCAAACCATTCTGTGATTCTATGACCTTTAACCCATAGGATTATGTTTCTAAAGGCAATGTCCTAAACCTGTTTGTATTTATTTATTAGTTTCACTATGGTATATTTTTACACTGTTTAATGGCAGCTGATAACTTCCCATATTTTGCAAGGTGGGGTGTTTGTTATAGTCTCAGTTGTTCTCTTGTGCAGATCAACAGAGTAGCTGGGTTTCTACTACACATGGGAACTGCAGATCAGTTTTAGCCAATGAGCCATTATGCTAGTCTAGGACATTCTGCTTTCTGTTAAACTGCAGCAGTTTTTCTGTACTCTCATAGAGTTGGCATTAATATAATATCCAGTCTTTTTGAAATGAGCATTGCTTGTTTTGTTCTAATCCATCTGTTAGAAAAACAAAAAGTTAAATGTGTTATGCATTATGTGTGTTGCTTTAAGGACAGATTTGGGATTTCCTGCCTTGGACAAAGGGGCAAGAATCAGTACTGAAGATGGACTTAGATCTCTGCCACTCAAATTTAATGCTGTCCTTGCAACAGAGAGACCAACCCTGCTTTCGCAAGGGATTCTAGAAGAACCCTTTTCCGAGGTGGATATGGTATTGCCACCTCATAGCCACACTCCAGATGCTCAGATAAATTGTCAGGCATGTCCTTTCTTTTAAAGGCCAATGAGAAGACCTGGGAGGTATGCTATCTTTCCTTTTTGCCACTGATTGAGTAGTAAAAGTTGACTTCCCAACCATGAGCTATTTTAATTGCGCTATCTGTGCTGTATGTCCTGCATAGAACACTGACAAAATCAGACAAAAATTTGGACAATATCAGACAAAATTTCACATATTACTGATGTTCCTTTGCTACCTGAGTAACCTGCAGAAGAAACAAAACCTGAAGAGTAATGCATAGTCCTATGATAAAAATTACATTAAACATGATATAATGTGAGAGGTTAAACTCTACGGTGAGACCTGATGTCTGCCTGCATTCTCCCTAAAAACTTACTAGCCTACTAACTATGCTTTTTCCTTTCACACTATTAAAGCACCATGAAAATACTGTTATGCATGTGCAACCTGGATCTCTTAAATCAGTAGAAACATAGCCTGCAATCTCCCTTCAGTCTCTGAAAGTAACAGCAACTTCCCTGAGCAATTGCTTTGGCCGCTATGTGCTAGAAATGGTCTTTTAGTACTGCACTAATTTCAAAAAATAATAATAATTACATTACCCCAAAGAAAACTTTAAAAGGTAACAAGCAGGGGGGAAGGGGACAAAGAGATAAGAAAAAGAAGAACTATATTAAGGCTTCAGCTCTTTGTGTTCTGCACATAATGGAGCCAGAACAACATAAAAACCCTTGTCTGTAGCAGAAAATATTTTTCAGACTGAATCTGCTGTGCAGCTACTGAAAAGAAAGCTTAAATACAGTTGAAATAGACTTACTGAAAAAGTTGTGAGCGGGATCTGATTCCCAACATCATTGTTCAACTCCAAGGCATCCAGCATGCCTGCAAGCAGAAGGCACAGCATCCAAGTCCCAAACCTGATTGACTGTTACTCATGTAGGTGTTAGCACTGAATGCTTTCCAGCTCCCTTCAATGCACTGAGGGCTTAGGGGCTGCAAATTCATGCTTTGAGTTGTTCCTGGCTATCTGAGCCTCTCGTGGATGAGGCTTCACTCAAGCAGGGACTAAGTTGTGTTTCCAAGTGTGGAAGTGGTGTGCTCTGGGGAGTGCCTTTCTAACTCTTCCTAGAGGGAGGGTGAATGAGCAAATTAATCAAACTGGATCCTGTTATGCCTTTTTTTAAACAGGAGTTTCAATTAAAACAGTAGATGCTTAGGAAAGTATAACAGCTCCCCATCCACAGCTTAAAACCTGAAACCACTATAAACACTTGCAAAGCACTTTTTACAACCTCTTTATAAATCAGGAAATGAAAAAGGAAATTGTATCAAAAGCTTAATTTTTTAATGAATAATTTCACACTAAAAGTAAGGAAATTCCAATTACGGGCAAAAAATACTCTGTGTGAGAGGGGCAGCACTGAATGCTGGAGGATATCTGAGCCACCAGCTGACAAAGAACTTCTAATTTAGAGCCAAATTAGGCTGGCATGTATTCCCAGAACTCCTGTCACTTCATCAAGCTACTCGAGTCTTACCCCAATGTAGCTGAGCCCATAAATGACCCCTCAGTTTCTGCTACTGAGAATTCTTTCAGAGCCTATCATTATTTAAGTTCTTTCCCAAATAATGAACAGGCAGAGGCAGTGGGGAAAAAGACTGTCAGGCATGGACCCACTGTTACAAAACAACCAAATTACCTGAAACTTAAGGGCTCCAACTTTGCTAGAGATAACACTATTTGAGCAAGTCTTTGTTGTTGACCTCTGACATTTAATTCCACTAAACACTGGAAATCCAGAAAGTCTGGGTTATTAATAGGCTGAATTGATTCAATTACAAGGTATAACACTACATTATTCTTGTGGAGGCTTTTCATAATTGTCAGGGGCTTTTTGTAATTGTTTCAGTAGCTTCTTTCCAAGTGTAGTTAAAACAGTTCTCTGTGGCTGGACACTTGGGTGGCATACTAGGTATGTTACATATGAGGGTGACCTTCAAACACTGGCTTGTATGGGCATATCTCTTGCGGTTAGCATGATAAATGATGTTACACTGGCTAATTAAATCAATCTGTCTCACTAATGTCTTGCGGTTTCATGAATGTCTTTCATTCTTTAGCCCTACAGATCACATCTCATATCCACTTTCCTCAGATCAACATACAATATTTTCCTTTTTTCTTTCTCAGCAGAGATACAATAATTCCAGTGCTCTCCACCTGAAGGTAAATTTGAGAAGTATATTTAGTACATCTAATAAGAGAAATGTTGAAAGCTAACCAGTAGCACCTCCTGTTTCCCCATTAAATTTATTTTCACCATTTCACAAATGCAGGCCCTTCTGTGTCTTTTGCAGACTTGAGTTATAAACTAAACAATGGAAGTAATTCTTTTGTTGAGCGTGTTATGAATTTTGTTAATGCAGGGAGAGAACAGGAGCTGAGAGTTTTTTTCAGCACGTTATATGGAAGAATGTAAAAATTCTTACAAGGATTTTCACTCTCTTGCAGCACCCACAAGGATCTGAGTTAGGAATATGCCAAACAATATTGTCCCTATGCCTATTGTGTGTGTGTCTGTCTCTGCTTCTGCATAATAGAAAGCTTTTTTTCTGTTCCCTCCTTGACTTTTGCCATATATCAAATACCTAATAATAGGGGTTTAAATCCTTTCCATGGAAAACACACAGAAAATGGCCTATATATATCTTGGAAAATGATGATTCTCTTGGATATTTTTTTTTTGCCTTTTTTTTTTTTTTTTAAGCAAATCACCCTTTCAATACCATTTTAGAATAGAAACAAAAATGTATTTTTTTTTTCATTTTTCCTTTCCCTTGTTTTAAACCCTCCTCATTCACAAGTTGTTTTTTTCACATGCAAAGCATGAGAAAAGGAAGGGAGGATGAGGGAGCAAATCTCTGCTGTTAAGCATATTTTCTGGAAAAGTTTGGAAGTAACAGGTCTCTACAACAGCTAACCAAGCAAGATGAGACAAAAAAGAACTGCCAAAGTCTGGAAATCTCATAGCAGCAGCCCATGCGTGGAGAGCTTGCTGTGATTCAGATGTGTGTTTTAACAGGAGAAAAGCAAAGTTGGTTTGAACGCTCTGGATATGCGTAATTACCAGAGAGCTTCCTGGGTCTAGGCAAGCACCTCGTCTGACTTGGATGCTTTGATACAAACGAAGTTTATCATCATGTACTAATGTCTTCACACATGGATCTGTCCCCATCCTTGCAGCCAAGACTTTGGAGCGCAGCCTGGCTCCTCCGTGGGGCCTCTGTCCCACTGGTTTTGGTTTGTAACAAGGGGACAGAAAGATTCTGGAGTAGAAACCAAAATAACTGCCCTCTCTGTGTGCCTTTTTAATAAGCACAGCCTACAGCTACTAATGCCAGGTAGATGACTACATCCAAAGGATTTTGCTCAGCATCTTATCTGGGATGCCTTGTGCAGGTAACTGCTTTAGTGAGGCAGAGCCCAGAGCTCTTTTTCTGCCTTCTTTGCACTATATATAGTAGGTATACTAGTAAAAGCCCTTGATATAAGAGAAGTCCTCAGGACGTGTTGCTTCATCTACCACTAACCTGTCACATTGTGGCTTGTCCTGCAGGAATCTGGGTTGCATTGAGAAACCCAGCTCATTATCCAGAGGTGGTGCGACGCGGTGTTCGCCTGTCCTCTTTCTGCAGCTAACAGAGCTGTCAGCACTGCTGTCACTCACTTGTCATCTGATCCAGAAACACAGTGAAAGCCCTAAAGGGAACAGATCATCCCAAGAGCAGAGTATTGAAATAAAATTGACCCTTATTCAAAGGTACACACAAAATGGCTTGAACTTTTCCCTTTCATTCTTGTTTGCACTGGGCTTGCCTTTCATTCTAGAGAGAGTTAATGTGGGTTGAAAATCTGTCATTTTTCAGGAAAATATCCTTTATAGGTGCCAAACGCTGTTCTGTTGTCACTGTTTTGTGATATTTTTATGGCATATTTGCAAGAAAGATTTTCACCTCCGTCTTTTTCAGTTGTCTTAATCCCAGTGCTGCCATGTCATTCAGGGGACAATAATGACTGACTTGTTGCATTGGATGTTTGTGCCAAGCATGTTTATGAATGTTCTCACTGATTTTAAATATAAACTTCAGTATCGGGAGACACCTTCACTTTGAAAGCAATTGAGTCACCCAAGGAGGGAAGGGGAGGTTAAGCAGGTGAAGTGGCACTCAGTCAAGAAGGTGCTGGTTGGTGAGTAAAGTACAGGGGATGACAGCTGGGCTGACAAAGTGACATTTGCACCTCCAGAGAAGTGAGACTTTCTTAATTTAACTGGAGAAGTGTCAAGATTATCTTCTGAGTAAGTTCGAAGCAAGCAAGTTTCAGTGGAAAGAAAGAAAGTTTCAAGAGGAAAAATGAAATATGCTCAGAGCCCCTGAAAAAGTGATAAGTTATAGAAGTTGGGATGATGCTCTGGGGAGGAAAGGTTTTTCTCTGACAAGTGCAGCCTGAGACACGTGACACACGAGGAGACAGAATCCCTGATGTGTCAGGAGATCATCTGACAAGCAAGAGTGGGATACAGAATAAAAAGGATAATTTCTCTTAAACAGGCTGAATATGGTCTTCTTTCTTATGCCTTAAAAGCCCTTACTCTGTTCTCTATTTTGGCTGCTGTAAGTATACACTTGGATTTTGCTTTAACCCAACTTGAGCTCAAGTAGTTGGGCAAAACCAAGATGTTCCTTGCCTAATAGCCTGGGAGGTAGTGTCCTAGGGGTGAAAAGGGGAGGTCACCTCTTCCCAATCGAAGGATCACTGCATAGGCTCCTCAGCAGGATGCTGGGTAGCATACCTGCAGCTCAGTCATCCTGAGTACATCTTATCAATGCCCTTAAGCCATGCTGTGTCTGTATTCCTCTCTGAAAGAGTGAACCTCCATGTTAGGGGTGAGGTTGTCCTTCTCTATTTCTTCCTTTGCTCATAAGCAGCTCTTGGTTTGCTGGGGATGCAAGCTGTTTACCAGCAATCATGTCAGAACATTTCTTAGCATCATACTACCACTTTCATTCAGAAAGGAGCAAAGAAAATTATTGCTGCCAATTCCTAAGCAAAGCGACAAAGGCCCAGATGTAATAATGCACATCCCTAAGTATTTATCCAGTTCTTTTCACATTCCTCTCTTTGTTTTCCCAAGCAAAAAGAAGTGCTCCCTGGCAACCATTTTATGGCTAATGGCATGCTGAAAGTGAGCTTGACGAATGAAAGTGAGATGCTGTGGCATGTGGGACTGGTGGAGCAGCGTGGTGGAAATACCAAGCCTACGCTGTGCACAGCCACCACGGGATGCCTCTGGAGGGGTCAATAGTGACAGGCAATCACTTGATCTAGGCAGAGGGAGATGCTTAGAAGTCAGGCTTCTGCACCTTAACAGCCATGAACCCTATGAACCCTTTCCTGGTGTTGGGTACTTTAGTTTTTATTTAAAAAGAAAAGGAAAAAAAAAAGAGAGAGAGAGAGAGAGAGAGAGATTAATATTAGGTTTCCTTTATAACAAGAGTGGAGAAGCAAAGTCCTGGTTTTAAATGCTGGCCAAGTGCATAGAGCACTTAGCTGGGCTGTAGAAGGCACAGATTCAGATCCCACCTATGCCTATCAGGAGATCTGACTATCAGTGGGTGACAAATGGGCAGTTCACTAGGACACCGTGTATCTAAGCTGGAGCTCTTTCCAGGTATCAGTCTGGCTCAGCAGTATCTTCTAATGGCTCAGTGGCAGGTGGGGCTCTGCTGTGTAGTCCTGCCCTCTTCCCTGTGCCAGCTCTGATGGCTTTCTGGCCACACAGCACACTGCCATGATTCGCTAGGCAGAGGCCTCTCGCCTTGGTTTTGTTGGTTTAGTTTCTCCTGACAGGGGAGAACAGAGGAAGATGAAGGTGCTGAAGAGCAGGACCTCCTTCCTTGAGCATTGGTGAATGATTGGACTGTCCCAGCTGTACCACGCGCAATCCTGCCTGTTAAACAACTGAAATGTCTCTGTTATCTGCACTATTTTCTTCACAAATCCAAAACACAGCACCATACCGGCTACTATGAAAAAAAAAAACAAACACCTCTTTCCCAGCAAAAAACAGGACACTTGTCTAGGAAAGATGAGTCATAGGCCTTCTTCTCTTGCTACGTATTTCCTACTGCAATGTTTTCTTTTTCATTTGAAATCATACTTACCTCTTTTCAGATATATATATACCTCTTGTACGCAGTAAGACTGGGGCTCTGCAGTTTAAGATAAGCTGGGGGTTGTTAAAGTTTCTCAAGCAGGTCCTGAGACAGAGGAGCTATTGTGTCTCGTTTCATTTTGAAAGTAAACTAGGAAAGTTGAGTGTTCCCTTCCAAACTCAATAATATGTACAATTTTCATGGATGTCAGCAAGCATCCTTGTTCCCTACCTCTGGCATGGCTGCCTATATCACTTTCGAGTACTGAGTCGGGTGTCTGGAAGTCTTCATATTCTCTTCTGTGACTTTGTGCTCCAACAGGTTCTGCTTGCAACAAATGCTACTGAAATGAATCAGTCCCTGGAGGAGATGCACAGGAAAATAACAAGGCAAGGTAGGTGTCAAGTGTCTGGCTGAGAAGATTTTACTACCAATCACCACTAAATAAAGTGTCAGACCTGTCAGTGTGACCATCATGCAGAGAAGTTAAAAGGTAACAAAGCAATCAGGGTTGCAGACTTTTAAGTATATGTTCCAGTTCTTATCAAAAATGGTTGTCATCATTCCTGGGTTTCTTTATAGCAAAAAATAAAGAGGCTATATAAATGCTGGAATTTTTCTCCAGAGATTTTTCAGTGCCACTGAAAACTCACTGTTGCCCAGATCCATTACTGTGGGTAGAGGCTGAGCACTTGTGAACCATGTGCTGGCCATCCCTGGCACTGGTTAAAAACTTAATGAGTGGTTTATATATAATAAATACAGTGGTTTAGAGCACCCACTGTCCAGGGTCCACAGGCATGGCTAATTAGACAGGCAATGACTAATAATATTACAGAGTCCATGCCAGGCATCTGTAGTAGGTTTGAACTGAACCCTAAAGCCCTTTGGTAGCTTTGAATCCTTATAGGACAGCCAATCAATTTGACACTTTTTTTTTTTTTTTAATGCAAATACAAATATGACAGAACTACAAAGCAACATATTTTTGCTGTACAATCAGAGTCCCAAAATATTAATCTGTAGAAATGCAATAATTGCCACCAAGCTAATTTACTCTGAAGATCGTGACTGAGAGTTTAGTCCTCTTCTTTCCAGTCACCCTGTTTCTTATAGCTACTGGACTTATTTCTACCAAGTTTGTCCAAGATGACATGTTAGCACCTGGATATTTCACTTATTTTCTTGACCGCAGCTGCCTTTTCTCCATCAAGGCACAGTCCTGTTTTGTTATTAAATCAATGTTTATTCTATTTCCTCATTGTTCGTTCTGTTTCTTCTAGGGTTCTGCAGTCAGAACTATTATACTTCATTAGTGTTTGCATTAAAGGGAAATTGCCAGATCTAAAATGATCAGTTATAGAAGCAGTATAAACTCTCCTGCTTCAGGACATTTATCTTGGGTTTAAGCAATTAAGTTGCTCTGTAACAACCAGATTTAGGTTTTGGGGAACTTGCTTTTGAAACAGCTTGCTCTGGCTACTGTTGGAAACTAGACAGATGGCAGATCCTGTGCAACATAGCAAAGCTTGTGTTCCTTAGCAAAAAGAGCTTACCTTCCAAAATAAACCTTGGCCAAGGGAACTTAGGGGTTCTATGTATTTCTACACTTGCTTCACTACAATTTGGCATGTATAAAACTATGCAAGAATTATATAGTAGGTTTCATTCATAGTAGATGGTAAGATACCAGCTGATATTGTCTGTATATTTAGGCTTAGTGTCTGTGTTAGAAATACAGACTCTCTGGAGCATAACAGAGTCAAGTTCTGTTTATTTTTGGTAAGGTGACTCCAAATCATATTAGGAGCTGGGGAAACATCATCAGTTCCTGAGGCAGTCGCAATAGTGATAGCTTTATCAGCACTCATTCACCATATTAAAGAACAAAGGTTAATAAACAGGAGATAGAATATTTATTCTAATACGGATCCCTGGAGTACTAAGTCATCGTTAATGAGAAGCAAGGTAATTACCAGTTCTGTCACCTTTCGTCTCTCAAATACACTTGAAACTGTTTAATGTGAACACTGTGTTGTTCAATGAAATAGGAAGGCTTGGAAATTATTGTAAATCACAGCAATATCACTACATTAATGTAAAGACAGTGAAGCCTGAATATCAAAATATACATTTAAAGGCAATTTGAACATTTTTTATTTAATCAGAATTGCATCAGGTATCAGGAGAAAAAAATACATCACGTTACCCTTATAATTACAGACTATTCAGCTCCTCAAATTAGAGATGTTTTTAGTTTGAAAAGGTAAGCACAGGGAAAGGATTTGACTGTGACAAATTTAGGAATGACCAATTTCCAAATTTGCATCACCTTCCTTGCAGAAAGCTCATGGAGAGTGATATGAGAATAGTTAGGATGAGAACAAATCAAAAAGGTAACACTCATGAAGAAAGAGCAAGGAATGGCTGCCACAGTTAAAGAAAAAACATGCAGTCAAAATTCTGTAAGACCAAGAGCCTCAATTTCCTTTGCTTTGCTATATGTGCTGGATCACAGATTCTTGAAGTGGATTTAACTGCCTGTGCCTTTCTGCAATGTCAAAGCAGCGTAAAGGAGATCCGATGCAGACAAGAACCACGTTCTGCAGAATTAGGTTACAGAAAGATAATTGCACAAACAGCGTTCACCCACATGCTGTACAGTGCAGGCATGATTTAAAATAGTTTCAGGTATGCAGCATGAAATAAATAGTCTCTATCATCAGGCCACTGGTGGGCCAGAGACATGGCCCTCTGGAGGACCGTTTCCTCCAGCCCTTTCTGCCCCAAAAGTGATGTCTGGAGAGAGCCCATGCAGAAGCATGGGGCAGGTTTGCCAGCACCTGGCTGCTTCCCATTGCAGAGCTACCAGCATAACATTGCAGCAAAGAAGGCTAACAGCTTCGTGGGCTGCATGAGGCAAAGCACTACTGTCAGGTGGAGGGAGGTGATCCTTCCCCTCTGCTCAGCACTGAACCTGGAGTACTGGGTTTGCTTCTGGGATCCCCAGTGCAAGAGAGACATGAGAGAGTCCCCCAGTGGGCCATGAAGATGTTGAAGGCACCTTTCCTATGAGGAAAGGCATATGGAAATGTTTTGGGTTCTGGTTGCCCCACTATCACTTCTTGTGCCTGCCCCCTTAGCAAAGGTGTGGGCATGAGGGACTTTTGAGCCCCTCCTGGCTAGCCCTGGCCCTGGGGAAAGGGACTTGCAAAGGGAGCCATAGGGACAGAGATCACTTTTTGAAAATTCAGCTGAATGTTCACAAAGAAGCTGTGTGCATGTCCACCCTCCTCGGCTTTTCTGTATGTAAACATTTTTTCAGCTTTAAAAAATCACTGGCAAGTGGCCGATGGTGTTGTTCTCAGGTTATAGTTGCTAAACCAGCTTCAGGCTGGGTTCATTACAGAGTAATGATGGCTTTGCATCTTCTTGTTTGCTATTCAATAATTGTCCTCTTGAATGAAAGTGCCTATTGACCTGAACAAAATATAATTGTGTCTCCCTTCAGCTTTCAATTATTTAAAAGCATTGCTTTGTTGAACTGGCTTTCTCCAATAATGATTGTATTTGTTATAGATTTTCTTGGTAACACAACAGTATGGAAATAAGGGTTTGTACTAATCCTTTCCGCTTCAGTTCCAATATGCAATAGCCATTTTTACATCAAGAGCCACATCTCGCCTTCCCTTCAGCGTAAAGGTGAAAGAGCTCCTTGGCATTGCTAGTGCAAATGATGTTTCTCTCAGCTTATCTGCGTCACAGCTTCTCAGTAGTTCCCTGTTCCCACTTAGGGAACAGGGATAAATCGCAGCTCCTATCCCTGCAGGTGCCGTGGCATCTGCAGTGGGTTGGCACCTCCTTGCAGCCTAATCTGCGAAGACAGTTTTCAGAACTGCCAGCACTGGCAAAGCTGCTTAAAGACAGTGATAACCTGCAGGCTCTGATAAATCAACCCGCTATTTCCCAATTCCCCCATAACTGGGGAATTCACTTCCAGGTGGCCAGGGAAGCGCCCCAGCTAACTTCTTGGTTTGGTACTTTCTCCATGTTGAAAGATCAGCAGTTTTATTTAAAAGTGTGCGGTATAATTCTGCACAGCCAAGTACTGTTATCAGGGGCTTTGATCCCTTCCGAAAACTGCATATAGCCTTTCTGAGTGTAATTCGATGGGGTAGGTTTATTACCTTAATAGACTGAAGAGAATTTTCAAGACCACTCCATGCAGAAATTAGCCATTTTGTTACATTTAATTAAGTCAGGTTGGTGTGATTTTAGCGCAGCATAAACAATTAGATGTTGAGGAATGAGAACATAAGAATAAAATTAAAAATTACTTCTTTTTCCAGACCCGGTGATTTTAGTTTTGTTTAAAAGGCCAGAAGTCAGTTCTGCGAACAACGAGTTACTAACTAAATTAACAGCACATCGCAGGGTCAAAATATCTTTTAAAATTTTCAGTATGGTTATTTGGTGCAGGAATTTAAATATTTAGTTTAAATTTCCAGCATATGCTTGTTCCACATGAAGGCCCACTGTAAACAGTTCCAATTACTGCTAATTGATTTAAAACTCAGAACTCAGTAGGAAATCACAGATGTTAACTGCTTGGCGATGCACTAAACTTCCTAAGTTCCTCACAAAAGAGTCAGAGTAATTGCAAGATATCTTTCTGAGGCCTGGAGATTATATAGAGTTGTTCCAGTGAGAGCTGTTCCAGGGAAAGCATCGATGTTAGGCTTGTAAGTCTGTGAAGGAAATAACTCTGTATTTGTTTTGGGACCTTCACCCTGAAGAAGACTGAAGAAAATTTTTTTTTTTTTTTGTTCTTGAGAGAGAAACTCCCTCTTGTTTGGACCCCTGTGAAGGATTTCAGAACCCTGTAAACAGAAAATTGGCCCTTTTCTTGAAAGCTGTGAAAAGCTGTAGCAGAAAGACTTGGAGAAATCCCATCAGCAGAAAATAGGTCATCTGAATTGATATGTAACACTGAAGCTTAAGGTATAGGACAAAGAGTATAGGGAAAATGTTCCAGGAGTCTTTGATTATAAAAGCAGAAGGATCATCTGTGGACTATTTGGGAGTCTGGAGTTAAACAATGGACATAAGTGCATAAAGAGGATGCAGTAACCACTTAAATGGAAATGCAGACAAGCTTCAGCAACCAAATTGCCTCTAGAATTAAAATGACCCTGTTTCCTTCCTTGTCCGTAGAAACTACCTGAAAAAGGTATCTGCTGGCAAATCCTCACGTTCATTTCTCTTGCTGTGGCAGTTATGATGGTGTTCTCTCTAGCAGAAAGGATTTGTCTGAAAGTTAAAGAAACACTTTTTTTTTTTTTTTTTTTAAATACAGAGCTAGTAATGTAAATTATTTAGTATCATTAAGAATTCAGTAATATTCCAGACAAACGGTGAATCTCCCAGCAAGATGAAGTGCTGCAAGTCAGGCGCTGGCAAGTTTCCCTGCAGGTGAGTTGGGAGCTCAACTTGTGTGGTTTAAGGCTCAAGGACATCACGGGGTTGCAGACTATTTTTTTCTGGGGATCCAGGATTTCAAGTGTTGGTGGCTCTAGCACGGTGCAGATTTAGAGCAACAGCTTGCAGAAGTGTGTTATTTGGATAAAACTTTGAACTAGATATCAGGATAATAGAGGTCTGCTATTTGGCTGCCTTTTTCCCATGCCTCTGCATGCCTTTTGTAAAGTAAAAGCATTAATTGACCCCTGTGAAGCTTTCTGAAATCTGGTTGGAGTGGTACATGTCAGGAACACGGTGTTTGCAGTGCATCCGTGGGGTCCTGGGCACAGTTCCCAGCCCAGAAGATGAGAGAAGTAGAGTCCCTTTCCTAGAGAGGGCTTTTTGAGATGTTAATACCGGCACAAAGGGAATTAAAAAGGCTGTCCTCCTGCAGCTAATGTTATTTTTATGGCAGTGCAAGCCAGTACGTCTGAGAGAGGTATCTGTCCCAGAGTGCCCTGACCAGAAATGTATGGCAGAACAACCATATGAAAAATCCTCTCTGGCCTCAGATGAAGTGGGGACTGCCCAGTCCTGCAGGATTAGGGAACCGTCTCTGCCTACACCTATCCACCAACCCATCCCAGGGCACAAAGCCTACCCTGCCCCACCCTGTCCTCTCCAAAATCCGACGAGACAGAAACAAAAAACAGTTAGTGATGATAAGCCTAGATTTAGAGAGTTGCGTAGGTTGGAGATCACCTTGGAGGTCCCGCAGCTCCGAGCTCCCACTCAAGGCTGGCCCAAATGCCACCAGTCCCTCAGCCTGGCTGCGGGACAGCCTTTGTACAGTGGGAACACAGGAGAGGGCCATTAGCAATTTCAGTGTCCTCCTCTGGATTGCTCTTCACCATTTGCTCCTTCTCAGCAAGCCTGCTGGTCTTTTGGGCAAGGCCCCTGCTTTACTCTGCAGCCCTTTCCAAAAGTGTTGCCTGGAATGGAAAACTCCCTCAGCCTCCATCTGTACAGTGCTCCGGTACCTCTTTTGTGTTGTGTCCTTCTCATACTATTTTTTTTAGGTACACAAACAGAAAGAAATCCATTGCATCTGTTGTCATCCATCTCTCCATCTCTCTCTTAAAAATTCAGATGAGAAACAAGAGATGGACAATATTTACCCTGGGAAGAGCAACCCAAGAATCTGGAGTAACATATTTCCCCACATTGTTATGTGTACATTTTGGAAATGTTATCCTGCTGTTCATTTAATGAGATTGCACTGGGGAGAAAAAGGAGATGGATGCAGGCGTGGGAATTGTGTCTAGCAAATCTTTAAATGCCTGAGTGGTGATGATAATGTGAGCATAGGTTTATTGCTCTGCGTTTTAGAAACACTTTTTAAAAAATTCTGATTTTGCTAGGCATTTATTTGCATACACACAGTTCTGCCTCTCTTCCCCGTAATTTTACTGCAGATATAACAGAGATTTTGGAAATCAGATGCATTCCACTATATTTCAAGGCTCTGCCTATGCTAGTGGGTGGTATCTGATTTATGAGAAGAAGGCACTATTTGCTCCACCCTCTGTGTGTCTGACAGAAAAGCCCAATAAATTGAGATGAATATATCCATTATGCGTGGATGTGGGTGGTTATAAGGCAGATGCAGTTTTCAGTTGTATAAAGGTTTCTCTGCTCACCTTATGTCAGCTTGAAGCATACTGGTATTTTTTCATCTTTACTCCGCCAGTCTTGCGCTGGATGCTTCTAACAGGACAGTAGGTTTATTGGCCATCGGGTCTTCCTTGAGATTGCTCCAGTCTTAGTCCTCTGAACTTGCCTATCATTCCTGCCTTCTTCCAATTAAACAAGGGGTGGGAAGGGAGGATTTCAGCTCTCCTTCTCCACTGAATTGACTACTGCCATTACATTGCTTTCATTCAGACTCCCCACCAATCCTGGCATCTGTTTTTTTATAAACTGCTTCTCAGGCAGTATCCTTTCACTAAATGGAGGTGTTACTCTTAGGAACAACTCAGATTCAATTATTTTAGTAAGCAATCAGACAATTGTAATTTGAAAGTGGTACTTAAGGTCAGATTGCATTCCCCTCCCAAGCTCCCATGTCTATATTGGAGGTCCTGAGACAGTCACAATGGAAAATCCATGGCATTGTGGATTAAACATGTTGTGTGAGGAGGGAAGGTGCCTGTTCTCCGTCCTTGCCAGTCTCCTCTGGATGTAGCAATGCTTGGTGTTGACCAGGACCCTAACAGATGACTCTCTTCTCAACACATTTTTGGTTATCAAACTGCACTTGATATAAACTTATTATCCATTTTGCCTTAAGTCAAACCTCTGATTACCTGATTTGAAAAATTAAAGTATGATTTCTGAATCTTTTTTTTTTTTTTAATTATTATCAACTTGTATTTAAGCACTGGAAATAGAGCTGAATAAGCTGCAAACAGAATTTTATGTTGCTAAGAAGTTAAGAAGGGTGTTGATGGAAGATAACATCTCAAAGAAAACTGGAGAGACAAAAAAATAACCTTGCTACATCTGGATACTGGTTTTGTCATGGCATTACATAGCTATTATAGAACTGTATGCTATCTTTCCTGCTGTGAAACGAGGTGAGAGAAACAGCTTTTAGCCATTTTTACTTTTCATTAACAAATGGTCTTGCTTGAAAATGTGATTCTCAAGATCTTGGCAGTAGTGGGATGCCTGTAGGCAGGAGTGTAAGTCTCACCCTCAGTGATTTGAAGGGTTGGATAATAAACCTGTAAATTGCTAACTGTACCTGGCCATATATCATAAGAAGAGGGCTGGTGATGTTACTGGTTCAGATACACTCAGTGAGACCCATGCAATTCCACAGTCGTGTAGCAGACTGCAGCCTCCTGTCTTCAGACTTATTTACTGTCTTCCAGATGAGCTGATACTCAAGAAAAAGTAATATCTAGCCTTTTTTTTTTTCAATCTCCAGTAGCTCCTTAAGCCTTGCAACAATAAAGAAATATTTTTCTTGACCCTGAGAATTATTTTAATCTACCCGTAAGATACCAATGACTGATAGTAATCATGTGAACGCTACTACACACCGTTCCCTCTTCCAAACTGCTTGCAAAGCATACAGTTATTATACACTTACATCACCCAGTGCACAACTTGGGGTGCACCAGTGCTGAGCCCTCGGTGCTGATGCCTGCTGCCAGGGGACACGGCATGCAAGGAACATGCCCATGGCACTGCTGGAGATGTTTTTGATATTAGATTTGTGTTATCGATCCCTGCAGAGCCAGGGAGAAAGCCTACTGAAAAAAAAAGGGTGATATGGGAAGTAAGGTGAAATGTAAAGGACTGATGTGTTCGCTGTTAAAGTGTTGTGAAGTACATGCTGTGGTGCTTAGATCATCCATGGAGAGTGATGAAAATCACACTGGCATGGGCTTTATGCACTGTTTGTGTCTCTGTTTTGCTCTTAAAATGAAAAAAATGAGGTTATAGATAAAAGCATGTGATTCTGAGGCATCTTGCTAACTGAATCTCTCCCCAAAGGCACACAAGTATAATGGGATATTTCCCTCAGGCAAACCTGCATCATGCAGTGATGAAAAGGCCAAGAAAAGTTCAAATACATGGTACCAATCCAAAAGCAGAAGTCCATGAAAGGCCACCGAAAGCAGGAATGCCTTTTACTGAAAACCTTGCAATTAAACGCTGTTACAGTTTAGGCTCAGGTAACTGCACTTGTTGCCTCTGGCCCTGCATCAGTGTGCTGCCACACAGAACAGCATGCTCAAGCAAGTGGGCAATGAGACCATGATGAAAACTTGCAGACCTCAAACTGAGATGGTAGCTCAGTGCTTCCAGCCTTGGGGCCACAGTGTGAGGATGCGGAGAACATCATGGCTCACGTTTCTGTCCTAGCCATTAAGTCCCTGCTGTTTTGTTGGTGGTCACACAAAGACAAGCTGCATGCAATGCTGATAGTACATAATGTACACTGTAAGTCTTTGTGTTTGTTTGTTTATTTATTTTTTTTTAATCACAGAATGGTTTGGGTTGGCAGTGCCCTCTGGAGTTCATCTGCTCCAACTCCTGCCCAAGCAGGGCCACCCAGAGCAGGCTGCCCAGGACCATGTCCAGGTGGCTTTTGAAGGTCTCCAAGGAAGGAGACTACAGCACCTCTCTGGGCAACCTGTTCCAGTGCTCCATGACCTGTACATCACAGAAGTGCTTCCTGGTGTTCAGAGGGAACGTCCTGTGCTCCAGTTTGTGCCCATTTTCTCTTGTCCTGGCACTGGGCACCACTGAAAAGGGCCTGGCTCTGTTCTCTTTGCACCCTCCCTTCAGGTATTTACAGACATTGACGAGATTCCCTGCTGAGCCTCCCCTTCTCCAGGCTGAGTTTCAGTGACAGTATATCACAAACCTCTTTGACTTTCGGTTAAGCCTTAATTGGTGTTGATATGAACAGGCTGGAGTCAGTGGAAAACACTCTCTCTAAAAAGTTTCAGGCAGGGAGATAACCTTCCTGGGACTGTGAAGGGACTTGCTTGGACCTTGGGCCCAAGGCTGTGGTTACATGGCACAGTAAGCGTGGCTGCAGGGCTCCTGATGCTAGACCCAAAATGACGCAGTGAGATGAAATGGCAGGAACTCACCCTCAGGTCTCAGATCTGTTCCAGAAAACTTGTCTGGGCTAACATTGTGCTGAGAAGCTTTACACAAGACCAGGTTTCAGCTGTCCTCTGCAGCCGGTCTAAAGGATTCATGATTGCAAAAAGCTAGATGAAACGCCATGCTGGCCATGGAGTTTATTCAACAGAATTACAACCATCTGCCCCTGCCTGCTCTGTGTAGTGCCTATACCTCAGCGTAACTTGGTAGCACTTTGATAAGCACTAGCAACCACAGGGCCATAGTCTCCAAGGTGTCAACCTGAGGTTGAAAACAGCCTCAAAATGGTTAGTTTTTTTGCTTAGTGTTTGCTTTGCTAGATGATCTTTTAGATATCTTGCAAAAGTGCACAGATACACATAGATAAACTTGCAAATGTGCACAAGTTGGGGGGGGGGGGACATTAAAAATTAAAGGAGAAGGAGTCAAGCAAGCTTTCTGCTGCATGATTATCTTCTGTCACAACAGCAAGATTTGTGAGAAAATGATGCCTTGTACTTTCCTCTCTTCTCTAATACAGAGGTGGATCACTAAGACTCTGCTAATGAAGTCCATTTGGGTTGTCTGGGCAATTTCCTATGCATTTAACAAGGGAATAAATTAAATCAAGTGTCCAGCGATTAGCTGACCAACGTCAACTGGAAGCAAAAGGAAGCAACAGTATTCTGCCCAAAAGCAATGATGGATTTTGATCCATTGTTTAAAGCATGGTATTCCACAGTGCTTTTATCTGTCCTCTACCAAAGGTGTCTTTAACAAGAGCAGTACAGACCCTTGTCACAGTCCTGATACCTATTACCTATCTCTAATTCTTACAAAGCACTGAAATTTATAACACTACATTAAGCTTGATTCATTACCACTGTCCTTATTTTGCTCACAGTGTTCCTGTTTGTGTCAACAAAACTTCACGAAAAGTATTGCCTTTTAGCCCAAGGGAACTGATAGCTGTGTTCCTTGTACCACAGCCCTGTTTTTCTAAGTAAGAGTTTATTTATAGTTATTTCAGCTTTCTGCTCCTTTATGCTGACTTAAGTTTAAAATTGTAATAAGAACTTTTTGCTAGCTTTTTCTGTTAGTATTCTTATTAGGCTAAAAATAAAATATTTATGGGTCTTTTCCTAATGAATATTCCAAGTTTGCAGAGCTTTATGATGTGCTTTACCTAATGGCAAGGGGAGGAAAAGGAACACCAGGCAAAGTGATGCTGCAAAGCTCAGGTTAATTTAGCAGGCCAAAGAACAGACTGTCTCTGCCAGAAACACTTGCACACCCCTGTCAACTGAGGCCTGTAAGTTGGTGATGCTCGCTCCAGCTGGTCCCAGAGCTGGGCTCTTGGAAGTGGCTTGGCTCTAACGTGCGGTGGTGCCCGCTTGGATGCCACACAGCTTTGGATGTCCATGTGATAGCGCTGCCACCAGCACCAAGGGTCATCATAGCCATGCGTCGGCAGTGGCCACCAGTCCCTCAAGCCACAATGGCATCCCTTTACACTTCTCCGGTGGCTTCAGGCGTGTTCTTCTATCAGTCATTTCTGCACCTCTCCAGTCTTTCAGGTGTGCTCTCCCTTCAGTCACTGGCCCAGGGCCCACGTGAGGCTCACATTGCTCCTGGCAGTGCTCCGTTGGCTGTGTCTCACCATGCCCAGCCCCCTTGTGCCATGCCCAGCTCTTGGCCCAGGTGAGACTGCAGTGCTCTTGTGTCACCTTAAATTGTGGAAAGGGAATTCCTGCGGTTAAGCTTCACATTTTTTGGGGATCTGTTCCTAAATCTCTCCCTTTTGATTAAATAAAAAAAGATCAAAAAAAAAAATATTACTACTGTCTGGTTTATCACAACAAAGCAGACCAGAAGACTCACTGATAAAAAAAGACAAATAAGTATCTCCTTTTTTGTTCTCTCTGAAATTGCCATTTCATTTAACTTCTGTTAATATTTCCCTTGTCTTAGCTGCAGGTCCTCCTTCTGCTTGACTGAATGAGCACAAGGGTGTCACCGTGCCTGGAGCAGGGACCCCTGGTACACCTGCCATCTTGGACAGGCCTTGGCTCAGCGGTCTGGGTGTAGGCCAGGGCATGGGTTGGGTCCTCACAGGTGCTGCTTCCCTCAGCCTTCCTGAGTGTGCAGAGTGTGTGAAGCATACCTACACCTCTGGCAGTGAGAGATGACCCCCAGGCTCTGCTCTGTGTCCCTGTCTGTCCCCTCTCCCGTGGTGGCATCAGGTGTCTGGGGCAAGAACAATAACACTGCCAGTCCCTTCTTTTGTGAACCCCAAACTGGGGGAGAAATCCTACATTGGCTTTATTTGCTCTTCTCAAGCAACCAGTAGTGATAAAAGTCTGCTAAACCTTTTCCAATAATCCTTCTGGAGCTGCCAAGATAGGCTTGAATCATCTCATTTCTCCTACTCACATTTGTGAAATTATCTGAAGTGAGCTGTGTGAGAACAGCCTGCTGGCAGTCCTGGTGGATGGCATCCTGCAGTGTCCGGGTACCTTCTTTGGAGAAAGAAAGGTGGGAAAAAATGTCCCTGGCATCCACTGAACGAATGTCCTTCCAAACCCATGAAGGCCAGTCTTGGGACCAATGGAGTCTGTAAGACTGATCTGGCCGTTCGCCTAAAATGGAAAGCACATGGATTTTGTTTATGTAAAAAATAAAAAGAGAAACAACTGAGAACGAGCTTCAGAAACAAATCCCTTTCCTCTAGTGTGTTTCAGGAGCAGCTGGCTGTGAATGATAATTGTCCTCTATTTAGGAACAATAAATTAAAACAGAGTGAAACAAAGGGAGTGATATTCCCAAAGACCTGCTGATAATTTATAAGGGCTTGTAATCTCTGTAATTAAATGTATATTAGAAATCTATAACTGTAATATGAAGATGATTTAAAATGACAGTTACTGTCCTGCATCACGCACCTCTTCCTAGTGATGACTTGTATTTGACAGCGTCTGAATTAAAATGTTTTTAGTGCATGCTTGCTGCACTAACCAGTCAGATTTGGTAATACTGGTCTTTTCAAGAGCATCTCTGAACCTTAAGAAGACCCCGGGGCTTTGGGAGTTAGGAAAAGACTGAGAAAATTCCTATCTTACATTGTAAAAACCTGCAGGTGCAGGATTGTCCACAGGAGAAACAGATAAGGAAATACAAATTTTAGCCATCCTTGTGTGTCTGCAAGGTTGAAAAGCAACTTTCTGAGTTTCAGAGCAAATGTGATCATGTTTCCATTAAAAAGTCCCTGCTTGTCACTTGGTTTGCTCCCTGCAAAATGTTATTGCATAGCAAAGCCTTGTTTGCCATAATGAGATTACTAATTAATTGCAGAGTACTGTATTGAATTAAAGCCAACAACATTTTAGAACTAAAGACCCCCAAACTGGAGATCTGGAAGTCCAGATCCCCAAGAGCATCAGCAGTCACTGAGAACTCAGGAGTAAAATTGTTGCTTGTGAAAACAAGCCTTAAATCTTCCAATTAATGGTTCCCATTAGCAGCTGTTCAATGGTTAATTACGTCTCACTGTGGGCTTCTGCTGTTTCTTGGTGTGTGTCTGAGTGCCTGCTTTCCACCTCACTTCAGAGGTACGTTGAGAAGATCTGGGAGGACAGTAAGGTACAGAGTGCTCTCCTCCCCTTGCCCCTGAAACACCTGGAGAGCCAAATTAGCCATTGTACCCCAGGTATCTCAAAATGCAAAGCCAAATTAATTTCTGTCATAACAGCTGATTGCAGCTGCTGAGGAGCCCATCCCTTACTGATGTACTTTCATGATGTACTTTGAATTGTCTTCTTTTGCCTGAAAATAGAAGACATATTTCAAATGCAGATTTGGAATGTGGGTATATTTTGGGCTTGCAACTTATAATTGATCAAGACATGGTACTATGCGGTGTGATGGGAAAAAAAAAAACACAACAGGCTCTACCTTATGTAAATCTGAATTTTTTTGCAATGCTTGGATGAGATAGGGTGAGCTATGTGCTAGCTGAAAATACATATGGATTTAGGGCTCTGAGGAAAAAAATTAAGTAAGAGTAATGTGGCACACTTCTGGAGGCCTTCCAGCAATTGGCAGGAAGAAAACTGAATCAGTACTTCACCTGGGAAAACGAAGGTGTCTAATCACTAATGCTCAACCCCTGCTCAAGTGCTTTTCTTAATAACAACTGTGTTAGAACTTAAACCACACCTAGATGGTTGGCTGCAATGCTTGACTGACCTGGAATAAAAGGAGAGGGGAGGTCAGGCAGGGCTCGAGGCTCGTTTCTGAAATGTTGGGCTTGATGGAAAATCTCTTAGGTCTGGGAGGTGTAAAATACAATTACCCAAGCACAGTCTTTTTTCAGCTTCTCACTCACCTCCCCACTCCCCAGTGGGATGTGGGGGGAAACAGAAAAAGTCCATGAACTTGAGATAAAGATTGCTCTCCAACAACTGCTGTGGGCAAAACAGACTTGGCCCCTGGGCTCTCCTCACAGGGGCCACCGCTGCAGACACCTTGCACCTACACCAGTGTAACTAGTTTGAAGTTAAAGGACAAACTTTTTTGTGCTTTATTGGACTAAGACCGAAGTCAGCCCTGGTTTTAGTCTCTCACCATGTGCTGCTGGTCACCCTGAAAGGGAATGGAAATGCTTGCAAAATGAAAGACTCACTGTGAAGGAGTGCATGGTTAGCTCTGACCGGAAAGAATGGCAAATTTCTGATGCATTGTCTCCTGACAGAGGAAAAATTAGCATTGAAACACAAACAAAGATGCCAGTAAATACAAAAGAAGTGCAAACACAAGTATAAGCAAGCTACTGAGGGTGATAGTGAAGCTGCAGTGTGGTTAGCAAGTAGGAATTTCATGAGTGAAATGGGACAAAGAAGAACTTTGGTGATTGTCTTGTTTCAGGTGGCTTCTGTATGCCACCACGTTATGCTGACATTCCTGAATATCATGTTGCCAGATAGTTACATGTTGCAAGTACTAAGTATATGTACCCCAATTACATAATTACATACAATTATACAACTCAGATAACTGCATTAAAATTGACAAAATTCTATATATGTGCTATCTCTTTCTAAAGTAGTGCTGTCAGAGTATACTACACACCCACTGAGATATATCAATAGGCACGTATGGGAATATTTTCCTTCATGGGTCCATATGCTTCTATATTTAAATCACTGCTAATTATATATATACACTTGTCATTTCTTTATTGCTGTGAATAAACAGGAAGACTCCTGTTCATTTTTCAGGAAAAAAAAAAAAAAGCCATCAAGACAAGTCCTTGTAGTAGTTTCACAGAGAGGAATAAAGAAAACATTAGTAAGCATCTATCAAGATTTGTATCTGAGGTATTCTCAATTAAACTTGCAAATTTAAAATATGGAGATTGCTGGGGGTGGAGCTGTACAAATATTACCTAATGATCTTTTTACTCCTGCCACCATTCCAGTGCAAATAATGAAGGTACTATGGGCACAGATAACTTGTACGGCACACAGTCCTCCTTCCTCTCTCTTTGGGGGGAGGTGTTAGTAAAATTTGGATAAGTCCGGGGATGGATGAAGAGTGGGGACAGGGAGAACTGCTCTCCTGACCTTTTCTATGACTTCTTTTGGAAATAAACCTGTACTCTAGCTCCTCGGGGGTAGGAGCAAGGCAGACAGGGCTGGTTGCTGTTGGGCTGAGGGAATCTCACCTGTGTGTGGCTCCTGCAGTCAGGTGGGAAGCAGGATGCTGCTCTGCTCCTGCTGGGGAGCCCGAAGGGGTGGCACCCAAGCAGACACCCAGTGCAATGGGAAATGCTGCGTGCAAGCACCAGGAAAGCTGTTAAGGTCATGGTGATCCCAGACAGGTGCCAGCTCCGTACCACTGAGGCCACGGGTGTCCTGCCTGCATGAGGAGTTTGGGGTTCAACCCAAGCAGATGAGCCTGAAACCAAGCCAGCCTATGAAACATTTGAACAGCCTTCACTGGAATCGCTCCAAGGGGCAATGAAAACAAGCTTGGAAAATGTGAAACAGGAGAATAAGGACTGTGCCCCCTGCCCTTGTGGGGTTTGGTCAGAAACAGATGCAGCTGCGAGCTGCTGTGAGTGGTCACCGAGGAGGAAGAAGTGGAGCGCAGTAAGCGTTCCCCATGGACATCAGCATTAAAGAGCAGGGACCACTGGTAACACAGGCTTGTAGCTAACAAGACATACCTTTTGCCCCAGTGGTTGCTTAAAGATTGAGCTGCTAAAAATATACATCTCCATGTCTGCAAAACTCAATCCGTAATCAATTTAGATATCACTTCACTGAGGGTGATCCAGGAAATTATTAATGTGGACATGAATATTTTTTGAAGTTTTAGCAGTCATAGCATAAATTAAAGTGTCTTCAATTTCCTCTGAAATAGCTTGCATGCAGCAGCATATACTAACTATATTCTCTGTGTGAAGGGTGTTCCTTTTCTTTTTATTTATTTATTTATTTTTTTTAAACATCCTGGTGTGGTAGCAAAACCTGAAACTTTTAAGAGCTGCACCAGCATTTTGCTATAGTCTGTTCTGCTTACCTCAGTGGACATTTTTGTTGTTTTTTTTTTTTTTTATATATATATTATTTTTTTTCTTTCTGAAAATCAGAAACAGAAATCAAAGAAAGATGAGGTGAGCTGGAGAGTCTGAGAGTGACCTGATGACAGAGGGGATGTGAACACAATGCAGGAGCCAGGCAATCTTTTTAACCTCCATTTTCACCAGAGGATGCTGGAAAGAGGCTTCCCTGGCCTTTTTGCTTATGGAAGGAAGAACTGGCTCACCGTCAGAGGCTGAAGATATTAACTGTTATTATATATAATATATATATATATATATATAATATATATATATAATATATATATGTATATAATATAAACTGTTTAATTTGACATATAGAAAAGACACCAATTTTCAGGGCTGTGCTAATCTAAACTTTAAGAGTGTTCCCAGTGAATTGATAGTCTTAAATATTACTTAAATATTACACCCCAGGGGACCGGCAAATGCCAAATGCTTATTAATTTACGAAGAAAGCCAAAACAAACAAACAGAAACATAGCAGTGACTTTGGCAATAATGGAACAATAATTCTTCCTTTTGGAAATTATAAAGCAGAGGATTATTGCTTTGAAGCATTGTCCTATTTCATGGACTGTTCACATGCCACTCTTTAAACTAAAGTCTCCCTACATAAAACAGGAGAATGCTGGCCAATTTACCTGTTAAACACAGAGTCAGCAGAATGAGTTGGTGGGGAGCTCAGGATAAGGAGGACGACGCTGCCCACCATCCTTCCTTTTTGTACAAGGCCATGACCTAGGATCAGCACTTTTCATCCTTTACACATTGCTCCCAGAGAGTGGTAAGGACAGACACTGGCAGTGCAAATTCATCAGCGTTTCTGTGTGTGGGAAGATGAAGGCATCTCTGAGGAGTCATTCAAAGAGTTCAAACAAGTGCTGAGCCAGCTCCTTGGTCCTGATACTTTACTCTCTCATTGATGCTAACTGCAGAAAGAAACTGTCTGAGTTACCTCTAATAAATGGGTCTTAAAACTTTTTATACAGGAGAAAAAATTTAATAGATGATATCTTGACTGATTCAAGAGAATACAATGGACCTATCTTTTTTAAAATGCTGTGTGTCCTGAATTTAATTTCACATATATGATCAAAGCACGGTAAATAAAGATACTTCTAATAGTGGATCAAAGGATAAACAGAGTAACTCCGCTTCACAACCATTCTTTATCTGCATAATTAAATCAAGACCGTGGATATACGTTTGTTGAAAAAGGTATCATTTTGGGATGTGTAATTAGAAAGGAATGTAAAGTAACCCGAAACCTAAGTACAGGCCTGTCTCTTGTTTGGGAGATAGCTGATTAAATCTTGCTCTAAAACTCTTGCTCACTCCTAGGTCAGTCTGATGACTTTGGCTAAATATATTTCAAACTTTTTTAATGTCATTGTGAAAGAAATGAATGGAAAATTAGAACTTAGGCTCTGTTTGCCAACATCTACCTCATAAGCTGCTCTGTTTTCCACCATTCCCTCTATACTCCTACCTATATATATTACTATTGCAATGATGCCAGAGACAAGAAACCAGTTTTAATAAAGCCAACTCTATAATAGGACATATAGGTCTCCCCCTTCCCCCAAAAAAATCAAAACAAAAAACATAACCCCTCCTCAAGCAATTGGAAAATCTTAAAATTTTTCCACATTTTAAAATATTGTGCTTGGATATTTGTGTTATAACAGGCAAATTTCCCTTATCAGGCAGTGTTTATTCACTTAGTGTTCTGAGGAGTGGTTCATGTTGATGCATGCTAGCAAATCGTTGCCCTGCTTTAATCCTGTTAATGTACGTGAGCTCCCCTGGCTAACAGACACTTACTTTAGATGCTGCACCATCTAGACATGTCTGGTAAGGGAGAGTGACTTGCCTAATCTTTGTGAAGAGCACCAAGATGGGTGGAGCTGGTGGGATGGGGCACAAGAGAAGGACAAGGGAGCCACTGATGGTGGAGCAGCTCCTAGAAATGCTTCCCCTAGTGGCAAAATTCTCATTCTCTGCCTGAAGAAGATGCAGGCAATTCAGAGCAGAATAGGCAAGCAATCTTTGCAGTTTTACTAAATAGGAACATACTTAAATTAAAAAATAAAAATCTTAAAATAAAGCTAATATTGCTTGGGACTTATGAGATCAGTCTCAACACACGTTTCATTTTTAAGAGCTACTACTTAAGCTTTGAGAAAAAAACTGTCCTAAAAAGCAAAGTTATTAAAGTTGTGTTTACTGGCCTTTTGGTGCTATGGAAACTTTTCTTCCTTGCAGTGGCATATTTCACCAGTGGCTCAGTCCTTTCTTCAGCAGGACTGCAGACACATCTTCCCACATGTCTTGTTGAAGTCACAATTCAGAGCAGCTTTCTGAATCCATGTTTAAATTAATATGGCAGCCAAGAAAGCGGAAGGAGCTTAACAAAACCAGCCTTGCATCTGGTCCTTCATGGCTGCCACACAGAACCCCTCTCCAGGAAGCCGACGTGAAGAAGGGCTGAAGGAGAACCACCCAGCCTTCATGCAGGGCATGAGGGCTTCCTAGCACAGCCTAATTCCTAGCTAATGCACGGTGAGCTTTCTTCTGTAGTGCTGACGGAATAGAAGAGCTCGTCATTCAGTATTTTCAGCTTGAAGAAAGCTTCCTTTTTAGCACAAACGTAATGGGGGATAAAGGATGGGTTTACATGAATACATGAGCGATGAGTTCAGGTACCAGCAGTAGCTGTTTTCTCATTCACCAGAAGCATCAGAATGATGCTTGGATGCTGCATCCTAAATTTACTTACCAGCTTACTTACATCTTCAGTTTTTACAGAAACTTGTCACTTTCTTGATCTAATAAGTACTTAATATTTTTACAAGTTTGACAAAGCTCAGTGCAGAATATTGGATTTACAAGTGTGGGTAGACGGCGTTTGAAGTAGAAACGTTTATAAAAGCAGAAAACGTGGGAACCCACAAGTAACAGCTTTTGCACTAAGTGCAGTTTGCTTATTTTTACAATACTTCCTAGTCCAGTCTCCTTCCCACGTAATCCTGAGGTCAACACCTCACAAATTTGAGCAGCAGGTCACTTAACCTACTTACTGCTATCAGAGATGAAAAGTGATTTTTTAATGCTTACTTTAAATTTATTTTTCTTTAACTTCCATTTGTGTGCTCCTTATCCAATCTTCTGCACTGAAGCTAAAAAAGAAGCTGCTGTTATCTCAGTTATTTATGATTTTGGTCACTTCTATTAAATCCCTACTTACGAACATAGTTTTCTAACTTGTTCTCATAACTCATTCCATTTAATCTTAGGATTAGTGCTGCCCTTCTTGGTCCCTCCTGACTTGTTTCCAAGAGCTGCACAGCAGTGGTTTCTTGTGGGAAGTTTCTAATTCATTTTTTCCCCATAAAAATTCTTGCAAGTAAAAAAAGGAAATCACAGGAAGTGGTTTGACCAGCAGCAAACACAAATCCATTTATATTTTGCTTTCTATTAACTAGATAGAAAAATCATGGGGGAGGAAACTTCTTTAGAGCAAGCAGTTTAAATATTCCATTTTTTTTTTTCAAATCAAGTACCACTTGTGTTATACTTGTCTTTTTACAGGAAAGCCAGTGCTAACCCTATATTTAGGTTGAGTATTATGTGCTATTGTAAAAATTCTTGGAACCTTTATATAAGAAAGCCTAAAACCCCCCATTGTTTGTGTCAGGCTTTTTGAGATTTTCTGCTGAAGAAAAGTGCTTGGGGTAGATATGCTTTTTCCTCTCCACTTCTGCCCACGAAAATTCACTTACATTTAGTTGAGGTACAGGCTGTTAAACTGCAGCTCCTTTCTTTCACTGGTGCTCTTCTGGAAAGCCTTGGCATCGTACCAAACTAATAACGGGTGGTCTTTGAGCAGCAGGAGGACCACAGCTGGTTTGCTATGGGAAGCTTCCCAGTCAAAGGGCCAAATGCTGCTGGCTGCAGCAGCTGGATTTACAAATGCATATATTGCTGTCTTTCAACAACCCTTCCTTGGGTGTTTGGGTCTCTCTCCCCAACATCCCTTATCCTCCAGCCTTCAAACCCTTAGCATTTTCCTGCCTGGTGCTTGTAGAAGAGCCTGCCTTACAACAAGCCCCATCGGGCTGCACAGTCATGAAAAATAGCCAGGCTTTAGGAAATCAGGAAATAGCTTCATCTTTTTATTATTATTATTATTATTATTTTTTCTCACGTGTCCCAAGTTAAATTACATATGAAGAATATTTGAATTTATGTTCTGCGGCAACAGATGGGTTTTAATTTTTAAGGGCTTGTTGTTTTAAATATATTTATTCTTAAATGCACACTTGATCTTGTCTACTTTTAAAAAGCTGCCAGGAAGACTTCTCAACAATTCCCACTGGAGACAGGAAGGAGAGAGAAGGTGGCTGTTTGCAATGTCTCCAGCTGTTTGAATGGGATGCATACGCTAGGAGAGTAACGTGGGGCTGGCAGCTTGCAGCTCTTTACCCCCTACCTACAGTGCTTAAACCACATCCTGCACAGGCACGGCGGTGCCAACACAGCCCTTGTAGTCTCACTAAAAGACTTAATTTGTCTTGAATGCAGGGTTTCTGTGTGTTAAGAGAGCTGATGTACAGCATTAACGTCGTGTCTGGGTTAGACTTTGAGCCGGCTTTGCTAATGTTGATTTGAACTCAAAGCAGTGTTTTACAGTGCATAAATCACAGTGTAAGATACGGGGACACACATTTCTTCACTTGTCTTGTTGAGCCCAGAGATAAGAAGTCTAAAAGCAAAGTTTTTCCAGCCCTGCGTGGTTTGGCAGGCTTGTCTGTTTTCCAGCTCTTTCCAAGGGGATGTATAAAGGGATGATAGGCAAAAGGAATCAAACAGGAAAATTGTAAAGACTCTTCATGTCCTTCATCAGACTTCAATTCCTTTACCCTTGTCCTGCATCATGGTTGTAGGAGAGCCTGTCTTACAACTGGTGCTGATGAAAAAATGTGATGCTGGTTGATCAGAAGGACTTTTTAATATGTATGAGCTTGGTTGCTTGGGACCTTGGCACTTTAGTCAGGAATGGAACAATCTGAAATTGTTGTGAAATAACTGAAATAATATGAAATGACTTTTTCAGCCTATGAAAATATTTCTTGGTTTCTGAACTTTACTTACCTTCCTTACTTCAAGTGGAACCTTTTTGTACAGCTTAGGATATCTCCTCTTCTTCATCATTTTGTACATCCATGCTGCAACTTTTCTCTTAGCGACGTTTTCCTAATATCTTTTAGCTTTCTAAAGGAAGCTTTATAAAAGCAGCTTCACCAAGGATCTTGCCAGAGAAAAATGCTTTATAAATCCCCTGTAACAATCCTTATTCCTTCTCTTCTAACACATCAGAAGGGCTAGAGCCAGCATACTCTGGGGACTAGTGTTCTATAAATACTTTGAATGATAGATAAATTATAAACTACCACACACTAGAGCAGGTCTTAACTTGTGCTGTGCAGTCAAGGGCAAGGGAACTAGCCAAAATAAGCACACGCTTGCTGGCGGAGTGGAATATATCATAAGGACTTGGTTTGCCAACTATTGTCTCAGCTATTTTCTTCGCCTAAGCAGGGGATAGAAATATAGTAATTCTCGTTGGTAAATGCCACTTCATAATGCTGACTGCTGTACTTGCTGTACTTTCCAAGGACTCTCACTGCTATATAACCATTGCCAGCTTTGACAAATAGCATTTGATTAATGAAAACTGTTATTTCTAAAGCAGCCATGCCTACTGGGAAGCCACCTCTCCAGTTAGGGGAGGAGAAGTCTGGAGGGGGATTCGACGGACGTTTTACAGACCCATGAAGGTGCCAAGTGTGCCAAATGCAGTACTGGTAGTCACCAAATATCCCTGAGAGGGACACTGCCTGAAACAAGCAGAACAGTTGAAAACTGCTGTAAGAAAGGCTGCTTGCAAGGCAGGTGATGAGCTTCAGGGACATGTCACCACTGGATGTGCCTGGAGCAGTGTCTGAAGGTTGAAAAAGGAATTAGACATGTTTATGGCCAACGAGTTTATAAACACATGCTAGCAGGAATAGACAAGGATCTCATAGAGGAGTATGAGAAAGTGTTGAGTCTCATGTGCTCCCATAAAGAGTCTCTTCTATGGCCAGCACTGAGAATGAATAATGTGTGGGACCATTGGTCAAACCCAGCAGTGCATTATGTCCTTAAATATGGGAAATACAAATGTGCTGCTCCTGCCATAGATGCCTGCACAGAAAGCTTTGGTTTGTCTTCACAGTGTGAAGGGAAGAGGGTGCTGGACAATCAGCAGGAGGGCTGAGTCTGAGAGTACATGTGGTAGAAAAGAACATTTCCAAAAATGTAGGGGCTTCCTCTGAATTTTGGCTGTTTACTTGTATTAATTATTTTATACGGGTATGCTTTTATTGCTGTGAATTATAACATGGAGTTCTCCTTTTCTTAAGTTCGTCTTTCTATTTTTTTTTTCCTCATGTATCTTCACACAGTTAGTGAGAATGTCTGGTTAAGAAATCAGTGAGGCAGTCTGAATTTAGGTGCCCAAATTTGCCTGCATTGTCTTTCAGCTGCCTTCATCTATATTGGGATCTGTTTCTTTCTCTTCTCTTTCTTAGAAGTCTTTGGGGATTCAACAATAGCCAGCAGATACAAATATAATTGCAAGAACCCACTTTGTTTACAGCTCTCTTTCCTCTGCTTAGAGCTGTTCTCAGTGGGAGGTTTAGTTGTCACTTTTTGCTGAGGAAAGCACATTTTTAGGTTTTGCTTTAATTTTAAAATAAGTTTACATCCTCTCCTTGCTGAATCTAAAACATGGTCTGTGTTCCTTCCATGTCAGTCATCACAACCTTAACAGGTAGAAACCAAAATCAAGTTCCTCTGGGAGACATTTGTGCAAACATCACCGCTGCATTTTTATCCATCACGTTTTAATCTGGACCCCTGCCTTTTCCATTTTTCCTTCAGCCTTATGCTTCTCAGAGCCTGTGCAGCAAGCTCTGAGTTCTTTATTTATACACATCATAAATTGCCCAGAAGCCACCGTCATTGATGAAGACCCCATTAAATGAGAGGCAAGAGACAGCTGAGGTCTCCAAAGTTATATTTGGGGGATGGATTTAAAAGCACTTGTACCTTCAAGACCCTAAGAAAAGAAATCAATATACTGTGCACAGCTGTCCGATTCATAAAAAGCATTCCAGGGTAAGTTAGGGCTTGTCCCTTAAAGTAGCTACTGAGGTGAAAATGAAGAAATCTCTCGTTATGGGAAAAGGGGTTGGAAAAGGGGTTAAGTCCAGCTGATTGATTATGCTCTATTTATAAAGCCCAATGTTTTCAGTATTTTATTTAGTATCTAACTTAATTTAATATAGATAATACAATAGCGTTTAGAAGAAGAAGTGAGGAACAGGGCTTACTGTTGATGACAGTAATGTCATCAAAGTAATGACTAAGGAAAAGGAAAAGGAGAAGGAGAAGGAGAAGGAGAAGGAGAAGGAGAAGGAGAAGGAGAAGGAGAAGGAGAAGGAGAAGGAGAAGGAGAAGGAGAAGGAGAAGGAGAAGGAGAAGGAGAAGGAAAAGGAAAAGGAAAAGGAAAAGGAAAAGGAAAAGGAAAAGGAAAAGGAAAAGGAAAAGGAAAGAAGAACATCCCCTGCCCCTCAAAAACACAGCCTATGGACACATAGCCAGAGATGTCTTTCCTCACAAGTACACAGGCACTTAGGTGGCAATGTGTGGCGATGTCTAAATGCTGAATGCTGGGGAACCAAAATTGAAAGCTCTGTTCCCAAATGACTGGATTATCAGAAACGCCGATGCCCCCAATTTTCATTAGCTTCACGAGGAATTTCAACATCAATCCGAAAACAACTAGTTAGATGTCTAACTTTTCTTCCAAATTCACAGACCAAATTCTCAACAACTCCTGAAACAAATTTTGCAGCGTGCAGCTTCAGCCGGTTTCTATTGAGAACTTTTTCTCTCCTCTTGCTGACAGTGGCTTTATGATTCTGATTTATTCTGAGCTTTATTCTCTGTACTTTTTAGTCTTTAATAGAGTCTTATATTGTAATCACAGCTGAAATCTGCAGATTATGCTGCCACAATAAATTATTCAGATGTGCTACTTAGACTTCATTTTACTGAAATGGTTCCATCTCTATCAGTGATTGACAGTTATTTCTGAGTATTATTTAGCCTTTCATATTACAAATCAGGACTCCTGCCTATTGCCAGCTCCAGCTCCTACTGCCAGATTCCCATCTGGCACTGCAACAGGGAGTATTTGAGTAGGACACACTGCCTTTTTTTAGTATCAAATCCATAAGGCTCACAAAGAAAAAACAGCTTCTTTTATCTACTGAACTCAAACTTATGTATTCTGTAAATCATCTTAACTTCTAAAATGTCGAGATGACTTTAATAGCCCTAATTGAACAGAAAACTGAACTGAAACTCTGATGTGGAGTTGGAACTTTCAATGAGGTACAAAACATCTTTTTTAATAGCCCCTCTATTAAAAAAAGGAAGTTAAATGCTATGTTATGCAGACATTTCTGTCATGTTCCTCCCAGAGCAGTAATTAGTTCTGTTCTTGCCTTGCCATCCAGCTGGAGCTCTGGGGAATTGCAGAGGTTTTCAGCAAGGTGTGAGGAAACCATGCCAGCCACAGGCATCCATAATTCCCTGCCAAGTCCTGGGTGATGCCCTACCAAGCCCTCCTGACAGTCACAGGCTCTCCTGACCCGTCAAATCTTTCAGGAGGAGCACAGTGCCTGCCTCTGGGACTCCCTTCTCTTGGCCTCCCATGCAAAAAGCTGTCTCCTGTTCTGGCCAGCAGCGTGGCCAGAGCTTTGCTCACATTTTGTAACCCAAGTGCCCCAAGTGAGCAGATCTTCAGTGCGTCCTTGCTGGCATGTGCCTCGTGCAAAGCCATCAGCTGGAGCCAGGCAGGGAAGCTGGAGAGCTCTGTGGCATGGGCATGAGAGTGCCTGGGAAGGATGCATCTGGGCTGGGATTCTTGCATCTCAAGTCTAAGCTTAGTGCCTTAACTTCCAAATCCGCCAGCCTTTATTGCTCTCACACATATAGCAATAAACTACAAAAGGAGGCATTCTCAAGAAATGTTAGAGGACCAGACACTTCTATGCTAATTTAAAAGTTACTGTCTAACAAAGAAATAAACAACCAAAACTCTAAGACAGTTCCCCTGTGCCCATTTTTTTAACTAATCTAGATTTTATTTTTTATGAAGAAGTCTCTTTGCTTAGTCAATGTCATTTTTTGGCTTCGTATTACAAATTTTTTTCCCAGAAAATTTCCCTCTTTTTTGACACTGAAATGTTTGACCACACTTTTCTCCCCTTGAGGGAGTTGTGTAGTTTTATTTTTTTATTTTTATTTTTTTTAGCTGTTTTCCTTAAGAAGGAAATGAGTGCCTACTTCTACTGCTGTCAGAAATTTGTCTGTAATATTTCAAGAATAAATGCAACATTGTATGGGGCTTTTAAAATGCATTGTTTTAATTTATCTCCTCTTATTCTACTTTCTTCAAAAATTTAGTGTCGCAAATTAATCTCTTAGAAATCAAAGGAAGTAGTTCCGCTATTTCTGCCAAGTCTTGTTTTTTCTCCTAGTACCTTAACTAGACACCAGCAAGAATATTTTAGTATCAGTTGATTTTCAAGCAAGGATTATGCCAAGTATCACAAAACTCTAGCTGTCTTCCCTTCATGTCCTGTTCTTGCTCCTACACAAGTTAGAGAGCACACCTTTTTCACAGCTAACCTTTCTCTCCTTTATTCTGTCTTCCTGGAGAATTTCTCCTGTCTCACATGGATGGGTGGGGAAATCTGACTTTCCACAGCCTCAGCTACAATATTAAGTGTATTCCTTAGTGTCCTACGGCACAGACAGTCCCTATTACATCCAGTCCATGGCTGCTTCCAGGCTCAATAATTTATGTGACACATGACATGGTCTCTGTCAACAAATGACTGATTTTATACATGTATGTGGTTAAACTTCTACATTTAATGCACGGTCACAGTCTGAATGCACACATCATATTTAGGTAGATTTCTCCATTTGTTTGATTAAAAAAACTGAACTGGACTGAACTTGCATGGGTCACTAGAATTGGTGAAGGTCAAGCTAGCTTCTTGACTTTACTAACCAGGGAACTAGTAGACTTCACTGACTGGTTTCCAGTGGCTGTTGCAATAGTTTATGCAAGCTTCAGCTTATGTCCAAGATCAGAAGTTCAGAAATGTTAAGAAGGGATAATGGGCGTCTGTCAAGGTAATTATGTCTTGGGTTAAAGCAATAGTGAAGCGTCAGGTTCTCAGAGGCAGGTGACAGAAGAATGAATGTTTGAGGTAACAGAATTTACCTCTGCTTTGACAACTAGTGTAGACATGTTATCTACTTGTGACTTCGAACAAGTCATTAGAAAGCTTAAGAAATAAAGGTATTGGGGATTCCAAATGACTAAGGGAAGATGTGGGCTCTCTAGTCAGCTTCAAGTGGAAAGGAGGATATAAACAGACCATGTGAAATCCAGCGGTGTGAGATGGATGAGTTTTTCAGTTTAAATGGGATGAAAGTGTGCACAGGTTGCTGTTAACTTTAGAGATGGCTGTGGTCACGACTGAGAGGTCTAATAAATTGTGACTGGAGTAGACAATTGAATAAGAGACTATTACTCACTGTTTCTTGTGATGCAGACTAGCAGGGAGCAAAAGGGATGGAGCAATTGCATGGAGGATTAAGCTGTCAGTAACGACTGAATGCAGCAACCTACTTGCAACCTCCCATCCTGGCTGCCTGTTAGTGACTGCTAGAGAGAGGAAGGATGTGTGTGTTCCAGTTTTACACACTGTTCCTGCCCACAGCCATTGCTGGAGAGAGGATATTGGGCCAGGCAGTCTTTGATCTGATTTACTGAGTGTAAATGTTTTTGTGCTCCTGAATAAAGAACATGTCTTTCTACAGACAAGTTTTGGTACTGGCTCCCTCATATCGTACATCTGACCTACTAAGGTAGGGTCAGTGCTGGTAAAGGTGAGAGATCCACCATATTCTGTGTTCTGCCAGCCCAGCACTGGGATATAGCCTGCTGTGTTGCACAACTCATGCACTAACACTCTACTGAAAGGGGCTGCTAAAGGTAGAGTCATCTCTTCATATTTACCAAAGGGGTTCACTTTTCCAGAAGGGAGCCACGTTCATTAAAACAGGATCTTTATTTTCATTTACCAAGTATTACAACTTCTCTGGCAGAAGCCAGGTGAGTGGCAAATTCACTTGTCTGTACGTACAGTATAAATTTCTGTTTCCCAATCAGAAGGAACATAAGTTGTGACATGAATGATGCTTTTTTTTTTTTTTTTAAATCTTTGTCTCAGAGAAAAGTGTCATATTCACTTTTTTTCCCTCCCTCTCCCCATTCTTTTTTTCCCAAAATGGAATGAGATTTGATTCTATTACATTTAATTATATCCATGAATGGAGAAAAAAATATCCGCCAAACATGGTGTTTACTGGCTAGCATTGTGACTATCTGTCATATGTTAACAAGTATCTAGTAAGAGCCAGAAGTTATTCTGAATGCTTGAAATTAAAGTTACTGAGCAAAAACAATCCTTGAAAAACACAGATTTGTGTATTTAGCATTGGAATCAGCAGCTGACAGAGATCTGGAATCCTAGGGATTACAGCATCTAAATGTATTTATATACAGGGCATTGTTTACATATTTAAATAAGTGGTATAGAAGTGGCATGTGACAGATACGTGGAGTGATGAGCCAGGAGGAGAGCTGGGAAGAAAACTTCTACATCCCAGCTATCTGCTGACTGCTGACTGCTGCTTTTATGAAGTGTAGATGTATATATGGGTGTGTGCATATATATGTGCATAGGTGTATAATACTTTATACCAACTTTTCTTGGGGGTTAGAAGGATACGATATAGCTCACGGTTAGGAGTTCTGATTTCTTGCACACAGATTAAATGTTTAATACAATACAATGTATTAGGATGAGCTACATTGCCAACTCCACCGTTGCAAGCTCTGCAGTAACTTTACCGTCTGGTTCTTGCCAAGTGAGAACAGCACCATCATTGTTTTGTCATATTGTATTCCATTCATCCTGCAGCCTGGCATAAACAGTCTCATGTTCAGCTTTATCCCAAGCACACCACAAATTTGCCCTTTGTTTGACCCAGACTGTTATGTTTGAAGTTCCTGGAGAACAAATTCTAATTATGGGATGCAAGTCTTTGTGGTTGTGGCCTTAAATGGCTGGAATAACAGATCTTATTCTATTAAAAGATGCTTTTGATTCACAGATGTAAAGTTGTATCAGGTCTCTGACATAAAACTGTATCATTATAAAGGTTACTGAATGAACCAAACACTTAGTGTTGTGCCCCCGGTCGTCGTTTATTGTGCGTTTTACCAGAGTCTGCAAGAGGGATAGTGAGACATTGCACAGCAATAGGGCAACCAAGGGCCTGATT
The DNA here is from genome assembly GCF_013377495.2 of Cygnus atratus. Taxonomy (NCBI): domain Eukaryota; kingdom Metazoa; phylum Chordata; class Aves; order Anseriformes; family Anatidae; genus Cygnus; species Cygnus atratus. The sequence continues at coordinate 36,520,576 of NC_066364.1, read as the reverse complement.
CTTACTCACATTAGGCCTCATAAATCTGCACCTGGGTTGGCGCAATCCCAGACATGAGGACAGGCTGGGAGAACTCACTGAGAGCAGCCCCTCAGAGAAGGACTTGGAGGGTCTTGTCCTTTCAATACTTAAGGGGGGGCTTATAAAAAAGATGTAGAACAACTTTTTAGGACAAGGGGGGATGGTTTTAAACTAAAAGAGGGGAGATTTAGATTAAATGTTAGGAGGAAATTCTTCACTCAGAGGGTGGTGAGGAGAAGGCTGCACAGGCAAGCTGTGGATGCCCCATCCCTGGAGGAGTTCAAGGCGAGGTTGGATGAGGCCCTGGGCAACCTGATCTAGTGGATGGCATTCCTGCCCATGGCAGGGGGGGTGGATTGAGATGATCTTTAAGGTCCCTTCCAACCCAAGCCATTCTGTGATTCTATGATTCTATGATAAATAAGATGTGTCATGGTGCCCCTCCCCCCCCCCCTTTTTTTTTTTTTAATAAACAAGGTTAGAAAAGGAAAAACAAGTTTATTTTAAACTACGGTGATTTTCCTTGATATTTGACAGCACATTCTTATTGCCATCTAGAATTTGTACTAATTAGCCATGAATATTTCAGTGGCCTTGTTACTCTAATAAGACGTTGGCATTTTATTTTCTGCACTAACTACAGTCTATTTCTGGTTGTTGTGACTCCTGTGAGCAGGGGCCATTGGGTGCAAATGAGCCTTTTCCAATGAAAGCTGCCCAAGGACTGCTGTCACAGGGATGAGACTTCCACATCTGAGAACTTCTCCAGAGCTTTCACACGCACAGCCAGCCAGCTGCCTCGCTGTCTGTGTGTAGCTCATATCCCTTAAAAAAAATTAAAAAATTGGGGAACTATTTGGACAAGAAATATTCTTTGTTGGGTGAAATGAGTCAGCTGTGCATCTCACTGTAAAGACCTTCTCCTGTACTCTCACATTCTTGGCTCACCTTTACTATTGACAATATCAATGAGGCACCCTCTCCACTCTGTTTCTCTCCTGGCTGTAGATGCACTTATAGATGCACTTAATGAGAAAAAGGACTCCCTTAACCACTCTCAGCACAAGGGGACCAGTGTAGAAATCAGCTGGAATATTGTACTGTCTTTGCTGGGTGCTTTTCTGGGGAAAGATAAATACTAATGGATATGTTTCCATGCTTTTTAAAGGAATGATGAAATTTAAGCATTTCTTGGGCATCAGGAGATGGTATGATAAAACTCTGCTGCCATGGCAAAGGCAGGAAGTACAAGTGTCAGTCACACACCAAACCCATGGAGCTTTTTGCAACAGCAAAAATTAAAAATAGCCAGCATGATTTGTTTACATTTATTATTGCAGCTTTTATTGAAGATATTAGAAATGCAGTTTTATAAGTTGACTTGCTAGTGGGAACCCTTTTATTCATAGATTCTTCTGACTGGAACAATTCAGTATCTAGGGAGGACATAAAACATCATTAGAACTGAATTTTTCAGTAAAGATGGCCTTTTGGGAGGTGTGGACGGAGGGGCTAAAGCAGGTGGACTCTGAATAGAAACGATCAATAAATACTGAGAGCCAGAAGTGCCAGAGGGACAAAGGGAATCAAATGGGGGAACATCTATCCAAAAGGCAGTCCAGATTTCACCCAGCTAAGTACAAGTGTAAGTTATATTGTGCATGTGGGACTTTATGTGGTGTAAAAGAATTGCTAGAGGAAAGATGATGCCTTGGGAAATGTAAGCTTCTTATTTCAACAAACCTTTGAAAACATCTAGAATAGGAAGGAGCTATTTGATTATTTGCTTTTTGATGGCATGTAGCTGAAAGGCTTTGATTCTGTATTCTGTAACTGCTGGTGATGCCAAGTGATGCCAACCTCCCATACTGCCATCCGTCAAAGGGTGGTCCCGGTGGTGATAATGGGCTACCTCCCTCAGCAAAGTGGAGCTCTGGTTGCTCTGGGTCCTGACTTGATTTTTCACAGGAGTTAAAGGAAGGCTGGTGCCAGTGATGTGGGGAAAAAACCTCCTGTGAAGGATGATGAAGACAGTGAAAACTCAGTTCCTTGGAGTTCAATCAAGTTCTTTTTGTGTGGAAGCCAGAAAAAAATCTTTCAGTGTGTGTTGCCTTGCTAGGCTTGAGCTGCAGAGGACCCTTGGGGACTGGAGCCTTACCATGGATGAGATGGATACATGTTGAATTTGGGGGTTTTGTTCTTTGTAATCCATCTTGGTTTTGTTTCAGGTACACACAAGAAAGAGAAACTCATGGTTGGCCTCTGAGGAAAGTGGGTCTGGATAAAAATTGTTGTTTATTTCTAAAAAATTCAGAAACAAAGCAGAAATCTTACTATACCCCCAGGAAAATGGGGGTACCACACCAACCAAACACAACTGTCTTTTTCACTTTCTGACATGTAGTAATATCATCTTTGGCCACTTCTGGAGCTACACATTTATCAATACAGAACCATTACTTTGTATGGTACTTAGGGGAAACAGGTTGTTTTTATGCCTGTATCATTATACTGCCTTGCCTGCAAGTTAAAAATTGCTCTGTCTTCAGTTAAACACCATCTGCTGATGGCACTTAGAGAACAGCAAAGATCAGAGAAGAAGGATGTGATTTTTTTTCTAGTGCCTTTTACCTTGTTAACAATTTGCAGGAATGAAGTAGGCAGAAAAGGTTACAAATCAGAGCAGTAGCTATGTATGCTTGACTTGCAGTGTTATACACATCTGCCAGGCATCTTGCATGGGGGAATGCCTCAATGGCACATACATTATTTAAAAATTGGTCGTATGTTACTAAACTTTTTAGATGGCATTCAGATTTCAATGCAGATTCCATCTCTTAAATAGATGAGATGCAGAAAAAAGGGAAAGTTACAGAAGCATTTAAATGCCGCTCAAGATCTTGGCAAAGAAAGAAAAGGAAAAATATAAAACTAATGCATTTATTACTGGCCTGAAATTTTTATAAGGCTAATTATTCTGTTCTAATTTTTCCTGATATCAAGAGACAGCATTAAAAATTTCACTCTTACAACACAATAAAGGAATCCAATAAGCAAAAAACCTCACACAAAGTACTCCATGTACCTCTGAAAAGCAAGAAAATGTGATTTAATTACATATTTTTAAACTATTTTGCTGTGAATTACCATAATATTCTGCAGACAGTTCTCTTCAGTTGGTTGCTTTTGCAGCTGGAAACTTACCTCCCAGCATGGTTAATTTTTTTCTTGAAAAAAAAAACAACACGCCAAAAACAAGAGCCCATTACAAACCCCAACCCCTCCCCCCCCCCCCCCCTTTTTTAATGTAGTTTATTCAAACACAAAATAAATGGAAAATGACATACCTTTCCAAAAGACTACTTTGTCAAAGCAGAACCCTTCAGGGATTTACTTTGGAAAAGATGAGGACAGCAGTGGATGGATTATTTGGCGAGGTGCCTGGCCTCACAAAGCATATATTTAAGGTTACAATCAGGGTTTCTGGAATATTTTGTCATCTGAGCCTGTCTTGTCCCATCATAAACTTCCTCACAAAGAGTAACCTAAAATAAAGTGTACATTGTGTTATTGCTTTTTAAGTTTTTCCACCTGCCGTTAGTCAGAATACTTAGGACGCTTCAGAAATGTAATGTCTGATGAAGTCTACTTTTCATAAACATACTTAATCTATTTTTCTTATACAGGACAAAATAACCTTAGTAATTGGTTACATTGCTTAAATTAAATTCACAGAATCCCAGAACGGCTGAGGCTGGCAGGGCCCTCTGGAGGCCATCTGCTTCAACCCCAACTCAAGCAGGGATACCCAGAGCAGGCTGCCCAGGCCCACGTCCAGACGGCTTTTGAAGATCTCCAAGGAGGGAGACTCCACAGCCTCTCTGGTCAGCCTGTGCCAGTTCTCTGCCACCTGCATAGTGAAGAAGTGCTTCCTGGTGCTCAGAGGGAACCTTCCGTGATTCAGTCTGTGCCCATTGCCTCTTGTCCTGTCACTGGGCACCACTCCTCTTTTCCAGGGTGAACGTTCCCAGCTATCTCGGACTCTCCTCATAGGACAGGTACTCCAAAGGAGTCCCTTTGCTGGATTCTCTCCAGTAAGTCCACGCCTCTGTTGTGCTGGGGAGCCCAGAATTATAAATAGTTACTAAATAAAGCTAATAATTACTACATACTTGAAGGGACCTAACCTCCATAACTTCTAGTAAATATACATAGCAAAAGCTACTTGAACATGTACAAAACCAAAATGTTCATGCTGTTGAGGGGCATTCTGCTTGAAATGCATCTTGTCTTTGCTCTTGTGTACTGTCCAGATAGATCTATTAACACTGTAAGTCAGCTGCTCTCTGACTAAATCTGATCACTGACTGGTGATCTCCACTGGCCTCAGTCTATACGCCTGTGGTTACAGTGGAAGAATAGATTCCCTGCGTAATGCTGAGAAGTATTGTCACAGGAAATGAAGTTTTTCTGGCACTGAAGCATTCACACAAATCCTTGCAGGTTAGTCCTCAAGGAACAATAGACCCCATAGTGTCTTGGTCTGAAGCCAACTTGGTCTGAAGCTGAGCAAACATAATAGAGTAAGGAGATGGTAAGTATATGCAAAAAATAACTTCTTTAGGGCATCTATGTCCTCAGGATTGATGTCCTGATTATCCAGGCCTAGGATTTTTTTCCAAGGTACTTGCTTCCTATAGGCTTTGTATTATGTTTGTTGCAAATGAAAGATAAAAACTAACTTTTCTTCCCTGCAAACATTAAGGTTCTGCCTCATTATACCCCACATATCCAAATGACGGATGATGTAGAGAGGACTGGAACACGGTGTTTTGTTTGTCCTGGTGTTAATGAGCGTTTGAAATGCTGATGTGTAGGCAAACCTATTTTTGTTTTCATATTTTGCATATATATTGCTGTATATTGCCTTGTGGGGGGAATAGGAATTTAACATCTAAATATTTTAATATTCAACAAATAGTGGTACGTACAGAATAAAAGAAGGAATTATTTTTCCCCTTCAAATATAGCAGTGAATGTTAGTTTGGCTTCATGCAAGCATTTACAATGTTTGTACTAATTTCTCCGTCTAATTTAGGGTTGTTAATTCTTGTCTTCAAGAAATAGCTCTTCACTTGTTCTTTTCATTTATGAGGCCACCTCATCTTAGTCTAAAATGATGTACACTGGCAGAAAGAGTTTTGGTGTCCTTTCAGTTGTGAGGTGAAATATTTCACAAATGCCTTGAGCTGAATCTGCACACGTTGCAGGTGGAAGTAAGATGTTTGTTTTTAAAATGTTGTAGCCAGCCAGACATATATGACACCCCTAGCTTCTGTGGATTGCCATGGTCAAGCCTGTGTGTCCCTCTAGAAGACGTGCTGGTGTTGCCTCATGATATTGATAATTGTGACCCAGCAATAACTGGACTACATTCCCATCCATTATGAAGACCGGGACATATAATAACAAAGGTCCCCTCTCTTCTTAAAATATCAATTAATTAATATTAGTGGTTTACTTCACTCATACAAATTATAGAGATATTTTTATATTCCAAGAGCATGAGGGAAGAGGAGTAGGGAGAGAGAGAGAAAGAGGCTTAGAGTCAAATGAGAAACAATAATCTAACAGCTGGTGCTAGGCTAATTGTTTTTGACCATAGCATATAGTGGGGTGCATATGACATCATTTTTACTGGGCTTTGTCATCCAAAATCCACTGCAGTTAAATGAAGGACTTTCACTGAATGTGAGGCAATGAATGAGGCCCCAGGAGCACGGAATAAGCACTCCTGTCCTGGTGACCAGTCATACAGGTTTTTCATGGATGCAACTGCAATCGGCAGGAATTTTGCTGGCAAGAGATTAGCCAGAGCAGCCAGTTGATACACAGCTCCTCAAGCTCAGAATGCAAATTATGTACCCAGAATTACAAATAAATAACGCTGCCACCATATGCCATCTATATATAAAGGGTGCCAAAAAGCAAGGCTTCCATCTAGCTCTGTGCCTGCTGCAAAGGGTTATGCATATATAGATCAATATCTTTCAGATAAAGTGTATGGATGAAAGTGTTTCACAGGTTACAAAAGATTTTTAAAGCATACAAGTTGTGTTCTTAGCATGCAAGTATTTAGAACACTATACACACGAACCTGGATTTATTTGTGCTTCTTCTAGCTCATTCTCTCTTATGTTGAAGCAACAATTTATCATACAGCCTGCCTACCCTCCTCATTAAAGAACTTTTAGTTTAACTCATTGCTATACTCAGCCTAGGTTTTTTTTTTTTTTTTTCATAATACAGTTTGATTCATGTAATTCCTTCCTAGAAAGCTGAATCACTGGGATTTGTAACTAGAATAACCTTTACGTATGACATTGTATGATTTTTTTCCTGTACTTTGATTTAAATCAACACAATCAAATCATTTTATTTCTTGAGTATCTGCCAGTTGTATTGAGCAGACATTTTATCTTTTGCAGTAGGGGCTGTAATATTTACTCTCTTGACACAGGAGTAACCAGCTGAAATGTAGCTTGCACCTCTGCAAGGCGAATCTTCCTTCTACTACGAAAGGTGGCTCCAACTACTGATTCTCGTGCATTAGTTATACTTAGGCGCTTTACTTATGCTGCTAATTTAAAATGTAATAGTACTCTCACTTCAATTTTCGTAGACACCTCCAGTTTTCATCTGGACTACTTTGGTAAATTGGGACCTGCTTTGACATTTACTTTAGCAGGTGGTTGGAATACAAGATTATTCATTTAGAAGTAGACATGCCTTGAAAATGTAATGACTTAACAGAATGTAAAGACAAGAAAACCTTGAGGTATGAAATATAACAGCCCCAAGGGAGAGACACAAGGGAGCTTTGTGCTCCCCTTGATGATCATGCATACACATTTTTCTTCTGTTTTTGTTTTTAAATGGATGTTTTTGTGACCCTTTTGTTTCCTTTTTTTTTTTTTCCTTTTTTTTCAGGGACTTCTTTTCACAAAATCAAAATCAAAATGAACAATTCAAGGATGACTTCAGAATATTTGTTTCTGATTACACCTTCTACTGTGATATAGTTCCATTAGAGTACTGGAAGCTTATTCAAAAGGAGAACATAATGTTCTGAACAATTTTGGAATAGTTTTTATTGTATTTTATTGTATAAATAATTTCCAGGTGGTGCTTTTCACCAGGTCTTTAAAATCAATATTATTTTCATTTCTCTCAACTTCAGTTTACATAACCCACAACTATATGCACATTTTCACTGAATGCAATAAAATGAATTACATTCAGAGGGGTTTCCTCTTTCATCTCAGTCTTCTTCTTCCCTTTTTTTTTTTTTTTAAATTAACTTTTCAATATTTCTAAAACTTTTGAAAAAATTCAGAGGAACAAAGAAAAATTTAAAATGGCATTGACTGTCATTCTAGCACTCTTGAAATGGATATTCAAACTTGAGAATGTATTCAGAGATTCAGGAAAATTGAAAAAGGAAGTAAAATTAGAAAACAACATACATTCAGTTACAGAGAAAGAGAACGGAGAAAGAATAAATGGAATAACCCCCCCCCCCCCGACTTCAAGTTTGGTTTTCAGGTTTTCAATACCTAATACTGAGTGAAAATAACAGTTTGAAGTTAAAAAAATAAGAAACGTTTGTTTTGTTTTAAATACTACTGCTGAAAACATCAGAATGGAGCTGAAGTCACCTAGTCATCCCTGATTTAGGAGTTTGCTTACAATTCATGTACTTTAATTGCAGGCATGATTATTGAAGATCCCTGCCTGTCTTCTGCAAAATACGTAAGTAGCTAAAGCACTGAACCTGTAAGGAGGACTGAGCCTTTTCTTTCACACAGATGCTCCCTGTGTATCCTAAACAAGGCACCTTTCCAAACTCTGGTGGCATCTAGACCACCATGCAACTGGAAATGCAGTAGTCAGGGACAGGTTAGAAGAAAGAGGTATAAGTGATCATAATTTAGCCTCCTGGTTAGGGCAGGCAGACAGCTGTTGGTGAAATCTGTATACATTAACATTAGAACACATCTGGATTAAAAAGACAGAAACAATTCTGGGAGGTTGGACCAAATTTAGGTCTTCAGGAAATGTGTAGATGTAGAATTAGTGGCATGGTGGACTTGTCAGTACTAGGTTACAGGCTGGAGTAGATGATCTTAGAGATCTTTTCCAACCTGAATGATTCTATGTTTCTATGATTCTCAGATGAGTATTTTACTAGTTGTTCAGTAAAAAAATTTTCTGTCTCCTTCTCATCACAAAAGTGGCAGTCAGGCTGCCTTCCTGGGGCAGACTGAAAAAACAGACCGAACCAGTCTCATGGTTAATGACTTACTTTGAATTCTAATAAATCTGTATTTGATTATAGGGCTTCTCACTACAGAAGTAAGAAGTACTCATATACCAAAGCATTGCTGTCTGTTCAAGATCCTCAACAGAGGAGGTAGGGGAGAGCTGGTTGTCACCAGTGCAGAATAACATTGCTCCTCATTACATAGAAAGACTTTTCATGACAGAAAGCTCTTTTATTTAGCAGATCAAAGTACAGGATGTGTAGAAACAACACCTAGATAACTTCAGACTGAAAATGAGATGCAGGAGTATAGCTGACCAGTCAAATGCCATTAGGTCTGTGGAGGATTTTCTGCCACTCTAAGACTTTAAGTTGGGACTGATTCCTGGGGAGAGAAATATTCTGTGTGGGTGTACTGGGGGTTGTTAAGCATTGGAATAGGCTGCCCAGGGAAGTGGTTGAGTCACCATCCCTGGAGGTCTTTAAAAGATGTTTAGATGTAGAGCTTAGTGATATGGTTTAGTGGAGGACTTGTTAGTGTTAGGTCAGAGGTTGGGCTAGGTGATCTTGGAGGTCTCTTCCAACCTAGACAATTCTGTGATTCTGTGGTTTTGGTAGTGTGGGATGTACAGGGGTGGTCTCTGTGTCCCATGCCAGATCAGAGCCAGCTCCAGCCAGCTCCAAAGGGACCCACTGCTGGCCAGAGCAGAGCCAGGGAGCAATGCTGGGTGGGCCTCTGGGAGAGAAGATTTAAGAAAGGAAAAAAAAAAAAACAGAAGGAAGGAAAAAAACTGCTGGGCAACAGCAGCTGGGAGAGAGAGGAGTCAGAAAATGAGAGAAGCAGCCCTGCAGACCCCAAGACCAGTGCATAAGAGCAGGAGGTGCTCCAGGCACGCAGCAGCAGTTCCCCTGCAGCCTGTGGAGAGGCCCCTGGTGGAGCAGGCTGTGCCCCTGCAGCCCATGGGTCCCACATGGAGCAGATCTCCACGCTGCAGCCCGTGGAGGAGCCCACGTGGAGGAGGTGGATGTGGCCTGGAGGAGGCTGCGGCCCATGGAGAGCCCCCGCAGGAGCAGGCCCCGGGCCGGAGCTGCAGCCCGTGGAGAGGAGCCCACGCAGGAGCAGGGGGTCTGGGGGGAGCTGCCGCCCGTGGGGGACCCGTGCTGGAGCAGTTTGCTCCTGGGGGATGGACCCCGTGGTACGGAGCCGTGTGGGAGCAGTTCTTGAAGAGCTGCTGCCTGTGGGCAGCCCCCACAGGCTCAGTTCGGGCAGGACGGCAGGGGACGGAGAAGCATTAGGGACTGACCACAGCCTCCATTCCCCGTTCCCCTGCACTGCTCGGGGGGAAGAGGTGGAACAGAGTGGTGAGTTTGGGGGGGGGAAGGTGTTTTTAGTTTGCTTTTAGTTTCTCACTGTTCTAGTCTGCTAGTGATAGGCAGTAAATTATATTAATCTCCCTGTGTTGAGTCTGTTTTGCCTGTGATGATAATTGGTGAGTGATCTCAACCCTTGAGACCTTTTTCATCTTATTTTCTCCTGCTGTTCCTTTGAGGAGGAGGAATGAGAGACCAGTATGGTGGAATTTAGCTGTCCATCAGGGTAAAACCACCACAGTTGGAGAAATCCTCCAAGCAGTCCAGATCCCACTGCTATGAGTTGCCGTGTCACATAAGCCCAAAATGACTTAAGCAGGTCTGAGCACTGGAACTGTTGTTTTAATTAATAATAAGTACAATTGCTGTGTATGAGGAATTTGTCACATCACTTTGTCTTTGAACTCCCTCACTGGTACTCATTGTTCAAGATCAACCAGAAGTTATTCAAGGGAACAGTTTATAAAATCTTAGAGCTGCTATACGAAGTCATGGTTTCACACACCTCCATGGTTTCTTCATAGTGCTCTGCTGTGGAAAAAAGCAGACGCAGAGTGCTGATGATGGAAGTGATATTATAAAAGAGATTAGATATGAAGGAGTGGTTAAAAGCCTCTATCATGTATGCATTAACAATGTCACAGAAGATGTAAAATTTGGGATGTAAGTGAAGGGAAATAGTGCAGCAGTAGGGCAGAATGGAGACCAGGGCAAGAGAAACCTGTAAGATACTTGTTTTGTGATGGGTTGTGAGGTGTCAAGAAACTCTGCTCTGCTAGAAAAGATATGAAAGATTGACAGTAAACCTTATTGGTTTCCTACACATTTTCCTATACTTGCTAAAAAAAAAAAAAAGGTGCTTGGATCAGCTTTAATGTGTACTTGAATAAATTCCTAGGAGAGTGCAAAACATTTCTAAGAAATGAGAAAAGAGCAGAATGGCAATTTTGAAAACAAAATTGCAAAAAAAGGTAATATAAAAGTAATGTACAATATGGTAATAGTGTGCTAAGTAAGTTATTAGAATGCAAGAGTTGGGGGAAAACTAAGTGTATTCTAAGGTCTGTTCAGTTTAAAAAGAAACACAAAGGTTCTGTAAAGAGTGTTAATGGGCTGCATATATTATCTTCTACCTGAAGTGGAAATGCTAGCAATTTACAAAGAGACTTATTGTAAGACTAATTTATTTAAAAGAGCTCTTTGAAGCTGGTGGGCCAACTCGGAGCTTGATTTAGGGTGAGCAACCATGACAATTACATCTACATCAAGGAAACAGAGGAGCTTTGCAAGGCTAAAATGAGGAGTAGTAAAAGACAATGTTCCAATTGCTTAAGAGCAAAAGGACGTAATTTAGCCTCCACAATGGACCCTGAAAATCTAATGTGCAAACTTATGGCATTTCTTCTGTTCCGAGACAAAATACTGTTTTTTGTTTGCTTGTTTGTTTGTTTTTGTTGTTGTTTTCTGTTTTTGTTGGTGTGTGTGTGTTTATAATAATATATCATAATGGTTCTTAAAAATAAAGAATATCTCATGAGTGGCAAAACTTTCAGCAGGAATGAGAGACCATGCGAAACGTGAGGCTGGTATATATCGAGGAGAGAGCCAACATGGAAAAATGAGCTGAGATTAGTAACATAAAATTAATCACATGGCATTATTTCACATACTAACCTCAGATTCTGATGAGTTCAGGACCCTGACAAGCTGAAACAGTGGGCCCTGTGGGAGAAGCATGGAGGAATTGTCAGCAACACTTCTAAAAATCTCACTGCAGAGAGAATGAGGCATTCTGAAAAGGGACTAAAGGGTGAAAATAAAGGCATGGATGCCTTCCTGAAGCAAAACACAGTGTCTGAATCCTTGGAGCTCTTGTGAGCAAACATATGGCATGGTAGCAATAGCTGGGGTAGGGAAGATGCTCCGTTTGCCTGTCTACAGCTTGAGTTTTTTCTTTATTGAGGTAACCACTGGAATGAGGTGAGTCTGGACTATTGGAAGTTATGTATTTGACTCATTTCTTATGTTGCTGTACACCATGTGCATGTGCAAAGCTCAGCTTTGTGTTACCATTTTTCTTACAATCATGCTCCTTATAAATAAAAGAAAATCCTTATTCATTGCAATAAATATGCAGTATGTATATATAAATGTTTACTTGCTCCTGCTCTTCATTCCTTAAAGCCAGAATATTAGACAATTAAATAGTTCCTTTTGTAATCTGACAAGCCAGGGAATTATGACATTAGGTAGCCTAAACAGAAGGCTCAGAGCAAACATCTTTAATAAATTTATCTTCATTGATAAAAAGAAAATCAAAGTAGCTCACATTTTTCCTTGAGACTCTTTCATGGATTTCACCATTTAGGTTGCTCTTAGCAAAGGGCTTAGATGAGTGACAAGGCCTGATGTAAAGGGTCTAGATGGCCACCTCCAGACCTGCAAACTGAACTGAGACCTGATGGTCTGCTCAGGTGACCTGTTTCTGTTTTATTTAGAGGTATGGGTGCTTTACTGTACCACAGAAATTTTCCTGAACAGCCTGACCTTGTTTCTTCCCTACTACCCCCAGATCCCCTTCCCTCTCACACCCAGACACAGACGGAAATTTGCTGTTCAGAAAAAGCAGCTAAGGCTTTGCAAGCACAATCTGATAGAAAACCAGGGAAAAAGCCACTGTATGCTTTGGTGATATGTTAGCTTTACATTTTTTAACAAGCCTTTATCAAGGACTTTCTGAAGTCCCTAACTTTCTAAACCTCCTGCAGCCAATGCTGGAAAAAAAAAAAAAAAAAGTACTGAAACCCTAGAAAGAGATCTTCCACTCCTGAGTAACTCCAGTGGCCCAGAACTAGCATATGTCTTGAAAACAGAACTGAGCTCTGCTTCCTCCTGAGATAGCCATCCATGCTGAGGTATTAAGTTGCACAGATGGGTAAAAGTAAAATGGAAGCTTGCATAATGAGATTTCGAATGCATAAACAGGTTTTTGTCGATAGCAACATAATAAAGGAGGTAATTCTCTAAACATATTGTTCCCATTTTGTTTCTAATTACAGTGAACTACAAGGTTAGTTCTGCTCTTTAGGTGCACTTTAATTACTCTCTCAATGTTGACTTTCTGCATTATGATTCCTTTAACACACCATAGGAAATAGACATTTAATTAACCAGATGTCACTCAATAAATCTTAACTTCTACTCTCTGCATCAGAAAAGCCAATGTTATTGGGCATAAAAGGGCCAGGATTTTAGAAATAATTTACTTTTTATGTTCCGTTAGGTTTTTGTTATAGTGAGGTTATGAAGGAAAATGAAACTGATGCTTGTAAGCATTTAATTTAATGAAAAATAGCTCCACAAAGTGAAAACAAGATTCCAACATTATGCGAGTGTTGATGTTTCATAACTTGTAGGAAAGACAATTGATAACAGTGAAGTTAGTGGTGTGTTATGAATACAGCCGGAGGTGTCACCCAAAATTATGTCACTTGTACTTCACAACATCTTGTCTATATTCATTTAATATCATTGTTTTTTCAGGATCATTTTTGCATATAGCTCTGTAAGCTTGTAGATCCCGATCATGCCATCATGGTACTCCAGGAACAGTAGCTGTAATACTAATACTCAGGGCATGTAGCAAACACAGCGTGAGAGGGGTGCTCAAAGTGACAGCTGAGAGCATCTCTTGGCTTCAGAGGAGGAGGGCAGAGTTTGGCCTCCTGAAATCTTGCTGGTCCTCCCAGCAGACCTGCATGAAGGTTACATTTGTACCACACATCATCTGCCCTAATCCTCCATTAGAGCTTTCTGAACATTTCCAGTGGGCTTAAGGTCAAATGAACACAGCCATCCACACAGGTTGATGGCAGCCTGAAATGTTGAAGTGTTTCAATACCTGGGTGATCTCTTCAAATGTATTAGTCCGGTATCTTGAGATGTTGCTGGGGCTTTCCACAGTAACCTGAAACTGCAGAGTCCCCTTCCCCAACCTTGTCTCCTTAGTGCTCATGTTTTGTCAGAGACTTCTTCACATCTGACCTCAACCCCAGTCCCAGCTCCTAATTATTCTTGTTTTAAAGTGTGGGAGCCTCTCCCTCTACTACAACCACTTCATTCTTCCTTCCTTCCATTCCCCCTAAGACGACGGTACTTATAGCCTTCCTTTGCAATGTCATTGAATATGGCCAGAGTCCCATAAAAGAATACAACAGGGCATGTTCTTCCATTAATAATTGCAGTGCAAAGCTTCTATTAAAATTAATGGGCACTCCATGTGCACCGAAGTGTAAAAATAGCCCCCCTATTCTCACAAGCTATTTTAGTCTCCATTCTATCTAACTAAAGTTTCCATTTCCATTACACCTAATGAATGCTGTGGGAATGCAGTTTCTCCCCCTGAGGTTAGTGTCATCAAAGTTGTCCCTCAGTCTAAGATTCACACTGTGGCCACCCAAAGTCCCTTCTTCAAAATGAAACCAGGCACATGTTCTGCGGCTCCTGTGAGACTGTATTTTAGCATTTGCCAAGAGTGATAATGTATGATAATAATACTGAGTCTTTTTTACACCAACCCTTATGCAAAGGCAGTGACATCTGGGAATATGCTATTCCTGAAAGGTAACTGTCAAGGATTAATTACTTTTCCAGTATTGGTCTTTGCCTCTTTTGACGTCCAGCCTACTTTTTGGCAGAACAAGGACAACTTTTTAAGGTTGGCCTCTCAGCTACAAGGTACTTTTTTTTTCTAGTGTGGTAAACCAGCTGCTAACTCTCTTCTTGCATCTCCAGAGTGGATTCTTCTAGAAGTCCTCTGTGCCCTGTTTGGAAATAGTTGCAGTCAGTATGTTTTATGAACAATGTGATTTAATCCAAGTGACATAAACAAAGAAAATAAGCAAAAGAAAGTTTATTTTTCGTGTAGATCCCTAATGCTAGCAAGTTTGATAAAGCTTCCAAAAGCCGATGGGAAAATAGTGCATAAATATCTCTTTCAAAATGTGGTTAAAACCTGGCTCTCTTTAAAGCATTACACACAGGCATCCACAGCCTCAACACAGCTTGTTTAGAAGACAAAACCTTGTGCCTCCAAAAATTTTAAAAAGACTTTGCTTAATAGAAGGAGCTGTGCTCGTGGGACCTCCGGGCAGTCATGAAGAGCCCTGGAGACAGCTTCCGCTACGCCTGGACCAGCGGATGAGCACTGCACATTGGATGCCTCTCTTTGCCTCTGGAGAAAGGCTGGGACCCCAGTTGGGGGTCCCCACTCCTGATCAGGAGGCTGGATTCACCCTGATGGCTGGAGGAGGTTCTCTCTCAGTGAACTGGGGCTGGATGCCCAAACCTGTGCTCTGCAGGATGGAGGCTGGTCTTGCCTATGAAGATTGCATTGAAACTTTAATTTTCAGTATATAAAAGCAAATGAATCCCGACTGATTACAGTTCCCTGTTAAACTCCAGATCAGCAATATAATTTCTGGGCTGGAATTTCCTACCCAAACTACGTTTCTGACTTCCAGCAGTGCCTAAGCTCTCCTAAAGGAAATAACTCTTTAGTTGCTTAATTGAGCTCTGAGTTTAGGAAGACATTACCCATTCAGAGAGCCTCTAGTGAATTCCTATTTATGCTAAATCGACCAGGTGACTCATCACCACCTTTTTAAGATAAAAATTCCCATAACAGTACTACAGTAATAACTTCAACCAATTAAAGTGAACAGTATCAGGCAAAATAGCCACTCAGTGATGAAATGGCTTTTCCCAAAAAGCAATTCTGGGGGATCACACAATACTGACAAAACTTGGGTTTGTAAGAGGACTTGTCTTAAGGCTGTGCCTTTAAGTGCATCTTGAGAGCTGGACTTGTGGTAGCCTTCCCATCTCGTCAGTTATGCTGCTGTATAACTAAATAATATATTCTACCTGTGCCTTCTCAGAATATGTGGTCAGCTTTCTCTTAGAATTACTCTACGATAATTTACCCTCCTCACTGACAATCTAGTAAACCCATCTGCAAAATGTGCCAAAGGAAAGGAAAGGAAAGGAACAAAAGGGAAGGGAAGGGAAGGGAAGGGAAGGGAAGGGAAGGGAAGGGAAGGGAAGGGAAGGGAAGGGAAGGGAAGGGAAGGGAAGGGAAGGGAAAAGAGGCAGCCAACACAAAAGAATAATAATAATACTAATAATAAAACACGTCGATTCCAGTATAGACAGAAAACAAAAAGAGATTTTTGGTTCCTCCCAGTCAAGCTTCTTTGGTAAATACCAGTCATCCAAGTCTCAAGGAGGTTTCTAGGTTACATTTGCCTCTTTCTGAATATCATTTGGGTCATTGGTTGGATGGAGACGTGTACTTGGTGACTTTTTGAAAGTTTCTCTGCCCATTTTATAAAATCACTTATGTATTTTGGCCGAAGTTAAATAAATATGAAGTAATTAATCCAAACAAGAAAAGCTACTTTACTGAACTTGGAATCTGTGCTAAAGTTGTGCCTGATAAACAAGAATGTAGAGACAGAAATGAATAAATGCAGCGTTAACCAGTGAATCAAATGAGAGGAAACTCAGCCTGCCTGAACTGATCCCCAAAAGAGTAAGCACTGACATTGTGGTTGCCTGGTCTAACACGCCATGTGGTCTTCCCTCCCTTTTTAAAGCCCATTTAAGACACTTCACTGAGCCAGAGAAGAGTTGAGGTGACAGTCACCAAATGGTGAAAGCTTCAAGACAGTTTAGCAAATGAGGCTACAGTTCCTTTGGCTATCCAAGCCTTAAATCTGTTTCTCTGCTTTTGGTTTCTGTTTCCAAAGGTGTATCTGATCGGTCAGGTGTCCTTTGTCTGATTACATGTCCCACGGTTAACAATAGCATGCCTGGGCTCAGAAAGGATGATAGGCTGAGTCCTGGGCTTGTCTTCCTCCAGCGGTGAATCTTTCTCTAGTAAGAGAAACCATTCAACATGGCCATCGGGTTTTCTCTCTTTGATGTTGCTTTTTCTGTTCTTTGTGAGTGTGTGTGGCTCCATCTTCAAAGAAACAGAAACAGTCAAAAATTACATGAATAACAGCAGCTTCCATGCTTTGTAGCTGTTTCCCTTTATCCTCAATGGACTCCCCCCCCCCCCCCCCCCCCCCCCCCATCATCTTTGACATAATTGAAAAGGCTGACAGGTTTGGTCTTTGAGTCTGCTCTGGTTTTGGTCTGGTATTTTTTTTTTTTCTTTTTAAACCAACACTTCCCCACATGACAGACTTCATGGGTGAGGATGTGATCCCATGTGAAACGCATAATATCATGATTACTGTGTAGTATTTATTTGTAAGTTAGTTCTGTCTTTCTCAGTGGCCTCTCCTAATCACATCACTTTGGCCGAGTCTGAAGGGCACTCCTTTGCTTCAGTAGACAGTAAACTAGGAGAAGACTTACCCACATGCAATTTCTTTAAATTGAACAAGAAGATAACATTTTCTTGTGTTACACTTAGTTTAAAAAGAGGCTAGTGCTGTTGCTTATTTTAAATAGCTTCCTGAATACCCAGGCAGGTGCAAGCGATGGGGAGAGTGCCTGGGCAGGGGAGATAGCAACAGTAATTTGAATTGTTGTTACTGAGCCCTGTGTGTGTTGCCAGATGGGAATGAATTTGCCAAGAATCATGGAGTCATTCAGCATTTCCACCAAGGCCAAGTGCAGAAGCATCAGGAGCAGTGGTACCGCACCCATCTGCATTCCAGAATGACCATGCCACTTGTTTTCACATCCAAATAATTAATTATCAGTTGCAATTTCATTCATGCTGGGTGGGAAGCCACAGCTGTAATTAGTGGCAAATTTTTAATTAACAAGTTAAGTACTACTTATTAACAGCTGCTTGAGGAATAAGCCAAGATTATTTAATGTGTCCCTTGGGTCTATAAAATATTAGACTTACGTTCTCTGTCTTATCGTGAATGCTGCCATCGTATCTATGCCATGTCTATAACTATATCTCTGTAAAAGGAATAAGGTCTTGTTGGATATATTGGCATGAAGAGTAGGATTTACAAGTGTTTGGTCCATATGAATCACCCTGTAGATAGTTTAATTATCAAACTCCTGTATATTAGTAGTGGAAGCTTAGGAGCTGTTTGACCTAACAGAAATTTATGAAGACTTGGAGGGAGAATAAACAAAGGAACCAGGCAGTGTTTTAGCATAGAAGTATGCCATTCGTCACTGAAGAACTAATGTAGTTTAGCTTTCTTGCTGATAAGTGCATTTGATATAATCTGAAAAAATATCAGACAAATATTTTGCTTCAGATAAGTCTTAGATAACATGTATATATGTAAATATATAAATGTCACATGCCATGTCTGGGGAGCCAGCACGGTCCAATAGGCAGGCCGGGTGCACCCATCCTGGTTTGGAAGTGACAGCATACACACAAGCCATGCCATGCTATAGGGCACCAAGAATTGGAAAATGGTCTGAGGCACACTGTATTTGGTAGCAGAAGCATAGGCTTAGTTTCCAAGTCTAAGTGTATTTCCTAGTGACCATTTTTATTGGAAGAACCACTTCGGGAATTTTCCAAGGGTATCCCGATGGTTTTTATTTACTTGGAAAACAACAGGCAAACGCATTGCTATACTGAGAATCTACTTTCCCTTTACTAATGAACATCTTCCTCTCTTCTGATCCTTCTGAAAGTCTCCACTCTCCTTTCCTCACATCCATGTAGTTATGAGTGTGAAACACACTGTTGCATGTCTCTGAAAACTGAGTATTCCTTACAAGTGCTGCTGATGCTCTCAGCTAACTCCAAACCCCATGATAAAGCGCTAGTGGATAATATCCATTATTTTTGGATCCTTGCCTTAGGGGCATTCTTTATCTCAAACAGGACATTTTTCTGATGATCTGGGTAGAAGTTATTCTAACTGTGAACAAGTTTTGACAAGTGTCATCCTCTCAATTCAATAAATCAGATCACCCTGTAGGCAGTCACCTACTGTGTGTAGAAGTATTGTTTGCATCTCCTCTTTATGCGCCCATATCCCATTGTTTGACATATTATTAATTGCAGGACTTGGAAAATACTATAAGGCCAATTGTGTTCAACAGGTCATGCTTGTCTGTTTTTATTAGCATCACAATTAAGGGTAAGCAGATGTTTCCGACTAAAATAAAAATAGAGTGAGAACCTTGCCCTCTTCTCAGATTAAACCCATTCTGAGTTTTGGGAAGATTTAGTCAACTTTTTCTCATCCCTTTTACTGTTTTATTTTTCTGCATACCTTGGTTGTGGACAAGAAATGCAAGTAAAAGTGTTGAAACACTTCTCATGTGGTATCGGGGAAGTATTTGTAGCCTGAATATAAAAGTAGTAAGAAAAATGGTCAAAGGGAGCTTGTGCCTTGAAGACGTAAGCTGGGTTAGATGGCTGGCTGATTGGAGAAGAGATCCTCTGCTATTCAATGGACATCACCTTAGATCTTGGCTTCTTTTATGTAGTTTTTATGTAATCCCTCTGAAGTCTTGCATCTGTTGCTCTTTCCAGAGCTTCAGTGTGCCTGTGGACACCATTCACACGCTGAATTTCAGAGCTGTGCAGCCCGTGTGCATGACTCCAGCTCACCCCAAGCTGTGTGTACCTACATAAACAATGCTAGCTCACACCAGTCCTTTCCTCCTTCATTTCACTGTGATCCTAGCTCTGTGTAGGGTTTCTAATTTCATGTCTTGCCTGCTTTAAACAACTTTTTTTTCCCAAGTAGTTTTCATTTGTTTAATATCTATGGTCTTATCTATGCTCTTGTGCTCTTCTGGTCCTCATTATATTATCATTTCAGTGTTGCATGATTCTGCTGGCTTCCCATCTTAGCACTGCCCATACATGTCATGTATTTCTGATATCATCAGTGAAAATCCTTCACAAGACCTTGACAATATTTGCAGAAGTGTCTGGATGACCTAGGAAATTAAACCAACATTCTGGTTAAACTCCTACATTTTCTTTCCCAAAGCAAGCTCTCATCCCCTTGGATTTGAAATCTGGTTATTATGCCTAAAGATTCAAAGGTGTCTCCTGAGATTTGCTTTGGTTTAACTCCCTAAGGAAGATCAAAATCTGGACTTTTAAAGGACTCTAGCTTTCTTGGAAATATTTTCATACCTAATGGTCTTTTTATTTATTTAATTTTTTTTATATATCTCATCACACAGCTTCTGAGACTTTGTCATGAAAACTATTTGTTATCCCTTGTTACAATTCTTTAATCTCTTTGCAAACTGTTTGTTCACCTTCCTGCCTATCCTGATGTAATCTTTTTGTAGATTGCATACCACTTTTTCACATGCTTTGCAAAATCAAAATAACTAATCTACCTTATTCTTATTTTCCATTTATTTTCCTAATTCTATCAAGCACAACACTCAGATTCCTAGCATGATTTATTCCTTAAAAATTCACTCAAATTCCTTATCATAGATCACATTATCTTCAGTATGAATATCTACTTATTAAACTTGAAACACAGATCTTGATCTTAACCTCTGAATTTCCATCATTGCTAATCCAGTGGATAAATGAAAAGTTTTCCAATTGGAAACATCTACACTTCATAGGTGTGTATGCACCAGGCACTACCTTGGTTAACAAACCTTTTGGCAACAATATTTTGAGCCTGCTAAAATGGTGATAAACTTCTGTTTGTCATTTTTAGTGATTTTGAAGGTTTAGCACAATGGTTTTCAACAGCTGCAGCAGGAAATAACAAGCAAACAGGGAAGATACAGTGAGCAGGAGACCCAAGTGGAAAGTTAATTTTTACTGGATGGGAACCTGCTCTCCATTTACTTCACTTTATTTCTTGTACTTGGTCAGAGTGGCTAAGAAAGGTGACATAAAGAAAAGCTAAATAGGACAACGTAGTGCAGAAAGGGAAGGGAGAGGAAAGGGAATCTGGGCCCCTGGGTCTACATCTGCTGCCTGACTCCCCTTACCCTTGAAAAAGAGCAAGCACCTTTTATGAGGGGAAGATGAACAATGGAGCTTGAAGCAGCCAATTTTTAATGACATGCCCTGCAGAGTTCTTTCTTCATCTCTTTTTCTCTGTGCTCTTGCTTTCTTTAGCAATTGTTTCCAGAATTCCAATTAAATGTTTAACTTTTTCCCATGGCAGAATTAGCTCATTATTTTGCATATTTAGACATCATTCACAAAGTGGTGTGTCTGTAATCTGACAAGCACATTGCTCAGGTGTTGACTCATCAGACAGCGTCACTTGGCAAACTCCAGCCCAGGCAGGGGGCTGTGACTTGTACTGCTTTTGCCAGAAGGTTAACAGGTATAAAATGACGTGTGATTCACACCTACCAGCCTCTTGTCTCAAGGCTGTTGAGGATGTGCATGTGTGTGTGTGTGTGCAAGCAGATAATAAATTGGGAGCTTTTAATTGGAATTGTGCAACTATAAGCCATAGAAAAACAGCCCCTATTAGCCAGGCATTCACTTAGTCTGCACTAAGGAAGAGAAGACAATAACTTAACACTGGTTCAGTTCACTTTCAGCACAACTGAAACCAAACATTTTGTTTTTCCAGGTCACTTTCTAAATATACACACTCCCCCCATTATTTTCATGTGCATTCCTTGGAGGTTGTCTGTAAGCTCCCCCTTGCTCAGCAACAGAGCAGAAGTAAGGGCCAGGTGCTTCAGAAATATAAATAATGTGTCTCTCTCTATCCCTGTAGACTCCCAGCCAATACCCTATATCCGGCTTCCTTTGCTGCAGTAATCCTATGCCTCTAACTTCCCAGTCCAGCCTTCTGGAGCAGATGGGATTGTATTTACATAAAGTCTTTCTCTCCAGGTCATTGGAGCTGCTGGTCATGCACGTGCAAATGTGATATGGTATACTAAATGAAATAGTATAACTTCTTCAATTAGAAGCCAATTATCTATTAGTACTTGTGCCATGGCATACATATCGACTTAAGAGTTTCATATACTATACCTTTGCTAGATCCCTTTCATGTATTAACTAGGCATTTCTGACCCATTTTTAAAGGGATCAGAAAGTGCTAATATATCTATGGGATTTTTCGTCAGTGGGAGCAGGGGTCAGTGTTAAATTACTAGCAATAGCTGTGAGCTTGGGGTAAAAGGTGCTTCAAGTGCTTAACAGGTAGGTGACTCCCACCATGCAACCAAACGTGTTTAAGGAAAGTAAATTCCTTCAGTTTATGCTAACTAAAATAGCCACAGATAACTAAAAACTAAGTTGTCTTTAAGAAAGCCTCAGAGCTGCTTCTGCAGCTGTGTGAAGTCTGTAGGAAAGGTGAGAGGTCTGGGGGACCCCACAGCAGGCATGGCTGGTGCAGAGCCAGCCCTGACCCACACAGCTAAGCCTGCCTCTGTCTTGCTCTGGGCTCAGAGCATATCTGGGAATATTTTCAGTTTCCACATTGCTCGTGTTCAAGTGACTGGGACAAAAAGAGAAGCATTGAGTTATCTCTTATTTCAAATTGCATATTGCAAGTTAAAGCTGAAGTAAATCACATTCAGTAAGAGGTCCTGTTTCACCGTAACTTCTTGAAATACAGTTTTGGCACGTGTGTTCCCCGATAATGGGATGAGGTGCAAAAGGTTGTGACTGTAGCTGGAACATCTCCAACGCAAGGTAGAAATGGGGGGCCAGCCGAGGGTGGAGGCATCAGCCTTATGTGTGGGGTCACAGTGGGTGGGATGTCCTGTCCCATTCTTTGCCCAGGGCCCAGTGCAGGCATGATGCCCTTGCTGAGGCTGGGCTCACGCTGTTGTGATGCTGGAAGTGCCCAGGACAGCTGTCTGCACCCCTCCTGGCCTGCAGGCACAAACTGGATGTGCTCCAAGAGCCCAGGAACTGGTGGTGGGCCAGCTGCTTCCACAAGGGAGTGTAGGCCCGGGGTGGAGACAGGCATTGAATAAAACATGCTGGCCTGGGGTAAAGCAGATTCCTGCAAAGGAAGGATAAAGTATTCTTGCACAACACCTCTAACAGTATGATCTCCACTTGTGGCAAGGTAAGTGGTAAACCCGCTGCCTCCTCCAAACAAAACAGTATCTCCTCTTACAACTTGCCCACCTACTTCACTGTGCCTGTAGCATAAGCAGGATTTAAAATACAACATAAATTAAATGTTTTTTTTGTTGTTGTTGTTCTTTCTTTTTTTTTTTTCTACACACCGAATACATTTCTAGAAGCATTTCCTACAATATTCTCATCTTGCACGGAAGTATCAGAACTTCACACATTTACATGCATGTCCACGCAGCTGGGCTGTGGGAGAGCAACTCACAGCTGTAGTTTGGAGCTTGGCTTTTGTTTTCTAATACAAGTGGCTTCTTCAATTAACTTTGCAGAACCGCAGGACCTGATGTCCATATGCAGCAGTGGATGCAGGGAGAGGTGACTCATGAATTGCTGCAGCAGGACCCGGGAGTGCCACAAACAGCAAGGGGGAGGCTGTTGGCAGAAGGGATCTGCTCACTTGTTCTGCTTGTCAGGTCCCCTCTCTGCTGTGACTTCCTCACCACAAAAAGCTAACGGCCTTGTCAGCATGGCGTCAGCAGAAATTGGTACATCAACAGAAATGGGTGCTCGGTTTGAGGAGGTGGGCTGCAGGGAACGTGTAAGTTTCTCTTCATTTTTGGGGCTGGGAAAAGGGCAGATACGATGAGCCTCACTATCCCTGGTATCTGCTTGATACCCCAAACTGCTGGGCTGGGAATCAGAATAAGTGAAGACAATTGCATAAGCAGAACAACGGGAGCTATTAGTATATGAAACAAAAGCTCTTCTTCTGAGTGTTCAGACATTTTTAGTTTCACTGTCCCAGAAATGTCAGTGAATTAAAGGAACGACTTCAGCCGTAGCTTGGCTCCGTTGTCATTTACATGTCAGGTTCTCACACTTTGCTAACTGAAGGCGACGGAGGTGGGTGTGAAACAGATTCTTGGCAAATGCTTTCAAAAATGGATGCCTAAAAAGTTAGACCCCAGCTCTGCAGAAGCAGCTGGATGTGCAGAGCTTGGAAAAAAACAGTCACTCAGGCACATCCAGACGTAGGCATTAGGCACCTATTTAAAAAAAAAAAAAATTTGTTCTCCAAGCCTGATTCATCCAGTAGCACTTCTAAGCTGGTAGTGCTCCACTCTGCGGGTTCTCTACAAAAGCAAAGACAGAGATTATCAGTATCTCAGTGGCTGAATTTTTACCCAAAGGCCAGAGTACTTTCCCTGGAGTCGAGAGCTGGTGAAAACCAACATTATATATATATATATATATTTTTGCCAGCTGTCTGGCCTATCTGCATTAAGGTGGTATCAGTAATCTCAGAAGGGAGAGCAAAGTTTAGGGAAGTTGGAAAATAATTTTTTTTCAATGTAAAGCATTGTTACCTCAAGTCAGGTCAAAAGCATATTGAGATGGGTTCATAAATAGACCCCAGAAAGCTGAAAATAGCATTTTATTACTTCTGAGCTTTGTTTCTGACTCCTCCAGTCCAACAATTTTTATAAGAATAATACTTACATTAAAATAAAAAGACAAATATGAGACTTGAAAAGGGGGAGAAACTTGTGTTCATATCTGAGCTGATTGCCTCTCCTAGTTTTTTTACTGCGAGCAGAAAAACTGTGTTTCTTCTGATTTACTTGGCTCTAGTGGAAAGTTTCTGTGCAATTTTAATGGCTTGCAAAACTTAAGATTAAGATTTAATGGATGGTTAGCAAAACACATTTTGGGGCTTGTAGAGTGATTTCATGCTATGATGCCTACATTGACTGGTTAGTTACAAACCTGCTTCAATTCTCCGCTACCAATATGTTTCTAATTAACACAAGTATAGCTGAAATATTGAAAATCTCCTCCTTTATCAAGGTGATGTAGGGCCTATAATTATTCTTCCTGTTTTCCCCCTTCCCCTCCTTCATTCCCTGAAAGGGATTTTGAGCTCCTTAATACTTCAGAAGAACTCACTCCTTCCCCAGACAGCAAAGCTCCCTCTCCTCCTTAGCACTGCCCTCACTGTGCAGATGGGTGATTTATGGGAGTGCTGAGTCGACAGAACTGCTCATGCAGAACACCAACACCATCATTCATCTCTTATTTAAAACACTTTACAAGCACTTCGTGTGAGGAGGACAACAGGGCACTGCCGCTTACAAGAGCTTAGGCCCGTTCGAGCTTCCCAGTGCAGCCAAAGCAGAGTTGTGGTCTTGGAGGATGCTGCTAAATCACAGCAGGATTGGATAGGGAAGAAGGAAGAGAGAACATAGCCATGCCACTGTCCTAAGTCCAAGGTTCATACGTGTTTTTAGTGTCATCTGCTGTTCTGGTCCTGCCCTGGCTCAGAAATGGTGCGGTGGGACTGGTGGGACTGGAAGGAGTCCAGAGGTGGGTGGTGGACACAGTCTCTGCATGAAGAACAGATAAGTGAACAGGGACTTGTCAATCTGGAAAACAGACAACAAGGGAAATATGGCAGAAGTCAAAAATAAATAATTAAAAAAAATGCAGGAGTCCTTGTAGAGGATGAATGGGTAGGGATGGACTGTTTTCTATCCCAATGAAGAATGAAGAGGGACTAGATGATGCTAGTAGGAGCTAGGAGTAAGACAAACTGAAGGGGTTGGTTCTGTGTCAATCAAACAATAGAAAAAATATAAGGAATTTATGATGAAAATGGGAAAATATCACAGAAGAGATACACCAAATACACACTGGTGTGGAAGTCCCAGAGCTTTAAGCTGGAGGGGGCTGAGGGGATATATAACATGTGCTTTCCTTTCTTTTGTGCTGCTATATTCCAGGCATTTTCCTTTGCTCACTTCTCAGGTACAAGGCACTGAACTGGGTGGACTTTTTCTGACAGAGTAAAGCTGGTTCCATGTTCTGTGTTTAGGAGAGAAACTCTGATTCTTGTCAGAAATCTGATCCCCAGCCAAAGAAATGAAATTGCAGGGACTGTCACCATGTATTCAGCCAAAGCTCGTGTGTGCCCATTGGGACAGGCTGAAGCAACACTCATTGTTGTATATGCATGCATAATTAGGGAGTAAAAGCATAATTTCTGTGCTGTGTCTTACATATGCTATGCTGTATGTGACAGTCCTGTTTCTAACTTTATTTTGTGAGTTCAGTAAGAGGTTATGAAGAAAAAAAAAAAAAAGCCTTTTTGCTATTGTTACTTTTTAATGCTAAGAATGTGCAGCTGTTGCATCAGACATGTTTTGTCCAGTTTATAGCAGTTAATAGAAAGCTGAAGTAAATGAGGTTTGGAAGTTCAATTATAGCCAATGCTCAAACTGATTCACCACTGAAAACAAGAGACATAAGGCCAATAGGAATCTGGAGCTTTGTTTCTCCATTCTGCTCAGTGCAGGAGATGAGCATTTTTTTGGCCTGTACCATATATATTCTGGCTTTGCACTACAGTGCATGCAAACAAAACTGTCAGCTTTACAATTACATGAGTATGGATGGAGGAATGTTTGGTGCCATTACTCAATAGGACCCTTTTGCTGGGTGTTCAGAATTGTGAAAATCCTCCAGTGAATCGACACTCCATCATTCTGTTATCTGTCTCCATCACTCTACGTCCTGGCAGAGGTAGCATTAGCTCTGCATTTAAATTACTGTGCACAGCTATGAGTTGCATAAAAAAAGGAAGGGGAGAAATCCTGCTGTTCCACTTATCAGCCAAACTGAACTGATTTAGGGTTATTCATTCCTAATCTCCTGTTTTGACAGCCCGTGGTTTCATATTTTCATTTGTAAAAGTTCAGTAGGAGTTATTTGATTTGTAAAGAAAAAAGAATCACAGCTCCTGCAGAAGTTTCTTAAGACTTTTGTTTGGACTAACTTAATGGCATTGTGTTTAACAAATTCACTGCTGCTCTGGGAGCCTTAGATTGTAGCATCCTTTTGTTTTAAGGGATTTTCTTCATTTTTTTTAGCCGCCTATCACCTTAGTATTGAAAGCTATTCTCTTAGCAAAGAAACTGAAGTTGCGGAAGTGCTGTCAGGATGTGAATAAGTGTCACAGAAACTTGAGCTTCCCATATGAGTGATCTTGTGGATCTTTTCGTTTGGACGTAGTGCAATCCTATATGTACCCATTAGCACCGAGGAGTGGTGGTGATGCTTTCACACCTCAGTGTTGGTCCCCACTCTCCTGTGGCCATTTTGGTCATTGCAGCAACCCTGAGGGACAGATCTCTTAACTGCAGCACTGATTGCAACATTTTGGGGATGACTGATAAAAGGAAAAGCAGGGCTGTAGTTCCTTGGATATTTAATTCTTGAAATACAGTATGTATTTCTGAGTATTATAGATCAGAGGGAACACTAATGTTCCTTGGATTATTTTCTCTGCCGTACCATCAAATGTGTGTCCTTGACTCATCATCCCAGCTGCCGATGAGCTCTTCATGTCCTTATGTGGTTAATGGGGTATGAGGAAAACTACTGTGTAGGAGATACTGTCTTTTTGGAGGTGTTGCATAGGAATCAAGGATTTGGATTTAGTAGAGAGCTACAGTCCTTACAGCAGAAAGAGGGTGAAAAAGTAAAACTGCCAAAAAAGTCTGAGATCTTTGAGGGTAACACCCATACACACCTTGCAAGGAGCTCTTTCACGGTGGGAGAGGCAGGGAAACTCTGAGCCCTTCCAGGAAAGTCTGTCCTTGTTTCTGCCCTTCATAAACCTGACGTTGTAACAGTACTGAGGAGACCATGGGGTTATGTTCAGCCACCAAATAGGCAGACAGGAAGGTTAGCAAGTGTTTAGCTCTACTGGTGTTTTTCTTTCTTTTACAAAGGAAAATTCATTGCCGCAGTGTGTAGCAATCTTATCAGAAAGTGCTGCTTTCTTGCACCTCCCTCCTTCATGTTCTGTCATCGTACAGTGAGTGCTACAGGATGTCAGACATGGTCCTGGGATAACTCCTTGTTTTTCCTTGTCATTTGGTGTACGCCTGCACTTTGTTCTAGTCAAATTGACTAATCATACAAATAATCTGGTGGCCTTTTGAAAATGGAAACAAAGTAAATATTAAAAAGGTTAAAATCTGCATCCGCACAAATATCACCTGCACCTCGGGGAATCGAGCGGCTGAAGAGTCGCAGCAGTAAGTCAAGCCAAATCAGGGAAGTGAGGATGCTATCCTGTGTCAAATGAGGCTCTGCTCCTCCCCTGGGCTTCCCCAGCCCCTCTCCAGGATGTCTTCATCTGGCAGGATCAGTCCAACAGTGATGAGGGAGGAAAATGTTCTTTACCTTCCCTTCCCTGTACCGTATCTGCCCACAGATGCCACCTGGTTTGGAGGGCTGATCGTGGAAGTATATCTCCTGATTTTGAGCCACAGATATCTGAGCAAGGTACAGCCAGAACACTGCCCCTGGCATGAATAGAGAATAGCTGTTTCTGGATCACATATCTGTAACAGTACCTTCAGTTATGTGGTTTAAAATTCTGCTTTCCATTACAAAACCCTGTTTTCAGGTGCTTGTAGCTTTGGCAAATTTCCATCCAGGCTGAAATTCCCCATGCCGCATCTGTGGGCTTTAGGCTGAATACATCTGCCTGTGATACTCTCAGCAAATTGTGCCATTTTTTACTACTAATAAGCCAGGGGAATAAAGGGAAAATACTATTATCATTAAGACTTACCGAAGCTGGTGGATTTACCTGGCATGCTTCATTTAAAATAAATTTAACTAATTCACTAAGCTCATTTGTGAAAGCAGGCGGCTGAATCACCACAGACTCCAATATGCAAGCATGGGTCTGCAGGAGTGGCCTCTGAGCTACCACGTGCATCTCCTGAGCTACTGGTCAGGCTGAAGCTTCTTCAGCCACCCTGTAAATCTGTGCTTGGTCACCTCTGCCCAGACACAAGCAAATAAATACAAGGCTGAGTAAGAATTTCAGACCGCTTGGAGGGAAGGTTTGGGTTTGCACAGGAGCATTGGGAGCTGGAAAAGGAGTGAAGCTGGGAGCAGAAGCCATCAGAGAAGGTGGTGCTGAAGTTTGTTCAGAGTGGTCCCTGGAGCTGGGATGGGGCTGCGAGGCCATGATCTAACCAAGAATATGATTGAAATGGTTGCAAAATCACAGAAAGATAGTCATCCTTCACACTAAAACGGGGCAAGAGGGAAGCTGTGGGGAAATTTTGCAGTTCATAAATGAGTTTTCTTTAACAGAAGAGAAGTGGTGAATCTTGCCCAGTCAAGAAGCTGAATATCTTTTTGGACCCTTTCCTTCATTCCAGAACCATCTTTTATCTGTAATGTTAAAGGATATTGTCTAAACCCCAGACAGTGTCCACTACCTCCTCACTTCTTGGAATAGGAGCCTCCAACATACTTAAATAGGATAACCTTTATTTTTATGAGTTTATGAGTCCCTGAGGTGTTTTTTTCTTTCTTAGAAGAGGGGAAAGAGCATACAGTTTAGATATTCCTGGAAAATGTAAATGATTGCTTTTTTTTTTTTCTTTTTTTAAAAACCTTCCATCCTGTTGATCAGTATTTTCTGCATTTAATAAGGCATTTGAGTAGAAAAGAGCAGAGCTGTCAAGAATTTTGTTGCTGTTGTTGTTTATGTTTAGATATTATTCCTTATGGACTGCTACCATAGGGCTGCCCCCTTGACCCTTTGGGTCTCTGCAGAAGATTCTTGCCAAAATGCTGGCAATAAAAGGATCCATTGCATAACACAGATAAATATGCTGATTCCCACTTTATCAGTTCTGGTAGGAGATGTGAGCCATGCCTGAAGAACACGCCAGTGCCTGCCATGCTCACACGTCACAGACAAATGTCAGATCTCCCCATTAAGCGTGGCAGAAAAGCCCTGCTGGTGCTGCAGAACTCATATTGCATACTCTCTCCTGCAAATTAATCCTTTCCTGTCACTGATACAATGCTATAACATATTACCAGAGATCACAGTTTGCTGTTACTTTCACTTGTACTCCGTATCAACTGCTTTCTCTCCCATTCTGCTGTTAGATTTCATCTGCAGGAAAAGAAGACACAACACGCATTTTCACTTCATGCATCCCACTGTCCGAACAGTGATACAGATTATTACTATTTTTCCCTTTCAGCAGTGACAGGGTGCAGTACTGCCTCTAAATCTGCACCCAAGATTTTATTCCTGCTCAAGTCAGAAGCTGTTGTTTTCAACCCCAGCACTGAGAAGTGCCCATCCATGTCCGGGTGATGGGACACAGAGACTCTAATCAGCATCGAGAGACCAAGGAAGCAGGGACCAAGCAATTTTAAGACTTATC
This sequence comes from Cygnus atratus, assembly GCF_013377495.2. Taxonomy (NCBI): domain Eukaryota; kingdom Metazoa; phylum Chordata; class Aves; order Anseriformes; family Anatidae; genus Cygnus; species Cygnus atratus. Next base: position 36,490,539 of record NC_066364.1, on the reverse strand, counting down.
ACATTGCTGCCTGCTTTGTATTACATTGAAGACCCCTGACATCCTCTCTGCTTGTTGATAGCGACAGGTAATGGAGAGGTATAGGGTGAGTCAGACTGAAGCCTCCTGTGGACCTTAGATGACCCAGAAAGCTGGAGGGAGAAGGAGAAAATGAGGAATATCAGCCAGTGCCATCACCAGGCTCAATGGGAAGAGGGAGGAGAGCAATGAGAGACACTAAAACTGTGAAACACGCAGTACGTGTGTGCATGTGTGCAACAGGCCGCCCAGCCGGGGGAAGCCATATATGACCATTCAAGAGCAGCAGAAAGATGAAGGGACTGTATGGGCCCGGGAAGGTAGCCAAGACAAGGCTAGAAACTTTGAAAGCAGTTTGTGGAGGCTGGTGAGAATAAAAAGCAGCTTGGAAAAGGTCCAAGCCAAAGTTGGAAATGATAATTGTAGACTAGGCGAACAACACAGGGTTCAATGAATTTCATGACCCAGGGAAGAAATGCAGCAAAGTGGCACAGGGAAATATAGGCTTCAAAAACACTTTTTTTTTCTTAGTTTGATTTTCTTTGGGAAGAGAGGCAGATCAGAGCCCAAAATATGTGAGAGGACAGGTCACAAGGATGAAAAATTAAATCATTAATAGCCAAGGGGAGGATATGAAAAAAACTGTAAAGAGGTCAGATAAAGAAGAAAGCTTGTGATTTCAGCAAAGGAAAGGGAAGGCAGGCTGTTTGCAAGTGTGTGTGATAAAGATGTCAATGCAGAGTCTTAGATTTTTTTTATTTTTTTTAAACAAAACAGTACCTGTGGGTCTTTTAAGTATTGGAAGGATGGGTCCAGCTCCTATTTAAATGGGGTAATGTGAGGTAGGGTAACTGCAGTGTGAGGTGGGAGCACACAGACTGAGGGTAATGGGGAAATTTAATGAGGAGTCATAGAATCGCAGAATGGTTTCGGTTGGAAGGGACTTCAAAGCCCATCCAGTTCCAACCCCCTGCTATGGGCAGGGACAACTCCCACCAGACCAGGTTGCCCAAAGCCCCATCCAGCCTGGCCTTGAACCAGGAACCAGTGAATGAGGGCCCTGCAGCAGGAGCACTGGCAGAAGAGGAAGAGAAGAGGAAAATCTTCTAGTGCAAGAAGATATTTTGCCTCTGGCTGTGGAAAGAAAGAGCAAAACAGCAAAGGACTGTGGAGATCACAGTTGTGTGGGAGAGCAGGAAAACCTGCAGAGGGAAAGGCTGAGCAATGGGGGGTGTGACAACAGTCTGTGGGAAGGGAAGGGAAGGTGAGGACAAGTCTGAGGAATGAGAAGAGTAACCAGGTTTAAGACAAAGAAGCCACCATGAAGACAGGCATCTACAAGGACTGAAATGCCCCATTCACATTGTGGACTTCCTGAAGAGATTAGCCATGGTCCTTCATTTACTTTGGTCTTCAGCTATGCTCATGGCTGTCAGTCAAATCCAAATTCCAAGGACAGCCTCATCTGTGGGGAGGATGTCCATGTCCACTGCACTTCACATGCTAAAACCCACCAGGTCGCATACCTGGGGGTCAGGTTTCTCCACTGTGCTAGCACCAGACATGGCACAGTGCATCCCTCTGGGAGGCATTTGGGCTTTGCTGCTCCAGGCAGCCCTCCAGACATCTGGTAAAAGTGTGGATTGACTCTGGCCTCTTGTGTAATATCTCTTTGCTGTCAAGCAGCTGTGAACAAACACGGTGACAGCTCCAACAGGGCTCTGAGTGTTCCAGAGAGGATGTCTTCCACAAGCTGGCTTCAGCACCCTCCTGGGGAAACTCTTCCCATTACCAAAAATCCCCTGTTTTCATTCACAGACATGACCCAGATGGGCAATTTGAATGCTTAGCTGTTGCTTGTGGGCTGTTTGGGAGTGTGATAGTTTCGCATAAATCTGTGGAAAGGACTTGGTGTCTGCAAAAGGTAGTAAGTGTAATGGTATGGCTTGAAGCAGCACTGTTCCCCTGTTGCAGGGCTTATTGTTAGACTCCCTGCATCCACGCTGCTGTGCTTCCAGAGCTTTTGTATGAACTGTTTTAGGTGAGCAAATTTTCATGATTGATTCAATTAGGAGTGTCCTCTCCTGGCATGAGTCACAGAGACCACAGTGATGGTCCAGCCAGCAGCCCAGACCAGAGCTTTGCTGCAGCAGCTGCTACTCCCCTGCATGAGGTGAGGTAGAGCTGGTTGTCTGTGGGGACACACTGCTCTGGCTATGCTGAAAGTTAGTGGGGACTGCAAGCTAAAGATGTAAAACAGCTGTCCACGAGCAAAAAAATAGCAGTCCCACTCTGGACAATTCAGTGCACAAGACTGAGCAGGCTCCAATGGTGTTAAGTCCATGGCCACATCTTCATTCTGTTAATAACCTTGAGATGCAGGGGGAGGTGGTGGGTACCCGTGCTCGTCCCGCTTGTGATGCTATGGGGACAGAGCCTCAAATCTCAGGAAACATTTGCTAAGCATTTCATTTGTACATTGGAATAAAATGATATAACCTGTTCACAGCTCTGTCAGCTGCTTTTTCTTTTCCTAGATAAGAGGCTCCCTGTTCTCCCTCTTTTTCTCTGTCTCTCGATGGCTATCAGATATCCTGGGATTTCTCTCCTACTCATCCAACATTTTCTCCCCTGTACAGTAAATAAGCATGAAGTCTGAATGCTTTAACAGTTAACGTTTCATGTCTGCCTTCAGATTATAACTAGTTTGCAAGCTGCTGCTTGATTTTAACTAGAAAACAATAGCTTTTTATTTGCATTTAGCAAAATAATTACTTATGGATTCAAGAGCAGTTATGGAACTTACATAGTTATTTTATTATTACTTGTGTCAAAATATATCATACTCATTTCTGTATTCTATGCTTATTTTTAATGGTCTCAAATTTCATGCAGAGTGCTCATGCCAAAAAGCAATGTTTTACATAATGGACTGTGCCCTTAGTCCTGTTAATTTCATTAGGATGATGGAAATATTAGCAGAATGGATATTTTAAAGCAGACGTGAATGAGAGCTAAGCAGCTGAGAGCACAAGGGAATTACAGTGTTCTGTTTAAGTTCTCAGTACTTTGCAGAGTTGTCGTGTATCTATAACATGACAAATGTTACAGAAATTGGGTACCTTTGTTAGAGTTTTTATTTGAGCAGCCACGCCAGACACCATGGTTCCCTCCCTTCTGATATCTACTTCTTCCCCTGTTTGTTCTCTTTCCTTGACCTTATCTGTGACTTTTCTCCGTCATCCTCCAAGTGTCTAAATCAACACATTAAGCACAACTATTTTTAAGACCTTAGGCTCTGCTGAACGTGTGACTGCCTTCTCTGTACATCTCAGGAGAAGGCATCAACCCATAGCTGCTGAAATGAAGCTCTGCGTTAAAACACTGAGATCCCAGGAGCATCTCCCACCTTATATAGATTAACATGAATTTCATTAGTGGAAAATTCCCTCTCTGAGTTAAATGCATGCAGCATTGAGCTGGCACGTAGAGATGACCTGAGATCATCTTTGAAGCAGATTATCTGCATTTAGATGGACCAGATGACCTCCAGAGGTCCCTTCCAACCTCAACCACTCTCTGATAAACTGGGTCAGATTTCTTTCCTAGCAGGCTGGCCAACCTGTAAGTTTTTTATAAAGAAATAAGAAGAAGCAGCCAAATTACCATAGGTATTTGTCCCTGCCCTGTAGTCTTCAGTGGTGTCATTTCTATTCTGCAAAGTGTTGACTCACTGAAACACTTCCTGTGGCATATGTGGATGGAGAAATCTTTCTCCTGCCCACTTGGCTTCAAAATAATGAAATGTAGGATTCATGAATAACAGAAGAGATTTCATTCAGTGCTTTGTCCTGAGTGGGTGCAGTTTGCAGGTGTTACTTTGAAAGGACAAAACAAAATCTGGTATGAAGGAATGACCTTGAAGACTGAGAGACAAATATTGTCTGCTCTTCGGCAGAATGACAGAACTACATAGGAAAACTAAGAGAAAACTAGGGAAGGCATATTTTTAATGTAATTCAAGCCTCTCATTTTCACAGCCGTGGAGCAACCCAGAAGTGGGCTGCACAAAGATGTACTTGTTGACTCATTACCATAGACCGTGGAGGTGCAAGTGCATCTCTCGCCTTGAAAACAGAAGCTTTGATCTCAGCATTGCTGCAGAAACCAGAGAGGTGAGAGATATGAACTGGCTTGCTGCCTCCTCTCTCCTTGCCTGCCCCCACTCTGGCATGATGAGAAGTGTGTATGGACATCCGTGCAAATATGAACAATGTGAGTTAGAGTGACTACACCCTAACTTGGTAATGTTAATAGAATAACAAGACATGGCAGTATTTCTCTTTTGCTGGAGGTCAGAGCACAACCCATTCTTAGTTATGCCCTCTCCATCATGTTTTCTGACCACGGGGAAGCACTTGGGTTAGGAACCAAATGTTCCAAAAGCCATCTCTGTGAGAATGATAAAATGCAATTTGAATTCTAGCAAGCTGTCCCGGAGTAGCTTCTCATTAAATAGCTGCAATGATTGTAATTAAAGTTAGATAAAATTAATAAATAATATAAATGCTCTCTAAGATGTACAAAATTATTAATGGATAAAGCATAAACTGGAACCAGAGTCAGCTGCTTTATTTGAAGGTACAGTAGAAGACCAATAAATCCTGCAGGCAGATTAGTTGGAAAAAGCCAATAAAAATTATTTACCTAACCAGCCAGCCCACTTGCTATTTGGTTTGACAGACTCAATTTATTTTCTCCTTTTAAACTCATTTTTCCTCTCTTTATTGCAACAGTTTCTTGGTTTTTGGAAACAGCTGAGATGGAGTATAAAGTTGCGATTGCATTTCTCACAGGGTCTATTAGAGTCTGGGGAGCAGCGATCCCAGACTTTGAGACCAGATATGATATATTGAGCAGCTTATGTGTGATCTAGAGGCAGAGAAGCTGAAGTAAGACAGGGCACATGCCCAGATCTCTGATCTCAAAACATTATATTTCAACGTTCGTACATTCATCTTTCCCTTCACACAATGAGGAAATGGAGAGTAAGGGATTAAATAAATGTTTGTGAGCATGGTCTGATAGTGCCAAACACTGAATCATTTTAATCCTGTAAGAAGCTATGGCATGGGTCACAGGAGAGCCTATTTACAGACTGTCAGCTGGTTTCAATATTGACCTGGAATGATCACCCCTCCAAGTTAAGAAAAAAGTTTTTGGTCTTGATTGTGAAGTGCCAATTTAAACGTGACTGAGTTGTTTTCACAGGCACCAAGATCACCACTGCTTCTTGAATAACCAACCAATACTGCTGGAGAAACTCACTAACTTCACAACTGAGAGATTTCACTTATACCTTCTCACCCTGTGAGAGAATAAATTTGCTTGTCAATGACCGAACTTAATCTGCAGCACTCTTTTTCCATGGAGTTGAAGAAATTAAGTTTGAAAATATGCAAGATGAATAACTACCTGCCCTAGAAAAGCCATGCATCCTTGCAAATCAAAGAAACCTCAGTGGGCAGCAACTTGCAGTTGAGCATTGGTGTAACGAGGCATTGAGGTTGGCACTCTGAATTCAAGGACTGGTACCCAGCATCCATGCCTGGAGTTGGAAAGATGTCCAGGTCCTTCATGACTGCAAATCTTCACATAAGTGGAGCCATCAGCAGGGAGAGCACCAAGTGCAAAATCAGTGTTGGTGACAGAGAGTGGGTGAGACAGACTACTAAAATCTTGATGATCCCACTAAAATTAGTAATCAAGGATCTATATTTACCACTTTCAAATGGTTTCTAGAAGCTGCATGGCTGTGCACTTTGATACAAAATTAAGGTGAGAAAAAAATTTAGTTTGCTTTCTGCGTCTAAATTTGTGCTTCGTTAAGACGTCTGGCAAATTTAATTTCTGTGAGGCATGAATGAATATGCATCAGATCTCTCTTTTCACTGGACAAGGAGTAGCCCACATACCTAGGTAACCTCCTCTGCTGCAGCTCAGAGGGCTCGATGGGAAAGGTGGAAAGAGGTGCCTGAGATATCACGGCTGTTTGGTGGGGAAAAGGCTCAGATGGGTGACCGTGGGACATGTCCCATGCAAAAAGTAAGAGAGGCATTGGAGGGATTTGTAATTACTTTGTTCTTGGTCACTTTTCCTTTCTCCTTCTCTTCATATCCTTCTGAGACTTGTAAAAGACAATGCAAAGATAATGGTAAGCGTAGGAAATAGTGGAAAGAGGGCAGAGTTACCTCAATTTCCTCCATGTGTAACATCTAGGATTACAATTACAGTACTGAAAATGGGGCGAAGTTGAGATTAATTAGTGTGTGGTGAGTTTTTACTACGAAAGAAGAATTCAAAATTATAGTAAATGTATTTCTAGAATGAGACTCTATGGCTCAAAAGGACATGCTGTGTTCACCCATAGTGTTCACCCCACCAGGGTAGGAGAAGGGAGTCACTCTTCTGATTCATTAGAATGAGTTAAATGCATTGTTCACCCATTAAAAATAAACAAGGAAGACCCTTGAGGGTGACATATTCACAGTTACCAATAACCGTCAAGCAGGCTGGTGACTGAAAGCCCAGGCCTTGCTCACTGCAGAGACATTTCAAGAGGTAGAGGCCACTGAAGGTGGTGTGGCAGGTGAAGGAGCAGGGACATGGATTCCAGACAAATCTCTGTGATTGCTGAAGACACAAAATTGTACTCGTTCAGCACCAGGGTGACCTTAGTCACCACTCTCTAATGTCATTTTTGTCTCAGGGTTCTCTAGCCACAGGCCTCCACCTGCGCCTCAGCCAGTGGTGACCAAACCTGTTTCATACGGACATCAGGTGTCTCTATGTAATGTAAAAGATCAAGTTGATGAACCTCAAGTTTCAGAGGAGCTGTACTCTTTTAGTAAAAGACTAAGCTCTTCACATGTGTACTGTGTTGGGAGGGGAGAAAGCCCTGTTGCATTTGACATCATGCTGTATTTTTTCAGGCATCAAAAGGGAGTTAACTAAGTACAACTTATATAAATACAAATATTTTAGTGCATTTCATGTCCACACCTGTCCTAGTCCTGCAAGCAGATGCAGAACTGGATCAGATCAATGTAATGATCCAATAAATACAATCAAATAAACAAATGGAAAAGAGAGGCCTACATTTATATGGAAGGAGATCTTGGAAGCTCTCCGATGTAGCTTGGGGATACGATAAACATACTATGGGTTAATTTTAGAAATGTTTTAGCAAGTAATCAGTGGCATGGCTATGCAATGAGTCAGGGACTGCTGTGTGAAACCATGGATCAAATTTTCAGTAACCGGTTGGGCAGTGCTGACCTTTCTGAACAGAGAAACATCCATGGTATGTAACTGCTCATGGTCTGTAATTAAAAACCAAAACAAACAAACAGAACACCTCTATACCATTCTAGCCTAAGACACAGATATTAAAGACCAAATAACATGAACTCCTGTTGACTTTAGCTAAGCCACCAAGGTAGCGGAGATCTCGAGACTGCTACTAATGGAAACCTTGGTAGTAGAGAAATGAGACAGGAGCCAATTAAATATAGGGGAGATGAGCCTGAGTATTTTGGGTTCAAGCTGCTGACCAGCTGAACTCTTCCCTTACCCTGTGTCCTTTCTGACCACTGTGGAACTGTAATACAGCCACATAAATAGGTCTAAAAGAGGAGGAAAATTCCAAGTTAAGTGAAGGTGTGTGGCTGAGCAAGGATGAAGAGAAAGGGTTAGAAACAGATTCTGGTGCAGCAGATTTTGGAGAGCCAATATTGACTGGAAAGTAGCACCTTAGTGCCACCTGTGACCAGGGCATGGAGCATGTCAGCATGTTCTGACATGTATTGCTGTACTAAGTGAAGTATTTAGTGAAGAAACTGAAATAAGCAGCAGAAACAACTGTGCTCAGCAGCCTGCTATTGGCAGGATGGCTTGTGGAGAAAGGGTGGTCCAGTGGTTTGGGAGAGGTGGCCTTAGGCTGCTGTTTTGCAGCGATGTTTGTGAACACTGGAGCTTTCATATCATCAGCAAAGGGTGTGAAAAATTCTCAGCTACTAACAACATTTCTACTGGTTGCATGGCCTTTCTCTGTGACAGCCACTTTAGATCTACTAATTAACTCAATCTCAGTGCCTTTAACACAACACTGTCATTGGTACAGTGTGCTGCTGATTCTGTACAAATGTGTTGTAATACTTTATCTCAGGAGAGATATGGGTGGAAAATATCTCCACAGTTACCTTTACTACATTTTAAGCCTTCCACAGAATTAAAACCCATCTCCAGCTATGCTACATTCACTGACATCAATTAGGCTCCGATTCTCTCTTCAGTGCATTTTGTGTCAGCTGCTCCAGGCTGTCATCAGGGACTGATATGAGACATGGGTCACCCTCTGAGTTTTATGACCATTGACACATGGGTATTTTAGCAGAAGCACAGCATTGCTCTGGCACAATGATGCCTTTTCTAGCACCCAAGTAAGGCTGTGGAGGGGTGTGTGCATGACACTGCCTTCTGAACGGTATGTAGGCATCTCTTCGTTATTATTCCACAAGGACTTCAGGCTTTTCCAGTGCAAGATTTTCCAGCTCTGTATGGGCACGGGGGTGAGCATGCTCTCTAGCTGTTGATGTAACCTGCCACATGCGTCCCCCAGATTCCCTGATGTGCTGGTGTGGTTTGAAGAACAGCTTTAGATAAAGACAGTGGATGGGCCTTACCTTTTTCCACTCCTCTTTTTTTCCCATCCTTGAGGACTGAATTTTTTCACTAGAGAGACTAAAGAGAGTGAAATGGTAAAGAGTTGAAGAAAGTCAAACAAATTCTTTTGCTGACTCTGTTGACTGGCTGTGCTGTACTTTGCAAGAAGATAGATGCATTTTTTTCTATGCAATTTGGGTTCATGATTGGAAAATGTTTTTAGTGTTTCTTTCCAGTAGGAGGTGAAGAGGAAGCTTTTTTTTTTTTTTTGACACACCTGTTTAAAATCCATTCCTCTATCTGGTTTCAAAAATCATGGACAACAGAGGCAGACTGTGGTTTAACTCAACTGAGACAGGAAAAATCAGCTCATATTTTGGTGAGGCCTTCTGGGTGAGCTGACAAAAAACTGTTTATTCTGAATTATTTGCCTGTTAAATGCAGAATGTTTTCTAAAAAAAAAAAATAAAAAAAATCTGACTGAATATTGGCCTGTCAAAGGGGGGGGAAAAATACATAACTAATTTAAGATTTATTTTTATACAGTTGCTTTCCTGGAAATCAGGGAACAAGAAGAAGTTATTCACTAGCTTAAATGGAGCTGCTTTCAGAGTTACAGGCCATCTGTGGACAAGCTGCTTGAATGCTACTTCCTTTGGATGCCCATACCTCTGACTGGATGCTGGTCTGAACAAACTAACATTTGTTCAAATTTTAACCTTTATTCCCCAGCAAAACAATTTCCAGCTAGCAAACAGATATACTTACAGAGGTGCAGATGTTACTCAGTTCTTCAACGTGTGTCAAATTCAAAGAATTAAATTGCTCATTCACAAAAAAAATACATTTAAACCTATAAAAACTCCCAAGAAGAGCATTTTAGAATACATTTATTTAAACTGTATTTAAAAACTCACTATTCCTAGGAGCTGAGATCAGCAGCTACTATAGAAACCTTAATGCTTCATCATCTAACAAATTAAAAACAACGATAATATTAATGAATGCTTCAACACTTACCATGTTTCATTAGTTAAAACACTCAATTTTATTGTGTCTTGAAGAACAAGAACAATCACATTAGCACTGCTTCCATTGCTCATAATAACAGTGTGGAGCTGAATAACCTAGCTAGCTACTGCTGAACTGTACCGGAGTCACTGGGCTATAACAGCCCAGGTGATGCTAATTGAAGGTAACTGCTAATTGAGCTGCCAGGAAGCTGATAATTGAACTTCACCACTCCAATGTTTGGGCTCAGCAAAGCATTGTTTTTGGTGCTTCAGTTTCTTGCCTGTGTGACTGTGGATACAAAGGTTTTATTTCCACTTTGGATTGCTTAGGTAATGAATAGCATGCGAATGAGGAAGAAGTGATATTAAAAAAACACAGTTATTTCATTTTCTATGCATTGTGAAAGGGGATTTCTTTCAGCTTCCAGTAACTGCTGTTTTTATTCTGAGGGCTCTATTTTTTTTTTCTTAAAAAGATTTTAATACCAAGATTTTACTTAAAGATTTTCGTAGACATTTTGTGCTTCTTGTAACTATCATCATTTTTAGAGTATACAGATATAAAATTTCTGTTGTATATGACCACTTATCAGTCCTAGCAGCCAGATACTTGTTTTAAGCTAGGTCAACAGGCAGGAGGATTTAGCTTGAGCCTGGAGCAAGATGAACATGTGCCTTTCGCATCGCAGCACGTCACCTTGCCTACTGTGCTGCTGGTCCCTGTAGCAAAGGATGAGCAACTACCTAAAACTGCAGTTCAAGAAAAGCATAAAGGATAAGGAGAAAAAATAATAATAAAAAAGATTTAGTTGATCACCTCTTGTTGTAAAATGAACACGGGATTAATGTCCCTTTGGAAAGTCATCTGCTCTGAATGGCAATTTAGCCAGCTTTTTAAGGAGTAAATAGTAGGATGAGTAAATATGAGAACATTCTGTTAGTGAGATCTCAGTTTATAACTCATGATGGGTTTTGATACTGAATAGTTCTCAAGTGCAGAGGGAAAACATGTAGCTACGATAGAAATGACATACTGAGAAATAAGGAGCTATTCTGGTGAGCAGTATGAGTTGAAAACACTTCCTCCACCCCAGGTGGGAGGTTTTTGTGAGAGAAGAAATAAATCCTAGCCAACAGTTTGCGGAAAGAAATGGTGCCAGTGCCTAAAACAAACAGCCCATTATATGGTGAAAAAAATGATGGAAATGATTTCCCTGAACCTAAGAATTCTTTTATTTATTTATTTATTTTCCCCAGGAAATTTGCACAGTCTTCAGATTGCAAGCAACCAACTTATTCCAGGAATGACGTATTTCACTTGGGTCTGGGATCATGCTGTGGTCATCGAGATCATTATTTTGTTCCACCTTTTATCCATGCCATATCCTTTCTCCGTTCTTTCCAAAACCCTTTAAGCACATTCCCATTTGTGCTGTTCTGCTCCGAGGGAGTCATTGTGTGCTGGTCCTCACACTGACAAATGATAAAACCACCTCCTTGCCCTGACCCAAACTGCTGCCCAGGGTGGATAGATATTGATTAGGCTGAGGGACCCTCTGGGCAGGAACTGTGGATGAAAGCCAGACCTTGAAGAGAGTAGAAGAACATGCCTTAGTTTTGGGGGAAGTGAGCGTTACCCTGTTTCTCCTTCTGTGTCTGTCACGCACCACGTCTACACAACTACACCCGCGTATCAGTGTTTGCAGGTTTAGGATCTTGATGCAGAACTATCCTAAAATCAGTCCTCAGTGATATGTGTTTGGGAAACACTTCTCTGTATCCTGAAGAAGCTTCCTCTGTGTTAAACAGTGTGAAATAGAGAGACCCCCATTAAAAACACTTGCTGCAATGCAAATAAGGATCTTTTTCCACCTTACATTTGGGTACATTACACATGTACCTAAAAGTGATCTAAGAAATTTCTCTGCTTGCTAAAACAAACGACACTGTCTCTGTAAAATAACAGGATCTGGAAGTTTTCTTTCTCTCAATGTCACCATGACCATGTATTTATTTATTTTTGTTAACTTAAGGGGGAAATCAGTATGAAGATATATACTTTTTTTTTTTTTTTCCTTCTTGAAAGCAGCTATAACAAGGGTAAAGCAGAGCTCATTCTCATAACTGAGAGACAGGCTGTTTCCCTTCCAGTAATATTTCTTTTGCAGAAAAGCTTATGCATAAAAATACCTTTTCCCAAAGTTAACATTTCAACAGCAATTTGAGCAGATAGATGCTCTTTGTAATTAGTGCTGCATTTCGTATCGAATGCTGTGCCGATGGAGTTTTGTGACACCAGCTATATTCGTTATGGATCTCTCTCCACATATAGGCAGTCGAGGGGAGGTATAATGTTGAGAGCAAAGTGCCTCCTGAGGACTTGGGAGTGTTCCTGTTTAACCACAGGTATAAGGTGATGAAATAGCTGAAGTCCTCGGAGGACATCACCCTGATGCATTAAGCAAACAGGAACGTGGGCTGCTTGTGATGCATTCAGACAGGAAAGAAAGGGCCGGGGAGGGGGTGAGGGAAACATTCATTTGGAAATTTCCAGCTGCAACCTTCTCCTAGCCATGTTTGTGTTTTAAATACTACCCCAGTCATGCTACCTAGGAAAACTTTCACTGTGGTGTGTGTTGCAGTAACAAAGAGTTAATCTTTTTAGGTCCTTTGCAAGAAGGACTGAAAGGAATATGTGGATATAGTAATTAAAAAAGTCCCCTTTCTCTTCTACCATTCATGAATGTTCGGCCTTTCCTCTAAGGGACTGGCTCAGTAAAATATCCGGATAACCTCCACTGCATTGCAGAAGCTTCCAATAAAAGGGAATCGAGGTTTCTTTCATCATTTTCTCATCAAACTCACACAATGATTTCAATCTGCAGTTTCACATTACACAGAGGCGGAACAAGGAGCTTTCTTCTCGTATTCACCAGCCTCCAAAGGACAGCTGCAAGATGCACAGGGCACTGGCAGCTTGCACAGAAACTCTGTAATTGCAAATGGTCTATTCCTCCTGCTCCTGGGCACTGGCATGAGGAGCAGCCCGTTCCCACTCTTCTCCTTCAAAAATGTCCGAAAACACTACCGACAGCACAGCTTATGTGAAGTGATGCAAGTACTGTAATCACCGCATGTGTTTGTATGCTCTTGGCACACACGTGGTTTGTAGTTCCAGCTCAGTGGAAACATATGGAGAGAATTGCCTGAGCCATGGCAAACTTACCAGCGGGATGTCAGCATCTCCCCTTAATAACCACATGCCTGCTGTGTTCCCATTAGCCAGGGGGTCCTGGTGACACTCGAACTGGGAAGTGGTCTGGATACTAGAGACAAAATAGGGAACTGAAGGCAAGTTTTGCCTGCTAGAGATATGCTCTGGTTTGTGCCCAGTCTCTTTCCTTTGTTTACAGACATTTACAAGGATTTTCTGTGCTTACGCATGACTCTTCTTATGGTTGTGCTGAGGCACACACCACTGGAAGTGAACCGTGCTATAAGAGCCCTGTCTCTGGGGCTCAGCATAAAGCCATCTTATTGGGTCAAGTGGTCTTTTTGCTGTAGGCAAGTAGAGGTCTTCTGGCTTTGGAAGGTCTCTAATTTCATGAGAGACCAAAATCGCTGACATCCACAGGATGTCTAAATACTTCAGGTCAGCTTGAATGGAAATAAGGAAGAGAAGAAGTTCACGTGAGGCTGGTGAGAAGAGCAGGAAGAGCATGCTGCTTTTTGGGTGCCCCAGCAACCGCTGTTGGACCAGCTTCTGGGTCAGCAAACAGGACCCTGAGAACAGCAGTGATGGGGCTTTCAGTGCAAGAGCTCCACTGCTCTCCAGGTTTCAGGTGAGTTTTAGTGTCATCAGCTTCTGGCAATGCTGACTGTGAAGGATAACAGAGAGAGAGGAACTGCAAGCAAGTTTTGCATAGAGTGGTTGCTTTTACCCATGAATGTGCATGTGTATTGCTATATACATGTGTATGTACACACAGTGGTCATAAAAGTGATGTAAAAACCTATTTGGGGCATGCAGGTGTGCCGTTATGGAGCTTCTTTGTTCTACTGTAACATTAAAGAAGGAGCCAGCAGATGTAATGGTTCTCTGCAAAGAGCTAATGCTGGATCACTGTTTAAACCACTCTGCAAGGGATCTCTCAGGGGATCTCATAATCACTTGAATTGCTTAGCTTGGAGAAAAAGTCACAACACTTTGTGAGTGCTGTAGAATTGGCAAAAGAATTAGGACTTACTTTGGCACAATTCTTTTTAATAGCACAAGAGTAGAAAATTTGCAGTTTCCTCTGCTCCTTGTTTGATTTATTAAAAAATAAGGAATTAAAAAACATTCTTCAAACAGGAAAAGAGCAGTGCGTTTTTACTACCATCTGTTGAACGTGTTTGGAGAACCAGAAGTTTAATTTTCCATCCACTTGGAGGGATTTCTTGGAAGGTTTTTTCCCCGTTCAATCACTTATTTACATTTCAAAGTGTAAAGGGAAATATGAATCTGCTGGGACCTAACATTATCTATCAAAAGAAGCAGTTAAAAATCATGAAGTTGCCAGTCTGTAAAATCCCTGCTTCACATTTGGTAGAAAAGAACCAAGGCATGAGGACATTTAATGCTGAATCACGAGAAGCAAGTGAACTGTGAAGGCAACGAGTCCATTGCATGAAATCTCCAGGAATCCAACCAAAAGCCTAGGTGACAAAAGCCTCCAAACTGGATTTTTTTTCCACCTGGTGCTGCAGGTCATGCTGATAAGGTTGCATACCTCAGTAAAAGATTAACAGGTCTAGAGAGAAGGGGTGGTCTGGATGGAGCATTCCCTATTCATGACAAGAGTATTGTGCTCAACACATATTCTTCTGTATTGTCCAAAAATATGTGGAATGAGTGGCAAGATCTAGAAGGTCACCCAAGGGTGAAGGAGAATACAGGAGAGGGCTCTAATGAGGAGAGAGATGAGATGAACGTGTAGGGCTTGGGTTTCTCAGTGTCTTTAAGCAATGACGAATGACTTCAGAGCAGTTTGGTAGAAGGGCAGGAGGGGCAGGGTGACCAGTGGCACATCAGATTCCCTTTTATATGCAATTTCTTGAGGAATCATGCTTTCCACATACATGCCAGAGCCTCTGAAAAATCCCCATTGAGGGTGCCATCTCCCATGCTGCAGTGGATTGAAGTAGGGATGCTGGAGCTGCCCTAACCACCGCTATTCCCAAACTGCCCTAAGCAGAGGCAGGTGGACAGGTCACACATCTTTTGCCACGGTGCCTCCATTAACAACTCAGCATTTTGACATGCACCATTTGATCTTCATTTTTACTTCTCAGACAGTAAATGGCAGCCATTCAGAAACAGTTACCAACTTGTTCATCTGCTCCTGCCAGGGGCTTCCTCCCTCAGGGAAGGTGACAGTGAGCAGTAGTGGAAGCAGCAACCACTCCAACTCTTTGGGTTTCTCAGACACCACACGTGAACTAGCTGCTTGAGTGGCACCAACATGCCTCTCACTAGGAGACCTCCATGGCACCAGCAGAAATCTTGCATTTTCTGATGCTCATCGCTAAGCTGAATGGCAGCTGGAAGGCATGTTTTCTGGTACACCCAGGACCCCAATATGTTGCATCACAATGGGGGTTGCTATAAAAGTGAAAGGGCTTTCCTGACCTCCCAGTGCTTACACCATGTCTCCGAACAGATTTTAAAGTTTGTCTCACTTTGCTTTCAGTGTCTGCAGCTGCCAGAATGCACTTTCTGGACTTATGCATCCTCCATTACAAGTGCTGTTCCTAAATGCTTTTGTATACATGTAATGAAGAGCCACTCGGGAGGGAGCATGTGTGCAGCACCTCTGCATGCAAACAAGGTTTCTTCTTTTGAGGCTTTGTCACTCCAAAAATAATTAAAAAAATAACAATGTTGCTGCAGAAAGCAGACAGAAACCAGAGGAAGGCACTATATATTCCACCTTTCTATCCCACCAGGAGACCCAAGCTATTTGCTGTCACAGTGTTTTGTGTGGCTGAGCCACACTTGACTCTAAGCATGTCTTAATGTTCTAAAAGTCTGCTCTGGAAGGTGGGCGATGAAAAGTTGGAAAGGTTTTGGTGAAGCAAGACTTGGTGAAGTTGCAACTCAGCTTGGGGGATGAAGAACTAATATGAAAGCCCTGTAAAAATTCACGTGGGAGTTTATGCTTTTCCTCACTGAGACTTTCTGCATCTGTCTTTAAAAAAGGGGGAGGACGAGAGGAATTGTCACTGTTGGCTCTATTCTTTCCAAGAACTTGTTGGCATACAGGAAGGTGCCTGCCTCAAGCCTGCATGAGAAATGGAGAAGCTGGATTTGCTTCTGTGGGTCTGCCCCAGAATTTCCATGGGAGAACAGCTGATGCATTGCTGAAGACTGACATGCCAAGCATGATTATAGCTTTCTGTTCTGCATGGGGACAGGATTAACCAACCTGAAAGTGCCTCAAGAGTCAGAGAAGGAGCCTGTAGAGCTGGAAAGCGCTAACAGTCCTAACGAGTAGTATTAACAATGACAGCAAAGTAGGTGACTTTCTTCCCAGTACAGAGACCATGTAGCGTTCAGGTGAGAATGGTTCTTCGGTGTTAAGTAGTTTTTAACTTCTGCTCTATGTGTCCTCTGTATCTATTTCTGTCACAGAGCACGCTGCTTGAACAATATGGCAAATGAAGGGCACATCTTCAGATTCTTGGGGAACGATTCAGGTGCCTGAGCATGTGAGCTTAGCACCATCTGAGCTGCCCGTGCTTGGCTGTCTGACTACTGTGGCTGATCCAGAAGGGTGACTGCTTTCCCCCAGACCCTGCATCACACCTGACAGCACTGCGAAGGGGGCTCAGATGCCCTCAGGCTCACAAAATGGCATTAGATGGGTGTGTTTAGGCACTCCGTTCACTCCCTGCTGGGATCTGAGTTATTACCAAAATATGTCACTGTATGGGGGTGGGTGTCCAGAAGGAATGCCATTTCTGCAACTCTCCCCAGCCCACACCAGCCTCCCTGCACTGCCAGGATGAGGAGCAGCACTAGGGGGGCTTTGCTGATGTGGATCCAGTTCCCACGGAGCTGGGGGATGGCGCACATGGATGCTGGAGAATGGGTCGCATGATGAGAAGGTTCAGTTGTGCTGGGGGTTTCATTTTGCACGCAATGCTTTTGTCTAAGCTTTGTTAATGGCTTGACCTGTCAGGACTTAGCATCAGACTCTGATTTCCACAGCCCCACTAAAACTCTTGAAGCTGATGAAACCCTCCCGCACAACATCCCGGAGAGGACATGCGGGGTGGTGCAGAACAGCGGCCAGAAAGAAGCCCCCGAGCTTGTCCACCTTCCCACAGGAAAGCCAAGCAGATGCCAAGTGATTTGGACCAGCATTTAAAATCATGATGTTTCACCTCTTTTTTAAGCTCTGTCAGGGCAGCAGCAGCGTGAGCAGGTGCGAGGACCCCGGCTCCCCGCACAGGTGGTGCTGGAAGGCAGCAGTGGGTGGGAGGCAGCAGTGCCGCGCCGACCACAACGCCTGTGAAGAGCAACCAGGGACATCCAGGGGCCCGCTTCCTTTTTAGGACAATTATTAATGACCAGGAGAAGAAAAAGTGATTCAATAGCGAAAACTTGCTGCGCACCAGCTGTTGTTTGGAAATGGATGCAACTAAAAAGAGCAACACAAACGGTACAATGAATTTACCTCACTTGATCCAATGTGTGAGCCAAGATGCAGTGCTGTTGCTCTTCACTGTTTCCAGCTGTTATTCTACATTGTTCCCTCCACTGACAACGTCCTTTCACTAAAGAGAACTATTGTTTTCACTTGAACAACGCTAAAACTATCCAGAAAATGGGACTGAAAGCCCAGAGCAACAGTGCACATAACTTCAGAGGTGAAATTAATTTAACCCAGTCTGGAGTCCTGCACACGAACCCCTTTTTACATAGGGGTGATCAGAGAATGTAAATGGCATGGTTTGTCCTGCATACCTGAATTTCATACCCGGATTTTCCTCCCTAATGCCAGGATAAGAAAGTGCAGCTTCCTCTTGCAGGGCTGTCACTGGGTCAGGAAAATTCTTGCTGATGGTGAAAAGAAGGTAGAAGGCAGCATAGGGGCTGTGCTCAAAGCCCACCATGTGCTGGGGAGAGCTGCCTACTGGCTGAATGTGGAAAACGATGTACATTGGGATTTCTAAACATGGCTATGGAGGTATTTCCTGGGTGTGGTCTCCAAATTTAAACAATAGGAGAGCTCATAGCCTGTTAACTTTTTTTTTTTTCTTTTTTTTTTTTTTTCTGGATTTTGTACCTGGTGGCTAAAGAGTGGCTGTGGTCACCACTTATCAGCAGGCTTAGGACTGGTGCTGGAACTGTTTCTAAGCTTTATGGGTTTGAGTTGCATGGTTCTCTTTTTTTCACTTGCAGACAATTTCAGAAAAAAAAAAAAAAACACAACACTTTAAATTCACAATGATTACTTATTCCTTCTAATGGTAACAGCCTGACATTTTCAATTCTCCCATTTTAGAGTTATATTATTCGAGTCTCTTTTACAACTTTTGTCACCAAAGAGAGAAGACTTTTGTTAGGGGTATTGATTTTGTTTTGCTTCTTGTTTTATTTGGGTATGGATTTCAAAATAATCATAATGTACTAAGCCTCCCAAGTGAAACAAAGAGAGTGAGAGCTGTATCCTAGGCCCTGTTTTCCTCATTCCATTTCCCCATTCCATTCCCTGTGGAATTTGCAATCTACAATAGCTTATTAATTTTGCACACAAACCCTGTTTATGACTTTCTTGTTAAAACAACTTTTCAAATGCTCCAAGATTTTTGTAGAATTTGTTTTCTTAACCGTTCTATATGCTATTAGGGATATCTATTTTCTATAACATAATTTTTAATTAGCCACCTGGCATAATTTGGTAAACCCTTTTATGAAGATAGAAGAGCAAATGTCAGGGAAAAAAATGGGATTTAAACACAGGAACCAGAAGAAAATCCTTTCTCTAACCTCCTCCATGCAACGTTCAGATGCTACATTATGGAATAATCTGTGCATCATGGGAGAGAGTTGGAAGATCTCCTCAAATAGTCCTCCCACCATATGGGAGCTGGTGCAAGCAAATCTACAGGGAAGTTGTTTAATGTTTCTTCTTCTGAGTTTCACAGATACTTTTTAAGCCTTCACAGCTGCCATGTAATTAAGCTTTACTATTTTATGGCTTGAAGAGCAAAAAGTGAAGTGTTGAAAGTAGCACTCTGTCCTCGACACCTGCCTTCCTGCAGTCAGGTTCAGCCCGTGCTCCATGCTCAGGAGCATGGAGTTGCTCCAGTTTCTGCTGGCAAGCCCGGTCCTCCTCTCTGCCATCTCTTGGTGATCTAATTTCAGGTATCGCAAGCATGCTTTGTTTCCTTCCCATCCTTCTCCATTGTAGATGAAAGCCACTCTTGTGATGTGCAAGGTGTTGTCTATTGGCAGATCACTGTCAAATAGTACTGGAGAACCCCTCTACAGTGGGTTTCAAGATCTTGTCACATTCCTACGTAAGTACCAGTCACTTGGACCCCTTTCTGCTTTCCTGTTTGTTTCATTAATTCTGAAGCAGAAATACAAGCAGCCTGCATGGCTACAATAGACTTTGCTCCCCGTTGCCCTTTGGATCCCTAAATCGCCCTTTAAAAACTTAAATCTACAGCTTTCTGCCTATTGACTTGCAGGGAGAGGCACTGTTCTACTAGGCTCTCACTCCTGCTGCCCTGTGGCAGGGGGGAACTTCCTACACCGACCTGGATTTTTCTGAAATGCACGAGGACCCACACTGCTGAGCATCCTGCATCATCTCTCTGCTCCTGCCCATCTTGTATATTCACACTTAAAAATTTTCTGGCTGTCCACATGGTTCATGCTGTGAGCCCTGGCTGTGGTGCTTGTGTGGTGCTTGTGTGATGCTTGTAGCAGGGATCTGCTGTTTTGGGGCCAGAGAGTGCCCAAACCGCCTTGTTGCACAGGCACTGAAAAGAGACCTACCTTGGAAGGAAAAGCAGCACTAGCTAAAGACTTTGTGGAATAAGGGGAAAAGGCATTTGGCCCAGCCTGCCTGCTCAGCCGTACTGCTTTTGATGCAGCCCAGGATACAGTTGGCTTTCTGGGCTGCAAGTGCACATTGAGTTCACTGGTGTCTGTTGGCTTCTGCACTACTGCAATACATATATGCCCAACACAGGGCTTGAGGGTATTTTAAGGGAAGAAATGATCCACAGGTCTGCAGGAAGGCAAAGACTTGGAGGGCTTTGCTCCAGTGTATACATGGGAAGATGCAACTTGCCCAGAGCACCTGCTCTGTATCTGCTGCCCATCCCAACACAAGAAAAAAGCTGTTTCTCTGAACATTCTCTGAAATGTGCCTGCACAGGGTGAGCTGTAAAACCAGTTAGCAAGCCTCCCAACACAGCCGAGATACTGAAGCAACTAAGGAATGTTGTTACATCTTTTATGTCTTTAATCTTGGCAGTGCATTTCCTTGTTTTATATTTTTGTAGACATGCTTCCCTGTTGCACTACTCTGTGTCCTTGTATGAGTGTACTGTGTCATCTTTACAGCCTACCCAGGAGTTAAGCTACCCTCCAGTGAGCTGGTGAGCAGCATGGCATTGTGCTACTGCCAGCTTGGCAGCACTTAAAGGCCAGGCACTCTTGCTATGCCCAGCAGGGTGTTTCTCACAGCAGTGCTGCAGGGCACGCAGAGGTAGCAGGTTGCATCTCCACTAAGCTGCACTGCCCAGCATAAGAGCTAATCATATGGTGGGGCTGAGTGGAAGGAGGCTCTTCTGGGGACTGGTGTTACTGAAGGAATTCCCTGCAGCAGAGTACCAGTGCTCTCGCCTCCCCATGGGAATCCTCCAGCCTCATAGGCAAGGCGTTTTCTGATATCTTTGGATATCAGGAAAATGTTCTTCACTGAGAAGGTGGTCGGGCACTGGGACAGGCTCCCCAGGGCAGTGTTCACAGCACCAAGCCTGCCAGAGTTCAAGAAGTGTTTGCACAACACTCTAGGACACATGGTCTGATTTTTGTGTGGTCCCGTATAGAGCCAGGAGTTGGACTCGATGATCTTTGTGGGTCCCATCCAGCTCGGGATATTCTGTGATTCTAGGATTCAGTGGTCTTCCAGGTTGGAGCCCCTTCTTGCCCAGCCTAGCTGTTCAGTCCTAACCCAGACTGTTAGTGAGGCTGCTGGAGAAACCAGTGGGAGACAGAAACACCAAGACAAGGATGAAGGCAGGGAGAGGTGCTGATCAGACCCTGCTGCATGAGACAACCTGTTAACAGTATGACCCTGCTGTATCTATTTCTATTCTGTAGTGAGCGATGAGCGAACTGAGAAACTCCTCCTTATTCAGATCCCTCCTTGGAAACTAGAGCAGGTATTTGAGAGTATGAATTTTGCTCTGGCCACATTTGCAGAAGTCCCATTTCATGTGATGCTATGTCAGAGAGAGACCGAGGAGAGAGGCCATGTCTTTAATACTGTACTTTCCAACAGCCAGGTTGGTCTGGGACCACCTGGAATTCCTTTTGACTGAGATTCATTCTGGTAAGCACTTAAGTCACCGTCCCTGGGGGTGTTCAAGGAAAGGCTGGACGTGGTGCTTAGGGACATGGTTTGATGGATGACGCTGGTAGTAGGGTGATGGTTGGACCAGATGATCTTGGAGGTCTTTTCCAACCTTAATGATTCTATGATTTTAAGTTCCTCTTGCAACTCTGAGACTGGAGGTCTGTCAGCAAAGAACAGAAGCCAGAGGAATGAAGATCCTGGGG
This sequence comes from Cygnus atratus, assembly GCF_013377495.2. Taxonomy (NCBI): domain Eukaryota; kingdom Metazoa; phylum Chordata; class Aves; order Anseriformes; family Anatidae; genus Cygnus; species Cygnus atratus. The sequence continues at coordinate 36,468,936 of NC_066364.1, read as the reverse complement.
TCAGACTAGGTTTGAGCCAGATTTGTCTGTCCTAGTGCCTGGCCCCTGGCATGTAGGGCAATGACTAGTCTTAGTAGAAGCACAGTCACACACAGCTCTCCTTAAACCCAAGATGATAGCTAGTTACTGGCTTTGCAAGAGTCTGTTGAAAGTCCTGCTTTGGGAGAGAACTGTGCATAGATTAGGGAAAGTGGGAGTGGTGGTCAATACTATGAGCAATACCATACTAATACTATACTAATACTATACCTCTTTTGGGGCTAGAGCTGGCAGGCCCAGGAATGTCTCCCAGGGCTGGCACTTGGAGAGAAGGATGAAGCCAAGGTGTGGCTTCACCTCAAGCAGGAGTGCAAGGAGGGAAGGGAAGGAGGGAGGCATAGGAATACACCAACATCTATGGCACATACAGTGAGACACAATAAATAGTAGTTGCACCAAAACTTGGTATCTAGAATTTAGAAATTCATTTTCTTTAGAAGTTGTACCTGTCAGAACTGCGTACCAGACTTTCTTGGAGGCAGGCACTGCTCCTACACCTAGGGGAGATGAGAGAGACATTTACTGAGCCTGTTGTAGCCAGATTTCCATGACTGCAGGAATGTGCACGATGCAGGTTGATTCAGCAGGAACGCAGATGTTTCCTCAGCGGGGCTCAGCTCCTGATCACGACAAGGCCATTCCATGGGGCTTCCTTCACGGAGCCTGGCAAAATGGGTTTAAAGAGCCCTGACCCTTCAGAGGCTGATTATCAGTCCAGAAGGTCCTTCCTCAGGATCCTCAGGTTGTGAGGCAGCAGCTCTTGGTGCTGGGATTTCCTTCCACAGACTGGGGAGAACGCAGGGCACCCTGAGTCACCATCGCTTCTTCAGTGGCTTGAATTCCAAAGACCTCACAAAAGCATTCATAAAAAAAAGACTTTCTGACATTAAGATGGATATTTGTTCCTGTTTTACATTGTTCTATTTATTTATTTACTTTATTATCTTATTTATTTATTTTTATTATTTTCTCTATTCAGCGACCTTATTAAAGACGATTCTCATCCAGATCTCACTTCTGCACTTGGAAATTATTTTTTCTTTCCTGTGCAAAATCATTCCAGTTGTTGGGTAATCCTTCACTCACCTCAGGGCTGTAGGCAGAAGATCTTCCAAACATCTGACTAGAAGCGGGTGAGCAGTTTTGCAGCACAACACTCATGGAAGTTGGCAGGGGGGCTTCCAGTGACAGCTTGGTGGCTCTGGGGTGAGTTCTTGGTGGTTCTGGGCAAGCTCAGGCTTTCTAGGTGGGATGAAGCAAAGCCAGCCCAAAGTGGTCCATGTGGCCTACATGTGTTGGGCTTGAGCCATGCCAGGCCCCAGCCATGGCTGTGTGGTGCAGACAAGGCCCCTAGATAACAGCAGGTTCATGCTGAAGTGCAGGCCAGCGTGGAGGCTGCGTGAGCAACCTGGGCCCCCTGTCTCGTGTGAAAACTCAGGGCTGAGCCTAAGTAAGTACAGGCATAATGTATACCACACGGGAGCTTCCGTGACAGTAAGGGTGTAATTTGTGTCACATAGGATAGATGTTGTGCTCTTCTCATTGCTGTGTGCCGGTATTGTGTCAAGAGACATGAACAGAAAAAGCAGTTTTAAAGTAGCTCAGCTGTTGAGTCTTTATATTGATTCAAGCTTTTATATCACACATAACAAAGAAGAAAAAAATCCCTTCAGAGAGACAGGTGGAAACAAGTGAGCTTTAGATGGGCATGAATCATTTCTTACTGAAGGTTTGGAAATGACGCTGTGATTTTTGCTGCTTGCTCATCTCTTTGCTCTTGGTGCCTAAGGCATATTCCCAGCAATGGTTCAAAGGACACATTCTACATCGTTGGATGCTATGATGAAGAAAAATGATTTCTTCTCAGAATAAAAAAGTCTTCCAAGGCAAGGAACTTTAAATCATCATACTGTATCACTTGATAATCTTATGTGATTATATAGAAAGAAAAATGTGGCCATAGAAGAGAGGAAAAAAAAGTAAGCTAGAAATTTTGCCTGAGATCACTCAATGGAAAAAGGTGGGAGGTCACTGTAGAGGGAGGATGAGGTAAATATATCATCTAAATATTTAGACAAAGTTTAAAGAAATTGATGGAGGAATATTTATAGACAGAGCTTGAAATATTGCGATCAGTTGTGGTCTGTTTTCTTAGTGAATAAACATAAAGTTATACCACTAACTTCAATTACATTGCAAAGTGTTGTGGTTTTTTTTTTTTTAACCAAAATCAGTGAAAAACAGAATTTGGCTTTTAATTTCTCTATATAAAAATAGCTGTTGCATTATATTACACTGTAGAAAAGCTAAACATTTAAACATCTTACAATCTATACCACCTGTGAGCACAGGCACATTTATTATATATGTATCTGTCCTGGCTTGTTAACAGACATTGCACCCTGTTGACCCAATTTTTCAGTCAGTGGGGTTTCTTGTGGTAATGGGCAAAAATACAAAGTGGAATGAAAAACAAAGCAGAGGCCAAAAGTCACAGAAAGAACAAGAAGAAACGATCGTTTTTCTAACAACCTGAGGGGCTAACCACGGTGTGGCATTACTGCCATAAGGGGTACAGAGATCTTTGCTGTCTGCCAGGAGTTTACTGACGTGCTGTAGAGGAAGAGCAACTCCATTGTGCTCATTTGTAGGGCAGGAACAACAAGGTCAATTCTTTAGGGGTAGGAGACACTTTTATTGTTGGAGTAAACACCTTGTTTCTCTCCTAGATGTTTTTCTAAATCAATCAAAAAACAAACAAGCAAACAAACAAACAAAAATAGAAAGAACCCATCCTTCCAGCTGAGGAACAAAGTAATTCTGAAATGATAAAACTGCTGGCACAGATTTAACCTCTAATTTTGAGGATAACCTTACTTCTGCAGGATTTTTTCCAGGGAGTTCAGTATGCAGGATAACAACAGAAATTGTTGTGCCAGTAGCTGTGGAGTCCCTGAAGAGTCTGATAAACATTTATTTCTGGAAAATTCCAAATAATCATTCATAAATCCTTCCCTCTCCGATAAAATGCAACCCTTTCCATCAGAACAGAGGAATTGCGGGAAGAAAAAAATCAAGAAGTTTAATTTTTCTTCAGAAGGAATTTTAAAGGACATGTTTGCCTAATGCTTACGTGCCATAATCTCATTTTACTTCAAGACTTTGACGATGTCTTCTTCTGGCTTTGAATTTTGTGTAGAAAAAAAAATCAGGAAAACCACCTTTCAATAATTCCCACTGGTAAATTATTTAACAATAATCTTCCTATCAACCAAATGAAATCTTAATACGAGGAAATGCATTTTTCTCTCTAAAAGTTTCTCTCTGTTCCCAAGCTCTTGAGCCACTTTCCATGTGTTTGGAGAGCTGCTCTGGGATTGCTCTTCTTGTAGGGAGCCGTCTTTCCTCTCTGCACCCTCCCATGCTGTGTATTTAATTCTGAGTAATTACCCAGGACTTGAAAGTAGAAGACGTGCATATACATATTGTAAAACAGTCTCATTGAACTCTTTTGTTTAGACAGATATTTTAGTCCCTTTAAATTTCTAACTTTAAATTTAGTGATGCTGCTCATTCCCTGCCTGCTCAGTTCATGGAACTGGGTGCCTTACAGCTGAAATCAACATTTCTGTTTCACTTTCCTTTGACCCCCTCCTTCAAGGTGCACTTTAGTTTCTGTGATGAAAGATTTTTTTTTTTTAACAGAAACAAAATTGTCCTAAAATGCATTTTGCATTCCCCATGGAAGATGGTGGCTCTCTTTTTTTTTTTTTTTTTTCTGATTTTGTGGATTCCCTGTTGGTATTATTCCCTGTTGACATTATGGATGCTAAAGTCGGGCACGTTCAGAGAGATTAGTGTGAGGGGAGGAGGGAAAGAGACATAAATCCAGACAGAATAAAAGAAATTTCCCATTCCGTGACAATGAGAAAGAGAGGACAATGGCCACTTTTTTGGGGGGTAAGGGAACAGGAGCAGCTACCTGCCAGCTTTTAACAATTCCCTGAGAAGGTCAATGTGCCATAAATTATAAAAGCCTAGAAAAGGGGGGACAGGATATCAGTACCACCATTTGTTACCAGAAATGTCTCGGGTGATAAAGGCAAACGCTTTCTATCTGAAACAAAATCTTTGTATCATCATCAGTGATTGCAAGGAGATTACTTATGCATGTCTAGCTATGGATTACATTACACGGTAACGTGCAGGAAAGAGCCTCAAATAAGGCACTGTACAGGTAGCACAGTTGAACGCAGACCATACTTCACTGAAAAGGAAAATAAATGAATTGAGGTCAACTCTGCATTAGGTGTCCATCAGATTCCTGCAACAAAGTCCAAAGAATATGTCTAGCCATTCAACAGGGAATGAAATTTAATGTAAATTACACTGGTTCTCATCCTTATAGGAGAGATCACTGGCAAGATGATTCCCAGATGAACTTGCCCTCTGCTACTCTCAGTGACTTTTAACAAATGAGAATAAAATTACCCTTAAAAGCAGGATTCCTACAGCCCTCTTTTTTTTTTTCAAATGGGAGCCTTTATGTACATATGGATTCATTTTAGCTCATGCAAGACTGTTAACCTCTTTTGCATATGAAGAACTCCATCAGGTTCAGGTTTCTGCATGCAAAGTCAAATATAAACTTCTGCATACACAAGGAATCTTTTTATTCAAGGGCCAAAATCTTTTATCTAGAGCCTCATAAAGTAGGCAAAGCATTGGTTCTTAGTTTTCATAGTAACTGATTAAGGTCTACCTCTGCTTTAAATCAAAGGCAAAAACTCTTGTCAGATCCCATTCTATCAGATAGAACAGTCAAAATATGGTCAATAACTTCAACATTTAAAAATGAAAGCATGTGGTAGGCCAAGATTTTTTTTTCTGTTTGTTTTCTAGTGGCTCTTTGTCCGTGCACTTTGTGGATCTACTGGGACAGTCATTCTTGCCAATATATTTTCTTGTGTGTGTGTGTTGGATAAAGAAATAGTTGTTTGCCTTTAGAAAAGTAGTAAGTAAGTAAGTAAGTTTCCTCAGAATGTGTGTCATTAAAATTACTAATAGCTCCAGAACGTTCAATGCAGATGTCTGATCCAGGGAAAAATGGTAAATCCTAGGAAAAGGTGCTGTAGAGGAAAGGACAGACACAAAAGTGTAATTTGAAGAGAACTGTCATGTGTGATCTGAGTTACGTGCTTTTCACTGTTTGTATCTGAACAATAGAAACTAGCAAATGAATAAACCTGATCAAGGATTAAAACGATTACCACCGAGAATCAGAAATGTATGTTTCCCTCAGTAAAGCAGGGAAAGACTGCATGCATTGCAGTTGTTTTACATATTCTTGGCAGTGCAGCTAAATGAACACTTTTTTATTCGAGGCAAATTCTTGTTTAAAGGTAGAGGCACAAATAAGTCCATTCTCTTATTTTCTCTGGTGGTCTATATGCTGTGTATGGCTGCTTTGTCAAACATTTCTTCACTGGTTGTCTGTCAAATACATTCAGCTCTCCTGGGAGCACAGATGAAGGTGGAGAAATAAAAGGATAGATGTGTATTAAAGATGATCCACACTGTGTAACAATTGGAAAAAAATGTACATGAAATGGCTTTTTGGAGATCATAGTGTGAAAAAAAAAAAAAAAGAAAAAAAGCAGGAATAGCAAGTACAATACAATCTTCAGCAGATATTGATATCTGAGGAGCTTGGAAATGAGAGGAGATAATGTAATGATGTTATTTCATACTCTAAGAATTCATACAGGCCTGTGCCAGCATGTCTGCATTTCTGATGCTTGGAGATACTTCATGTATACCCAAAGGCAGGCAGACAGGCACAGTGCTAGATGTCTTGCCTCAGCAGAGTACACTTAGACTGGAGGGAAATTTTACTTAGGAGGACCCTGGGTTTGAAAACTGAGGATTTCAAAATTTTGCCCCATCTTATTAATTAACAGGTAGGATTTTTGGTACAGCTTCAATGATCTTGCTTTGAGAAGCTCTTTACACTGTTGTCTGCATCTCTGCATTTAGCTTGTGGATGTTGACACTGCTGCACATTCAGCTTTGATGTGGTGTTCAGTTACCGTAAAAACTCAGATGTTGTATGTTCAGAGAAACATTTAGCATGAATGTAAACTGGCCACATAACAGAATCCCCAGAAGCACTCATATGGGATCAGCTGATACAGGTAGCACAGGCAATTTCTCTGTTCCACATAGGAATACCTGCCCTGAGATCCATGGTATGGAAGCTACTGCATCAGACGTGGTTACCTGGGCTCTCCCCTCCTCTCCATCTTGTTCATGGCATTCTTCCACGTGGTGGACAAAAGGCCATGTACTGTCCAGGTGCTTAGAGAAGTTATTTTCCCTTTTTCCCTTTTACCGGCCAGGTGTGCAAAGCCAGGTGCTCTGCAGCAGCCCTCTTTGCTCCGCTGAGAATCTGCCTTATGAAGATCAGTGAAGGACCCTCCACTTCTTTCTCTTGTCCCAGCCTCTTCCCTGTGCCTACACAAGATCTGTGGTCATTTTCCTTTCTTGCTTGGTCTAGCAAGGCTTTAGCCATAGATGATTTGATGTCTTTTTTTTTTTTTTTTTCTGTCTGGATGTGGTTTCTTCCTGGGCAACCTGCTCTAGGTGGTCCTTGAGTACGGGGTTTGGACAAGATGACCATTGGAGGTTCCTTCCAGCCTCAAACCACTCTCTGATTCTCTGTTTCTGCTTCTGTCAATGTCAGTGAAGAAAAAGAAAGGCCTAGTGTGCTCCTTCAGAACATGTGGTTTTGGCTTGGATCATGAATTAGGGAGTTCACAGCTCGGGGCCAGTCTGTGTCCTGTGCTCCACAGTGGGAGAGAGAAGAGGAACAGAAAGGGGCAGCTCGCACTGCTCATGGGGTCAGGCCCTTTGGGATCTGCTACGAGATCACAGTCAAGACCAGGTTGTGACCCCGTGCTGCTCTGAGCTGACAACCTCCAACTGTGAGTATCAGTGGCACAAACATGCGCAAAACACCGGTCCTGGCAAGCTCTGAGATTGCATGATAGAGTTCATGAAGAGGGATCATGCAAAGCCCTGGCATCATGTCAGACAGCTCTGTATGGAGCTGGCTGCACGGTGACCTGAAAGATGATTCAGAGCCAGTTTCTCTTCCTTCTAAGTGTAAGGTTTGCTTAAATTTGTTTGAACTGATGGTTTAGAAAATTTGAGAGGGAGAAGGAAGGAGTGGGAGTGGAGGCCAACAACCAAGTTTAAAACTGAAAGAAGGGCAGAGATGATTGAGTGTAATTCTAGGGAGGACTGTAGGCTGACATGCCTCAGTTCATGAGGAGGCACTTCAGCAAATCTCCCTTTGATAATGAGGCTGCAGAGCTGCAGAGGTTGGAAGGTCCTGTTTTTTTGACAGATTCTAGTGTAACGAACACCCCTCTTGGAAAAAAAAAAAAAAAAGTTAACAATTACTCTCTGTAAAGGATGTTCTTTCATCCATGGATAGAAATATTGCAAGTTACAACTCATTAAAATGATTCTTTCTGGGCTCCTGTCCAAAACTAGTGCCAGCTTTCTCCAAGCATTTGAGCAAACACAGCTGCCACTGCCAAGGCAGTCTTCCTGAGGAAAAATCCTTTGATGCTCGGTGGCTGTGGTGGACTTGTCCACAGTTTCCCACTGCAGCCTAGAAAAGTGCTAGCAGGTTGAACAAAGTGGCATGGCTGAGGTGTTGTAGCACAAGGTCATCTAAGCCTGCTCACCTCCCTGAGCATTGCACGGCTCTGGGAATGTGTTATCCAAGGGGGTATGGGTGTGATATAGGTTAGCTGTGATATTTCCAACCCAGAAGCTGAAAATGTTCTAATTTAATTACAGCAGACTCTTATAATGGAGTATGGCAGCAACGGCATGATTTGGCTTTTCCAGCTGTTTCTGAACACTGGTTGGTAGGTCTGCAGGGCTGCTGGGTCCACGGGGTTAATTCAGCCCAGACTCCTGGCCTGCCCTCTTGTCTTCTGGAAACCACAACCCACTTCAGGTGCCCAGGGTTTCTATGAAATTTGGGAGGAGAGCAAGGCTGCTCATGATGAGGTAGAGAAAGGCCAGCCAAGAGCTCAAGGTAATAAATAGAAAACTTGGAAAGAAGAGGCGAGCCTCAACTCCAGATCCTTTTGGGAACATAATTCCCTTACAGCAGGCTTCAGTGCTATAGTGATCTGTAACAAAGCTTTATAGTCTCCCAAGCACCCTTGGGTTTGGGTGCTGAAACCAATCTCCCCTGAAAACAGAAGGAGCTGATGAGGGGCTGCTCTCCCCTCTGCAATTAGCAGATGTTAGATAACAACTGAAGTAATTCTGGTGGCAGCTCTGGGGGTGCTTGGGGAAATAGGGCAATGGCAGCGTTGCCTTTGCAGATGTGAGGTGCCTGGAGGGTTAGGTGGCAGCTGAATAGGGAATTGAAGTTGGGTACCTGCAAAAACAGGTAGGCAGCACATAAAAAGAGGTGTTGTGAGGTGGCTTTAACATGAATACATGGTTTTCCTGCTGCGGAAAAGCTGGAAGGATTGCAGGGGACGTGATCTGGTAGCTCTCCTCAAGCTGTCGGGTATGTCCCTGGCAAGCCCCAGCTCAGTCCCCAGTGTTTCACAGCCAGCGCTTCTTGCTCCGGGCAGGAATTTCAGGCCCAGAGCCCTGGATGTGAGCCCAGTATGCCACCACATGACCTGGATTCAGACATGAGAAGAACCTGCTCCACATCCCCTACCAGCTCCCTGTGACAGGAGGCACTTTCAGTTACTGGCTCTTCCTTATTCAGACACCCTTCCTGGCCTCAGTGCTGGTAGCCCAGCTGAGACAGTGGGGTTGTTGCTTGTTCTCAGTTTCTCCTGGGAGAAGCAGGAGTTTTAGGAGAGCACTTCTGTTCTGTTCACTAGGTAAAAGAGAGAGATAACATTTCGTATCTGGCAAAGACCTAACCAACATTTACTTTGTGCTTCAGCAGGTCAGAATTGCTCCCCATTTAATACTTGCATTTTTCTAGTTCAGGATGAAGCACCGTACAAATATTAATTAACCTTCACAAGAGTACGAGAAGCTGTTTTCAAAGGGGAACACCTGGAGGGCAGCGATCTTAAGCAAGGTCACACACACAATGGTGTTGTCTCATCCTCATCTGCTCTGTGAGAAGATCCTTGGGAGGCAGGGAATAACTTGAACAGGGACCTAGTGGGGACAGCTAAAATGGCTGGTGGGTGAAGGAGGGGAGAAGCATTTTGCTGGGCCAAGCAAAGGAGAAATGCCTCAGGGAGAGCAAGGGATGTGCTGCCGGATACACTCAGAGATGGTTATAGCAGGTGTGCTGGTGAGATCCAGCCTGAACAAATTGCTGCCAAAGCAGCCCTGACACAGAGGTATTAAAATAACTGAAAGGTTACTGAACTGTAGCACTTAGTACAAGGTGCTGGGTTTCACCTGCACTGGTCAAGGAACTGCTTTAGCAGTGGCATTTCAAATGTCACCACTTGCCAATCGAGTGGCTAGCTCAGCTGCAGATCCAGCCCTGAATTACGGTGTTCCTTTGTGATCCAGAGAGGAAATATGACAGTAAATATACTGGCAGACGTAAGTGGGAAATAATTTTAAGTGGTGGCAAATGTGTATCCCCTTTAAGAACAGATACAGCAGAATCTAGTTTTAATTTCACTGATGCTCAGTGTTTGGAACTACCCAACAGAGGCTTGCAATATATTGCATGGCAATACTTAATTCACAGGTTTCTAACAAAAATGTGAAAATACGTTTTAAAGGATTGTAAAATGTATTCCACAAAATGATTTTATTTATTTTTTTAATCTGGAGAATACTTTTATGAATTAATAAATGAACTCTTACAAATGTTCCTTCCTGAGACTCTGCTTGCCTTTGCACATCTGGTAAGAGGCTCGGAAAGAATTCTGTGCAGGTACCAGTTGAAAAAGTCACCTACAGTCGGGATTGCTTTTGACTTCCTACTTTCTTTTTAAAGCAAAGAAATAATGCAACTGGATGGTACAGTATTACCTCACTGACAAGAAAGGCAGTTTTAAAAGATTCAGTGCCAAAGTAAGATTTTCAAATAGTTTTTACTGCTTTTCTTAGTACACAGCCCTACAAGTCCCTACTGAAGCAGGAGGCTTACTGAACAGCTTTTTGCCTTGATAAAAACAATACAAAAGGTATCCAGCTATAGTCCAAGCCTGGTTTTATGGATTTGCCATTTCTCTTTAAACTGTTTTGCCACTCTGCAACAAATCACCTCTTTCTTGCTAATGTCTCAGAATATACAACAATTGCATATGTGGAGATCAAGAGGGCTGTATTCACGGAATAAGACTGGCAGCCTTTCCTTAAGGATGTGGGGAAGGTGGCCACTCACAAAGAAATACCAAGAGCAGTAGAATGGCACAGTTTCCTATCAAGGACAGTTGTGGAGTCAGAAGCATAGCCTGGACTTTCTGGTTCTGAGATGGGTTCAGAATTAACAAAACAGAATTGCTTGGAAAAACATTACTACAAAACATGGCCCTGTTGTATAAACTATGTGATTCTGTCGTATTTTGTCATCTTTACAAACAGCCACTTTAAGTACACCATTCAGTGAACTAATATATCCTGGCAGACTATTTTTCTTAAGGTTGGGGAGTATATTAATGTGTCATTTCAAAGTATTAATATTGTGGTATTAATCAACAGTTGATTAATATATCAATGTCAGTGCTCCGTTTGGTCAATTCTGGAGCATAATTTAATTGGCTCACTGTATCTCAGTTACAGGTTTGGTACAGCAAGTTCCCCCCTCCTTATGCTATGGTTCTTTAGCAAATCTTTCTATATGTGGAAATGTAAATTTCATTGGCTGTGCTCAATGAAGTATTGTTAACTCCATCAAGAAATCTCTATCTATCATAATACCATTTGGGAAAACTAAGCCTATTACCAGAAAATTCAGCTCTTTTTAAGCTTTAGGATTGCATTCGAAAAGTAGGCCATTAAAATAATAGATGTGCATTGCAAGGCACGGATTCCAAGTGACTCCTATGTATAGATATATGGGATAACTTCTAAACTGGAATCAAATCCTTCATAAAGAAATGGCTATAAGAGAAGCAGATTTTGCCAACACATTGTTTGTGAGGAATCTGTAAGACTGAAGATCTGAAATGAGTTTTAAATCCCCTTTTGGTAGCTAAAAATATTATTTTATTTTATAATTTTATAATTTTATTCAAGCCCAAAATCAAGAACAAGCACTATTTTGTTGTGTCTTGGGCTTGTCCACTGAAGTTACTGAAGTGTTACAGAGGACATAATTTGGCTTCTGTTGCATTCATTATTTGACACTTAAGTGACATTAATACAAATCATGACAATTGCACACCTGCACAATTTTTTGTTTTTCCATAGATGAAACTCTGAGGTGATTACATTGACACCTATTGCAAGATCCTAATCCAGCAATAATGTCAGATCCAAATTTCCCACCATCTTGTTTAGCTCTTCAGCAATACCTTAAACTCAGTGCACTGGAAAGTTAAGAGGCAACTTGTGGTTTACTGTAAGTCTGGCACAAAGCATCAGACAGAGAGTAGGGCTGTTAAAGGGGCTGTAAAAAGACCTTATCAGAACAGGTATCCCTCATTGATACGGCAGTATGTTTACACACATTTTTATATGCAACAGTCTCATGCTTTTTTAGCCTTCATTTTTCTAGAGCAAACAAGATGATCCATTTAAAGATTTTCTCATATGAAGACTTTGCCCAGCCCCTTCTTACTGAAATAGCTGCTTTTTGTGCCTTTCCCAGGCTGAGGTCCTCTTTCTGGGGCAGGAACGACCAGCACTGTTTGCTGCATTCCCTGGAAGTTCTGATCTTTCACTTTTACTTACATGCTCTGATTGTTGCACTAATATATCTGTAATATATTGCAGATGGCTGTTCAAATTTGTCATGAGATTGACTGTAACAAACTGGGAGCTTTTAGCCATCTTCTGCTCCATTACTATGTCCTGTCACCTGGTGCCTATTCTAGTTCATAGTGGATGCATCTTTGATTAGATTTTGTCCTACTGAATTTCACTCTTTGATTGTGTTGTTTTGCTTTGTTTTTCTAGTCAAATGAATATTTTGATGGACTGTTCCTGGAAATTCGTATTCTTGACAGAATACGTCAGATCTTCTTAAGTGGGTTGGTTGATTCCCTGTTTGTAGGGTATTGCCAGTCACAGTATTCCCGACAAATAATGAAGTTGAAATAAGGTGCATGAGATTAAGAAGCATGGGATTTATTTTGAAAATAAAGTTTACATTTGTCTTCTCTTTTATAAGCCTTTAGAATTCAATTTTTCAAGTTTTGTGTGTGTGTGTGTATGTGTGCTTGTGAGTGTGTGCATGTGTGATTGCATAGCATTTTTTAAAAAGAAAATGAAATTCCATGATCCCACACCCTGGGGAATCAAAAAAAAACCAGACATGAAGTAAGATGAGAGCAAGGGCTGTCAGATCTGCCCTGCAGAAGTAAGCCATGGAGGATATAAGCTGTTAGAGCAGCTGTCACCTGCTGTGCCCCAGGGCTGCAGACTGTTGTTCCTGCAGCAGGAGCAGAAGGGCATGCAGATTCGTGCCCCAGCTGTCCCACTTCGGTCAAGTTCATTGGCAGAAATCTCTAAAGAAGTAGTCTGTGCTGAGCTATCAGGCTGTAAGCTCACGTGGCTGAACTGAAGACACACACCCTGTCCTCCAGCTGTAATGGAGCAGAACTGTTTGCTGGAGGAAGGGGAGAACAGCAGCAGCAGTATCAGGTTCAAGTGCCCCAGCAAGAATCAGTGCTGGATTTCTGCTAACGCTTTTAGTGCAAGTGCTGTCATTGGTAAGTGAAGAAGCTATTCCCTCAAGTGAAGTGATAGAGGTCTCCTTTATGGGATGGAGAGTTCGTTGTCCAGTTCTGGCCAATAGCCCAGCCAGAGGGAATGTTAGCCTTGGCTGTGGAGAGTAAGAATCTTATTTGCCTTTGAAAATCCAATATAACCCTCTCTTGGTGCAAGAACTTGACAGCAGAATAATAGACATGGGTGAATTATTGATTTATCCTTCATCTTCTGATCTGTCCTTCTTTTTATTAATCTAACTTTATATTGCAAGTTTTATGACTGATAGAAAAACATAATTCCATTTTCATTCTCGGGAAATGTTCCTCGTGCTCCCTTCCCTAAAGGAGAGAGGTATGTGAGACAATCTCTGTGCCAAGTATGGTCCATTCCCAGCTGAGATGGTTTCACTGTAATGTCTGGTCACCTGTATCACCCTGAATCTGTTTTTGCCCTGAGCAGAGAACTGGAGCAGTTTAAACAGAAGTGCAGATGTTGAATAGAAAATAATGAACATTACTGTTGCTCATGCATGAAGAAGAGTATTTGTATGAAGAACAGCTGAACCCCAAATATTTGTTCACACATATGCTTGCTTTTGTGAATGTTCACAGGTAAGAGCGATAGTCAAGCTGAGCAACAGCTGCTTCGAATATGAACAAATATCCATATTTGGCCTGTACTGCTAATCACATAAATTTTCTTTCTTGTTTGACCTGAAACATTGAGAATATATTTACTAGTTGCTATTTCCTGTCTACTCTTTGCTGATGGATGCCTCTCCCGCATGATGGTTTGCTTAAATATATCACTGAAAGATAATGACATATTGCCTAAGCACACTGCATTCTCGTAAGATAACAAAATAATAAAAAAATACAGTTTGTACCTATATCCCATTTCTGCTGTCTGTCACTAAGATTGATGGACTGTCTTCTGTTTCTTTCTTTTATTCATGATAGTGTTTTTGTTCAAATCATTGATTTATCAGAGATCTAATGACTCTTTTCTGTTTTTCAGCTTGAAAAATACTCATGCCCTGGTTCATTACTGTAGTATTTGTCATCAGAACAACACAGTCAGTCATTTTAAGTTTAAGATCAGACTGGGAAGGTGTAGGAAGGTCTGGATGATCTTAAAACCATGTTCAGAAGAGATCTAAAAAAAATTTCTGCTGTAGAGAAAAAAATATACAGAAAATTATACAAAGACATTATTGGAATTGGTGTCTCCGTAGAAGGTGGGTACTGTGAACTGCAGGTGTTTTTAGAATAACATTATAGATGGTATTATGTGTGGAGAGCTTTGGAGGTATCTATCTGTGGATCTGAGTATTGCGTTGCCAAGAAAATCTTTTATCAGCCTTCACTCTGGTTTTCACATTCAAACTCAATGGCCATTGACAGTCATCACTGAAGTATTCAACCTCCCTAGAATTACACCTTTGCTGGTGTGGGATCCAATCTTTTGCTTATCTCAGTTTAGGGAGAGGGGAGGAGAGTCTTGGCTCATCAGATCCACAAGAAAACACCACAAGAGAGCTTGGTGGTCGGTTGGACCATGGCGCTGACAAGTTGTTTAATGGTGTTCCTGGCTAGCTGGAGGTCCCAGGCTTCTGCTCTGACAGTCAGAAGCTTGGAATACAGACACAGAGTGAAATAGAGAGGTCAAAGATACAGCTTGCCTGTAACTGTATGCCTGTTCAGGGGCTATTTACAATTCCTCTGCTCTGGCTGTTGACACATAATCCCAGTCCTGCCCCGTGGAGGTACCTTTACCAGATGTGTACATCCAAAAGTTGATTGAAGAAAGTGGGCATTGACTCTCTAGGTCTGTAGGAAGTCTGGGCACTTTGGTACTGTCTGAATTTCACAGGCATGAAAACTACTGCACTCATGAATTTCAAAACTGGTTGTGATATATACACATCATGATAATCTTTCAGATCTAGCTCTTTTTATATGCCTGGGGAACACAATAAATAAAACAATACAAAAGCCATACTGCCTCTTGCACTATAAATTATTTCAGCAATATCAGACTCTTCCATTTTAAAAACAGCAATGTATGAGAAAAATATTTAGGTCTAAATTCATCTTCATCCTTATTACAGAATAATAATTAAACCAATTGCATTTCTGTTCTTGGTCTGTAAGGGTTAGGTGAACATCTGGTTCCCTTCATATATATGCTGTCATAATATGTCCTTGGAGATACAAAAGCATCACTGAAACCCAAACTGTATCCTGTCCTGTCAATGTGCCACTTAGCTTGTGTCTCACATACTGTGAAGTGTCATCTACTAGGCTTGGATCTATATCCAAATTCTCAGAAAAGTCCAGATTAGACGGTTAAAATTTAACACCTTTCTCTTTAAGTCACATATAGCTTCAAACTCTCAGTTAAAGATGTTCAAGAAGCCAAGTTAGCCAATGCTGCCAAATTTTACCAGACCACCACAGACTTTTCAAATCTGAGTTTAAAAGACAGCAACCTGAAGGAGGAGGGCCGTTGGTTGTGCAAAACATAGAAATGTGTAGTGATACACAGTAAGGAATTGGTGGTAGCTGCTGTGTACGTTCCTTATGCCTGTGATATGCCCACCATTCATGTAACATAAGACAAAATGGCCAGCTGGACCTGCTGAACTGAAGAAAGCAAGCTGTGCTCCCTTGCCATTATGCTCTGAAAAAAAACATTGTTCTTGAAGATTTCAGTTGTCAAAGCAACTTGAAATATTCTATTGGCGAAGATCAAGCCAAAGACCACAGTGAAAAACTGCACTCCATGGTGTTACATAAATCAGTATAATGGGACTTTCTAAAACATAAAAGAAATTTGTTTCCCATGTTGAAGAGCTTTCAGTACAACTCAGACAAATAAAAAGGTTAACTGAGCTATGAGTGATGATCAAGGGAAAAATACCTTTTAATAGGGTCCTTTATTTCTGTAATCATTTCTCCATCTAGAAATGTGCTCTGTTTGCTGTTACAGGTATCCTGTTACCCTGTTGATATACACACAAAGATAGTTGATGCATGGAATATTTTTTTCTGATTTCTTATTTCATTAATCTATTTTATGTTTTAGATATAAGATTTACTTTTCCTTCAGTGGTGCATGTTGTCTGCAGGCACTGAAAGAGGGTTTTTCACCAGAGGTGAGCAATAAACATAACTGGTATAGCTCTGATTTCTTTTCAGTTGACTAGAAATACTTTTCCTCAAAATTGGTTTAGAAATCCACAGTGTCGTGGTCAGTACTGACCTAAGGAACATTTGAGAATATATTTAATATCCTTTTAATACACTAGTAACCAATTATATACCAACTGCTATATTCCAAGTGCTATACAAGCATTTACTGTCTATGACCATGTTCTTTGTGTTATATTCACAAAGCATACCATGTTTGAACAAAGAAACTGGGAAATAAAACATATATAATCCACAGATGAGACATAAATGAAAATGCATTAGATTAAAATAATATAACATCTTGCACCAAGTTCAGTAATACAAATAAAACAGTATTTTTTCTCCACATATTTCTATAAATGAATGAATCTTTTAACTCCACTCAAGACCTTTGAAAAATGTTTCAAGTTGTGATCATGTAACATGCCTGTTCTCAGAATTATTTTATTCTGCTAAGAAGAAAGCTTAGCTGATCTTTTAATGTAGAGCAAGGTGAAAATAAAGCAGAAGACTAATAGTTACTACATCAAGTTTTCCTTAATGGATGGGATAGATTTTTCTGCTTTATTAAAATACCTTTCTTATCTTGAGATATGTCGGGCACCATTACTGCAGGAACTAAGTTCTCTTACTTGGCTACAAAAACAATATTTGCCATTGTTTTCAGTCAGAGTGGGAAATAAAGACAAAACCATAATTAGGATCACTATATACAAACATATGGAGCACTTAGATACAGAAAACAGTGTAACGTGATTTGTCTCTTATATGTTGATTCTTCAAGACTTCAAGTTGTTTGTCTCACTCTTCTGCTTTAATTAATTTACCAGACACAAAAACGTAGTCTAATCTGGAAAAATACTATGAAAACAACACCAAAGATTCCCATCAGTCTTCACAGTTTGCATTTACTTTATACAGTGTAATATCCATTCTAATGTCATAAAATAGAAAAGGAGAACAGGTATTGCGTGCAACGTGTGGATGAAAACAATCTGCCCTTTTAGAAGCGTTTGTCCTCTACACAACTATTATTTTCTTCCAGCAGTGAATCTGTACAAAGGTTTGCTGCACTGGGAATAAATTAATGGATCTATTTAAAAAGGACAAATATTATACTGCAAGCCACGCTCATGCTATCACGGCCAAACAGATGCTGGAGAAGTAGCACTTGGACATTGTTTTTGCAGAAACAAAAGGTTGGCATACATCAGTGGCATGGTATAACATTAACAGGAGTGCTGACCTACTTACACACCATAACACTCTGAGGAGTGTCTGGGGAGACAGAAGGCCCTGGAGCAGGGC
Source organism: Cygnus atratus (assembly GCF_013377495.2). NCBI lineage: Eukaryota > Metazoa > Chordata > Aves > Anseriformes > Anatidae > Cygnus > Cygnus atratus. The sequence continues at coordinate 36,451,495 of NC_066364.1, read as the reverse complement.
ATGTTTTACAAGCCAAGTCATGAAACTATGACCATGAGCATAACTTTCCTTGTAGCAGCTATTTATCATTGGCAGAGAAATATTGTGTGAGTTTATTTCCATTACAGTATAGGTATTTAAGGTTTGATTGTCTAATTCCCCACGGATTGCTCTAGGCTTTCATTGCCTTCACTGGAGAGCAACCTACACGTGCAATCTCTCTGACCTACTTCAGCTACCTACCTCCTGATGAGATGAATTTCTATCTGGATGTGCCTGCTTCTCCCTGCTGCCTATAAAAGCAAGCAGGGTAACTTGCTGAGAGGTTGATAACTAATTTTTTTGAGACTTAAATGAGATATATCCATCCCACCCATGGTCTATGAAGAGCGCCTACATGACTTACGAATACCTGAGCTAAGTCACATACAGAAATGAGCACTCTCTCATGACTTTCTTATGAATGTTGCTGTAACCAAACAGCCACCCTCTGAGACAGTATCCACTGCACCATGGAGTCTCCACCTGGATAGCTCACCTCATGGTGAAGCGTTGGCATAGCTGAAGTGGAAAAGCTAGATAGCAACACTTCTGCTCACTGTGGTGACAAAATGATAGAAAAAGTATGCCCAGCACAGAGAAAATAAAATAGATGAACTAATTTTACTGGAAAAGGTGTGTCTGTTATGCAAAGACATCTCTGTGACATTAGGAACCAACTACTATTCAAAGTGGTTAGTGTTATTTCATCCGGGTCTTTAGAATACATTTGCCAAACCAGAAAAACCTTTGCAGTGCTGTAAGAAGATTATGAAAAACTGGTTGTATTGTTATTGAAATTATACAAGAATACAGAGAAATTCGCTACTAAGCACAGTAGCTTCAGTTCAAGTGATTTTGCTACTCGTGAGGATCCAGGTATGACAGTGGCACAGACGTGCCCAACTAACAGCTCATTATCTTAGGGCAGCACCGTAGCAGTGCATCACACTTGCATATCACTGATGGCTTATTCAAAACAAGGTGTTTTTCATCATTCTGCACATGAAACAGGCAAATACCAAGCATTAAAGTAGTCTGAGATAAACTGTGTGTGTGTGTGCAGATATATATATAAGACTAAAAACCCCAGACTTATGGCTGAGATACATCAGCTTTAAATCCTATCAAAACTTCCATCAACAAAATCTCTACATCTTTTTATCTTAGTCTGAGAGGTGCCTGCTATGGTGTGCCATAAACCATAGGGGAAAACTAGTTCCTGGATACCCATGTCTTTCTGTAGTATAACCCTTCTTAGACTGGGTTCCCTTTAACATGCTGATGAATTCCTAGGTTTGGTAGCATTTCTGATTGTTCCAAAGGCATGTTTTTGATAATCTGTGTATTAAAAAAAAAAAAAAAAGAGAAAAAAAAAAGATGGCTATATATTTAGGCTCAACATCATCATAACAGAATGCCTTGCCTTGGAGGAAACATGAAGTTTACCTAGGGACAGAGGAGGAGAGGGATGTTAAGAGGAGATAAATCTCCAGCATGGTTCAGAGGCATTTCTTTTCTCTGTTCCTTTTCTTTCAAGAGTCTGCATCACAGCTTCACCTGGAAAACACTGAACGAAAATGATTGCAAGCTAACCTCTTCATGAAGCAGATGTTGTTCTGGGCTTGGTGCTCTGCATCTGAAGCCTGGCTTTCCAGTGGGCACTGGGCAAGGCACCGGCATGCTGAGTCCAATTAGCTTTTAACATGTACATCAGATTGTAATATGTAGACTTATCCTGCCCGATGTGTTAACTTTCACCTCAGAGAGAGAAGTGCCATATCCCTGCTCTGGGGTTTGTGTTGCTCTGGTATATGCTGTTTGAAGGCGAGCTCCTTGAGGACTGCTAGTAGCTTGGCACACTTTGTGCATCACAGGATCCCTTGGTATTGCTGCAATACTACGTCAATATTTATGATAAGCTCCTGGTACATCCTAATTATTCTTATGTCCAAGCCTCTCCTGCAAGATGACACATGGCTATGTGACTTTGACTTCACACTCTTCCTTGAGTATTAATTCTGGGTTGGATTCTTCCTCCCTACTCACCTGCTACAACAGTGAATCCCCAAGCCCAGCCCAGTAACCTGTGTGTTTTTTATAGGTCTGTGTACTATAACATGTATTCACAGGCAGTAAGAAGGGGGGAAGAGAAAAAACAGTGTACAAGATTCACATACTACATATTTTTTTAGAGAAGTAGTAGTGCATTCACTCTGATTTGAAAGCAAGGGGGCTAATGCTCCTTGGAGTGACTTGCAGCTGAGCTGTGTGCTCTCACCTCAGAGCCAGGGCATCACAACAACACCAAATAAATGGCATTGCAACTTGCAGTTTGACCAGTGAAAAGAAGAAATTAAAAAACAAAACAAAACAAAACAAAAACTCTGAGTAGAGTGCTTTTAGTTTTAGGTTTGTCATAACACCATAGAATCATACGGTAAAATCCTGATGCTCTAATCCACTTGGTGTTTGTGTTTCTTGGTACAAAAGCACTTATCAATTCAGACTGAATAAAGCCTAACAAGATTTGGTACACAAGATATGCAAAATGAGAAGGTCCTCGTGGGGTATCTACATCATGATTTTGCTTGAGAAATTTTGGGCTTTCCAGCATGTTGTTGTTTTCTTCGTCTTTTACTGCTCATATAAGCCTACAGTGTTTTGTAATTAAGTTTGCAGTCTCATGCCTTTGACATATAGACGAAGTATACTTCTGCTCAATATACTGAGCTTCAGTCTACTAGTCAGCTATAATGCAACCTAATATGCTGCAGGATTGAAAACACTGAACCAAGACAAATAAAATATATGTATGTGTGTGTATTCCCCTCTTTTCTAAAGCCAGTTTTAGTTAAAAGATTCATAACACTATTTATTTTGTAGTTGACAAAGGAAAAGGATATTCCAGTGAGAACGGGAGAAGGCTAAAAGAATCCTTCTCTGCAGACCATTTTATTCCTCCCAAGACAGTCACCACTGAAAGCAGCTTGCAGAGGTGAGATTTGCTAGTGAAAATTAGTCTCTGAGCAGCATGTCCTGAGAACGTTGACTATGGCAGATAATAGATTGTCACCATTTGGACATGGTAGATGCTGAAAAATCCTTCAAATCACACTGCAGAGGAGATTTTTGTCAGCTTCTAATTGCTGTGATTTTTTTTTTTTTTTTTAGTATTTTAATGAGAAACACAGCTTTCCCCTAACTCTTCCTACCCTTGTTCTTTTTTAATGCTGAGACTTAAATGTGATGTGCTCAGCACAGCCTGTGCAGGACAATGATAAAGTAAAATGGCATGTCAGGTTTTCTTGCCTTTTGTTTCCTTCTGTCTTCCATATGGCTCTCACGCAAAGCTCCCGTGGGTCTTTGGGCTTTTCCAGTTCTCGCAGATCAGCTGAATTAATGAGTGGCTGAGTGCAGTCCTGGCTGCTTGCGTGGGCTGTCACGATGTGCACACCATTTGCAGTGTCACCACTTTGCATCAGATGCGCTATTTGTGTGAATTATCTCAGAAGCTGTGGGACTGATTTTATTCCAGTGCAGAGGAGTGGAATTCCTACTGGCTTTCTGGCTGGTGGGGCAGCACTGCCAGCTTCATCTAGCAAGGGCAGGCGAGGCTAAAGGTGGGCTTGGAACGTGGCTGCGGGGACTTGTCATTCGGCAAGCACTCGTCTCTTCATAATGAAGAGCATTAATCTCCCAGGATTTCACTGTGCATCTCTTATAGACTCTCTCCTTTCTTGTCATTTACACCGCTTTTCTTTCTGACCCCCCTTGGCTCTGGACACTCCTTTAGTGATGCACACAATAGCAGAGATTAAGCTTAAATTCCACCCAGTGATTGCTGCTGCCGCTTTTACTTTTTACATGCTCCTAAACTTCAGTTCTTCTTTAGAGCAAAGCCCAAAGCACCTTGCAGTGAAATTTTTGGTCAGCAGATCTGGGGCATCTTGGAACAAGGAGCAGAAGGAATGTGTTGCTGTTCCCACCACCCACTCAGCTCTGGCTGAGTTCAATATTAAATTGCTGCTCAAAACAGAAGGAGCCAATTAGCACAAGAAACTCGCAGAAGCTACACATTAGCTCAGGAGTCCCAGGCCAGCTTCTGGTTTGGCTGGAAGTGAATCTTACAGGATGAATTCTCCATGTTTACAGTCTTGCTTGAAAAAGGTTTGATCAGAGGTTTTTATGGGCATGGAGCAGGGAAGTGTTTCATAACATGGAGCCCTCAAAGCCTAGCACGTCACAGCTGTTAAACACTAAACCGAAACTAATCCAAACGAACCGGGCAAACCTCTGTGACCTTACAGAAAGGAGAGCCATGAGCAATCATTTTGTTGTTTCTCATTCTGCACCAGCTTGGGGTCTGCCAGTGGAGGTTTAATTTTGAGGGCAATGTGCTGTCTCCAGCCTTTTTCTGTTCGGTGGCCATGAATCATCCAGCCCCAAAGCAGCAAGAAGTCTCCATATCGACACACCACCTCCCTCTTGCTTACTCTGTCTCCAAATAAGAATGAAAAGTAACGAGCGAGAAGATGCTCTGTAAGGAGCCACAGAGCATGGCAACCCTGGCAATCTTCAGTTCGCACCAAAATGAAATCTTCTGCTAAGGGGAAGGACAGGAAACCTAATAACTTGGACTCGCAGTGAAATCAGCAGCGGATAAAGTTATACAGTGCTTCGGGCACACTTATTTAGGGATCTAAATGTGGGTCTAGGTGCCTAACCTCAGGCGTAGAGGCACAGCTCAGACTATAAGCAAGCTCCAACTCATTTTTTATTTAGATAGCAGCTTGCTTATTGTAAAGCCTATGCTCGGTCCTACATTTATAAATAAAACCCCAATAAAACAGTAACTCTGTTGCTACTGAACAGCTCAATACAGCTAGCTAAAAATATCCTCCAATCAATCTAGGGTAGAAAGATTTGTGAAGTTACTGAACTTGCCTATTTTTATTTTTTTTTTTTTCAAAATAAAGTTTTACTTGCTGCTGTCATTCACAAACCCTGCATGTATCAGAAGGCAAGATATTTATTAAAATAATCAGGTACATGGGCAAGTGAAAAATAGAATAAGACAGTTTAAGGTAAGATGAATTGTACTGCAACTAGCTAGGATATGTGTTTTTAAACATGAAGATGACATATATCTTGGATTTAAAAGTACATCACACATGATTAAGATTCAGTATTTAGTGTTTTTATCAATGAATTCGTTAGGAAAAGGAAATTTTATTGTAATGCAAACTGGTGCTAATGAAAAGCCTAGAAGAACCATCACTGCAAATGGGAATATCAAATAAAAGAACGTGGCTGAACCTTTAGACTGGGATTACAGAGTGGGAGAGAATTTAGTAGGGACTGATAGCATTACTTGCCATTACAAACTAGAGATTTATCATGAGGAAAGGAGAGAAGAAGAAATGTGTGATGATCAATCACACTCCATTAGGAAAAAAAAAAAAAAGCAAATACAAAGCTAAAACCTACCAGATTAAATATTGCTACTGCAGATAAACAAGCATTAACCCCATTGTACCAGCAGCCATCACAGTCCCTGTGGGAAACCGATTGCAACTCTGGTTACCTCATTTGAACAAGAAGCAACCAAAGCCATGAACTCCAGCAGCCGTAGGTGCAGAGGAGGGTCACTCAGAGGGTCAGGAACTTTCTGTTGTCCTGGGGGAGACTGGAAAAAGCTTGCTTGTTCAGTCTGGCAGAGCAAAGTTTGGAAGAGGCTAGAAAGGCTGCTTTTGGGCAGAGTAGAGCTGGGGGTTTGTGCAGTACAGCGTAAGGAGCTCAGATCAAGGGTCTCCATGCCACGAAACAGCTCTCTGTGGACAAATCTAAGATGGGATTTTGGAGAAAGTTTGTATCCTTCTCGATATAACTAAACTGGCTTAGAAACTGGGCAAGCATCCACATCATTTTTAATATAGAACAAGATAGATTTATGAATAGGTTTATGCGGTGTGATCGTTGGAGATAGCAGGGGTCTGTATTTGATGACTCAGAGGTGACACAGACTTGCAGTGTACTGCGTGTTCCTCCTATATTACAGGGCTCGAGGGGGTCAATTTATTTCTTTATTTGCTAGCAAAACACCTATTACAAGCCATGCAGTAGACTGTCCAGGAAGAATAGGAAAAAAAAAAGCATGCACCCACCAGCTCTGCTCTCTCAGGAGACTTAGAATAAATGGTGTGGGATTACAAGGGAATAGACTGAAGCTTGTCAGCAGGCAAAGTCCTTTGAACATTCCTCAAAGCCATCTTCCTCCTCAGAAGCTGGTTTGAATATCTAGATTTATTTTAAAGCTGCTTTGCTCCAAGTAACTGAGATTCTCTCCTCTTTATTTTTAAACTTTATTCTGGATTCAGAAAATGCACATTACCGAACCATCTATATTATTCTCCTGCCACTGCTAGATTCCAGGAATTTGGGGTTCTTCATCATCTGATTTTTTTTTTCCTCTGGTAAAGCTAGTGCCTTTACCCATTCTTTTTCTATCAAATAAAGTAAATATCTTAATAAAATGTACCTGAACTGAACCTGAATACAGCAAGGAGCAGGGGAGGGAAGTTCACAAAGCAGAAAAATATTCACTTTCCACAGGATTTCTCCATTTTGATGTGTCTTTGCCAACAAACATTCTGCTTCTTTTCTCAGTGTAAGCTGAAGATTTTTTTTTTTCAAAATTTTTTTTTTTCTCAGTATTAGTGGAGAGGTAAATGACCCTGTCCTCTGCTTTCTGGGTAACCCAGTGATACCTTCCTGACACCTGAGTTTCATTCTTTCCACTATCTCCCCCCACAAAGGATGCCAAGATATGAAGGAAGAAATGAAGAAGAACTTTGCTGTGTGAGGGAAGGGTGGTGGCGGTGAGGAGTATGTTCCAGTGAAACCTTGACTTGGTGCTGAAATATTTCTCAGTGTACACATGAAAGGTGTCTCTTGATGCTGAGCCTTCATGAACAAAGCCCTGTAGGAATCACAGAGACTGTTTTCCACCATTTCTTTGGTCATGTCCACGCTGGAGTTGCAGCAGAGCCCTACTTGAGCTAGCATGAAGTTAACCACCTTGCTCAACAGCAGGGCTCCAGCTTGGGCAACACTGTGCTTATGCATACTGTGCAATCTAACTAATTCAGGAGGATCTGTAGCCCACAATGAGCTCCTTGTTACTGCAGCTAAGCTGCTATCAGTCACGGCACAGTCGGAACAGTGACTCTGTTACAGACATTTTCTTTGTTTGCAAAGCGTGATAAAGTTAGGCCCACAGCTGGTGCGGGGAGGCTGCAGCATGGAGCCTCTAGCCCCCTCTGAATTTCTGAATGATGGAAGGGCAATATACTTGCACTGCTTGCTAATGCCTGTTCCTGTGATGCCATATAACAATAAATTGAGTTCTGCATCTTCTAGTTGATAAAAGTTGTTTATCTCCAGCTGAGATGTTGCACTTGATTTATATTAGACTGCTTTTTCTATTTCTATTGAGTTATCTACAAGACAAACCACCCAGGGAAAGGAAAAAAAAAGCTTTTTTTCCCCCCCTTTTTTGTTTGCTTCTTTTAAGGTCTTCCTCACTGCCTCTTTATATGAATCCTGGAGAATGGACTCAATTAGGATTGTACTGTAACCCAAATTTTGCTGTGTTCTAGCAGAGATCATTGAACACAAGACTGCAAGAACACATGGTTAGGTAAGGCCTTGCAGCATTTCCTAAAGAGGTGGGGTTACCTTCCCACAGGCTTTTACTGATGGACTACAGCGCTAATACCAGTTAAATGTTCCTGGAGCAGTTCTCTGATCTGGAAACCAAAAGGTCTACAGAAACACACTTTGAAGCTCTCCTGCCTTGTCACCAAGGATGCTCTCGTTGAACATGTCTGTTGGGGATGGTCCCTGGCGCATGTGAACTGCCAGCCCGCACCTGGGAACTGTCTGGGGAGCGCTGATGGACAGAGAACAACCCAGGCAGTCACCAGGGAAGATGGCCTAGTGCCCAGTTCTAGTATTGATGAGTTGCTATTATTGACATAACCTACCTCCTGCATTGTCAGAGTTTTCGTAATCTCTCAGGGTCATCATACTGCCTTCTCTCCACTATCATCACTAAAAAGCATTCCCTATTACCAGACCTAAATAGCGTAAAGTTAGCAAGAACAACTTTCCAAACTGAACATCCTTAGTACTTTTGTTTTATTTACATTTTTTTTTTTCTCTGTAGATCTCCTTTTCTAAACCTCCTATTGCTCAAATTTCCTTGTATTTTCTTTAGATTGTATTTTCACTTAGATTCAAGTACAAAATACAGGCCTGGACGTGGTGCTCCAGGCAACTCGTTGCCAGCATTCTGCATAACGGAGGAAACTCCTTCCCTGTTTTATTACATGTACCATTTCTGTAACACTTCCCAAAATGAGAGTTGTCTTCCTTCTGCTAGACTGCTGTATCCCTACCCATTTGTAGCCCCTGTAAACTCAGCTCTTTCACTGACACACAGCTGTCTAGCTGATTGTTATCCCTGTTGACTTGTTCTGTAATAGCTTGCCAGGAATAGTGCCTTCACATTTCATTTGAGATGAAGATGGACTGAATTCATCTTGTTGATTTTGGACAACTACATTGCCAGATCATTTTCATTTTCAGATCTTCCACAGCTTTTGCCACCCTACAGCTGGTCATTAACCATGTTACAGCTCTTCTTTAAGTTATTAATTAAAATATAGAGTAGAATGAACAGAGAAGAGACTCATAAGGAGTCACACTCAAAATGTCTTCCCACTCTGTCTCTCTGAGTGTGAACTGCTTTTATGATGTTTTAATCTAGACCTGATTTCCTTAGGTAGCTGTGGGAAAGGTGTGCCAGACCACCCCGGAATCCTTCTCCTAGCCCAGGCATGTTGTAAAGGCAAAGTCTATTCTTATTTTTTCACTGGGTATGTATCCCAACCTGGAAAGAAAATCCTTTTCCTGCACAAGTTTCTTCCTGCAGGGAAGAGGTGATCTGGATGTGCAGTTACTAGTTCCAAATGTTCAACCTGGTAGACACCTTAGAGAATGTTTATTTGGGAATTTCAGTTAACACGTTGTGTTATCTGCCACGGGATACAGTTTCTCATTGCAGAAGATAGCTGGTTTGTGTTTTCTGTATGTAGTAATGTTGTGGTTGGAGCTGTGATCCTCTGAAGATCAATCTTTTCTAAATTACAAACTTTGCTTGCCCAAACAGGTAACATTTGTAAGCAGGGGTAATATCTTATATGAAATTGGCTGATATAGCTCCTTTATAAAATAAATTATTACTATAACAGTAAAAAGAAAGGAAGAAAAGAAATTGTTTTGGTGCTATTATGGTAATGACTGCATTAGAAATGCATACAAAGAGCATCTCGATGAGTTAAGCAATTGCTCATGTAAACTGCTAGCTCTCATGTTTCTTTTATGGCTTTTCTCTTTTCTACGCAGTGCTTCTCAAAGTGCAATAACCCTCATTATCTGAAAGCACAGAACCTTGGGCTTTTTCCCCTGCAGTAGAAAGACTCTGAACACTATGTTCACCCTCCCAGGAAGGAAAAGATAGGGTGCTCGTGACCATTGGATGCTCACTCCAAGTAGAAACCTGTTCTGTTAGCAATGACTCTCACAGGGAGATACACTTTCAGTTTTGCCATTTGCCCTCTAGTTGTCTGTCTGCATTTGGGAAGTCCACAAGAAAACATGAGGTCAGTGACCAAGGAATAGGTTGGCTTGTAGCCTGGTTTGCATGTCAGTTAAGCCGTTTAGGATGAGATGTCTTCTCTGATAGACTGGATAGAAGTCTCAGATTGAGAAATGGGGCCAACTGAAGATCTGAGACAATATAAGAGATGAGTAGATGTCGAAATATAGTCCACCTCACAGCAAAATCAGTGCTGCACATCTTGATAGAACATTTTCCTTTTGCTTGTTGTTTATGGGATATGCTTAGTACACTAATTGTTCAATACACGCACACCCCTGGGATCTGTTTACTACACAACTGAGACTCAGAGAGAGAGTGTTTATATGCAGCTGCTCTCCAGTGTATAAATCACCTTGATTAAAATATCTGTCACCTTGACAGAAATGTAGGGACCTGGTTCTTAGAAACCATGGAGTGCTGAGTGTGTGTTGACATTCTTTGGACAAGGCTTTAATCCATGTTGCTTTGACAAGATTAAACGACAGGAAGAGTTTCTTTGCCTGTTTCTGTTCTTCTCCCAGCTTGCAGATCTCACTACACAGCGTGTACTATTTTTGTTCTTGGGATGTGGTACAAACTTAACAAAACTACTAATAACTGCAGTTCACAAAGCTCACTTCCATGCTATGATGTAGAAGGTGATATAATATATCTTTCATTAATTAAACCAGAAAACGCAGATTTAAGGGTTCTTACAAGGCAGGCTTAAACCAACTAAATACAAATTGGGATCAAAACATGCATTTTAACTCATCTGTGGTTCAAGTTTCACACTTAGAGCACTCAAGATGCAATTATAAGATGTTATAATGTAACTTAATCCCCTTTTATTGCTCAGCCACTATGCCATGACAAAAATTACATTTTGCAATCTATTTATAATATTTTTTTTATTTTTTATTTTTCAAAGGGAAGGGCTGGAAAGGCTGTTTCTCTTGTTGGAGAGTTTGGCTTGTCTAGAGTTCTTTATATGGCTACAGGTGAGAATAAAAAAACACTTTCAATTTGGAGCGGTGTGCAAGTGACAGTCTTCTGACACATGCAGTCTTTCTTTCCCATTTAGGCAAGGGTCCCCTCATCATAATTACATACTTCTCTGTACACTTATCCTTTAAAGATACTTGTCAAGAATTTACATGTGCTCACGCTGGTGCTCTTGATACTGTGCCTGTCTTGCAAGTCAGACATGGGCAGTTTCAATTGTTTGGAAGAATAGTGTTTGTGCTCTCTGAATTTTTAGCTGATTGATCCTCTGAGCTGTAGGCAGCTTATGGGGGTCCTTGCTAGTCAAATCCAGCTTCTGGGGTCTTGCTCTTTCTTCTTGGAAAAAAACTCTGAAAGGACTATGAAACTGGATTTCTCAGTAAGATGGGAAAGGAGATGATCAGCATTTAAATACCATTATGTACATTCACATGACAGTTCATGTACTTCTATACACTGTCGTGTACATAGTGGTGCAACATTCAGCATGAGGTTTTGTATGGTCCTGCAACTGTGCTGGAGTAGACTGCATATTTCAAACCCTACCCTAAAATGCTGTACCTTGTTCTGTTTGTTGAAATTCTCAGCCTGTCACTCCAAATCCCATTTGGAGCGACTGAAGCAGAACTACCCCACTCCTTTCCCTCTGCTTCCAGGAATTGTGCACTTTCAGCCTTGCATGACTAGGGCTTTGCAGCCTGGAAAACAAAAGTCAAGAGGTCATGCTGGGCAGGGAGTGGCATGGAGGAGTTTGGAAACTGTTGCTTATGATCCCTTCCAGTAAAAGAACAAGGGGCACCATGAAGAGACAGAAAACTGCAGGTTCAAATGGCTCAGAAGGGAGCCTTCCACACAGTACACGTGGAAATGAACTTGCAAAAGTGATGTGCTGAAAGGTTGCATTTGACATGCTAAAGGGTTGCTTGGGCCTAAAAAGCAATCACAAATTTGTGGTAGAAAAATCCAACAAGTACTCCTACTTACAATCGTAGTACTTGAGAATGTCTGGCTCAGGGAAGTTCCTAAACCACAAATTATTGAGCCTAAGAAGGTGTTCTGAGAAATTTTGCTATAGGTTTATCCTGTTATACTCTTCTCTTGGCATTCACTAATATCTGCTAGCAAAGACAGGATACTGGGAGAGATGAAGAGATGAAGAGGTAGAACCACATGCACAGTCATTAATTAGTACCATCAGTAGCTGGTGAGGTATGTTGATTTTAAAGGTACAAAATTCAGTTTTGGGAAAAAATAGAAAACAAAAACCAGAATAGATAAAAGGAATGGGAAAAGATCTACCCACTGCCCAGCCATGAAGAACAGTGATGAAGTCTGGGTTGATAGTCTCCATATGAACTGCCTCCAGAGCTGCAGGTGTCAAGGATGAAGGTGACAAGGAAGAGACGTGCCTTTTCACTACAGCTGTATGTTTTCATCAGGACCTGCCCAGGAACACGTTCCCGTTAATGCTGCAATTAGTGCTGACTGGGCTGTACTGATCAGATGCAAATTTTGCACACTGATCAGTTGTTAAGCCTCTGTGCGCATACACTACTGCAGCACGCAGGGCCTCAGCATTACTAGTGCTAAGGCCCAAAGGGACCCAGAGCACTGGGCAAAATGTGGTATGGAGCAGGAGGGGAGATGAGCGCCCAGAGAAGTGCTAGCAAGCAAGATGGCAGCAAAGAAGGAGATGTCTCTTTGAAGTAGACAGTGTTCCTGGTTTTCAGATACCAAATAGCATTTCAAGGAGAGAGAGAGAAAAACATGTTGTTTTACAGTACTTAAAGGTATTAAATAAAAGAAAAATTGCACAGGCAAGAAAAGTACATTGCACAAGATTCATTTAAACTACAGTGTATATACTAAACATACATATTATAAAGAATTAGCAATCTTAAGGATTAGTTTGCCTGTTAATCTGTGATCACATTAAATGCCCCTGGTTTTCTCTTACAGAAAGACAATTGGTTTCAGAGCAATTCAAAAAGGAATTAAAATTTGGAGTCTTCTATTTTCTTACTGTGCCAACAGGAAAAAATCTAGCCAGGCCAACTTGACATTATGCACCATTTGAGCTCCTAGGTATTGTTTTATCAAGTGTTTATAATTTCATATTGAAAAGGCTGAGTTTCTGTTACACAAGTGGTACCAGGTGCTTAAAAATAAAATACTTCATCTTATTAGCCTTATCTCAGGGCTGATGCATTTGAATATTTTTCAAACACCAGAAAGGACAGACTCTCACCTTTCCAGACCTTGTGTATTTTCATTCTCCCTGAGGTTTTCTCTGCAACAAGCTACATATACTAAGTAAGCTGAAGTCAAAGAGAGAGAATCAGTGACCTGACCTAAGTGGGTGCCTGCCTGTGTTTACCATCTATGTCTGGTTTTACCTTATGTGAATATAACATATAATAAAATTTGTCTTAGTACAGGTTACAGATAAACAGAGACAAGCTTTTGGGACTAACAGGATCAATGATATGCAGGAACACACACCTACATTAGTGATATGCATAAACTATATTTTTAAATACTGTTTTGATGTCTTGGTTTTACAGACTTCTCTACACACTACAATAAAGAAAAACATGTAAACTTGGGCAAAGATATCTACTTAATTTCTTAAGAATTGTAGCCTTTGGGATTCCTTGACAATTATATCTAAGTCAGGTGAAGGGTTGTATCACAGCTCGGTGATATGAGCTAACAGTTTAAGAATAAGCACAGCAGACTAAAGAATCAAGATCCTGGCCTTCTTCTGAGTCCTGAGATATAATAAAGGCAGGGGGAGTATATTTTAACAGGAATAGTGGTAGAAACAGTGGATATATATATGTGTATGTATATGTATATGTATATATATATATATGTAATCATTTTTTATGTGTTTAAGACAGGATTTTCAAGTAAATATGAGGAACTATTGCAAGAATATAGATAAATGAGTATATGAGTTACAGGAGTAGTATGGCATGTAGGCAGATAAATTCTACACCTGGCCCTTCTGTTTGTTTGTTCTTGTTTTGGCAGCTCCCAAAACAGCTGCAGAAGACATTTAAAAATATTAGTATACAGAGTCAAGGTGAAATATTAATTCTTTGCTCCAAAGCTGGACAGGGACACTGATAGGAATATATTAACTTCAGTCTTCATCCAAGCAATGAAGCAGCTGGAAGCTGTGTCACACATGAAAGGACAATGTTTGGAAATGTTTGGAAATAACCAGTCTTTAGCTACTTTTGGACCTAAATTTTGTTGTAGGATTCTGTTTGTTTTCCATCCCATCCTGTGAGTGGCATTTATACCTGTTACCATGTTCATACTGCAACACAGCTGAATCTTTTGAAAACCCTTCAGACGGCAATAACTAACTCAATAACTTGACCTAAGAAAAAACACAGGTCAGGTACTGAGTCCTGAATACACAACTCTGAATCGGATTTAGGGGTCACAGTGAGCAAACAATTCAACATGAAATTCCAGAGTGGTGCTGAAGCAGAAAGTGCTTAAGACGCTCTTTGGATATGAAAGCAAAGAAATAGCACACCCTAGCAGGATGTAATTTTACCTCAGTACATGGTGTTGGTGAGCCCAGCATCAGAAAAACAGGCTGGAATTCATCAGCACTAGCTTAGAAGAGATTTTTCTCATCCAGAAATAGATACGTGAGCTGGGAGAAGATGACTTATCTGCTAGCAGAAAGTGATTGCAAAGGGAACCTCTCAGAGCTTTGCAGTCTGGTGAGATGAGTCCCATCTTTGCTGTTCATGCTTTGCTTGCAGGGTGTTGAGAAGTTGGAGGCTGGTCAGAAGAGGGCCATGAAATGATTTAACAGCAAGAGAGTTATAGTTACAGGCTCAGTCTGTTCAGTTTATCAGAAGAAAAGTTGGAAGTGACAAGATTAAAGTGTACATTGAGGAGAGAAAATACGGACCCCAAAAGGTTCTTTATTTTAACAGACAAAGGCATAAAAGGAATGAATGGCTGCAAGCTCAGGCTTGTTAAATACAAATGAGAAATTAAGAACATTCATTGCTTGTAATCAATGGGAAACAAATTACCAGGATTGGTAGTGGATTCTTAATTTTCAGATAACTTCAAATTATAACTGGATAGAAGATATACTTTAGCAGAACACAAATTATTGGGCTTAATATAATCAAGTACTCTTCATTTGCTGTTGCTAATAGGAGCATTAAATCTTTTCAGTCACTGGGGCTCCCGAATGATACACTATCTACAGATCTTACTCTCATTTCTTTTTATTCAAAACACAAAATGTAATTTTGTTGTTTGATTGTTTTTCCAACAATGAGTGTAGGAAGGAAACGTCTGGGAAACTACAGGATAATAAATAAATAAATAAATAGCATATATAAAATGCATTTTCAAATGTGGCTCTACTTCCCCTCAAGAGGCTTGAATCTAATATTTGTTCCAAGCTGAGCATTTCGAGTCCTTCAGCAAAATTCATGCTAATAGATCCCATAGCTTTGGATTCTGCCTCCACCACCCTGACATACTCAAGAATGTCATATTTAAACAGCAAACACAAAATTCCCATTATTATTCCAAGTGAGCAAACTGCCTCAGAACCAGCAGAACTAATGCAGATGCTGTCATATGTATTTCTTTACTGCAGTGCTTCTTTTCTTCTCCACACTAAACCTGCACTTTCCCTCTACCCATGCCACAATAACCCTGCAGTCCCTCGGCTCCTCACCTGGCTCGCCCCACATTAACTCTGGTTTCCTTCTTCCTTTGGACACAGAATAGCCAAAAAGTACCCTGTGTGGTCCATCCTCCCATACCCACAGTACTCTTACGTCTCAGTCGTGTCCCTTTCTCTGTACATGGGTTGACATCACGCATGTGCTGACCGACCAGGCAGCCAGTATGCGTGATGGATTTGTTCTCACCGGGTTGCTGGCAATAACACTTAGACTCACTCTGCAGCCTTTCCCTCTTTGCAGGGCATTAATTTAGATCTCTCTCATCTGCCCTGCCACAGACTTTCATGAAATTTGTAGGAAATTCTTTGTCATTGATATCTTACCTTTCTGCCACACTGGGCTGTAGTCAGCACATGATGGATGGATGGGCCAAGACAGCAAGATCGCATAAACTGTATTCCCCTGGGAAACCAGACCGAAAACACATAAGGTATGTATTACAGAACACACTGCCTTAACTTTTCTGGCCTGTAAATGTGTTTAAAACATAAATCTTCCATGGGAAATATGCAAGTCAGTGAGAAGCAGAACAGAGTGCACAGAATGAGTCCAGGATGATAAACTAAGTGTCTGTACCTCCAGAAAGTTAACTCTGCTTCTTTCCATGGACAAGTACTTTTTAAATATTGATTTCCTTAGAGTAATAACATATCTCATACAACATTAGATATTACAAAAATTCCTAGAAATATAAAAATGGATTTCAGAAGCTTCATTCTTCCACCATTTATAGTCTGAAAAAAGTTATCAAGTCTTCCTTCAAAAGGTTCAAAAATCTGAGCTAAATATAGGGTTACATGAAATGTATTCTTCTTTTATTTATTATTGTATTTTTTCCTGAGTATCTTATGTGCATTTGTGTCATCAGCAGGACCTGTGAAAGTAACTGAACATGGAGCAAGTGATAAGATCAGGCCCTAAATCTGCAATGCTGGTAGCTTCTATTCTAAAAAACAGAGGTGGAGACAATAGGAGTCTTTGTATTCTCTTTATACACTCATTTAAATTAACTGTAAAGTGACACTGTTACAGCTGGACTGAGTTACTTCTAGTTGCTCTAACAATATGTAAAGTATTAAGAATGCAAATAGTGACAATGAAGTCAAAGATATGGAAGTCTGCAGTGGGCTACATGAAGAACAACTTTACATCAGGAAAATGGCTTTGGCAGACCAACTTTTGCAAATTTCTCTTAACAATGATTGTTAAAGATGTTAAAGTACAGATAATGAACACCACTGTGAAGTCCACTTTGAAAGTAATTAAGCCCATGTGCCCTGAAGTTCTTGGAGGAGGGGATAATGAAGCAGAACCTAGAAAACCTAGATAACTGATGTAAATGTAACTGGGATTTGAACTGATAAAAAATAATTACCACAGTGTATAAATAAGCCAACTTTCCAGTCTCCTACATAGACTAAATGGCATAAAGGACTATGTAGAGCCAACTAATTTAATTTAGGTATTTCATATTCGTTTCCATATTTTTACATGTCTGTATTTTTTAAAGAACTATTGTCATGGAAATGAAGATTTTTTTCCTTTTATTTGATTTTTGACAGGCAATTTTTTTAACTAGAATTGTTCTCTCTCTGCCCAATGACCATTTCTTTCCTCTGTCAAACTTATTTTAAGTAGCTAGCAGGGCAAAAAATATTGCGTGCTAGTGAAAATGGGTACAATCTCTAACACAGCTGGCATGCTAGATGATGTTTTCCTAAGAAAACGTTACTCTCTGAGGAGAAAAACAGATTATTTATTTACTTATTATACAGGTCCTTTCAGGATATTGCACATCCTGAGGAATTATGACTTTTTTAATGCTTATCTGTTCTTCTTTATATGATTTAAAAGAAATTATTTGATTGCACCTGCTTCTGTTGGCTGAGCTAAGGGCTAAAATAAGGAATAAAGAACAGGTACTGATGAATTTTAAGAGGCTCTACCTTCATGTGAATATACACTCAGCACTGCTCTCGTTTCTCTGTAGACACTAACCAGAAATGTTGGAACAATCACCTGCCCTGCCAAGAATTTTCTGCAAAGTCAGATTGAGTCTAAAGGGTGTGATCTGCCATGCTCTCAGCTCTTCTGAGAAGAAAAAGGAAGTTAAAAGGATACAGCTGTAAAAGAATTAGTCAAAAACAAGTGTCTGATTTGTTCTGGGATCAAGAAGACCTATACCAATAGGTTACATGAACTGAAACAGCCCCATCAGGAGCATACACGAATGCTTAAAACCATTTCCTATGGATGAAGCAGAGAAAGACCTTGGGCCTGGGTCTCCAACATCCAAGGAGCAACTTCAAATGATTGGGATGGTTTTCCCTGTCAGCCTGTTTGGGAAAAGGCAAGAAGCTGACACCAGGTCCGCCAAAGTACTTAGGCTTTCAGCTCTCACTCAGAAGCTTAATAAATTCTGCAAGGGGAATTGTGAACTCCTGGTCCCAGGGTAGGAATAACCCGGTGTACCAGTATGGGCTGAGGCCAACTGGCTTGGAAAGCAGCTTGGCAGAGAAAGACGTGGAGGACCAGGGGGACAACCAATTGACCATGCACCAGCAATGCACCTTTGCAGCAAGGATGGCCATCAGCCTCCCAGGTTGCCTTAGGATGAGCATTTCCGAAGGGGCAAGGGAGGTGATCTTTCTCCTTTGTACAACACGATGAGATAAATGTGGAGTGCTGTGATCAAGTCTCGGCTCCCTGAGCACAAGAGAGACATGGACATACCCAAAAGAGTCCAGTGAAGGGCCATGAAGATTATGAAGGGACTGGAGCATGTGACATGCAAAGAGAGGCTGAGAGAGCTGGGACTGTTCAGCCTAGATAAGGGAAGACACAGGGAAATCTTAATAATGTTTGTAAATACCTGCTGAAAAGCATAAAAATGATGGAGCCTGTCTTTTTTCAGTGGTGCCCAGTGACAAGACAGAAGGCAATGGGCACAAATTGAAAAAGGAAATTTCATTTAAATGTAGAAAAAAAATTTATTTTTATTTTTATTTTATTTTATTTTATTTTATTTTACCATAAGGATGGCCAAATACTGGCACAAGTTGCCGAGAAAAATTGTGGAGTCTCCCTCCTTGGAGGTATTCAAAACCCAACCAGACATGGCCCAGTGCTACCTACTCTAGGTGGTCCTTCTTGAACAGGGGTGTTGGACAATGATTCCTATTTGGGAGGCACCTGTGCAGGACTGGGTAGCCAGTGATCATGGTTTTCTCTCTTGGCACATTTTCAGTATTCCATAATAAGTAAAGTAAAATATAGTTTAAGCAATTTTCTGTTCATTTTTAACATCATTTCCCTCTACCTTTATCTTGGCTACCACAGATTTTAATGTTGAGTTTTTTAGTCAACACCAATTAGACAGATCTCAAGCAGGGAAGCTGCGTTAGGCCTAATGCAACACCTGTGATGTGAAAGCATTATATAGACTAAGAGCTGACAGTCCACCCTTGGGAAAATGTGAAAATTGGGCTTAGAGCCTCAGTTTAAACATGGATTTTGCTTGTTAAGTTCCCAGCAGGTCAGTGATTCAGTATATGCACTCAGATAACCACAGACAAGATATCTTGAAAATGACACCTTGTTACTTGCAGAGTGGAAAACATGGGATGAACTATTAACTTTCCGTCTCCTTCCTCTTCCTATTATTAGCTTAACTAGCTCATTTCTAACTCCTGTACCTATCAAAGGAAGAAGAAAAATAACAATACGTATGTTCTGCTTTACCATTGCTGTGACATGTTCCAAGCACATTCATGGACCAGGTAACCTAGTTAAAGGCTGGTGATAGACTGCATTCAGATGCATCACAGTCTTTCACAATGCACAAGCAACGTTTTCCATTGGCTCACCATATGCTTGACAGAGCAGGAACACTTATTTAAGTGTACTTGAAGATTCTGTGTTTTGAAGTCTTAATCTCCCTGTATGTCAGTTTTTTATCTGTAAAATATGCTCAACAGCCCTTCCTTTCTGCAGTCGTTTTCTCTTGTCTACTAAAACTGCAATGTCTTGAGGACAAGGATTGTCTCTTTTCTATTTATTTGTCTATCACCTAGTGCAATGCAGCCTCTGGATGCTGTCATAAGACATTTTAACAGGGTATTACCAGACTGAACTCCTAGACAATGTAATGAAAATTAGTATTATCCATCATAAACCTGACAATATTACAAAATAAAATTGTGTAATCTGGAACACGACATTGGCCTTTGAATAAACACTGGAGATTTGATGATTGACTTCAAGAGAAGGCTTAGTATGGGACTTGCAACAGACAATGCAGTGGAACTGTCTATCTGATATATTTTGATATGAAACTAGTTAATCCCCTGATACGCATTTCTTGTTTTGCTGCTTGATGCATGAGGACAGGATTCAGAGTGTATATGGCTGCTCATCTCTCCTAGCTTTCCTTTTCAGTCCTCTACAAAGGATCCTCATCAAAACTGGGTACAGATGCTAGCAGCAGGTTGACTGCACTTAAAGGCACAGAGTCAGCAAAACCTTTTTACCAAATAGACGTGCAACAAGCTTTTGCAGGGATTAATTAGAGCATTTTCAGACCAGGGGTTTAGTCTTGCTGATCAGTGAATATTCCTGCCCCATTCACCCAACTCATTCTTAAGAAAGGGCTGCAGCCTTATCTATGGACCAAGCCTCATGACCATCCACAACACTGACCCCCAGATAAATTTTCTCTTTGTTTTCTCATGCACTTAGCTACCTTTCAAACTCAGCATCTTACCTTAGAGTCTAAAAGCACCTTCCTGACATCAGAGTGCTCCCCAGGGCATCAGCCCACTGGGTCTTTGATTAGAGCAAAGAGATCCTTTGGGTGAGCTACAAGAGGGAATTTTGCCTGTACCTTAGCACAGAGACATAATATTTCATTACTTCTGATGTTTTCTTTTACATAACCCTCTTATGTTTTCTTTTACATAACTCTCTTATGTTTTCTTTTGAAATTTTCTTGCTTGAAACATGACAGATATTTTCTTGGTAGACCCTTGGAGGCCCATAGAAAGGCGAAGAAGGTTGTGGTCACTGCTGTTAGCCGAAATCTAATCCTCTTTGCAAATCCTCTTATTTCAAATCTACTTCTGAAGTGAGAGGCAGATTCTCAGGGGAAGACCAAAATCTTCAAGGGGGGCAGTTGTATACCATTAAGCAATAAAAATAGTGCAAACTTCTTAACAGTTTTTTTTTTTTTTTAATTGATGCTTAAAGCAATTACAACACAGTCTTGCTATCGCCTGTACCAATGTGATGTAATGTGTGTTGCTCCATAGGCAGGTTGCTGTAGCTAATTTTCTCTAGCGTTTTTCTTTGGAACCAACAGCATCCCTCATTAGTTTCTTTATTAGTACATTTAAATACCTTCTTAGCACCATTAAGTCAGAAATGGCTTTATTCTTCGTTCAGCAGCATTTGTGTTCAACATATTTTCTCAGTACTCCCTACAAGGTTCCTTACAGCAGATGTTATGATGCACTTGAAGGAACGTGAACCAAATTGTAGGTAATGGTCCGTGCTTATTTGTTTTGTGTAAACTGTGGTTTCTATAGCTACTGTACATCTGCTTCATGCCATTTGCTGATCATTTTCTGTAGCTGTCTCAGTCTAGATATTTAAAGCATGCTGTACTGATAATGCTCAGCACAGCAATCTGATAATGGCTTGACATGTGAACCAAGTTACAAATTTGGAAACGTGTTTGAAAACAGCTGTTAAGTCTACATAGTAATTGTCTGTCTACTACAGGCAAAATGGTCATCTCACCAAAAATCGTAACACACAGAGGTCAGGTCTCAGCAAAGGACTCGAAATTTGAGAGCAATTACATGAGGTCTCAAGCTGGTACCTAAACAGGGCTTCTGGCACCGGAAGCCAAAAGCAGAGACAGCAAATCTCTCTGTAGTCTGTTCTTCTACCAAAACAAGAAAACATCCCTGGTTGAGGGATATAGTTCTGCTGGGGTCAGTGGAATTATCTGAGACATGCCCCAAGGATAAATTTGACTCTGTTTTTCTATTGAAGTGTTGTCTTCTAGCAAACTTTGTCTTTATTGAAGGAATACCTTTTCTGTACTGAATGCTCTACTTCTCTCTCTCTGACACTGAAAATTTGGCTTAAACTACTGGTGCCAAAGAGTGACATTGAGGACTTTGTTAATTATTCATCATTTGTGTATATATATATTTTTTTCCTCCTGACAGCCTCTATCAGCCATTCTACCTACTTTTTCTGGTGTTGGTAGGTTAGTGTGAGTTCATTTTTCTAAGTGTATAATGGAGGCAAAAAAGCTGAGTACGTCCATTCTGCCTTTATACTGTGCTTTCAAGAGGAAGTTGGGCTTATGTGATCTGTTTTTCAGGTGCTTTATAATTTTTCATATGTCAGCTAACTTCATCTGTATCTGACCAAGATGGTACAGATTTCAAAGGTATTCCATGTCTACAGACTACCTCTCCTGGCTCTTTTCCCCCCTATAAAACAGCCAAATTAGTTCCTCCACTGACAGAAATGCTGCGACACTCCCAACGCTGTGCACCACTGCAACGCTGTAGTATTGACAGCTGAGAATCCACCAGGCAGACAGCTTCTGGGAACAGGACTGCTGAAGCGCTGCAATACATGAGCCTGCTGGTTTGGGATAGTGCTAAATGCTACCTTACCTTTCCAGGTAAAACTTTGGGTGTTGTATTCATTCTCAGCATTTTTTTTCCAATGAATTTTAAGGCATTAAAGACCATTTCTGGTCTTTACAGCAACACAAGAAAACCTGAATCAGTTACAGAGTGCAAAAGTTTCTTTATACGAGTTTAATAGGCTTATTAATTTTTATTATGATGAGAAAGCACCCAGCACATTAATTGCCTTCAGCAACTGTCATGTAATAACTGGCTGGGTTTTATTAGTTCATAATACTGGTCCTTCTGTCATAATCTGACATTATTGATTTTCTAAATAAAATGAATAAAAACAAATGTTCCTTTACTCTCCTTTCTTTCCTCCTAGAATTTCAGATACTCTCCGTATTTTCTTTTAGCTCTGGCAGCGCTCATGGAAAACACAGTTTGTGGGGAAGCGAAAAATGTTTGTTGCATATCACAGAATCATAGAATGGTTTGGGTTGGAAAGGACCTTTTTGAGATGTTATAGCTCCAAGATAAATGACAAATTAGATCCAGAGTACAAAGGGAAATCAGATTCTTTACTCTAGGAAGAGTGTGAAACTCAGCAAGAAGAAAATCTTACAAAGATGCCACTTGTATGGTAGGAAGAGTTTGATGGAATTAATTATGAACATTTTAATCATGAAAACATGAGTTTAAACTAAGCATAGCCTAAGCAAGAGAAGTCCATCTGGCTTTGCACCCAAGTTAGAGGCATTCAGACCTGCTCTACCTGTTCAATGCATCACCGTGGGCCATGGTCTGCACGGCTGCGGTGAAGATCGCGGCAGGATTTTTTTTCCATTTTGCTCAGAAGAAGTTTAATTTTTCACGCAGGAGAAGTTTCTCTGGCTCTTCTCCAGCAGCTTGTACCATTGATGTGACAACAAGGCATGCGACAGGCTTGCTTGTCATGCTGCTGGCAGGAGCTGCATGAACGAGGCATCCCCCAGGGAGCAAATGGGACGGCGGGTGCTGCAGGAGGGAGATAAAGCTCTTTGCTCATGGGGGCAGCCAAATGCTTCCGCAGGGCACAGCGGGGTAGTCCCTGCAACAGCAGCAGGAACGGGTAGGAAATGTGCCACAACTCACTCTCAGGCTGCTTTTTGTCTGCTCAGGTGTTCGGTACAGATACGTCCATCTGTGCCGGCGATGGTGCTGCTGGTTGCTCCCCTCGAAAAGCATATGGGCACCAAGGCAAAGGCAACTTTCTTAAAGGAGTCATTGAGCACAGTTAGTGATGGGGCTGTTCTCCAAACTCTCCCCAGCACGATTATTGTCCTGTTTGCTGCTCAAGACAAAGTGTGTTAAATGTGACCCATTTACTCTTGTCAGCCACTGTGTAGTTCAATGTGGCAGACCACAGAAGGGGGCGGGCGATGCCGATAAAATGGTATTTGCTGCATGAAGTAGCAACATCGACTTGGATGCATGGATCAGATTTAATACTCAGTCTTTCATTTTTCTCCTCCCTTAGCAGCATTGCTTCTAATCATAATATATCGTTGGTTATCCCAATATGAAAAGGTGTTAAATGAGGCAATGTTTTTTTTTTTAATTATTATTATTATTATTTCTTGGATGCAGAGAAAATCCTGGCTATCATAGGTATGAATGAATAAAATGCATCATGATGCTAGAGAAGCACAACCTGATTTTATGTCTCTCTTTAAACCTGAATATAGAAAAAAAAAAAGTTGTTTTTTATATAAACAAATATAATTCAAATGTTCGAAGCAAAAGTTTTCTTCCTTATACATCACTGATGGATTTAAAGGAATCACAAGGTACCTGCTTGCTGAAATTCCTGATCTTGCTGAAAAAGCATGTCGGTCTAATTTTTTTTTCATTTCTGTTTTTTATAATACCTTACAGAGTATATAATTGCAGTTTTATAGAGAAAGCATACAGGCTATCAGTTATATGTTAACCAATGTTTCAAGAAAAAAGACCATATTGCATTTATATAAATCTCTTCCTCCAGTACTGAGCTAACTCTCACATTTTCCCTGCAGCCAGAGAGACAATGATCCAAAGTGTGAATAGACTTAAATGCATTTACTTCAAGCAAAGGGTTATGACCTGGTTTAACTATATCCTGGAGACTAGTTTGACTGTCAAGCATGTCAGGATTTGTAGGGTTGGTGCCTTAATCCTCCAGGCCTTTCAGTGATATCTGATGCTATATTCACTTTTTCAGGGCTAATAAATGCCACAGTGGATGATTACCTTTAAATATTGTAGCTGTTGAAAGTAAATTATTGGTGGGCTCCACCTCATTTCATTGAAGACAGCTTTTACTTACATTACATTGAAAAATAAATAAAATAACAGATGGATCAGATAATCCATCTTTTTATCAAAGGACAAAAAATGTAACTGGAACTGTAGATACTTAGTTTGTATATGTATACTAAACTGAATTAGAAGGCTATTTTTTGACAATTTCTCATTCTGGTATTTGATTTTTCAAAGAAATCAATATATATTTTTGTTTCTAGAAAGAAAAATGGCCAGACACATATGTTGGTGGATCATTTTTTAAATCAAATTTGTAAACTGCAAATAGGTGCTGCATAGCTTAGTGTTAAAATGTGTGCTTTCTGGTGCAAAGTAGGCAATTTCTTGAAGAGGGTGATTTTTCTTCTCACTGTGTATTTGGAAGAGTGGAAATACTGGAAACACATGCATATTTCTACACACGGAAATACTGGAGAAAGGAAAAATCTCTTTCTTACTGTTAGAAAGAAGGTTTGAGGCAGTCAGGAGCTCTACCTTTGCCTAAATTAAGAATACAGAGAAGGAGCCAAAAACCCTTGTTGTGGAAGGAGAGTTAAGTAGCTGCCTACATGCTTGGCTGCAGGAGGAAACCTTAGGCTACCTGTAGTGAGACAGTGAAGTGCTTCAAAGTGGTGCTCAAAACCAACTTATATACTGAGCAGAAAACACACACAGTGAGAAAATGTGGAAAGAGAGAATCTCCCCTCTTTGGAGCTTATGTCCCTGACTCAGAGATGGAGAAAAATGTCTCTTCATTGAGGATTCACACATCACAAACCTTCCTTTCTAGCAAACACAGTGCTTGGCCACAGTTTTGGGCAAATCCTTTGCTCTGCTGCAGCGACTGGAGGTTACAGCATGTAGCTCAGGGGTGAGCATGCAGCAGTATGGGCTTTGTGTAAAACTGATGGGTAAGCGTCGGGAGGGCACTGAGCTCTCCATCAGCAGTGCCATTGGGACACCCCAGGAACCTGGCATCCTTTCTTTCAGTGCCCCAGGGACCTTGCATCCCTTCCCAAGTCTCTCTGAAACTCTTCACACTCTCTACCACAGACTGGGACTCAGAGCCAGAGCATCCTAGGACACAATTCTAATGTCTGCTAATCTGGGACAGTGCAATTGATGATTTTAGTACCAGAAGCACTTAGCACGGCATGGAGAATCAAGAATTATGTTTCTGTATTTCGGATACTTACTCTGCATGAATTGTCCTACAAGGAAAAGCAGGAATCCCAATAGATGGAGAGATTTTCCCCACCCTTTGCCCCTCCAGTGCAATCATATGCTGCCTCTCCTCTTTGAAGGATGCAAGGCTTGCACTTCATGATTCCTTGCCTTACTGAGGCAAGGGTTTCTGCTCCCCAAACCTACCCTCTGCCTCAGTCAGTCACTCCATGGGAAAACCTCTCCGCTTCAAAGGGTGCAGAAGATTGAGAAGCACGTGAGAAATGCTGAACTGTTAAATCACTTAGCTTCTTCATTCACTCCTGCATTCTTGCAGCCTCATTAGATATAATCTAGAGTCTTTTTTGGGGGGCGGGGTGGGGAGGGGAGTTGTTTTTCTGAACCACTTAGCCCTCTCTTAAAGGAAACCTTTATGAACAGTTGGCAGAACTTTTCACCCCACTCCAGAACAGAGTATTTGGGTATAGACCACAACAAGTTTGTCTCTCTTTGTTCATGATGGCCTTCTAACATCACCCCAGCAGGCACTGAACACTGTCTGGCCCCCTTTTCACACCCAGGCAGTGTAACACAAACCGCTGTCCACTGTCATCGTGCAGCCAGACTTTCCAGTTGCACATGGAAGTCACTGGAGTGTGGGGCCAGAGGACGACCACAAAGGAGAGAAGCAAAGAAAATGCATCTCCACATTAGAGATGTGTATGCAGCAGCAAGCATCAGCTGCATGTTTCTGTGAGGAGGCTCTACTTCAGCCAGCAGCAGAAGCACTACTTCACACTTATATGATGAAGAGATATCATATTTGTGGTAATGGTACATTTAATAAAGCTGGGGATTGCAGTGCTGAGGGTTGCGGTGCTCAGGGTTCTGAGACATGGACAGCAACTGCTTCCTCAGCACTTCTCCTGTTATAACATTATATATGGAGAGAAATTGGTGGTCAGTCTGTCTGTCTCCCTTCCTGGTTGATACAGGGATGGCCGGGCTTTGCACCTGGATCAGAGGCCACAGGGCTTGGTGTCACAATATTTCAGGCACTTTCCACTGAAAATAAGTACGTGCCAGCTGCAGGAGGAGCAGCCAGAGGAGGCCTGGTGAGATGATGGGGCAGTGTGTGTGGGCAGTCTTCTCCAGTAGCAGCAGGATGGGCTCCAGCCACTCCGTACCCTGGTTTGGCCTGGGAGCAAGCACTGTTCACTGGACAAAAGCCTTTAGCAGTGTGAATGTAGCCACAGAGGGAAATTGTTCAGATGCTCATAGCTGCCCTCTGAAGGTGCCCATCCCAGCTGATATGATGGGAAGCCTAGAATAGCCAGTGGATAACAAAGATGCCAAAAGTCGTTGAATAAATATTAGCTCCCCCATCCCTTCTGGGTGCACTGCCTGCATAGAAAAGCAGGCACAATCGCTGCAAAAAAAAAACTGATTGAAAGCGAGTAGAAATTTCCTCTCCATTTTTTGACTGCTGATGGGCAATTTATAGGCAGTAGTGCCAGAATCTCAGAATAATCTACCCGAGGTTGTGCATTATTAAAATAATTAATCAGACAACTAAACAGCTTTTAAAATTTATTTCCTGTGATATATTTCTTCTGGTATTATAGGCAATTACCTTCTAGAAAGAGAGTAATATAAGCTATGGTGCCTCCAGTCACCTCCTTCCCACCATTTACTTGCTGTAAGAGATCAGTTATGCACATCACCAGCAAGGCTTGCAGTTCCTTGTATGCATATTGTACTTTCTTAGCCATGTCTGCTCCGCTCTCTTCCCTCTGTTTCCTCAGATGTTAGAAACAACAAGACCATATCCTCACAGTCTCAAGGAAGGTAAAAATAACTGCTGCCCTACCTTCTGGGGACGGATCAGGACACCATTATCTCACATTTCTTCCCTTTTCTTGTGTATCAGTACAAGCCCAAGTGCTCCTACTCCAGTCTTCGACACACAAGACAATGTTGAAATATTTTTCAGAATCACAGTACTGATTTTATGTATTTCTCAATACCTGCAGAAAGAGGCAACTCTTTTGGGGTTTGACATTTCTTGTAACACAGAAGCCAGGGCCCTGGCTCTGCAGGTAGCAGCTCTCGGTTAGGGCTGCAGAGCACTCGAAGGAGGGCAAAAAGAAGTAAGGAACTGCATTTAAGCCTGGAAGCTGATGTTTCCCTTTGGTCAACGTCCTATCCATTAACCATTCTCAGTGGTTTCTGGCTCTTGCTGCCTTCTGCAGGTGCTCTGGCAAGCCACCGTGGGTCAGCTGGTGGCTTGTGTGTCAGCAAGGTGCTTGGAGGAACTGATGGGGAGCATTGCCAGGCTCGGCAAGGTCCATCAGCTGTGTCTTGTCTCATGCAATTCCTCTTGGCTTTGTGGAGCAGGCTGCTTGCTCAAAATGCTACTATTTGGCCAAAAAATGAGATGGAAGGGCACAGTTTGGCATCACTCATGTCTGAGCATGAGGGACAGAGGACATAGCCCATGTGAGTGCAGGAAAGAACTCGGTGTTGAGCGTGTTTTCCTAAGGCTACTGAGTCAGACCAAAGCAGCTATATCTAGCTCAGATAATTTGAACAATGAAATTCTGAGCAATTCTCTCCAGTCTTCCTAGAAAATAGTCTTCTGGTCACTTCCTCAACTATTGCTTTCTATTTATGAGTGCATGCTCTTTTGATGAATAATTCAGCAGTTATATTTATTTCAGAGTATTAGACTCCCAGAGGTGTTCAGATGTCCTTTCTCAAATTCCCAGAGCAACCTAAGGAATTCCCTTGGGTCTACACTCCTTTTACATCTCTGCTCCAAAATTTAATACATGAATGACTTAAAGATTGTAAAAAAATAATAGCAGATATAATAATACCTTCAATCTTAGAAGGATCGAGTTTTTTAATCTTTATTATTGTTTCCCTAGCAAAGTAATTCTTTTACTCTTGCTTTTTCTGACTTGTATTAGTTATATTGGACTTTTTACCTTACAGCTGCTTTATTTTTGCTTTAGTATCTCATTTGAAATGGTTAGTCTTTGAATCATCAGACTGTTCATGAAACTACAGGAAAAGGGTAGCTAGACTGTAATCCTCAGTCTGAGTGAGGAGACTAAGCCATTATCAGGTAGTAATAAACTTCTCATTAGGAAACTGATTTTGTGATTTACTTCTCCCCAGTGTAAAACAAGTCTAGCTTTGCTACTGTTCTTGGTCTTTCCAAGGAAGATAATGTCTTACCTTATATAAAACAGATTAATAGTGAAATACATCCAAAATAACCTGCAGAAGGGAACTCATCACCCAACAAAACATGGTGCAGTGATTGAAGAACAGGCCTCTCCTAAAGTGGTCTGAAGTTTCTCTACCACTGCGCACAATAAAAAGTGTATTGAAAGGGACTGCAGTATTACATCCAAGTTTGGAGACTCTGGAGAGGAGACATCTCCAAACTCTACTTCTCCAGTCAGAAGCATGGACAGGATAAAATCATGCTTGTTCGCTTCTCTGCGAGATCTGCCTGTAGATTTATTTAGTACGAGATGGAGCAGAAGCACTGCCTATTATTAAGGTGGCTTAATAATTTCATGTACTGCATCCTGCTCAGTGACTGCACAGCAAATCTTTTGCTGGGCATTTCTGTCACTGCTGAGAAATGAGCTATGCCACCAGGAGTGGTTTACCTTTATCTGAAGACTGCTTTGTTGGCTTGGCTGTAAGAGATGATAATAAAATACGCATAACACACCCCGAGAAGCACAATATATGGGCCTCATGCTGCAGCAGCAGGCTCACCTCACTCCTGCAAAGAGTATAGAAAAGTGCCAGAGGACGTAAAAGGCTACAGGGCAAACTTGCTCCATGAGCTACCACAAGAGTGAGAGCAATATTGTGCAGGAGATCTTCATCCATTGCACCAGCAGCAGTCAGTATCAGCTGTAGGACAGGCAGCAGGGCTCCTGTAGGCTGGGGTTGGGTATTTCCACTGTCTGAACCAACCCTGTGCTGGAAGCTGTGAGCTTTTGGGGGGAAATTAAAGATGGATTTCTGGGTCTAAAAGCACTCAGAAGAAAAGGGTAAACTGTGGGTCTTCAGCCTATGTTATAAGGAAAGCAGAATTAAATCTACATAACCCTTAGTTGAGATTTCTCTGACTTCAGTTGCCAGCAATACCAAGTATTATAATTTGTGTTTATGAGTATAAGAAATATCCTCTGTGTTATTTTTCACCCCGAAGCAGTTTGTCATGCAACGTGCTAGGCAATGCTGATCCCTTGTTAGAAACATGTTGGGGGCAGTGACAGGTCACACTAAATAAAACTTGGCAGGATTTTGTACTTGGAGTATGATTTGCTCTGAGTTTCCCTCATCATCTGCATCAGGAAATGCATGAAATCACTTCTTTTGTACATATTCAAACTGGCCATAAATTTTTATGGCTAAGTTTACTGATCTTATACAAATGATGCCAACAGAAGAACAAAGAGCACCGGTTCTTGTTTCAGAGGTGACTCATGCTAGCTAGCAATTTATCATGGGATCTTCTGCAGGCCTATTTTTGGTCTGTTCTCTACACACAACCTTACTGAGGGCTCCCAGGTGTTCTTTCTCAGAGCAATGTGATATTATGGGGATTGCCCTGAAACGAGGGAACGTGCTCATTAAAAATGATTTCTGGTACGAAACTGAGACAACTGGAGGTGAAAACGTCTTCTTGTTTTGACCCTTTTCCTTTTTGTGGAGGTACGATGCACAAATGTATTTCAGAGTAAGGATAACATGTTCTTAGAAAGAATGAGTGCAGCCTGGAGGGAGAGGAAGAATTTTGTTTGTGTATGTTTTCTTCAAGATATATATCTACCTATCTGCATAACTGAAATTGCCTATTAATACTCAGTTTGCTCTGGAGAAATTTTCATTTGTGAGTACACAAGAGGAATTGACATTGACTAATCAAATCAATAAAATGCAGCATCTCTGTGGGTGGATTAAGATGTAATTAAAATGGGATTTCTCTTTTAAAACTATTCCTTTTAAATATGTGTCTTCAGGTAGTAAAACTCAGCATAAATTGGGCTGGGATATAAAATTCTCTCCTCGGGATACCAGATTAAGAGGTGGAAGTAAATGAAAATAATTCTTTTTTTTTTTTTTCTATAAGGTTTCATTTTACTTTTACATTATTGTACTAAATTTGATTAACTTTTCCAAGCAAAATTAAATAAAGTGGATGTTCCATCATGTGCCACAAATTTTGGTACTAAGTGAGGAAATTCATGCACCATATATGTTATTTAACTGTTAAAATACAGATATTACAGGCAAATAAATTAAAAGAGATCATTTCATGGCTACAAAGGCATATTGGATGTTCCAACTGCTAGTTTTTATGTCTCTAGGCTCTGCCCTTGAAACTTGAGGCTTGGTCTGTCTTGTGGCTGGACTACTCAGTTTGAAACTCAGAGACAGCTGCATGTGATAAAGTTTTAAAAATATTTTCAGCAGTATATCTCCCACCCAGGTTTTAAATGGGAATTACTGTCTCTATATATTTTATTGCTTTGAAATATTTTAGTCTGTAGAAATGGCCAAAAAAATGGCTAACAAACAAAAAATGCTAAAGCAAGACAATTATTGCTAACTTTCTCTGCCTTTCCCTTTCTTTTGGTGTACTTCTCACAGTGAAGCATTAGGGAAAAACAAACAAACAAACAAAAAAAAACCCTGAAACTTCCTCTCTGGAAGCCTTTTAAAGGGGAGGTTATAAATGTTTTATATCACATCTGAGGGTATTATGCTGTTTCCTCAGGAGGCCAGGTCTCAATGCGTAACTTTCAAAGCACTGTAGGTTAGTTACCTGCTTCCTCATTTGCTGTTTTCACGATCATAATGGCCCCTTTACTAACCATGAGGCAATGAGTGGCAAGGAGAGTAATGTCTTTGGCTGTAAGAGCATCTCCCTTAAAGACTATTATATTTGCAAATGAAGTGATCTTTCTGTCACCAGTATTTATTTTTTTTAATCTTGCTGCTGATCGCCATGAGAAGTCTTTGCAGAGAACTCTCATTTCCATTCTAAGGGTCTTCTTGCTGTAGTTATTATATTTAAAAAACATATATTTTATATATATATATATATAAACTAATGAATCCCTTTTTCTCCCTGAATGTCTGCCATTCAATCTTTCTCTATACATATACAAAATTCAAAGTGGTTTTACATCAAATGTCCAGGCACTTTATGCATCAGTCAGAAATAGGAACAATACTTCTTCACGTTTTTTTTCTTTTTAATATTCTATACCTGGCTACACTGGGACTGATACCACAGCTCTTTCTCAAGCAAAAGAACTGTGAGCGAGTGAACTGAGCTCTGAGTGGAAGCAGAGGCACCTGTGGCAGAAAACTAATCTCCTAACAGTTCCCCCTGGAAAACTGAAGGCTGCCCTTGCTTGGCTCCACACAATCCCAGCAGACAGCGCTCTGCATCGTGTGAGACTTAATTGGGCAGCACAGCCTCCAGATGCATTCCTTCCCACTTCTCTTGCTTTAGTCTCTGTTCTGATATCTTTATTATCAAAACAACACTGATATTGGAGAGCGCTGGCACAGATTTTGGCCATGATATTTCCAACATGTGTCTGTCAATAAGGCATAAGAAGTGAATTGTTTTAAATACATCCTGGATACAACTGTGATCACGGACCAGGAATGCTGGGGAGAGGTGAAGGCTTAAGTGTCTGGTCTCACTGTTCTGAATATGACAGGTAAAAAGTAATTTGATATTACTGTTCAAACTTTAATAGTCTGCGTTAAGCTTCAGAGTTAACATCCCCAGCTATTAATGAGAATAGCTCCCATCTCTTAGAATTACATCCAGGGAAATCCAGGCTACCCTGCATTTGCAGATGATCTCTGTAACTGTAGAGGAAAGGTATTAATGGAAGCTAATTCATTAACTAAATCATGTAAGCTAATTATGTGAGAGCTTAAAAGGATCTGTGGAACTACATATTGTGGTTGTATTACTTCACTGAACATTGAACTCTGACTTGTGCAAACAGACTTAGGGCACTAGATTATAGGCAGCTCTTAAAGAAAAAGGGAGGAGGAATTAATCACATTTAGGAATTATCTTTCCTTTAATGATAAGTTTTGGTTTATCAAAAAACTTGTACAAAAATACATATAAGTTTCATATGTATATAAATGACAATACAGCTTTTACAGTTTCATTTATTAAGTGCTTTAGAAATATTACCAGTGAACAACCCAGTTAGGATATGCTAATGAAACATCACAGAATCACAGAATTGTCTAGGTTGGAAGAGACCTCCAAGATCACCTAGTCCAACCTCTGACCTAACACTAACAAGTCCTTCACTAAACCATATCACTAAGCTCTACATCTAAACATCTTTTAAAGACCTCCAGGGATGGTGACTCAACCACCTCCCTGGGCAGCCCATTCCAATGCCTAACAACTCTTTTGGTAAAGAAGTTTTTCCTAATATCCAACCTAAACCTCTCCTGGCACAACTTTAGCCCATTCCCCCTCATCCTGTCACCAGGCACGTGGGAGAATAGACCACTCCCCACCTTGCTACAGCCTCCTTTAATGTTAATGTACCTATAGAGAGCGATAAGGTTGCCCCTGAGCCTCCTCTTCTCCAGACTGAACAATCCCAGCTCCCTCAGCTGCTCCTCGTAAGACTTGTTCTCCAGACCCCTCACCAGACCCCTCTCCAGACCCCTCACCAGCTTCATTGCCCTTCTCTGGACTCTCTCAAGCACCTCCATGTCCTTCTTGTAGCGAGGGGCCCAAAACCGAACACAGTACTCAAGGTGCGGCTTCACCAGAGCCGAGTACAGGGGGACAATCACTTCCCTAGACCTGCTGGCCACACTGCTTCTTATACAAGCCAGGATGCTGTTGGCCTTCTTGGCCACCTGAGCACACTGCTGGCTCATATTCATGCCATATTCAAACATGAACTGTCCATCACATACTTCACCACTTAAGAAGGTTTTTGTGCATTGTTTTGGAACTGAAGGTGGTATTTGTTCTAGACTTTTTCTTTCACAGTGCTGTGAGATGCTGTCTTGACAGTGTATAGCACTAAAGTACACATGCATATGGGCTACAGGAATGCTGGAAAAGTCCTCACTGAAGACTTTCCATTCACAAAATCCACGTAGTGTATGACCTATCAGTTCAGTGTAGCTGTTGAACTAACCCAGATGCTTTCCTCTCTGTATCAGGACCAGGAAGAGAAATTCTTACTGAGGCCAACCTGCAGAAGGGATAAGTGCCTTTACTCCACACGATCCCACAGCACAGGCCTCCTGCTTAAGGGTTCAGGCCATCCCTCCAAAAGACAGCAAAAAAGATGTGTTTATAGGAGTGGGCCTGGGGCAAGAATTGAGTCCCAGGGATGAATTTTCCAGAGAACAACTTCACAAGAAGGGGCACACAGTTGCTTGAATTACAGTTTGCCTATGTCCTGAGCTCACAGGCACAAAAACCTCCCAAATGCATTAGATGTCCTCTAAGACACAGTCGTGTCCTGTGATTATTTCAGTCTTTCCTAAAAATATACTTGTGTGTGTGTAATTATGCATGTGATATATAAATTTAAAACATACATATGGAAAGCAAATTAGCATTTATGTCGTAATTTGATGAGCAAGTCATATTCACCTCAGTGGTGGAATTTTTAAGGATATTTAGCCATACATTGTACAAGAAGATGACTGTTAGGACTTAATGGGGCCTTTGGGTGATATAAATGTCTAAAAATTTAACATAAATTACATCATTAGAGGAGTACTGTAATTTAATTTTACTAACAAAGTACTAACAATTGGGTTTAGTATTAGTATTAAATAGTATTAAGCATATTTTCTAGTGATGACTCAGAAGAATTATGGGATAAATTAAGATCTGCTCTCACAGAACAGAAAATGATCTGAGTTGCCCGTTCTCTCCATGTCTTCCCCCCTCATGAATTAAGAAACATCATTGATGTGACGTGATCATAAGCAGAATGTACATGAACTATTTGAAGATAATTGGGCTACAGCATCCAAGGAAAGCACGTCTGTCTGTTTTCCTTTGGAGTGGATTCAAAATTTACCAGGCACGACTATGAAAGGGAAAGCCAGCCCCTGCCTCCTGCTGCTGTGTTAAGCCTCATTTACTTGGAAAAACAATGCAATGCTTTGTGCGTGTGTCATTCTGAAATTCAAGGCAAGCCTTTATTGCTGGCCAGGAGTACGAAGAGTTTGGTCAGGTATCAGATGTGCCTTTCTGAGCTGCTACCTACCTTCAGACACCTCACACCCAACTCCCACTGGAGCCTATTACAGCTCCACAGCCAGAAGCAGACCTTGGGAGCTCCAGCTCCTTTGAGGAGGGTAACACAAGGTGGCTGGCTGGAAAAAAGGGAAGAGACAGAGCAGGTGTACACCTGCCTCGCTCAAAAGCCTGCTTGCAAGAGCCGCTGTGCACTCGGAAGAGCTCAGCTCCTGTGGAGGATAAATATTTGTTACAACTAACAGACATCTTTGCATAAAATTAGCACATTTGGAAGCATGTGTAAGAAAATAAATGAAGCAGAAACACCGCACTGTTTACATTACTTTGATACAAATACTTCACTGCAAACTAGCTACAGCCCTTAAGACTTAACGGACCAGAGCATCCCGCAGAGGTTTCTGCCAGGTCTTCTTGCACAGATATTTTTATTAATTTATTTTAAAAAGGTAATCTCATGACCCCCTTCACTGCTATCCTACTCTGTGGGGACCTGGCTCTGAGCAAAGGTTACAGCTGTGATGACAGAGGGACTGGGCACATCTGTCTCAGAGGGCTGTCTCTCTTTCCAGAGAGGTGCTGGAGTCTCCTCCTTGGAGACCTTCAAAAGCCACCTGGGCCTGGGCCTGGGCCTGGGCAGCCTGCTCTGGGTGTCTCTGCTTGGGCAAGGGTTGGAGTAGGCGGCCTCCAGAGGGCCCTGCCAGCCTCAGCCCTTCTGGGGTTCTGGGATTCTATTTCCAGGAAAGACAGCACGGCTTAACAGGGCAGGGGTCGATGATATACAGAGGACTCCAGCAGAAAGTGTATTTCTGGTGCAATTGAAAGTACCTGGCGTCCTCTTTCCCTGAAGTCTTTTCACAACTGCAATCTCAGTCCATAGATAGGGATTCATTAAATTATTTCTATATGAGAGTTTTGTCCTTCATTAGGCTTTTCAGGATTTTCTTGAAGAACTGTTAGAACAATAAGGAAGGCATCTTGTTGTTGTTGCTGCTCTTGCAAGAGGCAGCGTCTCCAGCAGGGTAAATTCTCTCACAAGGAGTTCTGTAATGCCACAACCAGATTTCCCATGCGCATAGCATTGCGTTTAAAGCCAGCTCAGTGTTTCTCTACATTAAACCGTAGGGTTTCCCCAGTTTAGTAAGCAGTATTTAGCTGTCTGAGGAATTCTTAGGCCTGTCTCGAAGTAAATCATTTAAAAATCTCTTTCCTGGCAGAGCGCTATTATAATGTTGTGTACTTTGTGCTGAGAAGGTGTTACTTACTTCGTGCTAAGAACTGAAGGAGGAGGCCTGGGTGTTGGGGGATCTGTTACACTATCCCAAATGCATTGGTTTTGTTAAAACAGTAAGCGTACTGGGCAGCTAACAAGAAAGTGTGGCGTACTGCTCTGCATAGTGCTACCATTATTTATTTTGCAGCAGCATTTGGATGCTCCTGACAGAGATCAGCAACCCAATGTGCCAGGCAATATAGAAATACAGAACAAAGCTACCCTCTACCCCAAAAAGCTCACAGTAAAAATGACGTGCTTCTGAAAATATTTTTCTCAAAGCATTTAGAACGCCTACCTACTACTACTTTATAGAATTTTATTGTTGAGTCAAAAAGTTATGATAATTTTTGCAGTATTAACAAGTCTCACTTTGCAATATCCATTAGCAAAAATGAAGCTGCAAATGAAATCAGAGTAAGTGTAGTGCCTTTTCTCTCCTTTTTTCAAATGCAATCCTATGTTGTAGTACTTTGCGCCACCAAAAAAGAAAAAAAAAAAAAAAAGAACAATTGATGGGCTAAAGGGAGCTTTGAGAGGAACCTTATGAAAATAATACCATGGAACATTTTCCCTGTCACCACCAAAGATCTGTGTCTCTGAGCAAATTCAAAATATCTCTGCCAAGAGGGATATACCCCCAGGGCTCAAGAACACACCTCCAAAGCTCGCATTCTCCTTGTTGGAATGCCCCAGGTCCCCCTTGGAGTCAGACATTTTTATAATTTTGGAAAAAGGACAGAGTTCCAGCCCTCCCCTGTAATCACTACATTTGATGTCCTGTTGCCTGTACAAAACAGCCACAAAGCCAGGATTACTGGCTGAAAGAGAATCGCTGACATTGCAGAGAGACCCTCCAGGATCTGAAATCGTTGCTTCGCTGCCCATGGGCAGTGTGACGGCCCTGGGTGTTGGAAGGCCATGAAGCCGTGACACAACTTCTGGCACCTCTGCTCTGGTGGCTCTTGAGAACTGAGAAGCATTGGCCTAACACAGAGTCCTCTCCTCTACTGCCCAGCACGTAGGTGGTACAGGATTAGGGCAACTCTGCATCTTGAAGTCACCTCTGTGCACAGGGTTGCCTGAAAACCAAGACCAACCCTTTCCAGGTACACAACCAAAATGTTATACCCAAACAAAGTGCTAACCATGCCAATACCCTTCCATGAAGCATAAATACTTGTATTGAGTGTACCTGCTCTCCTACTGCGGAATGGTATTGTTTCCTGCTAATTATCCTTTGTTTGTTTTGACAAGAAAATGCAAGAATATCCCAGTCCCTTGCTCTTTTTCTCTGAAGGCATACAATCAGACAGAGCTACACAGATTTTAAAGAGAAAAAAATGTCAAAATATTGGCAGCATCTCCATGCTGAAGAAGTAATAAAACCCAAGTGGAGGCAAGGGAGTATTTTGTGCTAAACTATTCACCCAGGATAGGCTTCTGTCTGACTGTTTCACAAGTTATGAATTCTAAAGCTACTCATAAGACGTAATAGATGCTAAAAACTGCCGTGCTAACCTGCACTATCATTCCTGTTATCAAAAGTGTTTATTACAAAATTTTACTGCAATAATGAGCTCTAAGGCATTAGACTTATTATTTCATTTTCCAAAAAAAAAAAAGGAAATAAAAAACACCACACAACAAAAAAACATGGTGACCAGAATGTAAATAGCTTTTGTTTACCATTATTTCTAGAAGTCTGATCATAAGATAAAACTGAAATATTAATTTCCAACAAGAACTGTATATCCATCCCTACCTGTGTATAGGGAGCATGTGTTTTCATGCATATATTTAATTCAGAAAGAGTTATAAATTTTAAAATGTATCATATAAATCTGTGTATATATATATGTGTACTTGTACATAGATATATAATTTGAAAATGTATAAAATTAATTTTATTTATTTGTGTGCTTATGAGGTGAAAAACAAAAGGGCATGGGGAAAAAGGGATTTTCCCTTTTTCTTTTAAAGGCAGTAAGAACAATTCCCAAGATAATGAAGTTGTCTGCACATCTCCCCTTGCACTCCTCATACACCTAAAGAGATTGCAAAGCTCGGATCAGCACATGCTGAGTTTTGGCTGATGCAGAAGAACACTAGAGCAACCCTGAGGTTAAAGTGTTGCGTGTCCAGGGAGGCAAGGGGATGAAGTTCATGTCCTTTGTGTCTGGATGGTGGGACACTGCTCCCCTAGAACAAGGCAGGCTCGGTCAGTGCAGTCTGCTGTGAGAAGCTGCAGTCACAGGCGGGAGGAAGCCCTCTGTGAGCAATACCACGGCACCAGCAATAAAACGAGGGGAGAAGTGGCTGACTGGCAGTTTTGGGTTAGAGAGTTCCTGTCTCCTACATCCTGAGATAAGGATTTGGCAGGTCGGGAGAGTGGTTTTGTACGGTGGGAGGAGAGGGGGATGCAGCCTGCAGGAGATGATGGCACCCACACCTGAGTGCTCTGGATATGGCCTGGCATATCACAAGGCTCAGCACCGTAGGAAACCCTCAGAAAGGACCTAAATCTGAAGCAAAAGTCATGTTTTGCTGTTGAAAGAGTTTGTCCTGAGAGCTGGCTTGATCCTACCACTGGGGTGCTGCTTGGAGTGCTGCTGCTGTTCCGAGGAGCAGCAGGGATGTCTGCGGCGGTGCGAGCTTAAGCAGGATGCGGGGGGAGTGGGGTTGTTTACTCCGATGCAATTTAAGACCTTGTTTAGTTGGTATGATTTTTGCTCCGTATTTTTTCACTGCTTCTAAACAACTATTTTCCTGTGGGCCTCGCCAAATTTATGCATAGCTTATGTTCTACTTCATGATGCAAAAGAAAATTTTAAGACTATTATATTCCTTTGGAAAGATGAACATTTAGGACTAAATCAAAGTGGAGAAGAAAGTGTCTTAAACAACTTTTTCTTTGCAGACAAAAGGCTTTTTGCACAGGAGACAAAATTCTCCAAGCAGCAGGCGTTCCAAGGGATATTACTTCGGATATTGCAAATATCATTTGGAAAGGAAAACACCTCCAGGATTTAGGAAATATACAAAACTAATCAACCTTCTGCTTTAAGTACAAGGTGCTTTAATTTGCTTCTCTCCGAAACATGAGGCAAGGCAGTGCAGATGCTGTCCCTCAGACAGGGTACACGCTCCCCTCGGGAGGGAAGGAGGGAACAACTGTTTAAGGCATTGCTGGAAGGCACGGGGTACAGCACAAAGATAATGGAAAGAAAATGTATAGCACATCCTGGTATCGATATCTGCTGCTGCGCTGGATTAAATGTTGATATGTGAACTAGCTGTGGCTCCAATAATACTCTGAATAAACCTAAATAACCTGAGACTTCTGAAAGAAACTGTACCTCTGCTGCAGAATCTTTACCATTGCCACGTCATTCAGCTGACATTACACGAGGTTTTTGCTCTGCCACATTTCTCTCTTAAACAGTTTGTTCTGTCAAAGATCTTCTCTTTTCTACTTCTCCCCTCCACATGGCAGAATAATGGAAAACAGGACTGGGAGGGTCCTCAGCAGCTCCTCTGCACCATCCACGTGGCTCCTGGCACTGCACGCTGCCTCAGCACGTCAGTGTTTACGACGTCCAATGTATAATGAAGAAAAATATATTTCTATGACAAAATTTTCTTGAATTCTCATCACTAATGCAACCGGTAACTATTATTATTATTTAAAGATGAGACACTTTTTTATCTGTTAATTTCACTTTTGTTGTTTTTTGATTTTGATTTTTGCAGTGTTGTTTGCTCCAGTTTTCCTTCTGAATCAAAAAGCAAACATAGTTTTCTGTGAAGTATTGGACAATTTGTATATGAACAAACCTAGAATTGCTGCCAGGAAGAAGGTGCTTTGCCCCATATCGAAAATATTTCGGATATCCTAAATGCTGTATCAACTGCTAAATGATGGGGACATTTTGTAGTGACTACTACTCAGTTTTGAGTTTTTTTCTTAGTGGTTAAAACAATGATTTAGCTGGTGGAAGCACCAGTATCATCTGCTCTAGGCTGGTGCACCACAGCATTATGTGTTTGAAATAGGTCAAATCAATTCATGTTACTCATTGTCATTTATCAAATGCTATCTGCTATCTCTGTGATTTTCATCAGAAAAATTGCTAAAACTACAAAATCTAGAGTGCTTTATTAAGAACAACAGTAACCCCTACTGGATTGTGACTGTCTCCCTGGAAACCTATGGAATAAAACACCTTGCACTGCTCTGTGGGAAGGCATAGCCTGCATAGCTACCAGGAGAAACAAGTCATTCTTCTGTTTGCAATAAATTTCAGTGTCATCATATCCTGGATTAAATTGGAAATCCTGCTGAATTTACACTTGAGCTTGCTGAAAGACATCTGTTCCTTCTAAATTCAAATTTAGAGCATTTTTTTTTGTATTTACAGACAAAAACAGGCTTATGCCAGCTAGTTTGTTTCTGTGTTAACATTGACAAGCACGAGGATGTGTTTCTTTATGTGCCTGAAAAAAGTGCCTTCACGTGTGATTATTAATATAAACACACTGCCATGATCTGCTGAATGCCTGTCCCAAACTCATCCGAGCCTTCTTGGAGCTTATGGGGGATTGTAGGGGGTTTCAGGGAGGAGACACCAGAGACGAGCTGCAGTAAGCTATTGTGCTCGAAGTCTCCCGATCCACTTAAAACAGCACACACACCCATACTGCAAATTCAGCACTCTGTTTCTTCCTGCATCCGTAGGGTTTCTGACAAATGAAGACTGCGTTAGTGGAGCTATTTTTGGTGCCATTTTACTATCCTGGGTGTCAGAAAAGTTTGAGCACTGTTTCTGCATTTTTTTTTCTAGACTATTTTCTCAAACTAAAATCTTCTTTTGCCTCTGGGCTTCCACAGTTTTCTGGTATGCTGGAAAACCAAATAGAAAGGGGCAGACAGGAAAAGAGAAAACCCATGTGCAAGTCTAACAACAGATACCACGTACTAACTTATCAACAAATCTTCAATATTTGATTTTCTTTATTTTATTTGACTTGTTTCATAGGAATTGTATCTTTGCTTACCGAGGCGAAGTAATCAAGCCTGGCACAATGGAAAAAAGGGTATTTGGATCACAGATTATTAAATAAGTGAGCTGGAGAAGAGAGATTCTGCATAGAGGTGTTATGGAGATCTCAATTAATCCAAGAAGCAATAAAGAGCAAAGACTGGGGGATTTGAAAATCTCTTACATGTATTTATAACATCTCTCGAGTGTATACCGGATACATGCATTTTCACACTGATTTTTTTTTCCACGTTTAGTTCAATTCACCTGAAAGAAACAATCGAACAACTATGTGATTTTCCGAAAGGTGTTCCAACTGCTTTTGAAAATGAAGCCCCTTAAACTACTTTGAAAGCTGATCCCCAATCTCTTTAGAAAATGCTTTAGTAAAACCTTGGCTGCTTAGCAGCAATCTGTGCCAACTTCAGTGCCAGTGCTAGTGTAAATCCCCAGTGCTTGTCAGGGGCATACTTGCTCCACGTGGACACTTTGATCCCCTTTGCAATGTGTGGGGAAAATTAGGCACCTAACCTAGCCAACAGAAAATACTGAAGAGATTGGTGTGGCTCAGACTTTGCTCCTCCTCCGTCTCCTCGATTTACATCATATATGTATTTATATATGAAAAATATGCATGCATGTGTATACATATTATATATATAATGAGAATTCTTGTTTCTGATGTTTAAGAGCTCTCTCGATCTCCTCCAGGCTAACAAAAACACCGATTCCTGAAAACAGGGAAACAAAAGCATCGGGTAAAGCCACTGGCTTAAACGGACTCAATTTTTTATCTGCAGGATTTGGCTACTATTTGTTCTTAAGCTGTTAAAGAGAATGAGTGAAGACACATACCTGAGGATGAAAAAACAATTGTCAATACAGTACTTCTTTTTCCTTCTTCAAAACAAGCTTAGATTGCTCAAATGCCCCAAAGTGCTGTCAGTCCACGATCACTTACAGCACTCTTGAAAGGAATGGTATTTTTTATTATTTTGATATTTTACTGCTGTTACTCAGTGCTCTTACATTGCCAGCATGAAGTATACCCTGGATTCTGTTAAAATGTCTATGTGACATTTGATAATGTCAATTTGACAAATGAGTTCTTTATTGCATAAATGCTCACGATTTCACGCAAAGCTACCGCAGGGTATGCCACAGACAAAATTTATACTGGATCAAACAGAGTAGCTAAAGTAGGCTGTGGACAGATACTAAGACAAATCAGCCTGAAGATAAAATCTAGGATAGATCAGCCCATTCCTGGCAAAACTGAACATCCTCCCCTGTTTGGTGTCCCTAAGAATGTGAAAAAACAGCATGCAGCTTAAATACACGGCTAACCAAGTCATCAGGTATACTACTGGGACAGCCCCCAGAAACTGCTCTGTCCTGCTAAAATTTCAGACATCTGCAATAGCTATCTATGACAAGATGAAATGACATCTGCCCCCTTGAATTTCCACATAGTCACAGTCCAAGTACTTACATTAAAAGAAGTTGTAAGAACAAAATAGTTTGCCACCAGAATGCTTTTTTTTTCTCTGAAATTCTCTATTCATTCTCTGTTTTCATTCATTCATTCTCTATTTCAGCAACACTTTTCTTTAATACTTCCATCACAGTAAGAAAATGCATGCCACCAATAAGAGTGCCTCTGTATTTCACTATGTAAATAGACATTTGAAGACTTTAAAATACACAATTTGATCTAGTCATTAAAAACTCAAAAATCCATTACTGTTAAATTTACAATCTAAAATGAACTTGAAAATCAGTAATGCATATACTAAAAAGAAAAAGCTACCAAATCATGTCCAAAAATAACAAGAATAATTAAATCACAATCCCTTAAATTCACTGACGAAATTTCTTTCTAGAGAAAGTAATCATACTACCTAGATAGAAGTTGCTTTTTCACTATTGTGTCATGCAAATTCACAGTGCAATAATCACTTTGACCTATAGAGAAAACAATGACACTTAGCAAAGACCTCAATATCTATGAGGACTTAGAATAATTAAATCAACACTGAGAACACATAACATTAATAAGCAATCTGATAGACATTTTATTTTATTGAGGTATCATTTTTTAATTATGAAGTAAAAGTTCAATCTGAAAAACAACAGTTTCTTGCATATCTAAAATGTCTAGAATAGCGAAACATTCTAGAACACTAGATGGATTTCTAAACTTTTCATCACTGTATGCACTGAAACAACATTGCTAATTTATTCAGATGCTTTCATGCATAATTACAGGAAAACACGAATCTGTTCTGTTATTTTGTTAGTCTGTCATCAGAAAGGAAAAGCTATCTAATGAATACTTTGAAAAATATAAGTAATTGCAACTATTAGATTATTAACTGAAATACAAATAGTGTCTAAAGTACCATTTTAATTCTCTTAATAGTTCCCTATTTCTATTTAGGATAAGATTGGGAATGCAAGGCCTGATTTCAAGCTTTGCCTACACTACAGATGACTTCTGGCATAGCAAGGTTTTCCAAGGATGCGACTACATGAAAATTGTAACACTGTTGAGAAAGCAAAATTCCTTTTTAAGGGCATACTTATACTGCAGACCTATATTTCCACTTTGAAAAGCTTGTGATTTTTTTTTTCCCTCCAAGCTGGGAAAGGAGTGCTGTTTGGTTTGTTGTGTCAGTACAAGGCACCACTTTTCTGCTACTGCTAAATTGACTCAAGAAACCAGAGAAACGCGTTTTAATCCTGCTTCAGCAAAGGACCCTTGCCACCCACATGGTTTGTTTCTCTTCTTTAAGCATGTATGAAATATCCAGTAAATGTCACACTCCCCAAACAGACTGTCCTTCCCTCTGCCTTGGTGGGCTTTCATTTAAGTCAAGGGCTTTGCAACTAGCAAGCAGCACATTTATAAAAACAGAGCATGGAGCTGTGGGCCTCATTTAGTCATTATTAAATCAGCAAACTGAATTAAATTCAATCTTCTATTACAACCCCCAAAACCACCTGCATTGCAAATATTATAGGACGTGACTCCACCTGTT
The DNA here is from genome assembly GCF_013377495.2 of Cygnus atratus. Lineage (NCBI taxonomy): Eukaryota > Metazoa > Chordata > Aves > Anseriformes > Anatidae > Cygnus > Cygnus atratus. The sequence continues at coordinate 36,407,216 of NC_066364.1, read as the reverse complement.
AGCAAAAACTCTATTTATAGCAACAGGAAGAAATTAGAGCCATACCCATAAACTGTGACCCTAACATAAAAGATGCAGATTTTTCCTGTCGATAAGCGTTCTGATTTTCAGTGCTGATATCTCTCTTTCCTTTATAAGCTTCTCCCTTCAACTGTCTCTTGAAGAATATAAATGCCATTTGGAAGCTTGAAACTGAAATGTTTTTCTTACCAAATGCTATTTTCCTTCATCATATGCTGAGAATGAATGGTTCTTCTTGAACATTCAGCTGCTAAAGAAAAAGAGCATATCAGATTATCACTCTGTCCACCTCGACAAAGGCTCTTTTTCATGCTAAGACGTAACGGGAAATGAAGATGCAAAACCATAAATACAGGTGCAGTCAGACTGATTTCTCCACCTGCGCAGATTCATGATACTACTTTTAATGGATTTCTTGGGAAAATGAAGCAAAAAAAAGAAATTATGTAGATGCACAAAGAGCAGAGTATATCACAGGGAAAATGCTGGTAGAATAATGAGAGTTGGGATCTTGGCACAGTCATCTTGTGAATATTTTGTCATGCCTATCTTCAGTGACATCTCAGTCAACAACTGCATATGGGTCTGAACAGGCGGCTTCACGAGCTACCACGTCGCCGGGGATTGCCACTAGTTCTTAAAAGGTAAATTACCCAGAATAAAAAAATTTAAAGCAGTTGCACAAAGATTCAAAGTACTTTTTGGATGTAAAAATTATTGGGAATATTATGGCTTGCTGAGAGTAAAAAACGTCAGGTGATCTAACACTGAGCTACCTTGGGTAAAGAAACATTTAGGGAATTTTCTGTTTCTTACTTGGCAACAGGGCATATAGAAAATATTTACGGAAGATACATTAAAACAACTTCAATTCCTTGTGTTACTTCTCTAAGAAAGTTTTAAGCTCATTACTACTAAAACTAGTTTTAAGAGAGCAGCTGACCCTTGGATAATCTATCGTTCTTGCTTCTTAGCTGCGTTGCCTTCCCTTCAGATTTGCCCACTCCCTTCCGATTTCCATGAAACATCACTGACAACTGTGTCATGCAGAACTTTGCGGTTTTATGTATACAAAACACATTTTAGAGGCGTTTAGTACTGCACGTGTTTTATTGAAGAATGAATGAATAAAACAGCCTGGCTAATTAAGCTGCTCTGGAAATAGTAATCAATTGAAGTTTTAGGTGTCAAAGCAGAATAAAATATGCTTCAGAAGAACCCTTAAACTAACGCTATTTTAAATGGAATAGTTTTTAACCAAGCTCTGAAGCACTTTGGGAGCTACTTTTTAAAAGTCTTCTGAGTACCACTGTAACTATTTCATAATAGGAAAGGAAAACAAATTTCAAGCACTGGTTATAGAAGGGGATTTAAGACCAAATGCATTGTACAAAACACCAAAGCATTCACTGTCGGTCAAACACTGTAAGAGAATGTCATCCATCACAATATTCACACATGCTAACTGTTATATCCTAACAAATGCACATACAAGCAAATGGAAAAAATATTTTAAAGTCTCCATCACCAGGTTTCTAATTAAAGTCTATTACAATGAGGTTCCATGATACAAAAATAATAATAATCTTTAGAATAATAGGTGTGGTACAAGAGTTACACTTGCTCACTATACAAATACTCAGTCCAGTGGTGACAGACTGTGATTCAAGTCGTTGCCCATCCTTACACAGTTCTATAAATGCATGTCTGTTACATTAACACATTACGGATCATAGGTTTTCGCTGCAGTTACTTGAAAGCATCTGTTAAGAAAACAAACAAACAAGAAATTGCCCAAGAAATGTCTTTGTACATATTTTACCTATAACATTAGAGAAGCATCTTAAGCAAGGATGACACTCCTCTCCTCTTGGCACTGTATAGATGACTGTAAATTGATAATCTCCAAAATGACCAATACAACACAGCACACTGCATAGCTATTGTAAACTCTACCTTGTTACATAAACTATTGGACGTATGCTAAGTATGAACAGTTTGCATAGTTGCACAGTAATAATTATTCACACCGGGCTTTTTACACTATTCTTAAAATATGTGCAGCTAACATTCAGGCCAGCAGTTTGCTTTTAAGAATCCACAAACTTAAATTCATATGCTGTTATTCAGGTATTGCTCATACATTTAAATAAAGCAGGAGAAATAGGCTATTGTTGAACACATATTAATTGTAGAATACACTGATTTATCAAAATATTGATTGTACTTAATGTTCTTTTTAACTTTTGAGGGCAAATGTACAAAAGCACATTAAAAAAATTGCTGGTATTGAATAAAGCCCATTTAAAGAAATAGAAAATTAGTCTAAACCAACTTGTGCTACTAGTTTTGACAATGTCTGAAGTTACAAGGAGAGAAAAATGCATTTGAATAATACTGATGCCCCAGATAGATTATATTTCTTCTGATTCCTTAAGGACTATTTTATATTTATGAGCTCTTACTGAAGGCATATATCTATGACAAAACCGTCATTTTTGAAAATGAAGGAAATTTGCTGCTAATTCATAAAATTTTAGAGATGCTTACGAGCTTCCATTAACAGTGACCATGGAAAAAGCTCCACCAATATACTGACAGATACCAATTTACATTACACTTTCACATTTGGTGTATTTTTTTTTCATTAAAAATCTAAGAATGTATTAGGAAAAGTGCATTAATTACTGACGGCCATTGGAAGGTTCTTGCTAACCTTTCGATATGCCTTCAGAGTTAGTTAGTAAATGATGCATTTCTGAAGTTTTTCTTTGCATGCTTCATATATTTACATGAAAATGCATTCCCAAGCAAGTAATAAGCATGAGAAATTACACAATACTTAAATGTACCTGTTAGAAGTCTTAAGATAAATGCGAAGTTCCATCGAGTTACTCAATGTAGTCACTACAGGATCGCACCAAGAGTTTAAAATCAAACAGTAAGAACTTAATTTACTAAGTACTGCACTGACTTACAAGTCTGAAGCTCACTGACTACATGACTGAGCTGCATTTAATTTAGTTCAGGACCTGCAAGCATATCTTTTATAACAAACAACTCCATTCCGGTACAATTTTCTTTAGCTTGCAAACACTGCAATTTAATTTGAATGTTTTTAAATTTGGTAGAGAAGAGCTTATGTAAATTCTATTAGCTCGTACCTTCTCAGCTAGATAGACACTAGCATCTGTCTCGACGTTTTGCAGTTGTTTAGGGAGAGCAGACTGGGGCTTTTGTGCCAAGTGGAACTACTCTCGCCGTTGATCAGTGTAATTCTTAAAGCCTATTTCACAAAATTGTCATAAATATTTATGTCTCTAAGCTACATGTTCGTACAAAATTTTATTCGGATTACTACCATAAGGCTATTACTCCAGAGACTCTAAAGTTATTAACATTCTTAGATGTCCATACATTTCTCATTAAACAGCAAACTTCAACACAAGTTCTTGTAAGACTGTTTATTGAATTCAATGGTTCAGACGGAGTTTAGATGCAGCTTATATAGAAAAAAAAAGTCTTTTCAGGTAAACTGCAATCAAAAATAGTATAAAATACTAAGAGACTTACTGAGATTGTAAATTTCCTAACATGTAAAACTATAAAGTATTTGTGCATGCTCACTATTTGATTTCCTTCGTTGTTACAGAGGACTTGTTAAAAGGAGTTTTTTGTTTTTCTGAGATTCAGTGTAAGTCTATGAAATGGAATCATTGTCATCACAATTCAGATATACAGGACCAAAACTGGCACAGAAGATTGTAATCTTTTTTCCCAAAAAGTTGAGGCAGCTTTTGTTGAATGTTGTATCTGTGTGTGTATGTATATATATATATATGTATATATAATATAAACTCTGGTGGCTTTGGAGCGTCACAGAGAGAATCCTTTTTTTCGTTTGAGATCTTGGAAAAAGCTTCCCATGAGTACCAACGAAAACAGGTAAGGAGGAAGAGAAGTAGCAGCGTGTTTCTTACATACAGCCCAACACCATGCGCAGCTCCCCAGCATCTCAGAACGAAGAGAGAAGGGTAATGAACATCACATGGAGGCATATCCCCCTCATGTTGCAAGCACGTCTGAGAATTCTCTGGGGAGAGGGAAGCAAGCACAAGGGTAAAGCATCAGTCTACGTTTCATGCATAGCTACTGTGCGCTGCCCTGCTTCCGCGGCGCTCTGTCAGACATCCGAGTTGGAGCTGAGGTTTGTTAACCTGGGGTCAGCATTGATCTCGTATCTGTAGTGATATCCCTCCATGTGATCCCTACAGGCGTCTCGGATGTTGTGCATCCACTTTTTGATTCCTTTTCGGTTCAAGTACAAAACCAGGAGAAAGATGGCCCCGATGAGAGCCAAGACTATCCCTAAGAAGACGTAGGAAGTCTGTAGCTGGGAAGGCAGGTCTACGGGCATGGAACAGTTCAGGTCAGAGGCGTTGATCTTCAGCAGGGCTTTGCCCTGCATCTTCTCTGGGTGGGCGCAGGTCAGGGCCTCCTTGCCCTCTACCTGGTCGCTCTCCTTGAGCCAGGCCACCAGGTCCTCAATGGCGCAGTCGCAGACCCAGGCGTTGCGGCCGAAGCCGATGCGCCGCAGGGTGGGCAGCCCGCGCCACTGGGCCAGGGTGCCGTTCCTCAGCACGCCCAGCGAGTTGTCGCTGAGGTTGAGGCTCTGCAGCTGGCCCAGCCCCTGGAAGGAGACGTTCCGCAGCCCCACCAGCGAGTTGTTGCTGAGGTCCAGGTGCCGCAGGGCGGGCAGCGCGCCGAACATGCCGGCGGGCAGCAGCAGCAGCCCGTTGTCGGCCAGCTCCAGGCGGCTGAGGTTGCGCAGGGCCCCGGCCTGCAGCAGGGCGGCCAGCCCCAGCAGCGCGCCCTGGTCGTGCAGAGCCCCGCGGAGGGCCAGCTCCTCCAGCGGGCTGCCGCCCTCGCCGAAGGCCTGCGGGCTGAGGGACGCCAGCGGGTTGCCGCTGAGGTCCAGCTGCCGCAGGGCGGGCAGGGCCGAGAGGGCGCCGGCCTCCACGACCCGCAGGTGGTTGCCGCTGAGGTTGAGGGCGCCCAGCTCGGCCAGGCGCTGGGCGGCGAAAGCGCCGGCGGGCAGGCGGCGCAGCGGGTTGCCGGTGATGAAGAGGTTGCGCACGTAGGGCGGCAGGTCGGACGGCACCTCCGTCAGGTTGCCGTTCACGCACTTCACCGTCTTGGCCGCCTCCGAGCACTCGCAGCCGGCCGGGCAGCCGCCGGGCTGCTGCGCCGAGCCGCAGCCCAACAGGACGTGCAGCAGCAGCCCCAGGCACAGCGCCCCGCCGCGCTCGGCTTCGCGCCCCGACATCGCTCCGGCTCCGGCACCGGCGGGCGGCGGCGGCCCGGCCCGCGACGGGACCTTCCCCTCCGGGCGCATTCGGCTCCGGCCGGCAAGGAGAGGCGAGGCGAAGCCGACTCCGCTCCGCGGACCTGCGGCGGGAGAAGGAAAGCGAGAGGGCAGCGCGGAGCCGCACGCTCCCCGCCGCCCTGTGCCTCGCCCGCCGCCCCCGGCACGTGGCCGGCCCCGGCCCCGGCCCCGGCCCCGGCCCCGGCTCCGGCCCCGCGGCTCTGCCCGCTCACGGCTCACGGCGGAGCGCAGGACGAGACCCGGCTGCCCGTCCCGGGGCTGCCCGTCCTGGGGCTCCCTGTCCCCGGGCTGCCCGTCCCCGCGCTCCCCGTCTTGGGGCTCCCCGTCCCGGGGCTCCCCGTACCCGAACCGCCCGCCTCGGGGCTCCCCGCTCCCGGTTCGCACCGACTCCCAGTGCCGGAGCCCCGTCCCTCACCTCCTGCCACCACGTCCGGAGCCAACTCCGCCGCCGCCTCCCCCAGCCCCGCCGCCAACTCCGCGCCCACCCTCGCCGCGCCTGGCCCTGCCTCCGCTGCCAGGAGAAACCAACCGCCGCCCCGACCGGGGGGAGCCGGCACCGCGCCCGCCCCACACGGCCGGCACCGCCGCTCGCCCAGCCCCAGCCCGCCGTCCCCGCTCCCCTGCCCCGCTCCCTCCGCGGGGCGGCCCGACCCGGGGGCCCGCCGGCACGGAGGGGCCCGCCCGGAGCTCCTCTCCCCTCGGTCCCCCCGGCTGTGGTGGTGCGGCCGGAGGTTTACCTGGCCGCCGAGCGGAGCCTCCACAAGCGGCGTGGCCCGGCGAAGTCGGGAGGTGCGCGGGAGGGTACCCGGTACTCGCCTCGGCGGCGGGGAGGAGCCGCCCGAGCCTCGCCACAAAGCCACGGCCGGGAGGAGGGAGCCCGGGGGGCCCGCGGCCCCGTGCCGTCGAGGGGCAGGGGTTGGGGTTCCTGCGGGGAAGGGGCGATGCCTGCCGGGGAGACCGTTTGTGGGGAGAAAAGTGAAATAAAAAAGGGCAGCACCACCAACAAAATGCCCCAAACAAGCTGCAAAACTAAACGGAGATAAAGCTGGCGGGACCTTTCGAGGCCCTAAAACAAATAAATAAACCGGAGCTGCAAATGGGCAGATTGACACTGAGATAAAAGTTTTACTGTGGTAAGGCAAAAGCCTCAATACCCGCCCACATGGGAAACACTTTTTTTTTTTTTTTTTTCTTTTTTCCGCTGTACGTCAGAGTTATCTTCCTTCTGCTTTCCTGGCCAGCTAGATTCCCTGCATGGCCTCTCCATTCTTTGTTTTTTTTGTCTTCTTTCAGACTTCCTCCAGCAGGATCCCCAGGATCTGTGGAACAACCAGTTAAAGCCCGCCGTCTGTGGGGCCGCTCTTCCCTGGTGGCATGGGGCTCCCACCAGACTGGGGTGTGTTGGATGAGAAGGTCACAGGGAAAACGAAATAGGGAACAGCAGAAGTGACAGAGGTGCAACATGGGGTCTCGGAGCCACGAGCAGTCCCAGAAGTTTGGGAGGTTGCTGCCTGTATGTGTGGTTAGAAAAGCAGTGGCACTACACCGCACGAGTTTTTAGTTTGTTAAAGGGAATGTGAGTTCCAGATCCAAATGGCTCATGTAGTAAAAAGCTTAGAGAAGTGGATATGTAGAGAGAGCCTGCGTTTTGTAAGAGAAAGACACGTTTCTCTAATCTATTAGAGTTCCTTGGAGGAGTTAAAGGAAAAAAATAAAGTTGGCCTGTTAGACAACAGTGGAATTCAGTGACCAGTAAGAAGTTTCCAGGAGTCTCCTAAAAGAAGATAGCCTTTAAAATAGTTAACTAAAAATATTAACAACTCTGAGGTCACTCATAGAAAAAATACTGAATGTACCCATAACTGTTTGTTGGTTTGTGTTTTTTTTTTTTTTTTTGATAAAACGTTTAGATACAATGTCAATTTTAATGTAATAATGCAAAGAACAAAAATACAGATCATACTGTGCTGACCAAAATTGTTCTCCTGACACTTCATGAGCGTCTAGATGCATCTGCGTCTCTTGCCCTGTATAGAGTCTTAGCTCCTCATGCAGGGAACTCCTTGTTCCATGTTTGTCAGTGCTGCAGTAATGCAAATAATAAATAACAAAGATTTTCCTATTAGCCAGTGCTGAACTGCATCTGCTAACCCTGCTTATGTTTGCAAGAAGAAAAACACTTGTTAATCTGCTCTGTTCTCTTCCCGTTTACATAAAACAGCTTTTCTCCGATGTGCACTCCAAGAAGGAAACTGCTTTCTGGTAAGTACAGTTTTATTGAGTGGATTTCCTGGATGTGTTTGCTATCTGTGCTAGGAAAGAGATGTAGGAAAAAAATATAATTAAAAAAATGTATTTTTAGATCAGTTTTGGATATTATGATTGATTGATTTGGGAATTTGCATTGCACAGCCCATAGAATCTCATCTCCTTGTTTTTTTTTTGAATAAAGCTTATGCAAAACTTTGTACTGAGTTAAAATGCAGTATTTGAAAAGACACAGTCTGGAGTAGACTCAAACTGGAAGACAGTTTACCATAAGCAAATTGTTCCTGTGTCTGTTATTCCTCTGGGTTGGCTGAGAAGCTTCTGTTAACAGGAAAAATCAGTACTCCAGCATTTCAGCTCCCCCAGCCTGAAAATGTGATACCTGCCTAAAGGAGTGCAGAGAGCTGTAGAGAGAACTGGCAATAACTGATAGGAAAATTTATGCCTCTTCTGTGAAATGTTTCTACATTGCCTCAACAGTGCCTGAAGATACTCATAGGAAGTGGCCTTGGAAGGGTGTTTGTGGTGTGCTAAAGTTTATACACCAAATGAGCAATAGCACAGGGACCAGAATTCTTTTCTTTCACCAAAATATCTTCCCACAAAAAAGGAAGAACAAGCTGCAAGTTCCATCTGCTTTCTCACACGGAGAGATCCAGCAGGTCCTCCAAAGGACACCTTCTGTTTCCCTCGGGACGCAGCTTCATTTGAAGAAACATCATTAGAATACTTAAAATGGTGCCATAAAAATACTTGAGCAACCAACTGCTACCTTGAATTCTTTTGTGAATTCTTTATTCCGTACTCACATGCTACACACATAAACATTTATGTTCTGTTTGTCTTCCTTTTAGGTACACTTAAATTTATATGGTAGATTTATATGGTAGTTATTGATTTTTATATAAATTGAAACAATACAGAATTCAGTCTTCGCATTATTTTTTAATTAGCACTTAGTTCCAGTCACAAAAACACCCTGCCCTAATGATCTGCTGACCTACTCTGGTTTTCACTGTCTATATGATAAATGCAGGATAAATCCTACGATTATCTGTGCTCCTCTGTGGAAATCATTCAGTCATAAATCACTATACAAGATAAAACCATGTTTGTATTTTCTCACATACTGTCAATTTTTGTGTTGAAGAAACCACAAGTCAGTCTAATACAAACCATGTCGATTTTTAATATAGTGAAAGCGTATGTTAAATTTTCCTGGTGCTATCAGAAAAAAAAGATTCTAGCTATAAGTAACATTTTTGTCTTAAAAGATAAGTTAATTGGGTATCTGTAATAATGCACTCTTATGAATTCCGGAGACTCTCCTTTAGGTGGAGATGGAAGGGATGATAGCAGACAAAGTGTCCTCACCTGAATATATGCAACACCAAAAATTCTTAGAGCTATAGAGACACAGCTCACGCTTTCAGTTTCCAGAAAGCCCATCTCTACTCCCAGTAGTGGTTTATTATGAAACCCTGTTTCTCAAATGAGGAGGAATCTATGGAGACTTGCTGTCAGCGAAGCTGGCCGCCTGAGCTGGGGTCAAGTATTCACTAGGAAAAGAGACCTGGGAGGAGAACTCACTGGGATCGAGGCTCTGCCGTTGTGTGCACATCCCTCTGTCCTACTCTGGCTCTGCATGGTCTGACGTGCAGAGGACTGAGCAGCCTCTTCCAGGTTCGGACAAATACAACTGAGAATTCAACATGCTTAAATGGGTCAGGGTAAACATTCAGTCTTGCTTTGATTTGGTTTCAAACTTCCTTTGATATATTGCTATATGTATTTAAGAATGGTAATTTTTTTCGTTATGGCTTATGTGAGCAGGCTTCAGCCGGCACGTTGGTGTATTGGTCGTGTCCACCTGGGATGTGGGCAGAGCAGATTGTCGGCTGGATTAGTGCCCCTCTGCGCCACAGTGACTGCCTTGCTTCACACAAGCACTCTCAGCAGACACTGAGAGCTCAGAATCCCATTTCTTGGGCCAACTTGCAATTTTGTCACGGTTACGGTATGCGAGGGAGGCACCTGGTTGGGTTGAGGTGCTGGGCTCCAGCTCCCATCTGCTGCTGGTATCTAGGAGACTGGAAGATGGCATAGGTGAGGGTATTTGCATCCAGGGACAGGAAAGGAGAGCTGAACCCCGATCCCTCCTGGCTCTGAGAAGCAGCGCCCCAGTCTGCAAGGAATCGAGGCCAAAGCGGTCCTCTGGGCCCACTCGCTTCCCGCCTGTGGGCAAGAAACACAGGGCAGGAAAACATGGGTGTGCAGGCCCGTGTTTTCACAGCTGTGGGGTGCTGCAGTTTTCCCCCATTTGCCCTGGTTTTCTGGTGATCAGTAACAAAAAATGGCATAGAAGAGGCTCATCAGGTTTGGGAACATAGGGGGTTTGATTCCCCACTGTCTTCTGCGTTGTGTTGCTGTCTGTGCTCTGGCAAGGTGAATGTAAAGGGCAGCCTGGCTGCCTGGTTAGGACTTGCCTCCCCTTAGTGACAAGCATGACTGAAAAATCATACCTGTATGCAAGTATGCAAGATTAAAAAGCCTGGTGAATCAGTTCCCGACCTCTTTTCCTCTGTGAACATTGATCCTTTGCGACCTGTCTCTGTGAGATCTCTAAACTCTTGAGGTGTGTAAGTTCCTCGTCTACTGAACTCTTTTGCTTTGCCTTCCCAGCCTTCTCCTGCTTTATCTCAACTCCTCGCATCTTAGGGGTTTCTACGCCCCCTGTGTTAGGAATGTATATTTAGGAACTGGAAGGGGATGAGAGGGACCAGGAAGACACTTGTTTTTTCACACTTCGTTTGTATAGTGCATTCAGACAGCAAGGGAGGAAGATGATACTTTCCTTTCCCTCTAGCACCAGTGAGTCCACCTGAAATACTGCATTCCATTCTGGCATCCTCCGACTAGAAAAAATGACAAGATAGAGTGAAGAAAGGAAGAAAACAGCAGTAAAAGTGATTCAGAGGCTAGATGTATACTGACTTATGTGGAAAGACTAAATTAACTTTAAAAAGCTTGCACAAGCAAAAGGCCATAGAAAATATCTCTGGAAGCAGAATGTAAAACTGAGGGAAGAAGGGAGTTGCTTATAGGTAGTTATTCAAGGTGGGCAGAGATGATGGGATAAAATGCAGAAAAGAAAACTGCATGCTTGGTATAAAATAAAGTTGCCTACATTATAGAGCTGTATCCTAGCACACGGTGCTAGTGGTATTTTACCTTAATTAATTAAAGTACTTCAGAATTAATAATACAATCTCTGTGCTATACTCAGTTGAATAAACCAGTGAAGACATGACTGTAGTACATACCTGTTTTTCTGCCATGCTGGGAAAGAGTCTTAAAGACCACAACAGCAGGTGTGTGTAGGTAAGTCTTGATGTATGAAAGGCAAATCTTGGACTTTTCCTGACCACTTCTTACAGCTTTGGGAATCTCTTTTCCTTAGATCATGGTTGTCAACACTTACAAATTTTGTGCAGTTTCTCACAATTGCTTCAATCCAAGAACCTCTTACTTAGGTCCAATCTTTTTATCCCTTGGAAGTCCACCATCTGTCTTTAAGTCCGCTATGGTGAGAAATAGAAAGGTTATGCAGTAACTGAATGTTTTGAGAGGAATGCATATCCTTAATTTTCCCTTTGTCTACTGCTGTGACATTGTGGCCAAGAATCACAATGTCCTCTGCAATTACATGTAGAGTCTATTACATGTCTATTCTGTCACTCTCTTTCTGATAAAATGACTATCAGGATCAAAATACATCATCTTTCTCTGTCCAAATTTGCCTGCTTAAAATACAGTAGTTATATGGATTTAATACAATAATGAACCTGATGTGTGTCATCACCAGCTAGCCGTTGAAAGTTAATTTTACTGCACTTACTGAACAATTTTAATATCTTTTATGGGTATCACATGCATTTTACATTAGAAATTCAGTTATAATTATGAGCCTGATGTCATAAATGGTTTGAGGTCTGTCCCATTAGGTTTATTATTCATGAATATAAACTGGAAAAAAACCTTCAGTCCCAGATAAAGAGACAAAGTCTTGCTCAGGGTTTGAGCAAGAGTCCACTTAGTTCAGCATTTTGCCTTTTATGGTGGCCAGCACAGCTTGCTGAAGAAAGACTGTAAATTCCATCCAAACGTGAACTCCTCAGTACTTCCCAGGCCAGAGTTTCTCTTTTAATCTGAAATTTCAAAACAAAATTGTGCATCCTTATGAAGCCAGGGATAGAAGAATGGAGGCTTGCTTAATCGCATTAATGATTTCTAAATAAAACAATTATTATTATTGAAGCCAGGAATGGAAGAATGGGGGCTTGCTTAATCGCATTAAAAATAGATGTTGCTGAATGTCTTTGCTTACTACTGTGCAAATTAACTGAAACAAGGAGTCTTGGGGCCCCTCACAAAGGATGGTTCCTGCCCAAAATGGGGAACCTGTCTCAAAAACCAGCTGAAACCGACCCTGTGGTTTGGACAAGAGCCAAGGAGCAGCTGAGTCTACACAAAGGCAGGGGGTCAACTAGTGGTGATGAAGAAGAGTTATCAGCCTTCATCCCCATGACCCCTGGCGACCACCACCAGAAGGCACTGCGCAAGCACAGACAGGAAGAGTTTATGGAAATGACTTCTTGGAACCAATTTTAATACGAAGTGGGGATAGGTTATGCATATGTATAGACATACTGGGAAACTTCATGCATATGTAACTCTTTACTGCATATAACCAAGGCAAGTTGCCGTGTTGGGGTGCGCATGCCTTTGGGAGCTGTCTCGCATGTGCCCGGCGCCGAAATAAACCACATACCTACTTTATAACTCATTTGCTTTGAGTTGTAGAGTTCTTCCACAAATCACTTAATATTGTGGATGTTTAGAAAAAAGTAAATCAATTAAAATTCTACAATATTTTTTTTTTCGGTTTCAAGCTCTGAAAGATTTTGATCTCAGGAGGGATCAAAAACAATGAAAAAAAAGGAAGTGTAGCAGTGTATCTAATTAATTCAATTACAGTCTGTGGCCAAATAAAGGGAGAGAAATGAAAATAACAGGGGCAAAACTATAAATTTTAAAAAAATTTAATTTTTGAACAGGAAGAGAAACAGAAAACATTAAAAAAATATTTTTCATCTGTCTTTCCCTGCCATGTAACTAACATGACAAGAAAAACTATTTGAACGTGTTTCTGGGAGATTATTTTATTTTTTTGACCATTTTTAGTTATGAAATTCTTCGTTCACCTGCATATATTTATTAACAAATATTTATTAATGAATTTAAAACTTCCAGCTCTTAAAATTCAACAGATGCCTTAATGCCAAGCCCATTCATTTTAGATTTTGATCTATACGTGGCTATCAATGCATTTCAGCACCACAGTGTATGCTTGATATTGTTGAGTAAACTTTTGGGAACACACACCATGTAAGTGCTGCAGATAAAATTTCTGTGTTGTTTCTTTGTTTTATTAGGACCTCCTTGTGCCATATTCACAGGGTAAATGTGCCCTAATGGGTAAAATGGCTTTCTGAAGCCTTTTCCCTTCTTTGGATGCAGATGACCTAAATGGAACTGTGGTATGGACATGCAACACGTTGAAGAGTAGTATTAGGGTGAACCATGTATACCTACAATTTATTTCATGAGGACTGAGGAAAGCAGAAAATAACTGAGACTGCTCTGACCGATATTTGGGACAGAACAGTCACAGTCTACAGTACAGACTAGGGCTATCATTCCCCACGTCCCTTTTCCTACTGTTCATACCCCAGAAAGGTAAAAGAAAGAACCGGAAAAAAAAGCTTCCATCTGCTTCTAATCTCAAGGCAACATGAGCATACATGGAGTTCTCATAACTGGGAGAAATCTGCTTCTACAAGATGTTTTTAAATGCTGAATTAAACTATTTTTTTGTGATGAGATGTTGAAAAAAAATAAAATAAAAAAAAGATGCATCACTTAAAACACAGCAGAGTTGTCATTGTAACAAGTGCTGGCCTGGCTGAGCCTCCAAAGGTGGTGGTGTAGGCAATGTAGGAAAGACATTCTTGCTCAGGCTTTTCTGCTTGGAGAGATTTATGGCACAAAATTAGATCCAAGCTGACAATAGTTGTTTCTTTTACAGGTAGGTAAAATTATTCTGAAGTTCAGGATGATTGTTGTGGTTTAGCCCGGCTGGCAGCCAAACACCACACAGCCGTTCGCTCACCCTCCCCCCTCCCTCTCCGGGACGGGGGAGAGAAACGGGAAAGTGAAGCCTGTGAGTTGAGATAAAGACAGTTTATTAAGACAGGGAAAATAATAACAATAATAATAATAATAATAGTATTAATAGTAATAATGTGTACGAAATAAGTGATGCACAATGCAATTGCTCACCACCCGTTGACTGATGCCCAGCCTATCCCCGAGCAGCCGGCCCCCCACCCCGGCTAGCCACCCCTATATATATTGTTCAGCATGACGTCAGATGGTATGGAATACCCCTTTGGCCAGTTTGGGTCAGCTATCCTTGATCTGGATAGGCTGGAGCGATGGGCTGAGGTCAACTGTATGAAGTTCAACAAGGCCAAGTGCCGGGTCCTGCACCTGGGGCGCAACAACCCCAAGCAGAGCTACAGGCTGGGAGATGAGTGGTTGGAAAGCTGCCTGGCCGAGAAGGACCTGGGAGTATTGGTTGATAGTCGGCTGAATATGAGTCAGCAGTGTGCTCAGGTGGCCAAGAAGGCCAACAGCATCCTGGCTTTTATAAGAAGCAGTGTGGCCAGCAGGTCTAGGGAAGTGATTGTCCCCCTGTACTCGGCTCTGGTGAGGCCGCACCTTGAGTACTGTGTTCAGTTTTGGGCCCCTCGCTACAGGAAGGACATGGAGGTGCTCGAACGAGTCCAGAGAAGGGCGACCAAGCTGGTGAGGGGTCTGGAGAACAAGTCTTACGAGGAGCGGCTGAGGGAGCTGGGCTTGTTCAGCCTGGAGAAGAGGAGGCTCAGGGGCGACCTTATCGCTCTCTACAGTTACCTTAAAGGAGGCTGTAGTGAGGTGGGGGTTGGTCTGTTCTCCCACGTGCCTGGTGACAGGACGAGGGGGAATGGGCGAAAGTTGCGACAGGGGAGTTTTAGGTTGGATGTTAGGAAGAACTTCTTTACCGAAAGGGTTATTAAGCATTGGAACGGGCTGCCCAGGGAGGTGGTGGAGTCACCATCCCTGGAGGTCTTTAAAAGACGTTTAGATGTAGAGCTTAGCGATATGGTTTAGTGGAGTACTTAGTGTTAGGTCGGAGGTTGGACTCGATGATCTTGAGGTCTCTTCCAACCTAGAAATCTGTGTCTGTGTCTGTGTCTGTGTGTCCTGGGTCTGTCCCCTCCCAGCTCCTGCTGCATCCCTAGCCTGCTCGCTAGCAGGACAGAGCGAGAAGCTGAAAAGTCCTTGGCTTGGTGTAAGCACTGCTCTACAACAATTAAAACATCAGCATGTTATCAGCGCTCTTCTCATTCTAATCCAAAACATAGCACCCTGCCAGCTACTAGGAGGAAAATTAACTCTGTCCTACCTGAAACCAGGACAATGATGATATCAAGTAAATAAACATGACATTTTAAAATTAATGTGGTGCCAGGGTAAATGGCCAGGAAGCAGTTGTTAACAGAGCTAAATCATCTTTAGGTCATACTGAGAAAAAGATCCCACTGAAGTTTTCAGTGCTGGAAATGTTTTATTGCTTTTAATATAAATCTGCTGATGATGTTTATTACCATAACTGGGGATTGATCACACTGGGTGGGGAGGTCTTGGGTTCATTTAAGCTGGGGTCAGGTATTAGGCTGTCTTGAATGGCAAACATTTTCAGAATTTACTATTTACTGTGAAAAAGCCAGTTCTTAGTATTTGCAAAGATGCAGGGACACGGCTTGTTACATTTATATGTTCATATTCTAGTGAATAGAAACTGTGTAATACTTTGGCATTATTGAGGCTACAAGTAAAACTTTTTTCTTTTTTTTTTTCTTTTTTCTTTTTTTTTTCCTACAATTCTACAGTCACAGAAAAGCAGCCTGCTCACTTTTTCACACTTTCAGTATTTCATTTATTCCTTCCAGTCAGTTCATCCTTTCCAACATGCTTAGGCAAACTGCAGACTCACGTATCTTCAAACAACTGCTGCAAGCCAGAACCAGATGAGGCAGGAAAAAAAAGGACCAGGATGCATTCATTTGTTCTTCGCTGTGTTTCCAACTGAAACTCAAAAAAAAAAAAGGTATTAAAAAAGTAATATTCTATTGCTTCTACATAAGATAAAGGTAGCTTTTATATGCTATGACAGCTGAATCTCCAGTCAGCTGGTATTTTGTCCAGCATCCAGTATCAGAGTGAAAAATGCCTTCACTTTGCCAATCTCACGTTGCCAAGTCACAGTTCAGGCTCACAGGAGAACAAAGGCAAATTCAATAGCTGGAAAAATGCAGGAGAAAAAAGAGTGGCCTTGGACAAAATTTCATTTGTCGCTGCTAGGAGCTCTGGTGTTGGCTAGACCTGCTTCAAAAGCCTGTATTCTTGTGCTGTTCCTTCAGGAAAGAATACATTTGTGTACCTCAAACCCAGTGGAGCCACCCAGTGGAAAACCAAGTACACAATGCCCACTGCCAGAGGCTGATCTTTGGGGCTGCGGTGAGAGCTCTAAGTATCTCAGTTGACCTGTTTTGAGCTAATTCAGGTATCTCTACCCTTACACTGAAATGTACGGTAAAGATGGAGGCTGCTTCATTTATGTTTCTGACTTTTGTTTTCAGAAGTGGCTGACATCTGCCATCCCTCCACCGCTGTTTGATAAGCGTGGTTTCACTGCACCATAAGCTCTTCTTACCTGGCCTTGTGAGAAGCAGCACTTTGGGATCACTCTCTTCGTACTGCTGTTCCATGAGTTCAAAATGGTCACCAGTCTTTGGGATCTCAATCGGTTATTCCTGGTAGAAGGATTAATTGGGGATCAGAGCTTTGTGTGTCTTGAGTATCACGCTTCCATCAAGTTCTGGCAGTTCTCTGAAATAAAAGACTGTATGAGTCCAGTCATTGGGTGGAAAGAGAGCCCTGAGTGCCTCTCATCTTCCCACCAGGGTGTTCATCTGCTTCTTCCATTCCTTCCCACACAGGGCCAGGCATAGCCTCTGCTGACTCCTTTACTTGGGTACGTGCAGTGTCCTGGGAAAGTATTCCAGATCACAGCTTGACTTTAAGTGCCATCCTTTACCCCCACATAGAGGTGCTTTTAATCACTTTTATCTTGTAGTCTGAACAAACAGCAGCATTTTCAGGGATGGGTACTTGTAAAATCACACTCCCAGTGACAACATGGTGCCACCTTACCGGAGCACACACCACACTTTCATGAGTCAAGGATTTTAGTGCCTTGGTAAAGCAGTAACAGTTCCCCCAAAACAGGTGGGTCACTGAAGATTTTGTGCTTTGCCGTAACTCTCAGCATCTCATTAGTGGTCTCCTAAGTCTCTCTGAAAGACAAATAAACCCTGGCTGTGTGATGCCTGCTGATGGAACATTACCTACCTATACATTTGTCTGGGATGGCATGTGATTACTTTTTAAAGGTGTCGACCAGTGTATAAAATGAGTCTGTGTAAGTAGAGAAGGAAAACATATGTAGAAAATCTCTCAGGAAAAGCTTGAACTGGCATCTTAACCAAATGTGCATGAGACAGACAACACTGTGGAGTCATGAATGCCACAGGTAATGTGACACTGCAGATGTTTTTAATGGGAGCAGGAGCTCTGTAGAAATGCTTTCATCTAATTACACAATTGCTCACATTGCAGGCTCAGAATTAAATAGTTTTTCAATTCAGACTGGATGAAGTAATTCCCAGGTTTTATAGTTGCTATGTTTACACTGGTGAAGATATCGAACATTGAAAGCTAGCACAATCATTTTATCTCCTTCTTTCTTTCTCTTTCTTTCCTTTCTTTCTTTCTTTCTTTCTTTCTTTCTTTCTTTCTTTCTTTCTTTCTTTCTTTCTTTTTCTTTTTCTTTTGTTCTTTCTTTTTCTTTCTTTTCTTTCTTTCTTTTTCTTTCCTTCCTTCCTTCCTTCCTTCCTTCCTCCCTCCCTCCCTCCCTCCCTCCCTTTCTTTCTTTCTTTCTTTCTTTCTTTCTTTCTTTCTTTCTTTCTTTTCCTTTTCTGCTTTCTCTAGAACATGTTGACTCTTCTCATTATTTCTTCCTCAGTTAAGGCCTTTTGTTTGCTTTCTTCTGGATAAATGATAATATTCTAATGAATAAGCCATCATAACATGAATTCAGATTCTGATTTTGTGTGAATATGAATTCACACAGAAAATAGAAAAACAAACAAACAAACAAACAAAACCCTCACCTTAGCAAATGTTAACCTTGTGGTTCCAGGAGTTTAATTTATTCATCGCAAGTAGATAAATTCTTGAGGCAGGGCACTTTTTAAGACTTCTAACTATTTCTAGGTTACAGAGATATTTCCATCCCAATATTCACAGTCAGCACCTCTACAAAGCAGATTTATACTGGTTGCAGTTTCCTGATAATAGAATAGCACTACTTAAGAAATTAATATGCTACATATAATATCAAAATATCTCCCTTGGGGATAGGGAAAAAATAGAACTAGCATTTTTTGTTGTTGCTTAAATTTTACTATCCAGCCTATAATGCAGAAAAAAAATGTAAATTGGGTTACGTTACTAAATCTCATGCCTTACCTTGTCAAATGTGGTCTTCAAGGTTTATTCATTGTTTAGGCAATGCCTTTAATCCTTTAACAGTGAAACATGAATGGGGAGAATGTACCCTGGACTTACTTTTTAATGACAGCTTCATACATGAGACAGAAAAAAAAGAAAAGAAAAAAAGTGCTTGAATTATTTAATTTGAAAATAAAAATAATTTGTAGAAAGGAATACTGAGTGTGTGAGAAGGTCAGATGTTGAACTTTAGAAGGCAAGAGAGCTAGTCATGGCCAGGTGAATCTTAATTGTGTATAGTGCAGATCTTTAGCTGGATGGGGAAGAGAACTAGTTTTTCATTCAGTTAACTGAAAACATAACATTACCTCAAAGTTTGGGGAAGATTTGAACAAATCATCTTTTCTGTGTTTGCATTATGTTTGCTAAAGGCTGAAACTTTTTTTTTTTTTTTTTTAGGCAAAGATGTCAAGTGAATTTTGCGAGGAGAATTTTTAGTTAAGCCTACTATTGACTTTCTACATCTCAGTGGTTGGCTTGTCTACCTGCAGTAATAAAACGTTTCTGGTTTGGGAAAACTAGCCTGTCTTATATTTACACATTCAGACCCATTTATATTTTTGGATTGGTACAAACCTACTTTCTCATGGATAAAGCCCTCCTCATTTTAAAGGAGAATGGGTCCACATACACCTCAATCCTATGTGGAAGAGTGGAGGTCTGTAATAGAAAGCCTTTGCAATATGGATATCTTAGCCAGTAGCCTCAGCCACTTCACAGGTGCCTTTTTGGAGTAAACAAACACTTTCTCACTGGCAGTGACATTTGCCTGCTTGAAACTGGTCTTGTTGTGAAATATGGAAATGTTGGTTTCCCATCTGCAAGCTATGTTGGGCTGTTTCATGCACTGTCAAAGAGCCTTGGCAATCAGTGAAGTGATCTCATTCTGTAGTTTTTAAATCAACCAGAACTTTTCATTTTATTTAAAGTACATCTCTTACACTGTCTTCTTTTGTTTTCTATACTGTTGACCTGCTACAGCTGCTTTCATTTCTGTTGCATGCCAGATTGCTTGGACTGTGTTTGTATTATGGGACCAATCACTTTTATAGGACTGGATTGCAATTTTTTTCCTTTTTTTTTTTTTTTTTTTGCTGTAAGCATGTCAAATAAGATACCTTACTCACCTGTTTCTTACTGAAAATTTAATATCTTTGAATATTTTTCATTTTTGATGAGGTAGTTTTTATCATGCTCATTTTTGCTAAAGTAGCATTTCTTCAATATGAGATACAGCTCCTGTTACAGTTCCGATGGACATAATTATGGAAAGAAAATAACTCTGCTAGGTCAGAATGGGTTTAAAATTACAGAAGTTGCTTGATTACACTTCAAACTGCCACATACGTTACATTTCAGTTCCTAGCTGTGTCCCATGAAGCGGGCTGCATGCCATTGGGCAGTATCTACACAGAGACAGAAAGATCAGACCTGTGTTGGTATTTGTATCAACTAGAATATTTCTACTTGCCTATCACCTCACAAGAAAACCTTCCTCTAGGAAAAAAAGGCAATGAATAAGAAAAGATTAAAGGTGCTGCTTTCAAAAACAAAACAAAACAAACAAACCAAAACAAAACAACAACAACAACAAGAAAAAAACATCTACCACACATTGTTCCTCTGCAAGGCAGTGATTTCAATGCAAGCAGAGTCAGGCTAATGCTGAACTCTTTTAAACCATCCCTGTCCCTTATGAGTTTCTCCCTTCCACTTCTGGACTTTCTTGGGAGCCTGACTAAACCTGTTCATCAGATAGTATTGCTTAGATCATACCATTAGATCATACCATTTTATTACTGAAGTTTTTCATTTTCGGTATTTTGGTATTCTGAATGTCTACAACTTCTACAGCTCTCTGATACTCCATGCACTGACAAAGAAACTCATCAGCTGTTGAAAAGCTTCTGCGGCAGTGTGGAGAGCATCCTGGAGATATCCAGTGTTTTCTTTAACTGACCATAAAGAGCAGCCTCTAGACAATATAAAAGATGCATTAAGTATTAATGTTTCATAGCAATCAATAGATATGTGAACACAGTTGAATTTTTTTTTTTCTTAACTGTCAGCACCACTTCTCCCAGGATGGCTTCAAAGCTTACATTTTGGAAAAGCTGACAGTTATAAGCTTGTGCAATTTTTTCTTTTCCTTTCATTTTCTATCTACATCCTTCATAAGGTGTATTAAAGTTTATGTGTTTATCTTGAAGACTTAAAATGTTGATATATTTGGGGGGGGGGGGCAGGGGGAAAACAAGAAAGTATTTCAAAGTGAAACAGCTTTAGCAGGGGCCATAGCTGTCACACATTGGTGGGTGACAGTACATTGAGCCAGTTCTGGTTGTTTGGTTGCTGGTATAGAATTTGTGTATACGATTAGATTATAAGCTGTATATATGTACATCTGAAATATGTACAAACACTATAAATGAGTACTGCTGCATGAGTACTACACATACTGGTAAAAAAGACCAGTTAGGCATGTGAGAGGGTCACAGACCTGAGCTTTTCCCAGCAGCTCAGCCTCACAAGAGGCTGTCTTGTCCCCTTCCTTTGCTCTCCTCCCTCCCCATGCAAGCAGCATGGGCAGCTGGCAGCCCAGTTCCTTACTCAGAATCCTTTCAGTACTTCTCTTGCAGCTTGACAGAGGCACTGGGACTATTCTCTCTTGTGCTGAGAGAAGAAATTAGCTCCCTACCAGTTTTTCAGGTGCATGAGGCAGATGCCTAGTGTTTCAGCTATATTGGAATAGGCATTGCTGTGCTTGCTGTCCACAGATAAAGACTGATTAAATGCCATGTAAGCATGCTGTAGAATGAATCACTGCTGCCTGCGAGAGTGACCTAGCACTCTGCTGAAGGTAAGGGCATCACGTTGGTTCATATGCTTTCAGGAAGAAAACTCTTGAAAACATTTTAATGGACTTTCTTTCATGAAATACTTACATCTTGGGATCTGTGAAAAGCAATCGTAAAAGAAGTGTCTGGGTTCACTACAGATTGCTTTTTTCTGCTTCCTTGAGTGATGGGAGAATAATAGTTTTGTTTATCTCCCGCTGTCCTAGTTGGCTGGCAATTCCTATTCTCCTTTTCTCTCTAGATTGTTTTTTTCCTCCTGCAGGACAGATGGGATATGAAGACCTAATTTTCTCCTACTTCATATCCTATGCAGCCACTTACAGGTGTGCGTGTAGTGTCACCTTACCCAAATGGCAATGTTTTACAGAGGTATAAATTTTAAGGTACAAGCAGTACAAGAAATTTAGAGAGCAAGACAGGAGATAATCAAGTCCCAGCGTGAGAGAGGAACTATGTTTAAGTCTTATACCATCTGGACATGACTTTTTGCGAGTGCTTATGAGTTTAAAATATCTGTAGGTGCTGAGGCATCTGAAGGTTCAGTGGCATATGCCATTTTCATGTGAGAAGCAGCTGAGTCCCAGATCAGAGATTTACTAGCTGCTAAAGGGAGACATTCTGTAAAGAGACTGCAGCAGACAGATTAACCTTCCTGTTTTTTCAGAAGAAACAGCTTTTATTTCTGTTATTTTCCTCTCCTTCAGCCTGGCTTTTGCATAAAGCCACGCCAGCTTTGGTATCGGGAACACACGGTTGTGCAAGGATATTGTCTGCACTGGTAACACAGGGCTTTTTGTCAGGAGTTGAGAAAAACCTGGCTGTAATCTGCTCAGGCTGGAAAAGGCTGAGCACGAAGCTTTAAGTCACATAAAAGCAGGATGCAGAAAGAAAAGGACCCAGAGGAAGGCTTGTAACAGCAATGTCCTACAGAGTAACCAGTGAATCATCACACACTACACGTTACCATTAAACCCCATCTATTTGGGCCTGTTTATTACAAAAATCTTGTACTGTGTCTCATCCCTTTCACAGCAGTGCAACACCAATCACTCAAATATTCCTTAATGTGGCTCTGAGCTCCCAATACCACCTCTGAGTATCTTTTGCCCCAGCCTTTTCTTTTCAAGTGCTTTGGTGGAAGGACAGCATAATGCCACTTAGGCTAAAATATGCCTGCACTGGTAAGGACATAATAAAGGTTTTGTTGTGCTGCTGCATAGCTGAGCCAAGACATAAGACAATGCTGAGGTAAGGCATTGCTGAGAACTCTTCACTAAGGGAACCAAAAGGTGTACAAAAATAATTTCTCACAGTTCAGCTCATTAAGGATGTTACTGAAGTATAGGGGAAAACTGGCTCCCGAGTTACATTGCTCCTTTCCTAATATTTATTTATTTTTTTTTTTGGAGGGGAGGAGAGCTGAATCAAATTTGCTTAATGAGCTTCGACATGAAAAATGATCTTTATTTCTTCCTTCGTATTGTTTTCTACAAAAATAGAGCTGAGAGAGGAAGGCTACCTGGCAAACAAATAAGTATGACCATTAGGAGAGGAAAAAAAAAAAAGGAAAAATAACACTTCCTACTGCTTCTACTGTCCCTTCCTTGAGATAAAGCAAGTGTCAGGACCCAGCGGGGCCATGCAGTGGGAGCCGCAGGTGCTCCCTGGGAGCAGGGCAGGTCCTTGAGGTTTTCTTCTCCTGCCTCTCCATCCTGTCCTCTGCCTGAGATGCTCACTCCTGTGTCCGTGCTGCAGTTTGCTCTGTTGTGCTAAATTAGGTTTCTGAGGCTCTGGTGAAAACAAGATTTGGTCTACTTTGGGTTGAAAAGGAGAGTATTTTTGAAATATTCATCACTTCAGGATGCAGTGTAGGTCTTGTGATGTGGGCCTACAACATCTTCACTGACCTGAGCAAGTGCTTACTGGTTTGGTAAAAACTTAATTTGCTCTTGCATGTAATCTGCCCTCACAGGTTTATTCTGTTTAAAAAAAGGTTTTAAAAGGCAACAAGCTGATTAGACTGTTTTTCAAGAAGTAGTGGACACATGTTCTGGAAGCAATTGACTCCTGACCAAACTCTCAAGCAACAATAGTAAGGGAGGATGTATGCACAGATATATTTAAAAGTCTTAAAAAAATAAAAATAAAAAGACTTTTAAAATGAAGAACGAATGAATGCCTCTGCATTTTTAGCATCTTTTAAAATTTGAAATACTACACCTTTTATTTCACTCTTTGAAGTTATCTTTCATTAAACTGCCACTTAGAGATTTTGAGCGTAAGTCCTTTTATTTGCCTTATTAAAACAGCACTGTGCTTGCTCAGAATGAGATCAGAATTACAGCACGGGGTGACTGTTTCCCTGTCTGCACTTCAGGTCAGGCTTCTGCTCTGCCAGCCCTGCCGAGGCTGTAAGCGATCCCGCTGCCTGCAGTGCACCTCATCAAGAGCTGAGTAATATTTAGCATGTGGATAGCTGTTCAGATAACCACTAGACCAAACAAATGTGGGAATGTGTTGACACACTTTGATTCAGAACTGCACATGACTAAGGGGCATTTGCAGTTTCCAAGGTCTAGAAATAGGATTGCAGATTTGCTTTAGTCCCCATCAGATAGCTGGATGGAGTCCTACTCCATGCAATACCTGCAGGATAATGGGAAAATTCTTATTTTCTTCCCTGCTGGGAAAAGAAGGGAGAAGAACAGTCCAGTTTATGGGCTCCTTTTCTTTTCCCCTGGCTGCTGGTTATTAGCCTTCTGTCATGTGAGAAGGAATGGGGGCTTCTCACCCAAGCGAGGAAGGCGTATCTTCCCAGACAAATGGACCTTGGCAAAAACTAGGGAAGAACTAACATTAAATAGAAATCTCACCTTCTCTCCCTGTTTTTGAATCTGTAATATTTGAATAGGTTGTGATTAGGTGAAGTGAATTCACTGGCTCTAAATGGTACCACAACTATTTAAAGTGACTAAATACAAAATGAATTCATTTACTTGCAGTAGTCTCAAAAGAATATTCCCTGGTTCTTGTTCAGGAAACTATCCCATATTCACTAGAAAATTGAGTTTCTTCAATTCTTGTTTTAAGAACAAGGCTTTCCAAAATGCTGCTAACAAATATATATATATATGTGTATATATATACACATACATATGTATATACATAATTTGGTTTTCCTGACTATGGAGAAGCCGGATGAAAGGAAAGCAAATGTGTCTCGACAGTGGCATCTAGTGGCCAAACACTGTACCAAACACAATGAACATTCAGTAGTATATGAAAATGCATTTTTCATGATGAAAAAAAATACTCATAAATTTTCAGTAACCTTAAAGACTATAGCCACGGTTCTGTGGTGATAAAAAAGTACAGTGTATATTTATGCACTGTAAAGCAGTGGTTCATAAATACGCTGCTGCTTGGTTTTGTAGTTAGAATCCGCAGCAGAAAAATCAGACAGATGTATCAAAATTGCTATAATCAAACTTGAAATCCGTAACAAAAAAATAAATAATGCATTTCTTTTTAAAATGTATAGGTATATATTCTATATATTTCCTGATACATTGTCTGAAATATAAATGTACATATGCATGACCTTTTTAAAGTGGTCCTAGATGATAGCTGGGTAAGTTGGAATTACTTGAGAGGAAATATGAACCTTTTTAACACCTCCTTCTCTCCCCACCCCAATTTTGGCACAGCTTTATTTTAAAAACTGTAGAAAAAGAAACTCTACTCATGCCTTTTATAGTTTTGCCTGCATATTCATTTGTACTTTTGTCATACACTAAAGCAAAAGTGAATCTCAAATTGTAAGTAATGAAATGTTTATTATTTCACATACAGCCTTTCATTCACAGGTTTCAACACAATTTTGGACAAACAAAATCGCATTCCACCCTATTTTGCACTGAGTCAACGGTCAGAAACTGTCTCACACAAGGGACAATTTAAAGCAGGTAAATTAAATTCCTGTTTTGAGCAGTCCTAGCTGAGGAGCACATTCTCTCTCTGATTTTGTATGGAGACAGACCATGCTGGGAATGAGGAATTATGAACATGCCCCCAGTATCTGACACAATACTCAGTGTGCCACTGGCACAGCTGAGATTAGCTCAAGACAAGTGCCTTAAGTCCTTGGACACTCAGTGAGCTCTGAGTATGAACAAAACAGCAGTGCTCTCAAGTGTTGTTGCAGAATTACTCTGCTAACTCTAAGCTGCTAACCAAATAATACTGTGGTATCATCTGTGTGTCAGACGAGTTTTTAGACTGTAGATGGCACTGCAAGGTAAGTGCAAAGGTGTGTCTACTGGCTGTGGGGATTTCATTCTCTGTGCATTCTCTGCAATTCTGTACAAAAGTGGGACTGCTTTCTTATTGAACACAGCTTGTATTGCTCGTGACTAACTATTCTTTCTGTGTCTCTGAACTAGCATAGTAACACAAAATATACCTTGGATATCAGAAATGCTGTCAGGGTCTAATTTGACGCCCTGGAGATCTCACGCGTTAAAGAAGAGATGTCAGAGTATCTGACATGCCTTGGCTACATTGGAGTTCCCAGTCTTGCAAGGTGAAGAAAATGCTTTCCTGAAGCTTGTTGAGTGAAAGCTCCTTGATACTCCTTGCACCTTCATTTCCTACTTTACCTTCACAGGGAAGCTCTGAAGAAGACTGAGTAGACTTCAGGGAGTCTCCACACGTCACCATCCTCCTTTCTGTGCTATTTTAGCCTCAGACTTCATATTTTCTCAGACACTATTGGTATATAGAATTCAGTAAACCTGTCTCTCTGATTTAATAGGGTTTCTTAAAGCAAAATGCATTTTTGTTTATGTATTTGGAGATCCCTTAGTGGTAATAAAAATAGCTTTTTTGAGTGTGTGGCTATCTGATAAATAGTTTATTTTTTGCATTGCAAAGCACAAGCTTTACCTGCTAAGGGGTGCTATAGTGAATCTTCCTCTGTTAGCTTTGTAATACAAATTTCCAAATATTTTATATTCTTCTGCTCTTTTCAAGTTCATAAAACAAAAAGATCGTTGGAAACTTATTTAGTATGAGCAGAAGATAAGCCTGGAGTTGATTTTTTTTTTTTTTTCAGCAGAGAGTATTACTGCTGCCAATAAGAATTATTACTCAAGGCTCCAGAGGACACTGGTAATAATTAGGCCATCTGAGGCACATAAATAGAAATTTGAAGGCAGAAATCCATCACCAGACTCTTAGTGTAGCTGAAAAGGAAAAAGATTAATTATGTTCACTTTTGATATATAGTCTGAACTTTTGGATTACTGGCTGATAAAAGTAATTACTATCTTTTTTCAACATTCAGAATCAATCTCAATAATCTGTTATGAGATTGTTACAGAGATAGCACAAAGTGCAGAGTACATTTTTTCTTTACGATGACTTACACCTTCTCCCCTAATTCCTCCGTTGACCTAAGCTTGGCGCAGCAGACAAGGCACAGAACTCAGTATTTCTGCAGACTGTTCTGGATGGATCGAAAGGATTCATGGATTGCCGGAAAGCTGCCTAATGGGATAATGTCTGCCCTATAGCCTAGGTTAATCTCCCCTTACCTTAAATGAGTATACACATTTGGAGCACAGTCAATCTATAGCTCCTTCAACAGTCAATGAACTGAGATGCATACTAACACAAAAAATACACTCTGGAGGCTAATTAAGACTCTCAAAACTGTTGTTCCTCTGCAAATTATGGAGATGGGTAAGTATACTGTTTTTCCTTTTTAAGTGTTGCTCTTTCCATTTCTGAGGGATTTTTGGCTACAAATCTATTCTTACTATAAAAGGTAACTGCAATGGTCAGAGACATATTTTTTCCTATACAACAATTACATATTTATTTGTGATAATTCAGACCTTTCCACCATAGACTGAAAAAAAAAAAAAAAAAAAAGAAAGATGAACAGTTCCAAACTCTCAGACATGTACTACATGCTTCAAGAACCCAAAAATCTTGATATTGGATCATCCACTTAGGAAAGATTCTTCAGGGTTTTGCTACAGTTTTTTCATCTCCACTGTTTGGAGATGAAGCCTCCTGAAAGGCTTAAAATAGCATATTTTCCACAACTATGTTGTAATTTTCCATTGCTGAAAAACAAAAACAAAACTGACAAAACCAGTAATTTAAACAGAGGTTCAAGTTAGCCTTTTTTTGTTTTATTACAAGTTATTTTATCACCTCAACATATCTCTGCAAATCAAACTACATCATCCTGATACTGTGAATGGCATTCATTAGTTGGCTGCTCTTGCAGAGGTGATGCAAGATAGAAGGAATTTCTACTGCAGGCCTTTGAGCTGAAGACAAGTAGGAAAGCCTCAACAATAAACAATAGGTAAAGTAGTTAATATCCTGCCTTTCTACCAAAATATTAAAACTCCTGCAGAGGAGATCAAACTTTTGCACTGAAACCCATTGCTAAAAGACTGTTGGTTATTCTGCCAAGGCTTTTTCTGACCCAATGGACTACATCAGGTCCTATTCATGACTCATGATTATTTTCAAAGTTTTCTGTATCCCCCGTAGTTTTCTATTCTTTACAGTTGTATTTTGAGCTGTGTGAAAGAGTAAGCACCTAAAAGGCACTCCAGCATGTTAGAAATTATTTTTCTCATATAGAACTTACCACTGTTGTCTTGGGCCTTGTTCTCTTTTAAGCCCCTTGATCTTTCCACTGTGCTGTTTACCTCTCCAAAGGATGCCTGCCCAAGCTATTCACTTGAATTTATTATTGTACAACAAAGCATTGTTTATGGCTGACTTCAGCTGTATTTGGACCTCCTTATCTCCCCAGATGGTCATTACTGTTTGTAGGCCAGCTGGCAGCATACTTGTAGCAAGGCCACCTCTGAGACACGTTCGTGACTGAAGGAGAAAGAAGCTATCACTAGGAAAATAATGCATAAATAAACTTCACACAGTATGCAGAGTTAGTTACAAAGAGGAATGACTGCTGGCAAACTGAACCTTTGTACAGTGAAATACAGAAGGCTGACTGCAGAGTTCACATTAACTGGGGCAGATGGCCTGAGTAAAAAATGCCTGTGATTCACCTACACACAACTTCTACTCAATTTTCCCCAAATTAAACTGCTGCTGAAGAATACTTTTTTTTTTTTTCAACTTCAAATGTTTTGTGGTTAAAAAATAGCTAGGTTGTTTTAAACTCCTTAATGCTTTCACTAATCTGGTAATAAAATTGTGGCGTTAAATAAACACAGAGAAATTCTGGCCATTGGCATAAATATTAATACAGCCTGTCTTTCCTTTCTATTTTGAAAAAAGTGGTATTTTTTTTTCTATTTTACACTGGGTACTACTTGTTCTGGTTCCTAGCTTCCCACCCAACAATGCAAAATCCAAATCCTATTCCAGATTAAACTGTAATTTGCACCTCCTATTACATCATCCAAAAATATATATATATATATATTTAAAAAGTAGAAGTGGAGTTTACTTCAGACACCCACTAAGTGAACCATAGGTAATTACTTTGCAAGATTGATTTGTCAAATCCTTGCGCACTTAACAAGCTTGCTTACGAGACTGCCCTGTGGGTTGGTGTCAAAAGCCTCACAAAAATCAAGGTGTATCATGTAAACTAGACCACTTGCAGTGTCAGTGAGAAATTTCATTGGCTTCAGCTTCAGACAATCTGTCTCGATAAAGCCTTCTGGATGCTTTCTCTTACTTCTTTATTTCCTAGAGACCTACAGATGGGTTATTTAATGATTTGTGCTTGAGACCTCCCAGAGAGGCACTGCCCTGTCAGAAATTTTGCTCACAGCCAGGCAAGCTGCATCTCTTCACCTTTTGTTCCTTTGGGACAGCCTAAGATGCTGATAATAATTCTTCCGAGATGGTTTTAACATTTTTTTTAGGCAGGGGCCTGTGTCCTTTGCCTGTTTCATTCTACCAATTGATAGTGTTTCACGATCTCGCAGCCAACACTTCTAGCTGCGTGGCCACAGTTTTCCTTTTCCCATGAAAACTGACAGGAAAAACCCGTGAACCACCTCATATGTTTTTCCCTCACACACTCCTTCCCCGCTGTCCTTTCCCGCGCTCAGAATACGACGCGCACTACGACCGCGGCCGCCATTTTGTTTTAACCCTTGCGCGCCCCCCCGTGGTA
This sequence comes from Cygnus atratus, assembly GCF_013377495.2. Taxonomy (NCBI): domain Eukaryota; kingdom Metazoa; phylum Chordata; class Aves; order Anseriformes; family Anatidae; genus Cygnus; species Cygnus atratus. Next base: position 36,377,704 of record NC_066364.1, on the reverse strand, counting down.
GCGCGGCCGCCATTTTGTTTTAACCCTTGCCCGCCTCACGGCGTCCCTCCACAGCCGTGACGCGCAGGCCCCGCCCCCTTCCACCCTGCCTGTCACTCAATCCGGGCCCCGCCGCGGCGGGCGTGGCCGTGGCGTGAGCCGCAGCCAATCAGCGCGCGAGCTGCGGCGGCGCCTTGGCCAATCGGCTGCTTGCTTCTTCAGGGGTGCGGCGGCCGCTGTTCGTTCGCCGCTCGCTGCTCCGCTGGCACCGGCCGCCGCCTCCTGAGGTGCCGCGGTACCCGTAGCGGCCTGGCCCTGTCCCGGCGTCACTGAGGATGAGCCCCCGCGCTGCCCAGCGCGCCTCCCGCCCTGCCCGGCCGAGTCCATTCATCTAGCGACTGGTAAGGGGCGGGCTGCCGGTGTGTCGGGGGGGACCGGGACGGGGACACCGGGGGGGGCTCCGCTGGGACAGCCGGGGAGCCGCGCGGTCCTCGCTGCCGCGCTACGTGGCTGTTAAAGCGGCCACCGGCCCCCCTGCCGCCCCCCAAAGTCTGGGGCTGGCTCTGAGAGACGCGTCAGGCGCTGGCGGCAGCCTCCGCTCTCCTTAGCTGGAGGTTCCTGGGAAGCCTTTGCTGTGTCTGGCCCTCCCGGGGGTGTTTGCCTGCTGTCTCTGGTAGCAGCTCACGGTGTTGCTGCCGAGCTGCAGCATTGAGCGCTGGAGAGTTGAAATCGCCTAGTTGGGTCAAAAAAATGTCTGTGTGTGGCCTGGTTGAGGCCGGCCACCTGATCTTCGGCGTCCGGCCCTTTCATTGCTGACGTGGTCAATGTAGTTGTCTGTCTTCAGGGACCACAGCTTGGGACTTACAAAAAGTAAATATAAAAGCACATAGGAACATCTGATGTGGGTACTTTTTAACAACACTTTACTAAAAGTTCTGAGTTCATACAGAAAAGTCTGCGAAGTCTAAGACTTGATTTATTTATCTCATGGAGCTTTAAATACAGTGAAATTCTAGAAGGCACTCTTGGTTCGTTACTCTTCACTTTTACTGAAAGACAGATATTCTTAAAATCTAGAGCAGGATCCCAGTGTATTGTGGAAACGTGTGTAACTGTGCTTCTGTGTTACCATTTTTTCTACGTTTTAATTTTTGCTAATGCTATTAAACTATGTAGTTTTCACTGTTTCCAGAAAAGCGAAGCACGGTATTTCACAGTTTCCTGTTCATGAGGTGTTAACAGAGATACCTTGTTATTTCTGATAAGCTGAACTTCTCTGAGGTGTTGCAGCTGAATTTAGCGCTCAGTGATACTTTGGTGCTTGTTTGACAGACCGTCTGCCTTCGATTCAGAGTGTTTGTTAGCAGTCTTGGGAGCAAATGGGCTAGAGTCGTTGGCATTCTCTTAAAGAAAGAAGTTATGTCAAAAGGCTGAATCACTGATTGTCTCATCCCGATAAGGATCATGCCGTCCTCAATGCAAAGGCAAAAGTTGCAGAAAGTCTGGAGAACATCTAAAGGCCACCAGCTGCAGGGTTTCTAAGTGGTAGCAGAGAAGCCCCAGCCTAGTAAATGCAGCAGCTTGGATCTGCCACAACTAAGGGAGCATAGCAGGCATAGTGGAACCTGCTATTTTATAAATTCAGTTGAATTTTGTCCGTAGCTTTACTTCTAGGCAGGTGATATCTATTTAAAATTTGCCAGGTTGCTTGTCTAGTCCATTTTGAGAATACCTGTGGGTAGCCTTATTTGCGATCAGCGTATCTTTTGAAAGTGATTCCTGACATAATCTTAATCTTCTGTGAAATTTGAATGAATGAGTACTTACTCCACTGTCAGGGATAACAGATTGATATTTGTTCTTTTTGTAAATAACCTTCCTGTTTGAAGACTGTGGTCTGTAGAAAGCACAGCTGAGGGATAAAACAGATCCTGTTTGTTCAGGCTATACTCACAGGTTGTTTTGTAAACCGTTTGAATCCTAATTGCTCTTTCCACAGTCGTCTTCCACTTACCTGCTTCTCTTAAAATTTAATATCTGAACTAGAGGCAGAGTTCTACCTGCTGCTTTGTGTATTGAGAAGAGCAGAACCATTACTTTCCATGTCTTGTATGCAATGCCCCATTAAAATTGTTGAGAAAACTATGTTTTTAGGATTCTATTTGGGACCATCTTGTTTCCAAATCACCTGGAGAAGGCATCTAGCTTAAATTTCTTAATTTCCCCTTTTTTGATACTCAGACACCACAAACCCGCCCCCCCAATATGTTCAAATAATATTGTTCAGGGGGTTCTATAATCTTGATTGATGTGTTCAGACTTCCAGCAAATGTGTAGAGGATTTCTGAACAGGTTAAATGCTTTATGGAGATGTAATCTCCTGAGTAGGAATTAGTAGTAATCTCGCTCTTCTTTAAAGCCTTGGTCAATGTGCTGCTTATAGCTCAAGGGTGTGTTTGCTGTTATTTATCTAGGAATTCATCTGTCTTCATTGGCATCTTGCTATGCATCCTTGAGGATACGTTGCTTAATGTCAGTGCTACATTTACTGCATTACCACCTAGCTTCAATTTGCTAGTCCCTTTTGTCAGATTCTAAACTGCTACTCTAACATGTGTTAATGTCTTTAAGTAAGACTTCAGTCATCAGAAGATCCTGGAAAATCAGTAACATGCTAGCAAACAACCAGGTCTTCAATTCTGTAAGCTGTAATCTTTTTTTATGATTACTTCACAAAGCAGATTACTTGATTAGTAAAGTTTTCAGATTTCCCATGCTGTTATGTCTACAGGTCTTCTGTAATGTTATGAAACCACTGTGAATGGACTAACTTGGAGAATATTAGTAAATATCAGTATACTGGTTCGAAAATCAAAACAAAAGCGAAAAAACACCCTGGAAATCTTTAAGAACTCACAGTGCACTTAGTAGGTTCGATTTACCATATTGAAGTCTGATGTTGCCAGTCGTAAGTCTTCGTTTAAGCTTCTAGCAACTTACTATCAAAAGAAAGAGTGAATGAATTTTGCATTTTCTTAAAAGCAATGTTATTTACACTAATAAAAAAAAAAAGAGGGATATTAGTATTGACAAAGAAATCTCTAGTCTTCTTTCTTTTATGAAAAATAGAAACCGTTACACACTTTGATTATAGGAGAGCCCAACATCAGGTAATTTTTCACCAAGTGCATCCTGGATGCAATTGTTAGTTAGAAAAAAACCAATACCACTTAAAAATAAATTAAAAAGAAAAAAGAAAACAGAACAGTGAATGGGATGAGGACAGGTTACGCTAATTTAATGATTAAATAAGGTCTCAAGAAATATGTTCTTATTAAAGCGTCCAGAAGCTGGGTTTCAAAGCCATATCGCTCTTTCAGCAGCTGAGTTACTGTAATGCAGTGCACATGGGAGATGCAAGCCCAGCAGTCCGTCCTCATGGAGCATTGAATTCTCCCTGCCGGAATCTCTTCTTGTTTTCTCTTTTACTTCTGTGCCAGGGCCATTGTCTTTTGTGCTATTGGGAACAACAACAAAGAAACTACCCAGCACTTGGCCACTGCCTTTGTATGGTGTCCACGTCCGTGTTAGCCAGATTTTGCTAGATACAGTACTTTTTCTTGTAGACATAATTTCTGATTGTTCGATATAATAGGCTGTCCTCAGGAAGAATCTGAAATACCGTAGACATGAATTCCAGTATCAAATGTGTGTGCACCTCGCAGGCTGGCACTTTCAGTGTCTGTTTGTGGCAAATGCCAGGTAGGTGTTGGTTACCCTTCTCTTCTGAGAGCACCCCTGTACTTTTAAGCCAGGTGTGTGTGGAAACACTTTTTATGAAAAAAAAAAGTGTTAATAGAGAATAAGGTCGTGCAGAAGTGGCTGTGAACAGTCTGGTATTTTCCTTCGCCTATTAGCTCGTGATCTCTCTGTGCTGACTGTCAGTGTTCCAGACATCACAAAAATGTTGTTGGATACGCTCTGCCATTGCTGGATTTGGCTTCTGAAGACAGTGACCAGGAAACAGATCGGGAGTTCCTAAGGCTGCCTCTATGCTGGCACCTCTTTCTTCAGGCTTTATTGTTCTGAGATTTCATGTTACCAGAATATAATTGATTATATATTTTTATCTCTTCTGGGAAGCATCTCAGATAATGAGAAAGCTCAACAGAACCCTTGGACTAGAAGACCCCTAACCCACCAGCAATCCCTTGTAAGCAGCTTTGATGTGCTGCGAGACTTCTAGAGCTCCCCAGTGGGAAGCTGCTTCTGCCTGCTTTGTTTATTGTTCCAAACGTTGAACAGAATCTCAAGATGCACTCTGATGGTTGCAGGAAAAGACATGTACCATTGTCATCCTTAGTTGTTATAGGATTTCTTAGCTTACTCTGACAGATGTGTAGGATCTTAGTTTCATACTTGAGAGAGATGTGACAGCTTTGAGCTTAGACTTCATAAGAGTGACAAATTTCTGCCTATTTGCAGTAACTCCTTGAAAGAAACAGAAATTTGAGACAGCATAGTAGGTAGAGACTTCTCCTGCTGGAGGAATTCTGACTCTGTAAAGTCAGAGGGCTCCTCTCTATCCATAGCCCTTATACTTGGTAGCATGTAAAGAGAAAACATTCCTTTAAAGCAGCTCTGCTTGGAGGGAGGCTGGCAGCTGAGGAGCGGTGGTGCTTGGCCCTCTCTAGAGAAAGAGCCAAGTAGGAGGTCTCACTTCCAGGAGGCCAGATACCACAAAGGCTTTGTTCCTGCTTTGCAATTGCCTCCAGCTTGGCGGTAATCTTTTTAAGTTTTCTTGGGCTGTGAATATTGTACTAAGTAGCTCGTGTCTCTTGAGGGAAAATGCAGAAAACCACTTGATGCTGAAATAAAGACATCTTCGAGATAGTCTGAGTATTGTTCCAATTCCTCCATTTTGTGTCAACTTTTTTCTATAATGAAAATGCTAATCAAGAAGAATTTGAATTCCAACCCATTGTATCATAAAAATGTTTAAAGGGTGTTAATCTTACTTACATATTTGCCTTTCAATAACTGCAGTGTTAGGAAGACACTAGTGTTATTACATGAATTTAGATAATGGTGAAACATCTATAGAAGTATCTGCTGGTGCTGTACCCATTTTGAGCTTGTTTTAGATGCTGGTCATTAAGCTGAGACATCATATACTAGAACTAAGCATTTTGACAGCAATCGCAAGATTTTCACGCAGACATGAGCATCACTTCACAATTTTAAAGTTGAAAGGTTTCGCTTAAGGACCTACTTCATATTTCAAAACAGCAAGATCTGATTATCAACTCCTTTCAGATATTGTAATAATGTGACTGTTATTGGTGTGTCATTATTGTGGAGGGTTGAAACCTTGAGTGACAGCCATCTGTCTTGAAACGCAAGGTGCATGTATCGATGTACAAATATAGTACCTAGTGTTGCAATGTTTATAGAAAAGGAGGGCTGGGTTAGGATGACTTACAAAGAAGTAATTCAGCAGAGTCATGTTTCACATAGCTGCAGTAAGTATCACCATAATGGCATTCATGTGAGGTAGGCAGGGTTGTATTTCTGTCTATTTGAAGACATTTCATCCTTTTGATAATTGGTTTGTTGTCCACAGTGTTTTGGTGTTTGGTTCCTTAGGCTAGAGCTCAGGTGTTTTAAAGAAGCAGTTTTTCTCTTGCCCGTCTGTTCCTTTCTTGTAATGGCACACTTTTGGAACCAGGATGTACGTTCTCATCTTGAACCCTTTACCCGTGCAGTTCAGTGTTGTAAATAGATGAGTATTTGCCAAGGGAAGGTATGCTGTGGGGCATGGCAGGGCTGCTGCCTTGGGTGGTGGTGCCATTTCGTTCCACTGGGCCTTACAGATTAGTCAACTTTATTTATGACTTCCCTGAGGAATTTTTCTTTGTGCTTTTTATGTTTACTTTTCTTTGTAGCACTACTAGCAATGTCTTAAAAATTAATAATACGTAATATGCGCTTCACAAGGCATGAAGTGAAATTCCTACTTCTTCCACAGCATGATTTTATTGCCTAGTGGAGTATTGATGAAATATGACAAAGTGGTTTGAAGATAATAATAGCACTTCTGATGTTTTTCCTATAGATGTTCAAATAAGTTTTAGAATGATTGCTGTTTAGAAGAGTGTGTGATGCAATGGCAATCTAAAAGTCAGAACCATTTTTTGAATGTTGCTCCCAGACAGATGAGGGACTAAATTATAGGGAATAAAGACTTTTTCTCCACTGCTCTTAAATTGTTTTTGAAAGTACCTAGTGAATGACTGTGATCTGTAGATTTCCAATCCAAGTACTTAATCCCTTCTGAATGAGGAGGAAGAATAATTGTTGGAGGCTTTGTCATGAGATGTTTAAATGCTCTTGGATTAGAACTGTGGGTTATTTATTGGTTTGTTTATTCTCTCAAAAGTTTAGATTCCATCACTAGCATTTGCTTTACACTGATCGTTTTAAACTGTGTGGCAATCAATGATAACTCTTGAAACAGGAGGAGGACTGGGATTTCTGATTTTTCTTCCAAACAGTCATTTTTCCTTGAAGTATCTTTGCAGGTAGAGGCAGTAGCAAAATGTTGTTATATGTTCAGCGCCTGAGAACAAAGGAAGCTGAGATCAACAGGCTTTTGGGGAGAGGGCAAGGAGTGGAGCATGCATGGCTGTACTTATGCAGGTCTACATTGACTGCTGAGCTGGAATGATAGATTTTTTTTTTTGAGGATTTGTTAACATTTTTAGTTTTATGTATCCATCTTTCATGGTAACACTGTCTGACTTCTTCTGGAATATTTTACTCGCTGGTAGAATGATTTTAAACTGCAGTTTGAATAGCGAGCAAAACCATCAAGGAGTTTGATGTGATTTAACACTCCTCAACTCAGTTTGATGCTTATGCTTGAAATGTTAGTGTGAAGTGTTTTGGGACTGAATAGCAGTTTGCTTTATGCAATGCATTGGTGATGTGTATACTTCACTTTTTCTACTTTAGATGGTTTTATGTGTAATTTTTATTCTCTCGAGTTTGTGAGCTGTAACACTCTAAATATACCTGCACATTTTTGATAGGCTAGATGAGTGCTTCTGTCAGGCCTTGCTTACATTTCATAAAGTATATGCCAAAGAAGGATAGATATGCTAAAATACAGTAAGCATATCCATAATATCTGCATATTAAAGTATACATATATAAGTATGCACAGATATGCGCCCCATCGCCATCCAACCTAGACCATCATTTCTTCCTGCCAGTTCCAGGAGCTTTCGACCTTTGCCTTGCATGACTGCAGCAGTCTGAATTCATGTCTCTTGTACTAGTTGCTTTTCTTTGATTTCTTGCTGTCCTCCCTCTCACCTTTGTCAGTAGCTCTGGGAGTGGTGGAGAAAAGCCTGCTTTGTGGGGAAATGGGTGGACGTTCAAGCCAGGGAAGACAACCTGAGGATAATCCGTCATTGAAGTTGCCAAAGGAAACTGCGGTGGTTCCTCCCTCTGCCTGGGTGGGACTGACAAAGCTTCTGTCAGCCAAGATGTACTCAACACCTGTGTGTTTTTTGTTTGTTTTTCCCAGCAGTCCTTCAGTTCAGTCTTTGCTTTATGATCACAAAGTAATAATATGATTAGGAAACTATTAGGGTCCTAAGGAGGCTGGGAAAGGATTTTTTTGTTGTTGTTGTTCTTTAGGTTACTTTTTGCAGCAGTTCACTGTGTAGCCTCAAAGACTTATGTCAAAGGAAGGGAGGAGGTATTTTCTGAGGATGGGGTGGGGAAGGGAGTCATGGATTTTTAGACCGGCTGAATGCCTCATTTAAGCTCAGATGGCATGAGGAGTCAGTTAACCTTTGCCACATTGCTCTTGTATTCATAAGCTCTAATTTGATGTGCATTTAATTTGGTACAGTTGATGGGGAAAAGATTTTCTGTTGACTGATCTGTTCTGTTTTGTTCTCTTTCAGGTCTCCCTTGCAATTATGGAGTTTTAGAAGAACAAGGGTGTGTGGAGGGGGAATCCCCCTCCCCACACGTGAGGTAGTTCTCTTTGGAATTTCTGTGGACAACAGTATTTGTTATATATGATGGTGAAATAAGACTTCTTAAAGTATATATTTATAAATATTTATTTGGATCAAGTGCCAAACATAAGTTTTCTAATGGCAGCTCAATAAAACTGGATTTACGTCCTTGGAATTACAACTTTTTGAAGGCACTGTGTTGTATACTGAATCGGAGTGCCTTGATATACCTTGATGGTTGTTCCCCTTAAGGAGAGGAGCAGCCTCCGAAGTGAAGATGAATTCTCTCATGCCAGACTGCACTTCAAAGTGTCGATCTCTACAGCATGCCCTGGATGTGATCTCTGTAGTAACCAGAGGAAGTGAAGGCCAGATCAAGGCCTTTCTCTCTTCTTACTGCTACAATGCTGCAACTATAAAGGATGCCTTTGGTAGAAACGTTCTACATCTTGCTTCATCTTGTGGCAAAAAAGGTGTGCTAGACTGGTTGGCTGAGACCAAAGGAGTAGATCTCTCAGCAAAAGACAAGGAATCTGGATGGACAGCTTTGCACAGAAGTATATTTTATGGGTACATTGATTGTGTTTTGTCATTACTGAAGGTGAGTAATTTGCAGCTGCCATTTTCCTTGGTATCTACAATTTTTAGAGTTGTATAACTTCTAGAAAAGTAGATTTTTAAACTTGATGGAAAGCCTCTTGAGACTTACTTTGTTTAAATCACAGTGCACTGATTTACTTGAAACTTGTCTTTGTATTTATCAAAGGTGTCTGTCTTTGCCCATACAGAAATCAGCACTGAGTCAGGCTGCTTGATCAATTGGAGACTTCCTTAAAGACTGGTTTGTACGAACAGTATTGGTGTTAGGATCTGAAAAGTGCAGAATGAACTTGATGTGAGACTAAAGACGTTGCAAAAATAGACCCGTGTTGTGGTTTAGCCCGGCTGGCAGCTAAACACCACACAGCCGTTTGCTCACCCTCCCCCCTCCCTCTCTGGGATGGGGGAGAGAAACAGGAAAGTGAAGCCTGTGAGTTGAGATAAAGACAGTTTATTAAGACAGGAAAATAACAATAACAATAATAATAATAGTGTTAATAATAATAATGTGTACAAAATAAGTGATGCACAATGCAATTGCTCACCACCCATTGACCGATGCCCAGCCTACCCCCGAGCAGCCGGCCCCCCCACCCCGGCTAGCCACCCCTATATATTGTTCAGCATGACGTCAGATGGTATGGAATACCCCTTTGGCCAGTTTGGGTCAGCTGTCCTGGGTCTGTCCCCTCCCAGCTCCTGCTGCATCCCTAGCCTGCTCGCTAGCAGGACAGAGCGAGAAGCTGAAAAGTCCTTGGCTTGGTGTAAGCACTGCTCTACAACAATTAAAACATCAGCATGTTATCAGCGCTCTTCTCATTCTAATCCAAAACATAGCACCCTGCCAGCTACTAGGAGGAAAATTAACTCTGTCCTACCTGAAACCAGGACAACCCGCCAGTAATTATACCAATTAGTATTTTTAGACAGCGTAAAATAATATGAGCTTGGATGGAGTAGCAATTAGCAATGGATCTTAGGTTTGAGAGAGAAGCAGTTCAAGATGCACAGCATTTTATTAAGTGAATCTCCATTTCATTTATGGTTTAACCAGGGCTTTCACTCAGTTCCCTTCCTTCCTTTCTTGCAATTGCTGTTTCTTCCCTGCTTCTCAGCAAGTTGGTTTTTTTTAAGTTTTGCTTGCTCTTCCCTCTGTTCCTCCTACCCCAAGTACAGCAACAGGAAGAGCTACATGTGGTTGAGAGGGTCAGGCTCCCTTTAACCATGTGAGATAATGAAATATTTGGTTCAGGGTGACTTAAAGTAAACTTATTAAGGCTGAGATTTTTCCATTTTGACTTTAGCCTTTTACAAATGGCTAGTCGTTGGAATTTTAAGTGTTAAACTCTCTGCTTTCAACAAGCAGTTTAACCAAAATAGCTGTGGCTCCAGTAGTTATTCTTGAGGTTCTCATAACTGATAAATACGTATTTCATGTGCCATACTCCTACATAGTGAAGAGGTTTTCTTTTCAAAATAAATGTTTTTACGAGAATTGTAAGTGATTCTGTTCTTTAGAAAACTCAAAACCGTATGTGATATTTGAAAAGGTATTCCATCCTCTAACGTGTGTCTGCATTTTTGATGCTTGCTTATATGAGATCTGTGCTGGTTTCCCCAAATGTATTCTACTTTTCTATCATTTGCATAAATGAGTGAGGTTTTTATGACAGGTGGCTCTGTTGATATTTCTTTAAGAAGCAGGATGAGTCATAGAGAGTGCTCTACCTTCCAGTTCCTTAACCAAAGTCTCTCTGCTGTACTGTGTTATTAAGAGCAAGTGTTCTTAAGGTATTATAGCAATGACAGGAAGGGATTATAGAATATAATTATGAAATAGCTGAGCTATAAAGGGATCTCTGAGTGATCGTCTCATCCAAACACCTGCATTCTGGTGTTCTAACACCAGTCCAATAAAAATGTTTTTATATGTTTAAATGGAATTTCTTGTACTTCAATTTGTGCCCATTGCCACTTGGATTATCACTGGGTACCACTGATAATGCCTCTTAACCCATCTCCTATCAGGTATTTTTTTATACCTGTTGATAAGATTTCCCCCCCCCCCCCCCCCCCCCGCCCAGTAAATCTTCTCTAGGTTAATCATCTTGTCTGGCTATTTGTGTCCTCTTGCTTTTTTCTCAGCAACTGTGAACTACTGTTCCCTGCTTGTTTTCAAAGTCATAGTAGTTTTTTTCAATCTTTTCACTTCTCTAGCATGTCAAAACTTTTTTTTTTAAATAACAAGAAAAAAACTTGCCAGTAGAAGAAAATGTATTTTTCAAAGATAGTAAATGCTTTTTTGGTACATAGTTGCTTCTTGCCTTTCCTAGATGGCGGTGCTTTACCTTCAAGTGAGTTTCCTCTGTGTCTCCCTGATTACGTCTTATTACTCAATCAGTTTTCATGCAGTAATTTCACAGTTAATGAATCAACATGAAATGTGTGTAGCTGAACAGAATTAAACTATTGGTTTTTTGTCGTGTTATTTTTTCCCCAGATCTACTTAAAATTAACCATAAATATTCTGAAGATTTTCTTTTATCACTATTAAAGTTCAGTTAAAGATTTATTTAGCTTTGTAAATGTTTACCTGGGTTACTTCGAGCTGTGGAGTTAACCTTAGCTTTTCTTTTTCTCTTCCCCTTCTCTGCTTCTATTTCAGCATGGTGTTAGTCTGTATGTTCAGGATAAGGAAGGCTTATCAGCCTTGGATCTTGTGATGAAAGACAGGCCAATCCATGTGGTGTTCAAGAAAACTGGTAGGAAATCAAATAACTTAAATTGTATTTTACAAGGTGATATACGTCAACAGCATATTAATGTCTATACCAGCACAGACAGTATTTTCAGTTTCTGATCAGGACTGTATAAGTTATCAAATACCTGAAGATGTGGTGTCACTAATGTCATAAGACAGCAGGTGCAAAATGTTGGCAGTAGATGCTGAATGCACATATGTAGCCTGAATGGACAAATAATGACTGGCATAGAGGTAAAAAAAAAAATAAATAAAAAGAGGGGGGGTGGGGGGGAGATGAGGAGAGCAAGTGATTTAATAGGTTGCCCGGAGACATTGTGGAGACTCGGACCTTGGAGATACTCAAAACCTGAGAAAGACGTGGTCCTGGGCAGCCAGCTCTCGCTGACTGCGTTTGAGAAGGGGTGTTGGACTAGATGGTTTCCAGAGGAATCTTCCAAGCCATTCCACGATTTTTCTCTTTATCTCAATTCAAGTTATCAGAGAGACTATCAAGTTACCAAAGACAATGTCTTTGAATTCAGTAGGGTAGTTTACATCACTTCTGTGTCTCTTGTGAAAAGAGGGGGAATATGTTCTTGAAGCTTCAGAATACTTCTAAAGTAAGATAACTTGGTATGTTAGCTACAGTCACTCTAAATACAGTAACTTGAAATAGGAAATGATTGTGTAAGAATAACTCATAGCACACAAGGTTTTCTTTGACAGGAAACAAGTTTTTCCGGTGTTTTTTACTTATTTTTATGCTATTTTATTCTTTTTGTACCCCTCTTCTATGTCCTTTTCTCCATGTCTCCAAATGTAGTGTTGTACGGTGAAAGTCCTTTTCAGCTTTTTTTTCCAGTCAATTTAAGTGGTTTTGGTTATGCAAATCCTGAGTTTCATGTATTAATTTTACATTGCAATGTATTGTGAAATTCTTTAGTTCTTATAATAGTAGTGCAACATGATCGAATGTGCATTGATTTCAATTTCCTACTCATCAGAAAATGGTGTTCGGATGTCACTGTAACTGAGAGGTTATTTAAAAAATAATAAAGGATAATGAAGGTGCTTATGGCTTCTGTGCATAAGAGTTTCTGGGAAAGGCTTTTTACTAAATTGAAAAAGAAAAGCATATGTAACCTAGGGTGGTAGTAATGATCTTCTGAAAACATCTACAGTAAATCTACTGCTGTAGAATGCTTGCATTTTATGCAGCTGGAAAATAAGCGTGAATAATGGTGGTGATTTTCTATACATTGTAGTCAAAGTATTTTGTTGTAGCATCTTACTTTTCATAAGAATATATCTTTTTAAACAAATTTTCTCTTCAAATCTTTAATAGAAACAGCAGGAGTTACTTTTCAAATTCAGTATGCATGAAATTCCTATATTGACAAGCTGCAGAGATAATATTTTTCATTGCAGATCCCACAGAAGTTTACACCTGGGGAAACAATATAAATTTTACTTTGGGTCATGGCGGTCAACAGAGTAAACATCATCCTGAATTGGTGGACCTCTTTCCTCGTAACAGCGTTTATATCAAACAGGTATTCTGGAAGTATTACGTAGGCATCTTACTCAGTGAACCTGGAGGGGTGTGTAGGGGGAAACAACTATCAAAAATGTCAACTTTTGAAAACATACAGAGGAAAAAAAATCTTGGGTCTGATTTTTATTTTATTATTACATTTTTTCATCCTATTTTTTTTCCTCGGTAAGCAGTCTCCATTGATCTGGCAAGCAGCTTAGAGCAGCCAGGGAATATTTGACTTGGCCTGCTGTATTATGTTTTTGCTGCTTTGTGTCCCCATATCCCCCAATGAAATTATGGTTCTCTGTGTTTGGTGGGGAGAATGCTTTTTGATAGTTATTGATGATTTACCTTGGATATATGGCTTATAGATGACTAAAATAATGCAGAAGCGTGATGCTTCTGTAACTTCTAAGTTTCTAACCTCTTATGCAGCTCATAGTGAACTGAAGTGGGATAGTGAATTTGTTTGGTATGTGTTTAATTAAAAGTCATCTTGTGTTGAAAGCAGCTTGTGCTGTTACAGCACTTCTGTTAATGTAGTTTGTTCCTAATAACTTGTGACTTCTGTTTAAGAATAGTTTACAGTAGAAGTTGAACAAGCGTTTAGTGCAAACAATCTGCAGCAGTTTTAATGTGTTTCTTTCAGCAATTCTGAGTTGGTATTGTTGCACTTAAAACTGAATCTTTTGGGCTTTTGCTAGCCTGCAGGGCCCGTGCCTTTGATAAATACAAACTCTTCAAGTAAGTTAAGGCAATATATACTAAATTTAAAGCGTTTTGTGTTCCTTGTGACTTGATTTGGTAGTGCCTGTGCTATAATACTAGAATCTTACCCATATTTTCATGAAAAGGTAAATCATAACCTTTGAGAGTATTTGTTGTCTCACTTAAATCTTAGCTTTTAAAGAGGTTTACTACACAGGTAACACAGTGAAATAACTAGAAGTATGCCTAAATCTTGGTGTCCTGTACCTTTGTCACTTAAAATCATGGGAATTCTTTTATAAAGTGGCCTACACCGTAGTTTAATCTGTTCTGGGGACTCTGTACTGTGGTCAGCCTAGTCATCAGATCTGTATGACAAGCTGCTGTAACTTTGCTATCTAAGCAAAGGTCAGGGAGATGCATGCAACAGATGCGTTTCACTTTCAGTTGAATTCTCCCTTTCCTTGTGAGGTGGTTTGTGTTGGTTACAGCGGTAATAGAAAAAATGTTGGCTAACTGAACTAACTTCAGGGCAGGTTTTGCAATTGAGGGGACCAACAGTGTGAGGCTGTAATCATGCCTCTTCCCTGCGTTTTTATCTATTCAGTAATTACAATTTCTCTTCTTTAGTTTGTTAGCATTCAGATGAGATAATTATAAAAGCATGCTAAACAGGATATCATAGTAACAACTTTTGATTATTTGCCTTTTTGAAAACACTGCTTAGGTTATTTAAACCTTGGGTTAAAGATTCTGTATTGCAGCATTGCATACAGTTTCATGGTTACAAGTTCTGTCTGTATCGTGATAAGTTATCTTTAATAAAGCTGAACTTGTTTGTGAGGTAGTTTTCACAGGTGTTTTGGGATTATCTAAGAAAACTAATGTGTCCTGTGTTTCCCTTGACCTGCCCTTTTTTTATCCCTTTTCTTTCAGGTGGTACTCTGCAAATTCCACTCGGTGTTTCTTTCCCACAAAGGTCAAATTTATACGTGTGGACATGGACAAGGAGGACGTTTGGGTCATGGTGATGAACAGACGTGCCTGGTATCTTAATCCTGTCTTGTGTGTAGTCTAGCATGATATTTCTTTGATATCAAACAGGAAGTCTGAATTAGAGTTTCTGTGAGTGTACTCTTAAAACTTTTTTAGTCGATTTACTGTTGATTTTAAATAAACAATATCCCCTTTCCCCACCAAATAACAGAAGAAAACTGCTGCAGTACTAGAAGTGGCAAAGAGTAGAAGAACATACATTTAAATGTATTATAATTTAAGATAACTTTATGCTGAGGTGAAACTTTCAGGTTAGGGTAAAGTTGGATCAAAAGGTAGATGATGTCAGATAAGTGGAAGCAAATGGTTTTCTGTGGGGCTGGCTTCTTAAATAGGTTTATGATGCTGTCAGATGATTGTCAAGACTGGCAGAAGCAGTACTGTGGAGTTGGTAGTGGTTGCTTCTTGTTAGACTTGCACAGCTATTAAGTGAATTCATTTGAATAGTAGTGTTGCAGTATACAAAACCAAAGTTTGAGAAGACAGATATGATGGCAATACAATTCAGATTTCAGTATTTTATCCTGTTTACCTGGTAGTGTGTATTTAGTTTACAGCACAGTACTTCTAATTTTTAAAAATTACTAATATTGGGCATCTGGTAGAACTTGATACTATGTTGCTGGATGCTATGGTGAAGACTGGAGATCTCTTTTGAACACACTTTTTAAAGAACACAGTTCTAGAAAATCAGATTTATTTTTTTTTCAAAAGGGATGCAAACTGGTGTTTTAAAAATGGGATGTTGCCCAGTCAAATAAAGGAGAATTCCTGGTAGAGGGCATAAAGCATTGAAGATACAGAACTGCTTCCTTATTCTGTGTTATTTTCTTTGGATTATCCTGTATTTGGGTGGAAGGGAGAAACCTGTTGCTCATTGTAATTTAAAAAGAAAAACAAAAGATGTAACAGTTAATACATTTTTACCTGTCCTCAAGGTATAGTTCCCACCCTGATTTCAGAGCAGGTAGTTTAAAAATAATCTCTCCCTTGATAGCAAAGGATGTGTTTCACAGAGCTCAAAGAAAGTAATTTGTCTCATTGCATTGGAGGTGGTAATTTTGTTAACGAGTATATTGTATTTTCACATAGGTTTTCATCTGTATTTCAATATTTTATGACTTTGTTTGTCATTGTAACTACTTATGTGGCCAATGATTAATATTAAACTTTTTTTCTTGTTTAGGTTCCAAGGCTTGTGGAAGGCTTAGCTGGCCACCAGTGCTCCCAGATAACAGCAGCTAAGGATCATACTGTTGTTTTAACAGAAGACGGATGTGTTTACACGTTTGGTCTAAATACTTTCCATCAGTTGGGTATTCTTCCTCCTCCTGCTAATTGCAATGTTCCCAGACAGGTAAAAATCAGCCAAAAACTTACTTGTGGTGTGGTTTGGTTTTTATTATTATTACTTCTTTTAACAGAAAGTGAAATATAAAGATTATATAAATAACTTTTAAAGCTTTTCAGGACAGTAGAGTGGAATTGGAATTCAGATAAAATCTTGATTCTGTTATCATACATCTCAATCTTAAATACTTACTGATGTCCTGATTTATGTCTCAGTTTGTAACCTGGAAAATGCTAAAGTTCTTAGTAACAAGCATAGTACAAGCTCCAATTTCCAAAAACCTTTACCCCCAAACAGTTCTGTAGCTGAAATGGACTAAGAATAACAAGTATATATTACTTGAGACTAATAATCTTAAAACTTTTACATCCATCATTCAGTGATCCAAAGAGTTTGACGTTAGTGTCCTTTGGTGGAAGCGCTGATTCTGGAATTGTAGTACTTTGGAAAGAATAGAAACAGGGAGGAGGAATAACCAGAGAGAACCCATGAGGCTTCAGGAGAGGTTAAACATCTGCAACTTCACTATATTTCTATGCTCAATCAATATATATATTTAAAGGAAATAAGAATTACTTCACCTTTTATTGAAAAGAAGTTTCATCTGGAGTTTAAAAAAAAAAATGTACTGTCAGTGTTATAAAAGTAGGGAATAATATTTGGCAAAAGTGCAACAGGGCAGTGTTTTGGGGTACAATGGGATGCTCTTCAGTTGTGTAATGATAACTGTTTATCCACGGTATTTACTTTAATCTTGATCATCAAGAATTGTCTGGAATATCAAGTCAAGTTTGACATGTGGAATTAGTACTATAGTGTTCTGCAGTGCGTTTAGGGCATTAGGGCTTACAAGCTGAAACTTTAACTGATGCTTCAGCAGCACCTGAGTTGTCTTTGCCTGTCTTACATGTGTGCTGTGCAGTCCTGTTTGGCTACATATGAAGACAGCCTAAGAAGATTAGATTCTAGTTCTAATGAGACACTGAAAAAAATATTTTTTGGTCACAAATGTAATAGTGTCCCACTTGACAAACTTCTGAAATAATCCTGACTTATTAGACTGTACATGGATACTGTACCAATACTGTATTCTTAATGACTTCGGGAGTTAAATGTTGTCAGAAGTTTGTACATGTGAAATTTACCCATCGCTGCTTAATATTAAGATGTACTTTGGATTTGTGCTTAGGTTCAGGCAAAAAACCTGAAAGGTAGAATGGTGATTGGAGTGGCTGCAGGCAGATTCCATACAGTGCTATGGACTAAGGAAGCAGTGTATACCATGGGGCTGAATGGCGGCCAACTAGGTAAGGTAGAAGCATTCTGAAAGTAAAACCCAGCCATTAAAAGATGTTACTCATACTAAAGCTGTTGTTTGCTTCTTCCAACAGAAGCCTGGTTAAAGCTTTCTCTTTTTTTTTCCTCTTCCAATCTGGTGATTTCAACCTTCCACACTTCTTTTGAAGAATATTTTTCATTACTGGCAATGACTTTCCCATTTTGAGATAATGGGAGCCAGTCTGATTTAGCTTTGGTATTTGAATTCTTTATAATTCATTTCCCTTCTGTGTATCTGGTGTGGTTCTGCTACTGAGGACATTCAGGAAAGAAAATGTTACTGTTTGTGTTGCAGATTACCCCAAGTCTCACTGATACTGTCCTTAATAAATCATAAACTAGCGCTTATCGATCCTGCCTATGTTTTTTTTCCCCATGCACTGTAAACAAGCTACTGATAGCTTTTTCTGTACTAACGTTTTAAAGTGAAATGCTTTCCCGTATGTAGATTTTTTTCAACACCATTACCAGAATCTTCACTTAATTCAATATTATTCTGAAATTAAGAAAACGTTTAAAAAAATATTTTGCCAACTAGTGAACTTCCTAATTTATTGTACGAATGGGATATTTGAATTGCATTTGTCTTTTCTAATAAACAGATGTTGCAATGTTGGTTTGGATTTTGCACTTCCACAGTTCTGTATCTTTGTGCATACAAAACTCAGCTAGCTTGGTACTTAGTTAACGGTACTTAGTTAATCTTTGTCGCTTCTGACGTCAGGTTCAGACACTTTTGTGTTCCTATTTAAGATTGGAAAGGCATGTGAAAAAATGTCTTTGAGAAGTATCTTACTACTGCATATTTGTTCTCTTTTTGATGCATTTTTGTATATGCATCTATCACATTTTTTTGTGGTTGCGTGTGCTGTTGAGATTCTTCTGATATGCACGTGGCCCAGTGCAGGACCATATGGAGACTTTTATCATAAGTGGTATAGTTTTATCAGCTGGGAACTGTGATGGACCTGTGGTAATAAACCTTGTCCCTCTATAGGAGGTTTGGGCATAGCACTACACTGTCAGAACAGGGCTGCTTTCATCTTTAGAGGTAGCTCTGCTGCTTATTCCTGGATTTTTGTACCCTGATCCACTCTGTGGTGCAGACATAAGTGCACACAGAGCAGGATTATGCTGTATACCTTTTTATAGATTATTTGTTTTAGGATTCTTAATGCAGTGGAGCAGTGATGACCTGATTTTTGTTTTCAGAGTTCTTACATTACAACCCCAACCTTATCTTTTCTTTCACATTAACTCCCTGCCTTCGTGCTTATGCTCTTACAGCAATTTGTATTACAAGCTTGCTTAGTTTATTTCAGTGGCTGGAATAACCCATAGTTTATGCCAGTGTGATAGTACTTCGAGTGTCATGAACTGTAATATGATCAAACAAATGGTCTTTCTTTGGAATGAAAGGCAGTACGACTGTAGAGTCTAACCGTATTAAGTAGCTGGCCCTGTAGAATATGTCTGTCTTTATTATTTGTATCAGATCTTGCATATTTTCTGGTATTTGTGGTAAACTAACACGTGTATGTGTGGTGCATCTGTTACCTGTCTTACTGTTTTGAAGATGAATTATCTAACTACCGAGGAAGTCTTAGAGAACTTAAAGGTTCTTCAGAGTAGCATAACAATGTTCTTTAAATGAACAATGTGTGGAATGTGAAATAATGCTTTTGGGGTGGGTTGTATTTTCTAGGTTATCTGCTGGATCCTAATGGTGAAAAATGCGTAACTGCACCTCGCCAAGTTTCTGCTCTACACCATAAAGATATCTCTGTGTCCCTGGTGTCTGCAAGTGATGGTGCTACAGTATGCGTCACTGAAAGAGGAGATATATATCTGCTTGCAGACTATCAGTGCAAAAAGATGGCTTCAAAGTATGTGGTACTCTTCTAACTTGTCATGAATTATGAGGTGAAGATTTCACTGTAGTCTTATGCTTGCAACTATTTTAAAGACCTGTGTATAAAGTAGTGCTAATACAGTGTTTCACCAAGTTTTCTTCATTTGCAGTTCTTACATACCAACTGGAGCCATCCTTTTTTTTATTATTAGATGAGACTAAGATCCACTCATAGTACACCGAGGAAGTTTAAAAAAGCATATTAGTAAGAAATATTCCATGCTGTAGGTTTTAAAATTTTAAAACTGGTATCTTTTGTTCATCTGTTGAACTCAGTTTGTTTAAATTTGTCTTAGCAGAGGCACTGAAGGTCTGCTATTGTATTTAGTTATGTTGTTATGATTTTGAGTCAGTAAGTTTGGCTCTGTATTTCATAAAGAACATGTGGATATATCATGCTATGCAGAGTAATTTAGGTTTGAAAGGGTGACCTTGTGAAGTCATCTGGTCCATGTGCTAAAACCGGCATGTAAAACCTGTTGAAGAAACTAGGCCTATGACTCATAAATTACTATTAAATCATATGGTCCTATTCTCTCTTACTTAGTTTGCATTAACTGTTCAGAAGAGGTAATTAACAAATTTTGACAGCTCCCAGTTATATCTTCTCAGCTACAATTAAAATTGTAGCAATGTTCATATACATGTGTCAGCTTAAGGGTTATTTTATGCTTTTTTTTTTTTACATGTTAATTAACAGCGCTGATACTTGGAAAAACTTAACTCCATTTACTACACTCCTGTATTAGGAAACTGAAAAGTGTTATCTTGCATGGTTTTGATCGGTTAAAAAACAATGCCCCCAATGAAAGTGAGAAACAGCTTACTGGGATAGAATAGGTCTTTTAATACAAACTGCTAAATGAAACTCTTAAGACTGTAGTTCTTGTAATGCTTAAGATCAAAGCTAAACCATACAGTCGTTTTCACTCATGGAATTTTGTGAAGAACGTGTGGATATGATGCGACTTACTAAAAAAAAAACAAAGCAAAAGAATGCAGTCTACTAATAAAATAGCAATTGTTAGTTGTACCATCAGGGGATAACTAAACTTAAGTAGCCTTTCAGTGTCACTACTTCAGCTTTTTTAAAATTGTTTCTCTAAATGAGAGAACTCATTTTATCATAGGAGCAATGTCTGTACATGATGAAGAAATACTACTTTAATCTTTTATGTTCTTTCAGACAGCTGAACCTTAAAAAAGTTCTGGTTAATGGGGGCTGCTTGGAATACAAGGTAGACACCCAGCATCTTAAAGAAAATGGGGGTCAGAAGATATGTATTTTAGCACTGGATGAAGCTGGAAGAGTAAGTTGTGTTCCTAAAATCATAATTATATAGTAAGCTGCATAAATAAGCTGATTCATAAGAATGAAACCATTTGGGCTCCCTTGGTGAGCCTGTGTTTCAATTTAAGAATGGAAATAAAACTTACCTTGGGTAGGATTTAAAATGCATGCTGAAATAATAAGCAAATAACTATTTTTACTGTTCTACTTTAAGTTGATGGTACAAAATCATTCATAAAGAATATGCAATTCATTAAAAAAACTACCAAAGTAATGTACAGTAGTTCACTTTTAAATCTGTGAACATCTAATACTTTTTCATTGGAGGTTGAAGCTCCTTTACTTTTGCCTGCTAGTGGCTATAGCATGTGTGGTGTTTTTTCTCTCCTGTTATCCCACCTCCCTGGTCACTTTTACGCCCTCCAGAAACAGTCTCAGAAATAGCCTCTGGAATATATGCTGAAAAGCAGCAGTTCTGTAAATGAAATGTCCCTTGTATTGCTGAAAAGTTTTATAGCTAAACCTGGTAAATAGCTTAGGATTTACAGCTAAATGTAGACGCTCTGTTTTCTTAAAGCTGCAATACTATGGAAGATTCATTGTTTTCTTTCCTTGCTCTCTAATAGAGGAGTAGTTTATGGGGTACTTCAATAGCCTTTTCTAGCATAGGTCTGTTCACTGGGAGACCTAAGCCTTCAGTGCCATCTAGTGGCATTTAAGAAAAGGTTTTGTTGCTGAAGTGCTGCCTTAAGGAATGTTAAAAAGTGACTTTGTACATCAAAATGGAGATCAGTGTGTGTATGTTCCTTTCTCTCCTTGCATTTATTTGAACAGATCTTATCAGTTTATTAGGTCATTAGTTGTATCAGAGACGATAAACTTCCAGTTCAGTATTTGTTCATATGAGGCTTAGCCTCTAGCATCTGTACTATTGGTAGCATCCTTTTGACATCTTTGGGATACCACTTTAGCAGTGAGAAACTACTTATCTTCCTTCATCAGTGGAACTGTGTCAACCGACATGGCATACTTTCCATGCTGAATGCTGGCAAATACTAGGATTTGCGATTTAGTGATACAGGCATTGTTGAGTAAAGAGAGGCATGGGATCTTAGTACTTCTGTTTCCTGAATTAACACTACCTAGTGTAGTACTTTCTTCAAGAGAGACTTTCTTAGCCAAGAGAGGAGAGGCCTTAGAGGGAATCTTACCAATGTCGATATATATGTACCAGAAGGTGTGTGTGTGTGTGTGTGTGTATATATATATATATATATATATACACACATATGTTGATATAACTGAAGGGAGGGTGCAAAGAAGACAGAGCCAGTCTCTTTTCATTGGTGTCCAGTGACAGGACAAGAGGCAGTAGGCACAGACTGAAACACAAGGAGGTTCCCTCTGAACATCAGGAAAGTTTTTCCCTGTTAGGGTGACCGAGCGTGGATGTAGGTTGTCCAGACAGGTTGTGGAGTCTCACACCTTGAATACGCTCAGAAGCCATCTGGACATGGTTCTGGGCAGCCTGCTGTGGTTGGCACTGCTTGAGCAGAGCAGTTGAACTACTCTGATTCTGCAAGGCACAAGAGAGGGGAAATGAAACAGGTCACTCAAACTCCTTTGTCCCTTATGTAGGTGTTGACAGACCTTTGCACCTCCTTCAATGGGACGAGAAGAAAGCCTGACTAGCACCACTGATGTCACATCTGGGCTTACTTTCCACAGGATTGTTGCTGTGTGCCCACTTCTTACAGACATCCACAGTACACCTGTGTGTGGGGTCCTGCTGTGCATAGAATCATAGAGTGGTTTGGGTTGGAAGGGACCTTAAGGATCATCCAGACCCAACCACTTGCTAGGGGCAGGGACATCTCCCACCAGACCAGGTTGCCCAAAGCCCCATCCAGCCTGGCCTTGAACACCTCCAGGGATGGGGCATCCACAGCTGCTCTGGGCAACCTTTGCCAGGGCCTCACTGCCCTCTGAGTAAAGAATTTCTTCCTTATAGCTAATCTGAATCTACCCTCTTTTAGTTTAAAGCCATTACTCCTTGTCCTAACCCTACACTCCTTGACAAAGAGTCCCTCCCCAGCTTTCCTGTTGGCCAACTTTAGGTATTGGAAGGTTGTTCTAAGGTCTCCCCAGAGCCTTCTCTTCTCCAGGCTGAACAACCCCAACTCCCTCAGCCTGTCTTTGTAGGAGAGGTGCTCCAGCCCCTTGATCATTTTTTAGGCCCTCCTCTGTACTCATTCTAATAGGTCCATGTCGTTCTTGTGCTGGGGGCACCAGAGCTGAATGCAGGACTCCAGGTGGGGTCTCACGAGAGCAGAGTAGAGGAGGAGAATAGAATCACCTCCCTCAGCCTACTGGCCACGCTTCTTTTTCATGCTTGTAGTCCTTCATGTTTGTATTGCATGTTTTCATGTTTATATTTGGTTATAGTCTCCACTGCAGAACCTTGGATGCTACAGAGAAACTTAAGTTTTTTTTTCAAACAATTAGCAAGAAATGGTTTGTTTTTGCTCTGTTAGCTTTGAATTTGACCTAATTTATAAGCAAACCAGGGGAACAAACTTGTAAATCAAGAACTGGATTAAGCTTGTTGCTTGACTTGACTTGTTACCTTTTGCTGTCCGTACTGAAATGGCAGTAAAAGCTGTCCTGTAAATGAGTGTTACAAAAATGTTTAAATATTCAGAGAAGCTTTTCAAATGCTCTTCGTGGGCAAATGGATTAGATATCGTAATAGGGTTTCCCCATTTTACTTGTAGGTTCTTTGTAATAGATGCTCATAATGTTTTAGGATAAGACTTTAGAGGATGTCATTATCTTTTTATATGTGACTTTGAGGTGGCACGTTCTTGTGTTTAAAAAGTACTGTGTTGTATAGTATTAACTGTCTTTATATCGTATGGGTGTTTTCCCGTTCTCTGAAAAAATGGTACTGATGTTACAGGTGTTTTGCTGGAAGTCATCTAACAATTCCATGAAGCAATGTCGTTGGGTGTACGGCCGGCAAGTCTTCATGTCCGATGTTGCTTTAAATAGGAATGAAATGATGTTTGTCACACAGGATGGTGAAGCCTTTACTGGCAAGTGGCTGGAAGAAGGGAAAAAAACATCAGAAAAGAAAGGTTAGTTATGACTTCCTAATTAGAAGTACTTTAAATCAGTAAAATAGTTTAATCAAACTTCTACAGTCTTTGTTTTCTGCTGCTTGATCTAATGGTACTATGTGTCAAGTTCTTTCTTTTCTCCATGGTTGGTACACTGACTGCTACTGTTTTCTTTCCTCAGTAATCCTAAGGCTTACAGTTTGGTTAACCTTCAGGTAGAGATTTCCAGGAAGAAGAGTACTTCTAAAAACGCAGTGGTAGTACAAGGGTCCACTGTAACAATTTTGTCACATTAAATGACCAGTCCTAGAAAACTGGCATCGAATTAAAAGAGGAGCACGTACTTGCTTGTCGTTGCTCAGTCAGTGAAACCTTATTTTGCTTCACAGACCCTTATCTGAAAGTAGTATGGTCTCCAGAGCAATTTCTTCCTTATTCACTTTTCTCATATTGCTGAGAATAGATCCTAATGGATTGTTTTTCTGCAAAGAAGATACCCTTCTACTACAGGACAGGATTTTAGTTGAAACTGTGGTCTCTATTTATTTAGATGTCTTAAAAATCTATAGATAGCAATGGATCTACTCCCAACCTGGGCTGTATTTGAGCTTTACAGCTTTATTTTGTAGTTCTGCCTCATTTGATATATAGATTCCATCTTTAATTTTTTGCAGAAATTGACTTATTTTTTGACAGCAAAAATCTTTTCCTCTGTTGCTCATTGCAGAGTTGCGTACTAGTTTTGCTCTGTCATTACTTTCCTTTATTCAACATCATATAGTAGTTCCCAAACACACCTTTTTGCATTCTTTTTCCTGGTGCTGGTATGTATCTGTAGGCACTCTGATCTTTCTGCTTATTAATGTTCATTTTGTGGCTTTGGTATCTTTAAGGAAACTTTAGAATCCAGATCTGTTGACTGGGTGAATGCCTAGTTGACATTCTGACTGCTTGGCAGTGAATGAGAGCTTTCTTTGTATTACTGTTTTGAAAGTTTTAATAAACATGTTGATATGTGAGCTGAAATCTTCAGCGTAGTCCAGACTTTATCAGTGACTGCATCAGTGGACTTGAAGTCATAAATCTTGCCTTCTTTTATCAGTTGCACATTTTAATTAGCTTGACCATCTCGTGTTTTTTCGCATCTTTTTTTAGCAGAACTTGTATCGAGCCCTCAGAATGCTTCATGTGAAACGCCTTCTTCATCTGAAACAAACAGTGTCTATGAAAGAATTAGACTTCAGAAACTTACTTTTGTCCACCGAGCAGTTAGTGTTGCTACAGATCCTAATGGATGCAACTTTGCTGTTTTACAGTCAGATCCTAAAACAAGGTATATTTAAAATATCTAAACCATTTAAAATACCAATGATTACCATTACATACCAATGACTATATTTCTTCCTCTGTGTTTATGCATGTGATAACAAATTGTTCTGCTTTTCAAAAAAGCTTAATTTTCAGCTCATATAGAAGTCACAGTATATGTGGTTATCTATACTGCCAGAGAATAGCACTTGTTAGTAATCAGCCATATTATGCAAATGAATAAGCTGAGTTCTTCGAGTAATTAGGTAGCGTTGATATCTTTAGATAAAGAGTTTAAGGCAAGCATTTGCAATGTAGTTCTTAATACACTCTGAGATCTAAGCACTGTAGAAATTCATCCCTTCAGTAATCAACTTCTAAATGAAAGTGAAAAGTGGATCTTTGTTTGGAAAAATGAATAGACTACTGAATGACATTCCTTGCGCTCCTGTAATAGTTTCTAATACATCTGATACAGGAGTAGATATTAGCTTTTTTCTTATTGCTGTATTTCACATTACAATTCAAAGCAAATATTTGTGTCCTGTTGTTGGAAAATTGAGAGAGATCTGATAATACATGTATATGGGCTTAATTATAAAGATGAAATGCTGGTTTTGCTATTCTGAAACATGATGGGTTTTACGTATGTGGTTTAATAGTCTAAGTAGCATATTATTGGTTCTTTTAGTAAAGAATAGGGCATGAAATGGAGTAGTCCAGCAACGTAAGAAAATATAATAATAAAAAACAAATGAGAACGCCCTCATCCTCTTCACTAACTGTGCTGTGTAAAATTTTATGGGATTGTAAATAATGGCTTTTCTTTGATGGGATTAATTTTTTTCTAGTCTCTATGAAATTCCAAGTGTGTCATTATCAAGTTTTGGAGAGGATTTTGGCAAGCTGCTAGATGAAACAGATGAAATGGACAGCATCCATGATGTGACTTTTCAGATTGGCACAAGAACTTACCCTCTGCACAAATACATCTTGGCTGTACGCTCTGACTTCTTCAAGAAGCTGTTTGTTTCCAGTGATGATCAGCTAGACACTCCAGACGTCTACCGTAAAGATGAAGATGCTGTTGGATGTGATCTTTATGTAATAGAAAAAGTTCATCCAGATCTGTTTGCATACCTTCTGCAATTCATTTACACTGATACTTGTGATCTTTTGACTCATGGTTATAAACCAAAAATCCTGCATAAAGAAAAATCAGAAGAATATGAAAATACTTTAATTTCTAACCTGAACAAAATGAGTTTTGATGAAGATATTAACAGAAAGTCTGCATTTGAAATTTACAGAAATAATCAAGTGCAAGTTCTAAATGAAAAACAGAAGAACAAGTCTAAAAAAGGCAAAATTGTTGGTGAAGAATCTAACCTCATAAAAATGCTGCAAAGTACTGCAAAAAAATTTGGACTCAGCAATTTAAGTGGAAGGTAGGTGAAAGGAAATACATTTATATTCTGGCAAGCTCTTCATGGTATGTTATTTAAGCTGATTTAACTTGTTATTAAAGTTGAAGACTAGTTAGGGTTGCTGAGTCTGCCTTTTTTGCTTTTTTTTGTTTTTAAGTATAAAAGCTTACAGCATACACTGTCACCTCTTTGAAGCAACATCAGTTAGTTTTGATGTTCTTTCCTAAGACAAAGCATACATGACTTTTTTGAATAATGTCAGAATTAGACTTCATTAGTGCAATTCTGTACTTAAAGCAACATTTTCCAGTAAGCTTTTACATGATGTAGATGTACTGTTGGCCCTAATTCTAAGGGCCATGACTTGGCATCTGTTGCAAATGACCCGACTTTCCAAAAATGACTGTCATAAAACATTATCTCTTTTGTAAGACTCAGCTGATCTGATTGAGTTTTGGATTGATGGATTTCTATGCTGTGGTCCATAGTCTACCTATTTTTCCACAGATAACTTTTCTTTTCTTTTATTTATTTATTTGTCCAAATTCCCGTTTAACTGATGCACTCTTAGTGTTGAAACTAATGGAAATGAGATCAAATATCTCTGTAGAATTATATTACTCTTTTTCCTGCATTTGTCTTTCCGTTCTGGAGGAGGTAATGAGCTGTTTTGTGGCAGTTGTCTTCACTGTATTTTTCACAAACACTAGAATTAATCAGCAAAGATGTAAAGCTGCTGCTAAAACTGAGTTTCCAAGTAAAATTGTCATGATAAAACACTTTCTCATTGAAAGTATATTGCTACGTAATCCACCAGCAACACTCTTGCATCTTCACCATTCTGACTCACAAGCCTTCTTCATAAATTAGGATGTTAAAAAGCCTGTGCTGAAACATACGCCTCTTCCACACCACTGTCTTTGCTCAAATAACTGACTGGTAGTAGAATACATAACTCTTAGATTTTTTGACTGTGTAATATTGGACTTTGGCCTTAAGTATAGTGTTCATTAAAGATAAATAAGATTGCTAAGGTGTAGAAAGAATGTCAGTTATATTTTACAACTGGCCCTTTGCAGTTTTCTATGAAAAATTGTTTTGATTCTTTTTCGTATTTACAGTATTAGCCCGCTGAAGTGCTATTAATTCTTGAAACTGTTTTTCTTAGTAGTTTGGACTGTATACTAATTATATTACTTATAACTGATATTAATGATTTGCAGATTGGATGGAGTCAGGTTAGAAAATGGAAAAATTAATGTTATCAACAGGAAGAATGGGAACAAACTGAAGTTTAATCAGAAGAAATGGTAAACTTTTAAAATTAAGTTTTCCTCAGCTCTGCCATCTTCCTCTTCTGCCATCTCATTACCTGTTAAGTGTATGCTAAGGTTGATTAGCCATGTTTTTAGCTTCTGGTGTACCCTTGTCCCCTTCACGGTAACAGGTATTTGGAAATTCTCTGTAGATACCCTGATCTGTGATTCGATAGTCTGGGATAGGTCATATGTAGTATATTTTGGCTTCTTTCTCCTGTACGTTAATATGTTCCATTGATTAACTGTCATAGAATACTAATGCCAGGAGAGATTTTGTGGGTAGCCCAGTCAAAAGCAGTTTGACTTCTTGCAAATATGCTTGCTATGACACTGAGATTACATGGATTTGGAAATAAGCGAATGTGTGATGCCTTTTTCTAAGGAGAAAAATCTCTGGAATATCTTTCAGTAGAAGAAATTTGTTACCCTTATAAAAGGGCTCATTGTTCTTTAATTCCCTTGGTATGATTGGCTTGAATAGCTTGCTTATATAGTTAATAAAAGCTATGTTGTGCAAAAGTAACTTTTTAAAAAGAAGTTGGATTACTTTACTCTTAAAATGCTTTGCCAAAGCTTGTAGTAGGTATTAATTTAACAGAAATAACTAACTTAATATAGACCACTTGAGATTAACTAAAATTAGCCATAATTAATTATTTGGTCGTAGCTGTTTGAAACAGTACTTGACAAAGTTTTGAAGGAAAAACCTGAGATGGAATGACTGCCTTTTGTGAATCTTTTCTTTGCCCCAAAAGCCCTTCTCCCTTGAAACTATCGTGTCTTTACTGTTATGTTCATTTTATTTAAAATTATTAAAATTCAAATGTATTTTATGTGAAGTCCTAACTTGCTCACGTAAGAATGTATTTGTATAGCATACAATTGACAGTCTCCTGAACAGTCACAGTTCTGATCTTATTAAATGTCTTCTAGCTCATACCTCTGTGATGTGACCCTGAAATCTTCAGATGGAAAGGAATTCCCGTGTCATAAGTGTGTACTTTGTGCAAGACTTGGTATGTGTGTGTATATATATATTAAATATATATATTTTTAAAACTGAACATTTATTGCATCTTGAACTGAAATGCCTTTCTTTACAGATTATTTTCACAGCATGTTAAGCAGCTCATGGATTGAGGTAAGCTTGCCAATAAATGTGTGGTAGTATGTTTTGTGACAGGTTTTCAGTTTTTTTCTAGACTAATGTATCTTAAATAATGGGGAAAGGGAAGGGCTGGATTCTTGGCTCCCATTTGCAAGGAAAAAAACATGTTTGGTTAAATTACATTTGTACTGCTGAGATTTTGTATTATATGAGAATAATAAATGTAAGAATATATATAAAAGGAGATCAAATTATTACTTTGCAGTTTATTTTGAGCTCGTTCATAGGTTGATGCTGGCCTCTTCATATAAGACACTGATGCCTTTGGTTGTATTATCATATCTTTTCTGTGAAACATCTTAAAAATTAAGTAGTATGCATTATTGAGTAGCTTTTCATAAGTACTGAGTGAAAGGTACAGCAAAACTGAAAGTCAATGTGTAGAATCTCTATTTAACTTCTACTGTTAATAGAATAGAGTATATCAAAGGCTATTCCACTGAAGTCCCCAGATGCTGCTTCAAAAGGTGTTGGTATTCTGTGTGTCTTAGTTTCTATTTGCTAGTTGTGTGTATCAATGTCTCAGCTGTTCCTGGACATTGGGATTTCACTAGATGCTTCTGTTTAAGTGTCTGAATACTCTTGATAATTTTTAGTGGATGAGTGGAAAGGTGTAGATGGATGAGTGTTTTTCAGAGACTGAAAGCTGAAGCAACGTTCAAGAGTTTTCTCAACTTTCCATAGCTTTTTGGCAATACTTGAATCTAAGAACCTGGTGAAATTCTGGCAGCTCTTTTTGCTGAGTAACAGAACTTTACATATCATTTAAGTTACTGTGCTGCCTCAGTCATCCATGAGAAAACATATCTGAAACACTGGGAGATGAGTGATTTAAAAAAAAAAAAAAGTGTTGAGGTGTCGAGTGTCTATTTGTGTTGGTGATAGCTGTATCAGCTGTATGTAGATTCAGTTGTCTATTTCATAAGCAAATCTAAATCATACTGTATTCATAAGTAAATATTTTGTGAATCAAGTGCTATAGATGTTGTATAAAAATCTTAATGTCTGTAAGAGTTTTTTAAACCTAGGATGGGAGATGTGTCAGTACCAGTAACGCATTTTTAAGCAAAAGAAATCTTTTAGTATGAAACTTTGTTTCAGCCCTGACTGAAATAAATAGAAATTGTTAAGCAGTGACACTGAATAAACTTGAACAATGACAATTACATGATTTAATGGCTAATGTTTGCTCATATGAAAGCTTTGCCTTAATGGTTACAATGGTTCTTCAAATGAAGGGTTTGATGAGGGCATTCTTTACTGTTAATCCCACAGAAAATGCTAAATTTAACCTTACAATTCTATTCTTAAATGATAACTTGTGATTTCACTAGATGTGCTGCCTTGAAAGGAAAGAAGTTCAGTTCTCTACTTTTGAACAGTTGTGTTTAAAATAATGTAATTAAAGAGGATTGTTAGAGAAGACCCTTGAACTGATGAAAAACACTGAGCAGTTTCCTGGTTATTTAGAAGTTTGGACAGACTTTAATTGTACTGCTTCAATCAATTCTTTTAAGAATTTGAAGAGATTTTGTCCAAATGCTTAAATAATTATTTAATGTTGAAAATGTGAACTTCAGCCTGAGTGATTTGCTAAATATAATTACTGTCTTAATTTATTTTATTCTAAGTAGTCAACTTTTTACCTTTTTTTCCTCTCCTTTTGCATTTTAGGCTTCCTGTTGTTCTGCTCTGGAAATGCCAATCCATTCTGACATACTGCAAATAATTATAGATTACCTGTATACAGATGAAGCTCTTGCAATAAAAGGTGCCAGTAACATATTTTTAACTCAACTGCAGCTTCTGCATGTTTTTTATTTTTAAAATAGAAATTCCATGCTTGCATTGAAGTTTTATGTAGAAAATCCAAATTGGTGTGTCTTTATATTTTGAGGCTGTTTACCCCAAGCTGTGTTGTACCTTTTTTCCCAGTTTGTCACTCTCCAGTTTCCCTTTTCCCGTCGTCTTTAGCTTTAAAAAAAAAAATAAAAATAAAAACCACCTTTTATGCTTTTCTATTTTATTCCTTGTGTTGTGAAAACCCCTATCAGAATTGGCAGAGCCAGTACGTTTGTCTCCAGCTAAAATCTTGCTGAAGCTCTGTGTTACAGTTGCTCATGACTTGCCCCCATTGTTTATGTGATGCTTTGTTTTCCAGATTCTCAAAATGTGGAATTCATATGTAACGTTCTTGTGGTAGCAGACCAGCTACTTATATCCAGACTAAAAGAAATGTGTGAAGTAGCCATTGCAGAAAAACGTGAGTTCTTCCACTTCTATTATAATGGCTCAAAGATTAAAATAGACTTTTTTAGATGTTGGCTTTTCGTCTTTATCTCAGCATGGAATTACTTATATTTCTTTGCTCTGGTTACCTTCTGCCATTAATTGCACAGTGCTAACTGTTGCTTGTTTAGTTTGGGTAAGGTTCTAGATTAGCGTAATCATTTCTTTAAGCTTCCTTTTCTTTATTCCTTTTCTTCATTTCGCCATCTTTAATTATTATAAAAAAGAAAAAAATCACAACAAAAACCAAACTTTTATCAGAGCTTTATTTCTGCCAATTTCTGTTCTCTCTTCATTAAATTCAGATTCCTTGTCTTTAAAACATGACGAAATTTGTTTTGTTTCTATTTCTGTCCTTGCATTGAGTTCTCCTATGTCGTCTGTTTAGTTGACTCAGTAGTGTTCCTATATGGCTATGAAGATCTGTCTCTTCTAGAAAACATTAGATGTTGCTCAGCTTCATATGCAAAGGCAGCATACAATTTTTGCTTGTCATTTCTTGATGACTTCCCCTTCCCCCCAGCTTTTTTTTCTTTTTCCCACCTAAAGGAAGATTTGGAGATTAATGAAGCGTTTTGTGCTGTGTGGATGAAAATTGCTGGTTTTAACTTTCTTTTTCGCCTTGATCCACTGAATTTCAATATACTGAAATTAATATATCTGTAGATAGGATCTTTATATTTCTGTGAAGTAGCCCTTGCATTCAAGCTGCTATGAAGTTATGTGGAGCTTGCTGTAGTTTGAGTATTTGAGCATTAGTGTTTTTTCTAGGAAGGAAAAATATTTCTTGATGTTTTATTAACTTGTTTTTGTTGTGCAACAACTCCGAAAAAATGCTACATGAGATAGAATCATAGAGAACAGGATAACATGTTACTATTTAAGGTTGTGGTTTAGTGGGGGATATTGGTGGTAGAGGGACGGTTGGACCAGATGTCTTGGAGGTCTTTTCCAGCCTTCGGGATTCTATGAGCTTAGTTTGTTGTTTTTTCTCTTTGCAGTTACTTTAAAGAATGCTGCTGAGCTGCTGGAGTTCTCAGCAATGTATAATGCTGAACAGTTAAAACTGTCCTGCCTGCAGTTCATAGGACTCAATATGGCAGCTTTGCTTGAAGCAAGGTAAGGAGAGATGCATACGTGTTTGTGTACTAGCTGTTTAATTCAGATATTCCAAAAAGGCAGTTTTTGCAAGAACTATAAGGAACAGTTAAATGTTAAAGTGCAACTGAATGCTGTTCCTGTAAAGGAAGGCTCATTTTTGCCAAACGGAGAGAGAAGCTAATTACATATCTGTACGTACTCTGAGTACAAAAAACTACGTTACAATCTGGCATGAAAAGCCCAAATTAGGGGGAGAAACTTCTCTTTACATCTTCATACATATGAAGTCATACTCAGTCATTAATAGGTAGCAAGAATTCTGATCTGGTAGGCCTGAGACAAAACTTAGCCATTATAGCCTTGGACAAGGAGAGCCATTCATGCAGACATGATAAAATTTTGTTGCAGAACTTGTTGTTATAGTATTACTTTCTGGCATAAATGTCAGAGGATATTGTGGCTGAGTTTTACAGAAGAATTTGCTTAGACTTGGATGTTAGATTTGTGTCAAAGACACATCTATGCAGAAACAGGTAAGGCATTAATCAGTTCATTGTAATCTAACTACGTAGGTCTGTGTTGGCTGTGGCTTTAAGGAAATGTAGACTGTCTGGAAAGGTTAGGGTTTTAATCCTGCCTTATAACAAGAGCATTAACTAGTTTATACTTCCTTCCATTTGTGTGACTACTATGGATGTGTAATAATGCATCTAAGTGAGATTTATTTAGGACGTTCATTTGAGCTTTTCATTAATGTAACTTTTATTTTTTATCTTTTTCAAGCTAAGCTTATCTTCAAAGCTTGAAAAAGCAATATTTGTTTTTTGTTTGTTTTTAAGGACTCTGGATGTCTTAAGTGATGAAGTTGTAAAGGATCTTTCTGTTTATTACAGGAAAATGGTAAGTTGAGCAACTTGAGTGTAAGGTGGTCAGATTTAAAGTGAGAACAGGTGGATAATACATACCTGCAGGGTCTGTAGATGACAGGTTGCAAGTGGAACATATGACTCAAAAAATGAAGGTTAGCTGCTGCTATTACCACTCTCATGGAGCTGATATTTCCTTAGTTACTAGCCATTGCTACAACAGCACAGTCATATAAATCCATTAAATGCTCTTTAATTAACAATTGTGTGGGAAAAAATTAAGGAAGATTTGTGGAAAAGGACATCCCTTAGAAGAAAGGAGAAGAAAGCAAATAAGACTTTCACCAGTGAAAAGTACAGTGTTCTCATTAGATCTTAAGGGCAATAAGAAAAATAATGTGAAAGTTGAACTTCCATGCATAAGGGGAAAACCAAGGTGCATTATAATCCTGTATTCTTTAACTGTATGGAAGTAAAGGACAAGAGTTCATGCAAACATGAAATGTCTTCTGTCAGGAGTTAGAGGCAGCTGAAACATATATACATTTTGAGTCTGTGGCTTAAATGAAAGAATTCTTCTTCCATTCTACTTAGAGAAGTAACTGAAGTTTGTAAACTGGTTAAATAATCAATTGCTTAATGTATAAAAGTGTTTTAAATAACTATCATTTTTGGTCCTTTCGCAAGAGATCAAATATTTACTAGCAAGCAATTAAAGAGCAATGATTTTAACAGCCTTTACAACTACAGATTCCAGCTATGGTCAGGAGGGTAATTACTCCATATCCAGATGGACCTGATTTGAGTTCTTTTGAGCCTGAAGATGGAGAGAACTTTGTTTTTTTAAAGGAAGAAATGAATACAGAACAGAGTTCTCAGTAAGTATCTGTTTTACATCAACATCTGTAACTAAGTGAGGTACATATGGTATTTATACCCCTTTGTATGGTGCCTGACTGACTCCCTTCGGGTTCAGAATTGAAATATATTAGGAAATAGGAGCAACGGAGATTTCAAAGACTTCTCAGTGCCCTTAAGTATTACAAAATGTTGTGAAATTGCAGTGGAGCACTTTCCCCCTCCCTGTCTGATTGACAGAGCAGTGCTGGACACAGGTACAGACTGGGAGACAAGTGGCTGGAGAGCAGCTCAGCAGCATGGGATCTGGGGGTGGTGGTTGGCAGCAGGCTCAACATGAGCCAGCTATGTGCCCTGTCAAAAGAGGTAATCCTCCTGCTATATTTAGCACTGGTGTGGCCTCTCCTTGAATATTGTGTGTAGTTCTGGGCTCCACAATATAAAAAGGATGTTAAGGTGCTTGAAAGCATCCAGATGAGAGCAGCAAAGATGGTAAAAAGGGATGGAAGGCATGTGCTATGAGGAGAGGCTGAGGACACTTGGGTTGTCCGGTCTGGAGAAAAGGAGGCTGAGGGGCAACCTTGTGGCTCTCGGCAGTCTCCTGAGCAGGGGAGGAAAGAGGGAAGTGCCGGTCTCTGCTCCCTGGGAATCAGTGATAGGATGCATGGGAACAACACAAAGCTGCTTCAGGGAAGGTTCAGACTAGATAGATCGAAAGGGAATTTTTGTTACTGTGAGGGGTGGTCAAATTCTGGAACAGGCTTTCCTGAAGAGGTGGTTAATGCCCCATGTCAGTCAGTGTTCAAGGAACATTTGGATAATGCCCCCATTAATATGCTTTAACTTTTGGATAGCCCTGAAACAGGCACGCATTTGGGCTTGATGATGTTTGTAGGTCCCTTCCATCTGTCCTATTCTGTCCAGCAAAAGTAGGAAAATGAGTATTGAAAACAATGTTTAGGCATTGTGCATATGTGGCAGCACCTATGTATGTATGAGAAAAAACTATGAAATTCACTGAATTAGGAAAAAAGAGAAAAATACATATTTTTAATGTACTATATATTTGGAAAATACTGTTAATCTGCATTTCTTAAGGTTAACAGAATGTCATGTGAAATAGTTTTGTAGCATGAGTTTTTAAACTGTTGGTACTATCTGCTGAAGAGTGATTAAAACAAACTGCCTATGTTTAAGAAGTGTTAGAAAATGTGATTCAAACAACTGTAGATCAGGTAACTTGTTCTTGGTAGCTTTCTGGACTTCTGTTATTCTGCTTTTACACTTCTAAAGACAGGGAGGTGAGACCAATAGGATTTGTAGAGTCTTGTCAGGCTAATTTAATATGCTGCTTTTCTGATGAGCAAATAAACTTACAGCTACTTGTTTTGGTACAGTTTTTAAACTGGAGAAATTGACTGTGACATGTTCACAACTATGAAAAATTAATAAGGTATGATGACTTGGTAATGTGAAGTTGTGCTAAAGTGAACTAGTTTAGATAAGAGCTGGTAGATCAAAGGAACTGAGAGGCTGTTTTGTTATTAGACCTAAAGCCTTTCATCCTTTTTTCATCCTTTCAGTCTTTTTTACAGGCTATGTGATAGCCTTTAGGGGATAGGGAAATTTTCTTTTAAAAAGAAAAATATTTTAAGGTTACAGTATTGATGCGGGAATGAATAGGTTCATATATATTTATCTCCCCAAGGTAGGAAGAAGTTGAGGTACTGTAGCTGTGATTCATTTAATTCTGAATTTCTAGTAGTTTTGTTAAAATAAAAGAATCCTTTTATTTGATTCCACTATCCCTAATGTTGTAGGATATGTAGGAACAAGTGACGTTCTGGTTACATGACCACATACCTACTCTATTGTAGTGGTGGTGCTAACTTGGTGTCAGTGTCTGTGCTGGGCATAAGGAACTACTTTGCTTTCTGCCAGTTGCTGTGATGTGTAGCAAGCTTAACCTGACCTAGGTGGCAGTGCCAGCCTATGCAGCTGCTGTATCTTCCGCTGTCTCAGCAGAAGTGTTTGTGCAGTAGAACAGATCAGAAACTAGATCTACATGAGAGGTTTTTTCTTTTCCTCCTATTTTTCCCCTCTGAATCATTTACTAAATATTTATGCCAATGCATAAACAAGGGTAATGCCAGAGGAGGAGGAAGCAGCTAGTGACAGCTGATGGGAGCGACTATTACTACTTAAAGTATAACCACGGCTGCTGCCTGAAAAACTTGACATTGATACTTCTGAGACTAGATTTCCTTCATGGTTTAATCCATCTTGTAATTTTTTGTTTTTAACAGGGAAGCCCTTTTCAAAAGAGCAAAAACTAAGGCAAAAAAGAAGCCACGGAAACGCTCTGACAGTTCTGGGGGATATAATCTATCAGACATTATTCAGAGTCCAGCCTCTACAGGTCAGTGGGAAAGAGTTTCCTTTCAGGTATAAAAACAGAGCATAAAGTTTAACATGCAATGCAGTTTTTATACTTCAACCATTAAACCTTGCAAAGATTTGTTTTCTAGCAAACACCACAGTTGAATTTGAATGGTGAATTCCTAAGACTAAGTTGTTTAAAGCGATGGTTGTCATCTTAAGCTTGTGTGCAAAGTTTTCTATAAAAGCATGGCTTTTGTAAAAAAAAAAAAAAAAAAAAAAACAAAGCTAATGGACACTTCAGTGTAACAAATTAGTTATTTTGTACCCATGCTATGTAGCTAATAATTTTTGCTTTGCTTTTTTTAAGCATTGTTTAGTCCTGCTCTCATGATATAATAGTTTTACTTCCTGTTCTTATTTCTTAGGCTCCATAAAGCTGGATAAAACTAACTCCGTAGAATCGCTTCCAGAACTCCTAACCTCTGACTCTGAAGGTAGTTATGCAGGAGTGGGTAGCCCCAGAGACTTGCAGTCCCCTGACTTCACGAAAGGATTTCATCCAGAGAAGACTGAGGTTGGATCTATTTGTTCCTAGCAATTTATTTTTATGTTTATCTAATCCATCAAAAGCAGGGTTTGCATCTTTGGAGTGTTTCTGAGAAGCTGTCGTCCTTAAGACGGAGAGACTTTTGCTTAACTGGCAAAGAAAAATAATTTTGAGGTAATTCTGCCTACATTAAGTGTTAGAGCTTTAGAAATGAACATCTCAGAGTAAATTTTCCATTAACAAGATGCATGTTTGAACTTAGATGATGCAGGGTGAAGTGTGAAGCAAGAAAAAAGGGGGGGGTACAAATAATAGTCTGAGCAGGGATTCACTTTTTTTTTCTGGGGGGAAAAATTGTGAGAATATTTGGAGAATATTTATGCAACATTTTTTTGTCTTTTTTAGATGAAAGACAAAGCATGTAGTCAGCCTATGAAAGCCTCTCAACCTAACAAGGAGATGAAGTCATACAGGGGATCGTCAGCATTGGTACAGTCTGTTCCACAGTTCATTCCCAGTACCAAAAACAACTCTGCAACCTCTCCCAATTGGGTAGCAACCAGTTTCAGGTGGAGTAATAGTTGTTGTACCTACCTAAGTTACAGTCACTATTCTTCATGTGCTGGTGAATGCTATTCAGTCTGCAAAGTTCATTGATCCTCAAAATGATCATAAGTTACTTGACATGCATTAAAAATGCATTCTTCGAGAAAAGCTATTGATAACTTCAAGTCTTACCAGTCTGGACTTGTGCAATCTTATTTTGAAGAGGCCTGCTTCATTAACCTTTTGTAAAATACGTGGCCGTTTTCTGTGGAATCAGATGACGCTTGCAGCCATTGGAAGCACTTTGGCAATTTTAAGCCATTCCTTTAAACTTAAATGGTCTGTGAAAATCAACACCTCAGCTTTAACTGGTACTGTAATAAAATAATTGAATATGATATTTTTTATCTGTAGTAGTATCTACATGTGAAAGAGCAGCAGTACTCTAATGGGCTGAAGTTCCATCCTGCTTTGTGTCCTGACTCTGACAGTTGTCAATAAAAGCTGATGAGGGAAGAGGGTCAAGGATTTAGGGAATCATACAGTGATAACTTGCCAGAGTTTTCCCAGCCTCTGTTGGTTGTCTGATGAGCTTTGTGAATGCAGGGGATAAAGCTGTAGAAATTAAAAATCCTAGCTCTGAAGTATATGATTCAGCCTGTAGGGTCCGTTAGGTCTCGACTTTTGTCTTGTCACGTAGTCTGTGCAGAGAGGGTGACACATCCCCCAGCTGAATCTTTAGTGTTCAGACTAGTTGGAAGCACCACTCTCTCCGTTTTCTGCCTTACAATTTTTCTGGGATATTTTTTAGAGAGTTACAGGAAAAGGGAACAAAAGGGAACAAATAAAGCCAAAGGACTTCGGTGTTATATCCCTGTACCTTTACGGGTTTCCCTTGCACTCTTTTCCTTTTTCTAGTATTGCTAGCACATGATGTCCAAAAAAGGCAGGCAGCACTGTTCTGTTGAGCGTTTTAAGGATTAATAGCATAGCATATTTGGTTGAAGTACGGCTCAGGAGCAGTGATGACAGGATTTGGTGTGACTTCCTACTGATTAATTCACTACTTAGTCCACGGCAGTTGGTTTTATGTAGAGAGAGAGAGAGAAAGTGCTGCTTATGTCTGATTTCAGGGTCTGTCTATAAATGTAGTTAATTTACAAATATCTTCAAATACGTAGGTTTTAATTCATAGTTTTACATCTTGGAAATGTCTGGATTCAATTCATGTTTATTTCCATGGAAGTTTAAAAGTAGGCAATTTACAAGAAAAAAAGATTGCCGAAGTTTGACAGTGTAGCTGGTGTTTGTACAGAGCTTTAACTGGCAAAGAAGGTTCTGTGCCATGTGAAATATTTTTAAACAAGTTCTTCAAAGAAAGGTATTTCAGCCTGCATGAAGAAGCTGTGAACAATGCTCCTCTAATACTTAACACAAGAAGTTGGCTACTAAATAAGTATCCTGGATTTAGGTTCCTAATTTTTTTTAAAGCAATCACAGTTCACATCTTTGTTTCATAGTATAATGAGTTTTGAGAGTATTTTTATAGTATGTTCTTAAATATGTATATATTTATAAAAGTTTTGTCAGAAACATTGTATTTGAGGTTTGCCATAATTGAGGAAACGGACATAAATTATACATCCGGTTACCAATCTTATGTATGATTTAGAGGATTTCAGTGAAGGTTGGAACTGTGGAATGTAAGTAAAAATGAGTGCCTTGTAAGGTAACTTTTTATTTTTCATTTAGTCCTGCCAGCCCTCCTGCTATGGATCTAAGAACCATCATGGAAATTGAAGAAAATATGCAGAAATGCGGAACCATGCCAAAGACAAATTCAAGGTTGGTAAAAAACCAAAATCTATAAAAGAAAAGTGTGATAGACTAGGCCATTATGAATTTACTTAGTGGTTCTGGCAATTCAGAGTTGAAAACGAGTAGGAGAAAAGATGTCCTCTTTCTTTGTTGAAAAACTTTGTTTACTTATAGTTCATTATAGTGTTTTTTTGTTTGTGTTTTTATCATTCAAAATTTATCCCCTTATTTTCACTGTAGTCTTGCTTGGTCAACTACTGTGAAAACGTCCTAGCTTTTGAAATGAAAAGCAAGAAAGCAAGGAAGTGCTAGGAAGCTGCTGTCTTAAATAATTGGTTTGTTCTGCTGAACTTTACTATTTTCAACCAAAAAGAATTAACTGTTGTACATAGCACTTAGCAAATTACTTGCGGACTATATTGTAACTGATCCTGAAGTTTTATCTTGTCTCACATTCTTTCTGTTACGTTCTGTCCCCCATCACCTCAACATATCAATACGTTGATATTGTCAATTCTTAGTCAAGGGTGGTTCTTGCTCTGAGAAGCACCTGAAAGACATAGTGAGAGAAATGAGGCATTTATTACATGGTGATGTATGGAAGAGAACTGGAGATGACTTGCATGGACTTTAAAGTGTGACATTCTTGTAAAGGAGAGCTAGGAAAAGAGTCCTGGAGCCTTTTGATCAAGTTCTTTGTTTCACAGGAGAGAAATGTATTATGCAGTCAGTAATATATGCTTATGGTAAATTGGAAGAAACTATTTGTTGTGGTCTTGTTTTGTTTTTCTTTGAGCCAAGTAAAGGATTGCTGTCTAGGTTGATTCAGAAGCTGTGAACCAAACATCCGAGAATGAAGAATCGAAATAATTTAGAAAACAAATTACTACACATAGGAAAAAATGGCTATATTCTGTTGTGTACATTTTCTTAATACAAGAATATTTTTGGTTTAAGGGAACTAAATTTCTGTCAGTCTGAAAAGTCACAAAAATAGTCTTAATCTGGTGGAGGATCTCTCTTAGAGAATTATTCCTACCCTATATTTTCTCTTATAGGAATTGGTATGAGGAGTCATTTTATAGTGCTTTTCTTTCCATCACTCTTGATACTTACTGATCCTCCTTTTGCTCCCCATCCAACCAACCCCCCTGCCCACCATCTGCCCATCGTCACCATACTGGATAAAGTATTTTGGTCTAGGAAATAAATTTCTCAGTTTAATATGCAATTTTAAAGACAAGTCATCTGAAAGGACACTGATCTTATGTCTTTATTTGCAATATCAATTTACAGCAGAATGGCTTCTCATGGAATCAAGCTTTCTCAGAAGCAGAGGAAAATGATTGCCTTGGCAGCAAAAGATAACGGTTCAGTAACTACCAGCACGGAGCCTACTCCACTAATAACCGCACCACCCACACCTACAAAAGTTGCAAAACTGGGGAACGCATGGTATGTTACAAGTCAAATATCGCTTCTGGTTTTTAGAGGGTTTTTACTGTCTTAAAAGCAGTTTCTTAAATAAAAATGACCTAGATTCTGTTCATTGAAAAGATTGTTATTTGTATCTACATTTGGTAGTAATCCAGAAACTTGAAGGGGGCAGGGAAATGCAGTGGTTGCTATAATGAGTCAGAGGGCTGCATCCTGTCTGGCTCTTGCCTGCGTGTGATGTGGTATTTGCAGATGTTATCAAAGGGACGTATAGAAAGAAGTTAGAACTCAAGCTCTGAAACTTAGTCAGGAAGAGGTTATTAATAACCATTAGCAATGCTGTTTTTCTTTGTCAGAAAAAAAAAAGTTTGTTCTTCCTGGGGGAAAAGGCTAAACAGATTTTGGAGTAGAGCAAGGGAGTGATGGATGCTGCTATTAAGGACTCTTAAAGTGGGAGGAGGTATAATGTGTGTAATCAGCATTAAGTCATTTTAAACACAATTTAAATGTTCAAGTAAATATCAGTATATCAAACAAGAATGGTTTATAATCTGTTCAACAAACTGAGTTTACAGCAGTGAACAATTACAGCTAGCCTGATTCACGATTTCTTTTTCACAATTAGAATTGGTGTTGTATGATGCATAGAGGCATAACTGAAGAAGTAGCCATAAGCTTTGTGAATTTGGTGTGTTTAATTACTACAGAATAAATGCTTATGTGCATGCTTTTATGTGGAGGCAAATGTTGAATGGTTCTCCTGCTTTTCCCCATTCAAGGAGGTCTAGTTTTTCATTGCAACTGCTTCTGTACTTGTTATACAGAATACCTAGAAGAATTTTAGGCCGTTTGCTGTCTCTAGAGTTTACCTGTTTGTGCCTCAGTGGGAACAAAGCTTGCTGCATACCCACTGAAGTAACCTTTTTTGTTTTTAAAGGAACTGTTACCTAGACAGTTTAGCTGTTTTAGACACGTTG
Source organism: Cygnus atratus (assembly GCF_013377495.2). Classification (NCBI taxonomy): domain Eukaryota; kingdom Metazoa; phylum Chordata; class Aves; order Anseriformes; family Anatidae; genus Cygnus; species Cygnus atratus. The sequence goes on along the minus strand of NC_066364.1, from coordinate 36,335,994 downwards.
TAGTTTCATATTGAATAGATATCAAAGTAAAATTGGAGTATGTCTTTCAAAGGATAGACATGCTTTCCACAGTTAGAGCCACCTCCCTCTTGTGTCTTCGGACTCTTTTCTTTGATCCTCTGTATATACTGCTTTCTCCTTTCAGAAAAAAGAGTAGTATGCATCTGCTGGAATCTTTGCCTATTTGCTATGTAAGTTGAAAACAGACATGTAGCCTGTTAACTATTTAATGAGTGTAAGGAGAAGAAAAAAAAATCACATGAAGAGCTGGCTGAGGAAAAGGTAGGCTGCTTTCTGGCAGTAGCTGCTTCCTGAGTTATCCTGTGTCAAGAGATTTAAAGTAACATCTAGAACTTCTTGCTTCCTCTGTTCCATTTCATGTATTTGTTATCTCATCTTTCTTGCACAGATGTTAATATGATCACCACCTTGATTTTGGGGTGTCCTTTGATTTATTAGAGATTCCACATAGGTCTGTTGGTATGCTGTTACCTTAGTTTAAGATGACAGTAATAACAAAAATATTCCAGAACATAAATAGTAGTAGAGTAGAGCTGGGGTTACAAAATATTTATCAGTAACTCACAGGAAAAATTTGAGAGCATGTTGTAATCATCTCAAAAACACGCACTTTAAAACAGATACGTGGTTCTAAAAATAGTATCCTACTTGCAGTTATGGCACCAGAACAAGCTTCGCTTCTCTAGTGACACCAATCAGTACATTCAGACTTATGGTTAAAGGGCATTAGTATTTTATAGGGCCTTTCAAGGATCGCATCAGTCTGATCTGAAATGGGCTGTTGTGTGGTAGATTCAAGGTATTGTGGCATGAAGTGTCCTTCAAGTAGTGATTCTGACAAAGTCTCCTCTGTAGGCATCTGTTTATTACGTGTTGATTATAATTACAAAATAAATTATGGCGTATATTTCCAGTGTCCAACATACAGAGTTACGTTACTACAATAGTATTTTAGCTACTATTCTTAATCTTACTGCTAATGTTACAATTATGCATAAACAGCGTGTGTAACCCAACATCTACAGTGACGATGCATGCAGTCTTAGAAACACGAATCGGTCGGGCTCACTTACGCACCAGTTTGTGTTCTTAGAAACCTACCACATTTGTACCCATCAGTGACTCAGTGTGGCAGCACCAGGGAAATGATGCTCTTGTGCACCATCTGGTGGGTGACTTGGGGGATGTCCATGGTGATGTTTGTATGGGTGTCTGTCTTACTCCTCTTCCCTTCATACACAGCTTTTTAGATACAAAATCTGAAGTAGGCTTTGGAGGACATTGAGTGACTTATAGAGTTACCTGAATTTCTTCAGAAGTTTGTGTTCCTGAAGGCCTGTTTTTCAGTGTAAGATAAATGACCTTAGAAGTGTTTGTGCCAATGAACTTAAGCACGAGATAGGTGGCCTATAGTTAAATTATTTACTTCTGAATACAGGCAATGATATTAAGAGAAGCTCTGATAAAAGGTGTATCAAAATATGGAATGTAACTTCATTTGTCTGACATCTGAGTAAGCTATTAGCACTATTCATTTACTCTCCTGTAGATAATTCTTTACTTATTGTGTTGTTCAGTTTTAAGCTACCAACTGCCCATGAACTGTTCCTTACATTTAAAAAGCAAGTATGGACTGATTTTTGAGTATGTCAGATAACTCTCTCCAGAAAACACTAAGGTTCTGATTTAGCAGGTTTTGAAAGTAGCTGGGCTCTATTGTGTTATGCAAATAGTCTGAAGTGGAAAGGCCAGCATCTACTTCAGGAGGATGGAATCCGGTGTAATGCTCATGTGGTCACCACACATGATTTTGTATGTTCCTCAGCAGTGTTCCCCTGGCTGCTGAGCTGGAAAATGCCACTAGCTTGAGCTCAAGCAAAGAACCAGTGGGAGGTATATGAATATTTTAATGTATGCCTAGCTGCCGAAAAAGAGCATTTGTTGAAGAAACTTTAAGCTGCTTCAGGCAAGCCAGCAATTATTTGATTGCCCCTGCTAGTTGTTCGAAGTGGTTTTTGTACATGAAATAGAAGGTTGTTACTGATCTGCGCTAACACCATATTTGCAAAGTTCTATTCTGTAAATTCACAATGGACTGTTAGAGTGTGTCTGGCAATGGAGTGAGATTTCCGTGCATGCAGTATAGTCAAAGCCCTAGAACTCGTGTTCCAATGAAATGAGATACTCATCTTGGATGCGCAGCGAGAATGCTTGCCAGAAGGGTGTGGGACCTTCCGGCTCTTTTTTCGTTGACTAAAAGGCACAGTATATCTTCTACCATGCCCTACCTTTTCTGCCAAAAGTAACCTACAGTTTCATAGTTTGGGGGGGAAGTGAATCTATGCTACTGCTATGCTACCTTCTCCAAAGAATGGTGGAAATTTAGGGAGAGATGGGAGAGCCTATGGCTTTTCAAGAATGGAAACTTTCTCTTCAGAATTGATACATACAATACTTCTCTATTTTAATGTCTAGGTTTTCAGTTTGTTGGTATTTCAGCTTACTCTGAAACATCAGCTGTTTTGGAATTTCATGCTTTGAAGTTTTGCAGTTACAACTTAGAGAAGCTTTTTTTTAAGGATTTTTTTAATGTTACCCTGTCATTTCTATCTAATTTTATCAGGAAGAACAAGCTTAAACTCAGGGCTGTTACTGTTGGGAAAATGCGTAAGAGTTTAAGCCAAACCATTTTAAGCCATCTGCATTGTTTCAGATAGAATCACAATCTGAGAATGACACAGTTGGGTTGTGTTTTTGTGGTGGTGGTGTGCTTTTTTTTGGTGCAGTGTTGGAAGTGGATCTGATCGCAGTACAGAATTTTCATGAAGATAGGTAGGTAGGCTATTTAGATAGTATCAGAGGAGGCTTCTGTGACAGCATATCCCAAGGTAACCATTTGCCTAGTCAGTATAGTAAGTTTTGGGAACTTCTGGTCAAACGCTTGCCCAGACTCTTGGATGCCAACTGGTAGTACAAATAGAGGATGTGGGGAATGGCTCTGAGTCCTATTTGGTGGTTCCCATTCTGCTTTATATGTCTATGTATAAAGTATATGGCATATGTGCTGCTTATGCAATAGGAAAAAAAATACTGCTGGGTAGTCTAGTGTGGTTTAGATATCATATATAGCATTCAAGTGCTTTTGTTGTAACATTTTAATTGCCTAATGTTTGTTTTCTTAATTTATATACCACATTGGTGTAGTTCAAACATCTTTGACATCAAATGCTTCCCTGCTTACAGTAGTTGCACAATTAATTAGCATCGTATAGATAGCTTGTTCTACTTCAATGGTATTTATAACTAATCTTATAATCAATCTATTATTTCTTTGAGTAGATGATGAGCAGATCAGTTCTAAAATGTATTTCATGTTTTTGATACTACTGTGAATAGTTGTTTGAAATGAGTGGGACTGCTCTGGTTAGTAAAGTTAAATGTAAGCACATATATGTAGAATTAAATCTAAAGCCTTAATGGGGAGGGATGAAACCAAGGGTAAGTACCTTGATTTCTGTAAATAAAACTTTGGATCAGAAAGCATTAAGAGTAGCTATAACTTTAAAGTGCTGTATTTTCATGAAACTTTATTTTTGAAAGATGATACGCAGGCTCTAGTTCAGTAGCAGTGTACATTATGCTTATGCAAGTAAAAGAAAATGAAGAATATTAATTTTCTGAATTTCACTTTAGGTTAAGGGATTTTTCCAAGTAACTCGTTCAGTATCTTGGTTCTGTTTGACAGCTATGTCTGTTAATTCTGCGAAAGTCCAAAATGCTTAAGTACCTCAGAGTAATGAACTTATCTGATGTTTACCTGTTTGATCCAAAGTAACGTTTTAGTGGGTGGGGTCTAGCAGGCATAAGGGCTAGATACAGAAACTAAGATATATTACTTTGTGTGTGTATGTATTTATTTATGTATTTATTTAAAAGGTCATCTTCATCACGTTCTGCTTTGCCGAAGTCATTCCGTGATCTTGTAATGGAAGAAGAAAAATGCCTGAGTGTGAATAATTCCCCTGGTACTGGTATCAAAAGGGCTGCATATAAAGGAACTGAAGATTCACTGGTCCAAAACACCGTAAAGTAAGTTTTTTCCTAATTGAGAACAACTCTTTATACAAGAACCACGATAACCTATTTAAACTTTTGCTGCAATATGAAAGGATGAAATTGCCATATTTTTAAAATCCTTTAAGCACTCTTCTAATGATTCTAATGGTTTTAATGTCAATAGGATTTTATGAATGAAATATTATGAATTGGAAACTTAAAATAGACTAAAGGAATTTAATGCTGCTGCTAATATTTTGTTTGAAGTGTTTGTACGTATGGACACGTGTACACAAACACTTTGGACTACAAACAAAATACATGCACATTTGTATGTATATAAAAGTATTGGTGGGAGAGAGGAGGGTTTTGGAGAGTGTGTGTAATGGAGGGGTGTCCTTCAGAAACAGGGATAAAGCTGAGGTTGCTGTGGTGAGTGGAGATGCAGGATAAGTTTCATTGCTAGCAAAATAGTAAAGCTTTTCATCCCATGGAAGATGGCATGGGGTGGTGATAAGGGAACTTGCACCGGATGCCATTGCTAGTTTTGTCACGTGGTCTATGATCTCCATAAAGCCACTTCATTTCCTTTGCTTTGCTCTGTCTAGTCTGTGCAGTCTGGCCCGTCTGCAGGCTCGCAAACTGGATTCTTTGAGCTGAATCCAGGCATAATATGTTAGTTGTCTGAAAATGATCCATTAAGCTAGTGGGAGCCTAGATGACTATCATCAGTCGGAAAAAAGGGCACTTCCAAAGCTATTTCAGGTTGTTTTGAATCGTCTCTGAAGATGCTTATTTCTCTCTGTTAGGTATAAAAAGCCTAGGTGACTAGTTCATCCATCTGAAAGTTAGGAATTGCTTTTCTACTTTTAGGTAACTTTATTCTTTGATTGTACAGTTCTTGTCACAGCAGGCTCTGACTTCTGCCAGTGGCATTCAAGAACTATTTCACTGAAGATTAATTATCCGCATCCTTTCCTCTTCCTTTTTAAGAAAAGGAAATCGAGTGTGTGTAGAGCATAAGTAATTCTCATCTCTCTCTTGATGTCAGACTTACTGATGCTACACAGCTACTGTTTCTGCTTTCTTTTTTTTTTCCTGGATTAACTGTGTAGTAATTAAACTGAAACTTCTTAAGTCACTAGATGAAATTTTGAGATTTTTGGGGGGTTGTGTAAATGTGCTTCCATACACTGTCTCCTTCCAGTTTCTGCAATCCAGAAATTTTCTGTAGATGAACAATGTCATGAATGTGGAGATGAGAACTGGATGGGGTCCAGAGGCAGATCACTGTTGTTTCCAGGGACAGCTCAGCCTTGGGAGTTACGCTGCGCAGCTGTGTATATGTAGCTCATAATGCAAGCTAAAAACATAGGCCTGACATGACTTAACTTTGTTGTGGCAGCCTGGGTTGTCTTCACTGTGTTACTCCAGGGAGCAGTGAAGAAAGAGTCTTAGTGGAAACATGTCTCTGGCTTCGCATGGGAATGGCCTAGTTTTGGCTTGGCTAATATTGAGCTAATAACTAGTGCATGAGTGATATGGTACAGCAAAACCCAAGAGGTTCTGCAGGAGACCAGCCTCTGTGTTCTTTTCCTGAGAGCAGTCATTAGGTCACAGAGGCACCAGACCTGACATGGCTTCAAGTGAACAAATCCTCAAGAAACACGGGGAAGTCGAGTGTTGGGACATGTCGGTGGCTGTGCAGGAGTCACAGCAAGTTCAGCCAACTGAGTTAATCAGGCTGGTTCAGTACCGATACTTGGCTGGTTTGTTTCCATGCAGAGCCACTTACATCTCTGCATCAGTCTTTAATTTTCGAGACTTCCAGGTTTCCAAGTTTTATGTTTTTAGGGCTTTTTTTCCTTTTTTCTATATATCCTTGCTTCCCATTTCCCCTCTGTTCCATTTCTCCTAGTCATTTTGGTGCCAGCTGAGGAATTAATCTAGCATGTTGAAATATCTGCAGTTGATTTAATATCTGGAATAAGCTTCTTTCTAGCAAGAAACACAGATGTACATATGTGTAAACAGCTTCAAAATATCTGGACTACTTCCTACATTTTAAAGCCCTACTTAAATTGAGGTAGATGACACAGGTACTTAAACTTGTCATTTAATTGATCACTAGAGTGTGCTGTGATACTGGAACTGTGAATAGCAGTCAGTGGAAGTTTGTGTGTGTGTTTTGTTTTTCTTACTCTGGAGAAAAACTCCTTATACTTGTAACAGACTGGTTAAGTACAGCAGCCTATTTGGACTTGTTTATAGTAGTGCTGTGAGTTCTGTGGATTATGGGTGGGAAGGGGAGAGTATCATTCAAATGGGCTGGATAGATGCAGATTACTGTCAATGTTCAGGAAGGTGAGCATTATTAGAGCGGGTGGAAAAAGAGAGAAAGTAGAGATGACACCAGAATAAAGGCATTCAGTAAGCTGTACAAACATGCTCTTAATTAAATGAACTAGCAAGGAGAAAATCGTCGTCTTTTCCTGTTCTCTGCCCTTCCTTTTCTTTGATTCTTTACTGGTTTTTATTCTTGTATTATTTTTATGATCTGTAGCAAAAGCTGGAAGCTGATTTATCTAGACCTCAGACAAAAGCAGTTCCCTATGTTGAAATCATAGAATAATTTAGATTCTGTAGTCCAGCCTCCTGCTCAAAATAGGTTTGGCTAGATCACGTTGCTCAGGGCCTGGCCCAGTTGACTTGTGGTACTTCCAAGAATGTAGATACCTCAACCTTTCTAGGCAACATAATCGTAATCATCCCTATGGTGTTTTTTTTTTCTTACATCTTACTGGGACTTCCCATTTTGCAGCCTGTATCTGTTGTCTCTTATTCTGCCTCTGCACACCTCTAAGAAGATTCTTGCATCTTTCCTCAACCCTCCAGTGAGGTAGCTGAAGGCGGCAATGAGATCTCCGCTTTGCCACCTTCTCCTAGGATTGAGCAAACAGTTCCTTCAGCCGTTTCCTGCCATGTGTCCCTAATCTTGGTAACTCTCCTCTGGACTTTTTCCAGCATGCCAACATCTTTCTTGTATTGAGGAGCCCCAGAATAGATATGATACTCTATAACCTCATAAATAGAGCGCAGAGGGGAAGAATCATTTCCTTCGACTGTATGGCTATGCTTTTGCTAGCCCAGTATGCCATTGGTCGTCTTTGCTGCAAGGGCATGTGCTGGTTCATATTTACCTTGCTGCCTGTCCAGACTTCACAGGTCCTTTTCTGCAGAGTTAGCCTTTTCTAGCCAGATAGCACCTGTCCTGTGCTGCTCTATGGGGATATTCTCTTCCAAGTATGTAACTTTACTTTTGCCTTTGAATTTCATCAGTCCTCGTTTGCCCATTTTTTTCAGCCTCTTGAGGCCCTTCTGAAGGGCAGCCTGGCATTCAGCACATGGACTGCTGCGTGCATCCTCAGCCTGTCCCTATCCATCTGTGGACTTGCTAAGAGTGCATACCATCCTTCCATCCAGATAACTGAAGACATGAAACAGTACTAGTTCCAGTATCAGTCCCTGTGGACCACCACTAGTAATTGGTTTCCAGTTGGACTTCATATAGCTGATCCAGAACCCTTTTGAGCCTTGCAGTCCAGCCCGTTTTCCACACATCTCCTAGTATGTTTACCCAGTCCATATTTTTCAAACTGATTGCAAGGATGCAAATTACATGAAGGCTGTATATAACTATTTGGTTTGCAAAAGCAAAAAAGAAAGATAATGACATCATCTGCTCTCTGGTTGTGTCCAGAGCCAGTCACCCTTTCGCAGAAAGCAGGTTACAGATAATTTGCCATTGGTGATAAATTCATGCGGGCTCTTCCCACTCACCATCTGGTCTCATGTGCTCAGAAATGACTTGAGGAACAATTTACAACGTTCCTGGAGATAAAGGTGAGACTGATCAGTCTGTAGTTCCCCACATCCGTCTTCTTGAAAAGTGGGTATTATAACATTTAGCTGTTTGTAGTCATCATGAAACCTCTGTGGTTAATTGGTTGTTTTTTCTTCCTGTTACTGTAGAAGCACTTCTCTTTGCCCCGCATATCTGCAGGTTGTTTCAGCTCCAGCTGAGCTTTTGGCTCTTACAACTCTGTCCCTGTACAGTGAAGTAATGTTTCCATCTTCCTCCTGTGTAGTCTGTCCCCGCTTTGACTGTTGTCCCATTTGTGTCTGAACTCAGTCTAGAGTTGCCTGCTAATCCATGCCAACCTTTTGCCATACTTGCTTGCCTTCAGGCACATTGGAATGATTGGTTTGGTGTCTGGAGGAGGCTGTTCTGAAGATCAGCAATCAGTCCATGTCCTGTCTGTGAAGTGCAGTCATATTCCCTCTCATTTTTTTCTTTGCAAGGTTAGAGATAACTTGTAGTCTCTCAGAAAATGATTGTTGGAAAACTCAATACCAGTTTTTCCTTCTCTGCATCTATGACAATTTATATTATTCTCCATTGAATCTCGAAGGCAAAAACTGAAAGCTCTTTCAAATAATATTCATCCTGCGTGGTATATGGCAGCAGAAATATTTGTTTCAAATGGAAACTTGTCCAAGTCAAGACATACTTCTCAGTCAAGATTGTTTTTTCCCAGCCACATACTTCTGATTCATGAGCAGTATACCCTGGATTCTTCTCTTTCTCCTCAAGCTGAAAAATTCCTAGCTTAAATAGCTGCACTTCACACAGTCTCTTTTGTTTGTACTTCTGGATTTTCTTTCCCGTTGCTTTGTTTCACAGACACTCTGTTTATATTATTCTTTGCTAAATTAATAGTTACTATTAATTTTGTTGGTTTGAGCATTGCTGCTTGTTGGATTCACCAACATTAATTTATGGTAAGATTTATTTTAGTTAACTTATTTTTTTAAATAATGATTAACCCAGCTGTAAAGTGAGTAAGAAATTAGCTAGGGAGGAGAGGTAGAAGACATTCATTAAAAAAAAAAATTAAATCTAATGATTATGCGGCACTTAATGTCTTACAGAATTCCCATATTGGTTTATTACACTTACCTGGCGTGACCTGATACCTTTATTGAAGAAAGTAGGATTGTCTATCCTGCCCTTAGTTTTCTTTTACCAAAGATAAAATGGAAAAAAAAATACAAGATACTGTTTTTTTACCTTTTTTCCCCCTATCTATTCTTCAATCCTCATGGAAAAAGAATTGCAAGTTAATAATGTCAAACTAAATGAACTGCGGCTCTATAGATACTCAGTGTGGAGACTGATAAAGCAGATTTGACCTCTCTTGCCATGCAGCTCTTATTTCTTATGTCAGTCCCTTCAAAGTTCTGGAACAATGGTTATCCAGAAACACTCAGTTTGGAAAGTACCACACCTTTTTGGCTTCCTCTCCATACAGTGTCTCACTGGCTGTCTTGCTAGAGTCTGATACGATCAGCATTACTGAAAATGGAGGCAAGTGATCATCTTGGCTCATATGAACTGTACTTTTCCAGTGGAAACACAGAAGCAATATGAGCTGGCAGAAGGTAGATCTGCTGGGTTTGATTCATGGGAGTGACACTGCAGAGATCCTCTTCTGAAGTCCAGTGTTGTGCCTTGGCAGATGTTAACGTTTGTGTTCATTCTGTTTATTGAGTATTTGGCTGTTTGGTGGGCAAAATTAGCTTTTGTGACAAAAAGCTGGGCATGGTTTATTTAAATGTCACTTCTGCTGATGGATGTCTTTCAGCTTTTTTGACATCCCTGCTCTCATTGCTTAGCAGTAGGAATCGTGGTTCTTGTTGTCCTTGGAGTTTTTTTCTGGGGAAAAAATTCCCGGCAGAGAACTTAGCAGTTACTGGAATTCTCTTATTAGATAGCTTTCTGTAGATGTTTCCTCTTTTCCAAGAGTTTGTGGCCACTTTCAAAGGATTACCAAAGCCTTAAAGAAAATTGAGACTGATTTATTAAAATACCAACACCATTAGAGTACTTCAGTGCCATAGAATAATTCAGAAAAAGTCTGCTAGCATTTCATATTATGCTATAACACTTTATTAGAGTTCTGGAAGTTGCACGTGTTGCCAAAGATAGATTTTAAATAACAAGAATAGGTTTCTCTCATCTTATTGATGTAGGATTTTTTTTGACACAAATACTTGTCTCTTAAGGCATAAAATATACCAAATGTGATTTCTTTTTGTAGACAGGTTAACGTTTTACGAAGGAATAAAGTGTCTTCTTGTTGGGAACTCTTTATTGGTATTTCAGGATAGGATTTGTTCAATTCCATTAATTCTAGTTGTATGCTGTCCTTAATGAATATAGGAGGTGTTTGCAGGATACATGCTGAAAGTCCATAATTTCTGGTCTTACACTTCAGGAAATAATTTGCTAGTGCTTTTATAGTACTGGCTCTCTTAATGTTTTGATTTGAATACAGGGGTTTTTATATCTTAAAGACATACTCTTTCCACGTGAATTGCAAACAGATCTATACTAAATGCTGTTAGTGTATAATTCAGTTGACTATTTTCCAGGTTTAAAAAAAATAAAAACAAAAAAACACGTTCAAATGCTCAAAAGTTGGGAAATGCCAGACTTAATGCTCAAGCTGAAAATCTGTCAAGTTCTGGTAGTCAGAAATGAGTATCAAAGTGTCCCCACTAGCCACAATGTCACATTTAAAGACAAACTCAGCATTGTTTCCCAATGCCTATCTTATGGAGAAAAAAATAAATAAATTGACTTTGTAATTCATTATGATTTAGGAGAATGCTTTGTCAGTAACTTTTACTTTACTTTTCTTTCCTGCCTTTTTCCAGATGCACAGCTAGAAATAGCCCAAGTCTGGAAGACCGTGTTCTGGATTCTCCACCACTGGAGAATCATAAGTAAGGCATAAACTCTGGAGTTTGTTTTCTGTGTGTTGTGCTAACCTTGTTCCTGATGTTGCCTCATAATATCACTTGCTTTTTTTTTTTTTTTTTTTGCAGCCCTTGGTTAGCAACATCACCAACTAACTCTCCTGTGATGGCACCTGTCATGTTTGCAGCTATTGTAGAGGAAGAGCTCCAGCAAGAAGCTGCTCTTATTAGGAGCAGAGAGAAACCTTTGGCTTTGATCCAGGTAAAGTGCTAAGTTACTGTGGTTGGGTACACAAGGATTTTCCACTAGTTGTTTCAGAGATGAGTTTTTAGGACTAATTATGTATTGATACATTCAGTATCATTTATATAATGATATTAGATATAATTTAATAATAGCTTTAAATCACTGTTTGATAAGGCAGGTCTATATTAAAGTCAAATTGGCTATGGAGCCCACAACTGATATCCAGAAGTCCATAGGATCACAAAATGGTTGAGGCTGGAATCTCCATAAATTGCCTAGTCCAAGTCCCTGCTCAGAGCAGGATCAGCTAGAGGAGGTTACTTGACTTTTCCCTGAAAGCTTTTGAGTATCTCCAGTGATGGATGGAGACTCCACAGCCTCACTGCGAAGCCTGTTCCAGTATCCAACCACTCTTACAGTTTAAAAAAAAGTTTGAATGCAATTTTCTGTATTTCAGACTGTCACTGGACACCACTGAGATGTCTTGCTCAGTCTTCTTTACTCTCCCATCAGCTGTTTACACCCATTGCTAAGATCTCCCTGAGTTTTCTCTTCTCCGTGCTTAGCAACTGCAGCTCTCTTAGCTTCATGTCACTTGCCAGATTCAGCTCTGTCTGGGCTTTGGCTTTACTAAATCTGTTCCTGCACGCTCAGTGTCTGTGTTTTTCTTCTGGGCCACTTCTCTGCTTCCACCTTGTATGTTTCCTTTTTGTGATTGTTTTTTTTTAAGGAGCTCTTTGTTATCGATGTAGCCCTCCTTCCATTCTTGTTTGACTTTGTTTGTTGACAATGACCATTCTTGAGCTTAGAAGCAGTGACCCCTTAAAATCAAATAGCTTTTCTGGACTCCTCTTCTTTCAAGGGCCATTTTTTATGATTTCTTTTCCAAGCAGATCCTTTATCAGATCGTCATCTGTTCTCTTGAACGTCTGTGGTTGTGATTCTGCTATTTGTCATGGTCCCTTCTCTTGAGATCCTGAAGTCTACTGTCTCGGGTCACTGCAGCCAAGGCTGCCCTTGACTCTACAATCTCAGTCCTTCCTTGTTTGTGAGTCTGAGATCCACCAGTGTGATCGACTTCATCGGCTGATCACCTGTATTAGGAAGTTGTCACCAATGCAAACCTTCTGGAGTGTTTGTGCCCTGCTGTGTTTGCCGTAAGAGCAGATATTAGGGTGGCTTAAGTTTCCTGTGAGGACCAGGGCTTGCAAACACGAGGCTTCTTCCAGTTGCATGAAGACCTCATCTAGTATTACTTCCTCTTGAGGAGATCTGTAGCAGACATACTCAGGGCTCCAAAAACCTGTTTGTAACTGTATAAATGTGGGTCTGGCACTGAAATACATATTCTTTTTTTCCTTCCAGATTGAGGAGTGTGCTATTCAAGATTTATTGATGCACTATGAAGCTTTTGACAACCCTGATGAATTTGTGACTGTTGAAAGGGCTCCGCAGGGACCTATGGCAACACCTATGTGGAACAAGCACTAATTTGTACTGTTCACAGTCCATATTATATGTGCACTTCTGAAATCCTAATTCTTTTTCAATCAGAATGGGACTGGAAGAACACAAATCATGTAACTTTTAACATCAGCATTAAAAATTGCACATAATCAGTAGGTATTTGGTAGAGAAAATGGAAGTAATTTGTTCACTGTGTCCTTTACCCACAGTATATATTGTATGTATGTTTTGAGAGAATTTCTTTAACAAGGCCTATTATTAGTAGTGTCACATGAAGCTGTAGATTGGAAATGCGTTTGCTAATTTAACTTGTAAGAGTTTTTTGTTAAATTCACAGGTGGCTGAAAAGCGAGTGCTTATTTTGTGATTTAGTGTGGAATTGATTGTGCAGGATTATACATCTTTAAAGTTTTTTGGGGGGTTATGTTCTTCAGAGCGTTCTGGCAAATTGGGAATATGATAAAGTTTGTGCTTGAACTTAATGTAAAAGTACAGTTTGATAATGCAGTTTTTCCTTAACTTCTGTATGTAAGTACTGGTTCTCTTACTGCTGTGACCAGTACTTTTTACTGTTATGCTCCACAACGAACCTCTATGCTGTACCTAAGTGCCCGACCATTGCCTGCTCTCAGTTCAGTTGTGCATGTTTTTTTCACTTATTGTGAGACTGGCCTTAGAGCAGTCAGTTTCTGTTGTGAAGTAAAGTACACAGTTGAATGCAACATGGTGGCACTTAATTAGCTCATCTATAGTCTTATTCTGGTAAATATGGTACAGTTTTAGCACCACTGTGTTTAAGGTACAATTCACTTGAAGTGCTGAGGAAGTACAAGATCTGTATGTTCATTGTTAAAGCTATGGGGATGAATGTTTGATTGTGGAATTTGCAAACTCCTAACCTGCAAAGAGTATCATAGGTGGCTTTCAGTATTGTGTTTTCTGAAGTTCTCTGTGCCTGGTTTAAACAAATTTATATATATATATAAAGAAAAACGAAAAAAAGGATAGCCTTATCTACAATATTCTGTCTAGTTTGTTTGTATAGGTGTGTTTGAACTTCCACTTTTTCAATAGTGTCAGTACTCATGAACTCTGGAAAACTGGAATTGAGAGAGCTACAGAAGATGAATGAAGAGAATTGATCACTGTGTGATAAGAGTTGAATTGTGAAAAAAGCTGTGTAGATATGTCTAATGGTTTCAGGTTAAGCTACACCAAAAATCCCCCATGGAAGTTGTAAACAAATGCAATAAACCATAAATTCTTGCTTTACACAAAGTTAATATACTTTTTTGTGCTGTTTATGTATAATCAATGCTTTAGGTAACTACAGAGTAATATAAAAGTTTCTTCTATGTGTGAAACAAGAACTATAGGTGTTGTGGAGCTACGCAGAAAACAGAAGATGTAGATGTTAGTTCTGTTTTAAATTCTACTGCTGATTCATTCGATATACTGATGAGGATACTTTCATTAAGTGCTTTGCTTGATGCAGTGCAGTGCCTTAGGGCCTGCTGAAACTATCCTGAATTAAAAGAAAGCTTATGTACTCTGAGAAATAGCTATAAAAGCACTGGCCTTTTCCAGATATGAACCCAATTTGTTCTCAAGTATAAAGTAGTCACTGTAAAAAGAACTCACTGGTTCACTTTGGGGATAGCTTATACGGTACACATGAAAGCCCAAACAAAAATCTGTTACCTCAACAGATAAAAATGTCTTTTTGTGGAAGTGGTAGAACTTTAAATTCTCAGTTGCATACTTCGCTTTCATCTAAAACCAATATCATTTCCTGGGATTAATGTGATGTAGGTGTATATTTTTTTGTATAGACATTATAATCGCATCATCATCAAGACTGAGCAGAACCTCTGGAGATTGCCCAGTCTGATGTCCCCTGGCCAAGCAGGCCCAGCTAGAGCAGATTTCCCAGGGCCATGACCAATCAGGCTTTGAATTTCTCCAGCAATGGAGACTCCACAAGCTCTCTGGGTAACCTGTCTTATGTTTGACCATCCTCACAGTAAAAAGGCCCTTTCACATTTCAACAGAATTTCCTGTATTGCAGTCTGTGTTTTTTTTGTCTCTTCTTATGTCACTGGGCACCTTTGAGAAGAGTTTCTCCATTTTCTTCCCTGTCCCTCCCCATCAGTTCTTTATACACATTAAGATCCCTCTGAACTTTCTCTTCTCCGGGCTAAACAGTCCTTGCTCTTTCAGTCTCTCCTCATACGTCAGCTGCCCCAGTCATCTTTGTGGTCCTTTGCTGAGCTCTCTCCAGTTTGTGCAAGCTCACCACGAGAGGTATTTTACCAGATGTCTTCTGAAAAAATATTCGGGGGTATTTTAAGACTTCTAAAACTCTATTCTATTTATACCTGTTTGATATATAGCACTGGATCTGTATTCATCTAGTGAAATATGCTGAGATGTGCAGCTCACTTCATTCAGTAGGTAGGTGGGTGTCTGATTTTAATGATCTGTGTAAATGTGCCTGTGGATGTTATGCTGGCTTCATCTCTAAATGGATTTTCATATGACCTTTGAAAATTTGATGTCACAATCTTTTTTGGCAATCCTATTTTTTTGTTCTAGTCTATCAGAATTCTTAAGGCCAAAGAAATAAGTATGTCGTATATAAGGAGGAAATAAGTAGAACCATTAATCTGGTTACAGATTTTATACGTGTCAAGTGAATGAATATTCACAGTTTGATTTCTTCTAGTTATTTTTCCTAGACAAATTAAAAACAAAATCCCACAGGGACATTTTCCTAGGCGTTTTACCTTGATAACTGTTTTTACATGAAGCAGAAAGTGACAGGCTGAAGTCATAGTTTAAGTTATTGACAGGTATCCATACCCGAAGCTTGCATATAAAGAAACATCACATTTTAGTTGTCTGTGCAACTGCTATCTTGCATCCAGTCTACATGAGGAGAATGTTCAGGGTTGAGGGAAGAGTAACCAGAAATTAAATGACCTAGTGCATGTGCTAGGTTTTCAGCAACAAATATCTGGCATTTTCTAGCTCAGATGCCTAAGTGTGGTTTTTCTTGTAATGTTAAAACATGAACTCCATATGTTAAACGTGAACTCCATCTTTCATTAGCTCTAACAACATCTAGTCATTTCTGAGCATGTTAACTCCTTTAGCTTGCATCAGAACAGCATCTCTATCAAAACTTGTTGCTAAGTCAAGGGTGGAATTCCCAGGTCCTAATGAACATAAGGCACCACATGAAAGTTTACTGTGAAAACTGTGTGTATATATGTAGGATGTTGGTGTATAATTTCCAGGAGAGACCTTATAGCTAGTTGGCTCAAGAAAAGTTGGCAGAAGCCTTCTTATGAAATTGTTGCTATATTTCAAAAACAAACCTTCAAAACAACTTTCTTGAGTACAGGTAAACACTTTTCCATCATTCATTAGCTCAAACCTCCATTGCTTTTTAAAAAATGTAAGGAAAAGTAGAACTTCAAAATACTGTAACATTAAAATTGAGACAAAATTGCATCTAAGCATCTAATATTCTAATACTACTGCAGTGTCTTCAGCACTTATTAAAGTCTGTGTCAAGGCACTTTTGAAATGTATAACTTTTCTCCATTGTGTATTGAAATGAAAATGCAGGAAAAGTAGGTGACTTCAGTCAATTTGAGAACCCTTCTGAGCCTTTGTTCCCTAGGAAGAGAGGCTATTTCTAGTGAATAAATTGACTAGAGTTTTGTTGAATGGAATCTCTGCGTAAAGACTGATTTTGCAATTTTTCAAAGAAGAACATTAACAGAAAATTACTAATCTCACTTGTGTTACAAGTCTGGATAATACCCTCTTAATGTATGCATTTTAACCTAATTTTTACACACCCCCTCAGCCCACGAGATGGGTAAGTCTTTATTTACAAGTGACAACAGGAAATTTTAGGTACAAATTCGTAAATTTCTTTATGAAGGCTCTAGCAAAGCTTTCTGCGGGAAAAGTAAAATTATGGTACTACTTTAAATATTTTGGGACTCTAAATGGTTTTGTCTCCCCCCCTTTTTTAAATGCTTGGAACAGGGGAATGATAAAAAGAGTGACTTTGTGTTCAACTTGAAAAGTTCATTTTTTGTTCCATTATTGCTAAGGAATTGGAGAACGTGATTCCAAATTGAACTCTCAACATTGCCTGAAGAAATGCTTCCTCCAATGCGTACAATTTAAGTCAAAATACATCACTGAATTACTAGATCTTGTTCTAAACATAAGATTTATACTGGAATGAAGCAACTTCAACCCTGAAGGTTTGACTTGGGTGATACCATCTGAGGATGGGCAAGATTGAGGTGCTACCATTACAAAGACCTTTGCAGTAACAGGGAACTGGTTAGCAAAGCTAAAACTCCATCAAGGAGCCTGTTACGTTAACTGAAGGGAAAATTCTTTCCTCTGCAAAATCCAATGCGCTTGACCCTGGGCAAGTGAGATGTGGATGAGGTATCCAAAAGGTGAGTCCCTCCTGTCTGGGGTCTAGCTTGTGGCAAACCTCAGAAATGCTGAGAGGGAAACGACCCAGAATAGCTGACCAGTTGTGCGCTGGAAGACAGAAATCTTTCCGACCATGGGTTAGTACGGTGAAACCCGAAAGTTCATTGTTAATGCATTTGTTTGCCTGTAACTGCTTCAGCCCGGTGAGAGCGATGTAGATAGTATTTCTATGTATGCTCTTGAAGGAATATTAACAGGCAGGATCTGTTGATACATTCAAGTTAGTTTTTAGTCTTTCAGTGTAAACTGTCTTAGAAAAGCATCTTTGAGTGTTGCAATGGTGATTCCCATAGGAAGCTGGGTGTCTGCACCTGTGCTGGGTGTAGGTGGTGGAACAGCCTGTCTGTTCGCTGATGTAAAACTGGAAGATTAGATTTGAAGCAGTAATTACCATCAATTCTTGAATGGCTCCTTTTGGCTCTTATTCATCTTGCTACCTAGAAGCAGCAGCTTTTCATACAGCAGCTGCAAGAAACCGTGCCTAGCAAAAAACACATTCCACTGTCATCCTGTGTGTGTGTGTGTGTGTGTGTGTATATATATATATTTCCCCCATCATTACCTGCTTTCTAGGTTAAAGTCGCTTTGAATACTTACATTCCTTCTGGAATTATTCTTGTAGTGTCATTTTAGGTATCTAACCTTTCAAAAGCACTTATTAATTGTAGAAGGCTGATAAATTCACAATTGCAATATATGTTTTATATGCTAACGTTTTTGTTTTTGATATAGCAAAGGAATTCTCTGAGTTCAGTCTTGGTTTAAATGAACTCTATTGGTCTATAGAACTTCTTTAAAATGCATACCTTTAAAAAACATTGCAGGCCAATTTTTCCAGTTCTTACATAAGCTTTTCAGATAGCAATGGGAATAACACTGTTAGAAGCCTGATGGTTTTTTGTTATTGTCCTGGTTTCAGCTAGGACAGAGTTAATTTTCCTCCTAGTAGCTGGTAGGGTGCTATGTTTTGGATTAGGATGAGAAGAGCGCTGATAACATGCTGATGTTTTAATTGTTGTAGAGCAGTGCTTACACCAAGCCAAGGACTTTTCAGCTTCTCGCTCTGTCCTGCTAGCGAGCAGGCTGGGGGTGCAGCAGGAGCTGGGAGGGGACAGACCCAGGACAGCTGACCCAAACTGGCCAAAGGGGTATTCCATACCATCTGACGTCATGCTGAACAATATATAGGGGTGGCTAGTCGCGGTGGGGGGGGCCGGCTGCTCCAGGATAGGCTGGGCATCGGTCAACAGGTGGTGAGCAATTGCATTGTGCATCACTTATTTCGTACACATTATTATTAATACTATTATTATTATTATTATTATTATTGTTATTTTCCTGTCTTAATAAACTGTCTTTATCTCAACTCACAGGCTTCACTTTCCTGTTTCTCTCCCCCATCCCAGAGAGGGAGGGGGGAGGGTGAGCGAACGGCTGTGTGGTGTTTAGCTGCCAGCCGGGCTAAACCACAACAGTCCTTTACAATACCATGTTCTTAGGCCCAAGTGTCTATAAGGTTGTTTCAGAAATGAGTCCCATTGTCTGACTCAATTCTTTCTGGGGTGCCATGTCGCCATAGGACTTGCTTTACAAGGCCCAGGATAGTGTTCCGGGCGGTGGCATGGGGCACAGGGTATGTTTCCAGCCATCCGATGGTTGCTTCCACCATTGTAAGTACGTGGCGCTTGCCGTTGCGGGTTTGAGGGAGTGTGATGTAATCAATCTGCCAGGCCTCTCCATATTTGTATTTCAGCCATCGTCCTCCATACCAAAGAGGCTTTGACCATTTGGCTTGCTTGATTGCAGCACGTTTCAGAATCATGAATAACCTGTGCTATAGTGTCCATGGTCAGGTCCACCCCTTGATCAGGAGCCCATCTGTATGTTGCATCTCTACCTTGATGGCCTGAGGTGTCATGGGCCCATCGGGCTATAAATAATTCACCTTTATGTTGCCAGTCCAGGTCTACCTGAGCCACTTCAATCTCAGCAGCCTGATCCACCTGCTGGTTGTTTTGATGTTCTTCAGTAGCCCGATTCTTGGGCACATGAGCATCTACATGGCGTACCTTTACAACCAGGATCTCTACCCGGGCAGCAATATCTTGCCACAATGCAGCAGCCCAGATGGGTTTGCCCCTGCGCTCCCAGTTGTTCTGCTTCCATTGCTGTAACCACCCCCACAGGGCATTTGCTACCATCCATGAATCAGTATAGAGATAGAGAACTGGCCACTCTTCTCGTTCAGCAATATCTAAGGCCAGCTGAATGGCTTTCACTTCTGCAAACTGACTCGATTCACCTTCTCCCTCAGCAGCTTCTGCAACTCGTCGTGTAGGACTCCATACAGCAGCTTTCCATCTCTGATGCTTTCCCACAATACAACAGGACCCATCAGTGAACAGGGCATATTTCTTCTCATTTTCTGGTAGCTTGTTGTACAGTGGGGCTTCTTCAGCACGGACCACCTCCTCCTCTGATGATATCCCAAAGTATTTGCCTTCATAATCACTTCCAAGATTCCTGGGAGACTGGGGTTTCCTATTCGAGCCCGCTGAGTAATCAGTGCAACCCACTTGCTCCATGTAGCATCAGTTGCATGATGTGTAGAGGGGACCCTTCCTTTGAACATCCAACCTAGTACTGGCAGTCGGGGTGCCAGGAGGAGCTGCGCTTCATTACTGACCACTTCCGAAGCAGATTGGACTCCTTCATATGCTGCCAATATCTCCTTTTCGGTTGGAGTATAGCGGGCCTCAGATCCTCTGTATCCCTACTCCAAAACCCCAGGGGTCGACCTCGAGTTTCCCCAGGTTCTTTCTGCCGGAGGCTCCAGGTGGGACCATTCTCCCTGGCTGCAGTGTAGAGCACATTCTTTACATCTGGTCCTGTTCGGACTGGCCCAAGGGCTACTGCATGAACTATTTCCTGCTTAATTTGTTCAAAGGCTTGTCGTTGTTCAGGGCCCCATTCAAAAGCATTCTTCTTACGAGTTACTTGGTAGAGCGGGTTTACAATCAGACTGTAATTTGGAATATGCATTCTCCAAAACCCCACGACACCTAGGAAAGTTTGTGTTTCCTTTTTGCTAGTTGGTGGAGACATAGCTGTTATTTTGTTGATCACATCCATTGGGATTTGACGACGTCCATCTTGCCATTTTATTCCTAAAAACTGGATCTCTCGTGCAGGTCCTTTAACTTTATTTTGTTTTATGGCAAAACCGGCCTTCAGAAGGATTTGGACTATTTTCTTCCCTTTCTTGAAAACTTCCTCTGCAGTGTCACCCCACACAATGATGTCATCGATGTACTGCAGGTGTTCAGGAGCTTCCCCCTGCTCCAGCGCAGACTGGATCAGTCCATGGCAAATGGTAGGGCTATGTTTCCACCCCTGGGGCAGCCGATTCCAAGTATATTGGACTCCCCTCCAAGTGAAAGCAAACTGTGGCCTGCACTCTGCTGCTAGAGGGATGGACAAAAATGCATTAGCAATATCAATTGTGGCATACCACTTGGCTGCCTTTGATTCCAGTTCGTACTGGAGTTCTAGCATGTCTGGCACTGCAGCACTCAGTGGTGGCGTGACTTCGTTCAGGCCACGATAGTCCACTGTTAGTCTCCACTCACCATTAGACTTCCGCACTGGCCATATGGGACTATTAAAAGGTGTATGAGTCTTGCTGATCACTCCTTGGCTCTCCAGTTGACGAATTAGCTCGTGGATGGGAATCAGGGAGTCTCGGTTGGTGCGATATTGCCGCCGGTGCACAGTTGTGGTAGCGATTGGCACTTGCTGTTCTTCAACCCTCAGCAACCCCACAACAGAAGGGTCCTCTGAGAGACCGGGCAAGGTAGACAACTGTTTAATGTCCTCTGTCTCTGAGGCAGCTATGCCAAAAGCCCAGCGGAACCCTTTTGAGTCCTTGAAATATCCTCTTCTAAGATAGTCTATGCCAAGGATGCACGGAGCATCCGGGCCAGTCACAATACGGTGCTTTTGCCATTCATTTCCGATTAGACTCACTTCAGCCTCCAATACAGTTAACTGCTGGGATCCCCCTGTCACGCCATAAATACAGATGGGCTCTGGCCCTTTACAGCTGGATGGCATTAGAGTACATTGTGCACCGGTGTCTACTAAAGCCTTATACTTCTGTGCGTCTGACGTGCCAGGCCATCGAATCCACACAGTCCAATAAACTCGGTTGTCCCTTTCCTCCCCCTGGCTGGAGGCAGGGCCCCTCTAGTCCTGGTCAGAATCTTCATTTCTGTGTTTAAAGGACTGCCTGCTGGAAGTTGGAGCAGCAAACTTTTCAGAGAACCCCTTTTTCCCGATTGTTTTCTTTTGCAACTCACGTACCCGTGCCTCTAGGGTCGCAGTAGATTTTCTATCCCATTTTCTCATGTCCTCTCCATGGTCATGTAGGTAAAACCACAGGGTGGCGCGGGGTGTGTACCCACCATATTGTCTTCTTTGCACGGATGAACGTTTACCCCTAATAGCCGAGACACTGGTTTGTACAGGTGGGGAAGAAAATAAACTCTCTTTAAGTTGGTGGACCTCTTCAAAAAGTTTCTCCAAAGTATTCTCTTTTAGTTGGTGGCCACTGGTTCGTTCAGGTGGGGGGGAAGACAAATTCTCTTTAACTTGGTGGAACTCTTCAGAGAGTTTCTCCACAGCCGAGACGCAGGCCTGTAGGGAAGAGGAGAGATTTTCTTCGTACTGCTGGAGTTGTTTAGCCACTTCATCGCTTCTCTGACCCAGCTACAGGGTCTGCCACAGGGGTTGGAATACCCTCTGCAGGGACAACTTGCACTGCTACAGTTCGTTTCTCTGACCCAGCCACAGGAGTGGGAGAGGCTGCTGGTGCAGGGGCTGGAACGGCTGCGGGAGCTGGAACTGGAACGGCTGCAGGAGCCGGGACTGGAACGGCTGCAGGGTCTGTCACTAGGTTGATGGTAGCATCAATTGCAGCTCGATAGGCACAAGCCAGACCCCAGCACGCCACAGTGATTTGTGTCACTTCGGAACTGCCGGAGTCATGACACCTTTTTTTCAAGCATTCTACCAGTTTTTTAGGATTTTGCAGTTGTTCAGGGGTGAATGTCCAAAACACTGGAGGTGCCCACTGCCCTAGAAACCTGCCCATATCCTCCCACACTCCCTGCCACTCGCAAATATCCCGCCTCAAGACAGATCTCCGGATGAGATTCCTAAGTAGTTGTTTAACCTTAAACAAAACCTGAAGCGCATTCAGGAGACATAACAACAAGAACATGCTGGTCTGAGTATCCCAAGGATATTCAACATCTTGGAGAGCTACTGTAACTAGCTCGGGGGATAAGAGGGTGGTGAAGGAGAAAGGGAGAGTGAACAGGTAGGAAAAAATATCTTCCCCTGTCCCCTCCACAGATTGGCTCCCAGATGAAAAAAGGCAATAGGTGTAATCGCTAATAGTTTCTGAGATATGGTTTCTGAAGTATAGAGTCGACGACAGTGCTGAGTACAAATACCAGGTTAGAGTCATGACCAGAAATCTCATCATTTCATAAGCCATCGTTATACACACAGTACCATAACAATCTTAAACCAGGGCCCGGAAAGGATAAACAGCATGACAGGGAGCACATACAGAAAGTAACGTGCTATAAAACTCAATTTGGGAAACAGGCACAGCAGACTTGAGATTAAGGCAATCAACATTGTGACTAGCAACTATTAAGCAGGTCGAATACTTATACCAATTTTAGTTTAACACACTCTGGTCAAATCTGTCGATATCTCAACCCTTCGGGCCCCACGTTGGGCGCCAAAAGGACTGTTGTGGTTTAGCCCGGCTGGCAGCTAAACACCACACAGCCGTTCGCTCACCCTCCCCCCTCCCTCTCTGGGATGGGGGAGAGAAACGGGAAAGTGAAGCCTGTGAGTTGAGATAAAGACAGTTTATTAAGACAGGAAAATAACAATAATAATAATAATAATAGTATTAATAATAATGTGTACGAAACAAGTGATGCACAAATGCAATTGCTCACCACCCGTTGACCGATGCCCAGCCTATCCTGGAGCAGCCGGCCCCCCCCACCGCGGCTAGCCACCCCTATATATTGTTCAGCATGACGTCAGATGGTATGGAATACCCCTTTGGCCAGTTTGGGTCAGCTGTCCTGGGTCTGTCCCCTCCCAGCTCCTGCTGCATCCCTAGCCTGCTCGCTAGCAGGACAGAGCGAGAAGCTGAAAAGTCCTTGGCTTGGTGTAAGCACTGCTCTACAACAATTAAAACATCAGCATGTTATCAGCGCTCTTCTCATCCTAATCCAAAACATAGCACCCTGCCAGCTACTAGGAGGAAAATTAACTCTGTCCTAACTGAAACCAGGACAGTTATAATTTTGATTGCATGGTACATCGAATGTCAAAAACTGATCAAAACCAGCAAGCACACAAAAAGCAAGTTTATATAAGAGCACACTTTAACAGGTCCACAGTGTTTTCCCTGAAATAATAATGTACAGCTAGGAGGAAACCAAGAGTTGGCTACTTTTCTCTCCTCATACAAAAAATAATAATTTTCATGAGATGTTTTCAAATAAAATAGTAAGCAAGGAAAATTGACCCAAAAGTGACTTTATGGTTCTCTGTTGTTCCTGCCATTTTCTTTCTTCCTGTTCCTTGAAAGTTTATTCTAGGAAGATACGGAGAATACAACAACCCAGAATGCACTGTTTTCTTTTGGTGTTAAGCCATTTACAGATCTACGTCTCCTCTGACTGAAGTGGCATTTAAGTAGATGAGCCTTAACCTAACCATTTCACCATCCTGTAATTCTGCAGGAATATGTCATGTCCACTCTTCAGCCAGTAAACCCTGACCCCAGGGAAACAGCTGCCTGTTTTGTGGGTTATGCTGTTCTAGGTGGGAGAATGCCAGGCGCCCTTTGCTTTAAGCACAGGAGCTGTATCTGCTTTGTGAGTCTGTCCGTAATCTCTACACTAGGTGAAGAGTTCATGAGAACTGCACTGCGAATACGAGCAACTTGCTCCGGCACACTTCTCTACAGATGTAATGATTCATCAGCTGTTGCTGTCTTGCAGGATGACCGAGCTCTCAGTGTTATTTCCTGTCTATAGGTTTGTTGTGAAGCAGGCGCTACCTCTCTTCTGCTAAATGTCAACGATTGTGGCACAGTTCACTGAGAGAACTGTGCTCGTGCCATCTGCTGACACGATGCCTGGAACAACCTAGCAGAAAAACAGACTAAGAAAATCAACAAACAAAAACAAACACAAAGACTGTATTAAGCACAAAGGTGTCTTGTTTTCCTTATGCACATTTAAGGATTGTTCTGTTTATCCTGCCTTTTAAATGCTATCTTTATTGCAATGGAAGGGGAAATATATATATAAATATATATATATATATATATATATATATAAAATCCTAGTCCTTTTCCAACTGTGTATATTTTAAGATGTTTACAAGACACGCTGCCCACATTCAAGCATGCTGTGAAGATGAAATGAAGCTGTAAGGCTGTGAACACAGCAGGGTTTTCAGGATCCCATCTTTGTCAATGTATTGCACAAATGGCCGATAGCATCAGGGCTGACGGAGGATGTGTGTGTGCATAACCAGAGCTCTTTGTCTGATTTGTTTGCACTTGTAAAATCAAATTATTGCACTGCTTCAGCAAACAGAGTTAGTACGTTATCTGTTATCTCCATCTTTATGTAACCAAGTAATCTTTTCATTTGATAGTGCAGGCACTAAAACAGCAGATTTTATTTTTCTTAATATACATAAATTGGTAGTGAACCTTTCCATCTGAGCTTTATCTCTGCACTTCGCAAACATCTCTGCACTTCACAAAGCGAGGGGATCTGCTGCCAGAAAGTGCTTGTCTGGGCTGCTTGACCTGGGCAGCTCCTGCTGCTTCCTGCCTGACAGAGCTGCGCACCCTTCGCAAGCTGGTCAAGCCGCAGCTCTCTGATCTTGTAAACTAATATTCTTGTAAAAGAAACATTCGGCAAGCCTATGATGATTACTATCAGGTGGTTTTAGCGTGGTGATTTCACTTGAAGCAGGGAAGCACAACTGGAGGTACTGGTGGGGATGATTTCCTGGGAGAAAGGCATCAAGATATAAGGCCCGTGCTGCCTGCCTGGAGGGGCTGTCAATGACATTGCTGAGGGCAAGCTGCAGGGACAAAAACTGAGTTTGTGTCCTCTGTGGCTTCCTGGTGACCGTATAGAAGTATCTAGTAGAGAGAGATACCTCGTGAGTCTCTAAGATCTCTGTTAGAAAATCTAGGAAGTCTGATCTGAATTTCCTTTTTTCTTTTTTTTTAAGCAAAAAAATCAAAATGATTACTAAAATTTAAGCTGGGGTTGAAAATGTTAATGGGGAGGGAAATGACAAAACAATACAAATGTAAAATCATAAGCCTGATTTCATTATTTGAGGCAAAAAAACCCTAGTATTTGGTTACTTTTCAAAGCATGTTATGTCACTGGATCTGTGTGAAGTTTCAGAGCAGCCTCAAGGGCTGGGCGGCGATGCAAGCAGACAGGGGTGGAAACTCCACTCCCAGGGCTCTCTGCTGGCTGATGGCATCAAAAAGGATGTTTTGGCTGGGTTTCTGAAAACTCTGTGTGAATTGCAAGCTGCAATTGTTTATGCTGTCCCATGTTCATTCTCATCTTACAAACTCCAACCTCTCCTTTCCTAGAAACACTAATTCTAGGATTTACTCAGTCCTTTTCTCCCTCCTCCTTTGCAGCTTTACGAGCAGCAATAACTAAATCACAGTTCTGGTAAAGCTTTGGTGGAAAAGGAGATGTGATGATTTATGTGACATGCTGTAGAGCAAACGTGTTCTGTGAAGGCTACTGGATATGTCAAAAGTGCACCAGTTGTTGCTGCACAAGTTGCAAGACTTTGATGGCAATGATGAAATGTGTGATTTGTTAAATTTATTATTATTGTTATTTTTGTAATTAAAGAGTGGACATAAACAGTACCCAAAGTTTCCTAATGTTCCAGTAGGAAAGTCTTCCCTGCATACCCGTCATTAAACTGTGTGATTTTTACATTGTTCAGAAACTGAAATTACCACTTTAATTTCAGTAATGTCCAAGTGCATACGGCTCTGAAGCTGGATTTAATTTCTCCTGGGATGTGCATTCATTCATCATATACTTAAAGCATAACGAAGTCTCCTGCTTTGAAGATCAAAAATTTAACTCATTAAGGGGATGAGATTAAAAAAATAAAAAATAAAGAAGGAGCTATATAGAGTGACATTTACACTAAGCAGAGGAAAGCCTTTATGAAAACAAAGAAGCAAAAACCTATTGGATCAGAGGCAGTGTAACTACCTCCTGGCTCTCAAAGCTGCCTTTCTCCTTGTCACTCTAGAGCTGATAGCTTTGGTGTGGTGTCTGCAGTGCTGGATATTTCAAATTAGCTCTGTCAATTTGTGGCTGTCTTAATAGTTTTCTTCTGAAAGCTCTGATGCTTTCAATCTGCGATACAGGAGGTGCTTGCTGATTCTGGCTGGAGGAAGGCAAAGAAATCTAAAGGGGCAGTTTCTGCCCTGGGTGCAGTGGAGATCATCTCCATCACAACATCACAAACCTAATGTTTTTTTGTTGTTGTTTTGTGCAGTGGTGGTGTAATGCAATAGAGTTTTTATGTTTCCATGCATAAATTTGTGCCAATGCTCTCAAACCTTGCAGAATGCTGAAGTGTTTCTGCACTTGTGCAGTGGCCCTCAGTGCTTGGGCTGAACACAAACAGGGGGCTTGGAAGTGGAAGTTACACAGCCTTCATGAGGTAATGGACTTTTCTGCTCTTAACTGGATAACAACCAAATATTTCCCTCCTGCTAGTGTTACCTTCCTAACGAATAAACTTTTCGGTCCTTGTTTGTATGATACTGTATTCCTGTAGCTCAGCTGCATTATTTTCATGCATGAGCATATGTGTGGGTACACACACACACGCAAATCTATCAGGAAATTTCCAGTTGAGATCTCTACCTGCTGCAAGCTGAACCACTACTAGAAACGCCATTGGAGTGGGCATCCTTAGAGCCACTACAGGTAGTATCAAAAGGCTTTTGCTATTTGTGAGATACTGAAAGCTGTTAGTCAGCCTTCTCACCCCAAATGAAATTACAGGTGAGAAATGAGTGAGAGATATCTGCTCTGGTTAGGGGTTGTGTATTGGCATATGAAGAGTCTCTTCCCACTTCAGCTGAAGGAAAAAATTTGGCTAGCTTAAGTAGGAGTGGGATTGAGTTATGCCTTGTGTTATTACTTGTATACTTATTTTCAGGAAGGATAACGGGAGCAGGTGTAAACCACTGGTGATGTCATTCTGTTTCATTTTTGTCAGTTCTGACATTTGGGAAGAGAAAGGAACTGCTGCATGTTTTCATTCTGCAGACACTACTGAGAACTCAGAGTAGCTAGAGGGGATGCAGTGGGTAGCAGAGGAGACTGTGAACTCATTGCAGTTAAAAGATTTATCATAGAATAAAAGCTGATGATCTTTTGTTTATTGAAAACTAATTAATCAAAGCCCATTCTGGAAGGAGGAAGATTTTATGAGTAGATATTTAATATTTCTTTAATTAACTCATTAAAAGTCACATTGCTATGCTCAGGGTTGGATGTTTGTAATGCAGTATGCTCACATCCAAGAGACTGCGGAATTTGCATTTTGGTTCCCACTCTTGTCTAAATATTTCTAATTTTTAATAGCATCTCTTTGGACTTTACTGCTGACAGTCTCATGGTGATTAATTTCAGTTGCTGGATGTTAAATTCCTTTTAGCCTTGTTGAACAGTTCATGGGGAGAGAAGCTAAAGCTTAAGTTTTGTGAAGTTCAAATGTCAGAGAGAGACAGAAAATGAATCCATAGTGCTGCAAAATTCCACTTCATTTCCCACCCCCGCCCCCGACCTGCTGCTGGTGCTATGAGTTGTCACTCTCTCTTTGCCACTTAGCTTGACTTCTGCAAGTACCATGCCCACTCCATCCCCACGGCCTCATTAGAATTTGGTAACTCTGGTTTTTCAGGACAGTGTCTCTTTTTACGATACTTCTGTTCTCAATGATCTACTCTACCTTTTACGTAATGCTTTCAAGGTGGCTCAGTGTGTCCCTACAGTTCATGTGTTTATGGGAACAGACAAGGCTTCCTTCCCCTGCAGGGTCAGCCAGACAGAGTGATGAATACAAGCACATGGATACCTCTGCTTTATTTTCCTGTTTCCTTCTGGCACCAGCCTTAAAACTCTTACTGAAGTGGGATAGTTGGTGCTTTCTATTTGATTGAGAGTTTCATGTTCTTGCTCAGCTAATGCATTTTCATATAGCAGGGCCACTCAGTCTCAGCAGTCAGCTAGGTACCTCTCAGCTTCTTTAGTGAAGTACTTGTTTTGTTTGTGGTATTTTTGTTAAAAACAACTAAAAACCCACAACAAACAAATAACCCCTCCTACCACCCCCTCCTGCCCTTCCGCCCAAACCCAGTAATCAACTAAATGAGAAAACAATGAAAACAACAACACAAAAACAACAAAGCCCACCCTTTCTTCCACTGGCTATGCTCCTTATCTGGTAGTTTTTAAAATTCTGGCAAAGCTTTCCTCAAGCAGGCAGTTGTTTCAAGATGTTCAAGTATTTCTTGATCATCAGTTGATAAGGAAACTGAGGTGCAAGCCAGCAAGTCGCTGCCTCTTAGTGGCGCGGTAGTTCTGCTCTGCCGGGCTGACTTCACGCTGTGTGCTCGTTGCCTTTTCACTCACCGCCTTATTTTTCAGGATGTGGTAGCTGGCTTCCATCTCCTTTCAATACGCAAGTTGCAGCATGCTGAGGTAGTATCTTGTAGAAGATTACTCCATTTGTCGTCACAGGTGGAGAATGTGCTTGGATGTCTTTGAGTATCAGATAGCTTGAAAACCCCAGTGATTATTGCACTGATAACGCTCAGGACGGGTACCCACAGTAGCACTTTTACTTCTTCAGGGTTGATGAGCAACAAATCTTTCACTTCTGAATTTGTGACTGACTCACCATCTTGCTTTTGTCTTTTATTTGTCTTATATTAAGTTTAGTGCAAGTTAATATATGCACTTAGTTTTTGTTGGAAGGTTTGACTTCTCCTCCACCCTTTATGAAATTTCAATCTTTTTACCTTTTGATGTGTCTAGTAGTTGTTTGAAGATCCCTTTACCGTCTTGTTGTGCAATTTTAACGTACACTATTTAGTACAGGTTTCAGCACACCATTTTTCTCTCTTTGGCTTCTGATTCATTTGCTGCTGTTTTTATTTTTTATTTTTTATTTTTTTATTTTCTTTATTTGGGGCTGACAAATCTTTACCTTTTATTTTTGCATTATCTTACTTGAGAAATTTCTAAGTCACTGACTTTTTTTTTTTTTGAAACCCTTTACAGAATGACTCTGTGTAAAGATTATTCTCATTAAGGTTTCTACAGAGCAAGAGCATCACTGGTTTTCTTCTTGTGCTCTCTTTGTATCTTGTACATTTGGTACTGAGTGAGTGGCAATTTATTTTCCATGCTAGTTTATTTTCATTTGCTTGCTGCCTCCTCCTCAGTGTATTGTCTCTGCCTCTGTTTGATTTGTGGCTTGTGTTTGCATGTAAGCTTGTTTATCAAGCTGGCTTGATACTCTGGTGTTTGGTAGAGTTTGGATGAGCTTTCTGTGCTTTCATTTCAGCTACTGCCTTTTCCATTTCTGTTACTAATGCCATCTGTTCATCTCTGAAAACTGGGTAATTACATGAGTCAGACATTTGATGTAGCTTGGTGAAATATTATTGTGTGGTTCCTTCAGCTTCTTGATTACACTGTTCAAAAAAGTCTTCCATGCATGCCATTTTTTGTGGATTTAAACTGCTTTTGGAGAAATCCCAGGGTTCCCCTCCCTTATCCTGGTTTATTTAAATGATCTGGTGTTATGTAGCAGCATTTTTAAACTGCTGCTCCTTCTTCCACTGTGTTTGCCTCCCCCTCTCTTTTTATCTCCTCTTTCTGCAATTTCATAGTGTCTGCCATTAGCTAGGGAAAACTTACTTATTAAACATTTTCCCTGTAAAGTTCATCTGCTCGGAAGCAATTATCAGATCTGCTACCAGATTCTCATTGGTTATATTTTATTTACATATGCCTTTGCAGTATTCATAATGTCTGATTTCATGAGTGTTTCTGGGACTTCTGCAATGTTGTATCTAGCTGTATTTCTAGCTTTGATCCATTGTGAAGCCAAAATCATATGCCAGCTTTTTTCTAAAGCAATTCTCCCTGCCCCCCCCCCCCCCCCATTTTAGCCCATATTAAAGTTTTTTTTTTTTTTTAACACAATTTAGAAATTGGATTAAATTTTGCTATCTATTCTGTCCTCTGTAGAGGTCTGTACAACTACAATTATACATGTCTTGGAAGCAATTTTCTGTTCCCACAGTATTTTGCTGATGACAATCCAGCACACTGGACAGTCAAAGCCATAGCCAAAGCCATTTCAGAAGTACACCCACCTGGCAATCCCCCTTCCCTGATACCCTTTACTATCCCTTTACTATACTATCTCACACATATGTTTTCAGTAGTTAGTGCTAATGGTTTTGGTAACTTAATTAAGTTTACGTGAAATGAAATTAAGATAAGTCAAAGACATTTAAGTGAGATAATGTGAATCAATAGTGGAACCCTGCCAGCCCAGGAAACTAAAACAATCTTTCAGCAACTTCTATTAGAAAATTGCCAGCACCAAGACTGATTCCTGCATCCTGATTCTTGTACAAACTGACATAATTTTGGAGAAAGGAGAGCCAGGCTTTTATGAGCTGATACTGGAGGAGCATATGTTAAAATTGTTATGGGAAGCACAACAGCATATTTCTGTCTCAGAAATAGTGCCTGGCCATTCTGGTGTGCAGAAACAAGTAGTTCAGAAGGTCTCTGCTGGGTTTTCTCTTCTTCTGGGCCTGACTGCAAGGTGTAGGGAAAGGCTTTCTCCCATGCAATGGGATACTCCAGAGGAGGTCAGAGATGCTACTTTTTTATTTTTTTATTTTGTTTATTTTTTATTTTTTTTTTCCTGGTCCAAGAAGAAATTGAGGATCACAGCAGACTGCAACAGGGAAATGAAAGGAGCACTAGTGAAGCTGTGTTGGTTATCAGCAAGGCTCATATTAAGGTTTTGTTTGTGATTTAGGTGGAGGCTGGAGTCAGATCCTGTAATGCTTTTGTTTCCTGTCATCGCTGTTTTATTAATTATTCTCTATCTGTTCAGTGTGTTTGCATATGACATTGGGGGATAATTCATAGAATCTTAAAATGTTCCCAGTTGGAAGGGTCCCACAAGGATCATCAGGTCCAACCCCTGGCTCTGCACAGGAGCACCCACACAGAGCACCTGCTACATTCAGGTAGCACACTGGGCTTTTGGAGCACCTCCTGCTATGCCTCCACAGCAAAATGGTGGAAGTTGGATGGACTTGCTTTTCTGTGGAGTTTCTCTGGCTGAGATGGACGCGTTGGCTATCAAGAATTATTTCAGGTGTTGAAGATTTCGCAACTGAGGAAAGGCTGGAGATATTGAAGTAGTTTAACCTCAAGATTTTCTTTGAATTGTAATGGGCAATGGGAATATACTGCACTGTGGGAAAAACAACACCTCTCATTGATGTCCATGGTGAAACAGGAATAAATATGCTGGAGCATGAAGGACCATGGTTAAACAGTGGTAAAACCATTATAATAGCAAGGATGGTGAAGTCTTGCCGTGACTTTGCTAGGCTGTCTTAATCACTGAAGTCTTTAAAAACAGGCTGGATTAAGGCAAGTGTAATTAAGCCAACCTCAGGATAAAGTGGGAGAGGTACAAATCCAAACCATTTATTCAATTTCTCATGCAGATACCCTCCTGATTAGCAGTAGGCCTGAAATCATGGCCAAAATCCTCCCCAAAAGGAAGAACTTTCTGCCTGTGCAGACATCTGTATGAAACAGAGACCTTTGCATAAAGATAGTTATTATGAGAAAAGCTTCTGCATTAAAGACTGTTATTACTACAATGAACTTTTAGTATTTTTTGTGAGGAGTTTTAATAACAGTTGATATTCATGAATCATGCAGCTAGGCATTCAGACTCACCGCTTATTAAGAACACTGACAATTTTTTTAGGACAAATTATTTTACAGTAATTGATAACAACCCTAGAGAGCTATCAAACCTCCACAAATATATGCTTGAGGGGAAAACAATTAAAGAACTAATAGACGTCAAAACATAAATCCAATGTGTCATGGTTGAATAACAAGATTTGACTGGCCTACCAATTTTTACTGCTCTGAAACTGCTTTTCTTTAAGTGTAATCAGGAATTATTATGATTATTTCAATGTATTTCAGCAAATGGCTTTTAATATGCATCTATGCACTTGAAGTGCCATTCAAAGCAGCTAGAGCTTGATGTTGTCTCAATGAAAATAATGTACTAACACTACTATGCCTGTGTGAATTTATGTAAAACACTCATTTTTAAAACCCATTATATTCCTAAAAAATGGTGATTGTGATTTGGAAAATCTGGTGACTGTAGAGAGAGACGGGTGCTTTTATCTTGGGAATCTGATGCAAAAGTGTAGAATGCAAGTACCTGGCTTTTAGTGGAAATGTTCAATAACAATATGAATGTGGAAGTGCATATGGAAAAGTAAAGGAGGTTGATGCAAACAACAGAATGCATCTGCTCTATTTTACATAGTTTACTGCATGATCTCTTTAGCCCTGACCTTTTTCATATACCACCCCCAACTCCCTCAGTTACAGAGTATTAATTACTAGACACCTTGTTAACACCTTCTTTTGTGTCAAATCATCTACAGAAGCAGAAAATAAGCCATGTTGTGAAAAGTGCCCTGGAGTGCCCAACCTCTTAATTAGGAATTGTAACTGTGTGTTTCAGATTAAATAAACCTTCCCCAAGAAAAACACAGGGTATGATACTGTTTTGGTAAGAAATCGTGAGGTCTTTCAGAGTTTATGCTTACAGGACTTCATAGTTGACTTTCTGGTGACCTTTGCATGAAAACAATCAAAAAAAGAGAAATATATATATATATATATTTAAACACAGTGATTTAGTCCCAATCACACTTTATTGTGATATTTTTATTGTAACTTCATTTCTTGTGGTGATGGTTTCCTGAAGTTTTTTGTACTTGGTAGCATTTATGGTTAGCTCAGTCAAAGTAGCTGTAGCCTGGTTCACTTCTTCCTTTGAAATGTTATTACGGAAATGCAAAGAAATGAAATCTACATGAGGGAAATAAATTAATATTTCTTGAGAAAAGCAAGAGCAAAGCTGAGAAGGTACTGAAGGAACACATTGTTTTATTTGGAGATTGCTCCAGCTAGACACCGTAGCAAGAACTGTCCAGTATGTAGCACCTGTATGCATTGGTGTTATAGGTTTGGTTTTTACAAGTACAACTAGTATTAGCCCCACATTACGTGATCCACTTGTGCTTGATCTCAAAGGGGGTGAAGGAACAGTCACAGTGCAGTACAGAGAGGGCATTTAGACCTGACTGTACAGCTGCATGTTGTGTTGGCCTACGGAAAAGGCAAGTTTGTGAATAACAGGGAGAGCTAAACAACATGCACAACACAAAACAATTTTGAAAAAAAGGCAAAAGCTACTCTAAAAGGAACCTTCTCCATCTTGAGGAAAGCTTCTGTTCTGCCTTCAGATATCTCTTCTTCTCACTTCAGATACCTCCAGTACTTACATTTTACCATTAAGAGCATCTCTTTTGTCTGTGTTTTGCAGCTCTAACTTTTTTTTTCCCCTCTATTGTTAGAGTAATGCTAGTTGCAAACTCTGGAGAGATTTATTTATTGCCTGATTTGTCTGATCAAGGTGTCTGTGTGGAGGGTTACATGATGAAGTTTCCTATGGTGCCCCATCACATCGTTTGTGCCCTCTGCTCTTGTGAGGAGATTTAAGCAGACCTCTGGGTCAGGAGCTTCTACTGAGTCTAGGCTGTGAACTTGGAGGTAAACCTCTGTATAAGGTGAAGAAGGATCAGGGGCTGGAGCATGGATCTGGTGAAGGGTCTGAGTCTCCCTGTGCCAGCATCTCTGACACACACCAATAGGACTGAGAAAGCAGAATTTTCTTTTAGGGGTCCTCTTCTTTTAAGCAAGGTTGCCTCAAAGACATAATGGTTAAGCAGGGATATTTTTCATACCAGTAAGTGGATCACATTTACTTCTTGGCCTACGAGTTCACAGTGTTTTAGGACTGTTTCTCTGTTAATCCTGACTATACCACATGTCTTGAAGTTACACCAGTTGTTGACACAGGGAAGTACTGAGACAAACAAGAAAGCTGAAGGCTAGACATTTCTGAAATGCCAAAAGTAAAAGTTCTTGCCATAGCATAACTGCTGTATATGGCAATTTAGCAAGTGGAAATGAGGAGGAGAGACAAAAAAGCCTTTAACCAGTCAGCTGTCCACAGACCACGAACAAGCAGTGTGTTCTTGGTCTGGAAACTGGAATAGAAACTGGATCAGCCAAGCCAGCCCAGAACAAGGGCTTCTTGCTATGTGCTCCCATTACTCCCTGCCCCCCCACATGCAGACATGCACCTCAGAAACCACCACTCTAGTTAATGCCTGTAAAAAGTACAGGCTTAATTCTTACAAATGTTTTTTCATAGCTCTATCCTCTAAATCAGCAGAGGAAAGATTCAGACAGTGGTTAAGATGTGGGTATCTGTACAAGCCTTGCGCAGAGGTAAGACCCTGTGTATTAACAGCTATTAATAACTCTTGGAAGGAAAGCTAGCATAATTTTGATCATTGTGGATGAACAAAGTCTGAATACATTTTGCATCTATTTCTGTTTTAACCTGACCATGAGCATTACCTCTGGAACCTGAACCTCTTACGGATTCTTGCAAAAAAGTGTTCTGCTGTGCTCCCTCCTCTTTCTTCCTGCTCTATTTTTTTCCTCTTTCCAATGCAGTGTCTTTTCTTTTACATTTTCTTGTCACAGTGTTGCATGAAATGCTTCATCTTTGTTTTATTTTCAGAAATGTGTTTTATAGACAGAAAATATGCTGCAGTTTTCAAAGGTCCCTCATTGCTTCCTCCTTGCTGCTTTTCTGCATGTTACGTCTTACATCTCTCACCTCTAGTACCTCAGCAGGTATGTTTAAGATGCTCATG
Organism: Cygnus atratus; assembly: GCF_013377495.2. Taxonomy (NCBI): domain Eukaryota; kingdom Metazoa; phylum Chordata; class Aves; order Anseriformes; family Anatidae; genus Cygnus; species Cygnus atratus. The sequence continues at coordinate 36,300,571 of NC_066364.1, read as the reverse complement.
TTCATTCGATATAACCAAAATGGTTTTACTAAGTCTGAGGCAGTCACATAGAACGAGGATCAAAGTGTTTTTGTGGTATGTGCAGAGACTGATGGTAGTTGCTCTTGAAAACAACCTTACTCTCTGCATAATACCTAGAGTTATTATTTCATAAATTGTGCACCTTCTCTAGAAATGTCAGGGCATAGGGTAGCAGCTGGAAGCCATGGAAAGTTATGGCTGTTCCCCTGCTCAGTGGCTCTCTGACTGGGCAAGGGTTTTGCAGCCACTCAGCTTGCCACTAAGAGCGTGTGGAGCAGTTCGAATGTCTGGGGGAGGAATGTTTCTTCTTAGCTTTTATTGCCAAATGGAGTGACAACATCGTTTGTTTATGTTTATGCCAATTCATCCCATGCTGTGGTCTCAAGCAAACAAGAAGCATCCTCTCAGCATCTGCTGTCTGTGTTTCTCAGAAACATGGACTGGACAGGGAAGGTCCCAGGAAAGAATGGACCTGCCTTTGGCTTGTAGGTCATATCCCTGGCATGATGTACCTAGCACCCTCATCACTAGCTCTGGGCAGGAGTAGCCAAGGTTGGGTCTGAAAGCAAAGCCATATTTTCTGAATGTTCTGTGTCGTGTGCTAATTTATAGCAAACCACATTGCAAAGCCATAAATTACAGGCTAAGAATATATTCCATGGAGAAGGGCTGTGTCTAAAGCTCCCATCAGCTCCCTGGGGCTGCTGAGAAGAGATCCACAGCTCTGAGTCTATCTGTAATTCCTACCACTTAAGGGTCTAATAACTGGCTTCCTGTCCAGCTCTTTTATTTGCATCAAGAAGGAAATAACCTGCCAGTCATTTGTGTAGGCTTCTATCAAAGTTTGCATTTCTGAAAAAGTGAAAATACTGAGTCATGCCCACCTACAATGGTCATGTTCATAAACTACATTTTTGTATTTATTAACCATGGCTTATTTTCAGTGCCTTGTCAATTGTCAGATGAAAGGCTGATATTCAATCAAGCTAGGCAGCAAAAATTTCTTTCCTCACCACAACATTCTGGGCAAATGAGTACTGAAACAACATTACGTGGTTTGGAGTCAGATTAATCTTGATGAAGCTCATGCAGTACCAAGCCACCAAGCTCTCTACATGAAATCACTGTAGGATTTCTGCTGCTTAGAGAGAAAAGCCCCAAGAGGAGCTTCGTATTTTATGGGAGAGAATTTGTCCTCTCACATGGAAAGACTTGATTAATGTGGTAAACATGCTTTGAGAACATTTCTTCCTGCACAACACACATCTCTTAGATTTCTTTAAACTTTCTTCCTTTCTTCTGTCACATAATTTGGGAATCCCTTTTATTTCCATATCAGATTTGGTACTGTGCAGGAAAATGTGTGTGAATGGAGTGGGTGCTCTGCAGGTGGGTGAGTGTGCAATGATTTAATTACCTTACAGACCAACATTATTGCTGATAATGTTAGTGGAATGTGTACTGAAAGAAAAATAATCTTTGCATGTAAACAAAAAATAGTAGAGCCTGGGGAAAGCTGTGTGATTGGCAGATGTATAGATAACATCTTCTAATCTCCTTTTCCATGTAGTTTAGTATTCAACAGTTGGTAACATCACATACAGACGGAGATGTTTTTATGTTCTTTTTTCCCCATCAAAGACATCTCATACTTGGTAGTCTTACACCTTTTTCATAAACTATGTTTTCATAAACATAGTTTATGGCTCTACCTCTGTCTGTCAAACAGACATTCAGGAATCTCTCTAAATTGAGGCAAAAAAAAAAATAAGACTTTCAGTGGAATAGAAATAATTAATGGATAACAAAATATAGCACTTGAGGAGGACTTTCAGTAATCATGTTCTCTATATGTTCACCCTGAACGTTAGGTCTCCCTTAGATGAAACCAAATAACTCGTCTGGTGTAGCATTCAGAGCAGCATTGCAATGATCTCAGCAAATCTAACTCTCTCTCTTCCTCTTTCACCTGCAAGGCTAGAGTTTTATAATGCCTCATATCCAGATGGCACAGTTATTTTTATTGGTTTTAAAAGGCCCTATTCACTGTCAGTGTTATTAAATAAAACACACTGTGAAATGAGTCTCATGCTTTACACTCAATAATGACCTTACTATTGTTTTGATGTTTTGTCATTATCTGCAGAAGTGCTCACTTTAATACTGCATTATTCACAAGCTCATATCAGCAGTGACTGATTCAACATGACGAGCTGACAGCCAATGCTTAGCTCCCTACCAGCCAGCTTTACTACTCATGAATGTTAATAGCAGCACCGTGAAGTGATGTGTGGAAGAACAGGCTTGTGTACAGCCCACATTGCTGCAGGCATCTCTAAACTTACCATTTTTATTAGGTTGCTTAGGAAGTGATGAATTTCAAATGCAAAAGATATTTTACACACTAATAAAGTGTGCTATGAGATATCTGTGACACTTTTGAGTGCTTTAGTGCTATGTCTAATGTCGTGAGCCACTAACTCAAATATAGAATGTTCCAACGCCATATTAGCATTAAAAAGCAAACGAAAATTACCAGGAAAACTGAAAACAGTTTGAAAACACCAGTAATTCTTCCACTTGTAATTTTGATGAAGTAATGGCTAACTGGGCATTGAAAAAGTTAGTGCGAATAAGACTGTAAAATTCTCTTTCAAGCAGTAAGCTGTTTGATTTATCAGACTCTTTCAGTCATTTGGATTTTTTTTTCCAATGAGTAGATCTTATTTATTCACTCTTATTGTTTTAAGATTGTTCCCATTTTGACTTGAATACGTCTGTATTCTTCCAACATACTTAGCAAGTCTGCAGCAAAATAGAGTACACTTACAAAAAAAAATCTTATTCTTTGAAAATTATTCAGAAACAATTACTGGAAATGTTACAAGATATTTGTTATAGAATATATTCCATCTCTCACCTGAGTCCACAGACTTGGAAGACTGATCCTGCTTTTACTCTTAGGGCAGATGATGCTGCCAATCAATGCAACTGTGGTGAGTATGGTCCTAGAGAGCTTAAAGTTCAGTTGTGTTAGCTAATTAGTATACTATTCTTCATTTATATGGCCTTTCTTATGATCATGATGTTTTCAAGATGATTTCAGTAATTTACACAACATGTCTCTTAAAACTTTTGCCTAGATTTAGCTCTATTCTGAAAAAATGTCTGCCACAAATGGGGAGTTCTTTAACATGTTTTTCAGGAGCGGGGGATAGACTTCCTTCAGCCACCTAGCTTTCCTACCAGTATCCAAGACATAAAACCTGCCTGCCTAATTGGTGAGTGTCCCTCTCTGTCTGAAGATAGAGCAGCACTGACAGGCAACACTACATTGCATCAAAGATGAGAAGGAGCTCCATTTTGGAGGCTGAATGGTTCTGAAACTGGTGGCCTCTTGGTCTTAAGAATATCTTGGTAAATCAAACATGGCAGGCAGGATAGACAAACTTGGAAATGGATATATCCTTTGTAGAGCATCTCTTACCTGTTTTGAAGGACATCTACAGTCCTGAAATTTCCAAGGTAACTTGGTCCAAATTCTGAACACTCCTCATGTGGCCTGTCCTAGATTAGATGCCTATTTCATAATATCATGTTTAAGGAAATCTTCATGTGTTTGGAGTTATGCATCACAATAACTGGTAGGTGGGATCCATGTGTGTAATCTCTGAAAGAATACAGAAGGCGTACTTAACCGTTTGTGCAGTGAACCTGTGAAGTGTAGGTGGGATTCTGTCAGGGCCAAGATTCTACCATACGGCATTTGTGAATGACTATGACATATAGTGCTATACATCACATATCATGTGGGCACCTATCTCAGCCCAAATTCAGCACTAAATTCTCAGAAAACTTGCACCCATGACTTTTCTGGTGATGTTTGGAGAGCTTTACCCATTCTGTCAAAAAGCCTAGTGGTAACAAAAATACTATCTGGGGTCGCTGCAAATGGCTGCAAAAGGCAAGACTTGGTTTGCCACCATGATTACTGCTGAATTGACTTAGCATAACTGGGAGTCCAACTGAAGCCATAACTTTTGGATAATTAGATTTTCTATGGAGTTTTCAAACGTTTGTCATTTCAGAGGTCCTTGTGGATGTTTATTCAGGTAGAATCTCTTCTTCCCACTGTTGCATCAGTCTGCATCTAAGTACATATTTTTAAAACACAAGTCAAACAATTCAAAGGCTAGAAATCCAGGCCAGAGTTGGCATCTGTGTAAAAGATCTCATTCAGCCTGTGGCAGATGACACACCATTTTTGTTTAACCACCATTTTTTATTGTGGTGCAAAAGCTGTGTTTGTCCTGCCTTTTCCAGTTCCACTAGTAGCAGTGGGCTTTGGTGGCAGTGAAGTCTGAGACAACTGCATTAATATGACACACTTCCTATTGAGATATATTTTTTTATTATTATTTTTCTTCCTAAAGAATTGTAACAATTATATATTCAATGGCTGTCAACTATATATGAATAATTTTCTTTGCCTTTTAATTAGTAATGACGATATTTGTGCATTAAAAAAAGTTGTTTCTGGTCCTCTATGTTGGTCCTTTCTACTGCTAGAAACTTCCTATGACTTTGCTTGTTTCTTAGGATTTTGATCTTTAAAAAAATAATAACATAACTTCATATGTCTTTCTTTGTGAAGTTGTACGAACAAAATATACATAGGATTTTATTCCTTGTTAGAATGAAGTCTAACATTATAATATGAGAAAATGCTCTGCAATGAATCCATTTGAAGAGAAGGAAATTTCTGTTTAAAAACAGTGCAGCCATTCATTTGGAAGAAAAAAATTTAATGGCCTCCTAGTCTCATTAGAACATCTCCGTCTGTAACCTGAATGCTGAACTCATCTAATGTAAACATAGTTTATGATGACAGCAGAACAATTTTGCTGGCAGAACTTCACAGCACTGCAAGTACAAACAAAGCAATGCATAACTGAATGACCTTTCCCGCTCATGATATGACTGAAAAGTCATTATGATTTTGTCACTTAAAAAAGAAATAGATCGTCCCGCCCACACCCTGCAGTACAAAGTGGTAAAAAAATCTAGTGCAGACCTGGGATGATGCAGTTAGAGGAAAACAGAGTAGAGGCAGATACACTAGTAATAAAAATACTATCAGTGTATGAACCATGAAAGAACTATTTCACAGCTTTAAAAACGTACAGGCCAGAAAGCAGTCTTCTTATGTTTTATTTTATTTATATATTCATTTATTTTAGCTCTGTTTAACTAGCTTGATCTGTAGCTGATTCTTTGAAAGGACTGAGAAAGGTGGGAGTGATCTAGTTTAATAACATTCAGCCATTACTTGATTAGGATTAGTGAACCAGGGAAAACTTTTCAGCATGTACCAGGCTTTACACAAAATCAAACTGAGATCATTAAGGAATGTTTGTGTTACCCATAAACCAAAGCATAATGAGTATCTCTCTATATATTTATTGGGTCTCTCTCTATATTTATTTAGCACTGTTGTATGATTAAAAGAAAGGCCTAAAAAACATTTTCTCTAGTCTAAATGGTAACTTTATTGTCCACCATTGGAAAGTACATGTTGGTGCAAGAAGCAGGATTTGGGCTTTGTTAGAAAAACACGTTTTACTGCATTCTGAGTAATTTCCATTGACAAAAATAATGCTTAGAAAAGAAGGGCAAATAATACTTTGTGGAGCTTCAGCACCTGTTGTGGAAACCAATCTCTCTTCATTAACTTACGAAAACATAAAACTAGGAAATATTGCTGTTGTTTGTGTGTGGATTGCTGAATTTTTGTGAGTTCAGATGCTGGCTGTAATTCTTAACAACTATCAGCATATTTCTGCTGATTTATGTTGATATACCACCATGCTTTGTAGACTCTGAAGCACTGAGATGTAGTTTGAAGCAAACTGCTACTGTGTGTCAGAACAGGAATCAGCAGATTAAACAGGGAGTATATCCATAGAGCAGAAATGGATTGAGCAGTGTGGTCATCATTTGGGGCCGTGAGAGGCTGTGCTGTGTGCTCCCTGAGATCCCCAGTGCCACTGGGGAGAAATGGAAATTGAGAGGACAACTGAACCTATCATGGGACAACATTTTCACAGGAGTTATAGATATATTCTTTTAATGTGTCTAGCACTGGTATCACAGTTTGTACTAGATCATCCTGTTTATGACTACATACCTCTAGTAATGTTACTTAAGCATAAGGTTGCCTGTGCTGCTTTGAAGATCCCATTCCTCTTTGGAAGGAAACACAGAGATCAAATGATTCCTAAATGTTTGACAAATCATGTGGCAGGAATAAGTGTGAGATGCATGTATCTTTCTGTTTCTGCAGAACATGAAAAATATTTTTTTTATTCCAAAGCTGGAATTGTCACAAAGTTTCAAACATCAGAAAACATGGGCTTAGATTTCAGATCGGTTAGTTATTCTGAAGCATTAACTGCTAATGGCCGTTCTCATTCCTGGTCAATTATTCAAATTATTTCAAAGATGAGTGAGTCTGATGATGGAAAAAGGGTTTATTTTTTATTAGAAAATGTGTAAATTTAGGAGATTATCATCTATGCAGTGTTGTGCTGTTTGGATTGCATCTGTTCTAAGCTTCCGGCACTGTCATTTTGAGCAGATCTTTTGCTTGTGGGGGTATGATGAAGATTGCTCCAGTGGACAAATTTCATGTGATACTTAAATCTATCTTTTTTTTTTTTTTTTTTTCTTGACTGCAGATGAACAGGGATATGGTTGGAGTTATTATTTGCTGATTTTCTTATGCATGCATGTGTGTAAAATAAATCAAGTGAACAAGGAACATCAGCTCTGTGAAGCTCTGCTTACCTTGGCTACTCAGCCAGTGTCTGGAATGCATTTTGAGCTGAAAAATCTGTAGGGATGTCCCCAAATGCAGAATATGGACTACCAGAACATGATACCTTGTTGTGTCTGTTCGTGGGGCTGCAGACAAGCCAGCTGCATGCTGTTTGCACACTAATGGCTAGCTGGCTTGGAGAGTTGTGGTTAATTAGCAAGTGCATCATTGCTTGTTTTGTAGCTGGAAGAATGCCTTGCCCAGCAGATAGAAATATTGGAGCCTCACTGGATTCAGAAAGTAGATTTGCGACACAGTTCATTATACAGAGAATAAGTAAGAGAAGAACAAAAACGGTCACTGAGGAGTCACGTGCTGAAGGGTCTCTATTGGACTTGATGGACCTGCTGTGTTCCCTGGCTGTTACTGTTACTCTTCTGTGACACTTTAAAAAGTCCTCTGATCCCCTCCCATAAAATGGGTGTTGTACCTAGGGTATTTGTCAGCATGTAGCTGATGGGCAGGATGACAGATGGCACCTTTATGTACAAGGGGAGAGATCTACCTTCTGCCAGTGTACGTATCAGTAATGTAAGTTAACAGTGAGCGCCTGAGTCACTGAGACAGCTCATGTGCATACTATAAGCCTGTGGCAAACATAAGATAATGCAGAGTACCTAATGGAGGAGGTTTTTAATATAACTTGCACTACTTGCTGCAGGACTACAGAAAATCCCTGGACAGTTCCTCCACTTCAGCTACATATAATAACCTACACTGCGTTCCTCAGTTGCATCAATTCACTGAAAAAGAATTAAGTAATGAAAGGAAGCCCCTACTTGGTATTGCTGGCACAGACTGGAACAGTAGTGCAAAAGACGTCACCCCAAACCTGCAGGCATTAACAAGTGTAACTGTTGCTAATACAGGAGGCATGCTTACAGTGTTGACTTCAGTGGGACCTTTGTTGTTGCTTACAACACATCAGGATTTCACTGTTTGTTCTTGTTCTGGCCTGCACTCACTTGAACATTAAATAGATAAACACTCGAATGCAACCACTAAATTCAGCAGCTCCATCCATGTGTGTAACCTTAGCTGTGTGCTGGGCTGCAGTCACCTCTTCTGACTATTGATGGTGCCCACTGCGCAGCAGTTGCCTGGTGAACTGTGTACAGTCTTCTTGTTCACAGGCTCCTGAAATTCATTACAGATGTTCATATGGCTATCCACATGCAATAACTTCATCTGGAGCCAAAGTTAGCTCTTACTGTCAGTAACATGATGTATTTTCAGGTTGGAAATGAGGAGACATTTCTTCTCAGAAAGAGCAGTCAGGCATTGGAACAGGTTGCCCGGGGAGGTGGTGGAGTCACCATCCCTGGGGGTGTTCAAGGAAAGGTTGGACGTGGTGCTTAGGGACATGGTTTAGTGGGTGACCTTGGTGGTAGGGGGATGGTTGGACCAGGTGATCTTGGAGGTCTTTTCCATCCTTAATGATTCTATGATACCTCAATCCACTCTATTTGGGGCTGAGTTTATTGGGATGGACTCTGAAGACAGTTCTATGTTCTTGGGAGTTATCCTAGTTTAAACTGGTTGAGAAAGTTGGTTTAGTCAAATGTATTCCATCCCCTGTGTGGATACAGAAAATGAAGTGAAGGGCTTTCGTGGTAGACTTTGTCATATAATCATACTAGTTTTTAAACTTAAGGAAACAGTCAGGAAGGCCTGATGGCCGAAGAACTACCCTGAGATCTGGATGAAACAAGTTGATTTCCCTGTTCTACTCTCAGGCTTCCTACAGGAATTTGAGAATTTGAGGTATGTTTTAAACATGACTAGTTAATTTTTTGCCCAAGCTGAGGATTGCAATGTTATGGCTACAGAGGAACTAGGAGTGTTTTTTTTTTTTTTTTTCTTTTTTTTGTGGAATGAGTATAAAAGCATTACCTAGTTCATGGAGGTCATGCAAGATATATGAGATATATGTAACTGATAGCAAGCAGTCCAGATATTCCATAAGTAATCACCATGTAAGTAAATTTTGAAGACAGGTAAATTTGTATATTTTCCTCAGATGAACCTAGCCACTGTGTGGCAGGAAGAACTATGACCAATGCATAGTTAATATGAAGGCCTAACGCACTATGTTCAGTGTTGCCCTTCTTCCCAGATAGCTCTTTCAGGGACAAAACTGCTCAGTGTTTGTCTGTGAGCAGTCACATTTCACCTCTTCCCCTTGTGAGCTCTTGCAGCCATAGTTCTCTGTCCATGCACAAGCCAGGACATGATGGATGAATTGCTCCAGCATGACGGAGGTCTACAGAAAACTCAAGTCTCTGCCCAAAATTCAATGAAGATTTTTTTTTTTGTAAATCTTTTGTATGTCTTTCTGTAAGAAAGGGCAGAATCTCTACCTACCTGTTATTCCTAACATTTTACGTAAAATCTAAATTACACTCAAAAATTTGAAGAATAAATAAGGGGGAAATGACTAAATGCAGGCAGAAATAAAGCATCCATGATGTTGGTTGTTTTCATAAGAGAAAAGTTGGATTTTTTTTCCAGCATGTTTATGTATAATTTTTGTGATATTCTCTTGTGCAACCAGTACCTTTAAAAAAAAAATGTGACTGGGGGCTCAACAGAGCTCCATCATGGCCATTGCTACTAACTGTTATTTATTTGGCTTCAGAAAAGGAAGTAAGTCAAGCATTGTTTAATCAAAGGAAAAAAAAATGCTTTTCTGTAATCTTTTGTGTTGTCTCTTACTGTCTGCACATACTGCCAATAGGAAAGCAGGCCATGTTAGCTACAGAATAAAGTGATGTTACATATGTTGGCAAAGGAAATTCCAAATTCTCCTCTATTCTGCTTGGGGATTCTGTTTGTGAGTTAGAGCTCCAGTGAGATTTCTTGGAACTTTATGGGGTTTTGGAATGGAGCAAACTGATAGCTTGATATTTCCAGCCCACCACTTGGACAAGAACATATATAGGTCTGCATGTTGAGCAAGAGACCTTGCTCTTATCTATTATGCTGGAAAGACTTATCTTGGAGATTATCCATTATCTTGGAGAAATGAGTTGCTTTCAATCTAACTTGTTTGCAATAGCAGCATTTATAAGCTTGTCTGTTGGCAACAGCCAAGCTAATGCCAGGAAACTCATAATGTTCTTAGTGGCATATGGCCTTTGCTTTGAATTTCCTGTAATTCCTTAAAAAAACCCACTCCCTGTGATTTACTGGTCTAAAAACTTAACTTTGTGTAGCAGGTTAGATATTTTCAAATAGATTATTTAAACAAACAAACAAAAAACACTTTACTCTTTCTAAGATGGAATTATTTTTTTAACATTCATCTTAAACTAAGTCTCCTGTATAACTAAAAATGCTTTTGTCTCCTAGTCTCCCAGCCATGTAGACCTTTGTGCTTTTCAGAAAATTACATTTAACTTAAATGATCAAGAAATGTCTACAGGGTAATGTTGGAGTGATAAAGCTATGTTATCTATTTATTTTATTTGAGAAGATACACATTTTTTCTTTAAAGACAAACCCCTCTTTCTAAGGAGGCTTTAGCACTTCATCTTTCTCACATTCCTTAGTCTTGCCTCTTCCTCCTGGAATGCTGACAGGAAAAAAAACTGAATCATAAAATGCATTTTTGCTTCCTGCGTTTCATTGTTTGTTGGAGTTATAGTGTTATGTCTTCTAGTTTTGGAAACTCTTTATGGCTGCATTTAATTCTCAGCATATATGTAGCCTCATATTGCTGTTCTGTAATGTGCTTAGCTGTCTTGCTGAATTACAGTCAGAATACTCAAAAGCAAAAGCTTGAATAACCCACCTCCTCACCTTCTCCCTCCATCAAAACTTGGCTCACTTCTCCCTGTTTATCTTTATATTTACTTTTGAGTAATCTGAAAGACTGATAGCATGAGAATTTGAATTTGTCTTCTGTTCTCAGCACAGATTTCCAGTGTGATCTCGAGCAAATTGTGGAAACTGTGAGAAATGTGGAATAACAGTGACTTCTAATATCTCCGTCATCAGTGTTTTGCAATCACTGAAGAGACACAAGTTCATTAGTAACCTAATATTTAGGGGAATGGTTAAACAGCAAGACCAGATTACCAGTGATTGAGTCAACAGAAGTGAAATATATGTAGGTTTCTGTCTGGATTCAGTGGTCACTTGCTCCTCTGCGCCCATAAAACTATGGTTCTCTAGTGCTGCAGCATAATATTTGCTTCTTCTACTGTGGTAGCTAGCTGTCCTTGGAAAAGTGAAATCAAAAAAAAGTACAAGTTGTGATATTTGCATTTCAATTTTCTACAAAAGAAACCTGTATACGACAGAGTCTGTATTCACAGCTATGAGTTGAAAAGCTGTTTTCACCTGGGATGGAGTTAATTTACATCATATTGGCTGGTATGGTGCTATGTTTTGGATTTAGGAGGAAAATAATGTTGATAACACAGCAATGTTTTAGTTGTTGCTGAGCAGTGCTTACACTGAATTGAGAACTTTTTGGCTCCTCACAGTGCCCTGACAGCAAGTAAGCGTGGGGTGCACCAGAAGCTGGAGGGAACACAACCAGCACAGCTGACCCAAACTAGCCAAATAAATATTTCCTAACATATAGTGTCATGGCAAAGAATAAAAATTGGGGAGTTGGGCTGGGGGGCTGCCATTGCTTGGGAACTGCTGGGCATTGGTTGGCTGGTGGTGAAAAATTTCATTGTGCATCACTTGTTTTGTGTGTTATTTTATTTATTTATTTATTTATTTATTTCCTTTTCTATTAAACTGTCTTTATCTCAGCCCATGAGTTTTACTTTTTTTTTCTTTTTTCTTTTTTCTTTTTTCTTTTTTTTCCCCCCCCTCTGAGCGTCTCTCCCATCTCACCTGGGGGAATGAGCAAAGGGCTATGGGGTGCTTAGCTGGGTGCCGGGTTAAATCACAACAGGTGCTTACTGCTAAAGTGAGTTCGAAGATGAGCATCTGCTATTCCTGCTGCCTGGTGACCTGGGCTAGACAGCGTGCAATTTTTTCAAAATGCTTGGAATATACCTAGCATAGAAAACAGTGAAAAAAAACTGCCAAACAGAGAAAGTTTGGAACCACTCCCTAAAAGCTGCAAAGGCTTTGTGTGGGCATCATTAAAGAGCTGGGGGTTGATGATAGCTGAGGACACCTCAGCAGCTCCCTCTCCTTCCCCAGAGAGCTGCCTTTCAGCTGGGGCTATCATCCTTGGCCTCCCCTGAGTGGTCCTGCAGGTACGTCCCTGTCCCCCACATCACTTGCTGATGGGATTTCCTGGCCTGGCTGTGGATGGCCCCTTGCCCACGGACTGGCTGGTGGCAAAGGGGTCTGGGCTGTGTCTACTATAGCCCCAGCCTGGCCCCACAAGCATGTAGTGGGCCTGCTCTTGGACTGCCTGATAGGGACATGACTAGGATCTACATCTTGTTCCTGCCTCATGTGAGCGGTCTTTTGTTGCATGGGTAAGTTAGCAGGAGCTCTCCAGCATGGTTATTATGGTGGCAGAGGCTGCTACAAGTCACAGCAGCTTCTGCTTTTGGAATTGAGGCAGTATTTGGCATTTAACATTTGTTCCCCAGCTAACGGTGTCTCAGTTACAAAATACAGATGTGTGCACGCAGCACACATGTGTGTTCTTTGGTGCTCATGCCAAAATTCTTGGTGTGGTTTATGAGTTATTGGCTTATGGCTAGACTGGCCATTGAGTCACTTTAGGAGCCTTCTAAACCGAGGAGCCTGGGAACAAGCAGGGCTATACTGGCCTGCGTTAGTTCCCCTCTGGAGTACAAAATGGGAAATGTTGCAGCACCCTCAGCAGACTTGACCTGAGTTTTGGTTTTAGCTGCTGGTAATGCTCAGATTAGTGACTGCTGTTTTCAGAGCAGATTATTATTCTGTCTCCCAAAGAGAGAAATCTCAATGTTTCCATCAGTTGCACTGTGTGCTTGAGGGGGATTCCAGCTGTAACAAAAAGAGCAGAGCTGATCTGAGCTTGATGACAAAAAAAGAAAATTTCTGAAGGCATCAGCCGTGAGCTGCCATGCATTCACCAGGGGGGAAAGAGCCTTCGTGGCAGGCAGAAAGGGAAGAGACAGCCAGTGTGAGGAGAAGAAAGAAGGAGGTGATCCCATCAGTATTGCAGTCCAAATTCCTTTTCCTCCATCCTACCAGGCTGTGGTTAATTAATCATCTGGTGGGAAATACTGCGTTCCCATAGGCCCTGTGTCAGCATCGTGCTTACCACTTGTTTCCCAGTATCTGCTTCCTGGGTTTCTCCAGACAGTCATTACTTGACCCTCCATTTTATAGAAAGAAAAGCTGCAATCTGAACATCACACAGCCTGAGCTTTGTGAGACATTAAGTCTCACCCTAGATGAAGCTGGTGAAATATAGGCTTTGTGAAGTTTGGCAGAGAATGGCAGAGGTACGTGCAAGCAGTGCCTGCAGCTGGGCAGGGGGGTCATTACACTGGGGTTGCTTGGTGACCCCAGTGGATAAGGTGGGTTATGCGGGAAGTCCAGGGCTCTTGCTGGTCTCTTGTCCAGCCCCTTGACTCTGGAGAAAATTCTTCAACACTGAGTTCAGCCCTGGAGAAACTCCTGAGTGTGGAAGGCAGGCCTATTAGCTAAACGCACAAACAAGGTAATCCTCAAAGCCCCCCGAGGCAATGGCTGGTAGTTCTGCTGCTCTTCCATGCTGGCATGGAAAGATGTTCACTCCTTGCCTGCTCCCTCCCTCACAAATGCACACAGCTAGGCATGCAGGTCATGGGCCGAAGTGTTGTAATGCGAACTAGCTTTGTACCTGTTAGTTCACAGCCGCAAACATGCTGAGCTTGGGCCTTTTGTATTCCCTGCCTGACTTGGAAATGCCAAGGGAGATTGAGATTTGTAGATCTGTTTGCTAGAGTGACTGCCTAGCTTGGTCCCAGCTATATGCAAAATATTTGTTTTCCATGGGTAGGAACTAAAAACCTAAATTGCATGTTTAACCTTATTTAAAAAAAACAATCACATGACGATGAGCTACTTCTTTCCTCATTCTCTGCTGCATCTGGTAGAGATCAGGGATACAGTGAGTGTGGTCATGGGTTCTCACTCACAGGACATGAAGAAGGTCAGGAGAAATCCAAGGGAAAAATGGTTGTAACTCCGTCAGAAGTGGTGTTCTGCTTTGTTTGCTTCCGATGGCCTCTGTCATCTGCTCTACTGCTCTCCAGACAACATCACAATGACATGAATGACCCCTCGCAGTCCCACCAGTTTGGGTAAAGGAAATCTAGAGAACTGTGTATTCGATCTGCTAGATTTCTTCTGCCTTAGATGCTGCGTAGCAATCTCAGAGCCAGCAAGAAGAAAATTAGGAATTAGATTATTTGCAGAAGAGGAAATAATTGATCCTCACAGGTCTAGTATAGCCACAGGATCCTCTTTCAAATTTTTCTTTTGTTATTGAGTCTAAGGGTTGGAGACCCATTGAATATTTATGGGCGTTTACTGTACTGATTGTAAGGATAGCATGATAGTTGTACTTCTCTTCTTCAACAATATAGCCTTAAATATAGTTCTAATATATAGATATATTATAAAATGTTAACACACAAGTATTTAGTCTAATATAATTCACCAGTTCCACCAGTATCCTCACTGACTGTAAGAAAGGGTAGATCATTCCTCTTTCCCTCTGTGCTCTGGTTGCACATTGCTTAAGAAATGATCTTACCTGCAGGTATTGAAGGCCTTGCCAATGTAATTCATCATTCTCAAGGAAGTGCAGCTCAGCCCTGTGTGTTCTAGCACGTTCGGGGAGGAAAATATATTTCAAGCAAAAGGTCAAGAAGGAGCAGCTGCAGCAGGCTGATAGCCAGCTGTGATAAGAGATCAAACACAGCTGAGCAAATGCAAACAACGAAACAGTGCCGAAATAGCAGGTCATGGTAAATTATGCACGGTAGCAGAGACTCCTTCTGCCCTGAAAATTTACTTCATCTTGACATCAGTCTTCAATTTTTTTTTTTTCCCCAGTGTCAGGTTTAATGTCTGTCAATTTTTGCAACAATCATATACTTTTCAAAACTGCTAACGAAGGAATAGAAAGGTAATATTACTGTGTCATGAGAGAGCTTTAGAAGGAAAAATCAAACCAAGAACCAAAGAACCTCAAACTGATAGTTCCGTTAAAAAAAAAAAAAAAAAAAAAAGGAGGGGGGTAAGCAGGGGGAAGCTGTGAGTTGTACCAAAGAGAGAGCTGTAAACCTAAAATATACCTTGAAGACTCCTTGCTTCCTCCACTTGGAACAAGGCCACTACATTTGTTTTGAAGGCTTTCCTTTCAAAGCAGTTTATAAAAAGTCACCCTATGGAATGGCAGCATCTGTAAAGTGTCATGGAAATGGAAACTCCAGTCCTGGTTTGTCTTCACAGTTCTTGTCTTTCCTTTCTATTCCCATAGAAATAGTAAAAGATGAAAATTCAAAACAGAGCTTATCATTGTAGGATAATATATGTAATTTCTAGAACTATGCTTTCTGTATTTTTTTTTCTCAAATAGCTCAAACAGCCGGTTAAAGATGCTGCCCAGTAAGCTTAGATTTGTGTATGTAACCACAGTGATCCATGCTACACAGTTCCACAGAAGCAGGAGCCCACGCTTAATCTATGTCCACAAAAGGTCTTTTGTCCAACTGCACATTTTGAAATATTTTTTCTACATGATGTATGTGCTGAGTAGAATTTTATTTATCCTCGAAGTTTTTAAAGTGTGAAGATGTCATTTTGTTTTAATAATCTCATTCCACATTAACACAGCTTCTAAATGAATGGACTAGGGGCTCCTGCAGAGTAGACAGCAGTACATTTTTGACATCTAATAATGAGAAGCAAGGACTGACATATTCAGTCTTCACGAGGCTCTTATCCTTTATTTATTTATTTATTTATTTTTTTCTGTTTATGGCCATATGGGCATATGACGGGAGGGCTAGGGCAGGGCAAAAATTAGGACACTGTCCTGAGTGCATTCAACTGCTAGCATGCTCCCACGCATGGTTTTGGTCAATGGCAATGGGTGTGTGTCCATGTAGTGGTTTGATGAGGTTCAGGCACAGCATGGCCCAGGATTATTCCTGATGAGCAGTTTGGACAGGGACTGTCTTTTGTGGGGATAAAGAGAGGGAGATGGGGTGTGAGAGAAGGATGTGAGCCATACTAAAGTGTTTATTCTGGGCCAGAAAATGCCATTCTGCTCTATTTTCCTGTGTAGTTGTAGCCTTTGATCAATATGTTTACTTGAAAGCATCTTGCTAGCTTTAGTGAGGTACAGGTCAGACTCACTTGCATCTTTGCTTAAAGAGGCTTCATGAAGCAACTCTATATAGAACCACTTTCCTTTACTTCCAAAATTTCTGCACTTTCTTTTCATGGTTTCCTTTCCTTGAAGGAAAGTGCTGTGCAGCACTTGCCTTCTTCTCCTTGAGTGTAACTGCACCACTAAATAGCAGTAAGCTTGTTTAGAAAATTCGCAATGACCTTCTGAAAGGCACTGGACCTGCTGCACAGGTTGGACTACTCCTCAGACATGGCAAACCACTCACATCAGTGACAGAGTATTGCCCTGGAGTCACCAGAAAGGGAACTGGTCTGTTAACAATTACAACCACAAAGACCAAGAAGTTTCCCCATCTCTGCCTTAGGGCACGATGGTCAACTTCTGTTGACATCAGCTCAACGACTGTTCTTTTTGAAAGAACCACTGAAGAACCATTACTCAGAAGGAAAAGTCATACACATTAAGTCACCCACACCTCTTCTCATGTTTTCCTTGGAGACTTGAACCATCTGACCTTTTGGGAGTAGATCACGTCTTGAGATGATGGAAGAAGACCGTGTTATCCAGTGACTGTTGTTTGGTATATCCGTCATCTGCTTTTGGTGTTGCTTAATCCTAGACTATAGCGATGCATTCATAAGAGAGAGTGTTAGCAATGCAGTTGCACAGTTTTTATATGGCAGGACCAGCAAGTTTACACTTCAGGCATTATGCATATGTAATTTGAGGATAAAAATTATCCTCCAAAGATGAAACTTATTCTAAAGTGGCAACTGTAATCTGCTGCCCACCTACATATCTAGCAAATAGTTTGCAAGTGCTAATCTGTTTTGCTGGATCCCATACAAGCATGACAGATGTGATAACTGAGTCAGATTCTCTGGTGACCCTGAAATTTGTCATCACATGTGTCATAGCTCCAACACAGTATCCCTATCTTCTCAGAACAGGCTTCTGACGGTCTCCCTCGGGGTCACATCCCTGTTTGAATCCCAGTGCTCAGGCCTCCACACCACATCTGTGTAACTTTAGATCTCATGCTAGATTTCCATTATTTTCCCACAAATACATCAGGAGTAAGCAATGATATGCTAAGCACCATGTTGTTGAAATTTTGTATTCTGTTTTAGTTGTGTAAACCTCCATTAGTTTTACTGAGAAAGTAGCAGAAGCAATTGCCTGTTTGGTGAAAACTGTTAAAATGCAAAGATAAAGACAAGATATAACCCTCTCCCAAGCACTGAATGGCAGGGCAGAGCTCTGCTTTTCCAGGCAGTTTAATTAAAAAAACATAAACTACTGCAGCTCACTTACTTCATCCTAAAGCCTTTGCTATAAAATCAGACAGGCTTGGCTTCCCAGGAGCAGCACATTACCTTTTGCCAGCACTGAGTGAAATAAAAGACCATAACTGAGCAGATTTTTACTGAAGGAGGAAGAATGCAGAAAAGCTATAGTGCAATTTGTGAAGCCTGATTAACTTCTGTGCTGTTCCTTTTCCCTCACCTAGAGTGTGCTGACCTCCTCAAAAGGCTGTGGAGCTCTGCTGGAGTAGTCAGTTTTTTCTGCCCAAATTAGTATCCCTTGGAGCCTGTTGGCTGCCTCAGAGGATTTTAACAGATAAAAAAGGATGAGGCTTTCTGGAGCCCATGCAGCTCTCTCCAGTCTGAAGCAGTCTCTTACTTTCATGGCTCTTTTCTAGCCATTGCAGCTAGCTGGGCCTGCTACTGGTCCATGCTGGGCTTCAACTTGCAGTGCTCTTTAGTAAGTTTCTGGTCCTTTGAATGAGGTAGAATAAGAAATGGGATCTTCAGAGTTTGTCCCAAAAAGGATGCTTCTTATTCTCTTTGCAGAAAAAAAAAGTCAGGTTTGGTGAACCTCCTTTGCTCAAGAAGTTCTTTTTTTTTTTTTTAATTATTATTATTTTTTAATCATGGTATTGATAACATTATTGACCAAGGTGGCTACTATTACTATAGTACCACATACTATTGTTGTATTTGGGTTTCCAGTGGTTGTTTTTATATTTTTATCAACTTCTGTCACTGGTGAAATGTAGCTGATTTCAACAGAAAATACCACAAAACATTGTCAAATATATATAAAATCAACAAATTTTAGTCTGGCCTTTGCTTTCCTTGTTTTCAGTAGTGCTTTTCCCCTGCTGGATTCTGTATTTCTGGAAATCAATGCAGCCCTTAATCCTTTCCTTTAGGCAACTGGGCTGTTGTGCTAAAATAGTGGCTGCAGCAGGCAATTTTCAAGCTTAAAAGGGCAAAAACTGTGGGTCAAATATCCGTGATGAATCACTACTGACTTTAGAAAATGAGACATCAGTGGGAGTTTTTGGTTTTGGCAAGTTTGTGAAATTAGACTTTTTTTTTTTTTTTTTTTTCATCAGTAATCCAGCTGTTACCCATAATCTAACTGCTCTGGGTTGTTCTGTGCAGCAGTCCCTGATATCTGAGAACTTGGGTCTGGGTTTTTATAGCAAAAACTCTTCCAATGGTCTATGTCATTCTGCAGTTGCAATTTAAATTAGTGTAATAGCAGACTTCCAACTAAGCTTGCTTTACATTGGCTTGAGGATATCTTCTCTGTGTTGCCTTACTTCAGTTTCTCAGTGACAATCAAAATCAGACAGGTTTCTTTGTTTTAAAATATGCATCTGAATTTGTTCAGGAGGTGTCCAGCTACTTTGATTGTACCTTCAGTATCTTTTAAAATTAGGTAAGCATTTCTGCAAGAAGGCAATTTATGATAATGTAATTATCATTTCAGAACCTACAACTCCCGTTATTTTCACGACAGGCAGACAGCAAGTAGATGGTGAGGTATCCTATGGAGATTGCTATTGACATGTATTTGTAATCAGGTGTTATCCATTTTATTGCCAGGCTTCTGGTTAGCAGCACCAGCACGTAAAATCAAAAGAATACAAACAGATGTGGCTGTCAAAGGTAACTCAGTGGAAGATGATTGTGGTGGGGTGGGGGGTGCACGCAATGGACAAAGGCAAATCCACTGTACAACTAATTTGAGATAGATCTGAGCAGCCTTTTTCCTTACACTGTGGCAGGATTAATGATAGTGACAATAACCCAAACATGTCCTTGTTATTTTTATTATTAGTAGTGATAATAAGAAATAACTACATGTGGTGCACATATGGATTAGAGAATTTGTGTGTATGTGCATACATATTACATATACATACAGGTGGAGCTGACAGATTACTTGTTAAATTAAAGGCAAACTTAGGACAGTGTACAGAAGTCTTGGCCCATTAGTCCTCCAGAGAGAATATTCTGTTCTGAATCATGTGCAAAGCCTTTTGCTCCAGCAGAGTTTATCAGCTCTCTCAGCTGATACTCCATCTCAGGTCTTGATCACCTGTTTCTGATAACAGGGGTGGAAATGCCAGAGGGAACAGATGAACTCCTCAGAAATAAACTTTCTATTTCTGTATAAATATCCTTTGCAATAAAGTGAAAGGAAGAGAAAATACAGCAAATCTGTTATACAGTATGAGCAAAACTGTTGCTAAATAGAATATTTTTATGAGCAGTCAGCAGTTTGTTGAAGCTCAAATGCTAGCCTAGTGACCGTATAACAAACATAACAAACATAACAAACTACAGTTGTAATCTGAGACACAGCTTGGTTTCACCATCTTGTGCTCATTTTAATAGCAAATAATGACTTTCTTTTTTCTTTTTCTTTTTTTTTTTTTCTCTTTTTTAGTGAAGAATTGTGTTCCCTTTTGCTGGCCTTGAGCAGACTGCAACTTAAGTCGAAGATAGAAGGCTTCACAAAGACCTTCTTCTGATATATTAGTGTGATTTTGCCTTCTCTCTAAACACATAAGTCCCTTAAATCTCTTTGCAGGCTTTTGTGTTTAAACTCCTCCAGGGCAACAGCTTAGTGAACACAAAATGTAGCTAACCTAAATTTTGCTATAAATACCCTTTCAGGATTTTTTTCTTTTGTACCTAGTGTATTCTTGAACAGTTCTGAAGATTTTTTTTGTGTGTGTGTGTATATGGAAAAGTCTTTGCTAATCAATTAAAAAAGTGATGGTTATGCCAGAGGTCCAATGAGTTTTCTACTATTCAATTCCTGTCAAAGCAAATTAGTTGAAAAACTTCCATGGAGCCCAGAAGAATTGAATCAGGCTCCTCATGTTTAACAAAGCATATGGTTCATATGGTTTACAAGGCAGAGAATAAAGTTATAGTTTGTGTTTACTTACAAAAGAAGAAGTAGAAGAAAAAAAAAACCATGCTCTTAGCAGCTACTAAATGGAGTTTATTGGTTGATTTTTTTCTAGTTTGGGGATATCAAGGGAGAACACAGTGCACTGGCTACACGTGTATCTATTCACTGTCTCCAATAATACAGAGAGGATTTTTTTGCCCTTTCAGACAACCAAGTTCCTCTCTAGACAGCTAAAGGAGAGAAAATAGTATCAGGAAAATCGACATTTTTCATCATCTTCCCACTATCCTTTTTCCTTTGTAACTCTAATTTTAGCAGAGCAGCTCTTCTTGATGAAGGGTGTATGCACCAGTGCTATCAGCTGAGAGATGCTCATGTTGAACAGAGCTTTTATTGTACCAGGGTTTTTCTCCCATTTTAAAATGTTTTAGACTAATGGTATTTGTGGCAAACTAAAACAAGATGCAGAGTTCTGTCTACAATTAGTAAGTACAGGGTATCTCAGACCATGGGGGTCTGAGATGTCTGGTGTATTTATTTCATTCTATGCCCACATATATAATGTAATGCTGATAGAAATATTTCTTAGTGTGATAATAATGGTTTACACTGATAAAGTTTTAGGGTTCAGCTTGCTATTTTCACTTATAAGACATGTCTAAATGTAAAATATTCAGCTAAGTTTTTTACAGTCGTGATCTACAATTCCAGGAAAAAAAGATGTGCAGTAGATGGTTGTTGGTGGTGTTTTTTATTTTTTTTCCTTGTGATTCCCACACTCTGGTCACACCTCAAAAAACATCACTGATGTTTGAGCACTTGGAGAGCATCCATCTTCTCTTGCAAGGCTGAAATTCATCTGTAACATCTGGTGTAAATAAATTAATTCCTTCTAGATGCTGAATTCTTGTTCTTTTGAAATACCCTGCATAATGTCCAAAGTTGATATTTTTTTCTTGCCTAGTCATGGCTTATGTTTGACTGCAGTTAATGAATATTGTGTGTTTGGGTTTAGAAATGCTCTTCTGTTTTACCTGAATTGAAATTATTCCTTTTGTGTGCCTTCTCAGCATGAGGTATTTTATAATTAAACAGCACGTTTCCACAAAGTGTCCTATTGACATTTTCCCTTTTTATTTCCCTTTTAATAAAAACGCTGAAGAACCCCCACAAATGTATTTAAAGGGCTTTCTGTGCTTAGATGAGTGGATGAGAGCTGCTAGCAGGGTTATTGCAGCCCAGCTACACTAACTCTTTCACCCACTGCAATGCTGACAGGTCAAATTGTTTTAGAAACCAGCTTGGTTCTGGCTAAGCCAAGAGTGTGTTTAAACTTATTTTTCAACACCAGTTGGAAAAATCATAACCTCTAGTATGGCAGCCACCTTAATCAAGAGGTCTACTATGATTTATAGTTGAGGCGTTACTGCCTGAGTTGTGAGGTCTAAAGAAATCTCACTGTCCATGGGATCTGAATGACAAATATCTCATTGTCTGCCCCACTGCCTTCTGAGTCCTGGGTACCAGCCACCTGCAATGGTCTGTGCTAGTTCTGTGACTTTGGAACCTGTTCTTTACATGTGTATGTTCAGGGACCACTAGTGACAGATTAGGGAAAAAGGGATAAATATTTTGGGCACACCTGAAGAAGCGTTCTTGTGCTTCAAAAGTTACCTATTATCTAGACACTACAGTGAGTCCAAAAAAAGATATGACATCTCCTTTAGAGAATTCTCTTGCTTTTTATATGCTGTCTAAAGCAAATAAAGCAGTGTTTGCTCTATAAAAATTGCATCTGGCATTGAAGATGAATTATTGCCTATGCATTTCCTTCTTCCATTTTGGATGTGGGAACAAACTCCCAGGCAATATCATCCCTAAATTAAAGGAAATGTAAATTGAGAGGTGCAAATCAGGACTGTATAATTTGAAGCTCATTGGAGACTTTGCTTTTCACATGAATTTGTATGAAAACAGGTTTGGGAGCCTCATTTCAGATTTATAATCAAGAATGAATTGCAAGTGATACTTGCTCAGTTAGACAGAAATCATATTTGTGGTTATCTGGCAAAGGCTGTTTGGCTTGGTTAATTGAAGTGCATAGAGTAAATTAGCTGGCTGCAGAGCACAAAAATATTCAGCAGTTAGACTCACAATCAATGTTTCTAGCTTTGTTCTTTGATCTGATCCTTTGAGATACTGTGCACATGCAGTCAATGATAATCAGGAGTGTGTGGCAGACAAGTATCTCACAGGTTGAGGATTGTGTGGTGGTTTTGTCTCAATGTTATTGAAAACAGTTTTCACCTGTTCTGACTTCTCAGATCTCAGATGTATCACGTGTGACTGAATGGTAGTGGTGAATCAGGATTCTTCTCTCTTCAAAAATAATATCTGCACAAACATACACAAGATGAAAATGTCCCAATTATAAAGTGCGTTGAAAGTGACATAGGAGCCTCTAGCTTTTCTGAACCTGGTGTTCCTTATTTATTTATTTATTAAATTTGCATTTACCGCCCTTTCTTAAATCCATTTCCACAGAGCTATCTTGGCTGTGCCTGGACATGGACATGTAGTGCTCCTCAGTAGCTTCCTGGTTGTTAGATCCCGACCGTTGACTGCTGAGGCCTGTTCTGCAAAAATAACGATCTATACAGGAATATGTCCTGAACAAATTTGTCTTCCTAGTAAGGGGCACTAATTCATTCATGTACAATAACTCAAATCCTGTTTAGTGCCTATTTATAACCTCTAGATCTAGCCTCCCATTGAGAGATCAAAAGCAGTTGTTATCTTTCTTATCACTTCTGAAGCATAAATCACTTCAGAAGTAGTAAGAAGTGGAGATAACAAGCTGGAGTTCAGCTCTCCCTTCTCCATGCTTAGTAGAGGGACATCTCTTCCAAGATCTCCTCCAAAAGCCTTCTCTGCAGCTTGCCAGGCAGTTCCAGGAGAGGCAGTGAAGACCAGGCTTGCGGCAGAGTCTCGGGGCATATATGCCTGCCTTCCACACAGTTAGCAAGTGCCAGAGTTTGGTTTATATAACGTGTTTTCAGCAGCTGGAGGAATAAAGAATTTACAAGGGATATGGCTGCAAATAAAAATTAAGACCCCAATTTTCAAACATGGCCATTGAATGTCCATGTGCTTACAGCAGGTTTTCAAAACCATTACACTTTTCATGCTCTCCAAAGGGAGCAATGCTTGTTAAATGATACCACTCTTTTTATAGCAGTCTTGTTCGGTAGCAGAAGGTGTAGCTTCTGTGCCAGTGATTGTAAATACTGGAGAACAGATTTATCTGCAGTAAATTCTGTAAGCTTTCCCATAGAAGTTAAAGTCTGAGAAGGGTCCTGACTGAGACTCCTTGATTCAGATGTCTTCATGTGGAGGTGTTGGAAACCCAGATATGTACCACATTTGTAGCAGCAATAAATCTACAAACTTGCAGTAGCATTTGATTCTTTTAAAGCCAAATTTTAGTTAGGATTGATCCACAATATAATAAGACAGTGCCACTAGAACTTATCTGCAGGTGAGAAGCAAAGAAAAAGAAGGCAGTAGTGAGTGGACAGCAGGTTTTTCTGAAGGATCCCTATAAAAATCTTAATCTGATACTAACAATACAATAAGAATTTAAAGGCATCTCAGGAATTCTAATTCAAATTAACATAATGCAACAGTAAAAGTTACTTTAACAAAGTAACTTGTCAAGTGAAAAGATTTGCAAAAGCATTCTTGAGTGCTCAGGTTACTGCAGTGTAAGTTTGGTTCCCAGGTACATTTGGTCTGGTTTTGGTCACAGTAACTACAAATGTTAATCAGCACATGAAAACATAGCTGCTAGATTTGTTTTTACTTTGTACTTGAATCATTTTAAGAAATGGGGAAGAAGGGAGCAGGAGGAGGGATCTCTAACAAGGCAATTTAAGATCTGCATGATTTAGCATCACCTATAACATCTGAATGTCTTTCAGAATTAGCAGGTTTTTGTTTGTTTTTTAATTTGAAATTTTAACTAATTTCTCACATTCTATGAGATAAATGACTTTGTATGCTTGCTGGTCTTCTTTTATATCCTTCTATTTTAGTGTGATTGTGTAGTAAATGTAAGTACAATAAATGTTACTTTTAGATATGAAATAGAAGTTATATCTCTGGCCCTGGCAACTGTTTTCTGCTGAGAAGAAAATGCCATATCACATCACAGCAAAGGTGACAGTAGTGATCCTGGTTTTGGAGGCACAGGAAATTTCTTAGGCCAACCTTTTGAAGTGATTTGCATGTTAAGACCTGGTCTTTAAACAAAGCTTGGATGCTTGTTGTGGAGCTGATGTGGAGAGAAGAGCCCTGGCAAAATGCATCCACACTGACATGAACTTTCCAGCTGACCCAACTTGCTTTTGCTGTAAATCTTTCAAAGGTTGTTTCTCCAGTAACATAATGAAGGAAGTATATGGGCATGCACTGCTAGAATTTAATCCAAAATAATATATGCAAATTAAGGGTGGATACTTTTTGTATGAAGTTCTGCGTACTGCTTTTTAGTGATTTCAGTTTGATATCTGAGAATAAAGTATACCAGGAGGTTTCCCCATTGTCATGTAATGGATTGCAGGCAAGCTCTCAGTGTAGCATATATTACTTGTGAGAAAACACTGTGTTTAAAGATAATGGCACAGCAGGGGAAAAAAAAAGATATTTCTGATGATTTTTCTTTTTCTTTCTGAAAAAGCTGGTATATCACTTCATCTTATAAATCTTATTGATAAACTCTGTGCTTTCTAAACATTGTAGAAAACATTCTCAGTGTCCTTATACTTCAGGCACTTTGTTCCCACAGTGAACATTATCTTTTTAGGAAGGCATAGAAAAAAAATGTTTTCTTTTTCTGCTTATCATATAATACATTTGGTAACTGATCCTGAGTTTTTTTTTTTAACCCTTCTCTTCTTTCACCTAACAAAAAATAACCACCCAAAGCCATGTGAACTCACCATGTTTCCTTGATTCCCAACTCAGTCATTTGAACACATGTAGTTTGTCTAGCAAGTTCACCAAATGTATTTGGTGTCATAATCACAACTTCAGAGACTGTCCTTGAGAACTGCAAATGAACACCCTTTCCAGGCCTGTTCCTATCAGCTTAATATCCTTTTGAAATGACGTTTTTTATCCACATGAATATGCTTGCACCTAAGAGAGCACCGTTTACTTTTCCTTATGCAACATGCCAACATATGCCAACTCCTGAGAAGGCAGTTTAATCTGAAGCTTTGCTACCCAGATGCATCTGCAATCTCAGAGACAAATTTTCCACTTGTGTGAATAGATAAATGCTTGTTTAAATCAGTAGAGAAGCACCTAATTTCACCATTTGATTCTAAGGATCTGGCAGAATCAGCATCTCACTTCTCTTAAGCATTAATTGTGTCATATAGTCACAAATCTAATCTTTCTTACCTTAGTTAGCCTTTTCCATTAAAGACAAATGCAGGTCATTTATTTCAACAATTTTATTTTCTTTTTTTTTTTTTTTCTTTTTTCCTGGTGCTAGTTCCAGATGAAATGTAAGAAAGGCATGTATAAGTGAGTTCTTCAAAAACTGGCACTGCATCAGGCAAATTAAGTGCATGAGCAAATGCAAAGTCCACAATTGACCTTTAAATGATGTCTCATAGCAAAAAAATGAACTATAGTCCTTGATAAATCCAAGTTTTAGTGATTCATTGTTTTATAAATAATAAATGGAGTAAAAATGAAAGAGAATGAGGTGTTTAACAAATTTTCTCCTGACATTTGGAAAAAAAAAACTCACAGAACCTGGAGAAATAAAACCTCTATCTTTGAAAAGGGAAATATGAGACTATCCAAATGTAGACATTTTCCAATAAACTGTGGCATTGCTATTTATCATCTGAAAGGAATAATTTATCTCTTGCTCTTTTGACATGTACTTTTGACGGTGTGCTGTGTATATCAGTACTGGGAGTTTTCACAGAGTTATGCATGTGCAAAGCCTGCACCACAGGTTGTCATTCATTCTAGAGGATATCATTAATATCCTCAATGAAGGTGAATGAGCTAATTATGGAGGAAGTTCTAATACAGTCAGCTGAACTTCTTCTTCATGAAAATACTGCTCCTTTATAAGTATAAGTGCTGTGGTCAACTCCTTAATAAGGGGCATAAATATATTTGGTTTTATTTAACTAGCTTAGACTAAAGATTGCAAACATAATGATATGTATATATAATCTCCCCTGATGCCTTTTTGACTGTAGTAGCTGAACATGGTAGAAATCAAAATCAATTAATCTTCAAAAAAGATCTGTGAAGTGGGCAATCTGAGTGTTTAGCATGGAGCAAGAGAACAAAAAACATTAAAAGTTTAAGTGTCATGCTCACAATCACAGACACTAGCACGCTTTGAAATCAAGCCTCAATCTTCATTAACAGACTGCACTGTTCCCCTACTGTCTTCTCTTAGACAGGTGACATAGTAAAGGTTTGTGGACTTGCTGTGTATTCAAAACGGCCCCAAGTTGCAAAGTTCATGTCTCCAAGATATCCATGTTTGAGTCTTCTGCCTCGCAATCCAACAGAAAGCATGAACAGGGATCCATATGAATAGAAATGGTTTTGGTGTAGGTATATCTGTTGCTCTGCTGGACTATAAATGGCAATTACTTTTCTGCGATCAGTGTTTTAGTTTCCCACTGACAGTAAAGATATACACAAGTAGTGAAGGTTATTGTGAGTACAAATGGGCAACCGCAGAGAGATTTTTCTTTACACCCTGCCACAGCTCAGTCACAGCGTTAATTAGTTTCAGATGCTGAAAGGTTTTGAATTTTCTTCCAAAGGATCATGCTAATGACTATTGACATGGGAAATAGCTGTTGTATCTGTGGGAGTGAACATTGCTCAAACAAAAAGCTAAATTCTGACATGTTTTTTACCATTTTTAATTTGTCTCATTAGCAAGGGAACTAGACAAGGGAAACCCATATGCCTGGGGCTGTGACACAATCACTTTGCTTGTGTCCTTTAGCTATCAAAACTTGAAAGGGAAAGTGATAACAACCTTTGTTTGGTATTAAGTGCATTGTTATTTATCCTAGCAAGCTTCTCTGGTATTGACATCCTGGGTTAAAATCTTCATGAACACATATTGTAAGTTATCACCATAATGTCCACAGGCTTTGAAATGCTCAAAGGAGTATTTCAAATGGAAATGTATTGATATCAAAGCTTCTTTCAAGCTTAATTTCTTCAGGAATTAGGTATAGCTGGCTATATGTTATAAACATGGAAGAATACTATTTTGTTGCCAAAAGTTACAAACAGCTTTACAGATTTTGGGATTTTCCTTATACACACAAATGATAAAGGTAGCCTGTAAAATTAATTTAAAAATAATACCACAGGAAGAATTCTTATTGGATAATGAATATTATCAGAGTGAGAGAAACGGAAACTGGGAAAAAAACAGGATAGAAATCAGTCTTGGAAGCTTTCACAGCATTTTCTGTGGGCTTGCAGTGAAATCCCCTGGCAGGTATGGAGCTGTTATTATATTTACAAATTCACTTCCTTTAGACTTGAATCTGCTTTAGGTCAGGGTTTACCTGTGCTGGGAACAAACTACAATATGTTGCCTAGGAAAAAAAAATCAAAGGTGGAGAGAAAATCTCCTCATAGTTGTAGATGGTTGGAAAGAGCTGTCTCCTGGCAACTTTCTGTGAAAGGGGCCTTTAGAGATGTTTCTATGACAGGGAGCTATAGATTAGTGGTCAGGATGCTGTGCAGGATGCAAATAGAGTAACTATCCTTGGAAGGAGCTCTGGATGCAGATTCACTCTAGTGGTACAAAGGCAAACTGGTCCAGGCACAAGGACTGGCTTGGTGTATGCAACAGGGGTCATTCTGTGGCCTCAGGAAACAAGGGGTTCACCATGCTCTGAAATGACATTAGAAAATGTGGTGTTTTAGAGAATGGAAGAGTTCACTCTGTGAATTTCAAGACAAAGTTGTGGTGAGAGGAGATAAATGGAGAAATTGTAGCTCTGCAACAAACACCCTCCTCAGAGCCAGGATGTCACCTGGCACATCCAGACCTGTTTCACGCAACAGGGCCATGGAAGGCTTCTCTCTCAATGACTAGTGAAATTGCCATCTATAGTATGTCTCCCAATTCTGTAGAGGCCTGTCAGGTATCCCAGAACTCAGACTGCATCACATGGAGGATTGCAATGTATAAAACCTCTACGAGATTAATGTAAATATACCCTATGTGCAAACTAGGAAAGGAATGTAATAGAAAAAAAAAATCATTACAGCTTTTCAGTATGGACACAGAAAACAACTAATTGAAAATGGACAGGAGCTAGTATAGTCAGAAAAAAAAAAAAAAAAAAGAACAAGAAAATTAAGCCAAAACTTCAGGGCAAGACAGGAAAAGATTTCAGAAGCATACAGGAATGGATAAGTACATCAGAAGGACACATTACTTTTTATTAGAAATAAAGATGCTCTGAAGTAATGTTAATGAACCAGTGACACTTTTATTTCTTTACAGGGCATTTGACGATTCTGTGTAATGTTACATATGAGAAAGAGAAGTCATTTTTCCCTCATGTTTTCTACAGATAAGGCAGAAGACATACAGTGATCTCTTGTAGAGGTGCTACTGCTTATCCTGACTAGATTCAAAACAAGCCATCCCTGCTTAAGGAGACTGCATATCACTGGAAATTTTAAGTGGCAAAGTGTGTACCCATCTCATGGGAGAAGGTAAATGTAACCTTTGTTTCTGTACAGGTTCATGGTCAACAAAAACTGTTATTGCCATCATTAGTTATTTTCTTTGACTGTGATTGCTATGCTGATTTGACATATTAATAGCAACTCAATGAGTAACCAGCTCTAGACTCAGGCCTGGGAATACAGGCAAGCAAGTAATCATCATTAGAGGTTTATTTATTTATTTATTTTTTCTCCAATGTTATCAACTTCTGCGAACTCAAGTCCTAAAAGTGTTGTTGGTCAAACTGGCAGGCAAGGGGGTTACTGGCTTTCAGCCATGGATGCTGGAGGGTTCCTAATGAGCAGATAATGATGGTATGGTGAAGGTTTCCAACTATGAAGGAGAACTCCTGCTGATTTGGAAGTTCTCCTTGATGAACACCACATGTCTGTACTGAAGTTTCTCTTCTATTTATCTTAAATTTCCTATGAAAGCCATTTCCATGTGCATGGATAAAGAAGGTACATGCTTACAAAGCAAATCAAGCTATAGTACTTAGAAGCATGTTTATTCGTCTGTGAATTTCACTGTCGAAATAGGGATTGTCAGACATTAGCTATATTTTATCACTACTCTCATGAATGCCAGGACTGAAAATGTTCAGAAGCAGATGATGCTAACAGTAATCTCAGCCCTCACGTCCCAAGAAGATTTATTCTTGTCTTTTTTTTTTTTTATTAAGCTTATTCCAGCCTTTCAACAGCAAATTTCGGTGGCAATTCCAAATAACCGATTAAGAAGGAACAAACTTCACCAAGAATTTGATCCAAAGAAGAGGGCACCTATTTCAAGGACTGAGGAGAGATGAAGGTTCTTACCTCCAACACTGCAAACCTCAATACCTCTCAGTTGCAGCATAAAGCTGGAGATGATTTGAACGTGTTGGCACCCTAGACTTTAACTTCCTAAGCAGCTGAAATTTGGCTTCTGCTCTGCCCTGAACAACCTTCTTTGTGGTAATGGTAAACACAGCAGCTGTCTCATGCCTGAAACCTATGTAGACATCGAACATGGGCAGCCTTCCTCTGTCTGCCGTGCTTGAAGGTGTTAATGCAGGAGGTGATGGGAAGATGGCACACTTGCCCCAGGATGGTATCATGCTCAATGTGCAGCAGCAGTGGCCTTTGTCCTCATGGTGGTACCATGCTCCTGTAATGCAGCAATCCAGTGGATGCATTGCTTGCTCAGTCTGCTTGTTGGATATCTTGTCTGATGAGTATGAGTACTGCAAGACAAACCTATTTCATGAGAGGGAGCAAGCTTACCCTCTTCTACTAAGACTATATCATTCTGCCTAAAAATAACTGGAGACTCATTTTAACATGCAGTCTATGAGATGCTCTTTAATTTCACCAGATGAGGAATAACCAAACAGTCTACTAGCTCACATGTATCATAGCTTGTAAAGTGTATTTCTTGGTATGGAAAATACCTCAGAGTGGTTCTTGAAACCAGAAGTGATTTTTCAGTTTTATGTCTGTTACTGACCTATCTCTGCCATCTTTACAAACACACACACACACACACGCTTGTTTAATAATCTTGAAAAATCTTGAAAAAAGCAGAAACTCTTAAAGATATGCCCCTGGTCAATGCTATGTTTAGCTGCATAGGATGATATGCATATGCATATCATATTCATATTCTCATTACACAGTGTTCTGCCTCTGAAAAGGGAGCAGACATACAACCATATAACTGATTAATGGTATGTAATTACATACAAAGTCATTGTAAACATGTACAGTGAACTATTCACAGACAGCATAATTTCCAAGTATCTTTTTGCTAGAAGAATTTACAAATAACCTCTGCTAAAAGTGTTAATTTCATAACTTCTGTATGAAAGATTTGTAGACAGCAAGTGCAGGTGAAACTCACTGCAATAGTATTTATTGGGATTATTTAACTTGCTTTCAAGTATATTGGTGTACTTATATGTGTGAAAAGCACAAGGGATTTTATAAAGAAGGGAGAAGTGATTCAATGATTTGTTTCTATACACAAACAAACAAAAAGAGACACACATAAAAATAAAAATCCCCATGCAAATTTTAGAGGTAGAGTATAGAGTAGAGCCTTTATATTCTACAGAAGCTTCTTGAGGAATCAGTCCTGATTTACTGCACCTTGTAAGCATTTATAGGGGAGGTTAGAGATTATTTATTTATTTATTTATTTTCCCCTACTGGGGAAAGCTGAATGAGATTCCTGTGTGGTACTGCTCCAACAGTGTGCAGGAGAGCAATAGTTCACTGAAGCTGGGTAAGAAGTGGTCTTTGCGCCCAAGAGGTAAGACTGCACACTTCACTACCACTATGGGCATCCCCCTGCTCTAAAGCACAAGCTTTGACCCAGAAATTATGAAAATCTGTCTCATAGCAGTGTGGAGAATGATTTGCAGAGCCATTTATAAAAGCCAGAATAATTCAGTTGTGACCTCTTCATGTTCCCATAAAACTGTTTTTCCTTCAGCATCAGGAGATGAGTCAGCAGTAGTGATAACAAGAGTTAGAGAAAGACTGGAAAAAACGAGCGTCTCAAGTTTTTTGGCAGTGAAAAATTAAGCTTCAAAGTGATTTCTTCATGGAACATTTTTTTCTCTCTCCAGGACACCAAATTGACAGACTATTAAAGAAAGAAGAAAAAGAGTGTGAGAGAGAGAAAAGGACTTGGATGATATTTCTCAGTGTCTGCCAATATCTAACATACTTTTGGAAAAGTTGCGTAACAACCTGCCAAGATAGCCCTGTTTAAACAGAGGTTAGTAATATTTTCTATATGTTGGTATGTTTGTGGTTTTTCAGAACTGACCCACAGGACCTCATTTTCAACCAGCGTAGCAGGCTTTCTTCTTTGTTAAGCCTGCAAGTATCAGGAAATGAATGCAGCTTAACAGACCACGTGTCTACCCAGAAATTACCATCAGGTTGACATCAGGTCTGTCATTCTTCTTGTAGGACACAATGGGTGATGATGAGAAACCTTGAATTTCCTCTTCCTTGCAGGAGAATCTTTGTCTCCAGTGATCAAGCATACAGATAGGGTATCAGGGAGCTTGCAGTATGAGGTGTTATGTTAGAAAACATTTAAACAAGGACTGTCGTAAACTTTGTTTTCTGTTTTGCATTGTTTTCAGTGCAATTTCTTCACTTTTTTTTTAATCTGCTTTGCATAATAAATAAAAGTGATGCTGCATAAAATTCTTATACAATAGGGGGAAAATTAACTGTTAGTATTGAGCTACTTTTGTTTTGATGGCCTTTGAATAACAGCTGTGAAGGAAAAAGCAAGGAATATAGGAAAAGAAAAGGAAAAGAAATAAACTAAGTGATTTCCTTTTTTCTTCATGAAATGTGTTGTAGTAGAAGGGTCTTAGGACATGCCTGAAGGTAGGTAGCAGTTGAACTGTGGTGCTGAGACTCTTAGGGGTCTAAATCTCTTTGTGGACTACCCCGTGTGATTTTAAACAAGACGCTCCAGAAATATCCTTGCTTGTATCCCTCATAGCTGGTGCTGAACTTGTGTCCTTTAGATATTAGAAAAATATAATGAGGCACTAGTGAGGCAAGCTGTATGCTGCTGCTTTTCCAGAATATGCCAGAGTGCATATTTGCAGGCGAGAAGCATGTATCTGGAGGTGTCAATCTTATTTTGGGATTCACTATCTTTGAGGGTGCAAAATTGTCCGTTTTAAAGAGTCTCAAGAAAATGTTTATTGCTGTGACTCTAAAATGATGTTTATTGTAGTAATGAGTGTAGAAGAAGAAATGTGTTTCATGAGGTGTTTCCCAGGAACTTTGCCCTCAATGTTTGCTACTTGAAACTAGCAAGTGAAAAAAAAACACACTTCTATCTTGTTTTATTGTTCTGTCTGGCACTGTTCTGTGCACGCTGTTTGAGAATCTGATTGTGCAGATCAGCAAAATCTTTTCCTTGATCCACCTCTCCTGATAGTCTTGAAGACGCCCATCAAATTAGTTGGGATTTGGATGAAGCCCTCTGAGGGCAGTATAACATTTCAGCTTTCTTCAACGTAGAGCTGTGAGAAACGTACCCTGCATAACCTAAAACTTTTCAAGTGAGCTTAGGCTGAATATCAGATACAGGGAGGGATTTACTGTTGGGTGGAAATCACGTAAAACTCTACTTTTGACATACTTTTGACCTGAAACCTGGCAAAGCTCAGCTATTTTGACTGAAGTTACTTTGAGGCTATAAAGCCAAAAGTTAAAGAAAAACTAAGGAAATGCAAAGGCAGCATGAAGAGCTCAAAATTAACACAAACCTGCTTCAGCCTTCATGTTGGACTGAGCTGGGTGGTGCTTAGCCTCTCTGCTTCCAGATAAACACCAGGTATATCATTAAAACATTTCAGTCTATTGCAAGCATAAGAACATTGTGGTAGTATAATATCAAGCCTGAAAATAATCAAGTCAGCATTTTATTTTCAAAAAAATAAAAAACAGCAACAACAACAAAACAATGCCACAGACTATGGGGAAGGGAGTGTCCCTGGGGATTTTCCCAAAGATTTGCTCAAAGGCTTTGTTTAGGATTCCAGCTGAGATAGAGTTTTTCTGGGTTATCTAACCTGAGGTGTTTATTGCTTGGTGATGCCTCCTCACTATCAGACCATCTCAGACTTTGGTGATGATGAGCAGCAACTTGGAAATAATCTTTTTTTTTGAGTGTATTTATTTTGTCCCTATTAAAAAATAATTTATTTGTTCTCATCTTGTATTGCGTTAGGAATGACTTCAAAAGATCAACATTCAGCAGCAAGTAGAAATAACAGCAGGATTTGCTTAGTTATTTTGCCCAGACAGAATTCAGTGGAAAACCACTATCAGATGGAGAAGAGGCTGTCTTGCATTTCCAGATGAGAATATTCTTGGGAGGAAAGAGCTTTTCTCCATAAACTGTTTCTGCAGAGGATCAGACAAACATTTCCAGCTCTCTGAATAGTTCAAGTTCTGAGAGCTACAGTTCCAATCTTCAGGAAAGGAGTGTACACGTATGTGAATTCTCTCACATGAATGCACAAGAAAGCAAAGAAACTTTCTGAGCTGCTGAATCCTAACTTTTTTGTCAGCATGGGATTTTCTATCTGGAGAGAAAGAACATCTTATTCTCTCCCCTGCTGCTGCTTGCTCTTATATTGCCTCCCTAATTGGAAGCTGCAGTATAGATGTGCAAAAGAGGATATATTTGAGCATACCTCAAGGGTGAGCTGTCTAACCAAGGAAACAATTTCATCCTGTCTGTTGTAAGAAGAGCCTGGCTCAACAGAACTCCTCTGTCATTGCAGAGCAGGGAAAAAGATGGCAAGGAGAAAAGACTCTGACAACAGTAACTGTAATACATGAATATTTATATTTTCTGTGTGCAGATTTTTGCAGTCTGCTAGAGAATTATTTGCCTTTAATTGAGATAGGTAAATAGGAGTTGCAGCACTGTGCTTTTGCCACTGCTTTATACTAAACCATGCTTTTACCTCTGAAGAAGACAAAAAATTCCAGACTAGATCTTAGACTAGATCTCAGACTGCTTACGGCAGTGTGTGCTATGCTTTCCATCAGTTTCCATCACACACCTTGCATTTTGCATTCACAGGTGAATGAATGGAATTAGCAGTTTTCAAAGGCAAGTCTGACAAGGAATCATCTTTGTAGTGCTCTCTGCAGGGGAACCATGATGCATGGCCTCACCAAAGAGCTATCTATCTGGACATAAGTGGCACCTGCTACCTAAGTAGTTGTGTTAGATCATGAATGTCATGGTGCTCCCAGAAGAATATGTCTAAACAAATAAATTATTAAGCCTGTTTCACTGCCAGGAATGGCACAGCTGCACCAGCACCATATTCCTATTGCAAATGGGGCACAGCTTTAATAAATACGATGTTCTTAATCCAGCAAATGTTAATGTCAGAAATATTTCAGTTAAGGCCAACGGAGTTATTCAGGTGTTTAAAATTAAGCATATGCATATTTTCTATGTAATGTTTTGGAAGGGTTTAAGCATAAATGAACCAAGCCCCAGATGCCCTGCTTTTGTTGCTGACATTGTTTGGAAGTTGCGAGTAATATTCGTCATCAAAGACAAACAAATGGAGGATGACTCAGTCTCATCCTTCACTCAGAGGGGAAGAATCCAGAGGGAATTGGATTTCCCTGCTTAGAGAAACCCACGCAAAGGGAAAGGAATTCACATTTGTCTGAAACAGTGAAATGTGATCCTGTTAAAAACTGTTTTTCTGTAGTTATTCAAAATTAGGCCTGAGGTTTTTAGGTCAAATGCAGCTGATTTCTCTCTCACTGCAAAAAGGTAAAGGCAAGACTCAATATTATTGTCAACTTTTGATTCCTGAAGAAACACAGTGATTCCAGTTTCACATGTGATCCTCCTCAAATCAGTGAAAAGTATTTTTCACATATCAGCAGTACATCAACCACAACTTTCTGTTACTTAAGCCAAGAGCAAGAGATAGATCCCTTGAAAAGTCCACGGTGAATAAGTGCAGATAAAATAACTTATTAGCACCCACCATCAAAACCACTGCTGTAATACTGACAGCTTTTTTTCATTACGTGCTTGGTGTCTTAGTTCTCATTACAAATGGTCAAATATATGGAAAAGGAATACAAGGAGTGAACTAATTACTGAAAATCAGTAGATTTCATCAAATGCTCTCTTGGGTAAATGAATGTTGAAAGGTTCAAGTGCTGAGTTCACCAGAGTGTCTCAGAAATATCCTTCATTATTTTTTATTAACTAAATCTCTTACCTTGTCTGGTTAAAGCCCAGTTCATTTTGTTGTGTAAATGCATGAACAAAGCCTCATGGATGGTGACAAATTAGCCATAAGTGACCATACAAGTAGGAAAAGGCCATTATTCTGGCAGAATTTCAATGTCATTGTCAGCACAGGGAGTGGGAAAATTTAGCTGTAATTAAGACCAAAGATCTTCTGATCGTTGTTAAATAACTATTAGAAGGTGCATAGCTCTGAACTGCTCTTGTAATACTGAAACACTACTTTTTCTAGGAAGTACCAGCAGTGAATGTTTTACCTTTTTTTTTTTTCTTTTTTTTGCCTATTTACAAGAGCCCCTCCTCTGTTATTCAGAGTTTCCCTTAGCAGAGAAAGTAGCACCGCTGTTAGCACTCAGCACAGGAATTGCCAGGGGGATTCAGCAGGAAAGAAATGTTGGGCTCAGCTGGAGTGAGAGACTCAATACTGAAGGAATTAAGAGAAACATGTTTTGGGAGGGGGGATGCTCACTTTTTTTTTTATTGGACTGTCCTAGAAACTATGGACTTCTGGACAGCGGGGGGTAGGGAAAGAGGGTAATAGTCTGAAAGAAAACTTTTGATTCACTTTTCTGAACTGCATAGCTGTATGTAGCTTGTGGAAGGATAAGTTTTAACTGCAGAAAACTTGTGAAACAAGTCTGGATAAGGGGAGAGCTGAGCACAGTGCTGACTTCAGTCATGTAAACCCTCACGGTGGGCTCCTATTTTCAGTACAGAAGCTAATTCAGGGACATTCTTCATAAACAGCACCTTGAGAGAGAGGATTCAAAGAAAAGTTAAGAAATGAAATATTCAGACAGACTCAATACAAAACGTGCCAGTAAAGTAGCATGTTGGAAATACACTGGACTCTTATTCTTGGTTTTCCTCGGGGTGGTGTTAATGCAGTAACAAAACCGATGAGGCTGAATGCTTGATTTAAAAAGGTTGGGCCTTCAAGGCTGGATTTACTGTCCAGTGAGGCTTTGCAGGCTGGTCTTCCCAGGCGCAGCAGCTCCTGGGTTGGGAACGCCGAGATGAGAGCTCTGGAGTATGGAGTCGTCCAACTGCGGCTACACATAAGGTCACAACCAGGAACATATGAGATGAATAAATCTTTATTGGGCAGGGCTGCAAAGCATTAGGTAATGGGGCCGGTGACAAAAAAAGAACTTTCTCTGAATTGCACTGAAGAATGCTCATCAGGACAGGAGTTCAGGCCTCTGACTAGGGGCAAAACTCACATTTTTGGTGCTGATAGGAAAAAGGGAAGAAAAATCTAGCAAGAGATCTCTTCTGCTTGTGTAGGTGCATGCACTGTACACATCTGCAATGTTTTAGTTTGTAAAAGTTCATGGCAAAGTCTATAGTTCAAACTGGATGGACAATGCAAACCCAATCCTTTTCAGTTCTTTTCCAGTTCCCATCAGCGTTATCTGTCTTCTGCCCTTCTCCCACCTTCTTTCTCACCTACAAATAGAAAATCAGAGCTGGAAAAAAACAAAACAACAAAAAAAAAAAACACCAACATCCCACCCATTCTATTTCTGGGGAAATGTTTCAGTGCTTGCTTCCACCCTGAGTGGGGATAGAAAGCTGAAATACCTCTTCTCCCCTTCCCCATGGGAAAAAAGAGTTCTGAAAACTCTTTGTTCAGAATGAATGAAACACTTCATTGTGAATCATTTTGGAATTCATCTTATTCATCTTCACTTTTGTATTGAATTGGATTGTTCCCAGGGGAGATGAACACGCAGCTGGGGGGCTCGCTGTGTGAAACCTGAGCATGTATTCAGTTCAGATAATCTAAGAGCCTGTGGGCTCAATCCAAATTTGGGGTCCTCCTTCAATTCATGTATTGAGACATACACCATGAGCTATTTTCTCCCAGCCAGGCAAGGACTGACCTCCTGCATGGGAGGAGAGCTGCTAAGAAGTGGTGAGACCTTGAGGAAAAGGCAAGAAAAAAAAGGTCAGAGTGAATCATCCTGCAAACTGGTTTCAGACTGTTGATCTGTTTTATTGGTCTGTATTGTAACTGCTGCTCTACCAGGGATAGGGACTCAACCAGAAGGACTCTAGGTGCTTTGTGTAAGTGCCTGTGGCAGGCTGTGAGTTGCTTTGCCCCTGCCTGGTCCTCCTTATGTCATTGCCTGGTCCACCTTGTTCCAGTCCCCAGTTCCAGGCTGTTTGTACTGTATCTGAACAACCCACTTAGACCTGGGAGGACCACATCCTCCCTTTATCCTTCAGTTGTGGCCTCTCCTGTTCTGGCCATACAGCACTTCCTGCCCCAGAAATGCTTTGAATTAGATAATGAAATTTTGGTGTGACAACTCTTTGTTTGTTTGTTTTTTTTTTTTGTTTGTTTCCCACTCTTTTCCAAGCACTGCCATGAATAAAGTTCGGTACAATACAGACAAGTGAAAAAACTAAAACAAAAGGCAATAGACCTGTACAGGGTGTGCAAAGCTCATGTATAAACTGTTACTGAGAAAAATACTTTTCAAAGAGGAATCTGACAGAGAAGAAAGCAGATATTCAGTCAACCACGGATAAGGCACTCTTCCAGTCTAGTGGGCTGTCTAGTGGTGTGTTGTCAGAGCGGAGTGGATGTGAAATGGGTACTAACACATTTTTCTCTATTTGTTGCCACAAGGAGAATAATCTGTGCATTAAAACGAGATTCTTCTAATAAAACTGAATGTTGCTGAAACTGAGATGGGGCAGTTTGCATGGGGAGGAATTGCACTTTGGATGTGAAGTTCTGCTCTTTTTTCTGTTTCTAATGACTGTGCCTATGAGATGTCATTGGATGGATTCAGCTGAGCCAGTAATCCTTCAAAAGACTTTGAAAGCTAGTATTGTGAAAAAGGACTGTAAAGAGCAGAACCGTATGCGAAGAGATGTAGGAATCTCTGAATTTACATCAGACACGGGAACAAAGGAGCATGAACTTAAAAAGAATGTAGTGAAACCAAAGGAAATCTCCTTCTGATAAAGTAAAGAAATTAGTTACAGAAATATATCCTATGTCTGCTCTGCACTGCAAAGGCTATGCTGTTTTTGACAGCAAATGTTGTCCAGGTTTGTCTTAGTTGTTTTGGGCAATAGTTCTTCTGTTGTTTCTCTCTAGGAAACAGTTCTAGCTTTAAAAAGCCTAAAAAAATGATCATCACAAAATGAGCTGAGTCATCTGAAATGCTTTGCAACTAGACATAAACAATTGGCAGTAATTTCAATTCTGGTTAGAGTGTAATCTCTTAATTTTGCATAGTTCAATTGTCCACATGGATAGAGTTTTGCAGAATAGCTCATATTTTATCTTTGATCACCATCTCACTGTGTACTGATCACTTTTCAATAACAGTTCTCACTTGCTTTCTGTGCTTCAGAGCTGGGGAGAGGGAATGCCTGGGATCCATTCACCTGTACAAATTATGCTGCTGCTTCCCTTTGATCTGAGTTTTCCTAAGGTAATTAGTGAATGCTAGGCCTAGGTGTTCCACAAAAATCTTGTCTCTCTCATGTTGCCCTCCCATGCATGGAATTGATTTTCTGACTCAAAGACAGTGTCCTCAGCTTGCTTACTGCCACTCTGAAGGCTCACCATTAACTCCATGTGTGAGACAAACTGGCTGTTGTGTTATTTAGTGAGCAGTATAGTTGCATAATACTTTGTGGGGGGACACAGGAGTTAATACCAGAAGACTAGTGTGGAGGGAATATGGGGAAGATGGACTGCAGAAAATAAGCCTGTGCTCACAGAATGCCTTGCTGTGCTGAGATGCTACTGTGCTGAAATAAATTATAATTTATGTAAATAGAAAGAAAAAAAACCAAAAACACAACATAGAGGTTTATTTCTTCTGACAAAGTTGGGTTAATTGGTGATAAATTACATTTCAATATATGGTTTGAGTCACTGGGTGCACCCAGAACAATACACCCTGACTATTCTGCCTCTCTAGGCAGTGTTTCTTATCTTTTTTGGCTCCACCTGAAATTTCATGTACATGTCCAGAAAAGTGATTGGTTCCTCTCTAGTTTTCACAGGCAGGTGCCCAAGAGCTGCCCTCATCCTAGACTGGGCTGTAAGCTTACAAGATTTCACAGTGTGCACACAACTATTCAGAGAATGGCTGAAAGTTTTGTTGGGACAGAAGTAGGAGTCCCTCGTCACTGGCTGCAGTCATTCATGACCAAAGATATTATTTCGCAGCAAGAAAGTAAAGTACTACAATTCACTCCCTTTCTTCATGTTTATACTCTTCAAATATTTACAGGGAAAATGATGAATATACCTTTTTCATCATTTAGTTCATGCTTAGTCATACAAATGTATTGTATTCATGGTATAAAAGCTGTCTTCGTACAGTAAGACTGTCTCTCTAGCCCATTAATCATGCTAGTTGCTCTAATCTGAAATTCCCTCTCATCTGCATGTGGGATGGCTCTCTGCTTTAAGCAGGAGAGTCCTCAGGCGATGAGGAGGAAGGACCAGCTCTCTGCATTAAAGGGAAACGGAGAAGGGAATAACAGTGTGAATTGAAACAGCTGAGTAAAAGCAGCCATTAGGTGGATTTAAATTCTGTTCATAGAGTGCCCCTTTTAGTGACCACTGGAGTTATCAGTCTTTGTTTTGAGGGCCGAAGTGTGGGCTTTTTTAGGCTAAGAATGGTCAAGATGTCATTTTATGCTGCATGTGGGCCTAATTGACAGGCTGCCTTTGAATCCCTCTCATGGACAGGGAAGAAGGGAAAAGGCTCCTGAAAACATGTCACAAGAGTGACAGGTGCTTTCCAAGCCACAGTCTGCTGACTACTCCTAAGGAATTTCCAAAATATAACTTACAAAAGTAAAAGTTTGAATTTACAGGGATCTGTAACTCCATTCAATAGCTTTGAGCAGACCTGCAGATTGAAAAAGGCTGACCAAACATCATTAGAAAAGAAGAACAGTAAGAATTTTTATTTATTTATTTATTTATTTTCCCAAGAATATTGCAAGTACTGAACAAATTTCAAATGTTACTAATCTAACAAATTAATTTAGTGCCTGCAAAATGTTTGGGAGTCAGGACTGAGTGATGGGATAGACATCCTTGCACAGGGATTTCTGCCTGTTAGTTACTTGTCAACTGTGAACGAGATGATCTTTAAGGTCCCTTCCAACCTAAGTCATTCTATGAATAATATTTTACAGAAGCTGTCTGTGAAAACATTTAAGTGCCAACAGGTAAGATAAATACTGTTGGACCTCTATCTAGGAGCAATTCAGGACCGTCTGAATGACATTAATGGTTGGCAATTCAGCTCTGGAGGAGAGGATCATGAATTGTAAAGATGTGAATTCTAGACAGTAAGATATGAGATACAGACTCAAGGATATAATTTGAGATATAGACAAGGATATAACCTGAGATATAGACAAGGATATAAATCAAGGATAAAACTGAGATTTACCTGCAAGCTGTCCTACCATTGTTAATTATGCATTATCACCATGTAACTACTATGTTTAGGCTGCCTGTGAACAGAAGCTTTCATTTAATTTAAAACTGTTTATACACTTCTACTCATGCAGCCTTGCTTTTATCTTTCTATAACCAATTATAACAATATGAGTGATAAGAATATCCACATACATGTCTGAACTTAGTTTAGACTTTAACCTTAAAGTAAGGCAGGAACCATCTAGATGAGGTAGAGAAGACTGTGCAGAGCAGAAAAAAGAGACTCATATCTGGCAGGCCAGCGTTATAAATTCCTGCTTTTGAAATAATGGAAAGCAATGAAATTCTTGTCTTTAACTAGATGCCTAAGCTGTTCTCTGTCACTAGCATTTTGTCCACCATTGCTTGCATGGTTAATTAGCTGTTTGGACAACTTCTGTAGATCTCTTGTGAAGTGATTTTAGTCTCTGAAATATTTTATTTTAATTTGACCAATATTTAGCTCAGCTTTCTTTAGAGTTAGTTGTGGTTTAAGGAGCAATCATGCATGCGTGTCCAATATGTCTCTTTTCTATGCAAGCTGACCTCGAATACTTTCACTGGAAATAATCCTATACTGGCAAGCAGCAGCAAGTTTATGTCAAGTAGCAACATATCAGTTAGTGGGTTTACCCAGCTTTTTGTGCACATTGGCTGGGTGTGTAATGTTCTCCTCTGACATGCAATTTATGCATAAAAATCTTTTGGGACTGTGATAATGAACTTATTTTCAGAGGAGAGAACACAGAAAAGAGATACTGGATTTCAAAACCTGGGCAATGCATTATTCTGGAATCTGGGAGGCTAGCCCTTTATTCCCAGGTGTATGAACTGAGTTCATAAAAGGCACTGAAGGCTCCCAAGGCAGACTACTCATGCATGCAGCAGGAATGAATGGGAGAGCAGGTCTCCTCCCTGGCATGCTGCAATGCACACTGATGAGAGCAGGGGAAAGACTCCGAGAGCAGCGTCTGCTTTCCTTTGAGGTGTTTCCACTGAGGTTCTGCTCTGTGCATCACTACAGAAACATGAAATACTGGGCGTCCGTCAGTCATAGTCTCTGATTAACTCACTAAAGACAAAATACTCTCATTTTAATGAGTCGGGAACCTTTAACTAGGCTGGTTCTTCACCCTTTTGTGTGAAATAGCTAGACTTAAAGGTCAAAAGATATCATCAACCATCCCCTTTGGACAGATAACATGAGCAGGACAACACAATGCCTGTACAGGGACTGGGAGGCCAAGTAAACTTACCAGCAAAATCCTACAGGAGCTTGGTGACATCAGAATTCCCAAAGGAAGAACTATTACTGTGGTAATAGAGAAATCAGATTAAAACTGAAAGAGCACGGTTTAAATACTTTTTTTTTTCTTTTTTCTCCAGTGGGTTGCATCAGTGAAACATGAATGCTGGCTGAGGGTCTAGGGTTGTAGAGGTAAAGGTTGTTGATAGGATATGTGGTTTGAAAGAGACTTAAAACACAGCCCTGTTTGCTATTTAAACAAGCCTGTTTTATTTCTTTAACTAAAAATTATGTTTCACCTGCACAAAAAGCAAAGCACAGAGTTGCTCATCTGCACAAATCCATAAAAATCATGGGCCAGGGTCTTACAATTTCACCCTCTTTTTTAGAGGAAAGCGCAACCCAACATCCCCATCTCTGGGCAGCGCTGCATGAAGATATATGAACTATTTCTTTCACCACCTTCCCCAAGGCCTGATATGCAGTGAGAGATTCAGACTTATTGAAGAAAGAGAGATTTTAGAGATGGAAGATGATGCACCCAGCTAAAACTAGACAAAGTTATGCCTTGTAAGGTAGATGAGAAGAAGTAAGAAGTTTGCATGTGCCATGTTGTGTGAGTTCCTTGACACATCCTTGCTGACTTTCTAGGGACTGATAAATCTATTAATGGCTGCTTGGGTTCTGTCCTCTGAAGTTAATTCACATCCATGAGGCTGCCCTCTTCATTCTAGTTGCCAGAAATATCAGCTCTATGATTTCCATTGTTGGGCTAAAGTCTCTAGTATAGGTAGGTTGAAAACTAACTAGAATTTGCTTCCTTGTATATTGCTGATGTGGAAAAAAAAAAACAAACAAAAACAAACAAAAAACAACACATACCTCTTTAGTTATGTCATGGGTGTAGGTCAGCTGCAAAAAAGTTCAGATTGTTTGTACATCCTAGGGTTGTTTCTTTTTGGATCTAAGCTGGCATAAAACATGTTTAAAAGGTGCTGCCCTTCCACAGGCATTTGTTCCTACCTCTGTAATGCTGCTCATAGCTCCCTTAGTTTGTTGGTGCAACTATATTTAAGGTTGGGGTAGAAGTGGGGTTGGGGATGGAAGGCTGTGCTAGTGAAATGGAAGGTGGGTGAGGGTAGGAATGAGTGGTTAGAAGAGGTCTCACACCAGTTGAACTACTAGTAAAAATGCATGTATTATTATGCCTATGGCATTGGAATTGTCTTTATTAAGCATGGCATATATTAATAATGTTCCCAGATTAGAAAAAGCTGGTGTGTGTGTGTAATAAGGGTGCTTAGCTCATGGGAAGGAAGATGTTCTGTTGCTTTGGTTCTGCAGTGGTCCTTTTGCTTGACATTCAGTGCACATGTGAATGAAGGCTTTCCGAGAAAGTGTACAGGTATCTGCTGTGGAAATTAAATCATCTGCTGGTAGATGTCAGCATTGGTCCTAGTCAGCACGGGCATCCTGGCCTCTATCATCTGTTTTGATCCATTTGCAAATACTACCTGTAGAAATTGAGTCTGTCTATCTGTCTGAGAGATGTGGTGTAAATTGCTTGCTGTGAGCCTTAATCTGGATGGTCCTACATGTTTTTAGTCATTTAGTTTACTAAACTGTCAGACATAAGATTATCATGTTAAACAA
Source organism: Cygnus atratus (assembly GCF_013377495.2). NCBI lineage: Eukaryota > Metazoa > Chordata > Aves > Anseriformes > Anatidae > Cygnus > Cygnus atratus. Next base: position 36,256,133 of record NC_066364.1, on the reverse strand, counting down.
TAATGTTCACTTGAACTGGAAAGCTCTGCAATCTCATCTGCCAATGTTTTAATTACAGAATAGCTTTTGCTAAGGGAAACTAAAATGAGAAGTGGATGAATGGATTTTTATATGAAGGGGAAGATTTTCTTGCCTTTTTTTTTTTTTTTTCCCTTTTTCCCAAGGAAATTACATTTTTGGGAGAACTGCAAAACCATAAAGACCAAAATGGGCCAGAGGGCGGAGAAAGCCTTGCCAATCAAAGCTCAGATCCAAAAAGACATCTATTTATAAGTGCAAAAGCATAATGACAAAAAGGAAAAAGGGATGATGTGCAAGTGGGAAAGGGACCGAGGAGAGAGAGAGACAACAAAGCAAGAATATGTGAGTTGTAGTTTTGTCAGCAATGAGTGAATGAACCTTTGTGCAAAGTAAATCCAAACAGAAGAAAACTACTGTGGAGGTGGAAGGGTCCAGGACTGTAAGTGCAGAGAAAGGTGTCTCAGACCATAACTGGTGGGATCGAGAGCTGTCAGTACTTCCACAGAGGAAGTTTGGTGGGGAAGTCCTGACGTGACAGGGTTTTCAGTGGCTCCTTCTGAGAGCTCTTCCTCAACAAGCACTGAGTTCCACACCAGCTTGCAGGGTGGGGGCTGCAGCTTCCAGACTGCAGGCATGTAAAATGCTGTCAAGGCATGGGGGCCTGAATATATATAAATTTATGGACATGTATATCTGCTCTGGGAATTAGAAAAAAAGTTTGATTTACTAAAAAAAAGTGAATATTTAAGATACTGTACAATAGTTTAATAATACAGGATGCCTTCATGGATTAATAACATGTATAACATACTCCTGTAGATATTCTACTGTTGTGACATTTTTATTTTTAAATTAGCAGTAGATAATATGGTATGAATAACATGAAGTTATTCTGAGAGGTGAACTACTAAGGAATTATTGTAATCATTCAGTAGAACCTGTGTGATTCTATTGATGGCAAAATCAGCTCCCAAGCTAACTTTCCTATAGCAGTTTTCTCTGCAGGCTCTCAACAAGTCTATGCAGTGACACCAGGATTCAGTGGAAGTTTTAGGCACATGGAGAACGTGAGTTTGGACACCATTTATCCACAGAAATGAAGCATAGAGCAGTTCAAAACATTTCTCTTGTTTGGCACCTCTCAAGTAGCTCAAGGTAACAATTTCTGCTTACAATATGCCTTATTCATCCAGACTTTTAATATCTCAGTATGCCTATATTAAGAGAGGCATAAATCCAGTACCTGGATCCACCATGTTCCCTGGACAATGGGAAACATACATTGTAGAGAATATGGAGCTTGAACATTAAACCTGCATGTAACTTTGGGATCTGAGGAGTTAATGGCATTGGCTCTTAGTATTTCAAACTTAGGCGTGCTTATCGCTCTACAAAAACAAATAAAGACAAATGTGAGAGAAGCAAATAGTTCATACCCTGAAGAGTTCACTGTTTAAGTTTCACAAGACTGTTGAATACTTTTGTGTATAAATCTGAACAGTCGCTGAAGGTAGGGGACAAAGAACTAAATGGAATTAACCATGAGCAAGAAAGCACAAAGAAAGTGGTAAAGACAGATAATGTACTTACACTGGAAATCAGTGCAAATACCTAGGCATATGTGCAGCTTAGTCTTTTTGTCTTTTTTTTTTTTTTTTTTAATATTATTTCTTATAAGACTACATTATTAAGGAGAAACAGCAGAAGAAAGGAAAGTGCAAGGAATTTTTCTGGTAGTCTCAAAAAATAGATGCTGGAAGGAAGGTGAATGGCACACACACGCGTTAATAAAAATTTTACGAAAATCAGAACAGACCATGTATTGAAAGAAGAAATTATTTGCAGATATATAGACGGCAGAAGTAAGAAAGGGCCTGTGCTTGATGGAATTGGTGAGGGTTGCTTATGACGAAAAGTTAATTTGAACACCAGGCAGCCATGGCTTATGATTTATGTAAATTTGGAAAGAACACTGAAACAGCCCAAATACAGAAGCTTTCATAATAGATGCACAGATCTGGAAAGATAGGAAAACATAAATCTAAAAGAACTGAAAACAGTTCAGTTCAGCTGGCATATTAATAAAAGTATTTCTGCCTGCAGTTTTACTAGAAAGCAGCTTTCACAGTGAAAAGCTGAAATGACTGACCCGTGACACATTTCACATGATATGCACACGTGAGTTTTAATAGTAAGCATACCCAAATCAAGAGTACTTGTAGCACTACTTTGAAATTTTCTATGACAATAGGGGTGGATGCATGGCAGCTAAAGTTACATATAGAGTCTAACTTCCAGTCTTTTTTTTTTTTTTTTTTTTAATAGCATTCACAGTCTGTTTTCAGCTGAAGCTTTCTCTGTTGAATGTTCATTTTGACAATCCTTTAAATTAAATCAATGAAACTACTTATGGGGTTTTCAATTATGGAAAAAAAAAAACATACCTTTTCTTTTATGATCTGCTAAGACCACTTCAGCTTTAGGGGCAGAAGAAACTTACTCATTGAGACTTGCAAATTAATTGAACCTTAGAAAGTCAATTTATTTAAGCTGTTGACTAATACATATGCTGCAGTAGTATTCCGAGACTCTTGTAGATTTTTCTTCAGTGGTATTTGCTGCTGCCTAGTTGCCTATAAATATGGGGTCATAGCAGGACTCAGTCTGGGCATAGTACTTCTTGAAATTTGCCTGTGTTAACAAGATTATCAATCAAAAAAATCTGGATTTTGTATGTTTTTCTTTACAGAAAATTCAGTGACACAATATGCTTTTGCTATTAAAAGCTCTGTACTTACTGCAGAGCTTAGTGCAAAGCTGAAGGAAAACAGATCTATTTGTGCTTTTCTCCACAACCAGACTAGCTTTTTTGCTGACTTTCTCATTATGCATATTATATTTAAAACAAATACCTGAAAATAAGACACAAGTAAAGATAGATGATGAAGAACTTTCATGATTTTCATTAACATTATATTTGTGAACTCGTGATATTATATTAACCTTTGCTGTAATATTTGTATCTATGAAAGGAAAATAGACAGCTTGATATCTGTTAGTCTGACCTGAGTGGTTTGCAGAGTATTAGAATAAATGGTGAAAGAAAAATCATTAAAGGTATCACAGTGAAAGAAAAACAAAAAAATGCAGCCTATTTACCAAAGGAAGACTATGCCAAGATAATCTGATATCTTGATGAGATAACTTTATGTAAAAAGATATGTGTTAGTTATTGAAGATTTGCCATTAATAGTGCAAATACCTTTATCATCAGCAGTGTCGACACATTGTAGAGGAATTTGGTTCATTCCAAGGCTGAGATTGGGATAGGCCTTTTCTTTGTAAGTAGCAAAGGGGGAAGGTTATTTCAGCAATGACAGCGATGGCATGAAGAACAATGGTGTGCCCTCACCATGAATAACTTCAGCCTGAAAATTAGAAGAAGGTTTAAGATTGTCAGAGAGCAAAAATTTGGGAACATCTCTGTCTTGGAGGTAAATAACCTAGTTAGGAAGATGGAGCTTGACAAACAACTGGAACCATATCGCATGGTTGGCAGCAGTTGCAGACAGCTGAGGCCAGTATCCAGGCCCATCATCTCTTCCACTCTTGAGTTTCTGTGTACTACTGCCATGTAAGATGCCATTGTCCTGTGGGTGCATGTGTGTATGTTGACTGAGGTTGTCAAAGCCGATTATGCTAATTATATGCAAAATACCTGTTGCTATTATAGAAGCAATACACCAAACAGTTTTCTATCATAATAATAATAATAATAATAAAAAGGAAGAATTGAAAGATATAGGGTTTGAAAGCATCTCGTGTTGTGGTACCTCCATGGCTGCTGGAATCTGAAAGAAAAGGATTTCTGTTTATAGAAAATTTTATTCTAATTTCTTAGCATTTAAGCTTGGATAAATGGGAGAAAGTGATTTTTTTTCTCTCCTTTCTTTGTTTAAAATGGCCAGAGAGTGCACAGTTTGCATCAGGAGCCTTAAAACCTCCCTGTTTATCTTTTTGTTGATTTATATTTTATTTATTTATTTTTTTTTCATTTGTAACAAGTCTCCTCACAAATGGAAGAAAACCAAGGAGTGAGAACCGTGCTCACCACCATGGACATGATTCCCCAGCATCCTGAAAGCTGTTTGGTGTTAGATCACTTAGCTGAGTGCTTTCTATGGCTTGGCTAGTACAAGCCTGTTCCTCTGTATACCCTTTGGTACCTGGGCTTGCCTGAGATCCACTAGAGCTTTGCCAACAGCAAAGATCTCTGTGTATTGAACATGCGGTGAGAGATTTTATGCACTCACAAATAAGTATGCATTTTGCTAAAGCAAATAGGCCATTATTTAGGAGAGTCTGTGAATGATATTATGGATCTTTCCTTTGTTGGTTCATTAGCATACTTTCAAGTATTCCACATGCAGTGTTCCTGGGATATTGTAAATTGTTTGTGATTCGACTTCCAGAAACTTTTTCTCCTCTGAAGACACTCAGCATACAGCAAATGTGAAGCACTTCATGCCACTTAGACAGAGAAGTACACTTCTTGAAAGACACAGCCTTTTTTTTTTTTTTTTCCAATTGCAGGCTCTGCTTATACTAGAAATAAAACAGTGCCAGAAGACAGGCCCAAGCACTAACTTCATTGTCTACACTGCTAAATTGTTAGAACTGTCCCTGGAATGGTTTTTGCCTGGGCAGCCGGCCCAGGCCTCTTCCAAACAATTCCTGAGCATGCTTTGAGAATTAGCACGGGCCAGGCACCATGCCCAACATGTAGTTTGGATGCGGGCACCCTTTTTTGGATGATAATAGACCTCACTAGTGCCAGATGGCCTCAGAGCAAGAGGGAGTAAACATAGCCTGAGTGCCTATGCCATGTGTTAGCGTGGAAGATCTTTTGTGCTGTAAACTGATATCTTAGCATTATGTGTACGTGAGCATCTTCATGTTAGCAAACTGTAACCTGAAGGACTGGAGATCTTACAAAGGCCAACCTCAAACTAGGATGTCATGGCATCCAGGAAGTCAGAGTGGACATTAGGCAATGCCTGCATTGCTGAATAAATCATGGCCATGGATCAAACCCTAGTCCTAGGACCAACTGTCCAATGCACTGGCTCAAATGGACCCCTAGTAGAAATTGGTTTTAATATCTTCTGAAGGCATATTTATGTTTCTTTACAGTTCAGTGTGCCTGAAGTAATACAGGGGCTGTTTTGCAACCCACTAGATGGGTGTTTTTAGTGCACAAATTAGAAGGTATATGCTGTATGCTTTAGGATGTGGCGTGTGTTCAAAGATGCAGAATCTACTGGAATGCTGTTACAAGGTTGTGGAGCCAAAACAAATACACCCTTATCCATTATGAATTGGGATCAGTTCCTGGTGTGTTCGGTCTCACAGGGTGCTTTCTGAAAGGGTCCAAAGCAGGGGTTAAGAGTAACTTCACAAGATGGCTGATCAGGGGCCCACGACATGGCTGCCACACTGGCCCTTTTTAATTGGGCAGGGCAGCCATAGCCCAAGATACTGTGATCCACAGACACAAGACCCTAATTCTTTGAAAAATACTTCCAGATTCTAGGTTGTTTGTGAAATCTGTGAGCTAAACTACTTTATTCCATGCAGGGCAAACCTTGATATTAGGATGAGAGATCTCTGTGCTGAATTGTTGCTTTCTGTGATCACCAGTTAGTAGTGCTCAAGTTGAGGGAACCAGAGGGAATGGCATGGAGCTGGGACAGGGGAAGGTCAGGCTGGGTGAAAGATTCTGCACCCAGAGGGTGGTCAGGCACTGGGAAAGGCTCCCCAGGGAAGTGGCCACAGCACTGAGCCTGTCGGTGTTAAAGAAGTGTTTGGACAATGCTCTCAGACGTATGGTCCCATGTGGAGCCAGGAGCTGGACTCAGTGATCCTTGTGGGCCCTTTCCAACTCAAGACATTCTGGGATTCTAAGTCATAAAAATTGGATATCAAATGTTGAAGAGGCTAAGCCTGCTGATAACTGAGTGGTGCCCAGACATGTAAGTGTGTCTGCTGGGTTATAATAGTTCCAGTTCCACTGGGGAACACCAATAAACTCTGTGGAGAGTGTTTTTAGCCCCATAGTCTTTAGGTTAGACAGTGGGCCAGAAAGGCTTTTATGTTCCAACAAGTGGCTGGAGACAGTAACTTCTTCAGGCATCTGGGTTTTATCCACTGCTGCAAGGCTGCTGAAACTGAGAGACGATAAGCCAACTGATGTCCACAGGACAGACTAGGCCAAAGAGTGAAACACTGTTCTTGGTTATGTCAGAAGGACATGTATTGATTGATATGAGATAAAGTTCCAGTGCTTGTTTGAGGGGGTTTACCTGTCAGCAAGAAAATAAAACTGGCACCTCTCCTGATAACAAGGTGGTGTTCTTTCCAAGCTTTTCAGTTTGGCTTATCTGTGCTATTCAGTTTAATCTTACTTCATAGACAGAAAGACTGTAAAGAGCAAAGCCAGAAGTACAAAGAAATGAGTATCCTTTTTAGTAAAGCAGAAAACTGCTGGCTGCCTTTGAAGAGACTGGATATTCAGTTCAGAGGCAGTTCTACAGTCCTGGACACACCAGAAATGAAAAATTGCTGTCCTCATCCATATTTATTTAACTAAAGAAGGTTTACACAATTTCAAGGCAACTATTTAGCAGAGGAAAAACCTCATAGCTTTTCCATGTCATACACAGCATTTGCCAAATTTCTGTCTTAGCACTTCTGCTGCAGAAATGCTAGCAGTGCCCGTAAATGCCCTGGAAATGCCTGTTATAAGTTTCTGTCCCTGATCAGGAATAACACAGTATATATTAACTTTGACAGTTTGTTCATAGCTACAGACAGGTGTGGATGCCAAAATGCAGCCATTTTAGAGCTACTGGACAAAAAAAAATTGGCTATATGACCTAAATATTTCTAACCTGTTAAGACTCCTTCTTATACATCCATTTTTAACTATATCAAACAAAGAGGAAAATAGCCTTTGCCATCCTCTCCAGAGCGTTTATTCCTGTTTTCACAGAATAACATTATGAGACTGGTATAGTGGGTATTTGAGGGTATGTCTGAGTGGTATACAGTAGGCATACAGAAGCAAGTATTTGCTTGTGTGCTCTGTGATAACCCCTTAGGTAAGAAATTGCAGTAAGCACTGCTGTAGTAGGAGAAGGCACAAGCCTTCCCCCCAGAGCATCGTATGTGTATCATTTCAGATGCCATACCCTCTAATGCCTGCAATCCATGGTCACCAGAAATAACTGCCCCATGTGGGCAGTTGAGATGCAATCACATTATTTCCCAAGAACATGAAGAGGTAATTTCATTTGCACAGCCCGCACAGTCCTTTGGATGGGTGAAAGCCACACACCTAAGTATTATTATTTTTAAAGGCCTTCATGTGCAATGAAATCACCACTTTATCATGATTCACAGGCAAATAAGAGCAATCATCTAGTGCTCTATTTGTCCAGTTTGTCTCATTTTCTGTTTACCACTCTCTGTTTTACCTTGGCCATGCATCAGCTCCCAGTGTGGTGACAGATGATAGATTTCAATTGCCCTTTGGCTTACCACTTCCTTCTTGTCAAGCAAATTGAAGTCTTTAAAAGAAAAGGCAGTTACTTAGGAAATCAAGTGGTTAAGCTTTGTGGACAGTCTCAGTTTTTATGCTGGTGTATACTGCAGTGCTCTTGTGAAAGAGCACTCTAACTGTCACTGTTACTACGGCTTATATTTGCAATGTTTTGACCAAACTACAATGCACATTTTAAACAGCATGATTGCAGTTATATTTCAAATTTGCATTTATTTTTCATGATATTTCCACTCTTCTTGGCTTCAACTTCTGAGACTTTGTTATCCTTACAAAATTCAGATCTTTATTTTCTCCAAAATGATCCTCCTTTTTTTTTTCTTTTTTTTTTTTTTTTAAAGAAAATGCCTCTTTTCTTCCCTTCCCATCCCTTCCCTTCACCAAGGTCATCCATTTTTTCCCTCTTTTTCAACAGGATAAATTTGGATGGTTAGATTATAGAATGACAGATGACAGAAAAAAAATGAATGGCTTTATAATGTAACATTAGAGTTACAAAAAATAAGAAAAGGTGGTAAACAGAAACTCTCCTTTCTGATTCTGCAGTTTTGAATGGAAATCGTGAAAGATGACATTTCCGACTGCAGCTTTCTACAGCCTTGTTATGCTTGTAACTAGTATACATGAGAGGTACATATAGAATCATAGAATCATAGAATATCCCGAGTTGGAAGGGACCCATAAGGATCATCAAGTCCAACTCCTGGCACCGCACAGGTCTGCCCAAAAGTTTAGATCATGTGACTAAGTGCACAGTCCAATCTCTTCTTAAATTCAGACAGGCTTGGTGCAGTGACTACTTCACTGGGGAGCCTGTTCCAGTGTGCGAACATGTACATGTAGGGAAAGCTAGAAAAACATATTTTAATATCTTTGGTTAAGGTTCATGCACACCATGTTTTTAGTTGTCACGTTCTGCAGTTTGACACCCATAGACACTAAACCACTCTTCCTGCATTTGCTGTAAAAGCACTAGGCACGATAACTGGTGTGAGGTATCATAAGCAGTAGGAGGACATTTGGCTTACTTTTATTTCTAACTATGAATAAAAATAAGGGAAGGTGTCAAAAAAATAATAAATAGACCTGCTTGTAAGAAATCCTGATATTTAACAGGTCCACTTTAAAATGCCAGCCATGTTAAGACAGTACTTAGTGGTCCTACACTGAAGCGGGTGAAAGCTATTTAGTGATCAATCAGATGTTCATAAGAGTAAGCACAAGACACATTTCAGTCACTAAATTAGTTTTTTTTTTCTTTTTTTTTTTTTCTAAAAAGAAAAAAATGGGGAGAGGACTTGACTTCTCCAGAAGCACTGGGGGAAGTGCTGTTGATGAAGAGGTGAGTGTAACAGTGCTCAGCATGGTTTCTGCCTGTTGGGTGCTGTAAGGTAATCAAAAGGTTGGTAATTGTAACTTTTACTACAAAAGTCTGTGTATAAGGCGTGAATGATGCTTAAACAGATGATTCAATTGACGAATAGAGGAGTCTGAAGTTAAATGTGTTACTTCAGACAGGTGTATTTTCATAAACTGTCAGTATCAGGTGGTTGTGAATTTGGCCTAGCACTTCCCCAGGCTATTTTGATATGCTGTGTACCCTTAGTGCATGGATCTGTGTCCTGTCTTCTCTCCCTGCTGCTGTTTTATTGGCATCCCAAATAAAGGGCATTTGTACAGAGCTGATGAAGCTCCTCCTCCTCAAGCTACTGCTAGTTCTAGCTATTACATTGCACCGGTTACTGTGCTATCTAGAGTGCAGCCTCCTCCACCTCTTATCTCAAATTGAAGGGCAAATTAGGAGCTACACCTGCCAAAAGACAGATGGGAACTGTAATGGGGATAATAAGGCTCTCCAAACACCTGGCTAAAACATTTGAGATTATTAAAGGTCCATGAAAAGAAAAAAAAAAATGCAGTTAGTTCTACACTTCTGCCTCTCTGTACTGAGAATTGATTCAAAAATTGTGTTTATTTATTTACTTATTTTAAAGTCTTTTCACATTGCTATGTACAACTTGCAGGAAATTTCAGCATTGTTTTCTCTCACTAGTTGTTGGGGAAGGGGGAAAATGGGAGAGGAATGTCTGCATGAGCCATTGTCCATATTTTCCCCTTCAGACAGGACCAATGTTTCTACTATTAAAAAAAAAACAACTCACCAAGCTGGAGGTATGGTCCAGGCTGGCAGAAAGGATACTGACAGTTTGGCAATACCTTGCTTTTGAACACAGTGGTGGCTTTTTCAGTCTAGAGCTGCTTGTCCCTTTCCAGATAGGCCTAAAGGAGAATGACAACATCTGTTGACCTTCAGCACAGTACAGAAAGGTGGGAAGCAGCAAGTTAGACCCAGCTCCCATTTTGGGGGATAGAGCTATGTGCAGACTCATCCCCTGCGTGCAGATAAGGGGCCTCCCATCAAGCAAGCCAAAGTGTGACCGTTCCCTGCAACGTTTTTCTTACAGCTCTGCACAACCTGTGGCTAACCTCTGAGCTTCAAGAGTTACGGTGTTTTCATCATACATCACTGTGAAGCAAGCCAGGTCCCTCTGCCTGTCAGAGCCATTGCAGGAGTTCTGCAACTTGGGCTAGTTTGCTTCAGAAGGGCTGAGGCTTTGCTGGGTTTTGCCTCTCATGCCAGTAGGTATGTGTAAGCATTTTCAGAGGCTGCATTCATGCCACCAGCTCTCATAGCTAAGGAGAGAGTCCTCAGACCTGAACATGATCTTCTGGTCATGGTGTTAAGACAGATTATGAGCATGCAGTGTTCGGGTGGAGCTCAAACACCACCTGTCCCAGGGTGGGAATCACAGGAATGATCACCTATCTACATTATATATTCCTTATCCCAATCCCAAATTACTTTTGTCCTGGAGGCTTTAACAGAGGTGAATGTCTTTTTTTTTTTTTTTTTTTTCCCCCCAAAGTGTTAAGGTTTGAAACAGAACAGCTGACTCATAGAGGAGAAAAATGTCACCCTTCATTGCATGAGTGCCAGCATGACAAAGAGCTGCAGGAGTGGGAGGAGGGACTGGTTCAGGAACAGCCTTCCACCTCAGCAGTGGCTATAAAATGCTGCACCCTTGCTGAGCTCAGATCTATTCACTTCACCTTCTGCACCTTTTTAGGACTGTGCCTATTGCAGTGTTGACCCTTATCAAAGCGACATGCTTATTCACTGACAGGCATTTAGGCTCAAGTAATTTGTGCTCTCTTTATGTTTGTGTCTACACAAGAGATGTGACACAGTGTCTATAACCAATCCCACAGTTCATAAGTACTTGTCACTTATTTGGCTGCCTGTCTGAAGATTAGAATTAAAAAGAGTCTAATGAATTTCTATTAATAAAGCTGAGCTAGCTGGTTGGAAACAATCTTCAGTATTTAAATTGGGAATGAAGACACTGGTTTGGCAGTGCCCTTATTGAAACTTGCCCTTGGAGTAGAAAAAACAAAGGTGGTGTGAATAGTTGCCTGGCAGTATGTGAGAACTGTCACTGGGATGAGGAAAGCGCAGCAGAAACCCATAGGGCTTGGAATTGCTATGACAGAAAGCAGAGTTACAGAATAAGCAGATGCTAGAATGGGTTTTGTTTGTGCTGTCCACACACAAAGAATCATGGCTCAGTACTTTTCACGATCTCTGTGGGAGCTCAGCTTGGTGGTCCAGCACTACCACCTCATTCCCATGCTGTTTAAAACCAGGCCTGTTTATCAGTCCAACAGAGAAGAACAGCATAATTACATCTTTTAAATGCAGGGTGACTGATGGGTTATGCAAGACAGGGAATAGTCCACAGCATCATGCCTCTGCTATTGTGAGACAGCAACAAGGTGCCCTGTGCTCCTGATGTTCAGGCCAGTGATCTACCAGACGTCTGTGGTGGTGTATCAGTATGTGATTTTGCTGTATTAGGGTCCCTGCCAGCTCTGCTGTGGCATCCGGGACAACTGAAAATCTATCTTTGCTGTTCTGGTTAGCGCACCAGTACGAATCCACCCCAGCTTTGACTTTTACACAAGTGAACCTAACTTTGCAAAGATAGAATGGCAGAATTCTGCTGAAAAACTGATCGGAGGCAGATAATGTGAGAAAGGTGAAGTTCTGCTTTGGAAACTAAAGATTTCAAAACCAGACTTCTGCCTTTGGAAGCCACTTTTGCCTTGATCCTGTTCCTAAGGCAGCAATGCCTTGGCAGTACTGTTCTGGTTCCCTTTCAGGTATTGCTGGGTGGGACCTTTTGTGATAATTTTGGCCTCAGTGGGAGTTAAGGATTCTTGATAAATGATAAAATCAAGTCCTAAAGATGAAAATACTTTCTCTTATTAGGCATTCAGGAAGCAAAAACAAAGGCAGTTTTAAAGGTGAATCAGGTCTGGGACATAAATGAAGCCATCATCCCATTTTCAAGATAATCCAATCCTTATCATAAATCAGAAAATGTATTTCAAGATAATTACAGCTTTCTTGATAAGGTTGGTTTTAGTAAAATATAACACAGCATCCAAATTACAAGGACACTTAAGAAAAACAAATGGATTATTTTCATTTTATTAAATAGGGAAATTAATTTTATTGCCCTTTGTACATCACTGTAACTACATACAATTTAAACAAGCATTTACCAAATTAGACTGCAAATTTTATCTCTGTTGTTCAAGAAGGCTCCAGTTCAGCAGGTATCTGAGCCTGGAGCTTGGGTCATTTCACTATAATGGTATTGGACGTATATAAAACTTTTTATCAAGGTCTGATTGTAATTACATGTACATTTTACACCTCCAGAGTAGATTAGTTGGAACAAACCTGTCTTTGGACTGTCTGGGTTGTGTATCTGACCCACAGGAGCCCAGTGGTAGTGTATGGTGTTTACTCCCATTGCTAAGAGTATCTGAGGTGGTGGCAGAGACATCCCTTGACTGCCTGCTGCACAAACCAAAGGTGCACTACGGCTGTTCAGGAGTCTCGTTATGCTGTCCTGGGTCAGACCTACTTGTTCTCTGTGTCATCTTCCTTTACTCCTAATGGCCAAGTGGCATATGCTATTTCTCAGTCCCAACAGACCAGAAAAATGGGAATTAGTAGGGTAGGGGATGAATAGTAGTGAGAGAAGAAATGGAAAAAAGGTGGATGTGTGGACATCCACGAAAAAGAGAGAGAAAGCTAGTGGGGTCTGCAGGATGGATGGAGGGGATTTGGGTTTGTCTGAAGTCTCTAAGGAATCAAACTTTTTAGCAGTGTTGTACAGCCGTCTTCAGAGGAGTCAAGTTTCTATGACTTACGCTCATGGGTTTAGTGGTGGCAATGGGTGATGTGTGCACTCATGTGGTAAATGGAATGTAGTTTCATTTGGCTTTATCTGATGTCATTGAAGAAATTTGAATTAACTTGTGTTTGCTGCCGGTTAAAGGTATATACTTAGGTAGCCGCTGCCTGCCAGCTTAGTTGAGGTAATCAGTGTTGTGGTCATTCAGCTGAGCTCTGGTGTGTTGTATGACAGATTGAACTGGAAAGGTGTGGATGCTCCTCGGTGTGCCCCTGTGAGTAAAGCTGCTTGTGGGTGAACTGCTTTGAACATACTAGTACCCATTCTCTGGGTATCTTTGGATTTTCCATTGGTTCCCAGTTAATGTCTGTTTTCTGTTTCTGACTATATTTCTGCTCAGATCCTGTCAAGGGAAAGATACGTGTTTGAGACAGGGCAGCTGACAAAGATGTGTCAATAGTGAGATGTTTGGAGTTAAAACTTCTTTCAGTGATTCAGTTCATCTTCAGAAGAAGCTACTGAAGGTCAGACTCATAAAAATATGGTTCATTATTCTCTGCCTTAATTGGTGTGACCAAAAATAAAGTTTTAATCGAAGGACTGTGTAGAATTTTCTCTGCGCTTCTGTATGCCTACCACTGACTGGAAAGATTTCAACCAACTCCTGGCAAGAGGCTTTTGTCTACTCTATTACAGAAAAGTGGCTTGGAAAATGGTCAGAGTTAAGAATTAATATAAAATAAGTACAATAGCTGTAGTAATAACACAACATTTAATGAAGCAAGTTAACAATCTTGACATCTTAATAACTTAATCATGAGCAGTAAGATGTCTGTTGTTCCTGTAATCTACTGAGCAGGAAACAGTCTCAGAGCACTGCAGACTCGTTTAAGCTAATGTGGTGGTGGAAATATATTCAAATAATTAGAGACTTATCCCTTTCCACCTCTCCTTCCCCCTCCTCCCCCCCCCCAAAAAAAAAGAAAAAAGAAAAAAAGAAAAAAAATGCTTATATCTTAATTTCTATTTTAGAATAAATGCAAATAATTATTTCAAGTCAAAACCAATTTGGTTTCAAATTACATAGCAAGCAAAAAAGGAGGGTAAATTTTGTAAAAAGATTATCTACTTTTTTTTTTCTCATAGGACTCATATGTTTTAGATTATTTCCTTTCATTAATCTTAAATTTTTCACACAGGTCATCCTGTAGGTAAACAATAATGAAGCTGAATTTCAATTGGAAATATATGTGTGTATATATATGAAAAAATATAAAAAAAAATATAATTTTTTTTTTCCAAAGTTTGGTCCATGTGCAAAGGCCTATTTCAAAAACTGGAATTAGAGTAGATGCTATTCTACACATAGTCCCTGCTGTAGGCTTCACAAGAATGAAAAACACAGTTTAATCTCCATCATAAATGCAAACTTCCTCTCCTAAGTTAATCCATTAATATTTAAAATACAACTCCTGTGTATTCGGATTTGTAAATCTGGCAGCTGTATTACATCTCCAGAACTGAATGTGTAATTTGATTATCAAACTCATATTCTCTATTTGGTGAATCCTGTTATGTGCGTGAAATGGCTTTCCAATATGAATTGGGTTTATTACCTTGGGAACTAAATTAGGTCTGAACCTTGCATACTCTCAGTGTTCAAATACTGGTCCCCTGTAAACTTCGGCCTTCTTTCTTCAATTTTGTAGATTTCTCTGAAGCTTCAGGTTTGGAATGACATAAAGCATTGATTTACCCAGTAGCTTTACTAAAGCTTTCCAGTTATTAGACATCGTACTGAGACTTACTGAAGAAGAAGGCCAAGTGCTAGTAATTAATCAAGGCAACCTGGCTGTGCTGGTGTGATGGAAGTGAATGAGTTCCCTATGGGAGATTTAATTGAAAAACATTAAGTTTCAAAATGAACTGGATGAAGTCAGGGGATTAGAACATAACTCTTTCAATCTTGGCAACTTAAAGAAAGAGAAAACTCTTTCAGAGGGAGGAACTGCATAATGCATTGATGGCCCATCAAACACTAATTGCAGGCTATCAGTTAAAAGTGACACCTGGAGATTTAATACTGGGTATTTGGATGCAGGCCACAGGTTAAAGATATCTTCTTAAATGTGAGTGGAAGTGAATTTAAGCCAGCAACACTTACTTGATATCAATGACAGCCCAACTGTATTTCATGAGAAGTGAAAGATGGGCCTGAAAGTGCATTAAGAACTCTTTGTCTATTCAAAACATGTAATCGTGGTAATTTCTTCATACAGTGATAGCCACATATACCACTAAATATTTCCATCTTCTCTGCTTATGACCTCAGTGGTGTTGTTCTCACTGCAGTTTTGAAGACTGTACAAACATTGCAAAGATGAAACATCATTAGGCAGTTATACATGCTTTTGACATCTTGTTCTTTTGCCTCTGCTCTGTTTTGTTGCTTCCTGGGACCTCTATGGGGACCACAAGAGAAGGAATCGACAAGTCCCTGGTGCAACTGGGGACCACTGAATTGTGATCCTATTAAATATAATGGACTGAAGACAGTATTAGCAGTGACAGTAGCATACTTCCATTAGGTATTTCTCTATAGTGTTTCCTTTGTATTCTTTATAGAGTTTGGTTGCATGATGTGAATTCCAGTAGCTGTCAAGGCTGATTTGAGACATTCACCCTGCAAAGCCTGAAAGCAGGGTTCCACCTATGTTCTAGCATGTAGCTATCGTTTTACAGCAATACACATTATAGATGGAAACAGCTGCTGTGAAATAGCATTGACAGAACAGATGCTTCTGAGAGATAAAAATGAGCATTCAGCCTTGACCTTTTGATTTGCCTACCATAAAAAAAAAGGAAATGACATTTTCTTGAGTATTTATAGAACACTAACTTAACTCTTGAATCTCTTTTACCCTTCTAGTGAGAAATGAGAGCATCAGTCACCTGCCACTGAGGTTGAAACCTCAAAACCAAAAGGAAAGAACACTTCACACTAGACAAACTTTTTGTGCCTCATTTTGACTGCTAGACTGTCAGAGGATTTTCAGTATCTTTTGTAGTAAGAAACTAACAGTTCTTGAGAGAATGCAGATTAATTTACTTTTAATCATTAATTTATTATTTCTGAAGGTGTTTTTAGAGCTCTCTTGAGGTGAAGGGACTGGGAAGGCTGAGTATCTAAAAATCTTGTGGCAGAGCTTGGCAATTTTTATTAAACTAGAGGTTGGAAAATGGAGATTGAATGTATTAAATTTCTGTAATTTAACAATATTTATAAACTGATATTGGTCACAAAAGGTCAAACTGTTAAAGTAGAAATATTCTATAACAATCACGTGAGTGCTTAGTACAGTAGATCTTAAAAGAAATTCTTTAAAATCATAACAGTTCTACATAAAAGCTGTCTGAGCAGAGGTTACATCAGAGAAAGAAGGATTGACTTTTTTCATTATTCCCTGCCTGAAGTGTTGCCATACAATTTAGCTCATCTGCCTGCATATATATATGTGTGTGTGTGTGTGTGTATTTAAATGTTTGTGCCAGCATTTTTGGGACAGCAGTGCAGTCCTTATACAAGAAGAGCAAAGGCCATGTTTATTCTAGATTTCTGTCTCAGTGTATAGGAATGGATGCCTAGAAAGAGGATAAAAAGTGTATATTGGTACTTTCCCCCACGTATACATCTTTTTGTTCTAGTAAAAAAGGGAACTTCCTAAATCAGATGTTAGACCACAGGTTTATAGCTTTTGATGTTTTCTTTCTTTTTCCACTAATTGGTTTAGTTACCTTTGGTGCCAATTTATGCTTTTGATATCCACACATTTCTGTGGCAATAAATGCTCATTCAACTATATCTCCTCATGAAATTCCTTTTGTTGCTTTGAAATTGTCTGTCTGCAAATTTCATTCAACACTGAGTTCTTTCATTTTAACAATCAAGTAATAACCATTTCCTGTTCATCTTTCGGTAGCTATGACTCCATCATATGCTTCTTTGGTTGATCATTTGCCCAGATAAAAGTCCTAGTGTGTTTCGTGGGTTACACAGAATCTGCAGGGTGCCAATTCAAGGACCTGAGGATGCTGGTCGACATCTGGTTGAGCATGTGCCTTCAGTGTGCCCAGGTGTGCCCAGTGTGCCCAGCATCCTGGTTTGTATCAGAAATAGTGTGGCCAGCAGGACTAGGGGAGTGATTGTCCCTCTGTATTCAGCAGCTGTGAGACTGCACCTCAAATACTGTGTTCAGTTTTGGGCACTGAACTATGAAGAAAGATTTTGAGTTGCTGGAATGCTTTCAGGGAAGAGCAATGAAGCTGCTGAGGGGACCTGAAAACAAGACACATGAAGAGTGGCTGAGGGAACTGAAGTTGCTTAGTCTTGAGAAAAGGAGGCTGAATGCTCTCTACAACTACTTGAAAGGAGGTTATAATGAGGAGGAAGTTGGTGTCTTTCTCAGGTGACAAATGATAAGGCATAATGAAATGACCTCAAGTTGCACCAGGGAGGTTTAGATTGCGTATCAGGAATAATTTCCTCACCAAAAGGGTGGTTAGGCATTGGAACAGGCTGCCAAGGGAAGTGGTTGAGCCCTCATCCCTGGAGATATTTAAGGGATGCGTGGATGTGGTGCTTAGGGACATGGTTTAGTGGTGGATTTGGTAGTGTTAGGCTGATGGTTGGACTTGATGATTTTGAAGGTCTTTTTCAACCTAAATCATTCTATGATTCTATGATCTCTATCAGTGGCAATAATTAATTTAGATGTATCCATTAGATATATATTACTTTGCACTTATTTATGTTGACTTTCATCTGTCATTTTCTTGCTCAGTCATGATATATCATGTAATGCGTATGTAAAGACAGCTTTCATTTTTACTATGCTGAATACTTTTATATCATCTGTAGATTCATCATTTATCCCATTCAGCAGCTCATATGTGAGTGTATTAAACAGTTTTCATACAGAAATGTGCTGGACTTCTGAGGTAATTTCTTTATGCCTACCTACTCTGGTTTCTGCTTTTAGTTGATTAAAATATTCAATAAACCTTTCTTTCTTATATCCTGACCAATTAGATTCTTACGGACAGATACCTTGTCAAATATTTCCGGAAATTAATGTAATTTTGTGAATCTCTACGATCATCAATGTACCTGTTGAACCACGAACTATCAGGGAATCCTAACAGCTATGTATATGAAACTTGACTATGTACTGCAAAAGCTGCTCCACTAGAACTGTACATCACATATCGAACAAATTTATTATTTCTCCTAGTTTCTACCCGTGTCACCTGAACAGAACTCACACTTTCTGGCATAGTTTACTTGCGCCCCCTCTCAATTCCCTTTTAAAAAGTGGCTTTTCACTTGCTAATCTCTGTTTCTTTGGCACTGAAGCAGAGTTAGTAGATTACAACTACAGAAGCAATTGGATAGTTTCACAGTTTGATTACTATACCACTCAATATTAAATGCAATAGAGCCCAAGTGATTCCCTAGCATTTATTTTATCAGTTTGTTCTTAAACATCCCCTACTGACTGTGGTGGTTCCTCAAACTTGCCTCTTATCAAGAAAGTGGCTGTGACAGTGGCTAAGCTCTTCCTGAGTGAAAATGGACAAAGAGAATTCATCTAACTTCTTTTTTGTTATGTTTGACTTTTCTATGCTCAGTTCTAGTACCTCTACAGACTGTACACATCTTCTGCCAGGAAGCACAGAAGATCTTATTTACCCAAGTTAATCTTCAAAATCTGTTTCCATCTGCCTTTTATGGTTTTACATTTGATTTATCTGAATTTATACTCTTCTTTGTTTCTCTTTTTCAGATAAGACTTCTGCTTTTTAAAGGAAGTCTTTTTAACTTTAACTGCTTTCCTTTATTCTGTTATTTAATGGTTTTGACTTTGGTGGGTCCTTTTTTTGTATCTCTTTGCTTAGAAGGTATCATTTACAGTGAGACTTCAGTTTAGTTGTCTTTAAATAATCTCAAGTCTGCCTGCAAGAATTTTATCCTTCTGTGTTCCTTTTAATTTGTTTTTAACAAGCCTCTTCATTTTTATGTTGTTCTCTTTTTTGAAATTAAATCTGTTTCATTCTTGCAAAGAATGCTAAATTTGAGTATATAGTAGTCATAATTACAGAGCAAGTCTTCAAAAGTAACCTTGCAAACCACATTTCATCTGCTCAAGACTAAGCCAAATTGCTTCTTCACTTGTGGGTTTTCTGACTAGTAAGTTTAACAAGTAGTCCTTCATGATATTTAAAACTATATCATTCGTCACTGTGACATTTCCTCTGTCTCTATAGTTATAATTGAATTCTTCCATTTTTATTATCTGTTCTGCTCTGGCAGCCTCTCTGATCTTTTTCTAAGCTGGTTAAAGTTGCACCACTATCCTCCCTGACTGGTAATATTAAACTTCCTATTGAGGCAAGACAGTTGGAAATACACAAGTCTTGTGTTCTTTGTGGGTGCAGTTAAATTGTTTACTGTATTTCCCTCGTTTAAATTTTTTTCTCCTCATTTAACTTTGTCTTCTCCCCTTCTCTTTTCCATGTAGCATTACAGCATCACTTCAATTGGCCAAACCTACCTTACATTCCTATATTATTTCTGTCAGAGAATAGCAAGTGTGCTGCTGGTCCATGACCTGGAGCTATTGACAGTAAAGGCTTCCATCAACAATCTGGTCATAATCAGACAGGGTAAGAAAGTGACACAGGTACAGTCAGGAATTGCAGGTATCAGGGCTGACTACAAGAGTACCTATAAAGTGTTCCAGGCTAGAACTGTGGGCCAGAGCCTGAGCTTAGCTGGAGCTCTGGGGCCCAGCGGCAGAGGGTGAGGGTGGGTGTTCAAGTGAGGCTGGTTGGGGCAATTGAAGCCTCTTGGTGCACTCAGGACCATGACAATTTGTACTCTGACGTTACGCTGTTGCAGAGTTTAACTTTCTTTTGTCTTATGCCTATAACCTCATTCAAAGCCAGACTTCCCCCATCTTGTTTTTTCAGGCTTTCAGTATTTTTATAGAAACACATACATCCATGGTCTTGAAGGGTTACCAAGGGAGTTTGGGAGGGATCTCTTACGGAAATTGTGCTGTAAAAATATATATATTTAAGTGGTCTGGAAAAGGGTTGAGCCCTCAGATGAGAAAGTTGTTGGCATGCACTGCTAATTAGGGTAGTGTGGATGAGAATTGACAGCGAAGAATTGAAAATTGACCCTGTGAGGCTGGACAGTAAAATGACAGATAAAACTACATGCAGATAAATTAAAAAGTGTTGCAAATCTGCAGCAGAAATTATCCTAATTTCTCACGTAGAGTGACGGGCTCTGAGCTGGCCATTAATCTCAGAAGTGAGATTTTGGTACTGTGCTAAACAGTTCCATGAAAACATCAGCTCACCACTCAAGGGTGGTCAGAAAAGAAGAAATAAAACATATGTTTTGTTCCCTCAAAATGGGGATTACAGATCAAAATATCATAATACCACTGTACAAATCCATGCTTTGCCTGTGTGTTGGTTACCTCGTACATCTTTGTTTCTGTCTTCTCTCAACACACAGTAGAGCTGAAAAAGATTCAAAGGACAACAAAGATATTTAGAGATGTCAAATGTGGACTGGCTAATACTTGTAACAAGTGATTTCAGCCACTGGAGAAGAATGGCAGAGGTCTCCAATATCACAGTTTCTGTGGAAAACGCAGACAAGATCTAATATTCACTGTTTCTTCCAACAAGAACAAGGAAAAAAAACAAAACATTGACTGAAGCAAAGTTCAAAGCAAACAAAATGAGATGGTTTGTATGGAACAGGTAATAGATTTGCGAAACTCTTTTCCAAAGGATGTTTTGATTGCTTATATAGGCCCAAAGAATAGCAGATAAACTTATGGTAGAGAAATCCACGGGCTCTAGCAAAACATATGGAAAACAAATCTAGCTCAGGAAATCTGAGGGCTGAAAATAACTGCTGAGACAGAATGTATGGGGCATTACTTATGTTTGTTTTCATTCCTGGTATTATTATTCTTCCCTGAACATACTGTTACCAATCCATTCATGGACAAGGATTATGCCAATCTGCATTGGTTCACGAGGAGAAACAAGAAGCAAAAGCAACAAAATCTCAGCAATACATGCAAGATTTCAAACATCCCTGTGTTTAGAAACAGAAACAAATTCTAACCCTGCGGTTCAACTCTGAGACTGCCTAAATGAAAGAGGGTCAGCATTTAAGCAGTGGATCCTGGTCATCCATATTGTTTAACTACTAGCACGCTTTCTCACACAGTTTTGACCCATTGCTCTCCCTGATGGTTCCTGTTGACTTGAGATTGTCCACAGTCGGGTAATATGGATGTCACCATTCTGTTTTGTATGGGAGGAACATTTAGTTGCGTGGACAAGAGCTCTGCTGTAACCTGTGGTCATTACGATCAAAGAATGGTTTGTGGTCTGTTTTGTTTACTAGCACAGATGTAACCTCAGTGTTCAATGGTGGACTCAAGCACTGCCTATGTAAGTAGATAAAATAAGCCTGGAGCTATTTTCTGATCCTGAGGCCAGTCAGTGCAGCATGTATGGCACCAAACTGCTAAACTGCCTTTTTCTTCCTTTCACTTCCCCAAGATGAGCAGCTGCAACCCAAGTATCTGGGAAAGATCCCTTGCCTGTCCTTATCCTGAGCAATGCCCATATATTGTCTGGAGGCATGCCAAAATTGTACTAAGTTTTGTGTTAGCAGTTTAAGAGCATGGATAATCATGGGTCATTGTGTTTGTTTGTAGCCTGGACCTATTTAATTTGTACACCCCTGCATGCAGGCTGCAGAAAAGTAGCAGCATAAAGGGTAACTGCTTCATCTCTTTTGGGAGATGGGAATTAACTGCCTCTGTGCTCTCCCAGCACCTGCAAGATTTATACTTCCACATGAAAGGTGCATGGGTCTGCCATGGGGATGCTAGGCCACAGCTGGGCTGGGAGTGGTGGGGCCTCTCCATGGGGTCCATCAGGGCAGGTCACCAGTCAGGGCCCACCCTTACCATCCCAGCCAGTTGCAGGGCAGCTGGAGACACTGGGGCAACCCCAGACACAGGGCATCTCCCTGGGTACGGGGGCAGGCCGAGGCTGGGCTGGGACATGGGTCTATGGGTGGGCCTGACTCAGCAGGGCCTATGGCCAGGCAGGGCAGGGCCTCACTAGGGCAAGGGCTGATGGCCTTGGGGCTGACGTGGGGTGCTGGTCTTGGGGCAAGGTGGGGGGAACCCCAAGAGGGTAGGCAAGGCTGGCAGTGCCCTTGGGTCCCTGATAGCAGCACCTGTCCTTCAGTACAAGCTCAGCAAGTGTCAACAATATATGGGACCTCCTACCTTTTCTCCAAAGCCCTTTAATCATGGTAACCAATTTCAGTAGACGCAGGTTTCCAAGAGAATGCATCTATCTTAGTTCAAAGGAGATATAGCAAGGACCATTGATGCCATTTTCATCATCCTGTGCAAATTAATACAAAAATCACCCTGTATTAAATAATCTTCATGATGTAAAAGCCACTGAAGAAGGGTTGATCACTCCCTCTGGTACCATCACACCCAGTCAGCTTCTGCATGCAGCTAACATTTGCAGTTCCTCTAACTGCTGGGTCATCCTTTGAAAAGGAGGAACTGTGAGTCACTACAACAAAGCCAAAACGTATGGTAAGGGACAGCTGCTGATTCCAGTGGTCTTCCAATTTTGGTCACAACCAGTCTCATTTTATTCTACCTTCACTAACCTTTTGAAGTGGCAGTACTTTCTCAGTCAGTTGCACAGCCCTAGCTCAAAGAATTTATGTCTAAGAAAGTAACATACCTTATTATATCTACATTGAGATGTGAATATCTACTGCCCTTTTGTATGGGCTGACTGCCATATATTTGCCTTGCTGATAACCAGGAAACCTTCAACTCTGGCCTCCTCCATTCCCTATTGATTTCCTTGTTGCAATCAATAGTGGCCTGGGTCAATGTGCAATAGCTGCTAAAATCCCTAATGTCTTTCAGTTCAGTACTTCTATATCTTCCAGTGGACAGGAAGCTATACTTTTTACCTGTGGATCTCTGTTATATTTTTTATATTCATAGGTGCAGAGGCAGCAAATCTTCCATAAAATTTGTTGTATCACTTTAATTTTTCCATATTGACACTTAAAAGATCAATAACTTTGGAAAGAGTTGAATTCAAAATAGGAAGTTGGGGGAACTTGGAGGTTTAGCAAGTGCACATAGTACTTTGTGTATTCACTCTGAAGTAATGAATAATTTGGATATTATTAAAAAAACAAAACAAAACAGTTTTTCCTTGCTCACTGATAGGGAGCAAGGTCTGTTACATATTTTTTTTTAAAGGCACATTAACTGCAAAATATATTCTAGTTAGTGGGAAAAGAGTTTTCACATGATTTATGAAAATCAGGTTTTGGATTGTAATTTGACAATTTATTTGACAAAATTATGCTCCTCTGGGCATTAGAGAGATCTTAGTTACTTCCTACTAAAATCATATATTTATATCCATATCATGTATCCAGAAAAGGATCCCCAGTATAGTTCATGGAGTTGAGGTTGCATAAAAAGTAATAATCTTTTTCTCTATGTTTTAGGAAGTGTTTGTGAAAAATGTGCATAAGAAGTTCCTTCCCTGCTGTTTTTGGAACACTGATAACCTTAATCGATTAAGCATAAATTTCTTTCCTCAAATAATGTATTTAAGTAGTAAATCCTCAGATCTATGTTTGATTATGATCTGGCTTGTCCTGAGAGGTGCCTCAGTTCTCTGCTTGTTAACTTCTCCCTGATCATTCCTTCTTGGATTGCACCCTAAGGCATACCCAGAGTATCATGGCTTTTGAGCTTGTGCTGGACGACTATACCACAAAGATGAGTCTTTCACATGGATGTTATAGCTTATCTTTCATGCCTAAACTCCTGTTGAGAAATAGTGTGTTAGATTAGGCTCACTAAAATATACATTTTATGTTAACATTATTTTAAAGCAGCCTTTTTAAAAGTAGCGTAGTGAAGTTCTCATAGTATTTTTATTTGTTAACAGCTGTATATGAACTGTGCTGTATCTTTCTTTCCATAATCAGTTTTGATTTTCCCTCATTACTCAAGGAAATTAGTCTGCTGCTGCTGTCACAGAGCTGGTGTTTTTCTCGTGACATTGCAATGGGGTCTATTAGATGATTTCCTCTATGCCCATCGAGTATTGTGAATGCCATATGAAGAGTGCCTACGATACCAGGGGGAAGGCTATATTCTGGAACAGTTTGTTGTTGTTGTTGTTTGTTTTTGTTAGTTTTTTGTTTTGTTTGTTTTCTTTTATTTTTCTGATATAGGGAAGAGCTAAAGGCATAATATCTCCATGAAAATCTCGTATCATTTTATTAAGTGTTTTGAAAAAAAAAATAGTTTGAACTTCAGATAGTGTATTATCTGTCATATTAGTTGATTAAATGGGAAATCTGAATATTGAATTTAACAGGACTTTTTTTTTTTTGCTGTTGTTGTACAAATTTAACAATTTTTATTACTTTTTATGTTGATGAAGAACAGTAAATACTTCCAAATGTAGACATCTTGTACTTACCAGAAGGACTGCAAAGGGAAGGAAAATATGACCTCACCTCAGAGCCTGACATCTATGATCACTAGCACAATCATTTCCCAAAAGCAAAGCCTATGAAGAGAACAATATTTGGTGAAAATTTTCCATACTTGTGAACATCCTCGCCAGTTAAAGGTATTGCAAGAGCTCCATCTGTGAAGGATGCAGTTTTGCATACATTGCCAGGTCATAGAGGAATATTTACAAAATTAGATACTCTTGCTCATATTTTTATCCCTTTTCAGTGAATAATATTTTCACCTAATTTAGTCATTAGAAATGGAAACAGATAAGTAAACATTAGACCGGGAAAATAGTGTCCCTTCTTGTGTCTCTGCTCTGACTGGGCCAGTTGAACATAAACCTCAAGAAGAAACAACCTCTTGAGATGGAGATCAAACCTGATTTGGAAAACAAAACAAAACACTAAACCAAACAGGAAACAAGTCCCCAAAACTGGGTGTATAAGCATGAATTGTTTATTGAATTTGATTCTTTATAAAAAATATAGACAAACAATTCTCTTTATTTGTCTTTTGTTCTGGAGTTTTCAAGGTGCTCCTTTGTCATGCTTTGTAGTGTTCCTTCAGAGCCATGCAGTTTAGAGTTTCTCTCTCTCTTTCGTATTACAAAAATGTAAAAGCTGAAATTTTCCCCTGGAGCTGAACATTTTAAAAAATACTTCATAAAAAATAATCTTCATAAACACTATTTTAATGGCATGTGCAACCTCAATCATTTGGTGATATACTTCTAATAAGTCCATTTAGGAACTTGGTAGTTCCAAACTCCATACTCTCACTTCAGCCTCTTTCTATTTTAATTCACAAGTTGATAATTTAGGGATTTCACTGTAAAGACACTATGCTTTTCCACTCCCTATCAGGTGTATTTTTAATGTTGTGTCTAATTTCTGCCTAGACAGATAAAATCCAATTGGTGTCAATATCTTCCTTTGGATAAGAAAGTTCTGAGTAAATTCTCTACTCTGGAATATAGCCCTCAGTCTCCCTACAGGCAAATACTTTCAAATGTGAGACAAAAATGCCAAGTAAGAAACCTGAAAGTAATTGTCTACTGTGGAAACTTAACAGGGTGTAGGATTCTTTAATATACCACACACTGTAAACTTTTCTAGAAATTCTGTTTTATGATTCAGCATTCGAGGTCAATATTTTACAGTAATAAGCACTAAGATGACACCAGTTTGTGTGGGCTGAGTTAAATTTGGGTTTAAAGAAGTGAGTAGTGAACCATATAATTACATAGAAATGAGATTCACTGCATGGTGGGAAAGGTTTGGTCAGACCTCCTGAAATGCAGTCATTCTGAATATGGGTCCCCCCCTTTCCTACAAGATGACAGCTCTGCAAAGAAAGTTCTTCACCAATGTATTTTCAAGGTTGAAGTCATGTGTGTTCATTGGTTAAGATGCACTGGACTTCATATATAAGTGGTAGCCAGCTTCTATGGCATTTGTTTTCGACCATGACCTGGAAGATTGAATTCTGAAATGGTGGTAGGCTGAGTGTCAATGTCTTGGCTGCAGCTGAGACTGCCTGGTGGTATGACATCTTGTAACAATTGCAACTTCCTGATATAACTGTTCGTGGCTGAGTATTGTGGCTTAACAAGTTATCACCATCAGAAGTGACCAGAGGCTAGCAAGCTGGCAGAGTTGATATGTGCTTTGAAAACATTAATTCACGTACAGTAATAGTTACTTCTGCAATTGTTGTTTGCCTGGCTCTGGGTAATTGCTAGTTGGGATGGTTCCACCTATGCTCATTGTCTGTTCGGTTTCAAGATGAGCATTAAAGTTTAAATCATTGACCTTGGCTCCAAATTAGAGGATGATTTTTTTAAATGTTCTCTCACTCCCCCACCCATTTAGCAAACTCATTGACCTCTGGGGGTTTGATTTCCCTGAAATGCAGAGATAAATCTAACATTTTTCCTGATGGTTTTAATATGATTTAAAATGATCTCTTCCCTCTATCACTGTTCACGGAAACCTTTAAAGATTTTTTTCTTTCTTTCTCACTTCAGTTTTTGCCTTGTCTTTCAGTGGGAAAAGCAGAAAAGATCTATTAAAAGCATTAGAAAATACAAGCATCTTTTTTTTTTCCCCTCTCCTCTCTGACACAAGCCTGTACCAGCATGCCCTTAAGTTATCTCCCCCAGCTTGCCAAGGCTGTTGATCAAGAACTGTCCTCCTCCCCCGTTGTCTCTCTCTTCCCTATGAAACAGCTGGTTTAGTACTTCTGTGAACCTTGAATGCTAATATGTTATAAAATTAAGCAGATTAAAGTAATTTGGAGGTTCTTGAGAGACAACACTATCCTTTTCAACAGTATCTGCTGAAATTTTCCCATTCTTGGCAGTGGGAAGAAATCAAAGGCAGCACTTATGCTGGAACTGCACTTAACTGCATTGGGTTTGTAAACTTGCGGGACTGCAAACTTGCAGACTGCAAACGTCAGATTAAAACTGCAGCATTTTGTATTTTATATTCCATCCCCCAGTATTTCTTACTGCATGTATCACTTGCCATTTATAAATTTGCTCATACTAATAGCTACCTTTTCCTTTACAGTTTGTGTGTGTGTATGTGCTCTGTTACTCAGAGATTAGAATGGAACAAAATGTTTTTAATAAAAAAATGCTATTTGATCTACTATCTCTTTTGTGGCCAAATCTTTCACTAGAGTAAGTTGGGACAGTTTGACTGTTGCCAGCAAAGCTATACTACTTTGTGCTAACTTACTATCTGTTCTTGAACATATTGTCAAATTTGTTCCTTACTTCCCATGCCCTACTTGCTCATACCCCAGCATAAGAAAGAATGGAAGTTGTGGCCATGGTAAACTTCTTTAAGAGTTCTCATTTAAGAGATTGTTCTTACTATATGTGTGTTTTCAACAGTCCTTGATCATAAAAAGAAATACTTAGTAGGCTCTCCTTGATGGCAAACATTACTGCCAAGAAGTGATGTAAGTTCTTCATGGACTGCACTTCACTCTCTGTCTAACCATAAAGCTACCTAGCATGCACAGAAGAAAATATTTAAACTCTATTGTTCCCTAATCAAATGCTAAATTTAACATTCTTAACTCTTTAACATGCCAAGAGTTAGTTATTGATTGTCAAATGAGTTCAGTGATATAATTCTGTAAGAATCAATAATGGGTAGGACATCATACTCTAGAACAAGCTCCAGGCAAGGCTTTTTGTCTTGCCTTGTTATCTAATATTAAATCTTTTCCTATGCTTCTACTTTTTTATGTCTGGTCTTCCCATTTCAAAGGTAGACGAGGTGTGGTTTTTAAAACTGAAGGTTTTGCTTAAAATTCAAAGAAAGACAAATAGGTAGCATTACTACAGTTCTACTCTCAGTGATAGCACAAGACACCTGTATGTTATGCCACACCTCTATTGGAGAATGCAACCAGCTGGAATGGTTATGGGAAATAGGCAAGATGAAGCTCAAATGTGAGAAGTACTATACTAAACTCTGCACAAAGAAATTTGATGTAAAAATGCATCCTGGCAACAACAAAATATTTCATGAAAAGTCTGGAGCTGAGTAACTGAAGCTGTTTCAAAAAATGTCAACCCTTACTTTAGGATGGATTAATTTTAGGATGGATTAATTCTAGGTTGGATGTCAAGTGTCAACCCAACAAGAGTATTATTCCCTTCAGCTTGGAAATGACAAAGTCTCATTTAGAAGACTTTTGGCCACTGAGCTCTTTCAACTTGAGGGACAATTTGGATAACAGCAAGAATGAAAAACAAAATTTAAAGAATGACACATGAAGAAAAATGGATAATTTTTTTTTTTTTTTTTTTTTGGTGGGAGGGGAGTGGGAGAGAGCTAGCATGGATTTTCTGTTTGGAAGCAGCCATTGGTGGTGCAAATTAACAGTGCTGGGTTGTTCTCCAGCACTGCTGGAGAAGGATGAACAGATGTTTGACTTTGCATTAGTTCTGTTTGACTTATTTGCAGCAGGAGTTTAGGTTGGATAGTAGGAATTATTATTACTATTATTATTATTTTTAATCTGGTATGCAGGTGGATAGTCATTTTAGAGGGCTTCTGAGCATCAGATTAGATGAATATCTGAGGAACATTCCAAGTGCACTTGATCGTGTACCTATGTTTAGGCTGGAACAGAATCAATAGCTAATGTCTGAATTTTCTCTCATCACTCTCACATATTTTTGCATAAATATGTGAAAGGCTGTATTATGTAGAAAGTTGAAACTCACTTTGCTACTAGTATTCAGCATTCTCTCCTATATAGAAATATTTCTGTCTGATGCTCATTTCTCAGCCACTCCCTAAATTAATGTTTCCCAAAGCACCAGGCTTTAGTACCATGGTCATGGTTCCATCAGTACCTATAGTTAAAGGTGTTTTAGCTGTTTCTTTGTATCCATTACATCCACGTATCCATGGAGAGTGGACTTCACTGTCACCTGGAATTTCAGATTTGACATATAACCTTCCAGCTCTCGGTAAACACTGCATACACTCTGCGTCTGATTTCGTTAGTCCAGCTGCTAGCATGATGACAGTCAAGCCTAGAAGACGAGGAACAGGCAATAATGAACTGAGATATGTTTACAATCCTTCAACTTTTATGGAAAGTGATTTTGCGAAGTGTCAATCTTTACAGATTGGTAGGAAAATGACTCTAAAATGCTGTCTTCCCTGCTCATTTTTTTTTCATATCATTGTTTATTGCTTATTAGAATTTCTTGTTGCTCCTGCAGTGACAGCCCCCACCAAGAGAAAATTAATGAAGGTGTGTCTCATTGTTTCTGTCATCTTTCCCAGCAAAACCCAATCTTGTTGTTCTAACCACAAAGCAAAGCTGTTCTCTCACCTTCTTATATGATGGCTTGTACTTGGGCAGCCTTTTATACCCAAATCTACAAACAGCTCACCAAGACCTGAAGCACTTTTTTTTGACTTTGTTGTTCTATGACCTTACAGTGTTTTAGAAGAGGATCTCTAAGATCTAATGATCTCCTATTGTTGCCTGTTGCTTCAGTCTGGTAACTTACATAGAAGTGGAGCTGGCGTGACACACAGAGTAGTGTGAGTGGCTGCTGTTGCCAACTGCACTCATCTTCCTTGACTCATGGCAATGAATATGATGCCATTCTTTTAAACCAACCAGACCACAGAGATGCAGTAGGCACACATATTGTGCCCTATATACTTGGTGCAATGGGCAGCAATGAAGTAGTTAAGAACAAATTGATATACCTGGACCTAATAGTAGCAAGGGGTTAGTTGACTGTTTCAGCAATCAGATAAGAAAAGCTTAAGTAAATGTTGGCACTGCTGCTGATGAATCTGAAGAATCTGCTCTGGTCCAGCCCTTAAATAATTCTTGTATTAAATGCCTGTAAAGTATATAACTGTCCAGTGAACTACAACAGAGAATGAGCTCATTTCATACCTAATCTAAGTCCAACAAGTCCTCAAAAACTGTCAGCAGGGGTAAGCCTGATAAATTGCAACAGCCATAATGTGTGGGATTGGGAGTGTCTTGTTTGCACACTAAAATAATATTTCTATTTTCATTTGTAAATAATTAAATTCCCACTAAAATGACTCAGCAACTGAAAACAATTGGCATGAAATAGCAACTCATCAAAATTAAACACAAGGATAGCTAAGTTTTTCTCCTCTGTGTCTTAGTTTTGCTGTGCAAGGGTTTAGCACAAGGACGTGGAACATAACAGCCCATTCTCAGCTGTGGTCCTTGCAGAACAAGGACACTGCAGAGTGAGTCATGGTAGCAATGGAGCAGCAGCAGCAACACACAACTGGATTTCTTCTGCTCTGTATGTTTAATTCTAAGTTTCCCCTCACCTGCCTCTTTCTTTTCTCTTTCTGTTCCACATTTTAATAAGGAAATATTTACTAGTAGTTAGAATACCCTTGCTTGTTGTACTTCATCTTTGCAGTTTACAAATTCCATGTATCTCAGTCTATTCATTTTCTTCCATTTGCTAGCTTTGTCTTTTTTTTTTTTTTTTTTAAGTAGAAATTGAATGATAATCATACAAAGAGACTTACTTGAACAGGTTGAAAAGATTGTCACCAGGTCTTAGTGTAATGCTTCGCATAAAAGGGCTGAGCGCTACTCAAGCTCAACTCCCTGACTCCATGAACTGGATCTATCATGACACTATCGACAATAGTAACAATTTTGTAGGGGAATGCATTGGGGTAAACAGAATCAAATATTTAACCTCACAATGTGATATTGCCCTTCTTGCAGCTGACAGTGGTGAGTGTGATAGGTATTCACAGGTAAATAGACCCTGAAATATGTTAATATGTTTCTCAAGGATAAACTTTCCATTATTTACACTTAATTTTATATTTCTCCTCCCATATTCTGCAACTGGTCTTGAGGGTATAATGATTAGTCACATAGTGACTAATAGTGTTATTCAGGATATTCAGAGATCCATGCAGCTAATCTTTAGGAATTTACTCTGCAGTCTTACTTGTGTTTATCTCAAAGTCATTTATTTTCATGTATCATAATATTTGCTTTGTTAATACTTGAGTCTTGTAGAAGGCAGAGGGGGAACTGTTTTCTCGTGATCTACTGTGCTGTCGCCTTTGGACTGATTTTACACTTCAGTGTTACAACTGGTTTGAATGTATAATCCACCTAGGTTCATAATCCAATCACTTTCATTATTTATGTTCTAATGAGTGGAGAGTTTTGGGACACAAAAGTGAACCTACTCGAGATGGATCAAGGTCTCTAGAAAAGCATGTAGCTATTGTAAAAACACCCCCCCCCAAAAAAAAAAAAAAGTTCAAAAATTGAGCTCAATGCAGTGGTGATCCAAAACTACACTCTTCACAGTGAAAGCCCTCCAGTTTGCCTCCCAAGCATTCTGGTACTGGCTGTGAATGTTCTATCTGCCTCTGCTTCCCTCTAATCTTTTGTGTGGGTGTGTGCTCTTCACAACTCCTGCATATGAAAAAGCATTTCCAAGTGTCTGCAATTTGTCAGTGCTTTTTACATGTTTTCCAAGAAATTACTTCTGATCTGTGTTTTTGCCTCAACTTAGAGTGGCTGCTTTTTACATCTATTTTGTTCTCTCTTATGCCATGGTTTTCCTAAGCATATGGTGGTGTGTGTGTGCAGTAGAGGATTAGACTGAAAGTGGTGGGGTAAGGCTATTATCAATCTAGGTGGTGTCAGCCATTGCCTTTTGTGCAAATGCTCGATATTATGACTCATTCTGGCTGGGGAACCCATATACTCGTATCCATGTCATAAAAGGGTCCAAAAGAACATCCTAAAATTTGGACAGAGAAGGCCTTACTGGGAAAATTCCACTCCTTGATAAGTTTGGGGAAAAAGTAAGAAGATGCTTCTTTTCTGCTGTTTATCTCTGAAAAGTATTCACAGCATGGAAGGGTGACTGAACCATGTAAATAAATACCTTGCTGAGCAATTTGGGACTGCATTAATGCTAGGATTAGTGGGAGTTTGTATCCCTGTGGTGGTTACTAGTATTCTTCAGTGAGCTTGAAGCACTTTCTTCACTCAATTATTTTGATGCAAGAAAATAGGAGAAAAATCATGCTTAGAAACTGAATGCACTGCATA
This sequence comes from Cygnus atratus, assembly GCF_013377495.2. Lineage (NCBI taxonomy): Eukaryota > Metazoa > Chordata > Aves > Anseriformes > Anatidae > Cygnus > Cygnus atratus. The sequence goes on along the minus strand of NC_066364.1, from coordinate 36,223,896 downwards.
TGTAAATCACTGCGTGGGACTGAGAGCAGCAGAGGTGGCGGCAGGTTGAAGTTTGACTAATCGAGTCAGTCAAGTTAATCTGTTCTAAAGCAGCAGGGTTCAAGTCAGAGGAGGATCTACTGTTGGTGCAGGCTGTCATGGTGAGATTAATACAAAAAAAAAATTGGGGGGAAAAAAGATGTATCAGTTAGTGTCCTACATGGTGTTTACGTGGATTTAACTTTTACTGCAGCCATGTTATTCATGCTTCCAGGTTTGATTAAGTTTCTGTAAGAGATTCAATGCTGAGTACAATGTAAAAAGACACTAGGTATCACCTTAGTATGGTTAAGTCCAGTTTGAAAACAGGGGAAATTAGCCTGCTCACTAAAATGGCTCTGCTGCTTCTAGTTTGCTCGGTTGGCTTGTTTTGAGTTTGGGACACATCCTGTCACAGTGCTGATCCCTGTCCTGTGCTGTCTTTATATCTGAAAAAACATTAAAGTTTACAGGGTAGTAAAGCAAGATGTAAAACTAAGAATAGTCTTAGAATAGATTCTGTCCTAAAAGTGAAATCTAATGGTAGGAATATCCAAAATCTAAGTGTAGGAATTCTCTTAGACTGTTGTGAATTGTGTCTGTCCACCTAAAGCTGCCCAAACAACTTTACCCATAGTCGGAAGATTTTAAATTCTTGAGTTTTCCCCAATTCTTTGCAAAGACCACATTTCTTTAAGCAGACAAAAATGACTTTTCCTGATTTAAGATAATGGGACATCAGGAGTACCTATATGACTTAAGCCAATTTGTAAGAGATTAGTAACATACGAAGAAAGACGTTTTATAAGCAAGATATTTTTTCCTAAAGAGTGAAACGGTAAAGTTCAGTATATCATTTCAGGAAAAAAAATATATTTGAGGAATAAAATTAAAAATCAAAATGAAAGAATGCTGAATGGTTCTGAAGTTTGTTACTATAGAAAAGTGTTTAATTCCTGAAACGCCCTTGGACAAAGTACCCTATACTTTTAAAGTTAAGTACACTTACTGCAGTGGGAACAGAGAGAGTGTGCCTATATGTATTTTTCTTTGAACTGTGCCCTCAGCAGTACTGAAAATGCAATATATGCTTCTGGTAGGGCAACTGTTCCATTTCATATTTCTGGATAAATCAGTACCCAAAACCAATGGCAAAAGCTAGTGATCTTGTAGATGAAGAAAACGCCCTGTAATTTGCTATTGGCATAACAACTCTTGGGATTTTAATCTTTATTCAAAAAATATATGTATTTAAACACAGGATCTTCATAAAAAATGTTCAGACCACATGTAGACAAACACTGACTAGACAATTTACCGCATCCTATGTAATTCACAACTCTAAAAAAGAAATTTAGTCTTCTCTCTCTCTCTTTTTTTTTTTTTTTTTTGTATGTTTATCCAAAAATGCTTTGCTTCCTGTTTTAGCAGCAATGAGTTTGTTTGGACATGAGTCTAGACATACTGTGATTTGAAGGGAACAGGTATATTCCACATCTTCTGCCAGAAAATCTATTGATTCCCTAGTTAGTGTCACTGCTGGAAAGCACAGGCTGAACAGCACAGCTCAGACAGTGAATGGTTTAGCTATGCAGGGGAATCTGACTTTTTGGATAGGAGAATACTATTCAAGTTAGATTTAAAAAATATCAGAAGCTGCTGAAGAAATCACTGGGGGTGGCTCTTTCTGGAGCCATTCTGCCTGAAGGTTGATATTTTCAGTCTGACTGCAGTGTATATTCCAGCAGAGAGAGACATACATTGTACCTTCCCTTGGAGTCTTTATGAAATGACTTAAACAAACAAACAAAAAAACAGCAGCAGCAACAACAACAACAAAAAAACAAAAAACAGTCTCTTGGAGCAGGGTTTGGAACCCAAATTTTCCTTTTTCCCAGAGAGTGCCCTAAATGATTTGGCTGGAAAATAGCATTCTTGGCCTACTAAATCTTGAATTCCTTTACGAAGGTGGAACAGCTCCAGTAGAAAGTACTAAAAGCACCACATTTTCTTCTGCCCTGAATAGTCTGTACATCTGCCTGCTGGAGTACTCTCCCAGACAGTGAGGTAGAAGGGCTTGAACTCCTTTTAGCTGAACACACCCTAGGACCCAGGGTTCCCATTTCTTTTGTGAGTGTGCTAGTTATGGAGCAATTGATTAAAAACATAAACAAAAAACAAAACCCACATGGCTGTCCTGTCATGCTTTAACAAAAAGGGATGATTATGTCTATAAACAGGCCCAAGCACAGAATTAAGATTAAGTCATTTTATTTTGCTGTCTGTGCTTAACTGAACATCATAAAGTTAAGCTCTTGAGTCTCAGGACGGGGAAGGATTTAAGACATCATTTCCCATGACGCCTTCTGCTGATGTTCTGCTTCTCTTTGGCCCTGTCCTCCTGCACATTTATACACAAACGCTGAGGACTAGGGTGAATTGCAAGGGGTTTGAGCTGGTGTTCTCAGATCTGCCAGTGAAGAGCAAAGGTTTGGGTAGAGTGGGTGTATCCCACGGTTCAGGGCCTATGTTGCTGGTGTTGTAGTCATGGCTTTAGCCATAGGACCCTCTTGCAGATATGATGATTGCTGGGGTGATAAGGGATCCGTCTGACAAAGAAGGGCCACAGCATCTTTGCCAACAGGCTTGCTAACCTAGCAAGGACAGTTTTGATGAGGTTCATCAAAGGATGGAAACTGTGGCTCACAGGAATTGGCAATAGAGGGGAAATATACGTGGGACATGGCAACCTGGAAAGCTCTTGTTCTCTACCAGAGAAAGGAGAGCAACTGAGGGCCTTTTGCAAGCACCTGTACAGACGTAAACTCAGCTTGGGAAACCAACAGTAGGAGCTGGAAGATTGTGCACTGTCACAAATCTGTGGCATCTTTGCCATTAGAGAGGTGTGGTGGGATAGCTCTGAATGTATGGCAGAGCTGCTGTAGGTGGGCACAGGCAGGTGAGGAGGCACAGGAAGGGAGAGATGAGTGTGGGGCTGCACTTGGTGCAAAGAAGCCACTCAAATGTGTGGAACTCTGTGGTGGAAGAAAGGAAAGGCCACTTCTGTTTAGGAGTCAGGCTCAGAAGGAAGACCAATAAAAACAACTGTTGTGAGAGAGAGCTACAGACTACCCAGTCAGGAAGAGGAGCTGGATAAAGCCTATTTCAAAGAACCAAAAGACTCCTCAAGAAAGGAACCACAGGCCCCAGTGATTCATGAATGACTCCAGTATGTGATGGATGGACAGAAAGGTGGGAGACAAGTAATCCAGAGGATTCTGGAGCATGTTTGAGACAATTTTTAATGCAAATGTTGGATGGACCAGTGAGGGACTCTGCTGGACATGTTGCTTATGAACAAGGAATAACTGATTGTGAATGGAGTGTGTAATGGGCAGCCTTGGCTACAGTGACCATGAGATAGTGATGGCTAATATCATGCAGTAAGTAAGCAAAGCATGTAGCAGAGACCAGACCATGGAATTCAGGAGAACACCCCTGAGTTTGTTCAGGGAACTGTCCTAGGCAGGATCATGTGAGAGGCTGTCCTGAAGAGTAAAGGAACTCATTCTGTAGGGGAAATGAAAGTTTTTTTTTTTTTTTTTTTTTTTTTTTTCATCAAGGATAATTTCCTTAAAGCATAAGAATAATCCAATGCAATGTGTGAGAAAACGGGCAGGCATACCAGGAGACCAGGCTGGTTGACTGGGGAACTCTTGGCTGGGCTCAAGTGGAAAAACGTACAGTACAGGAGGGGGAAACAGAAATGGACTAACAAGGGAAGGATATAAAAAAATCAGTCATGCATTTGGAGATGAAATAAGAAGGCCAAATCTCAACAAGTTGAAAATGAGGAGGGATTTATCTACAGTTACATTGGCAGCTAAATGAAAGACTAAAAATGTGTGTGTACCTGTTGAACAGGGAAGGCAATCTAGTGAAAAAAGACTTGAAAAATGCTGATGTACTTAATGTTTTCTTTCCCTCACTCTTTCCTTGCAAGTTCTGTTTTCAGACTTCTAATGTCAGTCCAAAGTATATGGGAGAGATGTACCATGTACAGAAGAATATAACCAAATTCAGGATCATATAAAGAAATGGAACATATATGAATCCATGGGATTGAAAAGATGCATTTGAGAGTGAGGAGGGAGCTAATTGTCCTCTTTGAAATGTCATAGCAACTGGGGAAGATTGATAAAGTCAAATGCCACACCTATCTCCAAAAAAGGCAAAAGGGAAAAACTAGGAAACTACCAGCCTTGCCTCAGTATCTGGGAGATTGTAGAGCAAATCCTAGCAGAATTCATGTCTAGACACATGAAGGACAAGATAGGGAGAGGAGACAGCACAAATTCATCAAGGGAAAACTGTGACAGGATGATCTAATTGTCTTCTTTGATGAGATGAAAGGAGAGCAGTGGATATCATTTACCTTGACTTTTGCAAGAGTCAACACAGTCTCCCATAATATCCTTGCAATTCAGTCAGGGAGATATGGACCGTGTGTGGACCACAAGGTGGCTGAAAACTGGCTGGACCATTGCTCTCAAAGGGTTGTGATTACTGCTTTGAAATTCAGTCTGTTACTGAGTACTGGTGACTTTTTTGAGGGGTTGTACCTGGAGTTGATAGTGTTTAGCATCCTCATCAGTGACTTGGACAACGGGATTTGAAGCTCAGAATGTTTACAAAAGAGACCAAACTGGTAACACTAATTTCAAGGCTACAAGTCAAAGCTAGCATGTAACAGGACCTTTGCAATCTGTTAGTATGACCAGATGACCTCCAGAGGTCCATGCCACCCTACGCTACTCTATGATTTTTCCATTTCGGCTACCAGCATCCCGATAGTGAGATGGTGTGAAATAAGGGCAAGAACCATCTCACATAAATGAGATGAGATTAGATTTATTTGCTTCTGGGGGCCTGCATTTGGACGAATGGCAATCTAATACTATATTGAGGGGGGCATACAATTGGTTAATAGAAAAGATTGCAATGAAAAATCTAATATTTCTGTATTACAGAATCATGGAATGGCTCAGGTTGGAAGGGACCTAGAAGATCACCTAACTCCAATCTCCCTGCCATAGGCAGAGATGCCACCCACTAGAGCAGGTTGCCCAGGGCCTCATCCAACCTGGCCTTGAACACCTCCAAGGATGGGGCATCCACAGCTTCTCTGGGCAGCCTGTTCCAGTCCCTCAACCTCTGAGTGAAGAATTTCCTCCTACCATCTAATCTAAATCTCCCCTCTTTTAGTTTAAAACCATTCCCCCTTGTCCTGTTATTATCTGCATGAGCAAAAAGTTGTTCTCCATCTTTTTTATAAGCACCCCCTTAAGTTCTGAAAAGCTGCAGTGAGGTCTCCCAGGAGTCTTCTCTCCTCTAGGCTGAACAACCCCAGTTCTTTCAGCCTTTCTTCATAGGAGAGGTTCTCTAGCCCTTTGATCAGCTTCACGGTCCTTCTCTGGACCAGCTCTAACAGATACCAGACGTAGATGCAGGACTCCATCTGGATGCGGTATAAACCCTGTTAACTTATTTGATACAGAAAAGCATCTCAAAATCTATGTTTGTATCCAGGATATAAAAAGAGTCCTAATTCCTTATTCTCACAGATATTATTAGAAAGAACAGTGTAAGAGAAAAGTCAGTCTTGTAACATTTCTGATCTTAACTGCCACAAAAAGTATCTTAACTCAACCAGTGAGCTGTTATTATTATTTTTTCTTTCAACTCCTTATTGAACTAGTGATATTAAATTATTTCCAGAAGACAGGTAATTCAAGAAAGATTTGACCAATTATGAAATATGTTTTATTTTAAATGTTATGAATACATCATACTTAGATGCTCATAAATTATTAGTTTGAAAGGGGGACGTAAAACAGCAAAAGATGCTTAATAAAAAGATTATGGTGTCTTGCAAATGAATAGCTGGCTATTTAATGCCAGGATATTGCAATGTAGAAAGTATTGACTATTCAATGAAATTAATGCTCATGGCTAAGTAAGTATTATTAAACTTTAGCAAATAATCTTTGTAACTTCTGAAACAGTCTCATTCTAGAAGATCATAATGACTTAGTGGTTAAATGAAAATGAGATAGTAGCTATATAATTGTAAGCACCATTGAATTAACTTCTAAAAAAAATAAATTTATAAATACTTAATGCTAATACTGGGGTGAGAGAAATGCAGCTGTGAAGAATTTCATTAAAATAGCAATAGTCAATGTTTCGTTTGATTTTAATGGAAAATTTATGAAGGACTGCTATTAAAGCTGGGTAGAGGAGTTGATTGCTATCGTTCTTTTACTAGTATAACCAAAGGGCTTAATTTTCCTTAGCTCTTGAATTGTTTCTTCATTTTCCCTGGTCCTATCCCTTGCTTCCTAAAGAACATGTATTTGTCATAAATAAATAAATAAATAAAGTGGAGGGTAGTTGGGTTTTAAAGAACAATAATTTTGTCAAATTAGAACACTCTTTATATGTCATGTATTCCCTCACCAGAAGTATGCATGCCACTTCTACCAAGAAGGTTGTGTGTATCTTGAAGTTTTGTCTGTTGTCTAGGATGTGGAGAATTGGCCACTGGCAACCTCTCAGAACCATTTAAGGGAAAGATTTTCTCATCAGTTTTGAACTTGGAAATGGTGGGTTTTGGACATCTCATTCATTAATTTTGTGAGTGATGACTCAAGACTCACCAGAACTTGTTCTTCCCACATTTACTGAATTGTGCATTGTATCCTTTTTTTAATGACCGTGCCAGATTTCAGGGAGACGTCTGCATGGACTGTTCTAGACATTACTTTTTCCATGTTTCAAAAAGGTAAAAAAAATAAAAAATAAAAAATTAAAAGGCATTTTTGTCCACTGATGTAAAAAAAAAAAAAAAAGTACATGAAAAGCAGTTATTTAACACGAGAAAATTGTAGAAATGTGAAGAAGAATATAAAATATGGAGCTGTACTGACTAGTTTCGGCAGTCCATAGGCATTTTGCTCCAAAATGTAGATGCCTCAAAGGTAAGCTGTGGTAGCCTGTGTTCAGCCTGGTACTTCTGTATGTTGGGCACAGCAAGAGACTGCTGTGAGGCAAACATGTCTGAGCTGGGGACTGTGCAAAAGACCTTCAGTTAATGTAAATAAGAAGCTGGAATAAATATAACTGTGACGTTTTATAATAAGTATTTTGAGAGTTTTTTTTCTCTCTGTTAATACTCTCTGACAGCAGGTGCTCCCTACTTTAAGTGCTTTATATGGGCAACTGTTCAGTCCTTTCTGTTTTTAAGTTTGCCCAACCTCTTCCACAGCTAGCCCATAGTCCATGTTTCCTTTTATTAAACAATAACAACAAACTGCATAGGTTTGTTGTGTGCTTTGTGATTAGCCTGCAGCCTTATGAGCAAGAGAATTGTATTCACTTGTAGTAATTTATATTGTGTCAGCACAGTGCATAACCATAACATGTGGAGTTTGTAAGGCCTTGCCCTTCTTCTTAGGCCTTTGAATTTCTTTTGACATTCTTTTGACATTTCTGCCTTCAATAACCTGTCTTTTCCAGAGCCCCATGAATTCAACAGTGTGGTGCAGACAACTGAGTACATACTTGTGGAAATGACTTACACCTTACAAAATGGAGGCTCTTTAGCTGTAGTTACAAAATATATCATTTGAATTTCTGTATGAAATTCACGGAGTCCAGCTCCCAATAAATCAGTTTGGTTTTCCATTTTCTTCCAAATAACCTTTGATGAGGTCACCCAAAAAGAGATCAACAACATTTTTTCTTGCAAGTATGTGCCTCTGCTGTTGCAATGGGAATTACGAGATGAGGTATCCCTCAAAGATAATTTGAACATGGTATTTCTTGTTTATTTTCCAATAACTATGCCTTGGAAAAAGACTTCTTGGCAGAAGCCAGAACTGAATAGTAAATTATATTTTTTCCTTTATGAGATGTACATGCTGGTCATGTGTCGAAGGAGGACCTGGGATTTGTAAAAGAACATTTGCAATATTATACTGCAAAGTTTGAGAAGAGTCCATTAAGCAAATTGGGAATCTTACATATGGAGGAAGTATTATGTTCAAGGCTTCAGTGCTTGTTATGATTAGTGTGCTCTTTGTGGGAGATTTGTTAAAATTTCTTCATCCTGGGCACCTGCCAAACTTCAGGCTTTAATGCTCTGAGTCACAGAAGCAGGGACTGACTGCTCTCACAGCTTGTTGACTTGCCAGGAGGTTGATGCAGGAGGTAGTGTGCAAGTAGGAAAGAAAAGAGACAAGAAAATTAATCTCAGAGTTCTGTGATAAAACTTTTATTTAATGGAAATATTATTTTTTGTTTGTTTGTTTTTTGTTTTCATCTATTTATCAAACCTGCTGAGAAAAACAGGATATTTTAGAGATGTGATCTCTTTTTTTTTTTGTTTGTTTGTTTCAGGCTGATGACAGAAAGAACATGTAGATGCTTGGTTTGATATGCTAGAAAAATGAGGATAAACATGGTACTGAACATAGTTAAATATAATATCCGTCTGTGATAATTGTCAAGTGAAATTAGTAATTTAGACACAGAAAATAACATCTTTCAACTTCTTTTATTTGTTAACCACTAGAAATCTCCCAGTAGTGGATCTCTGTAAAAATGATTAAAACTTGCAGAAAATCAGCTAGACTTTCTTGATCATGTTTTATGGATCCTGACTGTACAACCCCTGACTTTCCTCCTGAAAATGATTAGATAAGGAGAAATTGCATACACAGTAGGAAATGACGGCATTTATAAGAACCATTTAACCAGGTCAGATCAGTGGAATCAGGTATTCAGCTTTTCTCAGATTCAGCATATGAGGGGGCTAATACACTCCAAAAAATCTCATATGGTAAATCTGTTGGGTTTTGATAGTGTATTCAAAAGCTACTACCCTACTGATAGTGTATACAAAAGCTACATTCAAGGCAGAAGAAACGACTGAAATGTATCCACCTTGGATATTTTAACATTCACAGATTTTCTTCTGGGATGGGAGGACTAAAGCTGCAGGGAGCTTACTCCATTGGTCTCTCATCATCTGTAATTGAACATGCATGTGCTCTGAGTGAGTTGAAGACAAAGACATACATATTAGCCTAAATTGCTTTCAATGCTGGGCTTACTTTTACCCTGGCATATACTGCCTGTCCTTATATATCATTTGATATCATTTTGCTTGAGAGTTATAGTGGAAAGTATGATCGAGTGACCTCTCAGTGATAACTCTGCCCTTTGTGCTTCATGTATGCTTGTGTCTGATGACCAACAACAACATGAGGTTCAGACATAGCCCTAGGATGCTTGTACAGCTCCAGCTATCTGTCAAGCTTGCACCCAAATTACTCTACATAAGATTTTGCTTGTGTTTAGTGCCATGTTCAGGCTCAAATGTGGTTGTATGCAACTGTATAGGATGGTCTTGGTTTGTGGCTGCTGATTCTCGTGTACTGAATCACAAGTAAGAAATTAGTGAGAGTTTGTGTGTAAATGGGATCCTGTAAGGCTCCCTGTGATCCTCTGTGGAGGGATTCATAAGTCTGGGGAAGAAACGAGACCATTAACATAAATTTTGACCTCATCCAGAATGTAGACTGCAGATCCAGACCACATCCGTATCTACTCCATAAATGAAGTTTGATCTATAACTACATGGTACAGGCATGGGGATGAACATCACTAAGGATAATAGATTTTTTCTTCGCTGGGCAGAGAGTTAATCTAGGCCAAAGGGTTATGTCCAGAAAGAAGTAGGGAATAAGCTCAAGCACCAGATCCCAGGCCATTATTTACAGATAGCTGTTAATTTGTTTTCTGGCTCTGCTCCAACTGCCTCTCTTCTAGACTGCACCTAAACATGGCTGAGGTGACAGTATATCATAGGGACTGTTCCCCATAGTCAGTATGGGGGAAACCGCAATAAATGTCTTCCTTTATCCTGTTCAGTCCTCCACCTCTGTCCCAAAAGCCTGTCACCATCAAACATCTCTTGCTAGAGCCATGATATGCAAAACAATAACCACAGCACTCTCGTCTCAGATATTTTGAATGGAGAAAAGAGGAAGAATGATAAATTTCTCTTAAGAAATCATAGCCCAACACTCTACCTCCATACTTCATAGTCCCAGCAGAGCTGTGAGTGACATGCTGTAGTGCAATGTGCTTGTTGATCTATGCCACCAGACCTCACCAGCCACAGGCGTCTCTCCTAACAACCTCTGCCTCTGGCAACTTCCTGCTGGAAGTATCCTTGTGCTTCTTTAGTCTCTGATGAGAGACGGCACAGTAGAGAAAATACTGGGCTAGCTCTTGGACTATTGTGGTGAGTACCCTTCAGCTGTTGATGGTACAGAAGTGGCTTTGCCACTGATTAAACTCTGAGGTCTTTACACAAACCACATTTGCTGTTCAAGGCATCTGCATTATCTGCAGACCTCTTTCATGGGGGCTAAGCCTCCGGGGAGCATGTACCAGAGGAGCTGGTGGGATAAATTGGTGTTCTCTTCTGCTGAATTTAATATTCCAGAGTCTATTTGTGCTGGCTGCCTGCCTTCCCATGTGTTTTGCACTTGAAGGAGAGAGAAGCCTCCAAAAATCCTCTCAAAGCCCAAGAGTTGTCAAAATCTTTTTAATACCCCTGAACTGAAGTGTTTGCTCCCTTGCCTGCCTGCCTGCTGCTGTAAAAATCCCAAGCATTTGTAATCCAGACTTTATTTCCTGTTGGGCTAGAAGTTTTAAGATAGCCTGACATGAGGCTAAATAGCAATAAATAAGGTTATGGAAGGTTATGTGGTATTTCAGAAGAGAGGAAGGGCAGTGATGTTCACAGATGTTATTGATTTTATTTATGTATTGTGGAGCATCAAATAAAAGTAGAGCAGAAGCAACTTGCTAGTTAAATAGAAAATTATATCTACCTAACCATCTGTTTCTATATTGCTACAAATGAGTTACAGTGAATCTGGAGGAATCTTTTCTTCAGTGAAGTTATGCAGCAGTTTGATCTTTTTCTTTAGAAGCTGAAGAATTGGGGACATATTGCTTCAGTGTCTTTTTTTTTTTTTTTTTCTGTCATCTGTCAGCCTCACCCCAAGGTAGACCTCTGTTGTTCTCATTTCATTTTTGGAGACTTTGCAGCTGAAATGCTGCATTGCCCCTTTCTGAATCACATGTAATTGCAGCCACTCAGTATATGTATGGAGAATGTATATATGTATATATATGGAGAATTCACTCCATTTCAGTAGGGAATTTTTAAGCTAAAGCCATTTTTAAGCTAAAGCCTATTACAGTTTTTGATGGAACAACAACAACAACAACAAAACAACAAAAAAAAACAGATAAAGGAGGGAAACAGAATGGAGGGAGATGACCTAAAACTTCCCCTAAACACCATTATATGATACAGATTTTTAAAGGTTCTATAGACAACAAAGAGGGCATTTACTTCCACTGCACCTTTTACATTTTAATCTAAATATGCGTTGCCCTAAAGCAGGAAAGGAAATTATTCTTCCTTTTGATAGTCTTTGAAGTAAATCTTTCAATATGTTCCCTAAGTGTCTTTATTTCTTATTTTACCTTTGCAAGGCAGATATTTCTACCTCTCAGGCACTTCAGGCTTTTTATTTGTCTACTATATGAGAGTGCCCCAGCTTGGAGAGCATCTGTCAGCACTGGGACAAGGGCATTTAAAAGAAAGCTTTTTTCAGTGTAAAGAATGTGGGCTCGAGCACTGGATTTTGCAGTTAATCACATAAATCAGATGACAGCTTTGCTTGCAGGAATATGAACTGCAGAACAGAGGCTAAGATATGTATATGCATGTGTATGCATATGTATATAAACACACACATTATTCATACTTCTATGCATAATATATTTATTCAAGGGCTATTCCTCCTTTCATTGGAGCAAGGGAAGTCTCCCATGGATTTTGTTTTGTACCACAGAGGCGCTATTACAGCAGCTTAAAAAAGCACTGGTGCCTTGACTGAAGTGTTTAAGCATCTGATAAGCCTGTTGAATTCATGGGGCTTCTTCACATGCTTGGAGTTTGGCATGTGTGTAAATACTTTTCTGCAGCAGGGTCACAAGACCTCAATTCAGCTCTTGTTAAACTCAGTGGAAAGATTCCTTTTGATTTTAAAAGCAGTTGAATGCATTTGCATGCCGTCTTTTCTATGCGAATGCAGAGCGAGCCAGCCGTAATGCAGGAACATGTGGTACATGTTAAAAGTTGTAGAGGTTGTGAGCAGTAGCAACTTTCCACTGACAACATTTATCCGGACTGATTAAAAGATACAACTGAAGAGGCACTTCTCTGAAGGGGCATTTCAATGCTTCTTCTGAAGAGGCATTGGTGAGCACCTTCCAGACAGCACGGTGCAGAGCTAGCCCCAGCGGGAGCGTGCTGGGGGAGCCCAGGAGGATGGCTGAAGATCAGGTCATTATTTGGACATATCAGGGAGGCAGCTGTACTGTCACACCCCGTGTACACCTGGGAGCGTGGGGGGAACTCCTACTGCGAGGAGCTGACAGCAGCCGGGGAGGAAAAGCAGCATCCATCCATCTCAGAGACTGGGACTTGGCACCTGTTGAGGCCAAATTTCTGGTGAAGAAACAACATGCTGAGAGTTGCTCAAGCAAATGTAAAACAATTGCTGCTTTGACACGTTGACACGAAATCAGCTGAATAGGCTTTGTTTATAATTGTGTTAAATTATCTCAAGCAAATTGCTCTGGTCTAGATTTCCACCACTCCAGAGCTGATGGGCATCAGCAGAGGAGGTGTGACAGAGAGGAGTGTGGAGAGGAATCCCTGAGAGATGTGCCATGTGAATCTTTTGTGCTGAGAGCTGGGTGGGGTGTAGGACAGTGAGGTGATACCATACTAGCTCACACTTCCAGCTCCTGGAATGTTATTTCTGGACATTTCCTTGGCAAGAAAATCTGGAGGAAACATGGAGAGGACAATGCAGTTGTAATGAGATGGCTCAGTAAAAATGATGAAAATCACAGGTAAATGATAACTCTGTAGGGAGACATAATTGCTTATGGCATTTGCAGTAAATGGATTGCAAGAAGTCCCAGATGAATAATCTACGGAGATAATTAAGAACCGGAACTGCCTGAATATATTCATTAATATGGGGGAACAAAGAGAAAAAATCATTCTGTTTTGACCCATTCTATTGGCAATCACAGAAGCAAGAAACAGGGATATTTAGTCTGGCTGATGTAGAGAAAACTGTTCCAACGGATTTAATGCCATAAAGTATTAAATAGGAATGAATGTCAACCCCTCATTTCATGTTGCATTCAAAGCGAGACTCAGCAAAATTGAAAAATAGAATGTAGAATTTGGCAAAGAACGAGAACTGAACCAATATAATTTAAAGGTGGTTGATATCCATATTTCATTAAGGGATCACCTAAGTTTCTGTAAATCCATTTAGGTAAATTCTAAGTATCGATCTTGACTATCTCTACTTGACTTTTGGGTATGTATGGCACTCCTTCAGGCTGGCCTTCATCTTATCCTGTAGGACTTCAGTTCTGTTTAGGAGAAAATTCTTCTTCTGTTTCTCAGATGAATAAGCACCCTTTTGTACTGTCTTTTTATTTATGAAAATGTTTTTGGTCTTTCATACTGCCTTTTCCACAATCTCATCGCTCTTGTACTTCAGCTGTTTCTCAGTGCTTTATGACAGCCTAGCTCCAACTGGTATAAAAATATGAGTTAGTTTCCTCAACAATTTTCCTAAATGTTTTGCTTCAAAACATACAATAACATATAATTTGATTCCTTTTTAGTACAAGGCTCAAAGTTTTTGCCTCCATACGGGTGGAGGATAGGAAGGCCAAAAGACAAATGTATATTGCTCTCCCTTTCCTCACAGCAATCTTTTAAAACAGAAAATCTAACCAAAAATGTAGTCCTTACTTACAGAAGTCCTTATAGAAGAATAGGAGAAGGAGTTGGCAACAAGGGCACCTGCTCCCTGCCTGTGTGCATCTCCTACCCAATCTTTTCCATCTGTCATGGAGCCACAGTGTCAAGAGTCAGCATCCATCTTTTGTCCCCATTTAGTGCTCCTTCCAGCCTGCTCCTATTGTTCCATTTCCTAATTGTTTCAAGTTTCAATTAGTTTAGCTGGAACAATATGAGGTATCTGGTAGGCTAACAATCTCAGGTAGTGATGTTGTGTAATGTTTCCTTAATTGCCTTGGTAGAATTACTCTGTTTATTTTGTTACTCAACTAGAAATGATAGGCCATTTAAGGTTTAGAAATTTGGTTGATAAGTGAGAAGATAAAAGTAATAACATTGCCTACTAGAGAGGGTAATCTAAAACTGCATGGACTAAAGAACAGCTATGCTACATAATAATGCTGGGCAGGAGGAGGAGTTCAGCATTTTTATTGCCCAGATCTGATGAGGCAACGAGGTCCATTTTCACTTCAAGTGGGGCTGATCTGTTTTCTCCCTTCCTTTCTCCCCTGGGTATGTTACACATTTACATAAAGGTCTTATACCAACACTGCAAAATGCTGCTACAGATATGGATAAATAAAGCTCCTTAAACCTCTGTGAAGATGGCAGCAGTGTTTACCCACTTCATACAATGGAAGGAAATGAGTGGATTGCAAGATGAGGCCATTGCAAAGGTGGGGCTGGAAACCTTGAGTTTTTAGTACCTGGCCTGTGCCTGTGTTTGGCAAGGGAAGGTTTCTTGTTGGATGTTGTATTCATGCTTAGCCATTCCCAATCATACTTTTAGTTACAAGTATTTAAATAATTAATATTTAAGTTTTGTGAACATATGCTCTTTTGGCAATAGGAAAATGATATATAGCTTCATTGTACTTAAGTGAGATTTATTCTTCTAGTGTGAGGTGCTAGTAAACTGGCTGTGGGTCTATTTAGCTTTTTGATAGTGACACTATCACTGGTAAATCCGACTACCTTGAGAAGAATAACAAACCTGATCCCCAAATTTCTCCTGATGTTTCTGAAAACCCCATTTATGCTTGTAATGTCAAGTTCTCTGAAGGGTGCACCATTAAGTGTGCTACTAAGGTAAGGTTGGAAGCTTTAGAGCTAGGCAGTGGCTTTTCAGCAAGCTGTGAGCTCCTGCAGCATTGCTCTACAAGGCAGATGGAGGCTTGGTGCAGAGATTCCTCCCCTCCCTCTGACTTGGTCTGTATCCTCACACCTTGGCAAAATTTCATGGGGGAAATAAAGAAAAGAAAAAAAAAAAACATTTTATATTTTGACCAGCTTTATTAGGAATGACAGAAGTAAGAGAAGGAAGTTATTTATGCTGCTTGATGCTGAGCCAGCATCCTCTTGGCAAAATCCTTCAACCCTGCCCTCAGGACAGCAGTGCAGTTATAAGCTGGCTAGTGAACTACTGAAAGCAATCAAACCCACCCTTGCCTGGGAGGAGAGACAATAGAGACCTACAGGAACCATACATAGTATGGTCTGCTAAATGTGCTTCATTATGCATTTGGGTTAATGCAGCCTTTTCATTTCCCTGCTGCACAGCTGACTTGTTTGATGATGGGAGACCAGCTATGCAAGCACTGAACAAGAAGGAGTAGTACCCAGGAGCCAGCAGAGCTGCTCCAGCTCCTGGGTGGGGAGAGGGGGGGAGAGTAGAAAACAGGGAGGGGAAAAAGTCCATTTCCAGATAAGCATGTTGAAAGGTTGAAAACAGGGAGAAGTCTGCTTTTCTGCTCAAAGTTTACTCATTGATAGGGACTCAGTTCTTGGCTGCTTCTTCTTGGCTGCGTCTGTTTAGAATTTGTAGAGCTTTATGCTCTGCTTTTGCAAATTATAATGTCAAGGGGGGAAAAATGGTAACTATCATGATGCTTGCAGGAGATGACATCTGTTACTAGTATCTTATATAGGCTTTTATTCAATTCTGTCATCAGGATTCCTCATGATTGCTTCAGTGTTGTCAACATGTGTATGCACACACACATACATGCACACAAACTCTCTGTCTATCTGGTTATGTAGCTCTCTTTATACAACAGTTTTCTTTATGTTACTGACACTTGGTAGGAATAACATCGTGATTTCACGTTCTTCTAATACACTGCTAAAAATAAATCTCACTTTACAAGGAGAAGCATTATATCAGAAAAGACCTTCCTGATTCTACGCCTTTGAAATTCCTTATCTCATGATCATGAGATATTTTCCATTTTAAAATAGCCTAAAATTGTCCGAGAATTTTGCCACTCTTTGTTAGAATTGACCTTACACACTTATGAATTCTCCACTGTTTTACCTTTTCCTTTTTTGTTTTCACTTCATGACATTAAATGCTTTGTAGGGTTGCTTTGCTGTTTTCCCTGGACAGTCAATTTTTTGTTTGTGCTATTCTTACACATATCAACAGGAAAGAAAAAGTCTTTTATAATGGGAAGATGGGGCTGTGACTGCTAAACCACAAACACTACCAAGAACGACTCAAGGAGAGGTGTTGTGCATGGATTTGTTCAAATCTTATTTAAACTAGTGTTCGGCAACAATTTGTATTTTTCTGACTTTGATGAAATGTGATTTCAGTTCCTGTCATAGGAGAAAAAAGTATGCAAGGGGAAGGTTGTGATGTTTCTTTTCCAAGCTTATATTTTCCTAGGCCAAAGATGGTGAACTTTAAAATGTATATTGGTGTAGTTCCTCCCCAGATCAGATAGCAGCTTTTGTCATGAATTCAGAAGGTATTGAGATGGCTTTTAAAAATATGTATGGAAAAAATAATCTTTTTTGGACATGACAGGTTTGGCTGATTAACCTTTATTTTAACAAACGTTGTGAGAGTATCATTTGGTTTTAATTAGGATTTTCAAAATTATGTAGCACTTGTAAAGAAATTCATGCAAGCTTCCTTTGTATAGGTTCCATGAGGGTAATAACATGATCCTTCTTTTTTCCCCCCCCTCTCTTCTTCTGTAAGATTTTATAGAAATAAAAGTATCCTAATTGCTGATAAACAGCATGTGATATTCATTCAGAACCAAGGCTAAAGTTTTAAAATCTGATCGCTGAATAGCATCAGCAAAACAGGACCTGGTGTTCACTCTTCTCTCCCTGTTTTTAATTATGAAGTTTGGGTAAGAGGCAAGTTTTAATTATGCTGTGCTGTAGTTCTGAATAATGCATTCGGCTACACTCTCAGGCATCATAAATTAATGTTCTGTTGAAATCAGTGAAGCTCTGTGTCCTGGGGGCAAGATTCAGTTGCCCACACATGTCTGGAGCCATCTGATGCCCTCAAGTAGCCTGGCCTCTGGCTGTCCTTGCAGAAGGGTACCCGCCTCCCTCCCATAGGTCCTCTGTTATATCTGCCAGCTCAAAGAGCACTACACCTATGGTCAGTCAGCATTCCAGCCCTGCCTCCTGAAAGCATAATTTATAGCCTTTTGAAATCAGAGATAAGGAATGAAATGCCTTCTGGAGCAACAGGGACAGTTCTTGCACTGATTTTTTAATTAAAGCCACCTGTCCTTTCAATCTATGTCTATTTCTACTTGACAGCCATTTCTCTTATTTTTATTGCTCTTTTAAAGAGCACTTAGAGGGTAAGTGCTGGCAAAAAGCCTGACCTACAATCACCAAGTAATGCCATCAAGGCCGATGTATTAACTGTCTTGGCTAACCCGTAAGGTTAATAGGGAGATGCTCTTAGCTAACTGTGTCATATCCTTATTAATCCATAATACTGGAACATAGCAAAGGTTTGGGAATATTCGTGAGTACAGTGCAGAGGATATAGTAACGATTTTCTTGCCTTCAGTGGAGCAAGAAGAATTAATAAGCTTTAAAATTGCTATTCATTTTTTCTTCTGCTAATATATTTTCCTGATGCTTCCTCCCACTCTCTGTGTAAGTTTTAATGTTGGAATAGTCAGTATAAGAGGATAACTTTTTGTGTTCTTTCTGAAAATAGCTAGGACCAGGTGATTAAAAGAAAAAATAATTAAAAAATGGAAGACCCTTGTCTAATAGATGGGACTTCTTTTGTCTCCTAGGAAATATCTCCTGGCATAAATTCTGAAAAAATATTTCATATTCTTTCCTATGCTTTTGTAATATTAATATTAATTGCTTCAGTACTGGATATATTTGCTCTTTATGAAAATGCAATTATTCTTTCAGTTTATCTAGACTTTTTTGGCCTCACTGACATCCTGGAGCAATAAATTCCAAGATCAAATTGCATAACAAGATTTATCGTTCCTGTCCTGGTACAGGTGAATGCCTCATTGTTCTTATTTCTTATGACAGAAGATAGAAACTTCTCTAAAGCTTTCTAAGGCATATAGTTCAAAGTTTAGTAGTTTTGCAATTTTCAGAATTTTTAAATTTCAATGATTATTTTCTGTCTTCTCTCTCCAAGCCTCCTCTAACTTCAGACTCTCCACTCATACTTCATGACTCATGAATGATAACAATTCATTATATTTTTCATTGTTAATTTTTGACTGGCTTGTACCCCAGTATTTTTGTATTCACTAGTTGAGTGGTTTATAGATTTCCATGGGACTTGGTTTTGTATTTAATCTCATTTAGGGTCCTGGTAGTAGTGGGAAAACAGCATGCTGAATAATTGTTTGAAACTTGCCACCAATGTTTGCCATATGTTTTCTTGTTTTTTACCAGTTGATTTGGTAAATTTCTTGACTATGTTCAGATATTCATTTATCTAGTTATATATAAATGTCAGTATAACCCTGACATGCATGAATAGGTATTTCAGCATTTGCCAAAGAAAACTGCTTCTGAAAGGGTTAATAGATGATGCATAGGTAAAATTCTGCCCTTATAATTTTTTAAAGCTTGTGGTCTTTGCTTTAAGCACTTAAAATCACATAGTTTCTCTGGCTATCTTCAACAAATGAATAAATACAGGTATCTTTGCCAACTAATTAGAGACTTTGTTCCCCACTATAGAGCAATATTACCAAATCTCTGTATTCATTCTCAGTTTGAAAGGGCCAGGTACCTTGTGCTTGCTGGAGGACAGCCACACCAAGCTGCTGGTGGAAGGGGATGCAGAGCCGAGAGCGGTGCCCCCATGCGCTGCGTGCCAGCTCAGCAGAACCACCAGGCATCCCTGAGGAACAAAGGGATGCTTCAGGATTACACAGGCCTGATAGAAACATTTGGCTTCCAGTTGGATCCAGTTGGCCTCATTTAAGTGCTTGCCTTATTCATATGAGCAGCACTAGAGAGATTCCTTTCTTTTGTCCATATCTTGCAAATGTTCTTTTTAGGCCTAGCAAGTATAGTTCAACAAATATTAAACAGGATGACTAGAGGTAATCTCATGCATTTTCAAGACCTGTTCTCTGCTATCACAGTAAGCAACTTTTCATCATGATTTGAGCTCAAACTCAAAGCCAAACTGTTTTTCTGCTCTTATTAATGCTATAAAGTATCAGTCTGATGGTAAAAACTTTTCTCTAATTCACTACATTTCTTTCTTTACAGCCACTTTATTCCCATTTGCTTTCATGCATTTGTGGTAAATGATCTGAGATGATCCCTGTGACCCTCCTCTTTTACTTTTACCACTGACAGTCAGCAGTCCTTATCTTGCTCATTTACCTCCTGCAAATGGATAAAATAATTTCTATGACCTTTTCTGTTTAATTGACTCAAAATTTCAGACAACTCAGCACCCATCTGCACCTATCGCAGATGGTATTCCTCTTTTCTCAACATGAAATGAGGTCTTGATGGAGATTGAGACAATGTATTAATTGAAATGCCCCTTTGAATGCATACTGGCATTGTATTTGGCTTTTTTTTTTTTTTTGTGCGTGTGTCATTTTTTCCTCATGTCAATAGCACAAATCTGTCCTGAGAATGAACGATATGTTATTACTCACTGCCAGTTCAAAGCATCAGTTCATGGCGTAACTTGCACTTCAACAAACAAACAAAAAACCTAATTCCTTTTGTAAGATGTTTGTTAAGATCCTTTCCTGACAATGTATCCCAGTTTGGATAATTTGTAAATTACATTGAGCTTGCTCACCGATGAAAACAATGAGGAGACTAGTCCCAAAATACATTATTTCTGAGTAATAAATAAATACCTCATATAGCTGTCCGTGCATTCTGATATTGATTAGGCAAGAAGAATGCACGCTGAAGTGCCTAGTCAACAAATGCCAGTCCACATTTACATTGCTATCAGTGATGATGTTATACCAGTGCCAGAGATATCTGAGTCATGAGCAACTGTTCTGGAATCCATTAAAATCACTAAGCAGGATATTAATATTACTAATTTTCTGTTTTCCATTCAGCATCTGACTGAGCCCCATTGTAAAGGCAAGAACACTGAGGGAAGCTAAGAAATGTGTTTTTCCCAAAGCTGTAGAGCATCACTGAAATATAGGCAGCATTAATGACTCTGCCAGGTATACCCATCAGCCTGCCTAAGCCTCATGACTGCAGATGACGTACCACATATTTGAACACAGCAACAACAACAATAAAGACATTTACTAAAAATAAAACTGGTTGTTGACTAGCAAGGAGAAGTTATATCAACCTAATTCAAGAGATACAGACATGGCCTCTCCCACTTGATTGAAAATTATCTACCAGCAAGAAAGAAGACCTATCTAATGGTCAAAGATGATTGCTTGTTCATGCAAGAATGCTTTCCTATGGAGAACTTCAACCCTGCCCCCAGGTAACCTTCCCTACGCTTGAGTTGTTGATCCTGGTTTCTGCACAACCACAGCAAGCAGAGTGTGTCTTGGTGTCTCTGAGAAAGAGGTTTACCCCAGCTGCACAGCACAGCTTCCCTAAGGACTGAGTAGGCAGCAGGCTAAATGCCTCCTTGTGGTCCCCCAGTCAAAATAACCAAAATGTTTTTATTGTGTTTATCTAATTATTTGCAAAATAATATATGTGAACTGTGAATTTTGTACTATTTCTGCATAGTTTAGTTGTGATGGGGAAAGACTTTCTTCTTATCAGCTACTATTAAAAAAGGCTGTTATCTGTGAACACGAAACTGAAAATTCAAGGAAGTTGTTTAGAAAGCTTCTAAAGGATATATTCTGTTCATCCATCTAACTACCCATACATCAGATAGCCAGGTACAAAGTATTTATAATGAATATTTGTCAGGCTTAGCCATTTCCCCCTTCTTTGTGAATTGCCTGGAAAGGGATGAGTTTTATGACCGGTGTTCATTTGCTGTTTCTAAGTGAAGGGTAGCATGTGGCTGAGCACATGATTTCTTTCAAACTGTAAATTCCAAATGCTGTGATTAGCATTGCTTCAAATGGGTGAGAGTTTGAACAGTAAAACTGGAGAATATGACTGGTCCTGTTTACAGGAATAAAGTTTTCCTGGTTTCAATTTCTTACATGAACTTATCTTCCTCCTGCTTCAGGTCTCACGCAGGTGGCAACACGTGACTATTTTCAAGTAAATTTGATCTTTGAGTTGAGTGAATGAAAGTTTGGGTACTTGCTTTGAATAGTGTTATGTGGTGACAATTCTTTGGAAGGTGAAAGCACAAAGATTTGCAGTGAAAAAAGTTATCTGCAGAAAAATTGGGGTCCTAGGAGGTGTGGGAATGGACTCACCTCACCAGGCAAAAGGAAGAGGATAGCTGGAGTTGCTTTTTCTGTAGGATAAGAATAGAAGTGGGGCTTTAAAGAGAAACCTCGGAAATGCCAGGGAGCGGGACCTTAATTTTGTAATGGATAGTTTAACAGGGATCAGAGAAATGTTGGACGTGGAAAAAAAAATCCTAACTGCCACTGAATTGCTATTGAATTTCCATAGTTCAGTCCTCAAAAGGGTATGTGCATGTCAAGGTGTGGGGAAGCCCTAGGGGCGCTGGTCCAGTGGGGAGCATGGTGAGAAGAAGTTGGAGCTGGGTGTGCCACAGTCCAGCTTTGCGAGTGGTATTTGTTGCCTTCATTAGATGCTGAACTCTATAAAACCTGGGCAGTTCCTTGGTTGTTAATTGCATGGGTTGTGCCATTCAGAGAAAGCAAGGGAGCATTTTAAGGTGACAATGATGAGAAGGCTTTCTTCTCACTTCAAAAACTCTCTTTGCTCCTTTTCCATAGGAAAAATAAATGTATTATGCTATCAACAGAGATCCAAGCAGCAAAATAGTGGAAAATACCTGGATTTCTTCCTAGCTGAGGGGGGAATTAGATTTATTGCCCGCTTAACAGAACCATTATTATTATTTTTTTTTCTATCTGGAGTAATACTATTTGCATGTATGTGAACAGGTGAGGAAAATGATCACCTGTCTAACCAAACTCATTCTATTTATCATCTCCGTATGAGAGGTCCGCAGAGCATAGCTGGCTGGTGGATGTTGAAGGGTGTGCGTTACTTCTGCAGGCAACAGACTCCTCTTCACTGCAGTGGTCAGGTGAAAGCAGATTTATGTCTGCTCGCGCAGTCACAGCAGTGATTGCCAACCATGGGGTCACTGCACGTGTGCATTCCCACCAGTGACAGCAATGACTGCGCAGTGTCTCATCTTCATTTCTCTTAGGGCTGAGCCATTTCTTGATGGTTTTCCTCTTGAAAATATCTGCTCTTGCTCCTAACCCTGTGTGCGTCAGGGGTGTGTGAATGCACTCTCTGAGAGCACCCACACAGCTGTGTGTGTGCATAGCACACCTCAGTCCCTGCAGCAGCTGAGACTCCTTTCTGAATGTCGCAAAGTGCTCGGGAGGGTGCTTACTGCTTTGTTTGCTGAGCCATATTTAAAAAACAAACTTTCCGAGAGCTCAAGGAGCGTCTAAAATTGGCAGCCTCTCCCACAGCATGCTGCATGCCGTGGGTGTCACCGCCGGGCTTGCAGGGTGCCCAGCGGCAGCGAGACAGACAGACAGACAGACCAGGGGACAAAGGGCAGCCACTGCCTTTGATTTTCCATGCTCAGCACTATGGTCACATGCTTCCTGTGGGCTTAACAGCATCGTGTTGCAAATGGAAAATAGAGTGTCTCTTTTCTACCTCTAATAGTATTTTTATATGTTTTACATTAAGTTTCTTCCTGGTTACCATCTTATAACGGATAGGTGAGATACGTCAGCATAGCACAAACTATTGTCGTGCAGTGAACTCTCTCTATCAGTTACCCGAGCCGAATAGCACATACCGTGTGACATCAGCAGCCCGGTGAGTCACGTACCACAATACCATATATCCTGGAGATCAGAAATATCCTACGCAGAAGACTTGGCTTGTTTTTCCTATCTTGTTACGGAAACTGCATTCACAGACTCTAATAGCATTAAACAACTGTAAATGAAGTCTTTCTGCTTCTTATCAGAAGATAAACTGCCTGTTTAAAAAAGGTGTTGCCAAGCCCGGGAAAGCCTCTAAAAGAGCACAGATTGCTGATTGCAGCTTTCAGGGAGAGATTTTGTACATAAAATATTTTAATATCGTCACAGTGAACACCTGTGCTCCTGTTGTGGGTGAGAGTCCAACCAGTCTGGAGCATCTGACACATCTGAAGCTTCAGATAGGTAATGCTACAGATCCTTCCCCTTTTGCAAGAACAAAACCGTAGATAGTGAGGAGTATTTATAGCCCGTTTATGACTTTTGTCCCTGATAAAACTCAGCAAGTTGTTTTAACAAAACACTGGTTTCCTTAAATTCTCATTTATTCAAATAATTCATTAGACATCCAGCGTGTATGTGGGATTATGACTTTCTCCTGCTTGCCTCTTTGATCTCCCTGATAACTTTTCCATCAGCGTAAAATGTAGTGCTTGGTTCAGCTGCTCTTCCATAGCACACAGAAATGGAGGAGGCGTTAGGGCGTCTGCTGAAGCAGGCTGGAATAGTTCCACCCTGACAATATATCAGAGGGAAAAACAGGGGGAAGAAAACCTGAATATTAAGCATTATGGACAATTGGCTGCCCCTCAAAAGACTCAGTGGTTTAACTGAGAAAAAAATTGCTTGCTTCTCCAAAAACCTGGGCTAAGAATCTTATAAAAACAGGTTCACTCAGGAGATTTCTGGAATTTTCTATTTCACATCAAAAAAAGAAAGAACAGGGGAAAACAAAACAAAACAAAACAAAACAAAAAAACCAACCCTTCGTATGGCATTTCAGTATTCTTGCTTTTATTCCCAGCTGAAACAGAGAAGGGCAGAGACGCACACAAATGCAAATTTACGAGAGCGTTATAGTAAGACCATGCTGGATCACACAGAAATGACTTGGACTTCAGGAAAAGTTTCAGAAAGGGGGCAGCAATTGAATTTGTGTATTACCTGAGCTCCTGGGTCTGTTACATCTCTTGCTGTATGGTGCCTTGGAGCCTGTGTAAGCAGCAGGAGGTGCTCTGTTTGTGTTTGTATCTCCATGGCAATACGACTCGAGTTGTTTGGTCTCTTTTCTCAAGAGATCTGACAAATCACTCCTCTTCATAGGGTGGGTTGGTAGAAGGAATTGGGTTGGCATTCCTGTGGAAAAATTAGCCTTGTTGCAGCTTCATGTGCTTCTTACACTAGCTGTAGATATCATTCAAGTATTTCATCAATATCTTTAATTACTAAACACCCACCGAGGTTTTCTACTGATGCCTTCAATGTACTGTTGTCTTAGCTGGTTCACTGTGTCCATAGGATGTACTTCCTAGTTTTTGTGATGCACTTGATTACTTCTGGTGTTTCAGAAGCCCTAGTTTTTTTTTAAACACTGAGATTTCTGGATCTGAAAACCCTTTGTGAGCCCTGCTATGCTCTTGTGGGGTAGGGCTTCAGCTGGGAAACTGGAGCACCAGAGAGGCAAGGAGACATTTGCAAGTGTTTAATCTCAGGAACCTTGCTAAAGACAGCTGCTTTGGGGCCTATGGACCTGTACACCTCCTGCTCCCACAAAGCAAATCTCAGGGAAGCAGAGGGACGGCGTGGCTGGAGCTTTGTCTCCATCACTCAGCACAATTCTGAAGAGCCAAAGAAAGCTGGGAAAAATCTGCCAGCCTACTCCCATCCTTCAGCTGCAGGATACATTACATAAATATGGTGATGATATATGGCAGTGTAGTGTTCTTACAAAAAGAGGGGTCATACCAGGGTATTTGTGGCTTATCCAGGCACTTAACTGGAACAGCCAACTGAGCGAGCCTGCTTCCAACGCAGTTACGCTCCTGCTGTGATCCACCCTGCTTTTCTTCATGGGCTGCTGAGGTTTTCTGGGCTCCTAAGGTGGGTATGTGTCTGCTCCTGACATTTCAGCTCTCACACAGAAACTGCTGGTTGCACATATGTGTGCTAAGATGGGGTTAATCTGGGGTGTTAACGTGGTAGCATGCTGACTTTTGGAGCTGGCTGATTTTGCTGAGAGTTTCCTTATCCACCTATTCTGTTCTGATATTGAAAATAATTTGGGTTTGACTAAAAGCCTGGTGAAATCAGCTGAAATCCTTCAAGAGGTTTCAGTGTAAATGAAGCTCTATATAGGAATGAAAGAAGGGGCTTTAAAATACTGTGTAATATTTAATTGAGAAGGGTAATGTGCCTGAAATCCAGAGGCTGGGTATGTGAGTCAGTAAAGGTATAATGAGCAACTCTTCCTCATATCTTGACTGATGGTGTTATGCTCTATGATGGCAAGGAGCACATGAGAAACAAGAAAAGCATAATTATATCTGATGTATGAAATATCATCAGGGTACCTATCACATACAATAAGTGAAGTACAGTGAAGTAGATTAACTGCCAGTAGATTAACTGCCAAAAATTCTCCATTTATAGAACAAAAATAATCACATTTTTATACAAAACAAATATGAAATGATTTTTTTTTTGTTTGTTTGTTTTAGGAATATACATGAATTGTCTAATCCCAGGCAAACTTGTTTTATCTTTTCTTTTCCTGAGCTTGATGTTTTAAATAGCAAAGAATGAAAACATTCCTCTGTGCCTGATGTCTGACATTGCATAATGCAAAAAGGTTTAGTTAGGTGACATTGTTAGTAGGGTGATGGTTGGACCAGATGATCTTGGAGGTCTCTTCCAACCCTAATGATTCTGTGATTCTGTGAAAATGCTGTACCTACTGTGAGAGAGGAACCTGTGGAGCATTTGTTTTTAAAACCAGACCGATATGCTATTAGCTGCCTACAGGAGAACATCCTATTATCAGCATTTTGCTGTATGCTTTGGGCGCTCACTGAGAACGCATTTAATTCCTTATTAGCATTTTTCCACGTGAAAGGGCTTTTTACAGATTTTTTTTTTTTTTAACATAACTCAAAATTCCTCTGAGAGTTTTCAAAGTGTAGTAATAGAGAAAATGTAAGAATGTTAGTTTATCAGGATCATGACCATTACATTTAGATGAGAAATTAACAATTAGGGGATGGGGAATCCTAAATAATTTCAATGTATTTTTTTTGTTGTTGTTGTTAGAGACAGTCCTTCAGACTCTGCATTGTGCTTTTGCAGTGTCTTTAGACATGAGTAGGCTCTCTTGTGCTGTTATCCTATGAAGCATCATTTATGGTGATAAATTAGAAGAAGCCTCATAACCCTAATGGGTGACCAGGGCATGTTTGTAGTACACGTTACGAACATGCTGCAAAAACACACTCTTCACCCTAAATAAATTGCAGCTAGAGATTACACACATTTCCATAATCTGTAACTTTACTATAGTATATAGTGCCACTGATATCAATAGGGTCAATTGATGCCATGATGTTTACATGTGAAGTTATGTAAATGTTTTAGGACTTGCAAAGACAGAGGTGGATCTAGTTTGTGTGTCCAATTTATTGTATCTACTAAGTTGTGTCTGCTGAGTTGGGCTTGGTTTGCCTAAGGGTTATGCTGATGAGGAAATTGCATTTATTTTTTGGAGAACCATAAAAATGAACTAGTCAATTGCCCTCCAGAATTTCATCCCTGAATTTTCAGAACTGTGGCACTTGCTTATATGGGACCTCAGCCTGGCCAGTCATGAGATTCACTTGTTAGAAAATTGCTCAATTTTATCATCTTGGATCAGCATTCTTCCAAGGATGCGTGAAAGAAGTGATGTTTTGCTGTCTGTACTGACAGGGATGGTAAAATAGTGTAGCTAGACAGGTAAAAGTATGCATTTAAATGCCCATAAATACAAAGTAAGTAACTTATCTAGCAAGCAGAAATTCCTTCATGCTGCAGCTGTGACATGGTGCTGCCTAAATACTTTTCCCCACAGCAGACTTTTCAGTTTTACAGTTGATAGTATATACATATATAATAATGTGTTAATGTATTATATATATTTGTTTCAAAGTCTAAAATTATATCACTCATATCTTGCTGTAGAAGTGACTAAGAACCAGCAGTTTTATTTGATTAGATTACACTAAACTGTTATGCTCATTTTAGTGAAAAATTTATCAGATGATTTCCTGAATATATCTAATTCAAACATAGGGGCTTTTTTTCATTTTTGAAGTTGTTAGTTGCATTTGTGAGTGGTTCCCACTAAATCAGATCCAAACTAAATCTACTCTTTTCCAATAAATGATTTTCTGGGTAACAATAAATTTTGAATCTGGAAGTTGGGCTTAAGATTTAGTTGCAGGACTTGATATATTTTCCTGTTAATGCAACTTGGCATTTTACAGTATTTTTTTAAGCTGTAAGAAATTGAAATATTGGAATCAAGCGAGAATATAATATAATATCATAAATAGCATCAAGCAGGGTTACAGAAAATTTATGGGTGAATTTCATGAAGCATAATAGGAGAAAAATATGTATTTTTAAATTAGTCTTTGGATTGGAAATTGAGCCAGCATTTAATGTAGTTAAATAGGGAAATATGATATGATAAAAAATACTGTTCTTCTCCTACTTAATAAATCTTGCTTTACTGATGCCCATGCGTGAGAGTCTATGTCTAGTTGTCAGTGGAGCAGTGAAGCATGTACAGTACACTGGGATGCCCTGTTCCCATGCCTGAATCTCCATATATAGCTACTGTGCTGTCCTATTCTCTTGTGGCTTCCACTCATAGGGCTTAACTTGTACTTTCTTGGCTGAATTACTTTGGCAGAGAACTGTCCTGATGGTAAACACTCAGGCAAAGACTCCTCAGTGGCAGCCACCTTCCCATTGGGCCTCATGAAAGCTGAGCATTGACCAAACTCAGTGTGAGTGAACAGATTTGCAAAAATCATGGGCAATGAATCTTCAGCCACACTTTCCTTCCCCTCCTCTCCCCCGCTTTTTTTTTTTTTTTAATTTTCCATCTCGGTGTTGGTACTAAGTAAGTCTAATTTTCTTTTCTTTTCTTGTTATTTCTGGAAACAGCTTTCAGACTTGAAAGACTGCCATGTACAGGAGATGTGTTTTGGCTCTTCTGCCTGTTGCATTCTGTGGATGATTAGATCAAACTGAGCAGCTGCCAGATGACTAATCAACTTGTTACAGAATAACTGGTCTCACTGGAGAATTAACAATGTCTTTATAGTCTCCCCTCAATGAAGTGTCTGGAATTTTCTTAGCTAACAGGATAGATCAGTTTAAGATTTTCCGACACTACTTGATATGATTTAGAGAAGTGCTCTAAAAAAACCCTCAAAATATCCCCATTCCCCCCAACACTCCCAGTGTTTGAGTCTTATAATGTTACTTCAGGGTTAAAGGCCATCATTTAAGGAATGTTGTGTTCTTCTTTACGTGCCTTTTTATGCCTCTGCATGTTAGTGGGGATGGGAATGTTAGTAAAGAAGTACACTGAAGCAATGAATGCTGGATTTTGCACTCTGGGAATTCAGAGTGCTTGGGTATAATGCACAGCTGACCGTGAATCAGATTAGCTACAGCAAATTGAAGGATCTAAAAATGCTGTCGGTCTGGGCAAGAAAATGCGTGGATTTTCCAAATCAGTAGGTCTGGTCTCTCTGCTTTCCTCTCAAGCCATCTCAAGGTTTTTGGTAAAGAGCTGCTCCTCTACTGTGATGCAGATACTCATGAGTATTCCCAAAATACTCAAAATTTGGAAGTGTTTGGAAGATGCAGATAAAAACTTGCATTTTCAGTCAAAAACATTGGCAACAATAGTGTTCTGTTCCCACTTCAGTCTATAAACCCAAGTAAAAAGATGAAATTGAATCTGACCCTAATGAATATATATGTGTATGTATATGTATACTCAGACGAGGAAAAGGTGCCCAGTAGGAAAACTTTGCAGGCACAGGCACAATGAGATCAGGAATCTGCATGCGGACAAAGTCAGTCATGGTATAAGACATGGTATTTTAAGTGAGGGCCATTAACTATTATATATATATTAACTGTTAGCTATTACAATCTGTGAATAAAGTAAAGCCTACATTATGTTAGATCTTTTAAAATATATGCTCCATTTCAAGCACAAGTCATTGCAACAGATGATGAAGTTCTTGAAGGAAATTGTATTGCCTCTGATGAACTCCCAGAAGGCTGGGCTTTTGCTATTGGTGAATTTTGGCCTTTAGACCTAAGGGAAAAAAAAAAAAGTGATTTATGTATACTGACTGAGCATATGCATAATTTAAAGTATGGGCGGGATGGGATGGTTGGAAGCATGCCACATAGAGCACTGTGGCAGTACAGTCTCAGACCTGTAGAAGTCTACAGAGCAGGGCCAAAACTTATGCAAAACTGCCCACCCTGCAGCAAAAGCAAGATGATGTGCAGAGGCTTCCTGTTGAATTTAATGTCCCATTAGCTTCTCCTGTGAGTGTTGCTGTTAGTGATACAAATTTATGAGCCCAAGAGTGGAAGATAGAGTTTGCATTTTCCCTATTCTGTAATTACTTCAGATTGGCTTCATCACACCTAACTTCAGAAGTTAAAGATTAACTGTCTAAATCCAGCCTAGCCATGCAGCTCTCCCTGTGAAGATAATGAAGAGAAAGGAGCCACTGCAGTTTCGATTCCTGATTCAATCACTGGTACAAGCTTCCCTGCCCTTCGTCGTCCTCGGGGGCACCTAGTTTCCCAAGATTTCTGTGCTGCAACGGGGTGGGTGAGTGCAGCCGATTAGGCTTGATTAACCTCACTTATTGTCTTGTTCAGTGTCCTCAAGTGCACAAGCCAATCTTCCCCTGATACCAGGACTGGAGCTGCTGTTTCTATCGACACATTAGGCTCCTTGCTTGCTTCACCTGCAAAAAGGGAGGATAGGCAAGGCAAGGAAGTAGGGAAAATCCCTTGACTGTTAGGAACATAAAAAAGGCAAAGGTTGGCATGTTCACCCGCAAATCCAGGAAATAGCTGCATGGTTTTAGCTGCACTTGTTTTTGTATTTGGGTTGATTCCAGTCATGATCTTGACCAGGAAACACATCTGATTTTGACACTTTTTTTTTTTTTTTTTTAAGCCTCTAGAGTGTAAAATAAATACTTCAAATAATGTTTATCACTGGGATACAGATCTCTGACCAAGATGATACCCACAAAATACTACTTTCTGAAAACATAGCTTAGCAGCAATTACTTGTATTTAAACACTTTCAACAGCTGCACTAATGACTTATTTTAAGTAAAACCCATATTTCACACTGGGAATCTCTGTCTCTAGCTATGCCAAAATCAAGTCACCTTACATGCCCTTTTATTTATTTATTTATTTATTTTACTCTCAGAAAGCTGTGGGAAAAAAAGAAGTACACTTTAAACTTTTCTTGTTAATAACTGGCATTGCCATTCAGAGGGCACTGTTCGCTAGCAATTTCTGATCACATCATGTATTTATTTGCTACCAATATTGACATGAGGTAAGGTAGAAAAACATTTTGTTGAATGACTGTTTTTGCATACTGAATTGTTTTTACTGCAACGGTATGAAAAGCATATTTGTTGTAGTGTTAAATTGCACTCCGGAGCTAGGGGAGACTTTAGCAGTGATCTGTATGTGAAACTCAGCCAGAGTGTGCATTTGCAAAGGTCTTTAACTCATGCTGAGCACTGACTGGACTGTAATTTGAATGTGAATGCTACAAAAAAACTCCAGACATTACTGCATGATGGTAAGATAATTAATTTTGATCTTGAGAAAGATTTAAGCATGCTCTAACCCAAATCAAACTCTGGAACATAGCAAACCTGGATTCTGACCTTCAGTCCTGAACACATTCTCATTACAGCTCATACTTTTTCACTAGAGACCACAGAGGTAGTGACTATCACTTAGGGCTTGCTTTTTCTTTTTCATCCTAAAGCTGTAGTGCAAGTAGTCACAGTGCTTCATCACGTTTCTCATTTAATTGGTGCTAGTGAATGTGAAATTGAATTGGTGGTTCATTCCTTTGACTTAATTAATAGATCTAAATAACCTTTTTTTTTTTTTTTTTTTTTTTTTTTGCCATAAAAGAGAATGCTAATACCAATATGCTACACCATAGGGGTTTAACTAAGTATTATAGGAAGAATGGCTAATTATCAATTTCTGATAATTATCTGAAACAATGTGCTACTGAATGCTGTCTGGATTATGTTTGTTTAGTTGGTTTTGGCTTTGGTTTCAATAGTAGAGGATCCAATTCTCACTTAATGTTAGTATACAATTTCAGGTAGATTGCTTCACAGATTAATGAAGAAATGATCTATAGTACCTGAGAATCAGGCTCACCATAGCTTGTGCCTTACACTCATATTTCCTTATAACACCTAATATTTACTAGTGATGCTTTTTCTTTTAACTGGTGTCATGGTTAGAGAACTGTGCTGAGTTTCTCAGCATTTGGTTCTAGAGATACTCAGTGTTGTTCTACCATTATGCATCCCCCCAACCCCTCTCCAATAAATAAATAAATAAATAAATAGAAGAACAACCAAACCAAAAAGGAAGTTTGAAAATTTAAACTGCTCCGTGGGTAATATGCTGCTCAATTTGACAAAGCTTCAAAAGATGCCAGCAGGTCATTCTGCACCATTTTAAGGATGTGATTTTTTTTTTTCCCCATTATTTTGAGGTTCAGGTGGGGTGGTAAAATCTCATCTTTATGCTATGCCCTGATTCTGAATGTTAGTTTTGGGAATCAAGGGACTGTTGGAAGTCAGAGAAGAAGGGCTACAAAGAATTCTTGCATAAAACACAAGTGTAAATAAAAGAGATGGTTGTGTCAATATTTCCTTCCATTTTATTTTATTAATTTATTCAGTCTATCAACATAATCCATGAACAGCAGACAAAAATCTTGCTTTTCTCACACACAAGTTCCAATTCTTTGTTATGACTATTCTGTATCAACAGGAAATTTGGATAAGAGAGTTGAGAGTGATCATGCAGATAAAATTTGGACCTATTCTGGATGGAATTTTGTTAAAAGTAGGCAGATGGATATGAGGAGGCTTTAAATTCATTTGAAAAGAATTCATTTTTAGTGACAGGGAAACAATTTTGTACTACATGTCTTCATATTTAATTTCCTATTCAGTGATGATGACCTGAAAGTACTCTATGGCTTTAGTGAAATCTTACTTTTGCACATCTCGGTTTCTCATATCTGGGTTTGGATTTGGTTGTTTTTTCTCTCAATTCTGAACTCTAACACTGGTGAAGCACCTTTTTCTATGGTGATGGTAGAAGCTGTACATTGAGTCCTGCCCACAACAGAATACTTGGACAACCATCTGCACCACTTGATGAATATACATGTGGAGATATACATATTTACAGCCTCAGATTAAATGGGAAATTACCTGTAATACTTATATTCTGTGCAGAGAAGAAAGGGAGTGAAAAATGAACTGCTGAAGAGAAATGTAAGGTGCAGGTACTGGGATTAGAATGAGGTCAGGAATGTCTACATTTGACTTGAACATGGGTCTGAGATGTGGGTTGCCAAAGCAAAGCAGAACACTCTGGACTGTAACGACTATATGGTCCCAAGAACTTAGATGTTAGGTTTGGTTGTCTTTTGAAGGAGCAGTCTGACAAAACTGGGGGCTGGGTGGGGCAAGGTCAGGCTTTTCTCTCTGCTCTCCGTCTGAGTGAGGTGACATGCTTTGTCACGCTGAGTTAGGTGATGTGCCCCTGGGACAATACTTGGCCTTGGGGAAGCCAGGCTGGACCGCTGACTTCCAGGCAGCCAGGATTTCACCATCTGATCTTCTGCTTCCTTTCTCATGGTTCTTTTTTTTTTTTTTTTTTTTTTTTCCTTCTGTCTGTATCTCTCAATCTGTCCAAGGCACCTAACTGAGGTGGTGCTGCACTCCTTAAGTTGTGCTCTGGAGTATGCTGCCTGCTGAGTGCTTGCGGTGCAGTGATCTGACACAACAGGGAGCTCTGAACAGAGCCCCAAGTCTCTCCTGCAATATTAATCCTAAAAACAACACCTATGTGGATGAAATTTAAAAACAAACAAACAAATGGAAAAACTATTTCCTTGATTCTGCTCAAATTCTACTTCCTGAAGGTGACAGAACATATGAAAGAGCCAACAACACATGAGAAAACAGACCTGAGAAGGAACAGAAATCTCCTTCAAAAGGAGCTTCATGTTCAGCAATTTGCTGTTTAGTTCCTGTGTGAACAATTAATCTTAAAATAAATATTTGGTCGAAGGAAATTGAGCTCCAGGTTTCATTGCTAACTAAGGTTGAATGAAAACACACACTGCCTGACATTTTCAGGCCAGTTTTTCTTTTTCACCCTTTCCATAAAAATAACTAAGACAAAGTATCTGTTACAATGACCCAGGTTTTGCCATTCAAACCTCCCTAAATTACAGGCTTTCCCTCAGAGACCATTTACAACGGAGTATATAATGCATGGCTGTGTTCTACCCTACCACTCTTTGAATTCACTATAACTTGTCATTACTACTCTGAACTGTAGTGGTCTGGTTCAAAGGCTTTTCTATAAATAAATATCTTCCTGGCTGGGCAGATGACAGTCCCTACCAGCAGCTCCTGTGTTATCGGTTCTCCAATTTTCAGCTTTTCATCTAGGCATGGCCTGGCGTTTCTTTGAAAAGTCTGTGAATGGCTAGCAGTTGCAAGGTCTTGCAAAACCTGATTGGGACAGGGCTGGAAATCAATAGTGTTATTACACTGCTGGTTCTTGTCCTGTTTATTATTTCATTGGTGGTATTTTTTTTTCAGCTTTTGTTATCTACACTTGTAGAGTTGTACTTATTCTTAAGGGATAGGGGAGGAGAGGGGGCATGTTTTTTCTGCTTGGGACACAAAGGTTGTAATGCTATGTTTGTACTGTTGTGGGTTGCCCAATCAAAATTAATGGAGATGCTCTCATTGGCTATAACAACTCTAAGGCACTACCTTAATAGCTGGTAGATGCCATCATATCTTGGCTACATTCTGGATTAACCTGTACATGTGTGTACATAACCCCTGGATAATGGTAAAAAGCGTGGCCAAGGAGCATATAAAGTAAATGTTGCTCTGCCATGCCCCAGCAGGCAGCAGAGCCCTCTGCCTTCTTTGCCTGTTAGCTCCACCTCGAGCAAGAGCTCGGCCACCCTTGAGGGCCTCTTCCAGTGGCAAATTAGGTGTCTGCTCCCTTGTTCTGGCTGAAATTATGCCCTCTCCTGAGCCTCTGGGGCTGTCTTTGGATAAAACATAATTGGTGCCCCTAAACTAGCAAAGATAAGTGGAACAAAATGCCACTTATTGAACAAATTGACCTGGGCAATCCAGTTAGACCGCAGGGTCTGCAGGGAAGAGGCTCTCTTGTGCTGTGTGTAGTAACTGGTGGAACGGGCTTGTGATTCCTCCAGGCTTCTTGGCACAGTAATACACATAATAAACGGATATAAAAGTATAAAGTGTATGGCACTTTTGGTGAGCAGTACTTTCCATTTTCAAGGCACTGTGAGAGAAAAAACAACCCAATTTCTCCTTTAAGTGCTAACTAGCAACAGTGTTCACCCCATGGGTCCATAAACTGTGAGCTGGCTCTCCAAAAGACTATCAGATTTAAGTATTGAGAGATTCCTGAAAAAAAAAGTAGTATTTTATCTGTTTTTTTTTTTTTTTTTTTTTTTCCACATTCTAATTTTTAGGCTTTCTTTTTTCAAGATTTTGTCTGAAATGTTGGGGAGGAGGAAGGGGAAGCCAAAAATGTTTCTTATAGTTGTGTAACTCCACAGGCTGAGTCTTTATTGAAGCATAAGATATGGCAATTAATGAGAAATAGAAGCCACATTGTAGCTGGGGAAAGAATACAGTACTGCCAGCTGTATGAGATCAAAACTCATGACGCATATCCTAAGAAATCATTTAGCTTTAAGATTTCATGAGAATCAACCTATTTTTTATCTTTTTTTTTTTTTAATTGCCTCGAGGTTTCTGCACTCACTTCAGATTTTCAAGTGTCTTTCCAAAACCAAGAAAGCTGGCAATTTACCTCTTTATAGTGAAAGACAATTCCAGTAGAGGGTGCTTCATGAAAAACACTCAATATTGCAAAAGTTAGTGGCACTGAGATCACCATGATTTGGTGGCTTCAGGCTGCTAACATTGGGCCTCTTTTCCTGTAAATCATACTGCCTTTCAAGCTGTTATGAAAGAATATCATGGAAAAAACCTAGTCTTTCTTAAAAACAAGTTATTGCTTCAAAGGATGCTAAGAAAAACCTTATATACTGCAAATCTTTAGCAGGCTAGACAGAAACTGTCAGATTGACACTGCAGTTCAATGAGAGAGACAAAAACTCTGTGGGTATTTTTTAATTGAACTTTGAGCAGTATATTTCTCTTTTGGATTTTAGCAGGCTGTTTTTTTTGTTTGTTTGTTTTGTTTTGTTTTGTTTTAAATTCCAAGTAGGAACTTATAGCTAGTGACATCAACTTCTAACATAGTAACTACTGTACTTCACTTTGGCTTGTATTGCTCCAGTGATGTTGCATAAACTACTACAGGGGAGGCAGCTTCCAAAGAATGGGAGATTTTAGCTGCCCCTAAATTACTGGAAATCTTGTGCTTATATGCCATAATAAAAGGGTATGCATGCAGGAGATGTATCTGCAATTGCAATCTGCTGCAATTATAGCAGATATGACTACACCAGGCAACCAATTTAAGTGAATGGCATTCAAAACATGAAGCCAGACTGTCCGTGGGGAATTTGATCTCTTTTATTCTGTAAGGACTAGTTTTCCCAGACGTCCACTGCCCTCCCCTCTCCCTCTCCTCTGGTATTTCTTTTTGATCTTGGTGAACCTGTCCCAGCTTGGAGATGAAATTTAAACCTAAGGACTTGACCACTTGTGGTCATTGAAAATCACAAGGCATTTGTAGTAAGAGCAGGGTTCCAGCTCTGGCGTCATGGACATATTTTGCTGTGAGTAGCTGTGCTTGGGGCTCCCATGGGACACCCTTCCAGATCAGGGCTCTCCAAGTCACCTCTGCCCCTTGCTGTAACCTAACAGGCCCAGTTGACACAATTATTGACAAAAGGTTGTCCCTGTGTCAGTGTACATCCTGTGCTCATAGCCACTGACATTTCCAGTTCTGCAGGAAGGAAAGGATCTCCAGTTCTTACAAGCTCCTTAAAGAAACTTTAATTTCAATAACCTTGACCAGAGCCTGTATTCAACAAATAGCATGATATTTTGTGACTAGGTTACCAGCAAAATATTTTTTTACAGTATTGACACAGCCTGAAAGCCTCAATATTTGAACATGACAGTGTTTCTGAAAAGTGGCTTTGTGATTGTTTTACATTTTTAACGTTACGAATGAGGTGTGATGTGCTGTTTTTTTCTGCTTATTTTACCTTTGTTTTATACATGAACAAAAATATTTCACTGTGGCCTGTCTGCATTGATGAGTCTCTGGAAAAATGGATTTTTTTGACACAGAAAACTTCTAAAATTACTAACTGCATATGGCAACCATAACCATTGTTAGTTTTGAATATTTTAAACACAATACTCTGCTATAATTAAAAATAAATAAAAAAATCACAGTTTTTAAACCACTTATGAAGATTTGATTTCTTATGTTAAAGAAATTATCATGTTTTAAGTTGTGAATGAGGATAGAGAAAGAAAGAAAGAAAGAAAAAGAAAGAAAGAAAGGCTTGAAAGAATGTATGTTTTGACAGACATCTACATATAATTCAGAAATACTCGACAGCATTTTGTTCAAATTTCCAGAAATGTCTCTGGTCTGGGACCAGATTTAAAGAATTTCAGTCTCCAAAATAAATTGTTTTTCCAGAATGTTATGAGTATGTGAAAAAAAGAGGTTATTTTAACAGTCACTGTCAATGAGAAAAAGCTAAAATATATTGGTCCCTTAAGGGGAAAAAAGTCATATACTACATGGTTTTGCTATTTCATTTAACAGATGCTAGGAAGGTGTTGCAACTCTGTATATTTCTTCCTTCCTTAGAGCTTTTTTTTTCCTTTTCTCTGATTTTTTTACTATTATTAGTTTTTATTGCATGATTATATTTTCATTACTGAAATTTCCTGCTTGAATGGTGACAAAAAAGCCAAAATTTGCTTGGCAGTTACCAAACTATTTGATCTCTTGATGGAGAAGGACAGAACAAATAGTAGTTCCAGGCTGGAGATATATTGCTCATATCCTTGCACTACTTCCCTTATGAATTATTCTCTCTTCAATACCATGGTGTGTGAAGAATTTCAGACTTTTCCTACTTTGAATTGTACCTTTTTTATTTTTTTCTTGTGAAACATACAGTTTCTAGGTAAACCTTGCCATGTCATTCCCTTCACTTTGCATTTGCGTTTTTGTCTCTTCTGGGTAAAATGATCTCCAGTGAGATCAAAGACAAGTTCAGTAGCTCAGAGAAAAAGGAGCACTCCCCATTTATTTTCTCCCATGTTTATTTTTCTGCCAGCACTCTTTGAAAGTGGCCCTTTTTGCCAAGGCTACAATTTTGCTAAATGAATTAGCGTTAATATTATGTCTTGTTTGTTTGCACAAGTGGAATATGAAAGATGGGAAATAGTGAAGTGAAATCAAAGCAGGAGATAAACAGAACAATATCAAGAAAAATGTGGCTGAAGTATGTGCCAGAAACCTTACAACCATTCAGCAGTGGGGTGGCTCTCAAAAATCTTCCCGATGGACCTGCCGAGATGCATGATCTCTTAGTGGGTCTGTGGCATCTTTTAAGACTGCCTCACATGCTATGTAGCTCGCACAGGAATGGTGCATGAAGTATGCACTGAGTATGTTAATCAGAAGCCAGTCAGCCTTCCCTCAAGTTGTGGGTCAAGATATGTCTTCCTGAGAGGATAGAAAGAAGAATATGATGTACTGAGCTGAGTGTGGCCAGGCCACCTTCAGGCCTTTGTTCCAGACCTTAGTGTCTCCCTGCAGAAATACTTGTGGTGCTCCAGATTCTACAGAGAGGGTTTTGAGAAAGAAGCTCTGCTGATCATAGTGTCATCAATGTGGTTACACTGCTTAGGCTGGAGAGTGATGGGTGGTGAATCAGGCCTCTCGGATTATACCTAGAGCTATGTGAGAGAGCAGGATGGGGACCAAGAAGCGCATGTGCATCTGATTCTGTTCCTCAATGGGATGCTGAAGGAGCTGAATTTGCTTCTGAAGGGCTTGCTGCCAGCTGCTGTTTAATGTGCTTCAGTGAGACTGTGAAAGTTGCAAAAGCTTGGACCACTTCAGTTAGGTCCTCATCCTTCATTCTGTTGCTAGCCAGAAAGTAATAAATTAGACATGGCTAAAGATGGGATTAGATGACAACTGAGAACAGGAATTCTTTAGGATCCTTTGAAAGCTTAAAAGTATGTTAGTTCCTTCTGAGGACGACAAAAAGAGCTCATCACTTTTTAAGTCCTAAAAGCCTGCCAAGTAGCTGGCATAAACTACGTTTCCTCAGTGTGGTAACTAGCCGAAAACCTCAGACTCGTACAAAAAATGCAAGGTGGGCTAGTCCAGCCTCCTGCTTAAGGCAAGAGATGGCTCAGGGCCATGCTGAGTCCAGTTTTGAAAATCCCTGGGGATGGAGACTACACAGCCTCTCTGGGCAGCCAGCCACTGTGCTTGACCACCCTCGCTGTGAGGACTGTGTTCAGTCAGAATTGTTTAATAACTGGAAAATGTATTTCTCAACTAAAGAACTTTTATGTAAAATGCCCTCTTTCGAAATGTGACATTTTCTCAGAAAATTAGTTTATTAAAAGAGTCAAACACAACTATATTTTAATCCAGTGGACATCTCCTGGGAGTGAATGTTAAATGGATTTACACTTCCATTTTCTTCTAGGCAACAAGTTTTCTGGTCATGCTACATCACCCTTGCTGCAATTCTTACTGTATATATACTCCCCTTGTTGTAGGGGAGAAAATGGTTTATGATGCTGAAGGACCTGACCCTAGGTGGAAATGGGAATGCAAAACACTCAGTAACAATCCTCATATGAACTTCTGGTACCATTGCGAATTCAGCTAATTTGATTGTTGGCCTATATGTGAAAGTGTGTATATCCATATATGCGTGTATATACATGGAAGCACAGACACATATCTGGGGATTCATACACACATTTACATATATACACACACATATATGTTCATGCATGTGTGGAAACATATATACACATATATTACATATATAAAATGAAAAACCAGTTTGCAGCTGGCTGCAAGGAGAAATTCTGTTTTCTGACCTTTAGCGTTATATTCCCTACAACCTAATTATCTGACTTGATGCAG
Organism: Cygnus atratus; assembly: GCF_013377495.2. Taxonomy (NCBI): domain Eukaryota; kingdom Metazoa; phylum Chordata; class Aves; order Anseriformes; family Anatidae; genus Cygnus; species Cygnus atratus. The sequence goes on along the minus strand of NC_066364.1, from coordinate 36,184,116 downwards.
TGATACAGCCCATATTTCCTGACAAACCTGTTACAGCTTTGGGCCTAGCTATTCCAGGATAGCTTAGTCTGTGCAGTAAAGATGCCTTGGGCAGACCCTGAAGACACAGAGACCACAGCCAGTGTCACCTCTCTGCTGCAGGAGAGGACGTGTGGGGCCCCAGGTGATGGAGCCATGGCTAGGCAGCACAGTGCTCCCCAGGCTAGGGTGAGACTGCCTCTTTCTCATCGTCAGCATGGGGGCTGGGAGAGATGCTTTGGGTGTGAATCACCTCAGCAGGAGCCACCAGCTAAAGGGAATGTATTCAGAGAGGAGCCACATAATAATTAGAGGTGTGAGTGAAATGACTTTGTGCAAAGAAATACAGAAAATATAGATATCTTTTGTGTCCAATTTAGAAGCGTGCGGTGGCATAAGAGATTATAAATAGGAGCACTGGGATGGAAACAGAAGGGTACTGGGCCGAAGAGGCTCCTGGTGCTGAGCACTGCTGCCTCAAGCATGAAGGCCTGTGGCCTCTGGCTTGGCAGCTGACTCCTGATTAAGGTGGAAACCTGTCTTGAGGAAAGGAGGACAGGACCTTGCATGGTGCTGTGCAGAGAACAGTTCTGTGCTGGAAGGAGGGAGATGTGCATGTTGGGGCTTCTTCCTGCTTTCATTTCTTCTCTTGGTTGCACAATAGCTACTGGAGCTTCCTGACCACCACTCTGAAACTGTAATACATTATTGACTGAAGAACAGTAGAACAGTGATAGCATCACTATTTCCTAAGAAGACTTATGCAAATTGTATTGGCTCCATCTGATAAAAAAAATGAGCATATATAATTTCTTCCCATATCTTTCCATTGTTTCAGCTAGAGTGCATGTGCCACTAGTGGACACTAGTGTTGAAGCCCTTACTACCTATAACTTGATATCAAATGCTGTCCTCCTCTTCAAGCTTTGCAAAATGGAAACAAGTTCTGATTTGTCATCAGTTGATAGCTCAATTTGAAGTGGAATAAATTATATTGAATAAGGACTGCTTACATTGTGAACAACACCGTCTATTCTAGGTTTTCAAAATTTTTTGATAGTCTGTTTCAAATAGTAATTTAGATTAACTGTCTTTACTCTTCCCACCTAGGTAAATCCTTTCATAAGGCTAATGGAACCTCATCCCTTGATCTGAGTACGGTTGCAACTTTATTTCACATAACCTGCAGCCATATAATATCATAGTAGCCCAGGGAAGGTAAGCTGATATTATTTTTTTTTCTGATATATTGAAATGTTAAAAGAAGTTCCTCACCTCTGACTAAAAGGACAGACAGTAACTTTCTGTAAAACTTGTTACCGATGACATGAAACAGTATTGGTACTTGTCAGGAAAGCTGCTACAGTTTAATTTCTGTGGTTGGAATTATAATCCAAGGGCAAAATTTTGTGTTTCTAATGGGAATTAATGCTGTATAACTAGGAGCAGCAGGTGGTCCCCTAACAGCAGAATCCAGACTATCGTTTTTTAGATTTATATAGTCTTTTATGCCTATCCCAAATGCTGGCTGCTAGTTGTTTCTGTTGCTGTTGTTGCTTAATGTTGTCTATGAATTCAAAATGTTTCTTACTGGGTACTTGACAGCAGTAACCTAGATAAATATTTTCATTTATATAAACAGGGTCTTAACATTTCAGAAACTGTAGTAAATAGTCTCAAATCCCAGAAGCCATCTAGACATTGCAAGAATTACATTGGTTTTAGAAAAAGATTGATGTACTGTATTATTTCATTGGTCACAGTCCAAGACAACAGGGTGGACTGATGAAAGAGATGCTTAACACATGCCGGGTTTCTGTTTTTCTTTTCTTTTCTTTTCTTTTCTTTTCTTTTCTTTTCTTTTCTTTTCTTTTCTTTTCTTTTCTTTTCTCTTCTCTTCTCTTCTCTTCTCTTCTCTTCTCTTCTCTTCTTTTTTTTTCTTTTTTTTTTCTTCTTTTTTATTTTTTTTTTATTTTTTTTCCCCTGTGTTAATAGATGAATTACCATTGTTTTTTCAAATTGTTATGTACCCTTATGCAATGAAAGATAATCTAACTGGACAGGAGCAAAGAGTGGAGACCAACTGGCTTTTAAAAGCAAACGCAAAGCCAAGAAACCTCTCCATAATTGCCACGAAGTACTGAAAAGAAACTAAATTACTTTCTATGGACTTGAAAGCACAAGTGCTGGTATTATATTAAAAATAGATGCCCCTCATTGTTCAATAAGCTTGCATGTGAGCTGCTGCAGTCCTCTGCATTTACTTTGCTGTACGTGCTCTTCGTAGTGGAAATGTTCTCCTGTAAGCCCACTTGGACTTGGACAGGTTCTTCACCCATGCAATGCTGCAGCCCAGGCCTGTGCCAAAAACAACTGGACTCCACACATTTCAGAGAGGCTAAAACTAACAAAAAATACACTAAATATGATGAGGGTTGTTTGCATTTGTTCTCTGTAGCAAGTATCTTTTAAGATCAAAGAAGAACGAGACCCTTTCTGCGTGCAGCCACTTTGATTCCCAGTATTTATCTTTGTTTCAAAAAAGCACGTGTATGTGAATAGAACCAGAGGCCAGACAAGACCCTGGGTCACCTCTGAGGTGACCCTTCTTTGTTGCTTATTCAGCCACCTCCTGCTCACTGCATAGCCTGAAGCCGTGTAGATATTGAGGTTTAGGTGGAGTAGAAGTGGCTGGATATTTATCTAGAGCAGATTCACTGACATGCTGTTTTCCAGGGTTATTATACCAGCCTAAAAAAGCATGTAATGAGTGCAACAGGGTGAACATCCACTACTCTTGATATTGGCTTCCTTACCAAAGAGAAATCCAGTATTCAGACATCAACTACCATTGCCTCTGCATTTATTTTCCAGACCTTGTGCCCTGTGTATATTTTGCAGCCACAGCATGAGTGTGTGTTGGAGCAGAGTGCTCTGAGTGATTGCATTGTTTCTGGGATCTGTTTATATCGAATCTCAACAACTAATCCTTCTAATCCTCAAACAATTATTTAAGCTAATACTGTCGCTGTTCAGAATTAGCTGACAGCATTTGTGTAGTTCACACAATTTAAATCACTGTTGTCTTATTATGAGTCTCCCATATGGCCAAATGACTTGTCTCCATATGAACACATTACAAATTGCCTCTAAAGATGGGTCTGCAAACACATGCACATATATGCAGTCATCTGTGCACGTGGCTGTTTCACATGTTTACATTATAATTTAGAACTGACTAATGGTGAAACTGGCTGCTCGGGGCTTGGACTGGCGTACGCTTCGCTGGGTTAGAAACTGGCTGGATAGCCGGGCCCAGAGAGTTGTGGTGAATGGAGTCAAATCTGGTTGGAGGCTGGTCACAAGTGGTGTCCCCCAGGGCTCGGTACTGGGGCCGGTCCTCTTTAATATCTTTATCGATGATCTGGATGAGGGCGTCCAGTGCACCCTCAGTAAGTTTGCAGATGACACCAAGCTAAGTGCGTGTGTCGATCTGCTCGAGGGCAGGAAGGCTCTGCAGGAGGATCTGGATAGGCTGGACCGATGGGCTGAGGTCAACTGTATGAAGTTCAACAAGGCCAAGTGCCGGGTCCTGCACCTGGGGCGCAACAACCCCAAGCAGCGCTACAGGCTGGGAGATGAGTGGTTGGAAAGCTGCCTGGCCGAGAAGGACCTGGGAGTATTGGTTGATAGTCGGCTGAATATGAGCCAGCAGTGTGCTCAGGTGGCCAAGAAGGCCAACAGCATCCTGGCCTGTATAAGAAGCAGTGTGGCCAGCAGGTCTAGGGAGGTGATTGTCCCCCTGTACTCGGCTCTGGTGAGGCCGCACCTCGAGTACTGTGTTCAGTTTTGGGCCCCTCGCTACAGGAAGGACATGGACGTGCTCGAGCGAGTCCAGAGAAGGGCGACCAAGCTGGTGAGGGGTCTGGAGAACAAGTCTTACGAGGAGCGGCTGAGGGAGCTGGGCTTGTTCAGCCTGGAGAAGAGGAGGTTCAGGGGCGACCTTATCGCTCTCTACAGTTACCTTAAAGGAAGCTGTAGTGAGGTGGGGGTTGGTGTGTTCTCCCACGTGCCTGGTGACAGGACGAGGGGGAATGGGCGAAAGTTGCGACAGGGGAGTTTTAGGTTGGATGTTAGGAAGTACTTCTTTACCGAAAGGGTTATTAAGCATTGGAACGGGCTGCCCAGGGAGGTGGTGGAGTCGCCATCCCTGGAGGTCTTTAAAAGACGTTTAGATGTAGAGCTTAGTGATATGGTTTAGTGGAGTACTTAGTGTTAGGTCGGAGGTTGGACTCGATGATCTTGAGGTCTCTTCCAACCTAGAAATCTGTGTCTGTGTCTGTGTCTGTGTTTGGAGTTCAGCTTGGGGCATCCAAAAGTTTATTTTCAGAAGGGACAGATTGCCCTATGAAAATCAAAGTCCCCTGAAAGGGATTTTGCAGCCAGGTTGGTCATCTCTAGAAATCTAGGGCAGATTTCTGTACAGCCAGAGGTCCTTCTGTGCTTTGCCATGGGCCAGGAGCTGGTATTAAGCAGGGACCTTTAAGAGTTAGAGTTGTCTCAGATCTTCTCTTCCTAGTGGGTAGATGTTCATTAGCTGGCCTTTATTAGTTATGAGGGAATTACAGGTCTCAGGACTACCATTTTATAGATTACATATTTTGCCAGCAGAAAGAAGAAACATGCCTTTCTCTTTGCTTTTTTAATCTGTAATGTTAAAATAACGACTACTGACCTAAATTTCCTGCAGTCTCTTTTGCAGGAGGTGTTTCTCTGTGCTTCATTTCCTCTCTCTTTATGGGAATGTGGCAATTTCTGCTGTCGCCTGCAGAAAATCCTACCTCCCAATTATCATTTCACTGGGTTGAAGCTGCAGCTTGTTAGTTAGCTCCCAAACAGGCTTGCATCCAACCATGAGCATGTAGCTTCTCCCAGAGCTGCCAGACTTTCAGATTCCCCAATTTTATCTGGGCTTTATGCACCTGCAAAAACGTTCAGTCGATATAATTAGGACTTTGCTGAGTATTCTGTGACTACTGCAGGATTTTCAAGAGATTGACTGTCCAGGTACTATCAGTTTATGTCTGTGTTAAAATGCTAGGAAATAAGACAAGAAATGCCCCACTGCTCTCTATCCTTGCATTTGTCACTGTCTCCAGCTAGAAATGGAGCATAGACCCAATTGCAAAGTTACACTAGTACAACTTGGTGGTGACAACGCTGCTGAGTACACTTCATGGAGTATAATCTGTTTTTCACAGAGTAATTTCCATTAAATTCAATTTCCTGTGTCATTATATTGTAAAGAGATAGAAATCTACTTATTCACAAATTGCTTTGAAGTATCTGAGTGCAGAGGCAGTGAATTACACTCATTTGATTGCTAGAGCCTAGCAGAGAGAGAAGCCCCTTATTTGTGCTTTAAAAACATTTTTATTGGTTTTATTTTATATAGCACTCCTTCAAGGTATCTGGCATACTGTGCAATGTAAACCAGTAAAATAAATATTTAAGCAGAGTTAGCCTAGGTGGGACAAGGAAAACTATAATTAAGTACAGAAAAGGAACAAAGAGAGGATGAACTGTTTCAAAGACAGGAGCAGGGATTAGGGCCTAGGAAGGCCCTACACTGAGTTTTTGCAAGTAAAGTAGCACTGTGCTTCTACACCTAGATGTCAGTGTCTGTGCTTAGTGTGCAGCCGGGACAACAATTCTCCATGGCTGAAAGGGAGCCTGAGCAAAGAACAATATTTTATGGCCGGTCATCTGTTTGCACATGCCAGCAGCCGTGTTGAAAGAGTGCTCTGTTGGTGTCTCCACACTAGGTGAGGCAGGGCTGAGCAGCAATCCTGGCTCCTCTGCAAACCAGCAAGGAAGTGGAAAGTGAAAGTGCCCATGGCTGCCCTACACCAGAGAGCAGGAGGTGGCTGCTGAGCACTTTCATTTCCCGAGGTTTTCTTACTGGACATGTGCACAAGGAAAGGCAACTGGGTAATTTTCGATGCCGGCCGTATTTTCTCCAGCCTGTTTTTGTGGCACAGTTTGTTCCACTGCCTGATCTGACAAAGGGCTACCAATCAGGCTTAGGAGACAGCATGCTGAAGTGTAGGAATGCATCTGGGAATGGTAAAATGCTTTTCAGCTTGAGGCTGTTGTGTTAGTTCAGAGATGTGCTGGTGCCTTATATTCCCAGCATTCGTTATCTATCAGTGTCAGACAAATATTCAGAAAGGCCTCTTGGGTTTGCTGTCTAGCTAACATACCACACATACAGCTCGAGCAATCTATGATCTGCTGAAACCGGCTCTCTGACCATCCATTGTACTGCTCCCCACCAAAATACTGAAATACCGATTCAGAAACGTCAGAGCTAAACTGCCATGTTGCTCAACCAGGCTACATTACATAGATTTCTCTGGCTTTTTTTTTTTTTTTTTTAAGAACTATTTGTCAGGCAGAATTATCTATTGGGCATTTTGGAATTATCCAGACTGATATTTGTAATGGAGAGAGAAAAAGGGGAGTTAATTTATGGCAGCAAAGATTACTTGTGAAGGGGCTCTGCTGCTCTGCATACAGAAATTGCCTATCCGTTCCAAAAGAAATTATGCCAACTACAGTCAAAATGTTTGTACATTTACTGAAGTGTGTGGACTTTCTTTAAGACCAAATTATCTCATCATTCTGATTTCTACAGTGTCAGTATATTTCGGAAAGAAAATTATTTGAGACACCCTGGCCTTCTGATCCCTGTCACAAACTGCATGGCTATGACAAGGGGAAAATGTTGGAGAGGTGCTGCCTAGAAGGCACCAAAAAGGTCATTGCATGAGGAGAACTGGAACTCCCTGATAAATTTTAATTTTTTCTTTATTGCTTTGCTTATACAAGAGGCACCTCAACCATGGACTGAAGGCGTGTTGCCTCCAGTGCATGGCAACACCATAGGATCTTTCTACATTGGGATGGAAGGAGTTTAAGTAATTTGTTAAGACACAGAGACCAAACTCATCAATAGCCAGAGCTTTGAGCTTATGTGAAACATGTGAAAGCACACCAAAGCCTCCTCTCTGTCTGGTGGGGAGCAGGAACCTGTGGTCTCCAACACTGAAGTTCAGGGCTCCTGGTACCAGACTATTGCCCTGGTCCAGGTGGTTTGTTCTCTCTTTTCTGACCAGAAGAGCCACCTTGAAACTCCCTTCACTTTTGAAACTGGGGCACACAGCTTCTGATGAGATAACCCTTTGTGAGCTCATTCTCTGCCAGCTCAGCTGGTGAACACAACTTACCCTATGAAGACAGTTCATCCCTGCGCCTTGAGAAGATCCTCACACTCTGTGCTGAATGCTTGCTTGATAAAATCTCCCAGGAAACAGTAGGAGTTTGGACTGAGTGAGGTTTCTAGGATTAAGCCAAAAATAAATGAAGTTCGTTGCCTTGTAGTCATACGCAATTTCTCTGATCATTGTAAAAACAAAAGTTAAGAATAAAGCTGAGAAAGAATAGGACAATAAATTATCATAACAGTATACAGAAAAAAATCAAGTGTTCAGATTTCCATTGCAAAACTGCTCTTATGCTAGTGTTTTCACAATGGATCAGCCTGAAGCTTGGCTCTGAATGGGAAAATGTGCCCCATCAAGCAAAAGAGCTTCTACTTTGCATGCTTGTTTGTTAAACCTGGGAAGCAGGGGAGCCTAAAGCCTTAATTAATGTCACTTGTGATATTAAGAGGCAAATAATAGAGCAGCAAGTCAAATTGCGAAAGTGAAGACAAAAAGGCAACGGGGAGCATTAAAACAGTTGTGTCAGTTTCTATGGATTTTAATGAGACTCACAGGCAATGCTTTTAAAAACCAGGGGAAGGAGAAAGCACTTTTTGGTTTGTTTGTGGAGTCTTGGGCTAATTGTCCCATGTAAACAGTTCATTTGATAGCAGTGGAAGTGAGGTCTATTAAGTTGTTCAACAAGTTCAGTGATGAATTTATTGCACTGTTTGTTTTAAACAGATCTGCATGTTTCAAACAAAATACTTTCACATTTGAGATCCTTCCTTTCCAAACCATCCAAGATTCAGCTGTTTCCTTGCATATTTAAAATTCAGCTGAGTTTTGTTGAAAAGTTTATGAGCTCTTCTTCTGTTCTCTGAATAAAGCAGAGCATTTGAATGAGAACTGCGGTTTTCGACTTAGCCTGAGTCTTTATCGTAAAGATTTAGCGCAGTCAATGCAGAACTATGAACCCTGGAACACAAAAGTGATGAGGTTCTCACAGCACAGGGTGCTTCCTCATTTCTGACCTTTCTGTCATTGAGTCAGACACAGTATTTGCCAAGCAGGGCTTAGTTCAGGTCAAACACAGCCACAGCTTTGGGTGAAGAAATGGCAAAGTCCATATTTCCAGTTCACAGGCTATTGTCTACCTGATGGCTTGTGATCCACTAAACAAACCATATAATCTATCTCCATTTCCCAGTTTGAAAAACAAAAAAGAAACCAAACCAAACCAAACCAAACCAACCAACCAACCAAAGAAACAAACAAAAAAACACAAAAACTAAAAACAAAGGTACAAACAGTCTGGGCTTCACCGGAAGCTCTCCAGCTGCCTGTGAATTTGGATCTTGCAGGAAGTTAATGGGATTACCCAAGCGATGAGGAGAATACCCACATGGGAAAAGCTTTAGGAGGGCTATCCCTTAACTCGTAAATGCCATCCTGCATGTACGTCTCGAGTGATGCAGCTTTTATTACTGCTTCTCAACTGTCCTGTGCTGTTAGACTAAACAGGCTATTCTTGGAGTAAAGAAGTGCCTAAAAAAGCAGTGTTTTTTACTTCAGCCATATTTTTACTCCTTGGCTGTGTTGGAGCACTGATGTAGTGTCAGTCTTGGAATCCCGCTAAGCGGAAGCAGTTGTCCTCTTATTTGCCCCTGGACATCTGGTCACACTGGCTACAGCTGTAGATTTGGCATGCACAGCAAATTCTCAGGCTGAAATGTACGTTGTTTATTTTAATATTTTAAAAAGTAAAACTTTGTCACTGAAATACTCTAGAAATTAAGAGAGAAATGTGTATTTTTCCTCAAGAGTCAGCATGAAACATATTGGAAAATAAAGGTAAAAAAAATTGTTTACCTGACAGATAACTATGTTTTGTATGAGTAAAGTAAGAATGAATTGGAAATTTACCCAGGTATAAGTATTCCCATATTAAGGAATCTCCTTATGCTCTGATGTTAAAAAGCAAAATAGAGGAGTGTCTGATTTGTTGTCTGAGAGCAGTGTATTGTTCTCTGTGGTACAAGCATGGCCGTGAATTTTGCTGTGAACACGGTTTTCTTTCAAATCTGTGAAGTGCTAGGGTATTAGCATGTAAAAGCAAATATTAGTGCTTTAGATAGATGGATCTAGCTATTTAATAAGTTTCTGTTGTGCAAATATCTGGGTTACATGGGATTTTAAGTATTTTTTTTGTACATTTTCTTTCTTAAGTAATGCAGTAGGAACCAAGTGTTCTGGTAGTATTACACAAATGTAAACTAATACAAAGACTGTATCATGAGCTAAAACTGACAGACACCTGGGTTTGGTCTGGGCAGCCTGTGTTTCAGTGCATTTCTGGGTGACTGCCAGGTGTCAAAGGTGGAAAGCAATGCGGCCCACTAACAAGGCATCCGTACTGCAAGCACAGCCCAGATGTCACTTCACTCCACTCTGGATGTCACTCCAGCCCTTCTTCCCAGATGCGGAGGGGACAAATCACTGCTTGAGGCTTGGCTGAAGCAAGGCTCCTCACAGAGAGGCCAGGGTTGCAGTTACATTCCCTGTGAGTTTACTCAGATTACTGGTGGATACCCGTTATCTCACGGAACCGGTCAACATCATTAATGCTCAAGTCTACAGGGAAGCAAACACGTAGTTGACTAAACTCGGGGGCCAGAGGAGATTAAACCTCCAACATCCTCCAAATTCGTATCTTGGCTACAATTCCATGGCACAGACCCAGCCTCCAAGCAGACAAACAGATGAACAACCCAGGTGTCCGTCCAGTCCCCTTCTTTTCTACCATTAGATACAGCTGCTGCTCTTGCTACTGCCCGCAGCATCAGCATGGACACAGAGAGAGTAAATAAGGGATAAAGATATGGAGAATAACTAAGATACAATGGTTGTTGTATTGAATGATCTGATTTCCAAGGTTTCTCAGGGAAGATGAGGCTGCATTGTAGCAGAAGGTAGCACGGTAAAAGAAATAGGGGAGGCTTGGCAGGAATATCCTCTTCAAATAGTGAGTTGTGCAGGTTTTGTAGTACGTCTAATTTCTTTAAGCAGTGGTGTCCCTTTGATAAGCCTTCATTGCCTGCTTTAAAATTGTTTCAGAAAACCAAAATAAACAGTCTCCAGAGTGAGTGGTTTCATTCTTCTGGATCCCGGGGAACGCAGGGAGAAAGTGAAGGGCTTGGCTGTGACTCATGGGCTGAGGTGCTGCTGGCCAGGCATGGGCCTCATGTCGGCCCCGAGCCCTGGTGTGTGGCTGTTCTGCATCGCTTTTCAACCAAGAAACCCAAAAGAATCCTCAGCCAGACTCCACAGCCATGGGCTGGATGAAGAACTTGTCTGTCTGCCTAAGATCTAACCATGTAACAGACTCTAGGGTACATCCCTCTCCAAGCTGATAAGGTCACTATTTGATATTTTTTTCCATTTTTTGCAGGGGATTACCCATACTATTAAGCAAAATACACAACAGCCAACATATTTACTATAAACCTATAGTAAAGGTTTATAGTAAACCTATAGTAAACCTATAGTAAAGGTTTATAGTAAACCTATAAACCTAATTATAGCTTTGCTTAGACCACCTGAAGCATGCAATAATTGCCCTGAAGTGCATTTCCTGGTGAACCACCTCCTGCTTTTATAAAATATAAAATACTTATGAAGGGAAAAAAAATTTAAAAAAGAAAAAAAAAACATAAGAAAATGGTCAATAAGATTCATTTTTGTGCTGGCACTCCTTAATATAACAATTTGCCATTCTGACAGCCAGCCCAAAAGCTTCAGTTCCATGGAGAAACTTTGCAGGCATTTTAGCTTATATGGTTCAAGACAGAGCACTTTGATTTCTACTTCACAGCTCCTTTTTTTTTTTTTTTAACAAAAAGATATAATGCAGACACGTGGTACTACAACCTTCATTCTGACTGTCTCTGTTTTGGCATTCAGTTTGATTTATGTGTTGTCCTTTGCCATCTGTAAAGCATGTTGTTTCCTTTACACACATATGCACATTACAGAAAGTAGAAGGATGAAGTATCGTTCAGTGAGGCAGGATGTCAAGGCACAGTAAACACTGAAAAAAAAAAAAAAAAAAAAGGGAAAAGCCTTAGCAGAATAGAAGCAAGAAGTGTTGTTTTCTTCTTCTCTTCTTTTTTTTTTTTTCTTTCTTTCTTATTTTCTTTTTTCATCTTTGGTGACAATAAAGGGCTTTGACATATGGCCTCTCTCTGTGGGAACAAAAATACTTAGCCTGAAAAATCCCATAGAGGCCTGTGTGACCAATTTCAAGGCAGATGAAAAAAAAATTCTTCCAGAAAGTAAGCAAATGAGCTGTTTGCAGTGCAACAAATGCCTACAGTACTAACACAAATTGTGAAATCACTGGCTGTGACTGATCAGAGTTCACTAAAAATAAATCTTGGCCCAGCAGTTTTAATAAATGGAGTAAGCTATCAAGGCAGCAATGATTCGTTTTTTCTCATGCAGAAAACTGTCTGATTTTGCATTTTTCACTCAGCCAAAGAAGTTTTGCTGAATAAAACTGACACTGGAATCCAATGTAAAAACTCAGGTCATGTCTTTCTGGAGGCAAGAAGATGGGATATAGCAGTCAAACCTTCACAGCCTTTCAAATTTAACTTCTTTAAAATTTATTTTGTCATTTAAGGCTTTGTGGGGAAAAAAAACAACACAGCAAAACAAAACAAACAAACAAAATCCCTCAAAGCCACATTTTCTGCTCTGTCTGCAGAGGCGATGTTGAAAATGCAGGCGTAAAGGAGGGCTCTGCTCGCCCCTGCTGAGGACAGCTCTGCCCAAAGGCTCACGTGGATCAGATGCTACCTTGGCTGGTAAACTCACCATGGAGACCAAAGGCAAAGCAGTTTTGGAAACACACATACTGTGATGGCAATATATAAGCACCTCAGTGGGCCAAGAGAGGAACGGATTAATGACCTGGCCTGGAAATACGGTCTTGCATTTGACTCTGCTCCATCATATGCAGAGGCTAGGAAAACTTGATGAGGAAGACACAACAGCTGCCAGCTCTGTGCTGCTCAGACACGAGAGCACCATCAAACCTGCACTGCCCCAGAAGTCAGCTGCTGAAGGTCTCCAACCTCTGCATGGGGCTGAGCAGCGTCCTTGGGAGAAGCTCCTACCAACACCAGGCATGGGCCAGGCAGCTCAGGCACAGCCTGAATGCATTTCACCCTCACCCAGTGCTATGTGTCCAATTCAGCACCTAACATGGCAATCCTGTTTTCTGGTTCAGGAAAGAGCGAGCACACGGTGCCTGTGCACAGCATGTGGGAGATACGGTCACGTGCTTCCTCTGGATTTTCACTGTTATTTTCATTTTCTTCCTCATACAGCAGCAACTGCAAATGGACAGCCTCAATCCCAGAACATAGTAACATGTCTTCATATTATTTATGGCACACATAACCCCAAACTAATACGTAATCCACTAATGCTAGCATTTTTCTGGAGCTGGGACACAGAACAGTGAGAGTGGGTGGACCTTGTTGGTATGACAAGCTCCAGTTATGGAAAAGCTGTCCTGAAGGAGAATGAATATGGTCAAGATGATTTTTTTTCCCCTCCCTCTTTCTACCTCCTTTCTTCCCACCTTCCTTCCCTCCCCTTGCTACCTCCCCATAGTCCCAAGTCTTTTCTGCACCCTTGAGGAATGTCAATCCCTAACCCTATTAGAGCTCCTCTTCCCTTGCCAACGTTGTGTAGCTCAGAAAGTCAGCTCCTGAGAATCACACTATTCATGACAGCAAACATTTATCAGTAAAAACCCCATCAGTGGCAATCTCCCCATTAAACTGAGTATATGGAACAAGCTGAATATCAACCTGTCAAAGCTGACTGCTGTAAGCCAACACCAAGGCAGTCTGTATAAGGCAATTTCCACTTCTGGGTAGGGTTATGCCGAAATCCATGGTCTAAAAGCCCAGTGGAGTGGGTGGAAAGTCACACGTTGATTTCAATGTGCTTGGGATCATGTCTGTAAGTGGTGAGGTACAGGCACAAAGTACTCTGGGGACCTGCCCTAGCGGCCCTGGATTTGGGGAATATCTGTTTTTTAAATCTAAACACTTTCTGTGCAAGTGCTATCTCAGACTACATGTGCAAGAAGTGGTGCTTGGAGGGTATTGGTCACTTGCACCCTAAGGAAGGACACTCACTAGAATAAATAGTTTTAATAAAGTAACAGTGTTTACTTTTCCTTCACTGCAGCAGAACACAGAGCACCTCCATGAAAGGTCCTAGAGGTTAAATAAACTATTCTTAGTCAAATACTTTACAGTTAAAACCAGAGTTGTCCCTGCCCATGAGATCTGGTCTGTGTTTTTTCCCTGGGTATAGCACCTTGTGCAGCTTATTTTGTTGTGCCTCACATCTCCAATTAAAAAGGGCAAGTAAATGAAAGAATAAAGCAAGACTGCCACACGTTAGCAGATGTGTTAAGGGTTTGCATGTTCTGGAGATCTTTCATCACTGGAGTCTCTCACATACAAGGTGTTGGGCAAGAACTGACCCTACAGCCCAGCAGCACATACCCAGAGGGGTGCATCACACAGCTATTTCAAAACCTTCTCTTTGGAAACTTTATTCTATTCACTATTTTCATTCATTTTCTCATCGGTGGCAATACAATGACTAATAAATGAGGTTATGTCTTGTTGGATTTGATAGCATCAGCCTGCAGCAATAATTTCTGCCCTTTAGCTATTGCAGAGGTTTGGCTTTTTTTTTTTTTTTTTTTTAATTTTAATTTTTTGGCCTGTAATCCCTTTAGTTGTACGGCCTACTCCCTAAAATGTTCTCCCTCATTTTGATTTGAAAAAGATCCCTGTTTACCCATGTTATAGGCCTGAGATGAAGGACAGTTCAGGTTTATCAAACCAGGGGAAGACTGTGGGGAGGAGAGAACAGCAGTGCTGTGTTTTTCCACACAACCTGTTACGGTAACAAGCACTCCCCCGCAATGTTTGTTGACAGATGTTCAAGGCTCAGGAAAAAAAAAAATCTGCTTTCAGCTGATGGCTGTAGCACCACTTTTGAAATAAGAGTTAGCTCCAGGCTGCTGAGTTTGCAAGGGCAAAGAAGCAGCAGGAGGAGAAAAGGTGCAGTGGGCAGAGAGGGAGGAGAACAAAATGGCAAAATAAAATCTTGGTGCTGACAGAGCCTGTGCAGCTGTTTAAGCACAAACAGAAGTGTCCAAGGAATTTGGGTGAGGCCAACAGGAGGTGTCCCATCAGGCGATCCAGTTTACCAGCCCTAGCTGTGGTGTGTGGCATAATCCCACCCTGGGCAATGGAAATTTGGTGTGCAAGGCCCAGACTGGCCACCATTCTAGATGAACCTGCTGGGATGTGCAGAATTACCGAGCTGCTTGCATCCTGCTGATGTCAGTGGGATTAGGCAAGTGGTCGGTTTGAACAGGAGGAAGTGCATGCATTAGGCACATCAGCAGGCTTCAGCTGCTGCTGAATTCCTGGTCCTCACCTAGAGTTGGTTTCTCTTCTGGCACAGCCTGGATTTTCTCTGAGGCTATTAATGCTTATCCAGCTATAATTCAAGTAACTGGAGCATGCTGGGGAAGATTATTCTAGAGTGAGACCTCTTGCTGTTGCCAGATTTATTGATTATTAGGATGACAGAGGTATGTGTGTAGGAACTGGAAGTCCTAGGAGTGCATCCATCTCAGCAAACTGTTGGAAGGAGTTTCTCTGCTCATGGGCAGGTTGTAACCATGGAATAGGATATCCAAGGAAGAGGATAATCCCCCCATCTAATCCCCATTGCAAGCAGGCAGGAATGACAGAAAAGGTTATTCGCAGTCTTTCCCAAAATTTCAGAATACATGTGTTCAAAATCCTGAATATCAGCCAGTGTTTTGAAACTTTTTTTTTCTTTTTTTTTTTTTTTTTTTTCTGGGACATTAGTGGGTGGGGGAAATGGATGTCAGGGCAGAGGTGGAAAGTGAATTTCTTGCAGAGCTCTAGTGAGAAAGTTCAATTTTCAAGTGTTTTTAGAAGAATAACAAGGCTGATTATTCTCTGCAGTAAACTGGATCCCACTTTTCCAAAAAATCTTCAGAGGAGAATGAGGGTAGGCTGCTAATATTTTTTATTACCTGATCAGATCTTCCAGACACTTGGATGTATTTAACTTAGCAAACTAGAAATATAAGATTCACTATGTTCATAGCAAGCAAATAGTCTTCCCTTCCCTTCCTTCTTTCCTTTCCTTTCCTTTCCTTTCCTTTCCTTTCCTTTCCTTTCCTTTCCTTTCCTTTCCTTTCCTTTCCTTTCCTTTCCTTTCCTTTCCTTTCCTTTCCTTTCCTTTCCTTTCCTTTCCTTTCCTTTCCTTTCCTTTCCTTTCCTTTCCTTTCCTTTCCTTTCCTTTCCTTTCCTTTCCTTTCCTTTCCTTTCCTTTCCTTTCCTTTCCTTTCCTTTCCTTTCCTTTCCTCTCCTCTCCTCTCCTCTCCTCTCCTCTCCTCTCCTCTCCTCTCCTCTCCTCTCCTCTCCTCTCCTCTCCTCTCCTCTCCTCTCCTCTCCTCTCCTCTCCTCCCTCCCTCCCTCCCGTCCCCTCCCGTCCCCTTCCCTCCCCTCCCGTCCCCTTCCCTTCCCTTCCCTTCCCTTCCCTTCCCTTCCCTTCCCTTCCCTTCCCTTCCCTTCCCTTCCCTTCCCTTCCCTTCCCTTCCCTTCCCTTCCCTTCCCTTCCCTTCCCTTCCCTTCCCTTCCCTTCCCTTCCCTTCCCTTCCCTTCCCTTCCCTTCCCTTCCCTTCCCTCTTCCCTTCCCTCTTCCCTTCCCTCTTCCCTTCCCTTCCCTTCCCTTCCCTTCCCTTCCCTTCCCTTCCCTTCCCTTCCCTTCCCTTCCCTTCCCTTCCCTTCCCTTCCCTTCCCTTCCCTTCCCTTCCCTTCCCTTCCCTTCCCTTCCCTTCCCTTCCCTTCCCTTCCCTTCCCCTTTTTCCGCCCCATTTTGCCAGCTCAGATATCTATTAAACAGTGAAAACACTTATTTAATCTGAGGCTCAAAGTAAACTAGCTGTACTATCGCCTTGTACATATCCCTATCTTCTTTCACAGCGTGGGAGTAGTTGTTTACTCATTGCGAATGTTGCAGTGATTTACATGTCCACTTAAAAAGACCTAACAAATCAAAGCATTAATAATTTACCACCAAGTAACACTTGTTTTTGCAAAGTTGCATCCACACCCCCAAACATTGTATGAACAGTAGATTTCGGAAGATATGAGGTGCAGATATGTAGGTTCTAAGCTGATATGCTGGAAGATGGATCAGTTCAATAAAACTTAGCAATTTTTTTTTTTCTATGTGCAACACTTTCTACTAATAACTTTCCCTAAAAGACAGGCAAAGTTTAGATATTTTCCTTTTCTACTGATGAATCATCTGGCCATTTGGATACACTCAGCTGATGGGAATTCCAGTAGCCTGAGCTACTGAGCCACCAGAGAGAAAGAGAGAGATGTGTATCGTGATGGAGAGCGCATCATGTGTGTACATGAATTCCTCCCTCCACACATGCCTACAGTTCTGACATATTAAAGCAATACTAGACAGGAGAAGAAAAGTCTAGACGAGGAACTATTCATTCCTTTGTCTCTGTGGCTATGGAGGTAACAGGGACGAACAGTGCTAGTAAAGTTTTGAAGGTTTATGGAAGCACTTTTGGCCCTCTTTTGTCGTTGTTAATTGAATCCTTAGCACTTTAGCAAAGGCAACAGTGTTTTCCCAGGATATACTGGAAGAAGAATATCTCAAAATGGAAAAAATAAGTACAGTTTCCATGATTTATGCCATTTACTTTGCAAACATAATATGTAGAGCAGAAATTTGGCTGGTGTTAATCAGTATATTTTTCTTCGCACCAGTAGAGCTATTTCAGCATATACCAGCTGAGAATCTGGCTCCATGTATTAAATAAAAAAGTGGGTCTGGCTTCCTGATCTTTTGTATTAGACACACAAAACTGTTCACTATTGAGCTTGAAAAGCGATCTCACTTCTCAGTATTGGCAGCAGGCTGGAGAAATGGGGACATGGTGTGCTGAGCTCCTGGGTAGAAGAAATGTTTTCTTTCAAACCATAACGACCTTTTTGGCCATCTTAAGGAATATGTTCAAGCTTCCCTGGCAAGCTAAGGTGGGACACCAGCCAGTTACTACATGAAGGCTTTGAAGATGGAGGGAATAATAATAGAAAAAAAAATTAAAGAGGAAAGTCTTTTTGTTCCCACATGGGCAACTGAGGGGTAACCATTCATCCCTCTGCTTTGCAAGCAGAAAGACTAGTAGACCTGGTGCATGAAAAATCAATACTTCTTTTTTTGACTGTGTTGTAGCTTGGATCATAAAATCATAGAATGGTTCAGACTGGAAGGGATCTTAAAGCCCATCCAGTTCCAACCCCCCTGCCATGGGCAAGGACACCTCCCTCCAGACCAGGTTGCCCAAAGCCCCATCCAGCCTGGCCTTGAGCACTTCCAGGGATGGGGCATCCACAGCTTCTCTGGGCAGCCTGTGCCAGTGCCTCAACACCCTCCGAGTACAGAATTTCTTCCTTGAATCTAGTCTAAATATAACTTTTTTAAATTTTAAAACCATTTCCCTTTGTCCTATCCCTACACTCCCTGACAAAGAGTCCCTCCCCAGCTTTCCTGCAGGCCTGCTTTAGGTACTGAAAGCCACTATAAGGTTTCCCCAGAGCCTTCTCTTCTCCAGGCTGAACAACACCAACTCCCTCAGACTGTCTTCGTAGGACAGTTGCTCCAGCCCTCTGGTCATCCTTGTAGTTGTTGTGCCTGGTTTCTACATGACCACAGAACTCTGAAATAGGTGCACTTAGCAGCCAAGAATGGCTTCAGGTGGTATTTCTGATCTATAAATGGCTTTGGACCTGCCATTTTGGAACATGATATACACTATAATCAATTGAAACCCAGCTTGATAATCCTTTAAATGGTGTGGGGACAGACAGGATGACAGGATGTAATTGGGGGAGGAGGGGGAAGAAAGAGATTCTTTGGTAAAAAGGGGAATATTGTTTTGACAAAAATGCTATAGATGCACATGTGTATTAGTAATACAAACTGTCATTTGCAAACAGCTGCTATCAGAAAAAGCAAGTGAAAAAGTAGGTAGAAGCTGGAGGGAAATTGGGGAGCTATAGAAATATATGTATGCTGTTTTTGTGATTCTTAAACAAACTTCATTTAATCAAGATGATTAATCAGGATATGCACAGAGAAGTGCTGATCCTTGTGCACTGAAACATGAAATAAGATTCTCATAATGTGAAGCTTTTGTGAGATGTTAAGGTCATAGAAAAAGTGAGCTTTATATAACAAAGTTTGGGAGAAAGGATATGAAAACCTGATGGGTTTGAGTGTCAAAGTCTGGTGTCCACTGACTGAATGCTTAGATGTTGCAATTGTTTGTTTTGGAAGGGATAAACTTTTGAGTACACAGAGCACACTATTTTAAAGATTAGATCTCTCCTTAATAAG
Organism: Cygnus atratus; assembly: GCF_013377495.2. NCBI lineage: Eukaryota > Metazoa > Chordata > Aves > Anseriformes > Anatidae > Cygnus > Cygnus atratus. The sequence continues at coordinate 36,165,265 of NC_066364.1, read as the reverse complement.
TAATATTTTCTTAGCCCCAAAATTTATTATATCGGAGTGAGCTTTAAATGATATTTTCTGTTATTAGAGTTTGCCCTAAACTCATAAATAGCTCTATTATGTCCAACGACCTCATTCTTACTAGGTTTTACAGGTCAGTGGTGAATTAAGCAGCCAACTTCCTGCTAATTAATCCTATTTAGTTAAAGAACTGTTGGACTGCATTATCTTATCTCTCCTAAAAGGAAGCTTTTACAGGATTGGCACCGGATTACTTTTATGAATGACAACCCTCCATCCAACTTTGACATCCAGTACCTGAGCAGAAAGGTGGAAGAGCAGAGAACGAGTCTGGCACACAAATGCCATCTTGTTCTTCAGTGTTCCTCCACAAGATTAGCCACCAGAGTTGTTCCAGCAGCTGGGTGGCTTTGAAATGACTCAGCCCCCAAGTCTGCACTGGGTTTCGGTATTCCAGAGTCCAGGTGTCCTGCTGGAAACCCACGTCCCCAGTTGGTATGACTACAGATGGGAGAGGTATTTTTAGAGCCAGCGTTGTGTTTGGGTACATGGTCTCCTCGTTTTGCTCCAGAAGAGTGGTGCCCTGACAGAACCAAAACCTGCCATGTGGCAGGGAGCCTCTGTCAAAAGAGCCGTTGCTGAGATTGCACAGCTTGCTCAAATTATGAGGCCCTGGAGAGGCCTTTTTTATGTCAGGTTTTGAAAACAATAGGTTGACTTAAACATATTGAAAGGTGAGCACTTGTGGGAAATACCCATGAGTGCATAAAGGATAGGGCAATCAATAACTGGAAATCAGATAGCAGAAATGTATTCGGTGGTTCTGGTCCAAGTTGGGTGAGTTTTATATGTACCATTAGGTTTACAGCTGCTTTATTTATTTATTTATTTATTTATTCTTTTTCCTTTCATCGCTAACCTAACTGCCATTATGCCTTTCACTGCTTCATTGTTTGGTCTGGAGCCATGCGGAATAAGCCTGTGACAGGCAGGGTTCCCCCTGCCAAAAGGCATATCTGGGGAGCAGGGCAGGGAGGGAGAGGAGGAAAGAGAGGAGTTTGTAAACGGCCTCATTTTTATGAATACTTACATGTTAGATGAAATTTGCAGAGCCGTGTCTATGAAAAGCACACATTTCGTAGTAAGGCGATTGGCACAAGATAAGCCGCTCCACGGGCCATTGAACAGTGGGTGCATTTTCACTCAAGCTGCCTGAAATGTGCCCCCCAAGTAGCTCCTGTGTCACCCCACCCATCCCACATGCCTCTCCACCCTTCTCCCCAGCCACAGTACTGGGCTTTTGAGCCAAGTTCAGGCAAAAGATGCCACCAGGGTGCTGTCAGGAATGGGAGAGGGTGTGAAGATGGGTGTTCGCTCTGCTCAGAGGAGGCAGGAGCAGGGCTGAGGGGAACCCTTGGCAAATAAAGGATTAGAAGTGAAATCACTTATGCTGAACGTTCATGAAATCCCCAGCTTTTCTTAAGGGACACTGAGCCATGTTTGTCCATCGGATACCATCAATGAACACAGTTCCCTGTGATTCGTGCCTCTCCATGGTGTTAGATTAGTGAAACCTTGACAGATACTTCAGGTGTGGTGGCAGAAAACCTGCCAGATATGTCACAGCAGCTGCGGCACTTTACTATTTGGGGTGAGTAAGAAGCACAGCTTTAAAACTTCAGGCATCTCAGCAACCAAACCGAGATGTGTGTTAGCTAGCAAGAAGAATGAGAGAGTCAGTTGTTAAGAAGAGCCAAGTGATGAATTGCTAATGTATTCTAAAGTGTCCAAAATTAAAGAGCCTCTTTTCAAAAGCACAAGAGAAATGTGAAGTAAATCTCCTTCTGCGAAATGTTTGCTTTGAAACACCATAGGAAGTCCTCCTTCTTTATGTAGGAATGAAAACACGTACATGAGAAAAGGAGATGAAGAACAAGAGGAGCTTAGGATGTGTGAGCAGCTTCTGCAGTCGCGTGACTGCAGTCCGTCCAGCCTCTATTTGAGGGCTGCAAACCTGTTCCTCATTAGTAGGTACAGAAGAACTATGAACTGCACTTAGATGTATGGCATTTGCCCAGTGATAAAAATGAAAAATTACATCTAGTCTGGAAAAAAGTAAGGAATAATTTGACAAACAAATTGTTTTTGTGTTTAAGATTATAGGTTTTGGAAGGAAGAACATGCTGCTTTCTTACCCTGGAACTTTGCTTTCCTTCCTCTTGGATGCCTGATTAAAAATCTCTGCTTTCTTAACTAATTTCCTAGCTAAGAATGCTCATGTTAAAAAACAACAACAGGCATTTTGCCAAAATAACTAAGCCCATGGAAAATTAGAAATTTGAAATTTCTCCTGCATCATTTCTACAAAAGTTGGGTTCAACCACTTCTGCCTTTGTGGTTCACACATTTGCTGTGCTGCACTGTATGAGAGCATCCAACACATGCACAGTACGACTACTTTGAGCTCAGCTGAGCTAAGCACGTACAAGTACACTACTGGCTTGCATCACAAGTAGTTCAATCACCTAGCTATTTAGTTCTAAAATGTGCCTTTTTAAAAAAAAAAAAAATTATTAGTATTATTTTTTTTTTCATGTATCTATATCCTAAGCTGACCTGTGGACAGCAAAGAAGTCAGATCTGTACAGCAGGGCTCCCCACAGCACAGACTTACCAAACAGCCTATTCAGGAACTCACGTACTTGCAAGTGACACATAAACCTCTAACTAAGCCTTAGATCAAGTGACTTCACAGCTACCAGCACAGCTATTTTTAATTCTCTGCCTCAATTTGCACACTAGCAATAATCTCATGGGTGGTAAAGGGGGATGATCTGGCTTAAAAGTTCAGCTGCAGCCATGTTATAAAGGCCGGAGGAAATGGATAGCTTGTCTCTGGGACGTGCAGCCCTTTGGAGCAAGGCCAGAACTTCTTAAAGACAAATCAGCTCAGGATTACAGTTGATTAGAAGCAAAACGGTGAAATCATTTCCCACCTATTTTTTGAAGGGAAGGTGATGAAGGCAGTGAGTGATGAAAAGCAGCACACTTCAGTTAATAGGAAAACAGAACCACTTTGCACGGAATCAGCTGCTTTTAAAATGTTACCAGTTTCGTTACAAGATGATGTAGTCTAAGGAGGCTGGAATGATGCGTGGAACAAACACATGCCCAGTGAAGGGCATGCGCTACTTGACAGCAATCCAGGTGCCATATTTCAGAGCAACAAATTGCTGTAAATTCTGCTGTGGATATGTACCATCCTAAAATGACAGAAATGTGTTACCTGCCTCAAGTGGGTACACGGTGGGATGTATCAGCGACCAGGGAATAATGCTCCGCTGGTTCCTTGCAGCAAAATGCCATGTTGGACAGCCTGTGGAGCAACACCCAACACGGGAAGCTTTTTCCTAAGAAGTTGCCTGGTCAGTGGGCATGGCGGAGATGTGGGGCTCCTATCCAAAGGATATCCTGAGACTGTGGGGAAGAGACTGGTGGGGAATCATCCCTCCTGAATGGAGGACTTTTGTGCACTACTTCCAGGAATAATCCAGTGTTGTTTGTTGAGCCTTTTGCACAAATGCACAGATTGCCTCTTCCTTAAGTTCTATGTATCCAGAGCCAAAACCCTGCCTCTGTTATTGTAGTCCAAATGAGAGCAGCATTTGGCATGTGGAATATAAATCTTTCCAAAAAGCTTTGCATTAGGACAACAGGTCTCCTGGGTGAAGTCAGTGGCAAGTGAAGCAAATGTTATGCCGATAATTAAGAACCTCTGGGGGTTAATTTTGAACAGTGAGACTGGTCCTTGGCAGAGGAACAAGGAATGGACTAATAATATTAGTGTACCATCCACTCTCCTTTAATTTGTCAGGTCACCTCATAGGCCTGTGACACTTATCTGTGCTTTCAGATGCTGAGTGGTACATCCACAATGAAATTCCTTAACACTGGGGAAGGAATCAAGGAGGAGATGGTGTCCAAACTGGGACAGGGATCAAGCTGAGGCTGTTGTTCAGGAAAAGATTAGGTTTGGGTATGAGTAGGAGGCAAGCTCAGGGCTCTGTTTCAAAAGGATGAAATTTCACAAACTGTTCTCCGTATTTTGGCTCAGTGTCATGTCAGATGAGCTGTCTTAGAAGATTTCCACTGTGATGGGGAATATTCAAACATCAGAGCTGGAGAGAAAAGCTCTGTTCCTGATTCAGCTCCATCCTACAACCCCATGGTGTGCTGAGGTTACCCTCTGGGGTGCGTCCTCCATGTTCCTCCACAGAGCCACCCGAAACTGCATACCCAAGGAACAAATAAGATCTAAAAGGGCCCTGTAGTGCTTTGGCTGGGAGATCATTTTTGTACAAGTCTCTGCCCCTTCAGAAATGTGAGGGCTTTGCAGTAAAAAAATAGAACAGATATGTGACAATTGCCCTTATTTTGTTGTAAACATTATTTGTGCCTTGCTATTTTTATCCATACACAAAGCCAGGGCTTAGGGTTCAGAGCTCAGATGGGCTACTGCTGAGCTCAGCAGGGCTGAGGCGCTGAAGCTGCCACCCTGAAGAAGAGGCTGCTTCTGCCTCCTGAGAGTGGGGCAGCAGCTGAGCTCCAAACTGGGCAAGAGCTGGTGGCAGGAGCTGTTCTGGTGCTTTCCCAGTTGGGAACAGCTCCTGCCTCCAAAGTCTTGCTGATTTCTGAGCTCTTCCACAGCAGTGAGACGCATGTCTCTGTGGCAGAGCTCAGAGAAGATACCTATGCTCTAGCAAATGCTCCTCGGGGAAGCAGCTTTACCACCCTGAGCACCAGGGGTTTGTAGCCTGCCCTGAGCAAAAAATGGGCTGCAGGTGCTGCTGTGCAGCTGTCCATCTCTGCCAGAAGTAAACGGTACTGGTGACGCTCAGTGATGCACAGGAAGGGCTGGAGTCCTGGGGTCCCTGCCTTGCCCGACACTAAAATCAGTAGTAACCTGCAGCTGTGGGAGCTGGTGGCCCTTGATGCAGCTGGCTCCACTTGGGGTCCCACAGGGTCTCAGCAAGAGCACAGGCTGGAGCATTTTCCTCCTCAGAAGTGGCTCTCTGCCCTTCCCATGAAGTGGAGGCACGGCATGCTACTGCATAATAACTCACTTCAGGTACTGATCTGTAGCATTTTCATGTTCCTGGTGGAAAAATCTTGCATGGGGAAAAATGCTTCACCTTTTTTTTTTTTTTTTTTTTATTGCATTCATAACATACTCCCCTTTCTACTTGGAAAAAAAACCCATATATATATATATACATTTTCACAAGATACCTTACTTTTGCTTTGAAATGTAGTTGATAAATTACCTATTTTCTTTTTTTTTTTTTCTTTTTTCTTTTTTTTCTCCATACTCTGACCAAACACTGTTCTCTGGCAGGATTTTGCTCTTGAATCTAGCATACCAAAGCAGCACAGGGTGTGGAGGAGTAAGGCTTCGCATGCAGGAAAAGGAAGCCCATGAAAGAAAAAGGAGTGTTGTGGGTGGGTGCTTTGGTGAAGTATGTCATTACACTCCTGCTTATGAGAGTAGCACGGCTCTGAACCAGGCCCTTGCTGCAGCTGCCACCATCAGCACGTGGATAACTGGAATTGATCTGGGGTGAGGGTGGGGGGTGGAGAAAGGGTAAAGGAAACAAACCAGAAAGAGGTGACCTCTTATTTTTTGGGTGACAGTTTTGCTGGAGACTGAGAAATACAAAAAGGAGATTAAAATTAAGAACAGATCCCTACTGACTATGCAATTGTGCCAGGGCCAACCAGCTGGAGGACTGGTGGAGCCTCCATCCTTGGAGATCCTCAGAAACCTCCTGGATGTGGTCCTGCACAGCCTGCTCTGGGTGGCCCTGCTTGAGCAGGGGTTGGAGCAGGTGGCCTTCAGAAGGCCCTGCCAGCCTCAGCCCTTCTGGCCTTCTGTGAATTTTGGAAGTGCTAAGGCAACACCAGGATCCGAGAAGGCTAGCAGGGCACATTAGCCCAGCATGGTGGCATCCCATGGGCAGCAGGAAGTATACTTCTGACTAGGATGTTTGGCACAAAGTGTGGTTTTCAAATGGTAGCACACTAGTGCCACCAGAATGCCTCTTTGTCTCTCTTGATGTGCACACATGGACTGTGGTACCTTCCAGTTCTTTGCTTCCTTGGAAGAGGACTCCCCCACCCTTTTGGTCCATTGCTGCAGTGCTTTGATTGTGGTCCCACTTGCACAGCCCTAAAATGCTGGGTTTCATTCTTTTGTTTTCAAGTCACTCTAATTCTTTGCCTCCAACCCAAAGGCCTGGAGCACCCATACAACTCTAGATGACCAAAGTCTACTCTAGTCTGGTAGTAATGGTTTTGTGTTGGCTGTTGGTGTATGTGCAGTTGTAAGAAGGTCATTTTCGCACCCCAGGGGCATGAAGCAATAGAGAACCTTCCTTCACAGCAGCCCACTATCTGCAGTAGTCAACTTGGGCGGGGTGCTGAGTAGTGTGGGAAGTCAGCTGCATAATTTGTATTGCTTCAGCAGGCAGTTTTAGACAGAAGGAGCACTGAATGCGTCTCACCTTTTGATAGTTGCCAAGAATTGCATCCTAGAAATACATGTCAGTTCAGTGTGCAGCAAGAAAAATCACTAGGAACAATCCCGTTCTGTGTAAACATGCCTTCCGACTAGGAGTGTTGTGCACATTTTAAAAAGTGAGAGTAACTAGGAAATGGAACAATTTTTCTGCAAGAATACAGTTAATTTCCAGAATTTATAAATGTTAATCGAGACTGAAACGTGCCCTGGCTGGATCAGAAGTCATACTCTTGATAGTGAAAGTATTTGGTAAACAGCTTTTGTTTTGTAGTAGGTGAAACTAAATGATGGCTTTGAATCTGTGAAACCAATTCTGTCCGAATGAACGGTAACCCGATTTCTGTTAGTTGTGTGTTTTCTGCAGCTCGCTGTTCCAAATGCAGGACAGCTTGTTTAAATCTGAAATGATGTGTTTCCCCAGCTCCCCTGAATAAGACGCAGAATGGTGAAATCCACTGGAGTATTCCCACATGAGCTTAATGCATTTTAGGATAAACAAAACATGGAACAGTAAAATCGGCATAAAATCCTATCAGTCATATGCAACTGGGATTGCATGACTGCATGAGTCATGAAACATCGGGGTTTCACCTTTCCTATGTGGGCAAGAAGACTGAAGACGTTGACTTTCTCACATAGCAATGAAAAACATAGTCTCTTCAAGAGAGAAAAGCCTTATCCTTGCCTCCCAAATGAACAGGCATACCTGGGCATTTTAATTGCATTCAGATCCCAAGGGCCCAGAATTTGTAAGCAATGGGCTCCACCACAACACTAGCACTGCACTGAATCTGGGAGCACAGCTGCTTTTTCTGCAGGAGCACCCACAGGAAGGGGCTTGATGGGACCTCACCTGCCTGTGTCCTACAGGGTGGGACAACCGCGGGTCTGGGGTGGAGGAGACAGGAGCCTTGCTGGAGCCTCTGCCTTCGCCTGTATTCAACTAATCCTGGCCAGGAGACGACCCTAACAACTCTTCCCCTGGGAGCAAATGCTGGGTTTATGAAATGGAAAACACTGCCATTTCCTGACGCACTGAGGCTACGAACTCTTTAGGTTAGGCAGCAGCCTGTCTTTTGTCTGATGGACCATTTGGTGCCCCGATCTCTGACTTGTCCTGTAGCTGCTGCAACAATGCAGATGGTGAGTGCTACTATTTCATTTGACACACACTTTCTCAACAGAATCGCAAAAAGCTACTGGCAGGCTCATCAGAAAAGTCTGATAATTTGGCCTACTTTAAACCGTACCTTTTCAAAACAACACGGTATTTAGTCCAAACAATGACATTTTTCCCAGGATGAGTAAAATATCTTTCCAGTAAAAACTGGCAGAAGGAAAACAAAGCTAATAGAACTGTAGTACTTTGAAAGCACAAATGCTTCTTTTATTTATCTTTGAAAGATCATTTCCTAGAAATCTCTGATTTTCATTTTATTCAAAGGGCCTTAGTGTTGAATATTCCAGTAGTTAATGCTAACTCCAGTGCTAATTCCTAGTATAGACTCTTCCATTCCAAAATGTAATAATTTTTATTGGTATCACCAAAGGAAATAAATTTCAGAAATAAAATATATAGAACACGAAGGTATCAGGGGACTCCCTTATGCACGTACATGAGAAAGTCAAGGTCTTTAAAAGTAGTTTTAAAATCAGGCTTGTGTACTCTTGAGACAGAAAATGAAACAAAAGCAAACCAGCCTGAGCTCTGCTTCCACGCCCATGCTCAGACTTTGCCCAGACCAGGTCTGGGAAAGAGGTGAATGAGTAAAGGTTAAGGCTTGCAAGTGTGTCTAGTATAGACAAAGTCTATGAGTTTATTTTGAAAGTGCACTGTTCTGTGCTATTGTTGAAAGCAACATCAGTCATTTTGCTAAGCATCATTACTTCCAGCAATGTAAAGTTATTCCCCGTTCACCATGGGCCGTTTCCATGAAACTCAGGTTTTGGGCTGTGTGCAAGTGTGTGTGCACAGGGGTGAGGTTGGGCTGTGTTTGGCTCTGCAGGCTTTTGTGGTAGCCCAGAGTGTTTCCTGGCCAAGCCTGCAGTCCTCTGAATCCCTGTCCTGGTGGCTGATGTCTCCTTGGCATCTCCCTGCCAGGAACAGCCGTAATGAACCCGTGCCGGTGGCTCCCCACTGCACCACAGAGGGAGCAGGATGGAGATGAAGGCTGTTCCCAGCAGCTCCCAGCTGCTCTACCCAAGGTGGTGGGGAAGGAAGGGCACAATGATGGCCTGAGCTCTCCAGAAATGTGTATCTGGTGGTGAGCTGATCCTCCCAGATATTGGCTGGGTGGAGAACAGCTAGGGATGTTCTTCAGCCACGTTCTTGTTGTTTTCCAGAAAGAAAATTGTGTGCCAGCACAATTAAGTTTTCAGATGATTGCTGCCCGGTTACGTCTTCCATCTTCAGCAGGCAGAAAACAGGTGTCATTTGTAATGTTTTCATTGCCCTTGGGCTCTGTATGAAATGATATTACAAAACTTTTTTTATGACATAGTTGGGATAAAGTTTTGCTGTGTCTTCTTTCTAAACTTCTGAGGGAGTTCTTTAGACTTCCCTTGCTCTTCCTGTATGTCTTTCTTTCTGTCATGTCATCCCCAGACAGAAGGCCTAGAGAGAAGGACTTTAATACCTAGTGATATTAACAGTGTTGATATTTATTGTGATTTTAACAAAAGCAAACACCTCTGGCTGAATCAACACTAGTGTTTGGACTGAAGTGGCATTGCTGCACAGAAGCGAATCCCCTGACCGTCTGTCTGTCTGTCCTGAACCTTGGCTGTGTTAGCAGAGGAGCTGTGGCATACAAACCCAATTCCTCCTGTTGAAAACATTCAAGCTTGGAAAGGTACAGGATGGGGAGGCTCAGCCTCACAAACCAGGCAAAACATGAGTGGGCCAAGGCAAAGCCCCCAGGCCATGGGCAGGAGAGGCTGGGGCCTCAGAAGTGTCTGCCTCCATCTACTGCTACCCCTTCACCTGATTTGGAGCTCAGATAGATGCAGAGTCACAGGTTTTGGTTTTTTACAGCTGAAGATCACGTTCCTGTTTTAGGCACTGTATAGTGGTCAAAAGGGAGCCAGGATGATGTTATGGTCTACCTCCATGGAGTTCAGTCAGGAAAATACTAAAAATTCTTCAATTCAGTAAGAATTCACCTGGAGTGCGCTCTCCCCCATGCAGCTGGGATGAATGAACAACTCACGCTGAAGAATTTATTAGCCAAATACACACAAATGCATACAGAAACACACTTGGTGTTATTAATCTTAATTTTTCTGGAGCAGGATGGAGAGTATTGGTGGGGTGAAGGGACTAATTGAACAATATTGTGCGGGCCCACAGAAAGGCATGGTTCACACCGCACATCTTACCTTCCATTAATTGCATGGGCAATTCAAACAGCTTGTGTGAGTAACCCCATCCAAATTCTGTCAAAGAATTTCTGCTCACAATTTCAATTCAATTCAAAAAAACAAACAAAAAAAAAACCCAAAAAAACCAAACCCACCAATGAAAACTTTTCCTTCCAAAATACATATACAGATTTGTCATTAAAGAGACACAGCATGTTCATAAACTGAATTAATGCTTTTAATAGCAGCAGTATTACCAGGATCAGTCATAATGAGTGATTCCTGAAACTCATGCAAATATTTCTATAGTTCTTACAACATAACGCACCCTAATTAAATTTCCTACTACAATTCTCAATTATTTCTACTGATTTAAAGTAATGTGGGCTTTCACATTCGAGTTGGCTTAAGAGCAGCAAGTACAGAATACACTTGTACCCTGAAGTATACCCCAGACATGAAAATAATTTCACACCGATTCAAATAGTTTTTAATTTATATTGAAAAAGGCACGATGATCAACATCCTCTGTACCTTTCTGAACTGAAAATGTCCATGCTACGATTCTGACTGGAAACAATTTCCCCTCCTGCTTCAAGTGAGTGGGATGTGATCCGCAGGTGCTCACAGCAGGCTTGGCTAGTGTTGCTCCTTCAGCGAAGCTGCCCGGTGTGAACGGCTTCCTCTGAACTACGCTCGCGTGGCCTTTACCAGAGCAGTATTCTTCAGCATGAGCGAGCTTCTGCCTATTTTTCTTCTTAAGTCTGCAACTGGCATCAATTTACAGAGGAGAAAGGAAACAAGATGCATGTAAAATAGCATTAAATCCTACCGGCCAGGGTAAATGCATAGAGACATTCCGTGGTATTGCTGAACTTAATGCTGCTAAAATTTAGTTGCAGCATGCTGAGAAGTCAAATATGAAGTCCAAGTGTTAACTATTGCTAGCTCGTCTTTCCCCAGATTCAGGGATGGCCTAGATTAAAATGGGATGAGAGGGTAGGTGTGCCGTGCTTCCTCTGGCTGAAGCGATGCTGGGAGCGGGGCTCTGTTCGGCTGGGTGGTGTTGGAACCTCTCCAGGTGTCCTGAACATGGGGCCTCCTTGGCCTCAACCCGGCTCAGTCTCCTCGGCCTCTGCGGCCGCGGGCGCTGCAGGCACCTGCAGCAGTGCTGCTGCTGTGCTGGGCCTCCCGGCAGCCGGGCCTGCAGCAGGCCAGCTGCTGCCCCTTGCAGCCTGAGTATTTATTTTAAATAATGAATTCACTGGCAAGGCAAAAGACCTGCCGGCGGATACGAGATACCCGGCTTCTGCTTTCAAGTTGCATTCACGTGTACACATCCAGACTTTAAAAGCTTCCTGCCTTTTTTTTTTTCTCTTTAATTTCCTTTCTCCTTTTATTCTTTTACTTTTTCTTTTCTTTTTTTTCTTTTCCTTTTCTTTTTTTCTTTTCCTCTTTTCTTTCTTTCCTTTTCTTTTCTTTTTTCTTTTTTTCTTTTCTCATTTCTTTTCTTTTCTTTTCTTTTTTCTTTTCTCATTTCTTTTTCTTTTTTACCCTTTTTCTTTTCCTTTTTTTTTTCTCTTCCTCTTTTTTCTTTTCCACTTTTTCTTTTCTTTTCCACTTTTTTCTTTTTCATTTCCCCCTTTTCATTTTTCCTTTCCTTTTTATTTTTCCCCCCTTTTTTAAAATCATTTTCCCCTTTTCCTTTTATTTTCCCCCTTTTTCTTTTCATTTTTCTTTACTTTTTCTTTACCTTTTTATTTTCCCCTTTTTCTTTTTCTCATTTTTTTCTTTTTTTCTTTTCCCTTTTCTTTCACTTTTTCTCTTTCTTTTCATTTTTTTTCCTTTTGTCTTTTTTTTCCCTTTCTTTTCCCTTCCTTTTCCTTTTCTTCTTTTTCTTTCCCCCATTTTCATGTTTTTATTTTCCTTTTTTTCTTTTCCCCTTTTTCTTCTCATTTTCCTTTTCTTTTTTTCTCCCCCTTTTCTTCTTTTCCCCTTTTTCTTTTCCCCTTTTTTCTTTTTCTCTTTCCATTTTTTTTCTTTTCCGTTTTCTTTTTTCTTTTTCTCTTCCCCTTCTTTTTTTCTCTTCCCATTTTCTTTTTCGTTTCTTTCCCCCTTTTTCTTTTCCTTTTCATTTTCTTTCCCTTCTTTTTTTCTTTCCCGTTTTCTTTTTCTCTTCCGTTTCTTTTTCCTCTTTCCCCCTTTTTCTTTTTCTCTTCCTTTTTTCCCTTTTTTCTTTCTTTTCATTTTTTTCTTTTCCCCTTTTTCTTTTTCACTCCCCCTTTTCTTTTCATTTTTTTCTCTTTTCCCATTTTTCTTTTCTTTTTTTTTTCCTCCCTTTTCTTTTCCCCTTTATCTTTTTCTCCCCCCCCCCCCGTTCCCCCCCTTTTTTTTTCTTTAACCAACTGGCACACGACCCTACACACCTCAGTGCTTTATTCCATCCGACACCAGCAGTGTCTCCAGCAGGGTCAGCGGGACCTTCTGGGTTGCACCTCGCAACCTTTGCTTCCCCCCGGTGTCGCGCTGCCCCCACCGCACACACCTTAACACCCCCTACCCCCCAAAACATCCCCTCAAGCTCGACCAAGCCGTGTCTCCCCCCACGGGGAGGGCCGGCTGCCCGGCAGGGGGCACCGTTGCCACACGGCTGCGGCCGGCGACGCGCGGGGGAGGGCGGCGGGGGCATCCCCGCTCGTACCAGGTGGCGCCCCGGCTGGGCGGGGGGGGCACCGAGCGGCACCCTCGGGGCTTTCATTAGGCGGGGGGGGGGCCGCTCCTGAGCCTTTCCCCGTGCCGTGCGGGCACGGCCCCCAACCCCAGCCCGCTGCGTAATGGCGGGGGGGGGGGCGACATGTGGGGAGGGGGCTCCGCGCGGCAACAGCCACCACTCCCCCCCCGCCCCCACCTCCCCCCCGCCGCCATTTGGAGGAGCGCCCGCTCGGGCCGGCCGCGCGTCACGCCGCCGCGCGCCCCCATTGGCCCCGCGCTCCGCGCGTCACAAAGCTCCGAGCGGTGACGCAACGACCCCCCCCACATCCCCCCTCCCTCCCCGCGCAAGCCGCGCGCTGCGCGCACCCCCCCCTACACACACACACCTCGGGGGCGCGCAGGGGGGTGCGCGGGGGCGCGCAGCGCGACGGGACCGGCGCAAACAAATTTAGCGCTGGAGCAGGTGAAAAAGGCGCAAATGCAAAGTGATTACATTAAAAATAAGAGAAATTGAAGGTGAAAAAATATTGAAAATTAAAAATAAAGATGAAAAAAATTTGAAAATTAGATGTGTGTGTACATTATCCTGGTATTTTTATTTATTTTTCCCTCCGAAATCACCAAAGTTGTAATAAACGGGCAAGCTGCTTACTAAATATATTTATATATATATATATATTCTTCCCGGGATGCGCAGGCACTGCGCGATGCCCCTGCGCCGCCGCCGCCGGCTTTGAAAATCCCGTCGGGGATGGCGCAGCCGGGACACCCCAGGTCCGGGATCCTCGGCATCTGCTCGCAGCGGGGCCCTGCCAAATCCCGCCGCTCTGCTGCGAAGTTTGGGCCTCCCGGGAACGTCCCTAAAGGGGGGGGTGGTTTAAAAATTGGGGACGAAAATAAAGGGCAGCGCGAGGGGATTCCACTTGTTGCCCCCCCCCCCCCACCCCCCCCCACCAGGGCGAGGGGCGGGCGGCTGCGCGGCGCTGCGCGGGATTTCCAGCGGGGCGGGGCGGCTGCGCAGCGCCTTGCCGTGCCGAGCCGTGCCGAGCCGTGCCGTGGCGGCGGGGCGGCCCGTGGGTGCGCGCTCCGTGGGCGTGCCGGGGGCACCGGCGAGGCCGGCCATGCAGATAGAGGGGGCGGGCCGCGGGCGCCGTGACTTGGAGCCCCGGAAGAGCGGAGAAAGCCCGTATAAAAACTACTGGGGACCTTCCCCGGGCACAACTACGAAAGCTCCGGAGACGGCGGCGGCCCGCGGCGGCGGCGAGCGGGGCGGCGGGCGGCGCGGGGCGGCCTCTCCGACGGCGCGGGGCGGCCTCAGCCCCGGCGGGGGGCGAGGAGAGCGGCGGCTCTGCAGGTCCGGGCGCCTTCCTCCGCCGTGCTCGCGGGGGGCTTTCCCCCGCTACCCCCCTCGGCGGGTTTTTATTTTTTATTTTTTTACATTTTGGTTAATTTAAGGTGTGCGCAGCGGGGGCCGGGGGAGCGCCGCCGCCGCTGACCGCTCGCTTTTTGCTCTTTTCGCCAGGCGCGGAGGACGAGGGGCGCCGGGGGGGCGGTGAGGAGCCGGAGCGGTGCCATCCAGCCCAGCATGGCAGAGGACGGGCAGGCCGGCGGCTGCCCCGCCGGGAGGTACGCGGGCGGTTGCGAGAGCGCGCAGTGCAACGTGCTGAGCTGGGAGCAAGTGCAGCGCCTGGACCGCATCCTCAGCGAGACCATCCCCATCCACGGCCGCGGCAACTTCCCCACGCTGGCCATGCAGCCCCGGCAGATCGTCAAGGTGGTGCGGAGCCGGCTGGAGGAGAAGGGCATCGGGCTGAGGGACGTGCGGCTCAACGGCTCGGCCGCCAGCCACGTCCTCCACCAAGACAGCGGCCTGGGCTACAAGGACTTGGACCTCATCTTCTGCGCCGACCTCAAAGGGGAAGCCGAGTTTCAGACTGTCAAGGACGTGGTCTTGGACTGCCTCTTGGATTTCTTGCCCGAGGGGGTGAACAAGGAGAAGATCACGCCGCTTACCCTCAAGGTAACCCTGCGAGGAGAGGGGCAGTGTCCCCTCCTGCCCGGCTCGCTGCGACCCACGGGGACACACGCGTGACTTTTCCCCCCAGTCCTTGCACGTGAAGAGGGGTCTGCGGTAAAGCAGCTGGGCTTGGTGCTCCCCGGCACTGATCAGCTTCCTTCCCTCCGTGTCACTGCATTTGCCAGCACCGTTGGTGTACCTGCTGCAGCCAAGGCTCTGCCAGGCTTCTGGCTCAGCCCTACAGCAGCCTGTGGTGCCAGACCCGGTTCCCGGGGGGCTTAGGGGGGCTTTTGTGGCTGCAAGAAGGAAGCAAGTGCTCGCACTGCACTCTTTTGGGGGTGTTTAAATGCCCCGGTGCTGAGCCACATTCCCTTGCTGCACTGACTGCGCGCTCCGGTTAATTAGGCTGCGTGCCAAATGCCTTTAAGGTTTTTAGAGGGATTTCTTGGCATATGGGGCAGATTTGTGGAAGCGGCGCCGCAAGAGCAGGGTCGGGGAGCGTTGAACACTTGCTGAGTTTTCTTTTTTTGGGGGGAGGGGAAGTGGAAACCGATAAAAAGGGTTTCTTATCTTAATTGTAGCGGTGACCTTCTGTGTGGGGGTGCATGGATATTTGGCATGCGCGCCATCGGTTTTGCATGTAGATGTATTTAGAAGCAGCCCTGCCAAGTACTTCCCTTGCATGACAGTCCCAGGAACGTCCTCCCCTGCCATCCCTGTGCAATGACAGTGCTCCGGGCTCTTACACTGAGTGTTTCTCCTCCGGTCCGTGCCTGCAGACTCCTTACAGCCTTTTCGCTAGGACGGGGTGGAGGTGGGGGAGAAGGCGAGCGGCTGCTGCGGGGGGGAGATCTCTCCCCTCCGTGTCTTCATTTGCTCATTTTGTCTTTCCCCTTGTAGGAAGCCTACGTGCAGAAAATGGTAAAGGTATGCAATGATTCTGACCGGTGGAGTCTCATCTCCTTGTCCAACAACAGCGGCAAGAACGTGGAGCTGAAATTTGTGGACTCTCTGAGGCGGCAGTTCGAATTCAGCGTCGACTCCTTTCAAATCAAGCTGGACTCCCTGCTGCTTTTTTATGAATGCTCGGAGAACCCAATGACTGAAACCTTTCACCCGACTATCATCGGTGAGAGCGTCTATGGGGATTTCCAAGAAGCTTTCGATCACCTCTGCAACAAGATAATTGCCACCAGAAACCCAGAAGAGATTAGAGGAGGGGGTCTGCTCAAGTACTGCAACCTTTTGGTAAGGGGCTTTAGGGCTGCCTCCGAGTCCGAGATTAAGTCCCTGCAGAGATACATGTGCTCGAGGTTTTTCATTGACTTCTCAGACATTGGAGAGCAGCAGAGGAAGCTGGAGTCCTACTTGCAGAACCACTTTGTGGGATTAGAGGACCGCAAGTATGACTATCTCATGACCCTCCACGGTGTGGTGAATGAGAGCACAGTGTGCCTGATGGGACATGAGAGGAGACAGACGCTGAATCTGATCACCATGCTGGCCATCCGGGTCCTAGCTGAGCAAAATATCATCCCCAATGTGGCCAATGTCACCTGCTATTACCAGCCAGCCCCATATGTAGCAGATGCTAACTTCAGCAATTACTATATTGCCCAGGTTCAGACGGTGTTCCCGTGCCAGCAGCACACATACTCTACTTGGCTGCCCTGTAATTAAGGACCGAAATTAGTAGACCTGGTGGGGAGAACGTTTTCTAACACGTAGAAGTGGGCCCTGTGCCCCTTTGAAATGGGGTGTTTTGTGCAATGGTGATCTGCTCTGGTTTTCAAGCTTGGTAAAAGCCTGTGGTTCTTCTAATAAACAACGGGAGCATGATCTAGAAAGAACCCCAAAATAATTGGATCCTACCCCAGAGCACAAGAGGCCTGTCATTAAAAGCAACCAGCTTCCCCTGAAATAAGCGAGGGAGGAATGCTTGATGACAATATGGGTTGGCAGTATCTGCTCCCATAGCTTTGGCATAGAGAAGGTGGGAAAGCCTTATTTTCTTTTATTTTTATCCTTACTCTAGAATGGGATCTGCAAAAGGGAGAATTACGAAAGAAACAAACAAAAAAAAACAACAAAAAGAAAAAAAATACAAAAAACAATTCCATATATATATTCAGGAATTAAAAGTAGAGGCATAAAGCAGAGATAAGCTGAATAAAAATGTATATTGGAATTACTGCATTTGGGGCTTGCAGCAAGTGCCGTCTGTGGATTGACCGTGTAGAATGTATAGCTTGCTTGAATAGAGAATGCTTTACCAGAAACAGCTTGCTCCAAATGAACAGTAGTAGATTGGTACAGTTATAAAAACAGAAACACGTACGATGACAAAGTCCATTATTTCCAGCTGTGTGTGCATGCCTCACATTTTAAAAATGTGAGAATGCAGGGAAACCAGCTGTGGCAAACAAAATATGCTCAAGGACCAAAGATTTCACAAATAAGTTATCCGAGCAAAGAAGATACAGTAGAGTATATATATAAATATATATATATATTAAAAAAAAAGAAAAGATGTTGCTATATTTGTACACACCAATAGTAATCAAAAGTGCCTGATGCCTTCATAGAATTTGAAGTGAGAAAAATATAGTTTTGTGGTTTAACCATGCATTTCGTTTTATCAGGGACACAAGGATTAAAAACAAAAAAAAAAACAACCATAAGCTTGTGAATAAGTGGTGGAGGAAATGCCCTATTTTTTTTCTTGGCAAATACTTGTATAGAGTAAATGTTATGTTGGTGTGCTATTATCCTAGGTACGTGTGTGTATGTGTGTATATATGTTTGTGTGTGTATATATGTACATGTTCTATGTGTATATATATATATACACACACAATATATATTAATGTGGTCTAGGAAAATGTAGCAATTAAGGAATGTTTAAATAAAGTACTATGTGTTTTCCAGTTTGCAACAGGATGTCATAGGACAGTGGGCACCTTGCAGTGAATTTTTAACCCACACCTGAGAAATTTGGAGTAAACGAACCAGTCAGGATTAAGGTGGGATTCAGATAATGTCTTTGGTTGCAAGAACAAGGATTACAGTAATTCAGTGAGTTGCTTGTGAGCCATAATAATTCCACAAATGGAGAAACATATGACTAGCTGATTTTTTTAACTGTTTTGTACTGTAATGCCATTTTGACATTTAACCCACTAATGTTGTGACTGCATACCTCCATGATGTGTAATTCAGTGGAACGTGGATCAAAGATAGGTTTATTTAAACCCCCTGACAGCTAAAGAATATTGTATTAGTTGGTGATCTGAACACTAATTGTTAGTATTTAAAGGAGTATTTTAATAGAATGCGTTACGCATTCCAGGACCACTAGAATTTAGTAAATGTGAAATGAACCCTTTTTAAGAGTGTTGCACGATTGCTTAAAATTATATTTTATATATATATATATATATTATATATATATTTTTATGCAAATATTAAACATCTTTGATCTGGTTGTCACACTGCATTTACAATTTCAGTACTGTACTTTATTTAAATGGAATCACTTTACATTGGAACAATAACTATTCACTTTCATTTCCTCTCCCAAAAGACCAGCAGGGGGAAAATCAAACCTCTGCTGTTGTTTTCACTTCAGTGCCATCCCTGAAGGTGTTAGATTCTTTGTTGGGCTTTGAAACCCTGATGACTAAATGACACTTGATGCTAATATTTTGCTTTTTTTCGTACTGAGGAAAAGAAAAAAAAAAAAAAAGGGGAAATCAGGCTTTTGAGAGAAAATGCGACCTGCCTCGTTGCATGGTCTTGTGGAGGTGAGGGAGGCCAAGACTGGTATCCCGGCAGTGTTTTTCCTACAGAGATACTAAGGTACATCTATTTTTGTCACGCTTTGTACTTCTAACTCTGAAGGCAATCTAACAGGAACCCAATTTGTTTACTGAAGCACCTTCCCTGTGAATTCTTCAGGAAATGTAAAAGCTGTTTCATTGCCCTTTGCTGTGTTTGCTCGGAGACCTTGTCCCCGCTGTCCCTTCCTCCTGTGGAGGCTGCAGCCTCCCGCGGGCTTCCTCCTCTCCCAGCCCCGGGCTGGGGGCCCGTGCCCCACTGTGTCCCAACGGTGGAGCGGGGCTTGAAGGCGCTGCTCAAACCCGAGCACTGCCGGCAGCTCTGGGGAGCGTTTCTAGCGGAAGCGCCAGGGAGGGCTGGGGAAATAGGATCAGCTGGTAATGTGGTATGTCTTCTCTTGCCACAACTATTTGCAGCAAATAAATGAGTCATCCGCTCTTTCGAGGGGGTTGAGAATCTATAGCGGTGCCACAACCACAAGATGCTGATAATACATGACACAATGTATTTTTTCCTTTGAAGGACCCTTTTTCCATTGCTTAGAAGAAAGTTTTGATTTACTTCCTCTCTGCTCAAATTTTATTGTGTTTTTATGATTGACAGCAGCTAGTTACCTTATAGTGCATGCAGTAGGGCTCTGAGCTAAACTGCACCTTTCAGCGTTTGCATTTTGATACATATATAATATGTTTTTATATATATTATATAGGTATTCTGGATCTGTTTTGCATATGTTAATGAGCAAGTGGTGGAACTGGTGGAGCTTTGTTGTATCTGTGACTGGGAGTTTAAAAGGTGCCCGGTGTTAGAGGTGGGAAGAAGGCGTGAGTTCAGGCCAAGAGTAAAATAAGAACCCCTTTTCAAAGCTGGTTTATTTCTGCGGTTTGCACACCTTCCCCTCCATAAAGTCTGACTCTTTTTTAACTGTTTTTTCCCCTCCTCTTCAGCACACTGGTACTTTTAAAGTTAACAACCACATTCTTGCTTTGTAGACTTCATTTTTCCCATCCAATCAGCTGTAAGGCTACGGCTTGCTACAAGAGACAGTGCCCCTTTTAAAGAGCTGAACTGATTAAAAACATTGACCTGATTACAGTGAAACTGTTTGTGCCGCAGCTGAATTTATTGCTAACCAAAAGGGACCTAAACTTGGTTCAACGTAGCTATCGTGAAACAACCGAGAGCTTTGAAATGGGATTTTTTTTCCTTAGATGTAGCTGTCCCCCCAAATGCAAGAACATTTCTTCTAAAAATAGATGGGCAGTTAGAAGACCAAAAAAGTGATATTTTTCTAGTTTTATTGGACTTAAAATACTTTTTTGTTTTGTCTTGCACAAAGGCCTTCACACAAATCTTCTAAACACTTCTTACTAAATGCTTGGCTTGCATCATCATGTCAGAAACTCCTACCAGTTCAAAAGAAGCTTTTTTTTTTTTTTTATTGAGAATATGAAGTATGTTAGATAAAACTGCACAGAAGAGGAAAAACTGTAACTGCATATTCAGCTCCTATTTGAATATATTCTTTTGTATGGTTTTCTTTATGCAGAGAGTTTCCCTTGCGAGAAAGAAAATCAGTGTACTGTTTTGCTGTTGTAATAATGGTTTGCTAACAAAATAAATAGTAAAAAAAAAAAAAAAACAAAAAACCTGCAAATTTCAAGACAGCTTGGCTGAAGCACTGCAGGCTCCTGCAGTCTGTAGGAGGCTGTGCAGATTTGCTTTCCCTCAGATTTCCTTACAACTGTTGCCTTCTGCAAGGCATCCTGTTGCAGCAAACTGCTCCTTGGATTGCTCTTTTGGAACATTTTGACTATAGGCTTTGTCACAGAAAAAGAGCTGATGGAAAACAGACTCTAGAGGGAACAGATTGTGAATTTTGTTTACAGCATCCAATATTTGGATTTTTTTTTTTTTGTAAATAAAAAGAAGTTATTTTTTTCTATTGATTTGTGTCTGCTGTCTTCCATGTCTGAAATAGCTCTGGCCTGCTCCTAATGAATACCAACTCGCTTTCATTAAAGAAAAGACGAGGGCACCACTTTTCCGAGAAGAGCAGCATTGGGCTGCTTTCTGATGGGAGTGCAGCCATTTTGAAAAGCCTTGCCCAACTTCAGGACCACTGGGCCGTGGAGAAGCTCCCCAGCCAGCACCAAAACCACTCGGTCCAGATCTTGTCAGGCTGTGTAAATGCTCCAAAATCTGGTGCCTTGCCCAACCAGCACTGTTCTTACTGCCTTCCCAGTGTAGGTAGTGGGACCGAAACCTCCTCGTGAGGCCTGGTGCTTGTGGATGGTGAAGTGCCCTGCCGGCAGTGGCACAAGGGTCCCGATGCCTCCACTTGCCGTTTGGGTAGTCCTGAGGCGCAAGAGGTGCCGAGATGGGTCTGTCTGTAGCAGAAGGGCAGGCGCTGCAGCTCGGGAGAGGGGATTCACATGCCTGTTGGACACAGCTGCTGGATCTATCCAGTTCTTCCCCCAGCCTCAACATTTGCTGTCCTTGCGAGCCCTACAGTGCTGTCCTTGTCAGCAGTGGTATTCGCTGTGTTTACAGGGGAGAAACTTCAGTAATGAAGGCTAATTTCCTCAAAAGGCACTTCAAGGGAATATAAAATATTAATTTACAATGCTCGTGGTGATACTTTTTAAACCAGGGTGCCTCAGCCTGGCCCAGATTTGAAAAATATTGACTAAGACCCTGCAGTATGCAGCTCTTACTGGCCTCATTCATACACCGCTCTCCTCTTGGAAGACTTAACGCTGGTTTAAGTGCTCACTTGAATGCGCTTATTCTAATGATGAGTGAACCTGTATTCCCCTAGAAAAACAAACAAACAAACAAGCTGCTGGGGCTGCTCGTTTTTCCAGGCACAGGAGCAGCCCCCTTGCCCAGCGCTGGGTGCCTTCCTGCACAGAGCCTCCTTTGAGAGGCCGGCCGAGGGAGGCCAGGCAGTGGTGCCAGAGAGGGACGCGCTCGGTGTCCCTGGCCATGCGGCGCTTCCTCCTGTTAGCTTGCCAAGCTCTAAAATATTGCAAGCAGTCTGTCTGAGGTGTCTGCAATGCCTGAAGAAGCAAGTGCAAATTGCAGGACTGGAAACTATCTAAATTCAAATGTCTTTATACGCCTCTCAAAAGGCAAGCCTGAATGGGGATTGAGGATGCTCTTACACTTTGGAGCTTCTTTTTTTTTTTTTTTTTTTTGAGATGAATGCCAATTGAGTATCAGGAATGTGGTGAGTCCTCCTTCCCGTTTGGAAGAATATGATGGAGACAGAGCCAGCTGAATGCTGTGCTTCAGTAAGCTGGATTTTTTATGGAGGGAGGAGCACTGAGAACTGTGGAAGAGGGAGGGCAAAAGCAAGGTGTGAGACCTTGAGTCACCCGACTGACAACATCAGTGGGAGGACATGTTAATAGATGTTAAAGTAGAAGTGGAGCAATGGCTCAAATCTTTGTGCTCACCCTGCTAAAATTGATATGATCAGGGAAGCTGTCACTTTTGAAGACAAGCAACAGTTTGTAGTTTCTCATGGCATCAGCAAGATGTGCAGCAACATGTTTTTATTTTATTGAATTAAAAAAATAAAAAAATAAAAAACAGGAACCCCTTTGCCTGGGAATGAAGCTATACATAGGCTAAATCAGCACTACATCCTCTAGTGAAAGTATGTGGAATCCTGGAAAGGAAATAAATTCATAATACTGACGTCTGTATTATAAGTCACCTCTTGGGAAACGCCCATGAAATATTTGCAGAGATTTTTTGTGGCACAGTTGTGTGGGTTTCATTCACAAATGTTTGTGTGGATCCAGTCATGCCTTCCTGAAACTCCCACCAAGCAAATTCCTCACATTTATTTATTTATAGTAAATTTCAATGCATATGGCTACCTGCCCTTAGATAAAGCACAGTCTATAGCTATGAGCCGTTTCATTGTGATAGTGGTCTCCCTCTTTGGAGATCTTCAAAGGCCACCAGGATGTGGTCTTGGGCAGCCTGCTCTGGGTGGCCCTGCTGGAGCAGGGTTTGGAGCAGATGGCCTCCGGAGGGCCCTGCCAGCCTCAGCCATTCTGGGATTATGGTATTAGAACTGGTGTAGTTTTGCAGCCATCTGTAGAAGCAGCTCTGTGTGTGGGACTCTTATCTCCTCATGTATGGAGCAGGAGGACAAAATCAAAATCTGCAGTTTTAGAGAAGAAATACTAAGCCTTCAAAGGCCTGATAAAACATAATGAGCAGACTCATCTCCTAAACACTTACATAATCTTAGGCTACTCAGAATGATTGTTTTGCAGATGCGCAATTCCACCGTTTCCTCTGGCTGCTATTTCATCAGGGTATGCAATGCCAATACACACCAGAAAAAATTCCTTTTTCTTTATTTTTTGTGGAAAAACTGCATCCCAAATGCACACTTAAATATTGTACACAGAATTTGGATATTCTCCAGGGTAAAAAGGTCTCTTAGATTTCCATAATGTCTTGAAAGGCATAAATCTCTTCTTTTCAAGAGGATATTAGGTATAAATATACTTTCCCTTTTGTTGGAATGGAGGATGAGCAACTCTTTTGGGTGAACAACTCTCCTGGTAATTAAGTTTGTCTTCCTAATCATGGAGAAATCCAGACTGGCCAGTGGTTTTAAGAAGTGGAAGTCTCAGTATCTGCCTACACAGGCTTTCTTCTGTTCAGCTTCTCCCATGCAAGGTGAAGAATTGAGTCATTTCTAAAATCAATGCTAAAGCAAAGACAGCAACCAATAAATATGTTATGGAGACATCTAGCTCATCCCTGCCATTGTGCATCTCTAGTTTCCCTTCTGCCATTTGAATGAAGGGAGGTGCCTAGAGCAGGAAGTCAGGGGTTCCTGGTGGAGATGTATGTGGCTCTGCAAAGATCTTCTCTCATTGAACATCTTTCTTAGTGCTTCAAGAGCACTCCTGTGTCCACAGTGGCTGCATGACCTTCATTTTCATGGTGATTCCTTTGGTTGTGTCATTCCCTCAGTCCAAGACATCCAAGGAGTTCCTGCAGCACATTCTGACATGGAAAAGTAATTGGACAGAAATCTTTCTATAATTGTAACTGTTCTTAATTCAACTCATGCTTTGAGGAAAAAGTAAAGCCACAGTCTTTTTGTTGTTGGTTGGTTTAATGTTTTACTCTTGAGTAATTTCTCTTGCTCTCACTTCTGCATTGCTCTTCTCTGCGTGTTTCTTTGCTGCCTTCTCATCCTGATTGTGGCAGCAGAAATGGAGGCAACAGCTTCATGTGCTCTTCAGATTATCAGTAATCCAGCTGCTTCCTGGTGCTTGAGAGCCACTGATGTGACATCCATGCTCAAAGGTTTGTTAACTAAGTTCAGCAACAGGTGTGGATTCAGAAATATTTGAAACTAAGTTTTCCGTTGCCATTTCCATTGCCTCATGATACAGGCAGGGATTTATGCATACAGATTTGTACAAGCAGTTACTTGGTCATCTCAGGAAGTGCAGAGAAACAGTTCAAATGAATTAAAACTAGCAGTTTAATAATTATGATTAAGTCAGGAAAAAAAAAGTGTACTGCAAGATGTTAATTAAAAATGTCGTCATCCAAACTAGTAGAGAGTAGAGCTCTTACTCAGTTTGAAGGATTCTCTTTGGGTTGTAGTAGTTTATTCACACTCTTTGCAATCCAGACACATAGCTTTGGGCTAAAGTACCCACCAGAGAAGCATATACATTGCATCCTCCTCACCCTGTGCTTTTTCATTTGGAAAACAATGAAAACATGATATTTCTCTGCTTTGTGACAGTGTTGTGAACTATGACTTGACTGATTTTCATAAATGTTGTTTATAAGTAATCCTATAAATGTCAGGCAGTGGAGGAAGTGAAACTAAGAGCTTGGGCCTTCCTTCTTGCCAGCTGTGAACTGCTCTCTTGCCTTTTTTTATAGAACTGTAAAACTGAATCACACATTTTTTTTAGATTTATCTTTCCAACATGCTTTTCATTTCTTCCCAGCCCTCTGCCACCAATAATGTCAATTATTTAAGGCTGGGTTTTCTCATCTGCCAAACTAATTCTGTGCCTGTGTGAGACGAAGTCACAGTCCCCTGTGGTTGAGCGCAGAGACATTCATGCTGTGTACCAGATGCTTGGGGAGCAGCATCTGCTTTCTTGCAGCCACCATGGGTCTTCACGTATGTCATATTTTATAAAAGTATTCAAAAATCACAGAAATTCCAAGAACTTGAAACTAACAAAATTTCACCCCAAACCTAGCAGTCCCATGGTTGTCTCCAGGGTCTTGGAGATGCCACTTGTCACCAGCTGTTGTCTGCCCCCAGGAAGGATATCTGTATTTTATATGCACATGGGGAATGCAGCAGCTGCCTTGGGTCAGGCTATTGCTGTCACTTCTCTGAAGACAACTCATTAGGCAGCAGAGATTCTTCGTGGATGGACTGGTGGTCACCTCAAAAATAGTATCTTAAGAAGAAAGAAAAAAGGGCTTAAGGTGCTGATGGGGAACTACTAGCAATCTTTCTGGCAGGTGCACGCACAGCATGGGAGAGGCTCATCACCTAATTTGAATATTTCTGGAGGGCTTTTGGGCAGTTGTCATATTTGCTGCAGATCACCTAATGCATTACTTTCATTATAATTGTTCTGGGTGCACATTACTGACCAATACACATGGAAATACTCTTTTAAACTGTGCTTTTTGACTGATCAGAGGATATTCTTCATAAATGGTTGTCCAGCAGATATTTTCCAGTGCCAAGAGCTTGTTCGCCAAGCTCTGAAGACATTCATGTGGGAGTATTTAATATCGGGTGACAATCTTTTGTCCTCTCAGAAATGCCTTCCCACAGCAATGGGAACATCCACAAATGACAGGAATGATCTGATGAAATGCTGACCAATGCTCCAGACTCCTGAGCTAAAGCTGCTAGGGCCAAGAGCAGAGTTTTACTTTGACTCCGGCAGGCCTGTGGATGAAGCCAGAGCAGTTACGCCAGTGCTCGTAGAGGCACACAAGAAGCACACAAAGCAGATTTGACAGCTGAGCTTGACCGTAGCACTGCTTGCTAGTTCTTTGTTGTTGAATGTTTGCACTGCAATAGCAACCAAAAGGCATGACCAGGTTAGGACCCATTGTACCAGGCACTGTGCAAACAGCTGTGTGCGAATCCCTTCTCTTAGAGCTTCTTCATGTGGGGCTTTCAATGCACTCATTCTTTACATGTCTTGCTATAAGTCAACTCATTTGCTTAAGATAAGCTCTTGCTTCTCTATGAAATGGGATATACACTGCAAAAAGTGTTTCCAAAGAGTCATTTTTCAGGAAGTATTATTGAGTTCTGTAAATTTGTTCACTTGCTAAGAACATCATGTCAGAACCTCAGCTTGCCTTCATGAATTGCTGAACCCACTTTTTTAAAAGCTGTGTGCTTGATCTGATACATTTCTGTCACTGGGAACTGAAGCCAGTGCTTTTCCTATAGCTGATGCTAAAACAGGTGCATTTTTTGCCTTCCATTGAATTGCAATCACTTCAGGAGGTGAAATGAAACAACTGTAATGTGCAGAACTGTTATATGACTCTAGAGCTACAAGTAACAAACACACTGCAGAAGCTGGGTCTGTACATCTTGAAGTGAGTGGGTGTCCTGTCAGGATGTATTGCTTTTTATTTCTATGAAGTTGATACCAAATTTTATTTATTTATTTATTTATTTATTTATTTAGGTTATCTACCAGATAAATGCGTTGGACTCAGGGATTTTCTTAACAAGCAAAAATTAAAAAGATTTAAAAGATTAAAGATTAGCCCCTGAAGGGCTACCTTCACCAGTTGGCCAGTGAATCCCCCAAATACTCACTGCCATAAATCCACAATGCCTCAGCCCTACACCGACAGCGGGAAATCATTTTCCTGGGACACATAGTCTTACTCAATGCATTACCTCTTTAATATATCAAATTGCAATGTTCAGAAAAATCTTGACATGTTAAGCAGTTTATAGACAAAGATTGTCAGAAAGCAGGTTTAATTATGGCAAACCACTGTATATAATGAGGTTGAGGGGAGGGGAATCTAATAATAGTCCTTTCTGTAATTCAATAGAATAAACTGAAACTCAGCTGCAGGCCTGGGCCTGCAGCGCTGCCCATGAGAGCCATGGGCTGTGGTTATGGGGTGGTCTATGTTTCCATCTTTGTTCCATATTCTCAGGGTTTACAGTATGGCTGTTAAGCACCCATAAGGAACTGGGTGAGTCCACATGTGGTTTAAACCGGCAGAAGGCAAGAAATTCAGAATTTGGGTTGGAACACTGCATTCTACCTCCCCACCAGGCTCTCACATCATGCTGTGCTGCCTATCAGGAAGGCCTCTGGCCTGTGGAGATCTCCTTCATGCAGTCTGCAGCTCTTTGCAGTACAGTTGTTGGTTGATATGAGATACTTCTGTAAGATACAATTCCCTCTCCCCCACCCTAAATAAAGCATAATGCAGTGCATTGGCAAAAGTTTGGCTCACGTCTCTGATGATGTGATAAACATTAGTGGATATTTTCCCTGAGATCTTGGCAACAAATATAGGAACTTATTCAAATAAAAACTTTATTTACTTTCTGAAATGCATTCATATTTCTAAATGACTCCATTTGTTAGGTAAAGTTTAAATAACATGCTGAGAAAGACCAGAATGATAGCTTTTTTTTTGAAAAGTATTTCAAATGTTGCTCACTTTGATAGTGCAATAGATAGAAACACTCTTATTTAGAAGGTTGGGCTCATATGCATTTAGCTTGCACCAATAATTTTAGATCCAGCTTTTCCTAAATGTAGTAAAAGCAAAAATTGGCAAATTAATCATAAGCCATTAATTTCCTGGGAAGCAACTGCTTTGCTAATCAGAGGCATGGCTTGTCCACCACAGAGAATGTCCTTCTCACAGTGGCGTGAGTTGGCTTTCTGAAAGAACAATGATAGCTCATAGTTCAAACTCTTTCCTACATAGTATAGAGTTGATGTCATTTCTTCTTTATTCTGTTGACAGATGAGAGTGAAAAGCATGTAGGCTGGGAGAAGCCACCTGTCCCACCCCTTTGGATCTGAAGGAGGTCTGCAATACAGGGTACAGCTTGCTCTGTTGTTATTTTCTCCTAGACACCCACACACTGTGTGGGCAGAACCCATCCTTGGTGTCAACAGCCCTTTCAGGACACTGGCATGAAGAACCTGGAGTGACCATGGGCAAGCAAAGGGAGACCACAGAGTTGGCCCTGACCTGTGCGGTAGCTGTGGTGCACAGGCAATATGCTGGATATGCAACAGGCAAAAAGTGACTTATGAAATCTGAGTTACAATACAGCTAGATTATGCCAACCTTTTGCTTATGAAGGAGAGCTGAATTTCAGTAGAGCTGTAGGAAGAGACTGTGGGAGTACAGGATATGGGACTTCATACCTTGTTTGTGATGACACCTAAAGTGGACAGGATTTTTAGGTAGGCCTGCCTAGGATCTTAGAGTGAACATGACAGAAATTTGTGATAGTCTTTGAAACTCCAAAACCTGTACTGAGGGTAAACTAGTGTGGATTCTGAAGAGAAAGTGAAGACTAAAACAGATTAAAATGTTTGTAAACACATCTCCTCTTCGCTCATCTTGTTCTTGTAGATATATGGGATGCCCCATAGCTTTACCTGTTCAGTTCAGTAGCTCTGTCCTAAGTTTTGTTAGACGTGGTCCCAAGGATACACTTCCATCTGGCTGTTTTTTTTCCACTTCTCAGCAGTCTCTCAATTTCTGGAGTTCCTGCTCTTTTTCACCCCCTAAACTCCACTCCTTCTTCATGCCTGGCCTACACTGCACTCCAGCAGCTGCCCCACTGATCGTGATGCTCCTCGGGTGCCCGGGGCAGCTCGACCTGATTTCACATAGAGTGACCACTCCTGCCATGGCACCCAGCTGGAGCCTTCAAAGGCATTGGAAAGTCCCCTAACATGCATGGAAAGAGAGAGACCAAAGGAAGCTGAGGCAGCCTGCCATGCTGCACAGCTGAGGGTTTTGGACACCCCTGGGACCCCCTAGTTATTGCTGGCCCCTGCCAGGAGCGGGGATGGTAGAGGTGAGTAAGTCTAAAACTCAGCCAGAAAGACATTTTTTGGTTCTGGGACAAAACCTGAGAAAGTGGATGGGGAAATGAAATTGCATAGGTCAACACACTTGAAAATGAAGGAGGGGGTGGGGTGTCAGAGTTGGGGAAAAGTTGGTACTAAAACTGAGGATTTAATGATAATTGCACAGCTCATTGTGTTTAAGTCTCATCTGAGATTTTATTCTATCTGAAACAGAACAAATTGTTTTAAATGTACTTCAACTTTTTTAAAATACAAGGTCAATGCAGAAATAAAAAATATACTTTCCATGATAATAGTTCTATTGAGTATTTTGACATTTCATCGTTGAAATATTTATCTGGAGCTGTGTGGTAAATTTGTTTTGAAATAACAATTTTTTCTGGTTTGCCTGAGCACATGCATGTGTGTGTGTGTTTGAAAGTGTGTGTGCACGCATGTGGTTGTGTGCATATAAAGACTGGATAATGCATTTTAAGTTTTTATTCACTGTTTTTAATTTTGTGATTCAAAAGGCAGCTTAGTTAAGGCCTATTCACTGGCAGTTCAGTGGCTTCTGTACAAAACCAAGTAATTTGCACTGTTTGTCTCATGCTCGAAGGAAGGAAACGTGCCAGTGAAGCTGTCTGGAGGATCTTCCCCAGCTCATCACAAAACACTGCAGAGCTAGCATCTTTTCTGGCCAAGATGTTTTTCTACATCTCCAAGGGAAAGAGTCCCAGGAGGGCTATGAGTGAAAACTCTTGGGAAGTTTCTTCACTGTTCTGTTGGTTTCCATTCACCTTGAAACACATAAAATACAATTCAGCTCATATGTCTTGGGCAAAGCAAGAGCAAGTTTATGTTCCTCATTAATCTCCAATGGCCCAAACTTCCTCCCTATTTACTCCTCATATATTAATTCTATTTATTTCCTCCTTAATCTCCAGTGGCTTTCCTTTTTGCAGTAGGATGTCTGCATGAAAAATACTTTTTTCCTTGTGAACTAGGTCCAAGCTTTTTGGCACTGAAACTTAATTTTGTGTGTCAAATAGATTTTTTTTTTCCAGTCCACCTTTCATTCATAAACTGTTTATTATCTATTTATAAGAAAAAAATCCCCAAATAGGAAAACCATATCTCCAGTAAATAATCTGGCACTGCTGCCGTAAGAGAAAGTTGATCTGCACAGCCATTACTACATATTCAGATTTTTTTTTTCTCTGACATTTATTAACTTTTCATGAAAGGCATGGGGATTCCTTTCCCCAGTGGACAATTCTCGGCTTTCTTTTCAGGCCTCTGATTTTTGGCAATAATCCGCAAAATGATGTCTGCAGTCAGACCCCTGCTGTCACAAAGACCATGTAGAGATTTTTAGCTTCCCAGTGAGAACCCATTATGCCTGAAAGCCCTCCATTCATGGGTGAGTATCGTCTTCTGTACAGTGCTGCTCAGATGCCTTCCTCCAGGTTCACCTTCTCTTTGTCCTTCCTGAGCTCCTTGCTTCCTTCATAATGTGTATTGAGAAAACTGTGTTGCAAGAAAAGTATAAAAAGCTTTGGACCCTTCCCATGCAAAGCTGCTGACTGCAAACCCTCTCAAAACCAGTCCCTCTCCTTGCGCTGCTGTGAGCACCTGGTGTGGCACCCGGGGAGCTCAGCTCCTCCTCGGACAGGGCCCAGCCTGTTGCTGTAAGTACCCAAATCTGCTGGAGCATGTTGGGATGGGAAGGAGGTGAAATGGTGAAAGGCTTTTCAAGCTGTTTCCAGGGATGGGGGATGCATGTCAGTGCTTTTAAATCTGTCAGTCTGTGTAATCCCTTTATCAGAGAAAGTGGTGGAAAGAGCCCACAAGTGTACTCTGCATCATCTCTTTGCCCAAAGGCAGGATCAGCTGTCCATAAAATGTTCCTTATTGTGCACTTGCAGCCAGAGCAAACAAATATCTAGCATAGTTTCTTGTAGCAAGCCCTTCGAGTGGGGTGAGAGAAAGTCAGTTTGCGTTAGCTCCTCCACTCCCAGAGCCCTCTGCCCTGCCTGCCTGGTCGGGCAGCTGCGAAGCAAATGTTCCACACCTCCTCGCCTGGCCAGGCAAGAGGAGACCCAATGCATTCCAAAGCTGACAGATGATTAGCCTTTCATATCCCAGACTAATTGGAAATGATGTGTACTGAGGATGGGTGCAGGCAAGGGATCAGCATATTTTGTCAGGAGCTGGCCAGGAGGGGAAGAGTGGAAAGATTTCTGTTTAAAAACTTTGTGCGGCAGATGCAGAGGGAAAGTATCTGTTGAGTGAAGACTTCTTCAAGCCAGCAGATCTGTTTGCCCCATGAAATTTCAGTGCTTCTGAGCTTTTCAGATGACTAGACACTGAAACTGAATGAGTCTGTTTTAAGGTAGAGGCATTTTGCTTAATGCGCTGAGCAAAAAAAGTCATAGAAGTGACATCAGATTTTATTGCCACATTTCTGTTTCTTGATGTCTCCTTTATCTCTTGACTCTTGGTGTGTAGCTATCTGCTGGGCCTCACTGCACACATCAGTGTGTGGCTGCAAGGATGCAGCTGGACAGAGGCCTCGCATGTGTGCAGACTTGCAGCACTTACTGCCTCCAGCTCATTCTTGCCGGGCATCAGGGGAAGGTATGATGCAAAATACAGCAGCACAGGATGGAGCAACGGAGGCTGGGTCTAGGAAGGCTGCAGGGATGAGGCTTGGAGTGGTTGTTTTTGTTCCCTGAAATAATTTTTAGCCTCTTCTCATCATCCTTATGCTCCCCAGCACAACTCACCAAACCTTTGTCCTCCAGCCCTATTGTTCTATTATTGTCTCCTGATCATCTTGGTGTGCCTGGCAGATAAGTGTTCAACTCCCATTTATTTCTGGGGGCTACAACTGTCCCAAAGAGAAGTTACTAAGACTGCTTTTCTGCAATCTTGCACTGCTACTTCATGTTTCAGGGTCTTTGTTGCTGAAAAAGACTGTGAAGAATGAAATGATAAGGAGCCTGTGAAAAATAAGTTCGGGCTACTGTGTTGAGGAGCAGCTGCAGTTTATGTGGTGCTGCAAAGACTCACCTGGGACATGCATTTCACATTGCATTTGAACTCCTAGCAATTATAGTAGAGCCTGGTCACTCAATGGATATTGTTTGCCTCCTCCTTAGATGCTTGAGCAGAGTTTTAAGCCCAGTATTTATTGGAGCAGTAGTTCATTTCTCCTGACATGCACAATATGCATCTCATCTGCCACTCCCTTACAGCCTTTGATTCCCTGACTCCAACAACAAATAACCAACTACCTATTAAAAAATAAATAAATAAAAAATGAAGGATGCAGAGTCCTGTGACATGACAGAGCAGTGACTAAAGGATGGAAACTGTTGCAAGGCCATCTCACTCCCATGAAAGGACTTTGCAAGATCTGGGAACTTTCTGCATATGATGGTGGCTTTAGTAGTGGGAATAGAAGACAGGTACAATACCCAGGATTTTATTAATATGAATCTGATTTTGAAAGCCAATCTCAATTGTGTAGCATCCATAGTCTTGTCTCTTTTCTAACAGGCTTGATGGAGACTGTCTTCTAGTGTCTTCTTTCCATCACTCCAATTAATGGGTGGCAGTTCATATTTTACCTGAACTGGTCATGTTCCCAGTCCCTTTCATCCTGTTAGTCTCTGGTGTCACATTAACATTTTGCCACTTGCCTGAAATTTGTTCTCATCTCTGGGCTTGGGCTGTAAACAGTGCAGGTTATACATAAATACTCATTGTAATGAGCACCACAGAAGTTCTCTCAGAGCAATGCAAATGGGTTATGAGATACCAAAAACCCCCAAAAACCCTCTGGAAACTGTGGGAGTTGGCCATTTGTCTTGATTTTCTACCACTACAAGATGGTTTAACCCCCCTACTCATTTTCAAACTGGTTACTTAGTCCAATCTATTAACACTTTGCTGTGCTTTGTGTCAGTCAGTCAGAGTGCAAGACTTTGTCACATCTGGAATTGCACAAGTTCTCCAGCAAACTATTTTCTTCACAGTTAAAACTGTGCTGAAAACTTCCTTTAGCCAGCTGAGTATACCAGAGAGCATGATACAATCCTGGGTTTGTACTGAAATCCCAGTAAACTGATAATGACAGTTGGTCATGTCACATCTAACAGAGTGAAAAACAAAGTAAGCATCACTAAGGGCTGTAAGTATAAACAGTGAAATATCTGAAAGATAAAAAACACAAAACTGAAAGTGGTTTTGAGGCCAATATTTGATGTTATAAATTAAATCATACATGGTTGTAGAATTGCCTAGAAATGACAAGTAACAATAGCATGCTGATGAGGAATTAGAATATTGCTAAAAGCAATCTCTGTTTTCTGGGAAGTGGGGAGAAAT
Organism: Cygnus atratus; assembly: GCF_013377495.2. Classification (NCBI taxonomy): domain Eukaryota; kingdom Metazoa; phylum Chordata; class Aves; order Anseriformes; family Anatidae; genus Cygnus; species Cygnus atratus. The sequence continues at coordinate 36,132,249 of NC_066364.1, read as the reverse complement.
TAATAGTGAGAAAAGCAGATCTGTAGAACCAAACCCAATGGTTTGCCATTGGCTTCAGCGGGACCTCGATTTGTTTCTTATTCTGTAATAGGAGCAATTAAAGCCAGTTGTGACCAAAGCGCAGTGCCCTCAGCTTCCTCTGCTTCCTCTCCATCAGTGTTTGGCCTCCAGCATTCCAGGGCATGATTATTTACAGGCTTTTAGTAGTTTCAGCCTCTCCAAGATGCCCACAGTTTCTATTATGAGACAAAAAAACAAAAAAGTTTTGCAAGAAGCCTTGCATTCCAGATCTCACTGAGTTTCGTGCACAAATGTTTATTTGGTTGCCACAATAGTTTTGTGTTGTTCTAGCCCCAGAGTAACATGCATTTAATTTCGCCGCTGTTGCTAACCAGGAGTTGGCAGAATCTACAGGATCCAAATACCTGCCCCAAAATGTGTTGAAGTGAATTGGCTTTGACTGTAGGTTAATAAGTTGGATTGCGAGTTGGACTCCAGCTCTTACTTGCAGTACTTGTGCCGTATAGAGCACATACTCCCTTACGTGAGATCAGAATGTCTGGCATTTCTTCTGAGATTGTTGGGAAATAAAATCAAAGCAGTATGTGAATCTGTGGACTTTCCTCTTGCTACTCATTGGGTGAGAGACTGTCTGTCACCTGGCTCATAGATCAATGTAAGAAGGAATGGATTTGGATTTGGCTTGCCATCTCAAAATCTAGATCTTTAGGGTTTATCTAAATAGCTGAATCCTAGCTATGTCCCAAATATTCTGTGTTATCTTATTTTCTTTCCTTATGATCTCACTAAACTTACAGTCCTGCTAGGAATAAAAGAAGAAATGTAGAGGGAAAAAAAAAAAAGAGAGAGCCAACTTTATACGTTTCCCTAGGATATTCTCTTTGAGCAGTAGCATTTTTAGGCCAGATTTTCCAGTTGTGTGCTCCACTTGGGTACCTAAAGTTCCACATTTTGAGAAGCTGAAATGAAAAGCTGAAGACTGCTCTTATAGACATTATTTTACCCGTTAAGTCACTGTTTTTCCACATTAATAACAGGGTAAAGATATCGGGCTTCAGTTCAGATTATGACAGTATCTAATGTCTTTTCCACATACAACTTCAAACTAGGAGAAGACTTCCTCTCTCGTTTTCATGGGAATTTTGTGAATTCCAGCATGTATATTTTTCCAGCTGTAGTATTTTATTTGCAATTGGAAATTGCCAGTTGAAATATCACCTTTCATATGGAAAAGATGGTAATACTGAATCTTAGAAATGTAAGCTTATTTTAAGTACTCAGGTTAGACAGTCTCTATGCACAAAAGAGCATCCTGTAATGATCTGACATCATTCTCTATAGGTGTCAACAGCTGGATCTGGGCTTGTTTACTCATATAGAAATCTGCTGCTGCAAAGCTGATGGGAAGGGGGGAGAAGGTTGCATCTTTAGTTTAAGGTCATTTGAGGTAAGCCTTCCCTCTGTAAATCTGTCTTCTGACAGAAAATACTCTTGCTGAAGCAGCTACCTGTTTTGTTTCCTTGGGAGGGGCTGAATAAAAGCAGCAACTGCTACATTCACAGGGCTGACTTCTTATCTGTGGGCCCAAAACTGCAGCTGGGGGTGCAGTGAATAAGAGATCACGGGCTATATGTTACACTATAGACTATATACACCTACATGCACTACATTTCCTGTTACAGAAGAAGGTCGTTGCAAACTCACAATAAGTAACCTCGCAAAAATAAGTATCTTCATTTTGTGTTAGGCATCTTCCTGCTCTAATGACTCTAAAAGCACAAGATTCATGACATTTGGTCTCTCCCGTGCTCCCTTCATGGGGATTGCTTCTTCTACAGCTCCTCTTGTCCCATAGCAGTAATCCAGCCATGCCATCTGTCCTTGACTAAAGCCCCTCGCTGGGCTGACAAAGAAGGGGGAGATGTTTCCGTCTGCTTGCCAGTTTGCTCAGCTGGTCCACAGCTTTGTCATCTGTCTGGTTTCAGAGTGCTGTAGGTTGGTCGTGGTGGAGCAGCCCATCATGAGATAGGGTATTGCCCCCCAGAAACAGGAGCCTCCTGCCCAAAGTGGTCCAAAAGTTGCTTGATGAGGAGATCCTGTCTCCTCCCATGATGATAAAACAGGAGTGGGTGCACTGCAGTCATGGGAACTGCACCGTCACCAAACTGATGGCCACCAGTAAAACCACAGGTGATCTCCCCTTAGTGAAGGTGCAGAGGTGCTGCTTGAGAAGACATGCTGCGTGTTGATAAATGATGGGTTTAAGCATTGTCATGAGCCCGATAAGCACTAAAAAGGTAACAGGCACAGTGAAGAGGAAGGCCAGGCTTGGTTTAACCAGGAAAATCAGTCTGGGGGTTTGGTAGACGGCTCAGGAGGAGCGCGGTTTCCTCTGGGTCAGACCTGGGCTATTTGGTTGCACTCAACATAACAGCTGCTCTCAGATGTGTATTGCCTTCCTCTGAGAGGCAATAACTTTAAGAAGCTGAGGGCCTTGAAGGTAGGGTGTCTTCCTGACACTAAAACACATTTCCAACAAAGGACGCATTGACAATCTCTACTGCCAATGGTAGGAAAAATAATGTCAGATTTCCTATTTTATGGCTGTTTCAGCATACAAACACTTTCCATCTATGACTTCTCCAGACGGCAAATATTTTTTGCTCATTCAGTGCAGCATATATGTGTAGCATGTACATATACATCAGCTTTTGTTCTCATTGGCCACATCTTTAACAGTTCAAGCTTGAAATTTGCTAAGTATGCACAGCACGGATGTTCCAAATGCTCTTGTGTTTATTCCTGAAGCTTTGCTGAATGTAGACACAAAAAGAGCAAAGAAAGGACTCCTGAAAGAATTTTGTCACCACCACCTGTAGCTGCTATACACATCAACTTTAGTAAGTAATCATAAGTATCATTTTTTACTCTGATTGCACCCCCCAAAAAACAAACAAGCAAACAAACAAACAAAAAAAGAAGAGGGAGGTTGTGGGAAATCTTTGATGATTCTACATCACTTTTCTCCCCTCTCAGTTTCATTACTAATGAGCCATTTACAATGCAAGTTACAATTCCACCAGTTGCCCTCTGTAAGGATAATCAACTTACATTTTTTTCCCTTCCTTTTGCCCACATATGAAAAATATCCAAATGGGTCTTTTGCTTTGCCATAAAGCTGGGCAGTAATGTTTTGTTTATTAATCTTTGTGCTGTTTCTGGCCTCTTTTAAAATATTTTGGAGTTTTACACGATCAGCAACTTGGACAAGACCTAATGGACTCCAAAAGGATTATATTAAATGCTAAGAATAAGATAATGCCTCACATAAACAAACAAAGAAGACACTTTTTAGAGACCTTTTTGTATGATATGAAGTATCTTTGACTATTTTGGAATGAAAAGCAATCCCTAAATATAAGACATTAAAAACAGATAATCTAAAACTCCAAAATAAACTCACTCCTCCTATTGGAAACAATATCTGTCTTTACTCAAGCTAGACAACTTCGTAAGTCGTCTTCGTTTTTTTTTGAAAAAAAACATCCTAGAATGGCTGGCAAATCCGGTGATGGGATGGAAAGAATTTCTGGATGTTCAGCCAGTCTGATCCATGTTTTGACATTTTATGCAAGAGAATAAAATTTGTTTTTCCCCCCGTTACTCCAGGCTGCTATTACCCATCATTTCACGCAGATCTGGTTACACATGCACAGAAAAGTCATCAATGTATTGGAAGAAGGCAAAGAGAAAAATTGTTCCTGTTTATGCAGAACTTCTGGAAATACAGTGCAGGTGATTCTCTGTTTCATAATGCAATTTGCCATGGATCCAAGTCAGCAGTCTAGATCTCTGCAGCAAAGCCCTCACTAATGGCTGCGGGTACTAGCCTGAAAGTCCAAATAGCAGCAGTCCTATCAAACTTGACCCTAGAAGATCAGCAAAGTGCAACCACCACAATAGTCTTGTCAGGTAATGATAGACACGTTGAACAGTCTCACTGAAAACTAAGTTAAAAGAATGGCACATTTAAAACTAATTCTTTAAGTGAGCTCAAAAGTCGTACATTGGGTGTGAGACTTGGGGTATGAAAAATGTTTTCTTTAAGCAGTATTTCATTGTGTTCTCATCTGTAAAAATACACACTATTATTATTATTATTGTTATTATTGTTATTATTATTATCATTGTTATTATTATTATCATCATCATCATTTTATTATTATTATTTTTTTAAGAAGCTTTCAAACCAGCATGACCCATGATTCAATACATCTGAAATTCCTGGCAATATCATGGTTAGTGACGCTCCTTCTGATACCTTCTTTGCTAACTTTTGACTTAGCTTTCTGTAAAACCTGCTAACTGGCTTCAGTGAGATGTAAAAAAAGCTCATCATGAGCTTAACGAACTGCATGGTGTTTTAAGGTAAAACAACAACAATGACAACAAAAACCCTTTCTTGACTTGCTTCTCCCCACAATCTTTGAGGTGAAATTGTGTGAGTTGGAAGTAGATGATCCTGTCAACTCAAGACCTTAGCTTTTCTTCACAACCTGGGGGCACATCCAGCCCACAAAGAACAACCTGGCCCTCTTGGCAGACAAAGAAGATATGGAGAAACAGAGTGGAAAGCAGCAGATCTTCCTTGCTGCTGAACAGCTCTGGCTGAAGGAAATTCCATGATGCTGAGAGCAATAGCAAGTTCAAAACCTCAGGAGTACCATGCCTTGGCTCTGTCTGCGTTGCCTGTCCCAGAAAGGCAGTGAATGGGGACAAACATTTGTACATTCATTCCCCACTGCAGGGTGTCTTGTGTTTGTACTCTGTGCCTGCAGTTCCCTCCTCCACGAGATTAAAAAGCTGCTGACTCTCCACTTCTGATTTATTTTTATTTTTTCCTGTTTGGACTCTTAAAAACAGTAGTTGAAAGGCTTTTTTCCAGGTCATATTGTTTGGATTATATTTTAGGAAAAAATAATGCCAGGGTGATCTCCAGTCCCAAGTCTCCAATAAAACCCCATGTGAATCCTATATTTCTCCCTGTAGAACTAAGAGGACCTCTCACCTGTGTACCATGGTATAGCATAGAATAAAATCATAGAATCACAGAATCATAGAATCACAGAATCACAGAATGTCTTGGGTTGGAAGGGACCTTACAGACTATCCAGTTCCAAAACCTCCTGCCATGGGCAGGGACACCTCCCACCAGACCAGGTTGCCCAAAGCCCCATCCAGCCTGACCCAGCACCTCCAGGGATGGGGCATCCACAGCTTCTCTGGGCAGCCTGTGCCAGGGCCTCACCACCCTCACTATTCCTCATAGTCCAACCACACTATCAGACACCCAGACTTCAGCTAGGCCCTCATGTTAAAGGAGAAAGATTTCTAATTAATCAAAATAGATTTTCATGTGTATTAGTCCTGCTTGGATCAAAATTTTAAAAATTGCCTTGACAAAGCTTTTCTATTTTCACAAATAACTTAAAAATAGCTTTATTAAAATCTGGATATCAATTTTTTGAAACAAAAATTTGGTTCTTCCCATGGTTTAAAAGCCCCTGGCTGGGTCTAAACATTTTAGAGTGACGGAGGAAGAAAGGCACTTGGATGTCTTTGATAGCATGTGTTCATTTACAGAGGTTTTGCTGTCTGTTAATGAAAGAGATGTGTGCCAAATTAGATAAATGAGGCAGTTCAGATAGGCCATGGTTAAGGTAGCCATGCATTACATCCAAACACACAACTCAACTGAGTTAGTATCTTGACCTTTTATAGAATTATCATGTGATTTTTGAAGATATGGTTCTGATTAATTATAAGGCATATTTTCAAGCAATATTGGCTCACTGTTTTTCTAAGTCCTGTTTTCTTGAAAAGAATGTCTAAAGTTGACTTAAGTAGACCAAAAAAAAAAAAAAGAGTGCAAGAGAAAAAATAATAAAGCCTGTCTTCATTAACATTCAGTATTTCCTGTGTTCCCTGTGCAACTCAATGCACTTTCCTCATCCTTGATAACTGGAGTATTAAAAATAGCTAGAAATAGAAACTTCCTGCAAGGTGGGTTAAGACTCAGGTGTAATAACTTGTGGGGAGAAGAGGTTTTCCCAGACATGTCTTATGTGTGCAGATGATGGGAATCGGACACGTCCCAGTGGGCTGTGGGGGGAATACAAAGACAGAGCTGACTTACAGCTCGTTTGGACATCATCAGTGTAAGTACTATACATTTGAGATACCCTGGATATGCAGGACTTAGAGTTAACTTCCGTGGTTTGTGCAGACTAAAGGAAACATCTATGATACTTGAGACTCGAGTCCACAGTCCTCTCTATCTGCAAAAGATGACTAGGTTACACACAAGACATGTGTGAGAGAATCCAAGTAAGCAGTTGCCTGATATAGAGAGTTGCCTGTGTAAAATATCAGCAGAGCAGCCAAAGCATAAATCTTTTGATTTTTTTTTTTTTTTCTTCTCACGGATAGGCTCTGGAGTTGAACATTTGTCACCATCTGTCTTGTGAAATGAGGCTCTGCTAGGCAAATCTCTTTGACAAAAGCCATTTCAGTGATAAGCAAACAATTTTCTAATAGCCTCTTGTCCACTGTTGCTTCTTAGATTATGGACATTAGTATAGCCAAACTACTTTTGCAGTCTTTCCTGATGCCTTCTACTTCATGCAGTTTTTTCAAGGGATCCCAGAGCCAGTTTACCACTGGTTTGGAAACAAGAGCAGAAATGTAGAAATGCAGTCTCCCTTCCAACTATGCTGCCTTCCCGTTGGGTCACATTGTACCTTCATGCTTCATTTATAGTCCTACATGCATGTGTTGTACATGTCCAGGAGAACAGGATTATGAGCAAATTACATATGTTACTTGTTTTGCTGAAGAACTCGTCTTGCCAGCTGTGAGCCTGCAGTGGGGGCTCCCTGGGTGACTTTGATGGGGAGCACGTATGCCAGTGAGGCAGCCTGGGTTTCAGAGAGTAAGCCATGATGGCAATGCTGAACAACACATTGCCAACACCTTGCCTCTACCTGCAGCACATCATGATAATTCTCATTGTCACTGCAGTGAAATGGGTCCTGGAAAGAAAAACAAACAAACCCCTCAAGCATTAACTGGCACTGTGCTATGCTACCTTCTGGCATTTTCATTTATCTCCTTGAAGTCTGAATCTTCCAATTAGCTGTAACATACCTGCTACGAGATTTAAGCTGTAATAGTGACCCTGGGCTTCCTGACTGGTGTGACTCCAAAAACATACACTGACCAGAGCCACTGAATAACGGTGAGGAGGATGTGACGTGCCAGTGGCACAACTTTTTGCAGACACCTACATAAGAGCCCTAGATAGCCACACATAGCAGTTTTCTAGTCCCTTTCCCCCTAAAAGAAGTGTGAGAAGAGGACATAGGACTTCTGGTTCTCTGCGTGGGAGCAGACAGGAAGGGCTGGATCGACAGAGGTAATTACAAGGAATGACGGCAAGTGTGTGATTTTGTCTGACAAAGGGATGAATTTGATTTCCTTTCTCGTTTATACACACTTGCTGGTTATTGTTTTGGCAGCAGCCCTGCTTTTTTGTTCCTTCCTTTCATTTGTTTGTTTCATAATTGCTTCTTTGCTGATTTGGTGCTGTGTAACTAACTACACCTCTGAGTTTGTTTTTAGGAGTTAATGGTTTGGGCCTGATTTTGAAAGGACACCTACAAGCTTGAACCTATCTGATGGCATTTGAAAATCTTCTGAAGACTTGAGAGTCTTCAGTCACCCAAATCCTAGGGGAAATTTGGACCTTTTATGACAAAAGATATGCTAAGTAATAAAAAGTGGCATGCTAGTCTTGATTAAATCATAAGATAAATTACATACTCTGGAAAAAATAGGAACTTTAATTTTTCACTGTTGACCTCTGTTCTTGATTAAAGTCCGTAATGTCAGCCTTCAGGCAAGGCTACCCTAATTATTCAGTTCGGTGGTAAAGCAGTGGACTATTTAACAATAATCTGCCATCTCTCATGCTAATAGTTATCTGGTCTAGGGCAAAAAGCAAAGTGGAGGAGAATTTTCGACTGATTCCCTGTGAATGCAGAGCTGTGTTGAAGCTGGCATAGGTGTCACAATGGTAAGGGATTTAGTCTGCTTGACTTTTATTGGAATAAAGTGAACAATAATCAAACTGCACTTTGGGGAAAATATTCTGAATTTGTGCAGGAATTAGGAGAGCATATTATAACGGGAAGTGTGTTCCTATCACAACTCTAGTGGCTGAAGGTAAAAATCCTCAGAAGTTTTTGCCTCTCTGTGCAGCCTGGCTGTGCGCTGAAGCTAGGCAACTTTTGGGTAGCTGAAGTGAAATGTGATAATTACAGGCCTCTGATTTCTGAAGGTTTATCTTGAGACTGTGTAAACCCTAAATAAGTAATATTCATTTACTTGAGCAACAATTTGTGTTGCTCAGTATCTTAATTTCTGCTTCACACAGATTGTTCCTCTTTTGTTAACCTGTGAAAAAGATTTTATTATTATTATTATTATTTTCTTTCTTTTGGAGTGAAGTTGGACTTTTTTATTTGCTAGTACCAAAGCCTAATACCTTGCCCTGTCACTTCAGACTGAATTTAACTACCCAGCTCTTTTACATCAACACATCTCCACCCAGCTACTTGGCTGCCACCATAACCACCTCCAGCATTACTTCAGCAGCAATAATGACACTTGAGAATGTGTATTAATGTTCTGTTTAATAGAGATGATTTCCTGAACTGTGACACAAAAAAGAGGAGGTTGTAATGGGTGCACTGTGCATTTGATCCTGGCAGGGAAGAATGGTACAGATCAGGAGTCAGACTGCCAGATTAGCTGTGTGGGTATATTATCCTTCTTCCCTCTGCATCTCTTGAATCAGCCCTTGTCAGACTCTTCTGGGAGTGTGAAGGGGTATTTATGCCTGTGGAGACAAGCCGGCTCCATCTGCCTGGGCTCTGGGAGAAGGCACAGGGTAGCCGTGCAGGGCGAGGTGGCTGTGTGGCCCTGCACGCCTGTCTACAGTGCATGTGTGCCATTTACTGTGTGCATCTATAACTAGTACAGGCATTTTAAATGTTCCCATCTCTTTTTCCAAGTGCTCTACTGTGAAAGCACGGTACAAGGACAAGTAAAACAGAAGTCTTCACATATACCTCCTATAGAATTAAAATCAGCTAAACAGTATCTCATTTGTGAGGAATAAATAGCAGCCTGTGTCCTGTGTTTGCTATTCCTGTAAACAAAATTTGCCTTGAAAGTGAGTAGATACAAGATATTACAGCTCAAACAAGTGAAATAAATTGCAAAGCCAAGGGGCTACCACATCATATTTTAGGTTGTAGGGGCTTCAGCTCTGGTGGTACTAACCAGTGCAGAGATGGTGCCTCGGCAGAAGAAGTAAGCAGAGTCCAAGCCATCCAGTGTGTAGAGAACAAAACTTCAGCTCATGTTGTCTCTGGTCATCAGGCAGTCAGGGCAGATGCTAAACACCAGTATCACCAGTGACTAGCACTGCAAAATGAACTGGGCTGTCACCTACCAACCACAGGCAGGCTTGTAGAGTAACGGTCCAGTGGCAAGCAGGTACTGCAGGCTAGGAGTGAAGATAGCATAGCACTTTGTTTGATAAACTCTGATCAAGTGTTTGGATAGAAGCGAGTCTCAGCAGGTAAGGGAGTAAAGGGAGAGGCTTTAAAAGTCATCTGTAGAGTACAAACAGTACAGCAGGTAAAATGTCAGAGGAGGAAATACCACAATAAACGAGACAAATATGTATGTCTGTGGGTATGTCAACTAGGAAAAACATCAGTGGTCTTTTAGGTGTAGTAAATAGAGGTTTGTTACAGCGGAAGGATTGTATGAGATTGAAAAGACAGGACTGAACAGAACTGATTTTCATTATTTGTTCCATTGACATCAACTCAGATGCAGGCATAGTCCACTAGCTTTTGTCAAATAATTAGGTAGCTCAAATTAGGAGAATGTATGTCTATGCCATGATGTCTCGCAACATCCTGAAAAAGTCCCCCTCTTCTGCAGAGCACAGCTGGCCTCTCTGAGCCCAGAGTGGAGCACTGTCTGAAAGGCATGATTGCCCAAGGGTATGACAGGGCCTGTGCCACAGAGGAAGAAGCTGGCCCAGAGAGCCCTCGCACAGTGCACTGGGGCTGGCACTGGTTCCACTCCAGCAGACAGCAGTGGGAATGAAAGCCGGAGCGCGGGATCCTGAGAACGCAGCCCGTGAGCCCAGCCCCGGGGACTGAGAGCAGACCCACCGCAGCCAAACCCAACAGACCCTGGGACTGCACATTGTCTTGACAACAGATGGATATGCATGTTTGCCCTCAGTCTGAAGTCTGGTCACGGTCCTTGTCAAATCCCCAAAAATGTTTCCTTCTGCCAGCACGCATTACTACTGTTTTGTCTGGATCAAACCAAGAGTATCAGACTTTCATCCAGACACTGGGGGCCACTCTGGAGTTACACTGGAATTACACCAATGTTACTGAGATCAGAGTCTGGCAGTGGGTGAACAAACCCAGAAATAGCAGCATATCATGAAAAGGAGACAAAGGCATTTGTCATGACCGGTGATGTGACAGTTAAAATAAGAAGGTTCATGAGACTGGATGGGCTTAAAATATCTTGTCTTTATTGTAATGACATTTATGACTAGTATAATTTTATACATGAAATATGCATTTATATGCGTTTATTATTTGAGCTGTTATTTAGAATGAAAAAGAGCCCAAGCTTCCAAATTTAAAACATACATAAGCCAAGGATACTTGCTAAGTATCATTAGGAGGAATGTCACAACACCGATGCCATTCTGTGAAGTTCTAACACAGTAAATGTGTGGCATAGTCCAGCATAAAAAATATATATATATCAGAGTAGAACCAGTGGATAAAGCACCTCAGAGCCTGCGTACATCAAGCCAGGACAAGAAATATACCATTTATTTTTCTGCAAGGTAAATGCAAATGAAACTATGCGTTGGCAAGGATATCTCAGTTTAGCTCTAGTCCTTTTACAGTAAGAAACCTTCCCTCAGGCGGAAATTAAGAAAGAAAGTAAAAATAATATTTAAAGTTTATTTTAAGAAAGAAAAATTGAACATAAAAGGATAAGAGAAAGCTCTCAAATGCAGAGAGACAGTTTTTGAAATTAATCCAAAAATAAGAACAGATTAGATTGTATTACTGTGCCAAGGGGAGAAGTTCATTTGTTGTTGGACGAAGGACTCAATTCATTAAAAATTACTTAGGTGGATAGTGATGTTTTTGATATTTTATCCTTCACACTGGAGTCAAGATGGTGATTTTCTACCTGATTTAAAAATAAAAAAGGTGCTTTTGTGACTGCATAGAAGATAAACAAGAATTAAAGCATAAAACTGATAGTCTTTCTTTGCCGCATTAGACTGCTTCAGCCAGATATCCAGAAGATGTTCAGTGACAGAGCTTGAGTGGGAACAGCTCTGGGACTGAAGCGACTTTTTGTTCTGTGTTCTTGTGATTGTACATCACTACTGTCCTTGCATTCACAAGCAAAGGCAAGAGCATTGTAAGAATCAGAGTCCTATGCCTCCTTCTAAAAAAATCTCTCTCCTCCACAAAAGCCCTCAAAATAGAGCGTATCAGCATGGCTCCTTTACCTGTATAAAGGAAGTTATTCTAGTGGTAACAGACTGTAACACTTCTACAGGCTTCATCTCCACTCACTTGGATGGCATTGTTTGCTCTGCTGGTAAAGATGTTTACTAGGCAGAGTTAGTCTTGGTCATGAAGTTGGGAGCAGAATAAAAATAAGTGAGTGCCAGAGTGACTGACACCCAAAAGGAGTGTTAGAAGTCTTTCTAGGGTCACAAATGTAGGTCAAAGTCAGTCCTGGGTACTATAAAGCTCTTTGGAAATCCTCACCTATGATGTCTACAGTCATTTCTGAATACCAGTAACTCTGTCAAGTGGGCCAGATCCTTCCCTATTCTCATTAATGGCAAAAATGAAGAGGGATATTAGTTACTTTCCCCACAACTGGGAGCTGCCCTGCTTAACACCTTTATGAGTGACCTGGAGGAGACAGCAGTGTGGTCTTACCTAGGAGGCTGCTGACAAGTGACCACGCTGCTGAGTGGTTTTCAGGCTAAGGGTAATCTCACAGAACAGGAGGTGGGAAACTGCTGGACAAGACATCAGAAACTGCCAAACAGGAACACCGGTGTGAGAAGGTGGCAAAGAACATAGAATTATAGAATCATTTAGGTTGGAAAAGATCTCTAAGATCATCAAGTTCAACTGTTAACCTAGCAGTGCAAGGTCTACCACTTAGGGAGATGGTTGGACCAGATGATTTTGGAGGTCTTTTCCAACCTTAATGATTTTATGATTCTATGATTCTAAACCATGTCCCTAAGCACCACATCTACACATCTTTTGAATACTGCCAGAGATGGTGACTCAACCACTTCCCTGGGCAGCCGGTTCCAATATTTCAATTCACAGGTACTTTTCATTTGAGAAGTTTTGTGGGTTTCAAATTCATATGTTTTACAAGTGAAGGGGCAAATGGACAGACAGGGTAGAATAAGTCACTGCCAACATGTTACTGAAGATATCATGTGGAACAGAGACAGCCTGTGAGTGTGAGAATTTCAGACAAATAGAGTGATGGAATTGAAAGATGGGCATATATTTAAACTCTTGATAATGAAGCAGACATGCAGAAGAGTTGTTGACTGAGACATCTTTAATTGTGCTGTCATATGATACACGATGTGATTCAAAGAGATAGATTTGGTTATGTTGATTTAAACTACAAACTTTCTATGTAACAAATCCTCTGCCTTGGTCTTTGAGTTTCTCAAGACACAGAATCGTTTTTGAGCCAGATTCCCAACAGGAACACTGCCATGAGTCCAAATTATAGATATTCAAAACTTGCACTCAGTTGTCACCTTTTTCTAGGGACACAAATATTTCAATGATCTGTGCTTTCAATGTTTTCTACATGTTGGAATTCATTGCAGGTATGAAGTCTGAGGAGCTGTACTAATAGACATGAGTCCCTGCCCAATATGCAGATAACCAGTTACTCCTCCTCATAGATATTCTCAGAATATGCCCACAGAAAAAGACTTCCCATAAAAAGCAGGAAGCAGAAGTAGTGCCATTGATTTTGCCACATGCCCTCCCCAGAAGTGTAAAATCCAATTATCTAAGCACAAGCATAATGAAAAAAAAACAACCAAACAACGACAACAACAACAGAAAAACACAATAAGATCATAAAGGAGGTAATCATAACCAAGGCAACCTACTGAAACCGCTGCTGTGTCTCCTGTTCACCTTCATACTTCTTGTGAATTAACACTACCACTTATACCATGTGTAATGACATGCAGACATACTTCTGCACTATTCTCTCCTCTCGCAACAATTACTTCATTGTTTTTAGTTCATACAAGCTTATTAATGTAAAATTACTGTCTTACAGAAGTAGTTCTTCAGCATGGCTTTTCTACTGTTAGCTCTTTACATTTGGCGGTAACACCTTGATGCAGCCTCAAAACAGCTAATTGTATTTTTGTCCCTTCACCTTTGACAGTTGGCTGCCCTCACTGCTCTTACTGTCCTCTCCATCTGCTTCCTGTTTCTCTGAGGAGGAAGCATATTCTTGTCTTTCTAAAATAGCATCTGATAATGTGTGATTTTGTTTTCTTTTTGTTGGTTTAGAGAACTTAGTATCTATATAACTATGACTGCTTAAGGCACTTAATATCTGTTTAACTTTGTCTGCAAAAGCATGAGCATTAACAACCTTTGCTCAGCCTGTAGTACTGCAAGGTAGACTAACTGCTGAGCTCCATAAACTGACCATGTCATTCACCTGTAGGCAGAGGTTTGAATATTCTGTTATATCATAGAAGCATAGAATCATAGACTGGTTTGGGTTGGAAGGGACCATAAAGACCATCCAGTTCCAACCCCCTCTGCCATGGGCAGGGACACTTCCCACAAGACCAGGTTGCCCAAAGTCTCATTCCAATCTGGCCTTGAGCAATTCCAGGAATGGGGCATCCACAGCTTCTCTGAGTGGATGCTCCAGTACCTCATCACCCACTGAGTAAAAAATTTCTTCCAAATATCTAATCTAAATCTACCCTCTTTTAGTTCAAATCCATTCCCTCTTGTCCCATCACTACACTCCCTGATGAAGAGATAAAAAATGGAAGATTGAAATTTCATGAGTTACTTGAAGAGGATTTGTAGCAAAGATTTATGAGGGTGTGGAGGGAAGTTCCAGTTGTCCCTCAGTTTGGTGGGAGACAGCAGTTCAAGGTGAATAAGGAAGGCAAACAGAAACTGCAGTGTTTTCTTGTGTAGCCATTCCAGGCTATTGGAAAATATAACCTGTTATTGCAGTTGAATAAATTGAGAAGGACAGTGAAAGCTAGGCAATAATTACATGCGGAAAATAATTTTTAAGCAATCAAAATCCTTAACATGAAATTCAGCTGAGGTGATAATTTCAAGAACAACAACAAGAACAAAACATAAGAAAACCTTTTCCAAATGTATTGAGCGGATCAGTGATCAGGAAACTACCAATATGCTGAAAAAAATATCCACCTCTGATGGGCAAGAAGTGTGTTCTTAAATTAGTTACTATTAAATTTCTCCAGTGAGTTATATATAGTGTCTGATCCAGATTGTCTGTGAAGTAGCATGGATACCTCTTGGTTGCTAGAATTAATGCCTGATGAGGCTTTGGAAGCAGGATGTGGGGCTGAATGAATATCCCTGCTCTGTAGCACTAGGAAGGTTTACACAGTCTAGTCTTCAAAATGGAATATCTGCTTGGTGAAAGGCCTGGGAGATCAAAACTGAAAGTTCATGTTCTAGTATGCCAATTGGAGCTAATTATTGGTTCTTTTGAACCATAGAATCATAAAATCATTTAGGTTGGAAAAGATCTCTACAATCATCTGGTCCAACCATTAACCTAGCACTGCCAAGTTCACCATTAAACTATGTCACTAAATACTACATATACATGTTTTTTGAAGACCTGAAGGGATGTTGACTCAACTACTTCCCTGGGCAGCATGTTCCAGTTTTGCAATTAGTCTCTCATATTGCAGAGATTAATCACCACTTCCCAGGATCAGGCCCTAAGTTGTCTTGTGGCAGAGGAAATTATAACCGAAAATATTGTCACTGTTTGATGAAAAATAAATACTATCCTGCATAGAAAAATTACAGCCTTGGGATCAGCAGCACGTAGAAAGGATGAATTAGTTTTATAGCTTTCTTGGTGTATCAAGCATCCTAGGTTGTACTGCAGATTAACTTGGAACAGAAGTTGGTCAAAAGAGTTACTGGCATTTCCCTCGTCTACATCTCTACCATTACACCAAAATGCAACCAGTTCCATTAGTTTTAGGTCTGCAAAATGTTATTCTGACTGCTCATGTAATCTGCAAGGCAATTTTATACCTAAGCAGATAAAGGAGATCATCTGAAATATTCAGAAAAAAAATGAATTTCATTAAGGAAAATGCACCCAAAATTTTCATATTCCGTCCATTACTTGCTAAGTAGTAATAACTTCTGTGGTAAGGGTGTACTGTTTTTTTTTTTTTTTTTTTTTTTTTTTGTGGTTTCCAGTGACAGAGCTCAATTTTTTCCTGATTCTTCCTGATTTTTACTTAAATGCTAACTTCTACAATTCATAGTCTTAGATATCGTACTGAGAAAAGAATTCTCAGATCTTATGTATTTACATATATGCATTCTATGACAACTGCAGTCAAAGGTGTCTTTATTGTATGTGTCAATGGGAAGAAGAAATATATCTAAATGAAACCTTTGGATTCTTATCCTCACTGATTTTGGGGGTGAAGAGCATGCACTGAGACCAGAAAGAGTCTCTAGTATATTCTATCAATCGCTTTGGATTTTTTTTTTTCTTTTATGTGGTCCTTCTTCTGTTGAACCAGCTGCTCCTTTGGGTCACAAGGTTTTTATCTTTTGTATGATATGTGGTGCTGCTTGAAGCCTCTTTGATAACTCAGGGGTGCCAGAGGGATAAAGTTCAGCAGATCTGTAGATTGTTTGTCTGGTTTCCTAAGAGAGTTTAGTAACAATATTAGATGAATTCAATGGATTGCAACTTGCAGAACATGAATGCACAATACAGAGATGTATTAGTTAATGGGGGACTACAAGTCTGTCTGGAAGATTTGACCTGAAAAAGAATTCAGGACATGCAGTTCAGCCGCCAGGTGAACTGGTGTGATGGGTTGTGTTATCCAGGAAATTACAACAGACGACCAGAACCATCCATCTTGGCTGTGGAATTCATGAAGGTATAGCTAGATGGGATTGCTGAAGATCTGAAAGAAAATGAGCCGGATGGGACATCCAAGTCTAAAAGAATGGTCAGCTATTAAATTTCTACTTCATGCATATTTTTTTGAGGCAGGGATAAGTTTAAAATACCTAGAAGCTGTGGTCCAACTGGCTGTCACTTCAAACCTTTAATGTAGCTGGCATCAAGTGGGTCTGGGACTATTCTAGGCAAAGTGAGATTATGAATACTCCATAGTACACATTGTTCTATAATATTTTCTTCTTTGACACCCCTTCTCCCAGTAGATACACTAGTATGCTCTCAGTCTGTAATTTTTATTCATGTGGGTATCTTTCAACTCACTGGGCTTTTCTAAATCAATTATGTTGCTGGCTGCACTAAAGTCAAAGATCTTCACTACTCTGTTTGCATGTTGTGTATGTCCTAGTGTTGTTTTACATATAATAAATATATAATAATAATATATAATAACTGTTGTTTTAGATATAATATTTATTATCCTCTGGCTACTTACACCTCTGGCAAGAGCCTTTTTCACATCTAAGTGCATCGAGATTCCTTGATATTGCTGCTATTGGAAATCAAAGGTGGAAAAGACCTTAGACAAACAACTAGAGATATGAATAAAGATTTAACACAACATAAATGTCTTTCCTTTCCCTTCCCTGCCTTCGTTATTGAATCTTAATGGAAAATATTACTAGGAAGCTAAGGAATGGGAGGTCTGCCTTCAAATAAATTAGTATTAGATGCAGAAGTTAGATCCACATAACACAGTTCTGTGATCCTGTAGTGCTCTTGCCCTTGATTTCTGTCATGTTTAAGTAAAAATTATGACACTATTTGAAAGGGAATGATTACTAACATGGCACAGGCTAAGAGGCAGCAGACCAAGTATGGAGATAGGCTTTATTAGTTTTCATATATGCCAGTGAACTTCATTCCTGAGTTTGACATGTCTATTATTCCAGACCTGAGACACTCCTTACAGTACATTGTGAGTCTATAAACATTGTTATTTAAATCAATCGAGCTTATTTTTACTTTCTTTTTTTTGATCCAAGATCTGAGAAGAAGGGGTAAAGAGTTCTAGAAATTCAATGTCACAATGGTAGTTATTCTATTTCTCCTTGAAAAGGGTGCCAAATTGTTCCATCACACAACTTTTCTGAATTACTTTTTCTACACCATTGCTTGCAGGCTGTATGTGCCATGGCAGAGATCCAAGTGACTTCAGTAGAAGTAGGCCCAAGAGGGAGAGGGTGGAGTGAAAGGTTACAAGTTCAAGAAGGAGCAATTCAAATCAAATCGAATCATAGTATCTTAAAATAGTTATTTAACATAACTGTGTTGTCTTAAATGAGTCACCCTGAGTAACAATCCATTGATTCCCAGGCTGACTTTTCATTCCATATTTTGATGGGAGCTTTAATGTCTTAAAATCTGATATGTAAAGTGCGTGAGAAGTTTCAGCAGAATAGTGTCACTGAGAGAGTTGGGTGAAAGACTAGGGGAAAGACTATGTTCAAGCCATAGAAAGAGGACCCTGTGGTAGTTGCTGGAATAGACAACAAAATATATTTTTTATTCCTCTTGGTATTGCCTGCACCTTTTCCCTGTATAACATCTAGATGCTGTGGAGGCCAGTTCATTGTCCATGTATTTCACAAATGACAAGACTCTTGCACTTACCATGTGCTGCCTTCCTCCATCCTCGATAGATAGATTAAATGTTTTTGAAAAAAAAAATAACCTAAACTCTCTGTTAAGCATATGAGAAATTAAAATCTGCACCACAAAAGAAAGAAAGGAAGAAACTTTGGACATGTGCGTCTTACACAGTTGTGGAATAGGATGAAGCATTTTATCTATTTCTGTAAGGGAACATACTTCCTTCTTGTCCCTGGGGCGTGAATAGACAAATACAAAAATCAGTCTCCTGAAAGCTAAAATTTATTATTGTTATTATTATTATTTAATAATAGCAAAATTGCTACAGCTTTCCTTTTTGACCAATGAAGCAGGCTGGCCCTGCTAAGCTCTTGCTGTTCAGAGTACTGATAGTGGGTCACTGGATCATGCTATAACATCACCTCTTACCTTGGCCTTTGTCTTCTGCTCACCGGAGTGGAGTGCTTCACTTCAGATTGCTTCATGTTGTCTTTGTTCATTTACTTAACAACCTTTTACAAGGAAGATGTGATGTAAACCTGAAAGAATATCTCAGTGTTTCACAATACTTTTTGTTTTGATGACTGGGACCATATTCTGATGACACGTAGTAGGTACTTAAATTAGAACTTCCCATAGTGAAGTGAGACCCCACATCTTTCTGACTGTTGAGAAAGCCAAATATTGGCATCCTTTCAATGGGAGATGTAAGCTGCTTATTGTTCTCTTGAATTTTGATTCTATGGCAGGTGTTAAGTGTGCCTTATGAACCCACATTTATGTTCCTACAGGGTTTGCTGATTGTTATTCTTGGCTCTTATACACTGACTGTCTGAAGGAAAACTCCTTCTTCCTGACACCTTCTGGGTTTTGGCCAACTAAAATTGTAAAGTTAATTTCATACTTATTTCTGGAAGCAATATAACAAGTAAAAGGTGGAAAAGCTTTAGGGTCAGTTTGATTTATGAGGTGGATCTGGCTATATGTCTCTATGTCTCCTACTGCTTTGATGCTGTGGCTTGTTTGTGACTGCAGTGCTACTGTTCATTTACAATGATAGAAGAGACAGTGATAGTTGTGGTCATATCCCATTGATGTGATCTAGGGCTGGTTTCAGTAGAGGGTAGAGAGAACATGTTGGAGGTCAATTGCTCATACAACTGGGGTGGAGGAGGAAGAAAGAAGAATAGGGAAGCTGATAAGCTTAATTTCTTTAAGATCAGTGGATGTAAAACATGCACCATTAAGCTGTGAAGGGTCCAGTACTAACTCCAGGTCAGAGACAGACAGAAACGAAGCGTGAAAAATTAATTACAATTTGGAGAGAAACTGGGACCCTGTCCAATTTCACTTGTTGTAGACTGGGACCGAGTTCTTCTTTCCTGAGTCCCATCTTTTCCCACTTCCGCTCAAGTGTTATCTAAGAACCAAGCTTTAGTATTGGATGTAAGAAACCTACCTCTGGTGGTGTCAGGTGTGGGCAGAGTCTGCTGTTTGTGTGATCCAGAGCTGGAGCTTTTCAAGGAAATTTTCACACTGAGACATGGTAAAAAGACAATGTATATTCAATTAGCTCGTGCTGGGATTGCTGCTAAAATGGAATTAAGCTTAGAAACCCACAAAACTTTGACACCTTTTATATTCAAAATTCATACTCTGTGCTCACTCATCTTTTTATTTATTTATTTATTTATTTATTTTATTTTAACATACTTGTTTAGATTTTATTTTAGGCACTTAGCATCTTTTCATGTATGACTCTAAATAAAATATACATTTATAACATGTTTTCTTATCAAATGTTTAGGCTAATTTCTTGATTTGCATAGTCAAACTGAATTGTGCTTGTAGGTCTTGTATAAAGAGGGTTGTTTTTTAGTTGGGGCAAACAGGTAGTAATAGGCAAATGGGTAATAAACACCTTATTTTCTTGTGACTGGCCTTTCACAAAACATAATTAAAATGATACTAATAGTAAGTCAGTAAAACTGTTTTTACTTTGAAGTAAAAAGAACCCACAAAATGGAATACTCAGCCTTTTCCATTATTAACTTCTACAGGACTTCAAGCCTCATTAAAAACCATAGGCAAATTCTACTGAAATTCGTTTGAAGACCTATAAATTTTTCAGATAAGTATCTCCTTCCTTATTGTCAATATATTAAATATTACAGAAGCAAATTTTAAATGTTGTATACCAAAAACATGGTAAAAATCCTTCTAAATTTATGCAAAGATGATAAACTGTACTTAAGAATTACTCTTCCAGTACAGATGTCAGAATGGAAGCCTTAATGATAAATTATAGAGATAAAAATTTAATGAACTATTTTTGGTTTGTTTTTAATTCATAAAAAAAAAGAAAGAAAAAAAAAGATTCCTGATCATAATGAACATCAAAAATGTATTCTGATACAGAGGACTATTTCTTTCCATGACAGCACTCATTTCATTTTTCATTTTTATTACTAATCCTAACTTTTTATAACTCTAGACATGCAGTTTCTTGTTATTTCCTTGACTTACTCCATCATTCTCCACCATGACTCCATCATTGGTCAAGAAACTTGCTCTGACATGACTTATGTTACACAATTTAAATATCAATTTGATTAATATGCTAGAATTATCATTGGTAATGCTAACCTTAAACAGATATATTTTTTTTCTTCTTTGTCATCTGTTTTTAGAGTTTCCAGTGTTATTCTTTCTGTTGTTTTGGCTCTTGGTAAGGAAAAATAAATGATTCTCTTTTTCTCAAGTAAGCCTTTAGGGAATCCCATAGTACATTTGGAAAGATTTTATGGGATTTGTTTTTATCCATGGATTTCTTGATCTCTTCACTTATAAACTCACTAAATTTGAAGTCTTAAATCCTTGGAAAGGAGTTTTGCCAGTAAATGTCCATATTAATAAAGACTGAAATGGGCACAGGAGCCCATTTATGAATTCTGCCAGTACCAGCAGTTATTACCTGTACTGCCAGGAGTGAAAAATTGAAGAGCATATCAGTACTAGAGAATTAATCTTGAAACACCGGGAAAAATGCATTTCTGTTCTCTGCCAGATTCAAGTAATTCCAAGTATTTGATTAGATGAAACCAATACTTTCAGATTTTGGTACTTAACAATTGGTTTAATTTTCAGAGGTTACATGTCCCGTGGCTTCTTGTGGCTTTACACTGTACATGAAAGTCTTTATAGGTCTCCATGGGGCTGCATACTGCCTCATAAAGGAACAGGTGTCGTAGTAAATGCTACAATTTGATGATATTCTCCAGAACTTCCATGCACATTGGCTATACATCTGTAACCTCATTTTTGTAGATGTTACCAATGGGCTGGAATTCAGTGCATTTTCACTATTCAAAAGTTACATCTAGGATGACATTTAGTCCTTTTCAAACCACAGAACATTCCACCTTGTATCTAGTTTGATCTAACAGTTGAGAAAAGACATTTCTTTATCAACAGCTGCACCATCTGTAAA
Source organism: Cygnus atratus (assembly GCF_013377495.2). NCBI lineage: Eukaryota > Metazoa > Chordata > Aves > Anseriformes > Anatidae > Cygnus > Cygnus atratus. The sequence continues at coordinate 36,110,651 of NC_066364.1, read as the reverse complement.
CTTGAAATTATAGGCTAAACTTAAAAAAATTCAAAGCAGAACTCACACTGAATGTGCTGAGCAGAGGAGAAGGTTCAAGCCAACTACTTGAGGTGGTGGAGGTGGGTGGATGGGGAATTTAGCACTCAGGTCTGGAGGACCACTCAGGACTGCTGCAATGCTGCTTAATCCTTGCTAACTCTGGCAACTGTATGTCATTCACAGAGGTGTCCCAGCCATTTGGTTCTCTGAAAATCCCCAGAAATCTATCGGTTGGGCAGGTCAGGCAGAAGGTACAGTGTTTGAAGGGGTCTATTTACAGGAGTCTGCATGCATTTTCTATAAAACGAGTTGCTGAGTTAGAAAATTAAAAAAAAAAAATCCCTAAATTCCTCTCATTTTTTTTTAAGGAAGCAGAAATCAGCTTTGCCCCTTTCTAGCAGGTATCAAAGCCTCAAATATATAGAGGCTATGTCTGTCTCGCATTTTACCCTTTTGGTTGAGTGAGTTGGGCTTCATGGCTGAGCATTGTCTTATCCTTAAAAAACAGAACAGAAAACACATCAGCCAAGCATAGCATAGTAACTAGGAAGGTCTGTTGTGAGATAAGTGACATAGATTTGAATCTCCTCACGCTGGCAGAGCTGGAAGGCAGTGTTTCCATTTCATGCCTGGATGAACACTCTAAACCTCTATGATGCAAAAAGGTAACAACCACCAACTCTACCCCTCTGGTCATGGTATCAGCTGTGGTGCACTGGATGCCACAGATCCCAGGTGGATGAAAATTCAGATGGATGCAATTTAGGCTCCAGGCAGTTCAGACATCATCAGAATATACAGTATTTTCCTTCTGGATGTACCTAGGTTTTGCCCTCCATGTCAAGGCGTTTGTGACAATCCTTCAGACAGCACGGGGAACCTTTATGCTTGGGAACCTGTATGCTTCTGTACAGACCAGGTGCCTACATTTTCAGTTCTGCAACAATCACTTTTAGCAAGCCTGGTTCTTGCCCCTGGAGATATGCTTAACTTTCATGTAAGTGACTAGATGAAGACCCCTTCTACATAAGATGACAGCTTTGGTGTGATCCCACTGGTAGTTATTGCTCTGAATAAAAGGCAGATGCTCTGTAAGGCACGTCTAATTTTGTCTGCATTTCTTAGTGGTGGAATTTAGTCTTGATAAAGTTTGATTACAACAGGAGCTTCTGTTTTTTGTTGTTTGTTTGTTTATGTACTTTCAGGAAAAAGTATTTCTTCTGCTGAAAAAACAGGTAAGCTTCCATGTGTTGTTAGGCAAAGGATTCCAAGGAACATACAGGCTTTTCTGTTTCTCTCTAAACTGGAAGGTGTTGGTAGTGAAACTGTTGTTTATACTTCAGGAATTCGTCACTTTTCTCTTTGTTTGTTTTTGTTGAGACAATAAAAAGCTTGCGTAAGAGCTCTAGGCCAGCAAGTCTGTACAGATGAAATCCATGAGCCAGGACATACAAGCTGACTTGCATATTCCCTACAACCTGCACCGGCTTGTCAACAGCATGCATGGGTCACTTGGTTTCTGACTAAGCTGTAGCAGCATTTAGATATGGAGAATGAAAGCAGAAGCCCTGGGATGTGATTCAAGCACTACAGTTCTATGGCTAAGAAAATAAATGAAATTACTTCCTGAGCATACTGCTTGTATGATTTGGCAGCCCAGGATGCAACATACTTTTATGGTACTGTGGTACCTACAAAAACCCTAGCACAGTGAAGAAAAACAGACAGGAGGGTTAAAAACAGCACTTGGGAATTTACATGAAGAGACTTTTTTTATTATTATTATTATTTTTTTAATCATTCTGATTAGAAAATTACACATTCTTTAAATCTCTTATATTGCTTCAATTATCCTAACTTACTTCTTTTCTCTTTTAAATGTTTCCAGGAGCCTTCAGCAAATGCACTTTTCATTTTTAAAATGAAATACAACATTGTCATGCCTATGCACACTTTAGTGAGGAAAAAGAATAGATTTTTAGAAGCAGTAATTGGAATAAAAAAAAAATGTAACTGAATAATATTCCCTTACTATAAATAAACCACTTGACAAACAAACATAACTGTTCTTGTGGCAGGAACATAACTCTGTAACCTATTGGAAATACAGCAAAGCTGTGATATTTTTGTGAACTTCCTTGATAAAAGCTTTCAAGTGTGGGTTAATTCTGTACCTTTTCCAATTCATGCCTGAATTACTTCATGGCAATGGAATTGTTTTGTGCGGCTTGACAAATATGACTGGTTTTTAGCCATTTCTATGAGAGCCTAACAATGTGACCTAACATGTGTCAATGTCAGAACAATGTGTCAGTTCAAGAAAAATGTCAGTTAAAAAAATGCTTACAAGTCATACGAGTTGTATGAGTGAAGGATTGGCTTGCGTATAGAATCAGTGACCAAGCACAGAACTCTTTGTGTTACTTTTTTTTTTTTTTGAATATGTTTTTGAATCCCAGATTTATTAATAGATAGTATTTTCCACTCTTCTTTCTCTGTCTGTGACAATAAACAGAGTTTTCTTGCTTCATAGCATGAAATTGGAGGTTTGTTTGCCTACCAAGACAGTCAAATAATGGGGCATCCTCCTCAAGAGGAGAATTCTCATGCTTATAGGCTGTTGCATTAGTCTGCCTTTGCATTCAGGCCATGCTTTCCTTGTAGTCTTTGCTACAGAAGTATTAGTTTTCTCTCAGTTAGTTTTCTCTCTATTTTTTTTTATCTCTCTATTAGTTTTCTCTCTATTTCTGGGACATGAACAGCATGATTTTTGTGATGGGTAGATGAGCTCAGTGAATAGATAGACTGTACAGGGCCAGAACCTGTATAGAGACAGCAACCCTAAGACAGTAGCGTCAGAAAGAGGTGTTCCTCTGCCTTCAGCTGGGTGTAGGAATAATGAACGGTGGAAGAGGTATCTGTATTGCTCTTTCACCATCCATTCTAACACTCCTTTGCATCATTCAGTGTAGGAGAATATGGATGATTTTGCAATCTGCAAATAGCATTATAGGTTTTAAGAGTACATGTAGTTCCACACAGTGATTTATGAATGCTGTGGTGAAAGCAATAATTATGAGACATATATATATATATATGTTTTTTTTTTTTTTTTTGATGGACTTCAGCACCAGGTCAGAGCAGCCCACAGAACTTAGAAGGGAGAGCTGTGAGTTGTGATCCACAAAACTGTGGGCTGTAAGGACCTGCATAACTGAATTCATACTGTCAATAGAACAACTTCCATAGAATCTGGGGGGTTGTCATAGCTTATTGATGTGATTTTTCCCTTTGAGAGTTTAGTGTCTGATTCCTAAGCAACAGAGTTTATGTAGCTGAGTGAGCCTAAGCTGACCAGCGGACCCATATGTTTTTAGGTCATGCCATACAGCAGATGTGAGAAAAAAAAAATCAGGTAGTTTGGATGTGAAAATCAAAGCTGGGTCTTGGCTTCCAGCAGCTCTTAAATACTTAAGAATGAGCATGAGAAAGCAGAGGGGAAGACTCCTCTGAAGCGTCTCTCTTCTTTTCTCTGACTTCAGGAAAGGTTTGTCCCTGAGACATTTTCCTGTTGTGGGAAAAATGTCACTACCTCCAGGATCCTGTTGGTGCCAACTTGCTGTTCAGATTAGATGAGCAGGTTTTCTGTTTGTTGTTGTCGATTTATTTATTTATTTATTTTAATGTGTGTAGGGCATGTATAAAGCTTCCTTCCTTGAAACTTATTTTAGCCGATGACTCAGGAGCTATAAACACGGGTACTTGTAGAGCTCCTACATTGTCTGCCGCACCAACCTGTATTTAAATTGTCTTAATGAATAGCTTGCTGCTGTCGTGGGAAGCTGATTGCTCCATCCAGTTCACAGTGCAGAAAGGGAGGAAAACAAGCAACACTGATGCAAAGCTTTGTTATTCTCCTCTGGCACTAGGCTGTCATTTGGCAACAATACTACAGCTACTTTCCTTGCAAGGAGAACAGAACTTGTTGAGCCTGAGAGATGATGTGCTCCACCTCAGTGGTATCAAACAGGTGTCCCTATGGGATTCTTGTCTGTAAGTAGGTAAGGAAATATGTGCAAATAGGAAGGTCTAGGAGACATGGTGGTATGCATTTTTTTTCCATTTATTCCTCCTCTGTAGGGGATTTCTGCTCTTCATGGAAAAAAAATCTTGAGCCACAGGAAGAGCTGTTGTATCAAAAGTAATGTAGTGACAATGTTGTTTTATCACAGACTAATGAAGAACTAACTCAGCATTTATAGTGCAATGCTTTTCTCTCTTTAGCACTTTAAGTGACCTGAAGCAAAAGCTTCAGCTGCTGAAGAGAGACTGGAAAATGTCATGCTAGCCTAGGTCCCATGCTCTTGAAGGAAAAAACATCAGAGGTAGTCCACCACTCAGATCCTTGAGTGCTGTCACTAAGAGCTCCCTCCAGTGCCATCATCATGCAAGACTAATCGGTTTTCTCAGATAAAACTTGGCCGGGAAGAAAGGAATCAAGTTACTTTTGAAGAGTTAATGGTACTGAGCCTCATGTACCAGGCTTTCTCTTCTTGAGACATGGCAACCGCCATGCTCCAAAACAAACCTTTTGCTGTGGTTTGCCTTGCAGAGGTGATCACAGAACCGAGAACAGATGGTGGCAACAAGTAGGGTTTGTGGTCATGTACGAACTCTGAGTACACTAAGTATAGTACACGTGGTGCTGGTGTCTACCAGCATACTACCAAACATAGTAGTCATGCAGGTTAATAAGGCTTAGAGGTGTACTGAAGATAGCATCTTGCTCCTGAATAACTGACATACTGACTTCATTAAGTGTAACTTCTTGCTGCACTGCTACTATGATATTAGCTAAACGTTTAACCTCAGATGGCTATTGCTTGCAATGTGTGACTATTCTTCTGAATACCTGGGCTTTTGACTGATTACTTTATTTTAAATCTGTGTGACAGCATGATCAGGATTCCTTTCTGTACATGTGTTTCTTCATATTTTAGTTGGGAGTCTTGTTGCCAAGCGGATGTCATAACACCATGCTGCTTTGCCAGTGCATGATCCTTTGACTGATTCATTGGGAAACTGCAAGCTCAACTTGCCATATCATTTGCACAACTAACAGTCACAGTCTAAAAATAAACCAGTTTCCTGATAGATTGTGGTCACCCTTTAGAGTGGCTGCTGCTTTCCACCTGGATCGAAAGTGCTTGGAGAGATGTTCCAAGTAAAAATTAACAGCAATTGAGCAGCAGAGTTTCCATTTCAGAACATCAGATAGAGTTACTAAAACAGACATAACAGAGCTCATTAGCAAAATAAAAGGCCTTGACATACTGTGTCACAAGACAGAGAAATTGCTCTGCACTAAGCTGTGCCAATGTGGGTTCAGTTGCGAGGGAGTGCTGCCAGTGTATCTGAAGGAGTTTGCTTCTTGCCAGGTGTGCTCTAGGAAGGATTCCCACCAGCACATGCTCTTGCAGAGATGTGCTGAATTTGCACATCATAGAGTCCTTTTACCACCCAGGCTTCTTAACCCTTGTTTACCTAGTTGTGCTATGTATGTGGGGCAAGTTCTAGGCCACCTACAATTTCTTTCTAAGTGCTCGCTAGCAGAGTCCCTGCAGATAGGTCCTACTGGCAAAATCAGGTGTAGTCATGGGTGAGTTTAGTCTTGTTATTGAATTTAAACAAGTCAGAGTTTTCTTTTCTCCATCTTTTCTGTATAGTCCCCTTCTAAATGGTTAGTTAATTGACACAGGCTTAGAGGACACGCAAAGAATAATCTAACTTTTGGCTACCACTGACAGATCATGAAATATGATACAAGCTTATCTGAACCACCAAGAGAAAGTATTTGCCTCTTACACTGTATATTTTCCATTCATGCAGACTCCATAGTAATTCACTCTTTTGCTGCTCTCCCACTGATTTTACTGATATCCTTTACTTGATAATGGCAAGTACAGCTCATGCTGTGAGCTCTTGATGAAGAACCAGGGGAGAGAGTAGTCCTTTCTCTTTGAATAATGCCTTTTGTTTCACATCTAACAATTCAAAGGTACAGAAATCAGGATCATTAAATAGCCTGAACTGCCAAGGAGATTGAAGGGAAATTAATGCAAGCAACACGATAGCAACAGTAAGCAAGGAACCTTGCATTCTGCATTGCCTAATGCCAAATACTTCTTGCCACCCATAGTTACATCTTTCAATGAATGGGTTTCCCTACTTTGTTTTATTTAAATATTCAGTAATCGATAAGATCTTTTTTCCTGTTTTAAAAAGCTTTTGTTTTTGAGACACCACTTTGCTGTAAGTTAGGAAACCTAACTGGTTGAAAGCTAGGTTTCGTCATGGCTTCAAGCATTCAAGCTCTGTTTTTCTTGGTATTGAAAATTTTACTATGTATGCATGGGTATTTTATGTGTTTGTGTATGTATAACAATTTTTATGGTTTGGGAGCATAAAACCTCTGGGAACTCAATGAACGGTTAAATTGTAATAGACAAAGTTTTCTAGCATATTTAGAACATGAACTATATTTTGCTTTTATGAATTTCTAATGAGAAAGTGCTTTCTTTGAGGTGTGTAGGGCATCAATTATAGAAAAAAAATCTAGGACATCATCACTTTTAAAAATAATCATCCAGTAATTGCTAGCACACTCGATTTAACTTTCATGTCCCAGCACCATCAATTGAAAATTGAACATTACTACCCATTGTGGGAACTTAAAAATGTATGTGAGACATATAATCTATAAGAGATTTCTAGAAATTATAAATTACCATTTCCTGGAATTATTGTAGAATTTGTCTTGTATGCATTACAGAATTACCACACTGAGCAGAAAACTGCTCCTTTGACCTTTGTTGGCTTCTGCTGCTGTGGGTCTGGGTACCAGATCAAATGATTATATATTCAAGGCTTGTTGTTAAAGCAGTTTGCTGCAATGTTATGTGTGCAACTTCTGCTTGCTGCTCAGAGCCCACCTCTTGTCTACTCTGTATTGGAACCTGTGTTTCGTGGGGCCCTGGAATGATAATGTGAAACAATCTCTACTTCCACACACCTGAAATTATACACTGCAAAAGCCAATACGGCCAGTCAAAATTGTTAGTATCATTGTTTTAAAACTGGGCTCTTTCTGCAGGCAGAGAAGTATTTAAAGCTGTGCTCTTTCTGTAGGCAGGGAAGTGCTACAGGCTTCTGATTGCGCTGGTGAGCTTTTCTTTTCTTTTTCTTTTTTCTTTCCTTTTCTTTCTTTCTTTTCTTTTCTTTTCTTTTCTTTTCTTTTCTTTCTTTTCTTTTCTTTTCTTTTCTTTTCTTTTCTCTTCTCTTCTCTTCTCTTCTCTTCTCTTCTCTTCTCTTCTCTTTCTCTCTTTCTTTCTTTCTTTCTTCTTTTTCTCTCTCTATTTTTGATATAGTGGAGTGTATGTGTAGTACTAAATATACTGGTGTTAGTTTCATTTTTCTTCAGTTTCTCACTTTCTGACTTGAGGTTTTAAAAAACTGCATTAAATCTGCTGTCAGATGTTTCATTACCACTCCATATAGCAAACAGTTCATGCATAATTAGTAATAACTAATTTGGACTGAAAATAAAGGAAGAAGGTAAAAAGAAAGAAAGAAAACATAATATCACTCCTTTCAATGATATGATATTGAGTTTTGACCTCATTAGAAATCTCACAAGCAACGCAGGGCTGGAATGTGCAGGCAAGCAGAAATAAAAAGTATGGGGATGAATCTATAGGGAAACACCCAAACTCTGTAACCCCATACAGAGAAGCCATCTCAAAACTCCTTAACAGGACAACAAAAAGTTGAAGGTGACGATGTGGTAAAGAACATCCATGAAGAGTTGATAGAGGGGCTTCTGGGCACAGTGTCTGGAAGAAGGAAAAAAAAACCTTCAGGAGGATGGGTGGTTGGCCAGAAGAGAGTTCCTTTATTGACATCACACCCTCACCACATTTAATAGCAGAGTGAAGTAGTCAGATCTAATGCAGCCTCCAAGTGCCATCCTTCCCCTTAGCTGACAATGGTCCCGCTCATTGCCCATCAATGACAAAGGTGTTGCAATTGGGATAGGTGACTTCAGGATTTAGTATGTCCAAGACCATTTTCCTTGCTGTTACCATCTCAGAGAGCTGAGAGAGTCCAATCTAGTTCAATGGTGGAGAACATTTTCCATTTTGAGTATAAGCCAAGTGTTTGGAATCATAAAGTAATTTGAATTTTCAATTTGGAATTTCCTTTTGTTAGAAATAATGCTGAAGGGAACTGAATAACTTCTCCAGGAATCCTTTCAAGATTTCTTCTGCACATGAGATGTCACCAAAGAAGCTGGTGGCAGTGTTTGTGGACCTGAAGGAGATAAAAGCAACTGGTGATTTGGGGTGAGGAAGATCAGTGCCACAGAGAGGAACTGTGTGATAATGAGTGATATCTCAAAGCAGAAAAAATACAGACAACAGAGTTGTAATCACTACATTGGGTTGTTGGAAAACATAGACTTGGCAAAAGTAAGAGAGGTGGTAACTGGTCTAAGCTGAAAAACTCACAGACTACTTACTCATGGACACATTAACATGACAGACCACAAGAATATGTGGTCTGAGGTCCTGTGTTACCTCATCCAGGTCTCTGTGTTGTGAGGTCTCTGTGTTGTCTTCTGGAGGTTTGCGTACCCGAAGAGTTAGATTTCACATTCCTGAACACGAATGAGTCACAGTTAGTAATATTTTAGGACACTTGCTCAGAATATGAGAAACCTAGGAAAGCACTTAATCAGTTTTATAAGGTAAATGCTAATTATTATAACCTGCTTCTTATTTGTAGAATGACATAATATGGTGTACAAGGAAAGAGTTCTAGTATCTATGGGGAAATGAAACTGCTCTGGTCTCTTAAATAACAGAATTCTGAACTGTCAACTGTGAGAGAAAGCAGTGTCACTTCTAGGACATTTATTGTGCCTATGCCCAATTCTTGATAATGCCTCTTCATCTTCTACTGGAGTTCACTGAGCTTTCAGAGATAGGAAAGAAAAAAAAATCATTTGCAAACCTATTCATAATTTTCTCTCTTGGAGCTGACTTAACTTCTCCTTTCCAGTGACACCTCTGAAAATTGAGAAGAAGGTCCAACCCAGGCCTTACAATGTCAGAATAAAGTGAGAAATAATGTAAAGGCCAGAACAAAGAGCAGTTGATAACAAAAGAAATTAAAAACAGCTTGTGCATTTTTATGGAGAGAGAAATATATCACAGCAGTTACATTACTAAATTGTCTTTTTTTTTTCTTTTTTCTTTTTTCTTTTTTCTTTTTTCTTTTTTTCTTTTTTTCTTTTTTCTTTTTTCTTTTTTCTTTTTTCTTTTTTTCTTCCCTAACTGGGAAGATTAATGCAATAAAGCATTATTTTAGGGGCTGCTGCCCAGACCAAGGTAGCACATTTTAGTGCCCCACCTCTCAGCTGCAGGATGCAAGGATCAAGAGTCTGCAGAGGAAACAGGCTAATTATCATACCAGTAATTTCTATTTAATATATTTAACTAAGTTTAGCTGAGGTTTACTAGGAAAAAGAAGGCTACTAAGGAACACGCCCCAGTATGAGTAACTTCTCAAAAGTAGGTCAGCCAAATCTACATTTCATGCTTTGACCTGTGCAGACAACAAGTGAGAGGCTCTCTTGGTACAGATGCAAACATCATCGTTCTGGGACCTTAGGCCACTTCAGGCTTCTTTTGGGGGACTTACATAGAGCTGTGACTATTTACTTGAAAGTGCTTTCTTTTCACTTATAAGTAATTTTTTATTTATTTTTTTCCTGAAACTTTTTACAGAAGACATTCCAGTTCTGAGCTTTTTAATTGGGTGAACCCTGTGATCTGTATTCATTCTGGCACATGCTCTCTGATAAGCCTGTTGCAGCTGCAGCAGTTACAGGTGAACAGGAAATAGTAATAAGTAAAGCCCCAAACCATTCCGATCATATGGGGTACGCTGATTTATTGACAACTTACAGAAAACAGAGCAACTACATAATATCCATTACATATGGGATGAATAACTTGTTCAGGACTTTGTTGGCCAGGATTTCAGTCACAAGATGAGGAGGATTCCTGTGTCTTGCATGATTTGCATGATGATTTTTTTCAGTCTCTGATTCCCACTTTGCTTGTGTTCAGCTTTTATTCTGGTTATTATTATTATTATTATTATTTGCTTCCAAACTATAATTTTGTTAGCATCCAGATGACTATATTTAAAGTACTTTGTCATCTAGGAATCCAAGTCAAACTGGTTTCTATTTATTCTTCCTTGAAAAATTCTTTGTCAGTGGTGCCTTGTCTTCTGTTTGTCACTGCATCAATCACTCCCTCATTTTACATTGTATTGAGCCTATTTGTTTACAATAATCCATCAGCAGCAATCAAGAGCCTGAATTAATTTCTATATCTTCATATTGATATCGGACTGGCAAGACAAAATGAAGAAGAGTGCAGTAAAAGAGCTGCTCATTCAATCAAAATTACCAGTATGGACCAACTGCCAACATCCTGTCACTTTGACTAAATTCATGCCAATGAAACTGCTGTTTTCTTACAACACCAAACAAATGCTGAATTCAAAGACTGCTGAATTTCTGGAGAAGTAAATCTCTGGATCTAATTTATGTGGCTGGAAGTCATCTTTCTCTGCGAGCAAGCTACTACTAAAAGGCAAATATGGTATTTGTAGACAGAACATTCAAATGCTTGAACTTCTTTAAAGAGTTTATAGCGGAAGTTAAGGATAAAGGAGACTAGGCTAATGTAATATAGCTGGTTTTACTAATGCAGTTGACATGCTCCGTGCCTGAAAATTGAAGAATCTAAGTTTCTGTAATGTCCTTACAAGTATAAAAAATGGTTCAAAGCTACAAAAAGCCATATAATTAGTGGGACCTTACAAGAGTCCTCTTCAGGGATCTACAGTGTTCAACATACTTGTAACTGGTTTAGAAAAAAGTGAAGTGTCAAGTTATTTAGAATAGTAAGGCCTAGTTGAAGAGAGTCACAAGAGCACCTGCTGATACTAAGGAATAAAATAACAGCTGAAGTTGTATCCAGTTAAATTTAAAACAAGGTGGAAAGAGAAAAAACTTAAATCTTGAATGCTTTGTGCTGCTTTCTGGGCCAATTTGAATTGGTCTCTAGGAACAGGATTTTGGAACAGAAACAGAGCATCAACAAAAACATTAGTTCATTCCTTTTCAGGGAGGTCAGCAAACAATGCTAAGAATTATTATTAATCAATACAAAATGTTATGTAAAACAGTGTTTGTTTTTGCTTATGAAATAGTATTTTGTACCTCGGGTTGTCAAGTTCAAAAAGAGCTGTTATGGCTGGAAAAGAGGGAAAGAAGGATGGCCCAAGATTATAAGTTGTCAGCCTGGAGAGAAATGACAGAAGGCTATATAAGCATAAGCACTCTGTGGAAGATGAACTAGGAAAAACTGTTCAGAGTCTTACTCCATACAAGGGCTAGGAAGCATTGAGTGAACTTGACAGGTGGGGTAATACTTAGTTGCATATGTAGTAACTCTGCAGAACATCTTACCTGGGTATGTTGTAGGTATGAACATTTCTTGTCACAAAATTGGTCAAGGGAATTCATGGAAGAATTCCATCTTGGTAGTTAAATTCAAGGACACCACCACTAATTCAGGAAGCCTTTGTGCCACAAAACCATTAAAGAGGGTGAGACAGTTCTGTTGGGTACAATATACTTCCTGTCCCCTCAGAGTCTCTCTTAGACAACTACAATTTGTTCCTGGTAATTTCAGGATACAGGGCCCTTGGGTAGGTGCAGGGCCCTGCTTTATATGTAATAAAAAGGAAAAGCAGTAGTTATTTCTTTATTTGAAGATTTGGATTTTCATATTTTCATAGCTTGTGTGTGAGTGTGTGGGAGTGAGATACAACAGGACAATGAAAACTTTGTTGATGGGCCTGACCCTTGCAACCAAAAGCACATGCATTTCTCTTGTTTGTCAACCACAATGTACTTCACCAGATCCAGATGTCTCAGAATGGAAAGTGAAGCAACAGGGAAGAGAAAAACAAACAAATAAATAAATAAAAGAGGTGTCCTTTTTAATGGTCTTTTTAAAACACTGTTCTGCTTTAAAAAAATAAAAAATAAAGTGGAGTAAGGAAATTGTTTTTCTATGTATTTTACAGGTGCTTCATAAAATGCTCTTTGAAAATATTCAATTACTATTCATGCTTTTCAGGAAGGTCCAAGAAATTTATTTTTTTGTTTGTTTGTTTGTTTGTTTTAAGGATTTGGGCAACTGTGGAGAGAAGAGTAATATGTTAATGTTTTGAACCTGATGTCATGGCTGTTATATTTCTCTTTTGTTTGACCAATCTGAATTGTTGTTGATAGCAAGGGGAACTCAAAGGGATCATGGAACAGAAGGAAATGATTTTTGAAACAACATAGAACTTCTTTATAAAGAACATATTAATTCTACTAGAGATAGCTCAGATGAATAATCTGCATTAGAACCACGACCTATGGACTGAAGCATTAGCCAGCTTGTTTGTAAGAGTAAACATTCCACCTAATGATCATCAAGACAGTTGTTTTTAGTCTATTTTTTTTTCTCTTTTGCACTGTCACATGGAAGGGGAATGACAGATGACTGTGAATGAAATGGTGACTAGGGACCCTGTGTGAACTGGAAAAACTGGGAAAACGTGTAATTTGGTGTATAACACCAATTATCCACACACAAAGGAGCAGCTAATGAATAGCCTACCCTAATGACAACTCATATGAATGAATAACTATTCAGATGGCATACATTTTTATTTATTCCACTGAGGAAAAAACAGGAAGACTTTGTCTGTTACAAAGATGATGTAAATAAACATGGGAAGAATACTTTTTTTTTTTTTTTTTTTTTTTTTAGCCAAACAGGCCTAAAAGTAAAAACCTTTAATGTTTTAATTAGGTCAAAACTAGTAGTTGTCTATATCATTATCTTGATTGCAGCTTATTGGAAGATTTTGTAAATGTGAAACAAACTAAAAGGATTGCAACAGCACCTTAGGTTTAAATCATGATATGTTAAACTAGTTACTCTTCAAGAGCCACAGCTTGATTTACTTTTCTGGATTGCCCTTACTAGGAGAGAAAGGACAAAATGTAGACTGCCAGCATCTCTGTTCAACATCAGCAAGCAGTGAAGCCAGTTTAACAACTACTCTGTCGTGTGATCCCACAGTAAATAGAGAATTAAATTCAGACTTGGAGTGAGTTGATGTTAAATCCTACCAAAGTGTAATCCAGACAATAATTCATCAAGGTTCTTCTCTGGAGCCTGTACAATCTCACTGTAGTTCTTCAGGGGTAAACTTTCATCCATTAAGTCAACATCCCACCTGATGTTCCTTTGGACACTGCCAGCATAAGAGGTTGAAAGACAGCTTTCCTGTTAGAAGTGTCTAACAAATGATCTTAACATGTGATGGGGAAATTGAAGACTGTGAGACTACCAGAGATCACTCTTAATAAGTGAAATGTCCATTGTAAGGCAAGGTCTCTCTGCTTGTTTTGGTCTTCTTTGAGCTGGGGAAGAAAGTTTTTGCTCTCCAGATGACTGCATAAAAATGGCAAGGCCTGTGTTGAGTATATATAATATATATATATGAGATATATAATATAATATCTGCCTGCTATTATAAAGTATTGTGGTTCTTTTGCTGACCTTGTACAACCATAAACCAAGATGTTTAAATCTACTAGGTCTGTTCTAAGGAACTGCTAATCACATATCCAAGCAACACGGGGTGGGTGTGGGAGTGGAGAAGTTAATCTTCAGCAAACTTTTTCTTTATCATAAAATGCACCAAACTAACATACACAGAATATACTCTTAAGACAGCTTATTTAAATAAAAGGGGGATATTGCTTAGAGTCTGTCTGGAATAAGAATCCAGAAATGCATTTTCATGTTAAAGCTAGATGGTAATGATTAAATATGTATGTTGCTTGCTCATCAAGTCACAAGTCCAAAAATCCAAAGGTATGATTCCCATCTACGTCAGGCATAGCTAGTCAAGTTTCTTACTGTCTCCTTTGCTTTGCACATTACCTTGCTCTTGCACCTAGTAGTTCCCCCTATTGATGGGGTGTTGAAACATCTGGCTTTGGGATTTCCAGGGTTTATTATCATCACAGCACAGTCACAGAGATTTGTTAAAACAGATTTTCAGTTGAGTATGAGATGTGCATCCAGATGCTCAGATAATGAGTGTCTTGGGAGCATTTATATATTGGCTTAAAATTTCACCATATCAGTCTTACTTCTGCATTACCTCATACACATTACAAATAGTCATTAATATTGATGTATTTTGCTCTAGAGCTCAATAATTTCAAATCCACTTCAGTTCTAAACAACCAATGCAAACTTTGTATTTTGGATTCCATTCAGGAACCTGGTAGAAGTATTTTTTTTTTTTTTCTGTTAAGTGTTCATTGCTGTCAGGTTCAAATTACTTAAAAGATTAAAAAATAGTGCATCAAACTTCAGAAAAGTCCCTAATATAATCCAAAGAATTATAAAAGTTGTAAAATATTTTCCAAAGTCTTCTGATGTAAAAAACATTGCTATCAACAATGGTTTAAATTAGACCTCTTGTAAGAAACCCATTTCTTTTATATCATTTTCCTTAAATGCGGTGTGGAGATGACTTCCTTGAAGAATGTTGTGGGACTATTTGTAGTGTACTCTGTTAACTAAAGATTGTAACCTGGAAAACAACCTGAATGCAAAACAGCTACAAACAGTCTGTTTTCTCTCTCTCTCTCTCAGCAAGGAGAAAGATTGTCCCTAGGCATTCAGTCAACATCAGGCAATTGACAGTGATATTTTTTCAGCCATTCTAAGGCTTATCCTCATTAGGACTGGCAGCTTTAACTTTAGTGTGCAGGGAAACAGCTCAGTGACTATGTAGTGAAAATAACCATTCTTGTGGCTAATGCATGCCAGTGATAACCTCACTTATTCTTTGGACATATATCTACAGTAAGAGAACAAATGATGTATGAGACTCTTTGCCTTCTGCCAATTGCATTCTAGATTGTGTTATTTCATGTTTTCTTAACTCTATAAAGATTGCATATTTAATCATTAAAATGAATATTAGAAAGGTAATTTAAAGAAAGAAATTGTCAGCTGACTTTGGGGAATCACCAAACATTATTAATGACAATGTTAATGAATTAAAGAAAATAGTGCAACTTAATAAGTTTTTCTTTCTCTGAAGAGAGCAGTTTAGAATATAACTGATATTTTAAGGCAAAGTTACTTGGCTTAAAGTACCAGCAAAATTGTAAATAGCCAGCAGTTAATTTGCTCTGGGTAAATCATCGTAGTAGGATTTATTAATGTCATTGATTTTATATATATATATATATATATATATATTAAAATATAAAATATAAAATATAAAATGTAAAATATAATATATATATATATATATATATATATTCTGCCAGATTATAGATTTGTTAAAAAAAAGTAGGAATTTTCAGGAAGCTTTTTTAGACATAAGATATTTCTAAATATTATTATTTACCACAGTCTTATAAAAAGAACCATGAAACATAAATGTTCACGTTATCCGTACATGCTCAATTGTTTAAGTATTTGTCATAAATTTCAAAGTGAAACTCCAGTCAAATGGGATATATCTCCTTTTGAGAACTGTTTTTTATATTATATGTGATCACATTACGAATGCCTGTGAAAAGTTAAAATAGAAATTCTAGTTTTATATTAATACCATAAAGAGTGATGTATGTCTATGATATATATCTTGGTAATTGGGCAGAAGCTGTGCTGCATGTAGGAATTCTGGAAACTGAGCAGCTGAATCTCTTGTTAGACAATGAAATGAGGCAGTTTAGTGGCTCCAGGTTAATTTGACATTGATTTTATAATAACAATAAAATATTTTTCTATTATATTCAGTTATTTGATATCAGATATAATGGTTTGACATCTAAGTCTTCATGTTTATGTTCTAATGATTCTTCAGTAGCATCTGAGTGTGGGTACAAATCACTTTTCGGACAAGTAAATCCAGTTGTTTGGCAACTTTAAATATGCTTACATAGTGGTGCAGTACCCAATTTACTAAAAAGAAAATTTCACAAAAGAAAATGCACGGAAGAAAATAGTAGTAGCTTTTTCATCACGAGGAAATCTCTCACTCATTTTAAATGAGACTCCCCTAATTGGTCGAACAGCAATGGAACTACCAAATCCTGGTTTCCCACAGGTTTGTGTCCTGCTTGTCTGGATCTCTTCCCTCTCTCTCTAGCCTGTCAGGTTCATAAAGTATCCTATTTCGTTTGCAGAGGGATGTGCACCTTGTTGCTGCTATGGTTTTACATACCTGTGGGTGGTAACTCATAAGCACAAGATAATGTCTTTATTGCACAAAAGAATTATCACCTTACAAGGCAATAACTGGGATGTCTTTCCTCTATACAGGCTGAACATTCTTTTTTTTACATTTTTTCTATTTTTTGTTGAATTTGACTAGTGAATTTGAAAGTTGCCATTAACAACACACAATACGATTGTCTAAGGTGTTTCCATAAGAAACCATCCTCTCTCCATCCCTGACTCCAGAATGTGTGATTTTTTTGTATGAAATGCTAAGACATCTACATCATGTACCAATATTTCTTAATCTTTTAATGTAACTCTATACATTTTTAATTTAAATTTTTTTTTGAGACCTGCATTGTAATGTGCAGGTAAGCTCTTTAACATTGTTTATGAGGTATTTCAAAAAGTGTGAAATACTCTAATATCTTTTTCACCCTGTTGTTTTACATAATATAATTGGGACTTATTTAGTTCTTAGAATTTGGTGAAAGTGGCATTTACTAGACCTGAAATAATAAAAGAAAATGTTAATTTTCTAAGTCTTTTTGAGGAAAGTAAGCCGAGTTCTTTGCTCATTCCTTGGAGTTATAAAAGTTTACCATGAACAAATGTAATACATGCCTGGCATCTTCCTGTCAAACAAAGTATAAAGGGACTTGCTATTATGTATCATTATTTTTTCAGAAGTAAAGAAAAAAAAAAACTTTCAGACTTATTTATTTTTATATTTTTAATATTGACTTTGCAAGACAATGCAAATTTCCAGGGATGTCCCTGAAGTTATCTTTGCCAGTACACTTGAATGTGATGAAAAATGTCTTTCATGCTTGTCTTCTCATCTGAAAAGAATGCACCACAATAACAGAGGGAGGTGTGGGTATGAAGAGTGGGCACATCTGCCACTTGACTGGGAGGGCTGGAGTCTCTGTTCAACATAACAAATATTAAAATGTTTTTTACAATATACTACATCAAAGGCAATGCATTGTAAAAGCAGATGTATTATGCTACACTACTGTAGCTGCAAAGAGAGCTAGGTTTAAATTCAGAAGAAAGAGACGATCTTTCTCTTGCAAGCTTTCTCTTGCATGTTTTTGTTTGTTTTGTTTTGTTTTGTTTTTTCTCTGCTAAATGAACCGGTAAGGACAGGTGTTACTCTGTGGTACTAGTGACTACATTATCCTTTTTTTGTCAAAGGAGTGGGAAGTGTTTTTGGCAAAAATATGGATAGGAGCATTGTTGGCTGTTGAAATACATCTTCTGGATGTATTTCTTATGTATCTTTATCAAAGCTTGATTAGATCCCACAGACTTTGTTATATGAGTATGCAGAAAAAGGAAAATATATTAATGCTGTGAGTAGAATAAATATATTCTCAAATAGTGATATGTAAATCAACTTATAATAGAAATTACCTATGAACTTAGAGTAAAAATAAAGTTATCCTGACTTAACCAGCTGTCAATTGAGCAGAAGAAATTAATCACATGCATATTTTTAGCCCCTGGCAAATGGAAGTAAAAGGCTTAATTTAGTTTAAGCAAATGTATTTTATTTTGTATTTGTGATAGGTTGTGTGTGTGCTTGGTTTGTTACCATCTGTCAGCTGATACATGGCAATTTGTTAAGAGATTGTAATAAAAATGTTCACATGATTAAAAGCAATTACCGTTGCTTAATATATTGCTTTTTATCACTTTGATATCTGTCAGTGTGTGCTCCTATGGCTGTGTAATATTGTGCTATGTAGATTAGTGAAACCACTCTCACAGTAAAGTGATTGTCTAAGGAAGTTATAAAGTCTCCATTCTTGGTGGCCTTTTAAAAATAGGACAGACAAACATCTGTCAGGGATGACGTGAGTGAAGCTGATCCTGCCTGGGGACAGAGAATGAACTAGGTGACCTCCTGAGAACCCTTCCAGTTCAGGGAGTTTATGATTTTAGTTTAACTAACTCAATGAAATGCCACACAAGGATTTGTGCTAATTGAATTAAGTTGGCTTTTAAACAAGTTAACAGATGTTTACACTTATAGATGTAACCTCTTAAGGTCTACAGTGTGTAAGCTATTCTAGTACTTCATTGTCTTTAAAATTGGAAAGCTTTTCACTAAATCTAACTGCATCTTCCATGCTGTGATACTGTGCTACTTTTATTCTGTCCATCACAAGCACAGAGATCCATGTTTGTTATGGATCATTTTTACATACTTAGTCATGTACTGTCTTTCACCCTTTGTTTGCTCTCTTTAATCTTTTCTCCATAGGTTTAGCAGCTTGCTTTTGGAGTTGGAGTTTTCATACGTCCAAATATATTTCTCTTTTTTTCCTCCAGACTCTTTCCAGGTGAACTATGACTTGAAATGTGTCTTCACAGACTACATCTCATGTTAAACAGAGGCTTTTTCAGTGTTGATAAAACTGAATGATATTTCCATAGGCAACACTTTTTGTTATACATGCTAGTAATTTTAAGTTACATACCAGTAAATTTAAACTTAGTTTTAGATGCATCTGAAGTTTCTAGATGGTGATTTGTATGCAGATAACTAAGAGTTCAAAATCACATTCTTCAATTCATCCTTCAAGTTTATCATAGATAAAATGATTTTGTGTCTTGCTTATTATTTTTAGATGAGATCAAGTACCCTGTGAGGACTTGACTCTTGAATATGTTGATATTCTACTAAACTTTTTATTTATTTTATTTTATTTTATTTTATTTTATTTTATTTTATTTTTATTTTTATTTTATTTTATTTTATTTTATTTTATTTTATTTTTATTTTATTTTATTTTATTTTATTTTATTAATTCATTAATTAATTTATTTATTTATTTTTGATAGCAGCCCTGAGGAGAAGGACCTGGGGATGCTGGTGGATGAGAAGCTCAAAGTGAGCCAGCAATGTGAGCTTGAAGCCCAGAAAGCCAACCGTATCCTGGGATGCATCAAAAGCAGCATTGCCAGCAGGTCAAGGGAGGTGACTCTCCCCCCCTACTTTGCTCATGGATGGACATAGAATTATTAGAATGAGTCCAGAGGAGAGCCATGAAGATGATCAAGGGGCTGGGACACCTCTCCAATGAAGACAGGCTGGGGGAGTTGGGGTTGTTCAGCCTGGAGAAGAGAAGGCTCCAGGGAAGCCTTATAGTGGCCTTCCAGGAAAGCTGGGGAGGGACACTTTGTCAGGGAGTGTAGAGATAGGACAAAGGGGAATGGTTTTAAACTAAAAGAGGGGAGATTTAGATTAGAGGTTAGAAGGAAATTTTTCCACTCAGAGGGTGGTGAAGCACTGGCACAGGTTGCCCAGAAAAGCTGTGGATGCCCCATCCCTGGAAATGTTTAAGGCCAGGCTGGATGGGACTTTGAGCAACTTGGTCTAGTGGGAGGTGTCCCTGCCCATGGCAGGGGAGTTGGAATTAAATGTTCTTTAAGGTTTCTTCCAACCCAAACCCTGCTATGATTCTGTGATTTTTAATTAAAAAAGAAAGAGTCTTCTGCAAAATTTAAGGGGAATTTATTTAATGTTTTATATTGAGGCATACGAAACCAATGTTTCTCACACCCCAAGAAATATTTCTACTTCTATTCACCTTCCTCCCAGATGTCTACTTAAATGTTTTTTAAAATATGGACAATAGTCAAATAACATAAATAACTCTAAACTCATCATTTTCCATAGTCACCTTTATAACCCTTTTGAGACTCTGGGCGTTTGGATTTTTTCATGTTCTTTAGGGAGGAGTGAAAGCAAACTTAGTGTTAACTGATTGTATTTTTGTGCAAACAGTGGCACGTGAGGTTTCTAGTAGTCATCTACTAGATGACTAGGAGGCAGACATCCTTCTAATCATGCTTTGGTAATTGCTGAAATTATCTTGATACTTTTTTTGCTTCACCTTACAATTGTGAATCTCAGGTGATTTGCTGGTATGTCTTTTAATTATACTCAAACTACCAGCCAGAAAAAAGTTTTCTTTCAAATTGACAAGAACTGTTGCTTGGGCTTTTTGAATTTGACCACTTTCCAGTGCTTGGAGGTACTGTGACCTCTGGGCCAGCTGGGGGGCAGCCTCCAGCCAGCCCTCTTTTTCACTTAGGAGCAGAATCTCAAATATTCAGTATGGGTGCTACAGCTGCAATAGGTGGATCCTCTTGATCTATGGGCATATTCAGAGGAGTAAGTGCCTACTATTGCAGGAATATTCCTCCCTTCTGGTGACAGAATTTCTTTTCTCGAAGTTTCTAATTTTGTATGTGAAAGGCTTTAAGCTTATTATAGGGTGGATGGTGTACGTTTTTGGTGAACTGAAGCTGTTTACTCGTTAAAGTTCTGCTGTATGGCTGAGTTTTGTGCTGGAAGACTAGACTTAAAAACCCAGATCAAATTAATAGGAGTCACGATCTCGTTGTTATTTGTAATGCTGAGGCACCTTCCCTCTTGGCATTGGAAAAGGAGCAAGAGGTCTCAATTATGAACTAAAGAATTATAAAATATAGGACTGAAAAAGTAATACAGTCCTGATAAAGTGGTATCAGATATCCCTAAATTCCTCCATGTTGTATGGTACTAGGCAGTAGAGTGTTTCCTTAACACTCAAAATTTAAATAAGCTATAACAACAATTCAATTTTAATATTTTTTCTTCTTTTTGAATCTGTTCCTGAAGCACTTCAGTGTTTTATTTCTTTTGTCTTCCTCTCTTGTGAGTGAATATAGTGAAGACTTGTGATGCGACTTTTACTCAGGGGACATTTCACATTGTCAACCTTAAATCCTGATCTTATAAATTGATCTGTAAGAGATATCTGAGCCCAAGAAGAATTCAGATGATTTAATGGGCATCTGGAAATCTGAACTTGCAAGGACAATAGTTTGATGGGAGTTTTTATCTGGTTTGCTTCTGCTTTATTTATTTATTTATTTATTTATTCATGATCCTAACCTGACCATTCATTCTTGTCTTAAATATGACTCCTCTGTTGTGCTGGAATTTTTATTTAATCTCCTTTATTCCAAAGAGAATTCAGCTAATTAGAGTAGAGAGAAAGATTTTCACAAAGGCTTACAGGCTCAGGAGCATTCTGTGGGGGACTGTACACTGTGCTTATATTTGTGTATCAGCAAGAAAGAGGGAAGAGGAAGTGACCAAAATAAGGAAGCTCCCCTATGTCTTCTCACATCGAAAGTGGCACATTTTTATCTTTTGGTTTCTTTCTTCAGTCCCTGCTTCTCAGAGTCTCTGTCTGCCTGTCTGTCTCTCTCACAGAATGGCAAACCTAGTCTTAAAAAGTTAGTATGTGTTTTAAAGTTTCATACCAATCTCATGCATCAGCGAACATTTTTAGCTTATTTTCATGAAATCAGCAATAATAAACAACTGGAACTGCTTTAAAAAAGCTTTACTATCATGATGACTAACTGGTTCCATGGTTTCTGCTTCTTCCCACAGAACCACTGAAAGAGATCTGGAAATGGATAGTTTAAAACAGCGCTATTTGTATCAGTAGTGGAATTCTTTTTAGTGGAATTATGATCCCCTTTTCCTGACACAGACACACTTTTTTGTTTGTTTTAACCTGAATTTAGTTAGTTAAATTGAAGTAGAACATAAAGATAGATTAAAGTTTTCCTTTAGCTTCTGATTAAGCTTGCTAGAGGAGACCAGTTCTAGAACAGAGACTTCCACTTTAAAACAAGCCAATTTCATCATTGCTACTATGAAAAAGTATTATAGCTATAAATCTAAGGATCTCAAGCATCCCTCTTGCCTTATAATTCCTTGCTACAATTAATGATGGGATCCTTTCAAAGATGAAGCAGTCAGGGAAAAACATTTATAAGCACCTTGAATATCCCTTTACAAAGGTACATGAAGAATTCTGTTAATTGAATTCTCTTTTGAAGAAAAGAATAGACAAAAAATACTGAGATGTTTAGGATCTCAGTCCAAAGGGGTCCCACCATCCTTGCCTACTCGTACTGGAATGTACTGTTGGCTGTATGATTTCATCAAATAATTTATGAGTTGTGCTATGTAATTCCTAGAGGATCCATCACAGGAAGACATGAGACCTGGCCTGAAATAATGTATGAATAATGGTACCATATTCTGCACTAAGTTTCAGCCAAGATAGGCTAATGAAGGGTTGGGTTTAGTTATTTGCATCAAAGATGATCTTGTAGAAACATAATGTTTCGTTAGATATTAGGCTATATTGTGGAGCAACCAGCACTAGATGTGTTCGGAGGAAAAATACAGGAGACCATTCCTAAAACTTTTAAGACACTGGGGGATATATATGGCTGAGGTAAACTCATCTTATAGAGGCCGTCATTATTTTACTTTGACAAATTAAAACCCACCACCAACACTAACATAGTTGGGATTGCTCTCTTCATGTTCTTCATCTTTCAGTTGGAATGCAAGCTTATTAGGAATAAAAATAAATAAATAAATAAATAAAGGAGGAAAACTTACCAGGCAGTCTAAAATTTGGTTTCCTTCCACCCAAACCAGAACATCTGAACTATTAATCTAGTCACACAAGGCTTTCTCTGTACTTGACGGAAGATCTTTCAGAATGACTGAAAAGGCAGACAGTCTCCACTGACTAAAAGCAGAGTACTTAGGGCTTCAGGCAAGTAATTGAAATTAGATAAGATGAATCCAGACCCTGAGACTTCCAAAGACATTTCAAAGGAAATCTTTCAACCATTGTCTTCCACAAAAGGAATCAGTTGAAAATAATAGTGAGGAAAAAAAAGTGATACACAAACCTTTTTACCTATGACAGTCCAATCAAGGCTGCATTTTGGCCTTCTAATATCTTAAGTTCGAAGGTGGACTTAGAAACAGAGCCAACCCCAATGTCTGTGACATACGCTACTGGCTTCCAGATTGTCCTGGCTGTCATGTAAAGAAGCAAAACCAGCCTGTTGCTATGCAGCACATTGAAATGTTCTGGGATTTCTGGTTTGTAGCTGGCAAGCAGATGATGATTTTATTGAAACAAGCTAGCATGTCGTCTTTGGTTTTGATTCTCATATGCCACTTAAGATGTTTCTTAGCTGAAAATGAAAAACATTCTACCTCTGAGGAACCCTCACTCTGAATAATGGGTAACACATCCCTGTCTTAAACACCAATGCTGGGCTTTTGATTTGTGGTTAGCCTATCCTCTGACTATCCTCTACTTTTTTTTTTTTTTTTTCCTGGGTTGACACATTTTGGCTGTTTGACTCTTCATGGGTGATCTTCATAATAATTCTTCTGGAATTTAAAGTGTGTTAATAAATTTCTTATCCATTGGCAGGCTATTGAAGACATTTTTCTTGAATTACTGAATAGAAAATTAGGGTCTGCTTTCTTACAGTTGTTTTCCAGAAGGCTCCCTTGTTTAAAAATTTATAATCCTCCTAGTCAGAAGTCCTTTCCCTTTAGTGATATGAATGTATACTCATATTATGAATTCTTCAGTAATTGTCTCTAAAAGCACCATTTGATGGTGGGATGATTTCAGGTACAGGAATTGATTTCAAGTTTAATTTTAAGGTAAATTGTAATTCCGTATGTAATGTTTGATAAATAATAATATATCAGTATTATCTTTTTACAGTAGTTACTGAAATTTTCTCTGTGTATATGTGTACATACTAGCTTAAGTAGGAATGCGTGCATATATGTGTTTTTGAAAATATTATTTATTTAGATATTTTATTAAATTTCTATGTGTGCAAATATATACATTTCTACTTGGGCAATGTCAAGTATTACAATTTCCTTAGTCAAGACCATTCATCTGTATTGCACCACAGTTATTTTCTCTTCCTTTTTTTCTTCTGTCTGTCCCTTGCAGATATGCATCAGAGAGGAAGATCACTGATCCACCTTCTCATCCTCCACATTTGCACATAAAATGCTCCTCTGAACACAAAGAGGCACAGTGTATCTTTGTATCTTTTTGACCAGCAGTAATGTAAATTACCTTTATTCACAAAGAAATTGTGAGGTGTACAGCAAAGGGAAATAGAGTTGCAATTAGTGGCAACTCATTTCATCCTGTTTCATCCTGGTTTAAGGGGTCCTGAATTTGTTGTATGTTTGTACATATTTGTCTGAGATAACCCAAGGAGTTTACTGCTCCTTTGTTGGCCTGCCTGTTGGCCTAAGATTTACCCTGCATGGTTCTCATCTGTGCATGGATGTGGATGAGATAGTAGCTATTTCTGCTTTCTTTTTTCCCTTTCACTTGTCTATATTTACAATAAAGTGCCTGTGTTGCAATGAATATGCTGAATGGTGTAACTTATGTGAAGGAGGGACCCACTTCCTCTGTTAGAATTATTTTTTTCTCCATGATTTATTTATTTTTTTAAATAAAGTTAAGCAAGACTGCATTGAAGCTTTTATTTCTATTTCAACTGAGAAAGATAGAAGCAGCTTCACTCCTTCAGAAGTCAGTAAGGTCTAGGGTTCACAGATGACATCTCTGCTGTTTTTCCCCTGGTGTAGTAAAGAACTGGTTGCAAGACGGAGGGAGGAACAAGGTATGGGAAAGAATTCCTCATCTAAATGTATTCTACAAATACCAGTGAAATTGATGGTCTAATGCAAGGCTCCCCACCATTTCACAGCACAGACCACATCTAATGAGAAGGCTCATATTGTGGACATGCTTCTTTTTCATCCATGATGACACCAATTTTCCCTTCCTCAAACAATTACAATTACAGGTCTTCTTGCAGTGGCCTGTGTACATCAAGACAAATATTAGGAAACCTGATCTGTCTTTTCATGTAATTTAGCAGCTGGAAATGAGGAGATCCAGCATCATGTAACCAAGCAGTTCTTTGTGGACCACAGGCAAGTGCTCCACAGACCACAGAGCTGGAACTTCTTGACTAATCCATTTCCCAAATGCTGTGCAGCCAATGCTAATCACTCCTTCCATCGCAGGGTCTGAATGCCTCCTCCTGCTCCTCATTCTGACCCATCACAGTTAGCTATACCGAAGGCAGCCTGGCAATTTCCATTATAAAATACTGTTTTCAATGGCTTACAACTTCTCCAAAGTTGAATTTACTTGTAGCTTTCCACAACGTTTTTGCATGCACTGTGTGTGCTCCTACCCCTTACCATTTCCGCACAGACCCTGCACACCCACGTTCCATCAGCAGAGCCTGGCTGAACACATTCCCTCTGGGGGTGGTGGGGTGGCATGGGATCCATCAGTCCTTGCCATAACGAGAAGCTGTTAAAATGTCAGGTGTGGGACCAGAAACTCAAACATGTAAAAACAGAGAAAGAGACCAGGCTGCTTGAAGAAAGGAGCTGGGAGTTGATGCTAAGATGGGTATTGGCATCCTTAGGGAACAAGGAAGCAGCAGGGCATGAGGAGATTGGAAACAGCTGAAAGTCACTGAACACTGCCTTTATACAATGTCTAGAGGGCTCATGTGTGTGTATGTGCATGCGTGGTTATGCAACTCTGAAATGTAGGAGCAGTATTTTTTTCCACTTTTTTCCTTTTTTTTTTTTCCAAGGGTGTTCAGTGCTCAGAGGGTGAGCTAGGGCTATGTAACAATGGCAGCTACTCTCTGTAAGATCCCTTCCTCCTTTGTTACAGATAAAATTGCAGGATGAGGAGTTGCAGAAGGAGAGAAGATGGATTTTGTGACTTGGTTGTGAGTTTGAGCCTGTGCTTTTGTTTCTCTAACTATTTGTTTGTTGTATGTGATTTTTTTGTAGTTTAAATAATAGCTATTTAATGTAAAATACATATTATGCTGATGAACTCCGTGGAAATGAGCTTTTATAAAAGTTATTCTGCCTTCAGAAAAGATTTGCAATAATACCATGTAAATAAGCCATGCACCTACATATTTAAACATTTAAATATTTTGGTCTGTTTTCATTAAGTGTTTTTTTCATTGAGAACAGTCCATCCTGTGCATTAAGTAGACAGAGATCCTCTGGGGAAAAATAAATGCATGATACTTGAATGAAACTTTGTCTTGGCAAATAGCAGAGAGAAGAAGAATATAAGGTTTCCTGTGCAAACTTATTTGGACACTTTAAATTTTGAAGGCTTAACTGTGCTACCCTAGTATCCTATTCAACTGAAACAGTTTGCGTTTATTATTTAAGCTAATCTGGAAGTTGTTTCTCTGAGTCTTTTCACATATGTGTGTGCTCAAACATATATGTGTTTATGTAAAGTGTATTTATTAGGTATGCATAGAAATATGTGAAGAGATATATGTTGGGCCAGAATTCTCTCATTCCTTATCTGCCTCATGAGACTTTCAAAATGATGGTTTCCTGTTTACTTGTTAATTCATCATTATAAAATCCAAATGCTATTAGTGTTCCCAGTGTTCCTGATGTGTATCTGGAGTTTTAAGCATATGTTTTGTTTTCATAAAATGAGAACAAGACATTATTCATATCACTTTGATGTAATTTTTACAAAGAGAATGCAGAGTGTCTTCAAAAACCATTCTCCCAACATCTGAATGGTAACTGCTGGGGATATTCACTTAATATCTTCAAAACATATTTTTAAATCCATTCTTGTATTCCTGCTATTTTCAAATGCTATATTTAAAAGCAAATTAATATGTCACTTTGGTACCGCCACTGATCCTGCAAGGTGAGGGGACAGGCAGTGAGCTATGCTGAACAACGGGGAAAAGTCCAGGTTGCCTGGGTGTGGTAAAGCTTAAAAACCATGTTCTCTCTATGCTACCCAGAACTCTTCCTGGGCCAGTTCTGAGACCCTCTGTCAGATCTGCCGAGTCAGCATTCTTTGAAGTTTACCAAGGGTTTGGGACAACAGCAATGACGAAATCAGATGTGGGCATTTCAGTTCTGTTCTCTTCATATACTCAGAAAAGTGCAGGTTTGGGAGGCTTGATCTTGTAATTCACACAGAGCTCATGCTGGAAATTCCAGTTTTCAGCCATTGGAACAAGCATAGCTTCTATCCTGGAAGAGCCTCTGGCCATTCCCAGACATTGTTTATGGCAAGAGTTCAGGAGTATGTGAGCCAACTCTCTTAGCTATTTGTACCATTTATCTCCCTGTCCCCCGACCCGATCTCGACTTTTTCCACTGTTATGAGAAAAAAAGATTTTATAGCAGTCTCTACAATACAGTCTTTCTACTCATGTCCCCAGCAAGCATAGTCTTCTCAATATGATGTGATAAGTCAGTCCTACGAGGGCTTTCAAGTATATGGTCTGTGACCAGGCTTGCTTATGGTCTGGTGGAGCCTGTCCACCTCTTTCATTTCCTTTCTATATCTGTTCTGCCCTCAGACTGCAATGAATATGAGGCCGGAGCACATATGTTGGCCCAGACACCATTCCTCACTTCACATGCAGAATTTGGCTAGTGGTGTCTCTACTGAAGATTTTTTTCTATGGCAACCATTACAATGACTGGGTTTCATCAGTGCTTTGACAATTAACCAGTTAATTTTACTTACAAAATTTCTGTCTTTCAAAAGTTTCCTGTGTAGGTTACAGTTAGTCTTCAAAAAGCTTTTTTTTTTTTCTTTTTTTTTTTTTTTCCCCCCAGGATATGTTTGAACCTGTAATGTAACTTAATTTTTGGGACAAAAATAATGGCTTAACTGGCCTTCCCTTCCCTTCCCTTCCCTTCCCTTCCCTTCCCTTCCCTTCCCTTCCCTTCCCTTCCCTTCCCTTCCCTTCCCTTCCCTTCCCTTCCCTTCCCTTCCCTTCCCTTCCCTTCCCTTCCCTTCCCTTCCCTTCCCTTCCCTTCCCTTCCCTTCCCTTCCCTTCCCTTCCCTTCCCTTCCCCCTACAAAACTGTTTCCACACTTTTCCTTTCCAGCTACCTTTTTTTCTCTCTCTTTTTTTTTTTTTTTTCCCAAAAATTTGTTATTCAGAGATGTTACTGTGTAGCTGAGTATTGCTGTACACTGGCTGCTCATCATGTATTTGTTACAAGGGAATGTCAGATCTCTGCTAATGTGCTTGAACACTTCTTTTGACATTATCCACACTGTGCTCCTTGGTGAAAGGAAGTGTTTCAAGGATCCAGCTGGAAATCTTCTTTTCTTGTTTGGTCAATGCCAAGTGCTCAGCTGCACATCATGTTCTTGTGTGTGAGCTGTAAGGTAAGAGGGACTTTGAGAAATGGAATCTGTCCTATTGTAGAACCTGAACACCAATTATTACTTCAGGTGGTGACGCAATCTATCATTTACAGATTGTGTATCTTCATGTTTGGCTGACACTGATGCCTCCGTGGTGGTAGTCCAAATTGGATACAGGCATGAGGCATCTTGAATCCTTCTTGGGAATCATGCCACAATCTGTACTAATGCTTTTCCTGTGGGCCAGTAGCCCACAGATGGATAATGGATAAATTCTCTATATGATTTTGTTAATATTGTACTAAAACTCTTCAATTGTGGAAAACATTTCTGTAAGGACAACTGTTTGAAGGATTGTAAGGAACCTTTCTTTATAAATTATTTTAATTTTATGAATAGATCAAAGACCTAAAATAACATGTTAAAAAATAAAAAAGCAAAAAAAAAAGACATTTTTTCCTATTCCTATTCTTGTACTGAAACAGTTGAAATAGGGTGATAAGTAATGCAAGGATAATAAAGACATAATAAATAATGTTAATTACAGATAAAGCTCCAAAATGGTTTAAAAAAAATACTCCCCCCCAACTATCTTCCCCAATCAAAAAAGAAGAAAAAATCCTTTCTGCAAGTTCTATGAATGTGAAATCTAGAGATTGCAGTGCATAAATACTGTGAATTCTTTCATTCTGGGTACCAGAGGTTTGCACTGAAATATGCAAATAAAAAGTTTTTGATCACTGTGCACACCATGCCCAGACACATTTTGGGCCTGATTCTCTTGACTTGGATCCCAGTATTAGCAATATTCTTATTTAAATAGCTCTTCATCCTGTTTAGCTGAGCTTTTTTTTTTTTAAGACTGAACAGAATGAATTGATGGTTTATTTTTCTTAAGCCCCAATGCTCTTTCTTCAAGTACATCTTGTCCACTTAATTGGCCAACTGTTAATACTATTCAACAAAGAACTTTATTTTTTTCCTTCCACTCTTCAGAAATCTCGTATATTTTCTCATATCTCCAACTACATTGTGTAGCTTAGTGAAGTCAGATTTCGTAGAAGAACAGGGAGGTTCTGATGCTACACATATAGACTTGCAGCAAAGCCTGCATGTGAAGTCACTGGGTGTTTTATACAAGCTCATTCACTGATAGCAGCAACGGTTATATTGCATTTTCGCAGTAGCCAGATCCTTAGCTATTGAAAACTCTGCAAAACAACCCCCAAATCCACAGTTATAACTGAGAGTAATGATATTTAATTAGAAACCAAAAAGGAACCAGTGCTTTCTCCTGCTTGAGAAGTTGGAGAAAGAAAGAATGCTTTTGGGAAGTCTGGACAATATTGGTAAAATCAAACTGTAAATGTAAATATATGGTGAATTCTTACATGTAGAGGACTTTGTCAAAAGTCAGATGTATTCCTAGGCCAACAAAGAACAATCATCTCTTTAAAAAACATATATATATATATATATATTATTTTATTTTTATTTTTCCCTTTTGTGCAAAGAAAAATGGGGATTGGTTTGTGCAAATAGAGAAAATATTCTGCAAGTGCTAGTTAATTTTTATTCTTATTTTTATATGCTCTTACTTCATAAAAAATATAAATATGGAATAATTTGCTTAAAAGATCTTATATTGAGTCCTAATCAATTCTACCTGTTTGAGATATATATCCTAACTTTTGCAATATTTTCTGTTTGTTTTGATGCTTAGGTCAAAGGGACTATACATAGTACAGAAAATAATGAGTTTTTCATTTAATTTTGTGATCTCTGAATAAAGCTGTAGCCAACAGTTTAGAAAGTAGTTTAGAAAATAGTCCCTTCACCTTCGGCCCTTTTTATGTAGAAGGAGAGCCATTTCCCCTTGTCTTGTTTGATTTGAATCCATGCTTCAAAACAAACAAGAACAGATGACAGAGAAGATAAGTTACAGAAAGAATTCACAGCTGAATGTAGGAAAGAGTAAGAAGGACTAAAGTGCAAAACCAGCTTGGTAAATAGGATTTGGCATTTTTTCTACAAGATGCTAACGTAAACCAAGATAAAAATCTCTCTACGCCTAGTTTAAAAACATGGTAGAAATTCTCAAAATTTGTATTTTGTGTGACTAAGTTTTTTTTTTTTTCTTTACATTTTCACAGACCATGTTTGTCATTTATCTATGGAAGCCTACTGTAATACCAGCAACTATTTGACATTAGAAAGTTTTAAATAGTACCCAGCCTTGTAATGGAGTATTCTGTCTATTTTACAAACTTCAGCAAACCTATAAATAAACTTGATGAAAATATCTGAAGTGTGAACTCAGTATAGTGTAGGTGGGATATGCTGCAGTGTTATCAAAGATCTGAGTCACTCAGGCCTCTATGAGGGAAATGACCAAGGCTCTGTGTGCAAAGTAGAATAAATTAACAAGAAAACAATATTTGAGAGGTGAAAAGAAACAAAGCAAAACTTATGGCTGTCAGTGCTGTTGCAGTATACTTGAAATGACTGATGATTTTATGAAGGTGTCATGGCTATTTGTGAAGAAATAGATGATGACAATGCCCTAGAAGAAGGCATAGGATCAAATTCCTTACTAAGCTCTCATCTTGGATCTTGAGGATAGAAACCCTTGGGCCACAGCATTTTCTCTGATGCTACCTGAAATTTGGAATAATGAAATTCTAGCTATGGAACAGTCTTTTTCAAAACACATTTGAAACCATCTTACAACTTCCAGAAAAGTACATCCAGAACAGATGCCAGAATCAAATTTCATGAGTGAGGGAACAAGGACAGGTTGGAGTCCTCATGGAGGAAGGGAGATGAGGGCAAGAAAGAAGTTTTCTTTCATAGACCCTGGTTACTGCACAGTCCCTGCAAGCAAGAACCAGGGTTTGACATGAAATATACTAGCTTAAGAAAGCTGTGGGGCTCCTTTTTATTTAGGAGCTGGGACTTCAGGAGGGGACAGAGTAGAGCTCACAGGGGAGCTGTACAAAATGAAAACTAAGATGTAAGCTGTAAAACTGTGACTCAAGGGAGAACAACCAGAATTTTATGTGGTAAATGGGATTTCCAGCCCATTATTATGCTGCAAAGGAAAAAGTATTGCAAAAGGTGACATACAAGAACATAGTCGCATCTTAATATAGGAAAGTCTTGCTCAGGTAGAATATGGAGACTCCTAGACATTGGAGAGTGGCATTTCATAGAAGACCAGATTAGGATATTAACACCACTGTGTAGCAAGTGGATGTGGCCTGGAGGAGGCTGCGGCCCATGGAGAGCCCCCGCAGGAGCAGGCCCCGGGCCGGAGCTGCAGCCCGTGGAGAGGAGCCCACGCAGGAGCAGGGGATCTGGGGGGAGCTGCCGCCCGTGGGGGACCCGTGATGGAGCAGTTTGCTCCTGGAGGATGGACCCCGTGGTATGGAGCCATGTGGGAGCAGTTCTTGAAGAGCTGCTGCCTGTGGGCAGCCCACACAGGCTCAGTTCGAGAAGGGTGGCATCCCGTGGGAGGGACCCCACATGGAGCAGGGGCAGAGAGGGACCGAGAAGGAGCAGCAGAGAAGGAGTGTCAGGAACTGACTGCAGCCCCCATTTTCCCATTCCCCTGCGCCATTTGGGGGGAGGAGGTGGAAGAGGGTGGATGGGGCGAAGGTGTTTTTTGGTTTCTTTCTTTTGTTTCTCACTTTTCTAGCTTGCTAGTAATAGGCAATAAGTTTTACTATCTCCCTACTCTGACTCTGTTTTGCCCATCATGATAATTTTTGAGTGATCTCCCCATTCTTGTCTCAACCCTTGAGGCCTTTGCATTGTATTTTTTCCTCCTTTCCCTTTGAGGAAAGGGAACAAGAGAGCAGCTTTGGTGGAGCTTGGCTGCCCACCCGAGTAAAACCACCACACCTACACACAGGGGGTATCTCACACACTGGGTGCCAGAGACACTTGAGATACTTTTACAGGGATGGCATGTAGGAGAGAGGATCTCTGTACATCTTGACTGGCAGCTGAAGACCAGATGGGATAGTTTCAGCACTGGACACCTGTTCTTGGTTGATTGGAGTCCAGTGGTACATTTCACATACACAAACCTTTATTCTAGAACAGTCATGACTATGTTAAATCTGCTGGAAGTCTTACCATTCACAGTGGTATCATCTGTGCACCACCCACAGTGTTGAATGTTGTTTGTTCTAATTTACTTAATGTTTAAGTTACAAGAAGTGAAGAAACATTTTGCAATGGATCAATGCCAATTTTCACCACCTGGTTTTGTGGGATTAATATTAGCTAAACTAAGGTAAATAATGCATTGGGATAAGGAATACTAAGTAATTCATTTACTGTTGGTTTTTTTTTTCCTTTTTTTTTTTTTTTTCCTCTCTTCCCTCCCCTCACCCTCCCCCAGGATTTCAGTATACAATTATCAATCAATCCTCATGCTATTGAGAGATTGACACAATAAAATTTATTCTGAATTCTGTGCCACCTTTCTAATGAGGAACTCTAGTAAAACTAACAGTATTTTCTTGATCCTGGACTGATCTCTCTGAAGCAAAAGCATGGGTTTAATTTGAGGGCAATCAGATGCTAATTTTAAGACACATCTTGTTTATCTATGATAATTTACTGCAAGAGAAATTTCAATGGTAGAAGGCAAGCAGGAAAAACAAAGTAGTTTGGCTCAAATTTCACTCATGCTCTTTAAATGGAGACTGTACTACATATGTAAATCAGATCCGTGGTCTAAAAGAAGCATGGAGGGCTTTAAAAGGCTCTAAATGGATAGGTGTCTTAATGTCCTTGCATCATTCCCACAGTCCTGCTGGCTAACGAGACCGAATATAGCCTCTTACTCTGTTCTCTAATCTAACTGTAGTCTTGTTCTTTTCCTTTGTGTATGTGAGGGAACAGAGACATGTTCTGTTCAAAGTTTCCCCCTTTATCCCAGCCTAGCAATGATGCCAAGCGAGAAGAGGGCCGTTTGCGACCTACGATTCAAAAGCTAACCTGGCATTGGGATGACAGCAGGCGCTGCTACACTTTACAAAACAAGGAGTTCTTTGAAGAGTAAAATTAATGAAACCATGTTTCTTACAGCTTTATACATTGTGATTTAACCTCAATGTCTTCAGCTCCCCCTTCTCCTGTCCTTTTCTAGGCTCCTTCTCTCTCCACCCCTCTCCCTGGGAATTGCATTCTAGCAATTCACTCCACTTCTCTGTGTCCCTTACTTTTGTCCCCTATTTGTCATGCTATCCAGAAACTACGTAAACACTGGCTGGCTGGCCAGCTGAGTACAGTCTCATATAAGGAAAAATTATTTTAGGATACCTAACCCTTTGCCAGTATTTCCTTACCAGAGACTTTCTGAGGAGCTTGCATCACTCTCCTTTGAGATCTAATTAGCAACTTGAAAATTTGAGGTCACTTGAAAAGAACAGGAGAAACTTTAAATACATTAAAATTCTCTATGTATTTGGTGTTCTGATTTGGACTAATATTTGTCAAGACTGATTCACCAATCACCAGTAGTTGTTGTCTTGGGAAATATCTTAAGCATTATCAAAGGATTAAAGATGTAGAGTGTTATTGTTGTACAGAAACTTGCTTTATTATTTCATTGGCAACAAAATTACTTCTTTTTCTCATTTTCCTTTGAATCTATGTGTGTGATCTCTTGTTCCAATAAGGGTTAATTAAGCTTCCCATACCTTAATGTGGGTAAGTATCTACTGGACCACAAGGATATATTAATACTTAATCCTAACTCTTATTATATAAATATCCTAGTGACTTTTTTTTTCCTTTTTCTTTGTATTGCTACAATAATGCAACACAGCACTGTTTCTGGTTTTGTCTGCAGCTGCACATTGACCTGAAGGCACAAGTCTTTTTTTTTTTTTTTTTAAGTTGTGTATTACAGTAAATTCTTTAGTACTTTGGTCACAGTGTTAGTGCTTTGCCATATGAAAAATGACGTGCTTCTAATTTATTTAGGAGAAAGGTCTTCTATTTTACCCTGCATTTGGCTTTCTGTTCAGTAAATGAGATATTCTGAAAGAAGTATCATAAGATTTACATTTGGTATTCTGATATAGATTTACTGGTCCTGTTCTTTTTAATATTCTCACAATAATGTTGTTATCACCATAAAATTTAAGATCCATAGAGTGAAAGGGCAAAAGGAGCCATTCTATCATCTTGCCTGATCTGTGGATTCTTCATATTTCATCCAGTTATTAATATATTGAGCCAAATGTCATGAACTTGATTAAATAATGTCATACAGAAAAGCTTTCATCCAGTGGCTCTTGTTGCACCTTTCATGGAAAGTTAGAGAAGTTAATCCCCACAGTCCTCCCTTTCTGGGGGCTCATTTGTACTGTAATTGCAGAACTCTCTACATCATCTTTGTAGCAAATTAAACATTAAAACTTGGCATTTGTTGCCATTCTCAGTCATTTTTTGTGTATCTTTATAAAATATTGGAGAATTCAATATATCTCCTTTATAGGAGGGGTAACAGAAATGCATAGTATATTCCTGCATATACTTGAAAATGTTCCATAAACAGATAGTGTCATATTTTCATTCTTCTTTCTCACTTTTTTCCTTTTCTACATCCTTCTTGCCTTAGCATGAGAAATCATGTTATGTTGTTTCACTGCAGCTAAGCCCTTTGTGATTGAGGACTTTCTTGTGTTGACGCCTTGCTTGCAAAGTCATTGCTTATTACTTGTAAAAATCATCACAGCAGCTGTGGGAGGTCCCTGATGACTGGGGAAAAAATGTATGTTAAACCCATCTTTCAGAAAGTTAAGAAGGACTTGAGAGCTATAGATGGGTGAACCTCATCCCAGTCCATGTACATATCATGGAGTGTGTCCTCTTTTAATTCATTTCCAAGTACACCAAGGACAGGAAGGCAATCTGAGGGCTGCCTTCTATAATTAAATGGCTTTTGATTTGGATAAGCAGGGAGCAATAGATGTAACCTGTCTTGACTTCAGTAAAGCTTTTTATACTACCTTGATCAACATCCTCATTTAGAAGCTGACAAATACATGGACTGGGTGAATGGACTGTCTTAGTTGGCTTGAAACTAGCTGGACTACTGAGTTTAGATGAGGATTTGTAATGAGTGGATAAATGCAACAGATAAATACTGCTATTATTCAATAGTTTTATCCAGAGTCCGGAGGATAAACATCCTTAAAAAACTTAATGAGAACATTAAAAAAAGCATAAAGGACATTAAATTTGGAAGGTAGATCTGGTGAACGGCAGAATTACAGTCAAGACAAACTTAAGGATTGAATCATCAGGACCATCACAGATTTCAGCAAAAAAAGTTTACTCTTCCACATCAGAGGCAAAATAATAACACTCAACATTGTTTGTGTGCAAGGCAGTGCCCTCAGGGCACCGCGAAATAGGAGAAGTAAAGCCAGCATATTGAGATATGTAATTTTTCTCCTTTGCTCAGTTCTAGTGTGGCTGGAAGATGGCATCGTTTTGGGATTAACTATTCAAGAGGACTGTTAAGAGATTGGCCAGCATTAGCAGAAAGTTGCCAAGATGGTCAGTGGCCTAAGGCATGTGATCTTCCTAGAGGGGCTGAAGGAGCTTGGTTTACTGACCTTAACAGAAGGAAACTATGGTGCAATTTAACAGCTGCATACACCTACATGTGGGCAGTTAAAAGGTAATGGATCCGAGACCTTTTCATTGATGACAGATGGTATAAAGAGGCTAAAAATTGCAGTTTGGGAGGTTTACTGACCATGACATAAGGAAGAGATCTTTCCTTAGGAGGTTTGGCCAGCATTGGAACAGGTTGTGCTTGTAGAAAGGATAGCTGGCCAGACGAAAACCACAGCTGACCTTACCTTGCATTAGAGATTGCTGTGTGTTGGACAAGAAGCTGGAGCTTATGACCTCCAATGAAAGTTTGATGAATCTGTGACATATGCTTGTCTTTCTCTGTATCAAAGTACTAAATATACTACATGGCCATTCAGACATTTGCACCATTTAATATTTTGTTATACTACTTATCCCATCAGTAAGCTTCAACAAAAGTATGTATATGCACTATCAGTTTATTGTTGATGATGTTGAATGCTAGGCCTCTTGGTGAAATTAGCAATTATAATCTATTTCTTAGCAATTATAATCTTTTTCTTTTTATTTTCTTTCTTTCTTTCTTTCTTTCTTTCTTTCTTTCTTTCTTTCTTTTTTTTTTTTTTTAATATGTATATGTGATTTAGCTATCTGTTAATCTGCATCATTGATGTTTCTGTTTATTAACATTGTTAAGGCAAATGGTTTATGTTTTACAAAAGTCTAAATATAAAAAGTACCATTGTCTTTATCAATCAAGTATGCAATTTTCCCTCAAAAATTGAAATCAGATTTGTTTGTTTTGCGACTATTCTTCCATGAAATCACAGTGACTGGTACAGATTATTTTCCAAACCTGCTATTCATTTTGTTTTAGTTCACTGTGAATACAATGCTGTCAACTGTTCCTGTTGTTTTTAGTAGCAGGTGTCCCTGTTCATGACAGGGACATAGAATTAGATGAACTTTAAGGTCCCTTCCAACCCAAACCATTCTATTATTCTACGATTCTATGATCCTACTCGTGGATTCTCTCCTTTGCTTACCCGGTCTGGTAAATGGGTTATTTTTATTGATTATAAGAGATTTGAAACCACTACCTTGTTTACACACCTAAGTACATCATAGGGTCAGATGATTCTTACCTATTCCTTTAAACATTTTTGATCACTCATTGTTATTATTACTTTTTACAGATGCATCCCGTATTATATTAGTGAAACTAATTTTCTTCACAGAAAACCTGGAGCTTGTGGAGTAATTTATCTTTTTGTCTACTTTGATCAACAATCTTGTATCAGTAGCCTACTTTAAGCAATAGTCTTTTCTTAGCACAATGATCTGTATTTGTCCAAATTCCCTCAGATATGAGTTAAGTTGGGGTTATTCATAAGTTTTGGTGTGCATGTAAATGTACGTACACAAACATTTATTTGTCTGTTCATTGCTTCAAACTGGAAAAAAAAAAAACAGCCAGAGATATTTAAGGATGAGTTTTGTTGTTGTTATTGTTGTTGTTTGTTTATTTTTTTGGTAAAGAGTAGTCTGCAAACTTTAGAAAAGATTGAGTATTGTTACTCTGATGAGGTGAAATACAGTTTAAGCTATTTATTTTATTGCCATTAGTACAAGATCACACTACCATCTATATTTAATTTGTGTTTTCTACTTGAAATGAGAAGTGACCCTGTTTGCATTGTGGGAAAAATCATAAACTTTGGTTTGTTTTTTAAGTGATAAAATTAACCCTTTTATATATATATATATATATACTTTTTTTTTTTTTTCCCAGAATCTCAGTAACAAGAGAAGTCTGGGAGAAAGGATGCTTTTGCCCATGCTCTTTCTTATCCTTCTTCTTTTTGCCTAGGAACCATTGTATGAGAGCAATGCACTGCCCCAGCCTCTCTTCCTGCTCTGCAGCGCCTGTCAACCTCTTTGCTTAACAGTGAAGTTCTGCCCTTGCAACTTGCATAAGAACAAACTTTTTTTTTTTTTTTCCCCCTTTGTGCTACCATCAAGCTGTTCCAAGGTGGGGCTAACTTTCTGCTTGATATATATATATCTAAATATTTAAATATCATTGTTGGTACAAGTTAGTCCTCTGCAAACACTTTCCATAGAGAATGAAAAGACACAAAAGGGTAAATGGAAGAGTTAGCTGTAAAAATTGAAGTCTGTAAAATGGAGGTTTCTTTGCTTCACCCTATTTATGTAGGTAGAAACCTGAAAAATGAAATCAATCAATGTACTATTTTATTGCCCCTGTTCCAAGATTTTGGAGCAAACCTGCTTAATTAGTGTTTGAAAGGGTGGATAACCTCATTGCAATAAAATATGGAGAATTAGGTAAGGTTAGCCTGTTTATGCCTGTTTTGATTGCATCCAATTTGTCAACCTGTATTCTAAACTTAAAGAGAGAATCACTAGCTGACTAGAGCAGTAAAGATTGCTGCTAAAAGAGCAGCAGAATTATCACTTGAAATTATTAGGACCAAGTTAGGTAGGAAGTACTTGCAGGAGTAAGACCAATGTTTAGGAAGTACTTATAGGACATATGTTTATTCTCTCTGATCGACCCTTTCAGTGCTACTTCCCAAGAAGCTTTTATTTTATTTTATTTTATTTATTTTATTTTATTTTAATCTTATTTCATTTTATTTATGTATTTATTTATTTATTTATTTATTTCCCTTCAAAGTAATTCTGTAATGCTCTAAGTAGATAATATTCAACGGGACTGATGAATTTGTCAGGGATAAGTGAATGCTATAATTTCTGTAACACATTTTCAACTAATCAGCCTCTGACCCCCGCCCCCTCCCCCCCCAAGGATTTTGGAGTTCTTGTATACCTATTTACCATTAAAATATTTTAAAGTGTCCTTACAGTTTTTTCCCTCATTTTCCTTGTTCCTCTCATTTATAGTGATGTGAATAACAGTCAGCTGGGGTCACGTATTGCAGCCTCCCAAGAGGTCTGAAAATATAGGTTCAGAGCTTGCTTTGACACCTTGAAGTGCTACCTTGTAGACAGAGCCTAGAATTCAGCTTTACTTATAAGCTGCAGTTTGGTGACTTTGCAGAGAGCTTCATATGGAACAAGCCTTGAGAATTTTGAGAACATGTTTTTACTTGTCACTTGATTTCCAGTAAACGTCAACATAATTGAAATCTCCATGATCAATGTCAATGTCTGGGCATTTTTACAAATTTCCTAAATTTCCTTTTTTTTCTTTCTTTTTTTTTTTTTTTTTAATTAATTAATGCTTCATGTTCTGCCATGTAATCCTGCCCTGGAGATGCATAGCAGTTCCTTATGACTGTTGTTTTTTCACAATTTACACTCTCATCTCAGTCCAAACTCTTTCAGTTGTGATAAGCAGACTATATCTGCAAACTTTTCCCTCTAAGGTAATGTCCTTCCTCATATATGTTTCCATATAAATGTTGGTCATCCTGCTGCTTCAATGCTGACACCGACATTTCCATGGTTTATTGATATAGGGTTGGGGCAGTCACCATCCAACACTTCACTTCACTTCACTTCACTTCACTTCACTTCACTTCACTTCACTTCACTTCACTTCACTTCACTTCACTTCACTTCACTTCACTATTTATAGGAAATATATATGGATGAATACAGAGAATAAACTTCCTGGACTTCCCCCCATTTATTTATTTATTTATGATTCTGTTTTGTTAGCAATGTGAATCATAGAATCATAAAATGGTGGGGGTTGGAAGGGACCTTAAAGATCACTTAATTCCAATGCCTCTACCATGGGCAGGGATACCTCCCACTAGACCAGGTCGCTCAAAGTCCCATCCAACCTAGCACTGAACACTTCCATGGATGGGGCATCCAGAGCTTCTCTGGGCAACCTGTGCCAGTGCCCCACCACCCTCTGAGTGAAGAATTTCTGCTGAATATCTAATCTAAACCTACCCTCTTTTAGTTTAAAGCCATTACCCCTTGTCCTATAACTAACTCCCTGACAAAGAGTCCCTTCCCATCTCTCCTGTAGGCCCCCCTTAGGTCCTGGAAGGCCACTGTAAGGTCTCCCTGGAGCCTTCTGTTCTCCAGGCTGAACAACCCCAAATCCTGGGTCTGAACAACCCCAAGCCTGTCTTTGTAGGAGAGGTGCTCCAGCCCCTTGATCATCTTCATGGCTCTTCTCTGGATTTGTTCTAATACATCCATGTCCTTCTTGATCTGGGGGTCCCAGAGCTGAACTCAGCACTCCAGATAGGGTCTCACAAGAGCAGAGCAGAGGGGGAGAATCACATCCCTTGACCTGCTGGCCGTGCTTCTTTTGATGCAGCCCAGGATATGGTTGGCTTTCCAGGCTTCAAGAGCACATTGCTGGCTTATGTTGAGCTTCTCATCCACCAACACCCCCAGGTCCTTCTCTTCAGGGCTGCTTTCAATCCATTCCCTCCCACCCCCCTGGCCTGTGTTGCTTGGGATTGCCCCAGCCCACATGCAGGACCTTGCACTTGGCCTTGTACAACTTCATGAGGTTCTCACAGGCCCACCTCTCAAGCCTGTCCAGGTCCCTCTGCATGGCATCCCTTCCCTCCACTGTGTCAACTGCACCACATAACATGGTGTCCTCTACAAACTTGCTGAGGGTGCACTTGATCCCACTGTCTATGTCAATGACAAAACCTTAAACAGGTCTGGTCCCAATATTAAAAAAAAAAACTTAAGTGAGCTAATAAAAATACTTTTGTTGACACATGAGCCTTTCTTAGCACATCTGTGACAGAAGACATTGTCTTAGAAAGGTAAGTAGTTTCTTGTCTGGTCTTATGTTAAGATGGATGTGACATTTCCCTAACATTAGGAAGTCTTTGGTAAGACTGATAATTTTTTGTTGTTGTTGTTGTTGTTGTTATCAGTATCTTATGATTTCTCAAATCTCAATTTTTAGTGTTCTTTTAGCTATCCTTTCCTATTCCTCTCTACATTTTTTTTTCAGTCTTCTCTCATGGTTCTTTCGTAGCTTCAGATGTTACCTTCTGCTGACAGCAACCCGTCTTCTGTGAGATTTTAACAGACTGCCCAAGTGAGTCGTCTGTCCAAATTAAATGGATATTTAATGGAGGAATTACGTAACCTGTTCTTCTATCTCTTTTCTCTGTTAGTAGCAGAAACCAAGTTATTCAGACACACAGACACGAGTCACCAAAAACCAAATCATTGTCTTTTTTTTTTTTTTAACTCAACACCTTCTTCTAAAACTCTTTTTTCCCCTTTCTTTCACTTTGAGAAAAAAAACACAAATACTGAAACCAAAACAACTATTTCTCCCCTTCTTTACAATGATTGTTGATGCTGTGGCCACGTCCTGGATGTTTCCTGGAGCCTCCACCTCTGAAAACACTCTTCGTTCACTGGTCCAAAGCAGAAATGTTAGAGCAGTCAGCTGTACAATATTACATCTATGTTTATTTCCATCATATACTCTTTCTTTGTTCTACTGACCTTCTTTTCACCATCTTGATGGATTTGTGCAGATTTTGCTGACCCTCTCAAATGTAATTTATTACTGTAGCTGTTTCACTTCTTTATCACTTGCTGTCCTTTGGATCAAAAACCTCAGGCTGGTGCTTGTCTCTCTTTTGTGGTAATGAAATAATTAGCACCTTCATGATACAGCAGGTCAATGCTCTTTCTTACAGAAATCTTAAAGTCTTGTTGGTCTGGAATAGATTTAAACAGTAACTGACATCACAGTATTTCACAAGAGAGGTACAGAGGGAAAAAAAAAAAAAAAAGGACAGACGAACTGTGCTCTGTGCTCTAGGACATAGGCTCTGATATATGTTTCTTTCGAATGGCAGTCTAGCAGTTGTGGGGAGTGCCTTCACTGTTCTGTAGGCTTAGTTGATCATGAGGTGATTTTAACTTCTCCATGACCATATATTGATATGTATACCCCCCCTGGAGGCTCACATCTACAAACGTTAATTACGTTTATAAATGCAATTAACATTTTTCTGCCTCCTTCAAATAAAATATAGAACTTGAGTTACTTCCTTCAGTGCAGCACTTTACTATTTTATGTACACAATGAGTAAAAAAGTATACGTAATTTGATTTCATCTTGAAAGTAAAAGTACCAATGGGAAATAATATATTCAATTTGGTTTAATACAGTTCTAGTACTCCTCAGGGAAAATTAACTTAATTCCAGCTATAAAATGAGGGAGAAATGTAGAAAACAACACTCCCCAAACTAACAAAACAGCAGTAGAGACTAATGTTCTAGATGTGACTTTGCACATTAGTCCAGAACCTAATGAGCTGCGTTGATACATGCCCAGAAATATTGCATTACTCAAGCAGGAAGTGATGGGCCTGACGTACTGACTTCATCTTTTTCTGTTTCAGAGGTAAAGGTAGTATTTCTGAGTAGCAAGAAAGCAAATGGAGTGGAGGAGATACGTCAGGGGTTGCTTTTAAAGAAAGCTCAAAGAGAGCAAAATACATTGAGATTGGCAAGACAGACCACAAGGAATTAGGTATGAGATATTGTAATCCTGAAAAGGCCAACAGATTTGGGGTATTCTTGCCCTTAATACAACATCAGGAGCATCAGAATGGGATTAAGAGAGGGTGATTTAGCTAAAACATTAGGAGACAAAATTGTGTTACTTTCTTCTTCCATGTAAAATAGCAAAATGATTTGCCAAGTCAGATGTGGAGGTCTTCATCCCTCCAGGCACACAATAGAAAAGAAACCTTAAGAAGCAAATCTGTGAGGTATTCCCTCCCTGTATTTCTGATTATTCTGCTTTCTCTGTGCTAATCTTTTATTACAAAAATATATGTGCTCCTTCTTTTAGCTATATGAGTTAACATTATAGTTAATAACTATTTCAAAGTATCTAGGTCACTTACAGGATACTTCTGTTCCTTGTAGGCTCTTAATACTACTCCTGAATCAGAAGAAAAAATTACCTACAGGACAGTTGAAGGACTTTCATGAATGAAGGATGAGAGCCTAAGCATGGAAATTCTTCTCTCCATTTGCTAACATGATGAATACCTTCTAGGATATCCTATGCAACACCAAATCTTTCCCAAACTTTTGTTGTAAAGGGTGTGGATTTCAGTTTCTAGGGAACTGATGTGAGGTGTTGAAACAAACTTAGATATTATTTTGGAACAGATCACACTGGAGATTTTGCAAGAGTCATTCTGACATTGAAATTATTCTCTCCACCTCATTTGGACTGAATTATTTGCAAAATCTCTTGATAAAAAGAAAAAAAAAAGTGTAACAACCAGCTGGAATACAAAGACAATCTTTTTTGTAAAGAAGGGCATAAAACAAGCATTTGAAATCAAATGAAATTACAGTTTGATAAACTGCAGCAAGCAAAGCTGAGGAGGGGTGTGTTGAAGTCCTGTTAAATCATGAATTATGTGGAAAATGTGAGCAAGGAGTGATCAGTCATCATTTTTCACAGAGGAAAAACTAGTGGGCCTCAGTGAAACTATACTGCAGCAGGTTTAAAGAAAACAAAAGGAAATCTTTATGATGCATAATTAAATTGTGGGAATCCTTGTGGGACATGGTGGAGGCCAAAAGTATAGACAGAGCTGGAAAGGAACTGGATAGATTAATGAAGATTAGGTCCATTCGTGGCTGTTTCATACAGTCATTGAGATGCAAGCTTCATGTCAGACACTCCCACTGATAGCTGAAAGCAGGAGATTACAACAGAAGAAGAGCTCTTTT
Source organism: Cygnus atratus (assembly GCF_013377495.2). Taxonomy (NCBI): domain Eukaryota; kingdom Metazoa; phylum Chordata; class Aves; order Anseriformes; family Anatidae; genus Cygnus; species Cygnus atratus. The sequence continues at coordinate 36,066,655 of NC_066364.1, read as the reverse complement.
ATGTGCGTTCTGTTCTCAAGCTGCTCTGCAAACATCTGTTGCTAGTGGCTCTAGGAGAAAGGATGCTGAATACATGGACCTTCAGTCTGGGAGACAGTAGAGTCGTTTGTCTGTAACACCTGATAACTTTCTGAAACCCAGAGGGATGAAGTAAATCTTCAGTTGGCTTTAATTCAAGCAAATGGTTAATGTGAGATTTGGAGTGAACTTTACAACTGACAATTATAAGGTCATTTGGTAGTAACATTATCATTTCTTTATCTCCTGAGTTAGCTGCAGTGTACCAGGTGGTAGATCTTTCAGCTTTGTAATTATAACATTATTTTACTTTCAAACTACTAGTATTAATTATACAATAATACTAGATGCATAACATGTCTGTCATATATGGCATAAATGAAAAAGCAGATATAGATGTAAAAATCCGTTGCTGGAGTTCTGAAAGTTTAAGTAGTTAAAAAATACTATGAATTTAGTCTTTTTTTCAGGTGCTGTTATCCAGAAAAAAAAATAATTACATTTTATAATATAGATCCATAGGATCATTAACGTTGGAAAAGACCTCCAAGATCATCTGGTCCAACCATCCCCCTACCACCAATATCTCCCACTAAACCATGTCCCTAAGCACCACACCCAACCTTTCCTTAAACACCCACAGGAACGGTGATGCCACCACCCCCCTGGGCAACCTGTTTGAATGCCTGACTTCTCTTTCTGAGAAGAAATTTCTCCTAATTTCTAACCTAAACCTCCCCTGGTGCAACTTGAAGCCATTCCCTCTAGTACTATCACTAGTTATCTGTGAGAAGAGGCCAAACCCCAGCTCCCCAAAACTTCCTTTCAGGTAGTTGTAGAGAGCAATAAGGTCTCCCATGAGCCTCCTCTTCTCCAGACTAAACAACACCAGCTCCCTCAGCCACTCCTCATAGGACTTGTGCTCCAGGCCCTTCACCAGCTTCGCAGCCCTTCTCTGGACACACTCCAGGGCCTCAATGTCCTTCTTGTAGTGAGGGGCCCAAAACTGAACACAGTACTCAAGGTGCAGCCTCACCAGAGCAGAATACAAATAACTCCCTGGTCCTGCTGGCGACACTATTCCTGATATAAGCCAGGATGCTGTTGGCCTTCTTGGCCACCTGGGCACACTGCCGACTCATGTTCAGGTGAGCATTGCCCAGCACCCCCAGGTCTTTTTTCTCTGCACAGATTTCCAGCCACTCTGCCCCAAGCCTGTAGTGCTGCATGGGGTTTTTGAGGCCAAAGTGCAGGACCAGGCACTTAGCCATGTTGAACCTCATCCCATTGGCCTCTGCCCATCAACCCATCCTATCCAAGCCCCTCTGCAGGGCCTTCGTACCTTCCAGCAGATGGACACTTCCCCCCAGCTTGGTGTCATCTACAAACTTACTGAGGGTGCACTCAATTCCCTCATCCAAACCTTCAATAAAGATATTAAAGAGGATAGGCCCCAACACTGACCCATGGGGAACACCACTGGTGACCAGCCACCGGTTGGATTTCACTCTGTTCACCACCACTCTCTAAGCTCAGCCATCCAGCCAGTTTTTAACCCAGCAAAGAGTGTACCTGTCCAAGCCATGGGCTGCCACCTTCTCTAAGAGAATACTGTGAGAGACTGTGTCAAAGGCCTTGCCAAAGTCTAGGTAGACTACATCAACAGCTTTTCCCTTTGCAGGACAGAGGGCTTGACCACCCACAAGAGAAAAGGGGCTGGACCCTCGTCTCAGCTCAAAGCAGAAAGAGACATTTGCCCCTGACACCCATGGTGCCACCAACCCCCACGGTGTCCCTGGGTAATAGATCTGAGGCTCTCAGGGAGGAAAAGGAAGAGGTCGAGGGTCTGGACAGTAGTCCGAACCCGGGAAGCAACCCTGAGAAGCGTGTCAAGATTGGGGGAAGTACTGAGCATAGGGATCGGGGCTGGGCGGAGCACTGCATCACAACCGGTGCCACAAAAAAAGAGCGGAGAGTCTTAGTGATCGGAGACTCCTTGCTGAGGGGCACTGCGGCTCCCATTTGTCACCCAGATAACCTATCCAGAGAGGTGTGCTGTGTTCCTGGGGCATGTGTCAGAGACATTAGGAAGGCTCTGCCACAGCTCATTAAACCGGAAGACTACTATCCTCTTGTTGTCATTCAGGTTGGATCCCAGGAAGCTGCAACTAGAAAAATGAGGAATATTAAAAAGGACTTTGCATCCCTGGGAAGGTTGTTGAAGGGATTGGGGGTGCAGGTAGTGTTCTCCTCTGTCTGACTGGGACCCAGAAAGAAGGAGGAGGATGGGATAGGTGAACCACTGGCTGAGGGGGTGGTGTCTGGACCAAGGATTTGGGTATTTCGATCTTGAGCAGTCCTTTGAGAAGCCGGGTATGTGGGCTGCTGACTGACTCCAACTCAGCATGTGGGGCACAAGTGTGTTGGGGAGCAAGCTCTCTGGGCTGATTACCAGGGCTTTAAACTAGGTTTGATGGGGGAAGGGAGGGGAGCTAAAAGTGACAGAGAGGGGCTAGGGGAAGTTGTCACTGCTGTCACTGTTGAAGATAGTAGGGAAAAACCTCTGATTTGTCCCACAGGATTGTCTGAGGGCTCCTCAGAGAAGGTAATGATCCCGATACCCTGTCCAGAATCATCTTCTTGCATCCTTCCAGGGGTGACTGCACCTGCTGCTTCCCTAAAGTGCATGTATACCAATACACAGAGCATGGGAAATAAACAGGATGAGCTTGAGATCTGTGTTCGGTCGCAGGGCCACGATCTTGTTGCAATCATAGAGACGTGGTGGGACAGCTTGCATGACTGGAACGCTGTTCTGGAGGGCTATGTCCTTTTTAGGAAAGACAGGCTGGGGAAGTGAGGGGGTGGGGTTGCCCTTTATGTGAGGGAGCAATTAGAGTGTACCCAGCTCCACCTGGGGGAGGGCGAAGGACAAGTGGAGAGCTTGTGGGTGAGAATTAAGGGGTGGGCTGGTATGGGGGACACTGTTGTGGGGGTGTACTACAGGTCACCAGATCAGGAGATTAGGAGGAGAAGGTTGATGAGGCCTACAAGCAGCTGGTAGTAGCCTCACGATCACGGACGCTGGTTCTCATGCGGGACTTCAATTATCCAGACATCTGTTGGGTAAGCAACTCGGCCAGGCACGCACAGTCCAAACGGTTCCTACAATGTGTTGAAGACAATTTTCTGATGCAGGTGGTGGAGGAGCCAATGGGGCAGGGGGTGCTTCTGGACCTTGTCCTTACCAACAGGGATGGGCTTGTTAGGAATGTGAAGGTTGGGGGCAGCTTGGGATGCAGTGACCATGAGATGGTGGAGTTCAAGATGGAACTAGGTGGAAGAAGTAAGGCTAAAAGCAGGATTGCTACCCTGGACTTTCGGAGAGCCAACTTCAACCTCTTCAGGGACCTGCTTGGGAATATCTCATGGGCTAGGTTGCTAGAAGGCAAGGGTGCTTGTGAGAGCTGGGCTACATTTTAACAGCACTTCTTCCAAGCTCAGGATCGGTGCATCCCTAAGAGTAGGAAATCGGGCAAGGGGTGCAGGAAACTTGTGTGGATGAGCAAGGAGCTCATCAATAAGATCAAAAGGAAGAGGAAAGTCTATGCAATGTGGAAAAAGGGTCTGTCCTCTTGGGAGGAGTATAGAAGTGTTGTCAGGGCCTGCTGGGATGTGATGAGGAAGGCTAAAGCCCACCTAGAGATGAGGCTTGCAAAAGAGATAAAAGGTAATAAGAAGGGTTTTTTTAAGTATGTAAACAGTAAAAGGAAGACTAGGGATAATGTGGGTCCCTTGGTGAACGAGGGGGGTGTCCTGGTAACAGGAGATGCCAAGAAGGTTGAGATACTGAATGCTTTCTTTGCTTCAGTCTTTGCTTCAGGGACTTCCCCCCGGGACTCCTCGACCCTAGCGGGAGAACAAAGGGTCTGGGAAATGGAGGACTCCCCCCTGGTTGACGAGAGAGTGGTTCAGGAGTGTCTGAGTGGGTTCAACGCACACAAATCCATGGGCCCCGATGGGATGCATCCAAGTGTGCTAAGGGAGTTGGCAGAGGTGATCACTGAACCACTCTCTATCATCTTTGAAAGGTCCTGGAGAATGGGAGAGGTGGCTGAAGGCTGGAGGATAGCCAATGTCACTCCGGTCTTCAAGAAGGGCAAGAAGGAGGATCTGGGAAACTACAGGCCAGTCAGTCTCACCTCTGTCCCTGGAAAGGTGTTGGAACAGTTTGTTCTGGATGCCATCTCCAAGCAATTGGAAGAGAAGAATGTTATGAGGAGTAGTCAGCATGGATTCACCAAGGGGAAGTCGTGCTCAACCAACCTCGTTGCTTTCTATGATGGCATCACCAGCTGGGTAGATGGGGGGAGAGAAGTGGATGTCATCTACCTTGACTTTAGCAAGGCTTTCAATACTGTCTCCCATGGAGTGGACAGTAAGGTGGGTTGAGAACTGGCTGACTGGCCGAGCTCAGAGGGTGGTGATCGGCAGCAGAGAGTCCGGCTGGAGACCTGTAACTAGCAGTGTTCCCCAGGGGTCAGTGCTGGGTCCGGTCTTGTTCAACATCTTCATCGACGACCTTGATGAGGGAATAGTGTCTGCCCTCAGCAAGTACGCCGATGACACAAAGCTGGGAGGAGTGGCTGACATGCCAGAAGGCTGTGCTGCCATTCAACGAGACCTGGACCGGCTGGAGAGATGGGCAGGAAGAAACCAAATGAGGTTTAATAAGAGCAAGTGTAGAGTCCTGCACCTGGGAAGGAACAACTGCACGTATCAGTACAGGCTGGGGGACGACCTGCTGGTGAGGAGCTCTGAGGAGAAGGACCTGGGGGTCCTGGTGGGCGACAGGTTGACCATGAGCCAGCAGTGTGCGCTGGTGGCCAAGAGGGCCAATGGGATCTTGGCATGCATTAAAAGGAGCGTGGCCAGCAGGTCAAGGGAGGTGATCCTCCCTCTCTACTCTGCCCTGGTCAGGCCTCACCTGGAGTGCTGTGTCCAGTTCTGGGCTCCCCGGTACAAAAAAGACAGGGATCTCCTGGAAAGAGTCCAGCAGAGGGCCACAAAGATGATACGGGGCCTGGAGCATCTTCCCTATGAAGAAAGGCTGAGAGACCTGGGTCTGTTCAGCCTGGAGAAAAGAAGACTGAGAGGGGATCTCATCAATGTGTATAAATACCTGAGGTGTGGGAGACAGAGGGATTTGGCCAACCTCTTTTCAGTGGTTTGTGGGGACAGGACAAGGGGTAATGGCCATAAGATGGAGCACAGGAAGTTCTGCACCAACATGAGAAAGAACTTCTTCACAGTGAGGGTGACGGAGCACTGGAACAGGCTGCCCAGGGAGGTTGTGGAGTCTCCTTCTCTGGAGATATTCAAGGCTCGTCTGGATGCCTACCTGGGCAGCCTGCTCTAAGGAACCTGCTTTGGCAGGGGGGTTGGACCCAATGATCTTTTGAGGTCCCTTCCAACCCCTTCAATTCTGTGATTCTGTGATTCCCTCATCCACCAGGTGAGTCACCCGGTCAGGGTGATGAAGGAGATGAGGTTGGTCAGGCAGGACTTGCCTTTCATGAACCCGTTCTGTCTGGGCCTGATCCCCTGGTTGTCCTGCACATGCTGTGTAATTTCTTTCAAGACGACCTGTTCCATCACCTTTCCTGGCACCAAGGTCATGCTGATGGGCCTGTAGTTCTCCAGGTTCTCCTTATGACCCTTCTTATAGATGGGCGTCACATTAGCAAGTCTCCAGTCATCCAGGATGTCTCCAGATGATCATGACTGCTGACAGATGATGGAAATCGGCCTGGCAATCACATCTGCCGACTCCCTTAGCACCCTATCAGAGACAGTAAAAGGCCCTGTATCCGAGTTATTGTCTCCTTTCCCCAAAAGAGGAATATAAAAAACACGTTTCCACAGTTTGGGAAATTTTGTTTCTTCTCTACTTTTTGGCAGATAAATGAATGAATAAATAAATAAATAAAGTCTATTAGGAGAGGTGGTGAAGAGATATGATGTCTGGGGTTGTCTAAGGGGAATTTTGAAGGGTGGGCATGCCACCTACTCACACACAGAAGACCTTCCAGGACATATTTAATCATCCTAGACAGCCCAGACAAAAATGAGTCATGTATTGTGCTCTGAAGGGCACTACTCTCAGTTGAAAGCTCCTTTACAGTGAGAAAGACAGCCGCATTTAAAGGCTTCCCACTGGAAATGCTTTTCTACTGCCCTTCTCAGATCTGCCCTGGGAACTAACAACTGAAATATGTCTGCCATTTGCAGCTGCAACTCGCGGGCGTAGAGAGAAGCTCTCCATCGGAGAGCACGTGCTGCTTGAACAGTAGGATGCGTATAGGAACAAAAAGTGCTCTTTCTCAAGCATAACAGTGGTCTGGCAGCATTTGCTCTATTCAAAGGCATGGTACCAAGCTAGAACACATATCATAATGCAGGAATGATTTACAACCAGATGTGCAAGACAGGGAAAAAGATTTTGTGTCAAGTGATTAAAGAGAAATCCTTGCAGGACACAATTAAAAGACATTATATGAATATCTTGTTGTGCTTTGAAACATATCCACTTTGCACCAGTGGGCAGTGTTTGCACCATTCTTGTTTATTTGTTTTACAGCATGTGCCAAAAACAAATCTTCTGGCAAGATTTTTTACAGACCTAGCAAAGGTCAAGTAACTATCGCATACTTAGAAAGCAAAAGTAGTATTCATAAATGTTGAGAACATATGTTGAAAAGGGCACAAGCTTATTCCTTCAGGTATGTGACTCATATAGTACCATGTGACCTCCCTTTCCAATGGTAAAAGGTCAAATTTCAGATAGCAAATACTTTCAAAAGCAAGTGCAAAATTATTTTGAAAGTAATTCCTTAATATGTGTATGACATCTTTGGATAAATTTTAAGCAGAGTAACTATTTATAGGGAATAACTATTTTCAGGGAACATAACTGTTTTGTGACAAATGATTCACTGAAGTCTGTTTTAGGCACTAAATTGATATTTC